>NC_136859.1:19987853-21307309 GCF_951799975.1 Gobius niger
TTTAAAAGAAAAACACCAGTGGGAGTAACTCAAACTTGCCAACTGGAACAGCATCACTGCTACAGTAAAACAGTCACATCTGTTCACTCTGCGCTGATAACCGTTTCCCTCTATTTGCGGTTTCTGTAACCTGAGTGCAATAGGTAACAGCACTGAGCAGGTTGGGAGTCTTTAAACGAAGAAAGGGGTATTACGGTAATGTAGAAAAGGAAAAGTTTAAACTAGCAAATGCCCTTGGAGAACATAGACCTCTGCCAAGGCATCTCACACTAGAAAATACAGTGTGCAATCCATACAGAGCTGGATTCAAAAGATCTTTCATGCACTAAGAACTAACTATGAAAGGGTTTCAATCACTTCTTTTTTGTGGCACACAGATATCAACCAGATAGACTTTATATTCCCATCTTGTTGTCATTATCTGCCAATCACTGCCTGCTTCTTCTTGCCTTTAAACCAGACCAACCTCAGAGTGATTTACTGTAGTATCTCAGTAGTTGCCTGTGTTGCCCATGGCCATGACAAAATGTGTTAAACTGTTGGCATTTCTGTCGCTCGTGTAAAGCACCTGTTAATTCCAGCTCCTCACAGTGCTGTTACGATGACTGTACAAAGTCTTTTGAGCGCACATTACCCGATCTGCCTCAAACCTGTGGCTGCATGGTGCCAGCTGCAGATGTTTGGCCACTGTCCCTTCAGAGAGTCTGGAGTCTGTAAAGATAAACACACGCAGTTCACACAGGACAGCGGCCCAGTGATGTCTGACGGAGGAAAAGTGATACCCCTGTTATACTTGGAAAATGTCAGAAATGTACAAACACACTTTGATCATTAAGACATTTCCGGATTTATTCCAACATATGTGGAGGACATTCAGTTGTTTTACAAGAGTAACAAAGGGACAACATATGGCATCATCAGTTTGGGACGGAATTTAAAGACATTGAAAGTAATCCAGCCAAAAGAAGTCACAGGGTTGTCAGACATCGCAATATTTCTTTTTCTCATATTAATGTCAATAATCAGTCTAAACTCTAATCATGAATCCTGAGCTTTACATTTTTGGCAGTATTATTAAATATGGTGAATTTGAGGGGTTTGGACAAAAGACGATACCAACACAAACAGTAATTGTCAGTGGAGGAGTCAATAGTGGAGCTCGTGCTTTGTAATCGAAGCCAGCTGATAATGGTTTTACTGTGGCGCAGACGTCCAGCAGCTGCACTTGCCCAGCACCAGACAGGAGGCAGGAGTGTAGCCCTGGGTCACAGCAGCCTCTAAACACTTGTTCAACTCTTTTCAGTCAGACGCCATCAAAGAGTCTTCTCCTTCTGCACATCTGATAAGCCTTTGTCTTTCCTGGAATAAAGTGGTGCTGAAGGGAAGAGCAGGTTGTCTACAAATTGCAATGTTGGTGGCCGAGTTTTAATTAGTATAATGTTTTCCCAAAATCTGCTGGGCATGCTTATGCTTTGAGTCAAAAACATGTTGTTTGGTTAATATGAAATCTTACCAAATTTATAATTAGTTTACTCTTTACCCTAATACAACCTCTCTCTCTCTCTCTCTCTCTCTCTCTCTCTCTCTCTCTCTCTCTCTCTCTCTCTCTCTCTCTCTCTCTCTCTCTCTCTCTCTCTCTCTCTCTTGTTTGAGTACACTTATTATGTAGTCCGAAACTCAGGAACCACCTTCGAGACTCGATAAAAAAGTTTCTCCACATTCACATCTCATTACTTTGCTCTTTGTCATTGCCCTTCTCTGTGTGAAGCGTATTGTTGTCTGAAAAACATGCAGGGCCAGTGTCTGTAAAAACCCCATGCCCAATTCAAATCCTGCTGCACCTTCCACTGTTCCCCTGATCTAATTAAACCTGCACTGAGAGGGTCCGGGCCCTGGAAACTGCGCTGTGGGGTCCTGGGACAGCCCATGGTGGGCAGATTAGAAGCAGAGCTCCATGTGGCTTTTGTGCATGAGCAGCCTGTGCACGCTCACATACGCTGGAGGTAGGAGTGGGTTTAAGGATGTGGGCATAGCTGAAAAGGGGAATGTCAAGGACAACAAGATAAACTGGGGATCAAATATAGTGGAAGGAGTAACAAACCGTCTTAAATGGGCGAGTCAAGCAGAGAATATTCACTGCAGCTACAAGAATGTTTTCTAATAATGCTGCAGTACAATTTGTTTCACTTGAAATTCTGACTGACACACGCTCAAACTTCTCCTTTACAAAAATTCAAACAGACAATAAACCACAAGGGTCTTCCTATCAATACAGCTGTGTAAACAATGATGTTAAATAAACCACATGCTGCGTGCCCTATAGGGGCATGTGCTACACAAACAAACAAACAGGTCTATGACCTAATAACCTGTTGTTATGATATGGTGAGATTACGCACATGCACACAGCTCCATCTCACTCAGGTGTATTCAGATCAGGCATAACAGTGGTTTCTGTGGTCGTGTTTCCTCAGCCCATTACCTGTCCAAACTACAGCTCTGTGTCCAACTCAGAGCACTCATTCAAGTGTCACTCAGAAAATCCACAGGCAACAGTTTGATTCGGATTATGCAGTATCAAAAGTGTTGAGTAAAAGGTTTGTATGTTGTTCATTTTTTAGAAGCAAACACTCCTTTATGCTTTATAATAACCATTTAACCATTAACTCTGTTCACGCACACATTCATACACAAGAGTATGAAAACACTTGTATTATTTGTCTGCAACAGCTTTTTTTGGTTTGTCTAAATGTTCATTTTGTTCTGAGCTGTCTACATGTAGTTTACTGTGACTGAAGTGTCTGCGTCATGGCCAAATTGTGAAATATAAAAACGTCCAAATGGTCCCAAAGGAAGGGGAATGATAATAAAAACATATTTTTGTTTGTTGTGCCAAGTCTGGTTAGTTTCACCCTGCAACCATTTCCCTTTTAGCATTTAGCCTTCCTTTATCTGTGTGCTCCCTCAAAAAGGCATAATTCAGGTTTTCCAAAGTAAAACAGAGAGATTATATCCATTCATAGATATCTTTGTGTGACTAATGCTTAGTGCGACCTCCCCTGTGTCTTTGATATCATCAGACTTGGAATAAAAGTGCAATTTGGTTTGTTTTTGGACTTTGTTCCACCGTACATCTTCTCTAAAACCAGTATTTTGAAGGACCAATATCATGCAAAATCGACTTTTTGGTGCTTTTTGCCCTGTTGTTATGCTACTTCCTTATCAGAAACACCCCCAGAGTGTTTTTTGGCTTCATTTACGCAGTTCTAAGTAATCCTCCTGAATCCTGCACTCTGAGCAGCTGCTCCGCCCCTCTCCTGGAAAATGACTGAGTTGTGACACTCTGACGTTTTTTACGTCATAGTGTCAAACAGGAAGACCACAACGTCTGTAATTTAATGCCTTGCGGCCTGATTTTAATTTATAAAACTGCTTTTTCCTTATTTCTGTTGTAAGAAATAAAATAAAAATGTTTAAAAAAGGAAGTGCCCGAGGCACTTCCAGGTCAACGCTGCCCCTCCGGACAAAACAAACACATCCCCTGAGCGTCTGAACAGATGTCATGTTTGCACAGAGCTGTGAAGATGGAGCTCTTTCTAACCTACACCTGTTCTTTTTTCTTACCTAACGATAATGTCACGGAGAAAAAAAAGCGCGTTTGGCTACGAGGACAGGACTTCATTCAGCCTTCCTAAAGAAGAGGCCACTCACCAGAAGTTGGAATTTCTTTCCAGGATTCGCCGACTATCAGCCAAAATAGGGTTTTTCTGTGACTGTCTCTTGATGGATGTTTGTGAACCTTCACCAGAATCAAAGTGGAATAACTTTTATAACCAACGCGAGTCCCATAACGTAAACAGCGATGCAGCGACCAGGACAGAGCGGTGAGTCAATCCAAACGTGTGTTAGCATATTAGCGTGTGTGTTACCCATTTATGAAGCTATGTTGCAGATGTCAACTCCTTATAACTGTATTGTGAAGTAACTTCACTTATTGCTGTGATATTTAAATTTCTTACTGCTAATAATCCATGGGCAGATTGGGGTTTGCAAAATACCCCCAGAAAACAGTTGTGCCAATAAGTTTAAACATCCTGGTGGATTTGCTTTGAGCCATTTCTCAAAGAATATGAATGAAAACACAAAAGCTTTTTTTTTCACTCATGGTTAGTGATGATGGCCTCATAAGCCTTTCATAATGAAAAGTGCACCATACCAACTGTGAAATGTGGAGCTGGTTCGCTGATGTCACTGGCTCCAGTAGAATGAAGTGAAGATCCTATTAGTGAGTGTTATGGAAATTATGGAAATCCAACTGTATATTATATATTATTATATGTTTATTATATGCTTTATTGTAATCACATTACGTATGTGTTATGAGCGACTGACAAGTACGCACTGTACCCTGTTTACAGCTAAGAGACAGTGTTTACAGCTAAGGGACACCTGCTCGGACACCTGCGTGGCCGGGGTAGTACATCTTATCTCGAATTGGAGACAGGGTGTCTGTGTCCTTGCTGTGGCGACGTTTGTCTAATACATCTTCGTCAGCGTTTTTGAATGTCTTAGGTCAACCTGAACCATTACACCATTGGGGGCATTCCACAATCGTATGATCATTGTTTGTCTTTGTGTATAAATACTGTGAGCTCTGAACTGCGCTTCAGAGCATCTTGTATCCAGGTCCTTGATGTGTCTCCATGTGCACATGTCCAATAAATCGGCACGCTTGACTCACGACAACTTCTCTCCGGATTTTATTTACTATGGTCTCGATATTTACCATAACATGAGTGACCATCTCAGTCTCCTGACCTCAATATCATTGAACCACTGTGGGGAGAGCTCAAACGTGCAGTTCATGTAAAACAGCCCAGGAATTCATAGGAACTGGAGGCTTTTTGCCAAGAAGAATAGGCTGCTTTGCCGTTAGATTATATCTAGAACCTTCTCCACAACTACCACAAAAGACAAAAGGTGTCACTGATGCTGAAAGGGGCAATACACGGCATTAAGAACTGGGGTGTGTATGTCACAAGTTTGACTTTCTGGATTCCGGATTCTGGATTTCTGATTCCCGTTCCCGTTCTCGTTGAGTGGTGCTTGTGCTTCACGTCCTTAACGCGAACCTCGGCCATAGCGTCCCCGCAGCCCGTCCGGTTTGTGCCTGCTCCTCGTCCACAGCGTCCCTGTGTCCGTGCCTCTCCTCTGTCACTCTTCCGTCGGCCCGGGGCGGCTTGCGCCGTTCGGCGCCCCCACAGTCCGCCGCGTCCCTGCTGTCTGTCCTTTGTGCCAACCCGGTTCCGCTTTTATGCCCCCTGCACAATCAAGGTGCAGGTGTGTCGGTAAAACAGGGGCGGGGCTACCAGGGCAACGAGCTTGCTTAGTATAAAATCAACTTTAAAAACATGCACCATAAAACACAAAAAAAAACTTAAAACCAGTCGGTTCGTGCCCGTGTCATGTAAACTTTTCGACAGGGTCATTTTGGTATTTTATTTTGTTATTTTAATCTGAAATGAGTTCACACATTTTTTTCCCCACAATAAATGGCTTCACAACATCACTGACCATGAGTGGATAAAGGTGTTGTGTTTTCACTCATATTCTTTGAGAAATGGCCAAAAAAAAGTCCAAAAATCCACCGGGGTGTGTGAACTAATCGGCACAATTGTGTTTTAGTCCCCATTTCCCTTGTTAATCTACGAATTCAAAACACATTTATTTCGATTGTTGTTATTAAATGTTTCTATGTTGTATTATTTCCCCTATTATTTCTCATGTCTGTTTACTGTATTCTATAGAGCCCATCCAGGACAGCACAGACACACGGAGGGGCCACGGCAGATCAACCCCGTGCTGCCCAATTAGTCCTGACAGTGGGATTAAGAGCGCTGCCTCCTGTGTGCGATACAGTGTCCCCCCTGAGCCTTGCGCCGATAGCACTGAGGTCTGATCGGCCTGAGCGTGCAGAACAGAAGCGTGAAGAGGCATTTGTTTACGCTCTGAATGTGCCTCTGGCTGCATGTGATATCTGTTGGATATCTGAGGGCCTGCTAGTTCATTGGTCTAAGACACGCTGCAGTAAATACTTTCAGGGGGTTTATTGTGGTAAATACATGCACTGAGATTTGTTTTAAAGATGTTTATGTTGTTATGAGCAGGGTACATTTGTATTTACATTTTGATTGTGTCGCAATAATGGGAAAGTAAAGCTCCTGTGACAGATGCTCCAGCAGCATTCAGGGAGAGGTCACGCGCTGAGAACTGACCCCGCGGAAATCCCTAATATATTTTCAACCTGTGATTTTCATATTAATTTGTTCTTCGTGTCAAACGCTCATAACTAATCCAAATAATCAAGCAAAGGCTTTGACCCTTTATTGTTATTTTAACTCCTTCTACCTGGGATTTAGCCTGAGCCCCTGATATATAGTATTTCAAAGCTGTCCCTATATGAGTTAACGGGAAGTATGGTCCTCGATGTTGTGTTTAAAAGAGTGACAATTTGATTTGGGTAAGAGCTGGTTACTTACCTCAGCAAATCGTGTATTACCCCAAGAATCACAAGCTGATTATGACTAACAATCATTAATATCATGCCATGTTTCGTTTTGCACTTCCAAAATCCCAGCTTTGGTGAAGTCCTGATGAGTTCTGGTGCAGGCCAACAGCAGCTTGTGTCCTCATCTGCAGCAACCCCAAATTCACTTACAGTTTGGCAATTTTTTCAACCATTTACCGTGTTGTTAGAATACACTATATCAAACTTGCTTTTGTTTCTAAGAAATAACACAATACTTAACATCATTTCATGTCCAGACTCTTTCCTGCTGCTATACTTAATGCATCACTTAATACATGTTTAAATGGTTATTCTATATATCTTTATGTCAATCTTTATACATCGTTTACTATTTCAGTACCAAGTTTTATGTTTCACTGACAATGAGCGGCACGGTAGCACAACGGTTAGCGCTCGTGCTTCACTGCTAAAAGGTCCCGGGTACGATTCCCACCTGGACGGGGCTTTTCTGTCTGGAGTTTGCATGTTCTCCCTGCGTTGGCTTCCTCCGGGTACTCCAGTTTCCCTACCACTAAAAGCATGTACAATAGGTGACTCCTCCAACCAGGTGTCTCTGACCAGCCTGGCTCCACATCATGGAGATGGGTCCCCGAGCGCCCCACTGCCACTGCCGCCTGCTACCTACGGGTCGTCCAGTGGCTTTGAGGGATGGGTTAAATGCAGAGGACACATTTTGTTGTGCAGTTCATGTATAATAACAAAATAAAGCAACAAACAATGTTAACAAATCTGCTCTAAATCTGATTCTGAAAACAACGGTGCAAAAATAGGGTTATTTATGTCTAGGATGTTTCACCTCTCATTCAAGAAGCTTCATCATCTGTTCCACCTCTGGTACTCGAGGTGGTTAGGCCATAGCCCTAACCTGCTCTTGTTTACTGTTTCATTCATAAACCTTCCTCAGCTAGTGCAAAACCAAGGGTTGTTGGGGCACTTGCACGTTTTCAAGGTGCTTCACATAAAAATTGTTCATTAAACAATCAAGAAAAAGCTGTGCTCTAACATGGCTACCTATTTTACGCAGCATTTGCGGGAGAATCAGGTCATTGTCTTGTGGGAGTATGTGTGTAAAATTCATTCATGACCCAGGAGACTTTATTACAATCAGCCCCAGAATGAGAGGAATGTGGTTCACATTCAGACAAAAGAAAAAGTGAGAGCTGAGATAGGACAGCCGCTCGGGGGCCTGTGCTAAAATCCAACAAGAAAAAAACACCACTCTCCATCAGAGCTGTGCTGCCTCTGACATACAGTATGTGGCTAATGAGGCTATTGATTGCACTAACACATGCACATGAAGGATCAATGGCCAGGCCGCTATACAGTGACATCTGCTAACAATGCAGCGTGATTAAAATAATGTGTGGTTTGGAAATGGAAGCTCTCACAAATCACCGAGGAGGCAGCTTCCACCAGAAAACAGTCACAGACAGCGCGACATGTTCACACAGTTGGGGGGTATTTACTCTCTGTTCAAAGTGTTACAGACAAAAGGTTAATTGTGAGCAAAAGGTAGCTTGAGACTGGAAATAAAGGCCATTTGGAAGTAATTATATAATCTTTAAACTATATATATATATAGGTTTTTTGTTTCAGTATCAACTCCCACAACAACTTTGACATCAGAACTCTGAACTTCATCCAGCTACATTTTAAATTCTGCTAATGATTTTAATGAACAGAGGAAAAACAAACAGGATTTTCTGAGCGTGTCCTTATTCGTTTTTGGCTGCAATTTGAAGCTATTAATGCTTCATTTTCATAATTGTGGGGTCATCTCAGGGGTGTCTGGATATTTCCGCAGCAGCTGCAGCAGGAGTTCAGTCTGGTTCGGTCCGTAATCAAAGCTGTGAGTCTGGTTGGAGCTTCTCGCTCAAATCAATCATGACGCTTGCAGATCACGGTGAAGACGCGGGGCAGAAATAGCTGCAATACTTTCTCAATACAGTAATATTATAACATTACTTACCAGATATTAATTTGACCTCTACAAAAGCTTCACTCTGTTGTTTTAGAGTTGATGGTTGGAGTCCTGGGTGGTTTTCCTGTGTAGTTATAGTACTTGAGAGCGGTTTTCTGATCGATTCACACATTCTTGAGGAATCCAGCTCTGCCCTGCTTTTGTGTGTTCTGTGCTCTGGAAAACTCTGTGCACCGATCTAGACATATCCCCGCCCCCCTCAATTTTAATAAAATTGAGAAAAAAAACTCACAATTGGTTCCATTTGGGTAATGTAATGTGTTTTGAGAGGCAAGACTTCCCATAACTTGAATGTTAGCCTGACTGTGCCTAACGTTAAATGTCTCATAAACAACACGATAGGACCCCCTCCTCATGTCGTTTTGTCAAGAACAGGGCAGTGCAGGCTTTTTTCATCATTATGTACTTTCTTCATGTTTTACATTTATGGCGACTCAATGTGTGACAGTTTTCCGATGGTTTGGTTTGTGAGACTTTTTTGCCTTGGGTTTTTTGGTGAGTGACGTTTGCTTAGGACAGGACTGAGTCCATTCCGCGGGCTTTGGACTGGAAATGGACTTGTTTCTATTTTCAAGTTGTTTCATGTCAATGTTGCCTCTTGCAATGTATAAAGTGTTGAATAATGTTGTATGTGTGTAACAGATGATCACAAAATGCCGTAACATGTCTTCTGTTGTCACGTCACATGAACGTAACTATGTCCATTGATCTTTGGGGATCAAATATCAGGACTTTTGTGATTGCAATCAACAAGTCAGAGCAACATGTTCTGTCTTTTGAGTGGCAAAAAGAGCTAAAACGGCTCTTACGCTTTATCGTATAGCACAAAAACAACATGGTTATGGGATGTCAAGGTAACAAGGACAATGCATTTTTTGATATGCATTTGGTCATTTACAGGGTTAAGTTAGGATTAGATTTTCATCTAATATTCTATTCTATTTTATTTTCAGCTAACCCTTTGGCTACCATAATATTTCAATCCTATTACCATGCTATTACTCTGCTGTAAAGTTTCCAAAGCAATAAAGTCATGTGACTGAAACTCATGAATGCAGACAGATCAATCCCTCTCACTTTCGTCTATGAGCTAAAACGTAGATTACATCGATGTAATACATGATAAAGCAAGTCAGAGAGCACCTATGGTAAATCATTTAGAATCTGGACAATTGGTGGTTCAACCCTAAAACTTACTGAAGAGTGACAGTGACACTAACCACTCTGCCACTGTGCGCTCCTTTCACACAAATACTGGAAGACAATGCTCATAAAAAGGGGCAAAGGAACAGACAAAGAAAGTTTCTGAAACCGGTCAATATATCACTCAGCACACTCCTCCATCCTGCCAGAAAGGGATTGTTCATCCTGAAGAGTTTTGGTTTGGTTGATCATCTATTTGTCCTGTGCTGTCCGACCTCATTGAGCTCACACCCAGCAGGCAGCGTGAGGGGAGAGTTTGGCCTTTTCTCTTTTATTTTTACACTTTGCTGGCTTGGTGTTTTTATGTTCATTCAACCATCAAACAGGGTTTGCCAATGCACAGGCAAAACATCCAAAATGCATGAAGCCATTGCTGCCTTCCTCAGCACCACCACTAACATAAGGGTTTGGTCAGAGCCCATAGCCCATACAACTTCTCACTGAGCCTGCCAGTGCAGTCACTTTCCTTTTGAGTTTGCTGGTTAAAAATCAGAACTGAGTGAAATACTTAAAATATCTCCATGATTTACTGGAATAAAGGCAGACAATGGTAAATCCATTGAATTCCTGGCCGATGATTGAATGCACCCAATGCAGCATTTGGGTACTTGTCCTGTGCAAATATCAATTCCAAAAATGTTCTATTTCATGTATCTTTCTTTTCTGTATAGTTTATAGTTTAACTTTGTCCCCATAGGAAAATGTGTCCACGGCATTTCACCCATCCTTCAATCAGTGCCTCAGACCTGTCAGGTGCAGTGGACGGCTGCAGTGCAGCGTCCAGGGACCCATCTCCAGATCTTGACCACGATCTTTGTCAGGATTACCTGTAGCTGGAGGATTTTTGTTTACTGTGCATGTTTTGCATTGATGGGGGAATCCACCTCCGTAAACCTGGCTGGCCAAACTCAATCAATTGTGTACATTTATAGGGGGGCTGACTTAACTCAGGCTGGGAACCCACCTCACTGGTTTTACTGCTTTTACTGCTAAAGCAACAATCCTAATTTTGCATCATTTTAAACCCATGTTATAATTTGCAAATATGGCCTAGAGTCAAAGTTTTCTCACACACAAAAGCTCACCTGAAAAAAGAAAAAGGCCATTTTAAAGCTTTGAAATCATGTCCAGTGAAACAGTTTTCTGTATTTGTTGTTTGATCTGTTTTACGTCTTTATTACATGGATTACATCCCAGTACAGCACTGCACTTTACAGGCCGATGCTGCTTTTACATATACCAGGGTCTCAACCTCATGCCGTATAAAAACAGCAGGCCTTCAAACACATTTGAAGCCATTAACAGAAAATGCAGTGAAAAAAAAAAAGTCAGGGATCTTGATTCTAGTGGATATTTTGTCCAAATCAAGATGAATTAACTGATCCCCTGTCAGCTGCAGCAAAAGTAACATATATACTACATAGTGTTTTTTGATTATTTCCCGGTGCACCTGTTTATAACTGTCATTAAGGAGCTATATCTGAACATGAGGCATCTGGCAAAACTTAGTACAAGCACACCAACTACTGCTATGGCAAGTGACCATAAAACCACACATGTAGTAGTTAATACTGAGCTCACGCTTCTCCATCAAAGGCTGATTAAGGGCTTCAATGGAATCCATCACAGAAAAACGTCGATATCTATAAACAGTTAGCTCTGCTCTGTTGTGGTTGCACAAGTGTTGAACTGTGTAATGTGGTCGATTTTACTGAGGAGGATTGTGTTACTGTGGAATAAAGGGGCCCAAATGCTCAATTGACTTTTTTAACTTAATGACGCTTTTCTGCATTAAAACCATACATGGACTTGTGTTGTTTTTTTGCTTCATGCATGTTTCAGTAATCCTGCATATTAACGGCAAAAGGTTTATCCAGCCCTAAAAAGCATATCCTGTGTGCCTCTTTCTCTAGAGCTCAGGAAACTGGGCCTTCATGATATCACTAGTGGTGCAGTATTTCTGATCATTTACACACTTTTTACTATCACTACATCTACATCCTGTCTCACCAACAGGTACTTAGTTGAATGTATTAGTCACCAGACAATGCCGTTGTTTTGCTCATTAGTGAGATGGATTCTCAAACTGGCCCTATTATTTTCCTTGCTGTTTTGACTAGACAAGTGAATCATGAATAATAGCAAATAATACTTCCAATAATAAATAGCAATAAGTTATGAGAGTCAGTGTAGCTTCCTCTGCCCCCACAAGGTCTGTACTCCAACTGATCCTAGACGGCTGCAACAAGTCCAGGTATTCAGAAGGATTTGAAACAGAACTGTCATTATATTCTATTAATCCTTTTGTGTCATAAAAGTTGGATCCAAGCATTTTGCATTCAGAGAAAAGTGATGTATTAAGATTTTCATTTGAATAAATAATGAAAGTAATAATAAACAAAGATAATGGGTCTCTTTAGAATACAACAGATGGCTTTAACTTACGTAACTAACCTTAGTAAAAGAACAAAACAGATTTATTATTCTCCACATCTGTGAGAGAAAAAGGTTTGTTTCTAAGCATATATATACAGCTCAAAAATACAACACATCTGCTACACATTTGGAGAATTAAATAGAAATTAATCGACAATAATGGGTGTCTGGTGCTGTGCCAAGTTTTCCGTTCAGTTTAAAGGCACACTGCTTTATGGTTCATTTTAATTTACCCCAGGCTTTGGCAGTGGGCTCGCAGAATCAAAGAGCATAGCTCTGGGCAAAATATTTACTAATAAAAATACACAGTGATTTTTTTTTTCTCTTTCTGCAGTTTTTCTTCCCTTATATTACTCGGCTTGAAGTGCAAATGTGTTCGTGCCTGGTAAGAGGTCCATTTAAGTGTGAATATACTGTTGCATACCAGCGCTGTATGATAAGAAACCTGATAATACATAATGCCCTTGTGGAAATACAACTCAAGCATGAAAACACACGCTGCTGGCAAGATTTACTGATACCCCACTATTTATGCTAACTGACTGCTTCTAACTCCGATAATAGAAGCCAAAGCACTTGCACATCTGGGCCGCAAGTGCTTTGAGTTACCTGCTGTTTTATCCCCACATTAAAAAATGCATCTTTGGCTTGAGTTTATGACAGTTATGTAAAGTGTTTTGACTCAATATATAAAATAATACTTTATTTTAAAATAATACTTGATTTTACATATTGAGTAACTTGGAGAATGTTTGGTCAAGTTCGCGAAACAGTCCGCACACTGCCAGGCCTCACCACTGTGAGTCACTTCTGACAATTTGCCGAATGCACTTCCGCCTCCATCAAACAAACTGAACTGATGATGCTTGATTTGAGGCTTTTCAGCAATTGCTGGATTTTAATTCACATGGCTACGGAGGAAATAATTTTCATGATTGTTTCATAGACTAGAAAAAATGTGGAATTTTGTGATAATGAAGCTATTCTGCGCAGCACATTCTTACAGTGGAGGTGGAGGCTTAAACACAGTGCAGTGATCAAAGGCAGTTCATACACCATTACCCAGAAAGTGCTGCCACAACCACCGCGGCTCGTGCCAAGTTTGACACCATTCCTGGATTTTTGCACTCATCCAGAAATAATGCTTTCAGTTCAAATACACAAAGCCCATATTTCAAAGATGTGATAATAACGAGCAGGATCTCATTTATTAGCACGGCTTTAAATAAATACAAGTCATTTTTCAAACATGGATAAAAGAAAAAAATCTGTCCAGCCTCTGGTTCCCTAATGAACATCACTGTAAAGCATTAAAACACACGAAAACACACTGTCTGACTAAACTCTGTTCAATACAATATGTAAGTTTGTACAATCATTTTAATTACAAACTTACGTACAATAGTTGTACAACAATTTTAATTGTACAGCTTTAAGCCACACCTCAATGAGTGGACCTCAGGTTGGCTCACCTGACTCTAAATGTCTGCATAAACTTGTCTTATTGGCTCTTGGAGCCTCCTTAGCCAGGGTGTACTCACTTATTCCACACTGTCCTGTGAATGTTCACATGTTATGGCCAATAAAAATATGATACAATTTAATTATTGGGTTGTAGTTGTTTAAGCAGACACTGTTTATTCATTCTTGTGATTTTAATAGAGATTCAAATAGATCAGACCGCATTTTATGACCAGTTTAGGCAGAAATGTACTCACTTCTTCCTCCCACGGATGTTCCTCTGTGTTTTGCTGCTCTCTTCATATCATTTCACAACTTCAGTGCCTGCGGACGTGGTAGTGTCAGCTAAGTCCACGTGGCTGCAAACATTTTGTTTAGTTTTTACAATTTTAGCCTACATCATTCACATTTGATTTGTTTTTAAATGTTTTTAAATTCATTATGTTGAATACAAAGTAAGACAAACAAACTTTAATTTGGAAAGAGTTTGTATTTAGTCTTTAGGAAAGTAAATGTATCTAAATTGAATTCAAATTGTGAAATTCTACGATGACTAATCTGTATTATTGCATCCGTATGTATGTAAAAGTGAAATGTTTCAGGACTATTTGCCGACTAGAATTAATAGCATAATAGTATATTCCACTGCTATTCACAGCATCTGATGTTGACCTAGCTGTCCATTGACAGGCCTGCACAGTGTGCTCTTGCAGACCTCCAGGCCAGATAAGTCAAGAACATAGAGCAGGTGCACATAAACAAGAGGGAGGAGGTCCTGGTCTTGTCAGCCCTGAGAGTCCTGCTGAATATCCCACTGTGGACACAGAGGCACATGTGCAGAGGTGTGGGCATCACTGCATCACCTCAGTGTGCAGCTAAACCAATGTTGATGGAAGAAATGGGTGTGAGTGAACCTCCCTAGTGGTTTTTCACTCAAAGTATTTGTCTGGGATTAAGGCATAGAATGAAAATGTGATCGAATATAACTTTTTGTATTTTCTTTCTTCCAATAAAGATCATCTTTATTGGAGGAAAGAAAGGCTGTGTATCCTGGCCAAGATACACAGCCGTAGTGTGGAGGGCACAGTCATTCTGTAAAATGAATGCTTATATTTATACATCTCTTTGTAAAATAAAATAAAAATCAGGTTATAAAGGGGTAATATTGAACTCATACCTGAAAGTCATCAAAAACGTCAGCCTTTTACCATCAAAAAACATTGCCAAGATCAAAACCATTGTGTCTAAACCAGACTTTACCTTTTAGGCATTGATGAGGTTAGATTGCTGTAACGGCTGGTTCACCGCCCTCTCTTGATCAAGCTGTTCAAAACATTTTATCTGCACTAATTTTATGAGTCATTTTATACTCGCTACTGCCACCTCAGGTCTTATGCGTAATTGCAGTCTCTAAAGAAACAGGCCACTGTTTTCCATACAGAAATATGTTCTTACCTGAGCTTAGACGGGTTGATACGAACCTGTCTGGTCTTTGTGCGTGCCCTCAGTCATGCAAAACGACCAAAGATGCTGTTAGCATTTGGCCTCTCCCAATGTATTCCTATAGCTCCAAACAGGGGTGAAGTTAGAAGCGACCACGCTCTTTCATGGGCACGCACAAAGACCAGACAGGTACGTAACAACTCGTCTACATTCAGGTAAAAACACATCACAGTATGGAAAAACGGTGGACTGTTCCTTTAAGCTTGTGCATGACTTTTTGCGTGACTTTAGAGGCAGTTGTGGTGAATAGGTCTGGGCTCATTAGGACATGGCTGGCACATGAACGGGGAGGAAAATACTTAGTTTTAACATTTTTAAACCCCGTATTTTCTCTTTAAGAAAAATGGGACTATACGGGGTTTGCTAAAAATGCACCTTTTTACCAAAGCATCTAATTTCTGTTTGAACTGGAGAATCTCATGTTCCATTAATTGGTGAGAGCCCGCTCATAATCCTGGCTAAATTAGATACGTACATCTGTGATGCAGTAAAGGATATCATTCATTCTCACTCAGCCTGGCCCTGAGGTGCTGTTACACCAAAGAAATCTTTTGCATTTGCTATTTCCAGAAACAACACAGCCTTGTTTTGATACAGAATTGATTGAGCCGCTCCCTGAAAATACAGTGGAAGATCAATTACATTATCAATACACAAATCAGGGCATTGTGTATTTAGATAAATGTTGTATGTAAAGCAGCAGTGGTTGTTGTTAAGTCTGTGGTCTATGAAACCGTAAATTTAAGGAAATGAGTCTGTCCTCCTGACACGAGGTGTGCTGAAGACCGAGAGGCTGCTTTAAGTTTGTTAGCATTCCCCCATTCTGTTTATACCCACAGCTTTACTGCTCTCTAGGACTGTATGGACAAGCACAAATGGTAAAGGGATTCAATATTAAAAACTATATTTAAGTCTACAATCTTGATGGGAATAATGTTCGATAACAGATGGGTTACCAACTGTTTGTCTGATCAAAGAGGGCGTGGTGAGATCTAATCTCATGATTGTACTTGATGTTTTAATGTTTACATGGTCATTGTCACGCGTGTGAGAGGAATTGACCTGAGCACCAACGAAGCTGCTTCCATCAGGCAACAATACTGTGACCCTTTACTGTCTGCATTTTGAATCAGCACAAGCAAAACGGTGGTGGGGGACAACACTTCCTAACCAATCAAACTGGACATTGTAAAAGTCTTTTTCAAACTATTTCTTTTCCTCAGGTGACCTATGTTTGCACAAAAATAAACTTTCTTTTACTGCCAGCCTACAACAACACAGCTGCAATAGCAAAAGCAAAAGCCAGTCCATTCCTTGCCATGTCAGGGTCTGGGGGTGTCAAGAGAGCTGACCCCCAACACACAGCAAATAAAAGTGATTTACGGCAACCTCGCTGGCTGCACTGCACTTTATGAAACTGTCCTGAGCAAAGTTACGACCTCAGCCAGCACACACATGCACACACCTCCAGTACTGGAGAGGGCATACAGCAACACAGGGAGCAATGCACGCAAACCATTACAGGGAAAGATGACTACATGACGACTTACTGCAGTGAAGGAAGAAATAGTAGTGTAAGCTTTGTTGTTAATTGTTCTTCCGGTTTAGGCAAGGCAAGGAAGGGCAAGTTTATTTGGAGAGCACAATTCGTAAACAAGGCAATTGAAACATGACATGAAATTACAAGAAAACAGATAAATGAATAGAACATCAACATAAAAAATTATCAATAACAGTAAAAGGCAAGAGTGCAGATAAAATACTTTCCGTTGTCATACGCTTGGGCAAAAAGAACTGTTTTCAGCCTGGATTTGAACATTATCAGAGGCCTGTCTCACATCCTCATGATTTACCAGCCCAATCGGAACAAGAGGGACACGTCAGTATTAGTTTAGGTTAACTCTGATATAGTAGACTATTAGCAATGGTGATAATAATGATATGCTGATGTATTTACTTTTTCTACACCCTTTTGTGCACCCTCCAGCCTCCACCTCTAAAAGGTGAACAGACAAATTATTTAAGTGCCTGACTAAAACAAATACTGGGCCTATAAACATGAAAACCTGTGACTAAAACATTGTAGATGGATTGCAGAAAGGGTATTTACTTGCAGTATGATGATAAAACTGTTGGGTGTTTACACGCCAGCTTGATCTCTCTGCTCACCAGTACCATGCTCCAGGGAGGTTGTGCAAGAAAGTGGTCCACCTTGTCAAGGGGGAGATGGAGGGCATGATCATTTTTATAGGAAGGAAACACCGGCTTTGTAATGTGGAGGGTGTTTTCTTTGGCAGCAGAAGTTTGCGGTTTATCATGTTCTCATATAGAGAAATTCCCTCTTTTTATTTTTACAGAACATCACACTCTTCAAAAGGTCCTGATTAGCCCAATAGCATCAGTGTGGTAAAATAACTGAATGTTTTCTGTGTGGAGGAACTAGGCCATAATGTGAAGAGATTTTACCATTTCTTAAAGGAATAGGCCACCGTTTTTACATACTAAGATATGTTCTTACCTCACTTTAGACGTGTTAATATATCCCCGTCTGGTCTTTGTCCGTGGAGTTACTGCGCGGACGTTTTGCTCCTCGTATCATTACGCCTCACAATATAGTCCCCCTTTTTATTTGCTTATAAAATCGACATGTTACATTTCTTTGTAAATATACTTCGCATGAAAACACTTCACGTAACTTTATTTAAATAGGGAACACGTGGAAGAGCTTGGTAGCTTCTATCGTGAGCTTTTTCGGAGCTATGTGACATGTGGGAGAGGCTGCGTATGTGCTCCGTTTGCCTGGCAGAGCGCACGGACAAAGACCAGACGGGGATATATTAACACGACTAAAGTGAGGTAAGAACATATTTTAGTATGTAAAAACGGTGGCCTATTCCTTTAATGCTTTTACTTTACCTGTACATCTGCAAAAGAAAATGTACGAAAATATTTGCCGCTTTGCAAGAGTATTGATTAATTACTTCTTCCACCATGAACTGTGTGAAGGCAATGAATATGCAAATATGATTCTGCAATGTCCACCCGCATCAACATCTGGCAATGACATGAATTGAGATATAGAAAAACTCCACCGTTAGAGAAGCTTCACTCTTTATCTCCGGCTGTTTTCGAAGGCCTTTTCTCCATAAGAGGAAAAGCAGAGCTGTGGCCTTATGAGTAAAAATCACCTCGCAGCCACGCACACCCTCTAACTAGTCCACAACTGAGCGCCAGAGCCTCGAAGGAGCTGACACTGACCAGATGTGCGCTGGTTTATCTTGTCAGGACAATGAGCTACTGAAGGAAGCCCCCAGAACTCAGAGGTCCAGCCTGGAGTTTGATTTTCAATACAACGGATCGCTCACTAACTAAAGCCCGTGTGTGTAATGGAAATGTAGGTAATAACATGATGACAAAACGTCTGAGAGGCTGATCTTGAGCAGATGCATACGAGAGTTTTATCACAGAGTGGCTTTGCAAAAATCACTGGGATTCAGGGAAAAGTCAAAACACATACTGCATCATAGTATTAATGATGTGATTATTGTTTTGACTTAGAAGGTTTAGTTTAGTTTATTACTTTATTTAAACAAAGATGATGCAGAATATATATATCTCAAACAGAGGAGATGTACAGAAGAGATGTATACTTGGTTGTTGTCCAAGTGCAAATTTAAACACATTACCAAACATGAAGTGCCGGCTATATGTCTTTTGGCTCACTTTACCCCTGGGTTAGGGTTAGGGTAAGTTGATTGGGGTCTAATGTGAGCTGAACCACCAGATTTACTCTTAAAATCCCCAAATCTTATTCTTTACATCTAAATGCTTCCCAATAGCTATTGTATGCTCCAAAAATTTACTTTGAGAAATGAAAAAAACTGTGGTTCTACTTACCCCACTCTCCCCTAGTATAATTTCTTGGTGGAGTCTATGTAAAACAGCTCTCTTTCAGCAGCAGTTTGTTCATTGGTTCCCTCTCAAATGTTAATAATTAATAATGTTAATTCTCGCCAATGCGTTGAAGTGCACAGTGAACTGAATCTTGATTTTGTTTGCATTGGCAATACTTGATAGAAAAGTGTCACTCCAATTTTAGTTGTATGGCTGCATGGTCTGTTTTTGTGAAGAAAGAAACCCCATCACTGAATGGCAAGGCAAGGCAACTTTATTTATACCGCGCATTTCATACACAAAGCAACTCAATGCGCTTTAGATTCAACTGTTTTTACAGAAATCACCGCAGCAAATCACTTCACAAGAAGAAGAATCAGAAGAAGAAGAATCAGAAGAAGAAGAATCAAAAGAAGAAGAATCAGAAGAAGAAGAATCAGAAGAAGAAGAATCAGAAGAAGATTCAGAAGAAGAATCAGAAGAAGAATCAGAAGAAGAATCAGAAGAAGAAGAGAATCAGAAGAAGAAGAATCAGAAGAAGAAGAATCAAAAGAAGAAGAATCAGAAGAAGAAGAATCAGAAGAAGAATCAGAAGAAGAATCAGAAGAAGAATCAGAAGAAGAATCAGAAGAAGAATCAGAAGAAGAATCAGAAGAAGAAGAAGAATCAGTAGAATCAAAAGAAGAAGACATGATGGGTACATATTCAATCTGCTGCTGACGAAGTCTCTTGAGGCGAAAAGTCTTCGACACGCGCGGTGGCGCAGCGGTTAGCGCTCACGCCTCACAGGTCCCGGGTTCGATTCCCACCTGGACAGGGCCTTTCTGTGTGGAGTTTGCATGTTCTCCCCGTGCCTGCGTAGGTTTCCTCCGGGTACTCCGGTTTCCCCTACCACTAAAAACATGTACAATAGATTGCCCTCTGGGGCCAGGACTCCCCTGAAAAAGAGATTCTTAATCTCAGTGGGACAATCCTGATTAAATAAAGGTCAATAAAAATAAAACCAGTAGAAAGGACGTAAAAATTTCTGTACGACTGAGAGTTTACAAAAACATAAGGTCAAAATACTCAATGACGTGAAGATGTAGCTATGTGCTATTATTGGTTATATGGTACTTGTACAGTCTACTCACCTGAAAATATGACACTACTGTCTCAATCTAAACTGAAGTGTCCTGCAGTGGAGCCCTTCATCCACAGGTGCAGCCCCGGTTGAGTTTCAGGCCGAGGTCATTGTCCCGGGACAGGTGAAGAGACGGATGAAGTGAGCGAACGACAGGACCATTCAGCGCCTGTTTGCTCCCACAATGAGCTCCCTCTGCCTGGC
The DNA here is from genome assembly GCF_951799975.1 of Gobius niger. Classification (NCBI taxonomy): domain Eukaryota; kingdom Metazoa; phylum Chordata; class Actinopteri; order Gobiiformes; family Gobiidae; genus Gobius; species Gobius niger. The sequence continues at coordinate 20,008,248 of NC_136859.1, forward strand.
TAAACGCTGCCTATGTGAGGGGGAGACGAGTAGTAACCACATAGATAAACATACCTGTATCTTTGACCCCACTGACCTTGTAGCGACCGGTGTCTAGTTCGCCTGTCTACTTCTCACCTTTCTGTTGCTCTGGTCAGATATCGATATAGTTTCTAAGGCCTTTGTTCAGTTGTTTTGCTCTGAGTGTACAAATAGATGAAGTTTAGAGAATATTCTGTCCCAATAAAGAGGAGGGGGTTGTGGTCTTTTATGAAACTTAGCCCTTTTGCTCCCTCCGGTGGACAGAGAAAACAAGACTACAAGTTATTGGATGGCCAAGTAGTTCCTATACTACTGTCTGTCATCATGTTTTAACGCAGTAAGTACAGTATTTCTCATTTTAGTGACATATACAGTAAACAAAAAGCACATTATCCTACTTTTTAATCACTAATACACAATACACACGATGGTTCAGCCCGTTTCTACTGAATTGAGTTGTTTTCAGACATGTTTGAATCCCGCAGATGTTTCGACTGATGCAGAGAGGGCAGTAAGGCCTCACCCCGACATGACACCCATCCATCCACAGTAACAGGAGCACACCATGGAGCGGTCCCACAAAAGCCTGCACCGGTCAGAGCCAGCACTCACCACAAGAAAAGGTCAGTGTGTGTGTGTGTGTGTGTGTGTGTGTTTGATGATGCGCTGGTACACTTAGCCTCTGTCCGATCATCAAAGCACACAGGTGAGGGCAGCATTGTGAGCACGGGGCTCTCGAGTTACCCTTTCAACTCACACGGGGCACATCAAAGACCGGCCATTGCGCTGCACAAAATACATGCACAAAATCATGAAAAATGCACGAACACTAAGGACTTGCATGAGAAAAACAGAGGCCGCAGAGCTTCCTGTACAAGTGTATAGCATACACGCCTGCAGCATTAGACATATCAAAGCCCATGAACAATTTGATGAGTTTAGGAGCTTAGTCATAAATAGTAGCTATGTGGTTTTATCCAAAAGTATTCTTCTTAGGTGCTATAATTGTTAAGGTCTCATCACCCACCCAGTACATCTTACACACGCAGAGGCCATCATTATGTGGGTTCCTGTTGCTTTTGTAACACAGAAACCCAGAGCTCTCACCTGTTGGGGATTATCTCTTGCATGACCTGCACATAAAATCAGACTCAATGTCACACCTACTTAGAAAGATCAGTGTAAGCTTACTATACTGTACTGTAAAGTAAATAGAGATGAAGCAGCACGTCCTAGATTGACTAAATAGGTTTCACTGCAGAAATTCAGCGTTTCCTTGCACATGTAGCTTGTCTCCCAAATGATTTTCCAAAGACACGTGTCTGCTCCTGGACATACATTTGTTTGGTGACATCTTAACAGCGGAAAAACGGACCTCACTTCTGGGAACATGGCAGTTTGAGGTGATGCCCTTGTGCAAAGGCATTCAGCTGTTACAGGCCAAACCAACCATTGGGTGCATTTGCCTTTTCAGCCCTATTAAACCAAAGAGCAGCTAAGCCACTTCTATAGGTCCAAAGCTAATTTCCCTGCCAGCACCGTGAACCCGCACCTGCACATCAGGCGAGTGTCGGCAGAGAATAAGACGTCACCTCCTCGGCCACATGAGTCTGCTTTTTATTACAGGTTTTAACTTTTCCTATTTAGCCTTTCTTTAGCATAGGATAAATGAATGTTAGAGTCACAGCTCTTAAAATAAAGAGTGATGCTGAAAAGGTATAAAAGAGAGAGTGAACTTCAGAAGAAAGTCAAATTGAATGCTTTTAATGCCAGTTTGAATGCCCAAATACTACATTTTACAAATACAACATATTAAATTTGTTAAGATTTGCAAGCATTTCATCAAACAGAGGAAAGGAAATTTGTGTGGTCAAGCCAAAATATGTTTTAACCTCTTAACCACCACTTCAATAAAGTGTATTTTCTCCTGTTCGGCTTTACCCAAATTCAAAAGCTTCTTGATTGAGCTCTTACAGCCAATATACCAGTCTAACACCTCATTTGAAAGCTAAGATCTATAAAAGTGACCTAAATGGATCTTTTTCCTCGCCGTGTTGTCATAACTTTTTTGTCGACTTTTCGTACATTTTTAATTACTTTTTTATCACTTTTTCATCACGTCATGTTTTTGCTCCTCTTTTGTTGCTCTTTTGTCACTTTTTTGTAGCGTTTTAATCCTCATTTTCGTCGCTATTTTTTTCAAGAAGCTTTTGGATTTGGGTAAAGCAAAACTGGAGAAAATAAGCTCGGTTCAGGTGGGGGTTAAGAGGTCAAACCATAATTCTGGTATTTTTGATGAACTTGAAAATAGCTGAGCACTGTCATAATTTTCCAGTTAGAATCAAATTTAATGCGTTTTAAAGACATTTAGGGCCTCGATTTTGGCAGAATTCATTTAATGACATTTAATGCCTTTTAAGGCCCCGCAGAAACCCTGACACGCTTATATTCACTATTACTTTCATAGTCCCATTATAAACTAGATTGTCTTAACAAATAAAAAGTTAAAGTGTTCTTTGGTGAACTAGGTCCTTCTTGGTTCTGGCTAATAAAGGTCAGTCTAAAGTCAGAATTACAAGGCTTCAAAAGATATTTCGCATTTAGGTTTATCACATCTTGAACACAGTCATTTTTAGGGCTTTTGTCGCAATACAACACCTATCACAATACCGAAGGCTTGATACGATGCGGACAATGTACTCTTTTGCACAAATTATTATGATTCATCGACATAACGAACTTTACCATGAAATAATCGAATGAGAAAGTCAACAAGTACAAGTATTCCGATACAATATTCTGATATGGTTTCCGATACGATAAGTGTATCACAACAGACGTATTGCGATATATTACGAAACGATATTCTGTCCCAGCCGTGGTCATTATCCTGTATATGTAGCCATAGGAGAAGTTCTGTGCACTTTAGTTTGAATATGAGGAGCAGTGAGTGTAGCCACAGACACACTAACACCTGCAGTGAGCTCCGGTGGCTGGCTGCTGCTTGGCAGATCTCCAAAACTGTCTGGAGCTTGAATTAGGTGCTAAGAGTGTAATAAAGCCTCACACCAAACTTCAGAAATCAGGACATGACACCTTCAGCAAAGCTTTTATAATCATTTGCCAAAAACAAAGTGGCCAGTCAATGGTAGGCATAATAGCACCTGACAATGCAGCTTTCATGTGGCTTATCTAGAAGACTTTGTTGTTCTGCACTAGTGCGTATTTTAGACCTCAGTGCCAAGAATAGTTGATGAAAGGGTTCAGAACAAATTTAAGTTTTCACCAAAACTTGAAGGGGATGCATGTTACACGGTCTTTTGTATTTGAAGTTAAGCTATAGAGGCAATTCTTTCTTAAACTGTTCTTTTAGGGCAGTTATCGAGGATATGCAGGTGATGTCACAGCATGGATACCGATACATTAGGTATTAAAAAAAAAACAAGACTTAATTACATTTATCTTGCAGGTGTAAGTGCTTTTTTGGGGGGTGGTCTTGGTTCCATCAACAGAGGGAGAAATGTCCTGGAAAGCCCCTATGTCCCAAACCATAGAGATATCAGCTTAACAAACACAAGGCCTGCACACACGCAGAAGCTTACACAAACACACATTTTATTTATTTACATCCAAAAACCCCAAAATGTTCAACAAAAGCCGTGCCGGGACGAAATAAAGAACTACGACAACAAACTTTTCATCATGCTACAGAATATCCAAACAGCAAACAAGTGGGACCAATTTCCTACTGGCTTCTCATTACACTACTCTATAGATTATAACATGCACCACATGTTGGCACGAGGTGGGAGTTAACTTGTCCCCCCCCCCCCCATAATGGCAGTATCAGGAAGTTAGGAAAATAACACTCTCATATATTTGGGTTTTAAGCTGCGTATCACGGCAACCGACACAAGCAAGATCTTTAGTGGTCAGCAGATTGTTTATGGTTTTTGCAGCGAGAGGAGGTAGCCTAGCAACATTGTTTTAAAAAAGGAGCAGGAGAGTAAAAGAAGAAAAATAAACAACATCTTTTGTGGTTTGTTTGAGAATGCAGTGTTTTTGTGTTAATCTGCCCATAACACGGAGTTTATATTACCCATTTACAACGCTTCCAAGAGCCCGCATCCTGCTCAACGAGATTCAAGTAGTATCCAAGTCGAGCTCCTTATGATATGTTAAACAAACTGCCGAGTGAGTTTGGATGAAGAAAAGAACAAAATGTTTAATGGCCTATATTGCCTTATATCTTTTCAGTTTGCGGGGTTGTTTTAAGCCACGGTTAGAGGCTTTCTTCTTTTTAAAAAAATTAAGAAAATATTGGAAATGAGATTGATCCACAGTTTGAGATAAGATTAACCATAAAGAATACATCTTCCTTGTGCAACATGAGAGGAAAGATAAAGGAGAAGCACATGAGGGCACACACAGGCATAGAAAGAGATGCAGGTGGATCAAGTAAGCACTAAGCACCCTCACCTGTGCAGAGGAGCAGGTGTGATGGGGGTGACTCGAGCATTGGTCTTTCTTCAAGCAGAAAACTTGATCATGATGCGTGTATCCTGGCCCTGATAAGGCCCCAGCAACAGGGCCTTCCAAGAAAGAACAATATTATAATCTACAACAATAATAACGGCTTAAAGTGAAACATGTAGTAGACATGGAATACAAGGCGATTGGTAGTTCTCATCTGTTTGAAACTGTCATATTTTTCATCTTCCACTCCATGGCACGGTGGTGCAGTTTGCATGTTCTCCCCGTGTTTGTGTAGGTTTCCTCTGGGTACTCCCCCTAACACTCAAAACATGTACAATAGGTGAATGCTCCAGCCAGATGTTTCTGACCATTAGCCTGGCTTCACATCTGGAGATGGGTTCCCAAGCGCCGGCCCACGCTGGCTGCTCACTGCTGGATGAGGATGGGTCCAAATGCAGAGAGGAATTTCTCTACAGAGATAAATCAAACTTAACTCCCAATAACTCAGTAATAAGATGGACACAACGTGACAGAATCACATTGTTTTCAAATGTGTTCTTTTCTTGCAGACTGGAGGAAGCTTACTGTAGAATAGTAACATGAGAAGGCAATGCCTACTCAAACACAACGAGCAGGCCCAGCACTAAATACACCATAAAACCAGGACTAAACCAGGTCTAAAATTGGACTAAAATACAGTGGTATGTATCAGTATGGGCCCCCTTTAACTTGTCGACATTATGCCATACTATGGACCATAAACATAAATCTATTTAATTGAAATGTTATGTGAAAGACACACTCTCCACAAATATGACCTTTATGGAGTGGAATTTTTAAAAGAAAACCATAAGAAGTCCCATTTTCTGCCACCATGTGACCTCCATGTGGCTTCTGGCAAACAGAAAACGGGAGTTCTTATGATTTTCTTTCAAAAATGGCTTGTTCTAGCCACTCTGCCATAAAGGCCAGATTTGTGCAGTGTACATCTAATAGTTGTCCCGTGTACAGTTTCCCCCACCTGAGCTGCAGCTCTCTGCAGTTCATTCAGGGTCATCATAGGCTTCTTGGTAACAGCTCTGGCCAGTGCTGTCCTTGTTCGGTCAGTAAGTTTAGGAGGACAGCCGTGTCTTTGCAGTGATACCATACTCTTTCCATTCCTGGATGGTGTATTTAACTATACTTTATGTTTATGGTCCATAGTATGGCAAAATGTCGAAAAGTTAAAGGCTGGCCCATACTTATGCAAACCACTGTATGTACAAACTGGGTGTAAACCATAAAATTATCTCTACTTAAAATGAATAAAGTCTAAAAATGCAGATGGCCCTTATTACCACCAGGCAGGTGTACACTCAAGTCCATAAGAGTGATTTAAACCAATATTCTTCCTGTGTTATTAGAGATTTCCTTTGGCAGCTGCTGTTTCCTTCCATATTAAAAATACTGAATACTGAACTTATTAACATGACCTGAGGAGTTGGGCATGTGTCTATATTTATCCAAGAGGACTTGTTTTATTATTCAAGTTGCTTCCAGGCTGGTATTAGACTGAGGCCACAGAGGAAAACACTTCAATAAACAAATGGCCTCTTAAATATCATGTATAGTGCCCTTTTTAGGGAGACTTTATAACCTTCGGAAAGGGGGAAATGTGTCACTGCCGCCCCGTCTGCCATCTTGGCTCTGAGTGTGTCTGTGCAGCAGTGGGTCCGTGTCTGCTGCACCCACTTGGCAGTTAGGAGTCATTAAAATGGGTGTGAGGGAGCCATCCAGCGGTTTGTGTCATTAATGAGGAACAGCCGTGACAGCCGCAGGACGCCACACAAACACAATTAGTATAAAGTGGGACGCAAATACACCCAGCGCCTGTTGACTCCGGGCGCTAGGCAAATGTGCTTATTTTTTAAAAATGAAGCAAAATTACATATATACCATCTCGTAAAAGCGTATGATTTTACAAAAATAATAGTTCTGTGCAGGAGGAAAAGAACAAATGGAGTGATCGTCAGTGGTTCATCGATATACAACTTCTAGACCATCAAAATTTGCTGAATGGTGGATTAAGTTGGTCCCTGTTGAGAAAGTGTTAAATCGACTTCAGATAGGTCATACTCTTAGGAGAATGCTCTGTGTTTGCTCTACCACAACTTAATGACATAACACCCAAAAACTGTTTGTTTACAAGCTGCATCTGAGTTGTGTGAGTTGTGTTGCAATTGCTCTGATGCTGAGGACTACACTGCAGTTAAGAGCAGACTTGCCTTTGCTCAAGGCTGTCACCTAGTGGCATATGTATTTGTAGATTGCACTTTTGGATACATAGCCTACCGTGTATAATCTAAGGTATTGCAACCATTCTTCTTCTCCAACTCTCACTTATCGCTACTTCATAAATATTCTTGACGGTTTTCCCGAAGATGGCTTGAAATTCACACAGCTGAGGGATACAGACTCCAGTGATTTGTTGCTCTATAATGGCTCTTCTCCACTGGGCTTCTCCTCCCAGACACTAGATAAGAGCTCTCACTTTACATGATCAAGCTGCAGGGCGGGGGCGTCCCGGGTGGATGAGAGTGCAGGGGTGACCTGAGGGCGGACAGGGCGAGAAAGTCTGCAGGACCCACATGTGTCGAACAACGCACAGGTGCACAGCACCTGCTCCACATGTGGCCACTTTCTCCCTTTGGTGTGAAGCTGCAGACCAGCTGTGCACATTTCTCTCTCACCCTTAACATGACACAGCTTTATAAAACAAGCCCTGACCTCAAGACATCACACTGTGTATTCTTTCAGGTTCATCCCAACTAAACGACTACATTCTGTTCATGTGTGCAGCAGAGCAAGAAGCTGCTTGATAATCCTTATTAGTCCTACAGCGTGTGCATATTAAGGGTCAGAAGTTAGGCGCAGCCCAAACTGTGTTAAGGTGAACTTTATTTCCCCCATACCAAAATGTGTCCTCTGCATTTGACCCATCCTGCGATGTCACCGGGGTGACCTGTAAGGAGCAGTGAGCGACCACAGTGCAGCGCCCTGGGAGCCATCTCCAAATGCTGGGCCAGGCTGATAATCAGAAACACCAGGCTGGAGGATTAACCAATTGTGTATGTTTTTTGGTTGAATAGGAGTTTCCTTAGGAGGTTGCAGATTTCTTCCACACTGAAAACACACTTTCCTATTAGACTGACAGTGCTCATTACCATGAATGCCACATTGAATGTTGGGCTTGAGTAGACAAATTATTTGGCCTGAGAGAGAAAGACTAAATCTTTCTAGTTCTGTAGATTCTGGTTGGTTTTCAAAACAAATTACAATTCTGCTATTTCCATTTTTGTTCAAATGTTTTTTTACCTGGGTTAAAAAAAAGTTAATGGATAAATACAAAAAAATATGTAATAGCTTTATGTTGTTTTAATGTCTGAAAATGGGAGGGATGTGTAAGCAATGGTAAACTTGAATCAGCAGTGCAGAGGTCAGTCTCAGACAAAACTAGGGGAGTTTAATCTGAGCCCACTGTTCCAAAAGAGCGAGCGGCGCCTCCTACAGGGAGTTCCCAAAGGCTGCGGGAGAGGTCAGAGGTATAGAGGGAGAGTAGATGGTGAGTTCTCCTCTTCTAATTACACTTCGCATCATTGGAGAGTCTTGAAAACATATTTCATCCCTTCAGCAGCACACGCACTTTTACAAGCCATCCACAGCCCTGAGTTAGACATTAGAAGTGCTGCGATCTAACGACATGGCCTTGTGTTGTGGTAAACACGCGTGATTTACATGTGACAAGAAGAAACGGTGAGGCGGACTGCTGCGATAAGTCAAGGCAAAAGGTTGTGTGGAGTTATTCGAGTTTCTGATGATGAGAGGCAACAAAGGGCTCTTTGGGAACTATAAACAACGCTAGCCACAAACGTTGGCGAGTTGGGTATCGAGTGATGGTGCCTGGAAGCTCTGTGCCTGAGAAGGAAGGCGAAACAGGGAAGTGTGATGGAAAGGCAGAGGCCCAAGTGATAAACACAGTAAACGAGTATAGCTGTAGACATACAGTGCGTAGAGGCCTGGTGCAGATGAATAATGAGTCCAGCTGCACGTAAACTGTGGTCAAAGACAACAAAAGCTGCTGACTAACTGCAGTGGAGCGTGGGGAGGTGGGGATGCCCTGTCATCGGGTTCAACTCGGCACCGCTTTGACAAACCTCATCCTACTGTATACATTGAGGATAAGACTTTTTTTTTGTATATTAGTTATTTTTAAACAAAAACAAATTAGTATTAAAGACCTTTTTGTTTGGTTATAATGAAAGATGCACTTAAGTTTATTTGCAATACAAGATAAAAAAAAGTTTCAGTTTTATGGTTTTCAGTTCGACCAACAAAGGTTCATTGACCTCTAGTGTCACATGGGTTCCTCACTGTCCATTGACCTCAGATGTCCCGTCCTCTTTGGTGTCTCGTTTCTTTAGTCCACTGAAATACTTCTGCCTGAAGGCATTGTGTCCCTCATATGGGCTGAAACGGGGGTCCAGTAAGTGCGCCTGGTTGTCCATGTCCTGCATACAGAAGTCCACTGGTAAAATACAGTTAAAGTACAGTTTGTTCAATAAACCATTAAAGCAAAACACTGTGAGTTTCTCTTTTCCCAGGCCTTTCAACAGCTTTAAGAAGAAATATGAGCTCCAAAATTGAGGTTAATGTTTAATGTTTGTATTGGCATTCGGTAGCTGCTGGTCAGTACAAGGATAAAGGGGGAGAAAAGGCCCAGAAAGTAAGAATAATGAGGTGATATGAGCTTTGGTGATGACTGTATTGAAGACACTCCTCGACCACCAAACGTGATCATTAATATAATAGACATTCGCTTCCTATAAGCAAAAATACTGCCAACATACAAAATATTTACACAGTGATCAAAGTGATAGAAATACAAATCCATTGAAGTTTGAAACTATTACAACAGTGTATAAAATTTGTCAAATAAGTGAAGAATTAAGAGAAAGAGATCACATTTTTTTGCCGCGTTTGCTACTGCATGACGCATTAAGATCCTAACTCCTGCCACAAGCGGTCAGTAAAGGGATCCAAAGTTTACATTTCAGCTGATTCTCCATCTGACATGGCTTTGTGACTTCATTGGTCGGGCATTTCATCTTGTGGTTTGGGGAATAAGCACTTTCCAAACCATATTTTAGATCAAACCAATGCATTGTCTTTAAGTGCTTATAACTGTGAAAAGAAAAAGGTACAAACCATCCATACCAGCTGAAACTGCCGTGCATTTGCGTTAGTGAGAGTTTGTCAGTTCATGGGAGCAATTTGAGGTTTGGAAGTTGAAAGGACGTCAGATTCAAAGATGGATTGTTTTCTGTATGTTGCAAGTAAACTGTTCAGGCCGCTTCTATGAAAGAAATGAGCCAACGAGACAGACACCAATGGCTCAGTGTCGATGGCACATAAAACACATTAAAGCAAAAGATGAGGCAGGCTGACATGTGCTCATATGTGTGTGATGCTTTTAAACATTAATCACCTCAAATAGTTAACAGAAAGTTCCAGACATTGCTTAAATTATTAAATTATTATTATGTAGCAGCCCTTTAAAGCAGTACTAAGTAACTAATGCTTCTAGAAGCCATAAGCGCCACTGCAGGTGCTGTAGCATATTGCGTTTTTTTACTCATTAATTGTCAGTGAGAGTAAATACTAGGCTGACAGAAAAGACAAAGGGAGAGGGTAATATTGTAAATAATAAGTGATGCTAGCCAACAGTTAGCTTTGCCCGTTAGCCGGTTAGCTTCTTCTTTGTGATTCTATTTGTGTGTATTGCGCCTCTGATCCAGAGCAGGGAAAGTTGCAATTGTGGTTTTCTGGCCAGAGACACCAGGGAGGAATGAAAGACCCCCCAATCATCCCATTAACACTTGTATTGCTCGCAGAGGGACTACGGAAAGGAAGTAAACAAGTTACTTAGTACTGCTTCAAAGGACCTATATCATGCAAAATCGACTTTTTGGAGCTTTTAGCCATGTTGTTATGCTCTTTCCTTATCCATAACACCCCCAGAGTAGTTTTTGGCTTAATTCACGCAGATCTCAGCAATCCTCCTGAATCCTGCAGCTGCTCCGCCCTCTCCTGGAAAACGACTGTTGTGACACGTTTTTTACATCATAGTGTCAAACAGGAAGAGCTCGACATTTTAATTTGTAAAACAGCTTTTTCATTATGTCTGTCGTAAGGAAGATAAAAACAACAAAAAAAAAAAAACATGTGCCCCTCCGGACAACACCAGCACACCCATTGAGAGTCTGAACAGATGTCATGTTTGCACAGAGCTGTGAAGATGGAGCTCTTTCTAACCTACTCTGGACATCTGTTCTTTTTTCTTACCTAACGATAATGTCATGGAGAAAAAAAAGTGCGTTTGGCAACGAGGACAGGACTTCATTCAACCTGCCAAAGTAGAGCCCACTCGTCAGAAGTTGTTTTTTCTCTCCGGGATTCGGCGACTATCACTGATATTGTGTTTTTCTGTGGCTGTCACTTGATGGATGCTTGGTGAATCTTGGCCAGAACCAAAGTGGATTAACTTTTATAACCATCGCGAGTCCCATAGTGTGATGGAGCAGCCAGGACAGAGCAGTGAGTCAATCAAAACATGTGTTAGCCATTTATGAAGCTGCGTTGCAGATGTCAACTCCTTATAACTGCATTGTGAAGTAACTTCACTTATTGCTGTGTTTTTTAAAATGTATACTATAGTAAACTATTTTATGAGTGGGGGAGGAGTTAACTGAATCGAAGCACTGGGTCTTCCGAGTTTGAAAAATACCTCCAGAAAATACTTATATTAATCACAAAAATGAGTACTCCATAGTGGTAGTGGTACAATATCTCATATATATGCCTATACTTTACTTTGGAATTGCAAAAATAGCATGATACAGATCCTCTAAATTATTCATTTCATTATTTTCCATTCGTGAAGCGCCTACAGTGATGATCACCCTAAACATTTTTATTAAAAGAGAACATCTTTAGGTCTATACGGTAAATTAGCGAATTGCCCATGATATAATAATCATATAATATATAATAAACAATTAACAATAAACACATCCTGTGATGCTTGTTGTAATAGTGTAGCTTTACAAGGTTAATGCTTCTGAACTTGTTTAAAATGTGCACAGAGAGGCTTTATTTCAAAACAGATCTCGATTTTTTCTTCTTTTTTTTTATCGTGCAGCCCTGGCAGCGACTGTTATCTTGGTGCATAAAGATGTAAACTCTTGCACTCACCTCTGGCTCTTTGACCTTCTCCATAGTGATCAGGCGCCGAGACGTGTGACTGGACAGCACCTGCTCACAGTTACTGATGAGCTGCAGACATGGATGAAGGGGAACGATCTCCTCAGAGTAGCTGAAAAAGACAAACATTTAGTCCCCGTTTTAAAACAGCTGGAGAGAAGCTGTAATTTCTTCTGCAGTTTCGTTTGCTTGTTTGTTTGCCATGCCAACGTTTTGGGGAAAGAGATTTTTATATTGTTTTCCGAAACAAATATATTTATTTCAAAAAGAGATCTTGTAGTCTGAAAACATCACCACACTTTTAAAATGACTAAGGAGGAAGAGTGTGCACTAAAGGTGGAAAAAGTGACCCTCGAGCCTGAGCGCAGAGTCTGTCATCACTAGGCCGGTCAGGGTTAGGGCCTATTAACACTCAGTGATGTATGTGTTTGCATATTTGCGTCAGGAGCACTTTCTCCTGACCGCTGCCGCCTCAGAGACAGATTTGTGCATCACTGTTTGTCTGTGCAGTTGCTATGGCAGCGACGGGGCCTCTGATGTTTGGCCGTCCCTGTGACTGCAGCCGAGATTTAGCCAAAAGATAATTCTCTGAACCAATCAGGGGCAGGGACTAGGGCTGCTCAAATGTGGATTGCTACGTTAAAAGATGAAAGAGGTTTCTAACTTGGAATTACTCAGGGGAAAAAAAAACATTGCATTGTCGAAGACGCCTCTAAACAGTAATGGATTCAGTCCGAAACAAAAGACACCAATTAAGCCCCTCCCTCTCCCACTCACCCTATTCATAGCAACCTATAGACGAAGTGCTTGTGAGATTTCTGATGTCTAACAATTGTTATTTGATCAGATCTTACAGTCAAACCTTTGGTGTCAATGGGGATATTCACATATTTTTTTGCAGAACTGTTCCAAAGGCAAAAAGGTGAATTTACTGTCCAACATATGCCTTCGAAAACGCAGATGTTGTTGAATGTACATGTTTTCATTGTATTATTTTGTAGAAGTCTCTGCCACCTGCAGTTGCCCTCGATCACCTGCCCATTAACAACATTGTACTCTCTCTCCACCATCGGATTTACCCCAGAGCCTGAAATAACCCAGCTCTGTTGCGATTCACTGGAAAACACTGACAAATCTTCCAAACAGCTGGATGCCACTTTTATCATTCTTGCAGATGTTACACAGTATTGCATGCTCACTGCAGTATTTAAACAATATGTACGTGAACCTTCCATAATTTACTGTACATGCCTGCCCCCTAGTGGATTGTCATTTGTAAAGAACATAATACAACACTCAACATAAAATTAGCTAACCACGAACCTCTTTACCACCGCCTGAATCGAGCAAGTTTTCTCCAGTTTCCCAAATCTAAAAGCTTCATTAACAAAGTGTCAAAACAGCGACAAAAACAAGGATGAAAATGCAACAAAAAAAAGACAAAGGAAGCGACAAAAACACGAATAAAAAGAGCCACAGAAACATGCCAGAAAACAACAATAACACAGTAAAAAACATGACTAAAAAGTGACAAAAATGTGGCAAATAAACTACACAAGATAAAAAAAAGGAATGAAAACACGACAAAAATGTGACAAAAACGCAGCACAAAAAAAAGTCACGATCTTTCAAGCTTTCCAATGAGGCGTCACGCTGGCCTATAGGCTGCACGCTCCAGTGGAGAAGCTTTTAGATTAGGTTAAAGCCGAACTGGAGAATATACGCTTGATTACGGCGGGAACTAAAGGGGCATTAAAAACACTATCTTCTTTTTACTAATTCAGCTCTTTTTTTTTTTAAATACTGAACTGAAGGATAGAAAAATGAATTGAATATTTAGAAAGGCAAAATCTTCAGAATTATGAACTCATTGTGGTTGAGCTAAATAAACTCTTTAAAGATTATCAGCCACACCAATCATTTTCCATTAAAACGGTCTTTGTTCTTACTCCGGTCTGTAGACAGGCAGCCAGTAGACGAGCCTTCCCCCCAGGACCAGGTGATGTGCAGAGAAGCTCAACAAGTCTTTAAAGATGTCACTGAGATGATACGCCTGAGATACAGGGACGTGCGACTCAGCGTATCTGCGGGAGAAAGTTACAACATCAGCTGCACTGAAGACGCTTCACGATGAGATGATGAGAGACTTATGTTATATCCCTGCATCTGGTGAACTTACACGGCATCGCCAGGCTTCATGTCTTTATGTGAGCCCGTTCTCCTCGTCGATTCGCGGATACCGTACGGCGCTACCAGAGACAACATTATTTAAATACTTTAGCACAACCTTGGGCTGTTGTATTTGTAGAGAGACCTACGATCAGTAATGATGGCGTCAAACAGAGCAGTCTTTCGCCACACTGGCTTAGACGCATCCGACAGCATCACATCTAAATACAGCTTCTCCGTGCCGTACTGCCGCAGGTTAGCTCTTATGTTTTCATCCGGTCCTCTCCACTTCTGGTTTTTACGACATGACCGACCTTAAAGAGACAAACAGCATAACCAACTTCCAAACTGAATGCAAATTAAAAGGATTTATTATACGGCTCTTCACAATGCAAGAAGAACGCTCCATTGATTTGAATGGAATTTTCCAACATTCTACCGGTCATTATTTTCTGATAGAGGACCTCGGGGAAAAATAATGACCGCTGCCAATGGCAATGGAGTTGGCGCTTGTAAGACAGGCCTTTCATATCACTCCGCACGTCGTAGTAGAGGACACTATCTCTGTCCTCGTGCCTGCGAGAGAAGTTGGGGGAATCGCTCGTAAAGTTCACGGGAGTCCGACTTTCAGATTCACCACCATTCCTCCTCTGAAACTGCACCTTCAACTAAGTACTAAATAAACCTTTCGGACTTCATAAAAGTGTATTAAGTTTATTTTGTGTGTGTTCAGTTGGCAAATAGGCGTATAATAAACGGGATAATGTATAAAACGCTGGTCATTATCGGGAAAACAAGTACCTTCAGGGCGGAACAAGACCGGTTTGCCCCGTCTGTACCTATTTTCCCGATAATGACCAGCGTTCTATACATTATCCCTTACATAAAATGGAAGCTTACCCTTTCCGTGAATGATATTGTAATCAATGTCTGTTCCAAAAACATAGGCACCAAACTGTGAGCAAGCAACCAGGAGACTCCCTACGACGCACAAACACATACTTTACCATCAAATATTTACTTCTTCACATCAAGCCATAGATATGCCTTACCTGTACCCACAAAAGGATCAAAAACAACATCGTTTTGTTTTACTTTCGCATGGTTAGCCATGATGAAAGAAAGCCCTGCGTCCATGCTAGTATTTCCGATGAAGTGCCTGTTCTTTACACTGTGCGATTGAATCAGTTCTCGTTGTCCGTCTGCAATCTGTAGAGAAGAAAAATTATCTAGATATGTTGCCGTTCACAATAACTGTCGCTTATATCTCTATACAACTGATAACTATGTGGTTATTAATGTGTTTTCTCACCCAACGACCAAAATAAACATATTCAGGGTCCTCTGGGATGTTGTTGGGATCTGTGCCATAATCCTCAAGTAGACAGAAGACATGTTGTGGACTCTTGAGGCTGACTGTTCCTTCAAAGGGAAGATACTCCATTGCCTAAAGAGAAACATGTGAGGTGTATTAAAAATGATTGTGCAAATATGGGAGTTTGTAAAACAGGCTTACATCTATCCTTTTTATCCTGTCTGCGAATTCCAGAGTCTTGTTGAAAGTGTAAACATTGATCCTGTAAGTGGAGTGTTGGTGCATGAACGGTCTCTGTATCAGACAAAAACATCATCAATTTTGCGTTTTTATGTAAAGATATCCATATGGTTCAGCATCGCGGACCATGTTTTCTGTTGGGAACTTTAAGAGGGAGGTTTTGAGTTCACTGTGCGTTCGTCCGTGGCCCCAAAGTTCATATGCGGATCTGAAAGAAACGACAGACGGAAAGACTGAACAGTAATTAAACGCACAACATCAAACTGGCACAACTTAGTACATAAAAATTATAATAAATAACTGCATGAATCTACTGACTTGGCACAGACAGATCTGGCCATGACAGCTTTAACATCTTCTTCACACAAGCCATCCAAACACCAGAAAGGAGCCTGCAAGATAAACCAAAAAAAATATATGTATCCAAAGTGGAGATCTGTGAAAATATGAATAAAAAGAAAATTTGCGCACCGTTTCTTTGAAGTTTACATTTGTGTTGAACGATTTTCTTCCTAGAGCGAGCAGGCTTTCAATCTCCTGATGAAACAAAATGTCAAATATGAGCAAAAACCAAGATATCCACATAGATCTTCGAGGCTTCTCCCCATTTTCTCTAACGGCTATACAGTAAATGACACAGGGTTTGTTAATGTTACAGACTCGCACGCGCTAGCACAGCGATCAGTTCGTCATCACTATTATACATCACATCGTACAATAAAATTATTACTTATGTTCATTACCGGTAACCTGAAATCTAAGTTATCTTGAGCAAGATGCAATAAATACTGACGGCACGAGCGGCTCATGTTGGCCGCCATGTTTGGTGTCACCTCAAAATAAGTCCGACTTGAAACAACCGTTTTGATTTTAATTTTTCCACAATGTAAATGTGTCTGAAAGCTGCATTATGCAACTTTTTATGCGGAAATAACTTCATACCTTCGCCTTTGCGTCCCATCCTGATGGCTTCTAGAAGCTATAGGATCATTTTTGAAAGTTTTTTTTCTGGTAGGTTTTCTGAATGGAATTCCATCAACAGTGGAAAACTACTAGAAACCTTAAAAAAAAAAAAAAGGAAAAATCTACAGGCCACCGGCATGGAAAGTAAAGGCTACCACCGATGCAGCCACTGTGTCACTGAGGTAAAAATACACACTGATGTTTTTTTTGCATAAAGTTCCATAATGCATCTTTAAGTTAAAACTATGTGGAAAAGTTAGCTCCACATATATAAAGACGAATGCCATCTTATTGTTTTCATTGTAATGATCTATTGTTATTTATTTTCCTGGATTTGTTTTGCCTTTTTATTATCATTGACTTCAAGGAAACACTGGAATTTGTTAACATTTTTAAGAAAACCCCAAAGGCCCCACCGATGTGATAGAGATAAAAGTAAATAAATGGTACAAGTAAAACCTAAACACATTCATACAGCATTTATTTTGCATCATTCCACAAAGTGCATAAAACAACTGTTATATATATATTACATTATTATAATCTGATTGTATCATATAGTGCAGACCTTTGGCAATAAATATTTAGTCCATGCATCATAAAACAATGGAATCAAAACATGTTTAATATTTTAAAAGTCAATAAGTCAGTGATCTTTTGGTTCAGATATATTTAAAAAAAAAAATCAATACTAAAATATAACAATTAATTGAATAAGCTTTCAACTGAGCACAAAGTAGTTCTAAATGTGTTTCTTATATCCTCATTTCAGAGAGTAATTCACAAACATTAAACCCTGTAATTGATCCATGACCTTGATCGCATTTAGTGATAAAACAATTTGTTATTGTATAAAATCAATATATATATATTAAGAAAATTTAAAAAACAGTTAATGCTTTTTAAAACAAAAAGCTGAGAGGCTAAATAAAATCCTCTACTTATAATAGATACTTCAGGCAATCACTAAATTTGTACAATCAAATGCCTATCACGAGGTAAGAGGTGTCATCCATTAGTCCGTGCACTGATGTCCTGACGGTGGAATCATTTTGTCTCTGCCTTTGTGTTTAGAAGCTCGATCAGCTGATCTGCCTGAAAAAAGAACAAAGAACTCATGTAAAAACAAAAAACACACCCTGTTATTATGTGATACCTTTCAGGATCAGCTTTAGTAACTTGGGATACATTGTCTAATGTAGTTCACAAGAATAATATATGTTTATACAATTATAGCCTACACCAGTGGTTCTCAAACTGTGGTATGTGCACCACTGGTGGTACTTGGGCTTCTTCAGGTGGTTTTCAGAATCATCTTCAACTTTACCCTTTATTAATTAGGATTATGGATTCTGTGTGTTTCTGGTTAAAACATGGTTTTCATCCTGTGCAGCAGATACTCTCATGATCCAGGCTTATGGCAGAACAAAGTCAGCGCCATGAATTTAAGTTCAAGCTCTGACAATTTGCTGGATGTCTCTCCCCGCTCTTCACCCCCTTCTCATCCAGATCATGTTGAATAGTGAATACAGCCTAGTACGAACCCAGAAAAAGTCAAATTCAGGTAGCTTTTTGTACCCTTTTGAGAAGAAGCTCAATGAAGAGGTGGTACTGGGTTTGAAAAGTTTGAAAAGTGATGAGTGAGTACAGCATATTGCAAACACCAGCATTTATTTGTTATGTGTTTCTCAGTTACTTGGGACCAAGACACTGACCATGATAGAATGGGAACCACACAAACGCTGCGGGTTTGGAGAAGCTTGAACTCAGGGGTCAGACCCTTTCACTTTGCTATATTTTTTACTTCTTGTGAACAAATGTGTATCCATTATACTCTATATACACTGAAAAATATACAAGTATTGCTATTACTATCACAATAGTTGCAAGGACTCACTGTTATAAACCAGTAGGAGTTGAGTCGGTACACGAGACGAGACATGAAGCCCATTTGACTGACAGGGGCCAGGACGTGCAGGTGCAGGTGAGTGACTGAGCAGAATGGAGGCCAATGGAAACCAAACCTGCAACATACACGGCCATTTGAAATGTCCAGACTTTGTTTCAGTATTTCTTTGCACTGTGTTCAAACTGTTTAGGTGAGACTCACCTTACGTCACTGAGGTCTGTTACATTGTTTTTCTCCAACATTTCCTTTCCTAAGTCAACCAATCGCTTTACTGCAAAATATAAAGACACACAGTATGACTTCTCTCATGTAGCCTGTATAGGTTTGGAAGAAAGATTATTATCTAAAGTAGACTCACTTAAAGGCACGTGCTCTTTGCTGAGAGACTTGCAGTTGCCAACATGTTTCGTTGGCACCACTAGATAATGATGTGAAGCTGCTGGTCTGATGTCTTTAAAACAACTTATTTCTTCATCCTGGGATAAAGATAAAACAAAGGCTATCATTTACACATGCTTTGCTTTAAAGTGAAAACAAAATTTTAAAAAACAACTGTGCTCCATTGCATGCATTACACCATGAAACAAATAACCCCCAACCGGATTCAAAATAAAAACCAAAATAGGCAGAAGTAGAAAATCACATTATTGGTTGACATGCTAAAGCTAAGCTAACCCCCTCATTAACATGTAGGGTATATGTCTCTGTCTTACACAGTGAAGAAGCTCCGTTCCCATCTCCTTATTTACAATTTTGCAGAAAATACATTTCTTGTCATAATCTCCGGGTCCAGCGGGATTAGATTTAGGAATATCCACCTGAGGAGCCTCTGATTCTGCCATCGTCCTGCAAAAATGATCAACTAAATAGGCAGGAAACGTAATCGACAGCAGAGACCATCGAGCGCTCACAATGAAGGAAAAACAAGTGAATGTCGAGCACTAAAAGAAAGTACCGCTAGAGGGCGACATGTCTCATTAATAATGAACAGAACATGGATAAAAGATAGAAACCTATATAATTCAATGATAGAAACAGACTGTAAACGGAATATGAGAGAAAACCCCCACCCCATGGAAATATACACCCCCAGAGTGTTTTGTTTTCTGAACATGGCACGACATCAATATGCGCTGACGCGGATGTGACGGTGAAAACAATCACTAGATAGTGGTTTTGCCTGTGAATGCCAGATCGTGTTCGATAAATTGAGTTTTTCTCAGTAAATCATGCCTAAAAGCTGTTGTGCGGTTTATAATAATGTTAGTAATACATTGCGTTATTCATTCACTTGGTGGTGGTAAACTACTATTGTAGCCACAGCTGCCCTGGGGTAGTCTGACAGAAGCGAGGCAATCAGTATGTGCCATCGGGCCCCTCCGCGTTTATTTATCGTCATATAGACATTTATTAATGAAAAAGAAAGCGACTGTGAGACTTTATGCGATTTTATTGGGAGAGGGAAAGTTCTCACTTGTGAGTTTGAAGAAGCTAAATTATATAATGTAAATCCGACATATTTGAATCTGAATTACTTTGTTAACTCATAAGGGAACATTCAGTCGGTGAGGGTGAGGGCGAGTGTCTGAGTCACAGTTCGAATTTCTCTGATGAGTGAACCTCTGATGGTGCCCTCACTGAGGCCTGAGTGAGGCCTCCCTCACTCCCTCACTCACTCACTCACTCACTCATTCACTCATTTACTCACTCACTCCCTCACTCACTCACTCACTCACTCACTCACTCACTCACTCACTCACTCACTCACTCACTCACTCACTCACTCACTCACTCCCTCACTCACTCACTCACTCACTCACTCATTCACTCATTTACTCACTCACTCCCTCACTCACTCACTCACTCACTCACTCACTCACTCACTCACTCACTCACTCACTCACTCACTCACTCACTCACTCACTCACTCACTCATTCACTCATTTACTCACTCACTCCCTCACTCACTCACTCACTCACTCACTCACTCACTCACTCACTCACTCACTCACTCACTCACTCACTCACTCCCTCACTCACTCACTCACTCACTCACTCACTCACGCAGGCTTCCTGGTGTTACCTAACGGTCTTCAATGCCAGTCAGGCCCCTCCCTGCAGCTGCCGAGATGTGGCGGGACTGGGCAGAGCAAAGGCGGAACTAAGAGTCTTGTAAACTGAGTAAGTTAATGATTAGAATCGACATCTGCAGCTCTAAACTACTGTGTGGATTATGTTTTAAAGTTTAACCGTGTCAGACACATCAGGCTCCAAATTCTATGATTGACTTTGCTTTAAACATAAAATAAATTGTTCATCAAATGGGTAAAACAAAGGCAGAAAACAGACAAGTAAGTAACTAGTTAGCATAAAAATGTCCAAACAATTTCCTTTTTTTTGCCTCTGTTGGTAAAGCATCTATTGCATTGCAGGATGTGCAGTTTGGGTCAAATAATGAATAAATACTAGATAGCACAGCATTTAAAAAAGCAAATATTTTATTTATTTTTTTTGTCAAGAAAACCTGGCAGCGCCAGCACTGCTTTTCACAAAAAGACAGAAAACTGGAATGGAATAAATAGACTTTTCATGTTTTTTATCTTTGACTATTCACCATAAAGAAGGAGTTGAACTCAACTTATAAACATCAAGCTAGAAACATGTCAATTTGCAGTTCAATGACAGTTTTCAGTAGATAAGATATCCCTTTTTATCCAAAAAGTGTTCATCAAATGCTGTATTAAACATTGTAGTGCAAAAATACCACCGTTTACATAAGGTTGACAGACATGTCTTCAAAATAAATAAATACAAATCAGAAAATCAACCGAGCATTTGCATTTTGCACATTATACAAGCACTCAGAAATAACTTGCTATTGAAACAAATCTGGCCAGTTAATGCGCTTATACAAGACTTATCCAACAGTTTCACTCTGAACTTTGTAATTTTAACTCCAAAGCTAGAGGCAGGATTACGTCCCAGGAGCTGCGACCGCTGAGTAAAGGCACTGGTCAGCCCAGTATCTCCCACACTCACTCCACAGTGGGGCCTCCGTGAGGACATAAAGACTCGGGCCCGGGATTCGGTACTTCCGGAGCATCAGTGTTCTGTCTATCTCTGACAGAGAGGTTTAGGATCAATTCTGAACAGTCCAAACCTCCAGCTGCTGTACAAGAAAGTCTTTGTGTGTGGAGAGTGGCGCGTTGTGGAAAGTAGGGCAAGAGAAGCTTGAACCGTGATACAGATCAGCATCCAACCACAAACCAAAACAGCCCCTGGAGGAAAATAATACGACATTCAATAACATGATCTCAGCAACGGAAAGAAACAATGTCTCAATTTCAATTATCTTACATTAATACAGGTAAAACTTGGAAAATTAGAATATCGTTCAAAAGCTTTATTTTATATGATTTTGGCTTACAGTCCATTTTCAAAATATTAAAATTTTATGAGATTTTTAGTTTGACGTTTTTACAATTTGAATAATCAAAATTATAACAAATAAAGGCTATACATGTCTCACTTTGCATGTAATGAGTCTATCATATTAGTTTCTCAGTTTAAGTTGAATAACAGAAATGAATGCACTTTTTAACGATTTATTAAAAATATTTATTTATTCTAATTCTCCGAGTTTCCCCTGTACTTATACACTTGTTCTTATACACTTACCCTCCTCCGCCAATCTGCAAGGACTCTAAGTTTCCACTGACAAAGTAGGAGTTTTCTCCACTCCACTTGTACAACTGCAAATGAGAGCAGATCATTTAGACCTTTGAACCATTAGTTGTGCATCTGTGTTTCAAATAGAACATATATTTACCTGGAAGTCAGGATTGAAGCAGAACAGAAAAGTCTCTCCTGTGCCATAGCAGCCGCGACTGATTCTAAAAGGACTTGAGCAGAAAGCGCCAAACACCTGCCGAGATAAGACATAAAACATTAACAGAGCGCAACCACAGTTTAACACACATTTCTTTTGATTAGGACGCAAACCTTTTGGTGCATGTCTCTGATGACCAGGAGCACGGGGCTGTCCAGACCGGCCATGTTCCTGTACAGAGTCTTGAGGCTGCTCCCGTGTGACTCGATGCTGTAGGCCAACTTCCACGGGTATCCCTGGGTCCTGGCTGGCAGATGAGCCGCAAGCTGTTCAAAAAAAGTCACTCTTAGTTCAGGCAGATGTGCATCACCTCTGATTTTAGAGCCACATGCAGCTCTTTACCCTTCCCTCCCTAAAAGGCTCGTTTGACTATTTTCTTGTTACACCTAATATGCATTTTTAACAGGAAGAGCTAAAATGATACGTTAAATATTGCTAGACCCTATGTAGGATCATGACTGAGTTTATTACCTTTTCCAGGTGGAGGTCGTCCAGTAGCAGACTCTGGTCACTCAAAACTGGAAGTGTCTCCTCCACATCCTCCTCCGAGTCCTCGAAGCTGCACAGGCTCAGACGCCGCTTGGAGTCCTTCACTGTGATGATCTGAAAGAGAGAGTAACAAGTGGTTTAGCATTAGTCATTTCCTCTACCGCTATTTTCAATTTTGCTGCAGTGAAATCTGGAGATTGCAGCTAACCATAATATTGTTGGTCTGCATACATTACACAGACCATTTGTTTTCACTATAGTCACTAATTGATGACTAATAGACAGATTAGTGTATATAAAGTAACAGTGTGAAATTGGCAAAAATGAATATATAAATGCTTTAAAAAATTAAAATTAAAATCTCAGTAGATCTACAAGATACTGTCGTATAACCCCTACCTCCACATACGGCTCTACTTTGTCCTTCGCAAAATAGAAAACCTTGATATGATCTAGCTGCAGCTTCATTCTGTCGCGTCTGACTTCACCTGAATCTCAGAAGCACATGTGTCCTTAGCTGCCCCTGTTATAACCGCCTTCTAACTTTCACTTTTATGCCTCTGAAATGTCATTGGTTGGAAATTCCTATATGGGACACTGTAGCACCCAATTGGCTGGCTCTAGCTAAGGTTTCATTTCAGTAGAAAACAGGAAGTTGAGCGGTGGGAGTGAACCCGCAGGAAGGATGCCCATATGTGGAGGCAGGACTTTCCCATAAGACATGTGGGTTTACGTGGGGGTCATGGTCGACTAAACCTAACAGCTCACTTGGTTACAATTACTGTATTTGGCACCAATGAAAAATGCAGCATTATCTAAATCAGTGGGACAGGGTGACCTTATCCTACATGGCTGTGAAGGACAACCAGAAGAGGGACATGCATGACTTTTAACCATTTCATTGACACCCTGAGTGTGAAAGAACTATATAGATAAACATTGATTGATTGCAATTAATAAGTTATAAGCATAGGTGGAGAGAGAAGCCAAAATATTTAAGTAAAAATAAAATAACTTTAGTAAGAGTAAAAATATACTTGGAGAAAATTGTACTTGAACACTAGGAGCACTATTTACTCACAGTGGCATGGGTTACTTAATTTACTTAAAAGAGTACAGATAATTAATTTTAATATTAATAGTAAAAAAGTACAGTGTGCAGTGATGGAAAGCAACAAAGTAAAAAGTACAAGTACAAGTAAAGAGTACAAATTATAAGTACTTGTTACTCCTTTACACCTTCTTTAGGCCCGGTTCAGTTCCTGTTTTTGACCTGAGTTTTACTCGTTTAGACCTGGTTTGTAAATGCATTAGGAAAGTTTGAGATGAGTTTGGACCAGAAAATAGCAATTTGAAATTTGAGTGACCCTGTTTCTTTGTACAATCAGGCAGAGCTCCTTTAAAGGGGCTGGATGCAAGTTGGCCATTCTACTCACTACTGCCACCTCAGGTCATACGTGTAACTGCAGCTTCTATATTAAACTCGTGCATGACGGCAATTCGGACCCGAAGTGACACCTTTTTGAGTGACAGTGCAGGATTTTTAACATTTTTAAACTCCGTATAGTAGACCTTTAAGTACATTTTTGGTCCTGTATCTGCACTTTTACTTTAGAAAGAATTTTGAGTACTTCTTCCACCACTGACTGTATGAGAAAACGCAAAAGTACAATTACTTGAAAAAGTTACTTAAGAACATGTACTTGAGTAAATGTAGGTGTTACGCCGTACTCTATAACCAGAGGTGGGTAACCTCGGTGTAACAAATACAAACATGCTGTCACTTGCAATTGAACACTTTGATATGTCTTGCTCGTACCTCCCAGTTTTTGTCAGTTGGAGAGCTGCTCCGCAACTTGTTGTCCTTCTCCACCACCACATAGCCGTTGTGATTCTTCTCTCGGATTAGGTACCGGCGCTGTTTGTGTGTCTTGTTGCATTTAGTGTGTAAGTCTGGAGACCACTTGGAGAAGAACGTGTAGAGGTGGTCCACTCTGCAGAGAGATGACACGTGGATTAGGTGAAGGCCATGGGCATCGTGCCAAAAGACACAGCAACTAATGCTGACATGGGAAAAAAACTGTCACAAAAGCCAAATTCCTCCAGTGCACACGGTTTAGTCAGCAAGTAAGAGACAAGTAGGTCAACATTTTATCTAAATTATGAAATGACTTAATCAGCAGCACTGCAAGAAGTCTCCGCAAAATAATTGTTTAAATGGATGTATTTTAATAATTGAATACAGTAGCATTGTCATATCCTTTCACGGCAAACAATTTTATATGGAGGAAAAGCTTGACTTTAACTTTAATGTTTTCTAAAGGCTTGAGGAAGTAACTGTCTAAATGATCAAGAACGTATAAACTACACGTTAGATGCACTACAACTGAGAGCAACATTTCATGTACAATATTATACTTTGAGAATGCATGTACTTACTCTCCAACGCTGTAGGCGACTCCCATAGTTGATACAGACGCTTCAATGAAAAGTTGCTATGAAAGATAATTTTAGTAGTTTGTCTGCTAAGTTTATGGAAGCAGCTTGTCCACTGTGGAGAGCTGCCATTGCAACCCTTTATACCCCACTCCAAATGCTGAGACAAGCCCTTCTCCTTAAACCCTCCCTCTCCTGCCCCAGTGCTCAGCATGGTCAGTGCATGGCCTGCACGTATTCTTCCACCGTTTCACAATGGTAACACAAAGCCAAAGCTGGTGACATATTAACTTGACCTGCTGTTCCTGTCCTGA
Organism: Gobius niger; assembly: GCF_951799975.1. Taxonomy (NCBI): domain Eukaryota; kingdom Metazoa; phylum Chordata; class Actinopteri; order Gobiiformes; family Gobiidae; genus Gobius; species Gobius niger. The sequence continues at coordinate 20,033,768 of NC_136859.1, forward strand.
GTTAGTGGGCTCTTGTCCAGTTTGTGTCACTGCTGTAGGAGAGGAGATGGCTCAGCATTTAGATAAGGACGCTGTCTCCTGGTCTTATACCGTTTTAAAAGCTTTTCTTTCAGGCCACACAAGCGACATCTCTAATAGCCATTAGCAGTTGATATCAGTCTGAATGAAGGCCCTATGTATCAGTGTTTGGCTTGGGACTGATTATTCCCCCCCCCCTCCCATCCCACCCCCCTCTGAGTCCTTGTAAAACATTATCAGCTATCGTAAATAATTACTTTGAAATCATGCATTGAACTAAAACTTGCTACTGTTAAATGGTTCCAGTATGGTACTGGAAAAGTACCACTGGAACTTAAAAAAAATGTTTTTCCAAAAACACTTTCTTCAGTTGTAGTCTGGTGGAGACAGCTCGACAGAAAGCTATGAGTTGCCACAGATATATAATAAAGCAACTGGTTTTCCTCAACATAAATGTCTAAGATCATTATCTTAATGATTAATGATTAATAAAATATGTGTCTTTAATATAACGGGGTCTTTAAAGTAGTTAAAAAAAAATACTAGTGCAGAAAATAATTGAAAGGTCCTAATGTAGCGTACCATGGCCCTTTACATTAATCTTCTCTGCTTTCACTAATGATTTTAGTGTTTTTCACCCAACAAATACATGATGATAATACTGTGTTAAGCATTAAGTATTCAAAGATTATTGACTTTTTTGTTTTCACCATAGCCTTTAAACTGAATGCTAATTAATTTGAATCCTTCTGTAACAATAGGCTGTGATTAACAGACGACTCAGGCATTAAGATTCAATCAAACCCACAGGCCTTGATGCTTTTGTTGACCATTCTTAAGTGATCAATCGTCAATGCTGCCAATTGGCCCCATCAGTTTCTAGTGTTGGCACTACCAATGTTCAAATGGAATCACAGGCTTATCCTATCGGTCTCCATTGTCTCTACCAACACCTCGTTTCTCAGACAAACCTCTCAGTCTTAACACAGACCTAATCCCATTTGTGAGGGCTACCCGAAGAGCGTTGTCAATAAACCTCTGCAGTTCAGTTGTTTTCAACTTTTTGTTACCAGGTTAAGCTTTATTTATTTTTTACCAAAAACATGTTAATTTTTGATGCATGCACATGTAACATTATCAGCACAAGTTTGAGTCACAAATGTTCATATTGAGTCAAGAAAGATTAAATAAACTACCCACTTATAGTAAATAACAAAATGACTGGAGCAGATAGTGTGCCCAGTGCAAACTGGATTTGTTCCTGTTCACTTATCAGGCCAGGAGATACAAGAAGGACACATGTGGGGTCATGGCTTTCTTGCAAAAGGATAGAATTGATTTAAGTGGTCAGCTTGACTCAGACTGGATCAATGTATGCTAGAGACAAAGAGATGTACATGTCAAGTCACGTATAAATGTAATGATTCTGGAAAAGGCTACAGCTATTGTAACTGAACCTTTTAGTTGAGACAAATCACAATCTCCCAAATGGTTCAGTGCTATAGTTGTTATGACAAAATGCACGCTTTCTCAGCGTCCTTAAATGCCATGTCAATACATTCCAAAAGTAGTTTTCCACTGTAGACTGTTCCAGCCTGTGCAGCCAGAGGATTGTAAGTTACCAGTACAGTGCATCTATGACAGAAGGGGGCAAACTAAGGCCCAGGACCACATACAGCCCATTTAGATTTTTAATCCGGCCCGCAAAGCATTTAGGCCTGACCAAGACCTTAGTTCTGAGAGTAATTGCTCTTTCAGGGAATAGTTGAGTTTGTAAATTTGCTCGATAACTCCGTAGTTGCCCCCCTTAACAGGTGTAAAAATCCAATGTCTCCTGTCTAAAAGTCATTTGGGCTATAATATAAAATATGCAATACACAGTAATTAAGTGAGTTACTGTGTCTCCTACACCTTTTAGTTAAAGCTACAGAGGCTACAGAACTTTGTCATTTCGGCCAACAATATTTTTTCAGACATTGTGCATAATATATAATGAAGTTTGTGCATCTTACAGGCAAACACATGTTTTTCTCATGATGTTCTATCTCTGCTTTTCTCCACCAGACTTAGAGCTAATACAAGAGGCTCCACAAGTTGCTACAAGCTTTGACAGATTACAGCATTCTGGAAATGTTCATCCCTCATTTTTGAAGATGATGCCGTTTAGGATTGCTCAATGGCCTTTGTTATAAATGCGTGGGTGTAGCTCAATTTGAAGATGCATAACTTAACTTTAGGACTGATTTTGTGTATTACCATTGTGCATGATGTGAGAGTCTAAATCTGAACCGAAGTGTAAATCGGTTTGTTATACTACTCCATGTCAGTCAAGATCCGTTCAAAGATAATGCCATTTAGGATTTCAAACAGCTATGACTCAAGTGTTTCCTATTGACAGGGTAATAAGAACCTGCATTTGCATTGGGGTTATATCAGGTGAAAACTACGACTGGGTGGATTCTTTCATCAGGACAACCTGCCAGGATCAGTAGGCAGTTCAGGTCTAAAGGAGTACTGAGATTTGACTTTAGGACAGCGGTAGGCGAGTTTGAGTTGTACCATCATCCCGGAAAACGTTAGGGGCCAAATGTCCAGCCATCATACAGATCAGAAAGAAGGCGCGTTCTGTGTCCCAGAGATGCTTTGTCTGAAATGTGAATATCAACCCAAGAACAAATGCAAAAGACTTGGTGAAGATGCTACACCTGTTAAGAGTTTGTCATTATCCAGAGTGAAAAAAGTACTGTACCGGCCGAGAGGGAACTCTGCCAAGAAGAAGCTCTTACTCCAAAAGAAACACCGAAAAAAAAGCCAGGTTGGAAAAAAACGATGAAGACTTTAATTTTTGGAGACTGTGGTCTGACAGAAAAACATAATCATTTTTGGCCCTAATGAACATCGTCATGTCATGGAAGAAAAAGGGGAAATCTTGCAAACCTGAGAACACCATCACAACTGTGAAATACAGGGGGGGCAGCATCATGCTGTGGGGCTGTTTTGCTGCAGGAGAGACTGGTGCACTTCACGTTATTAAGAAAGAACATCATGTGGAAATATCGGAGCAACATCTCAAGACATCAGCCAGAAAGTTAAAGCTTGGGCGCAGATGGGTCTTTCAAATGGCCAATTCCCAAAGCATACGGCCAAACTGGTTACAAAGTGGCTTAAGGAAAACAAAGACAATGTTTTGAAGTGGTCATCACTAAGTCCTGATCTCAATCCAGTTGAAAATGTATGAGCAGAGCTGAAAAGGCATGTGCACCAAGGTGACCTACAAATTTAGCTCTCTTACACCAGTTCTGTTTGGAGGAATAGACCAAACTATTGTGAGAAGCTTGTGGAAATCCAAAACGTTTGACCCAAAATATACAGTTTATAGGCAATGCTACCAAATATTAATGAAATGTATGTAAACTTTTGGTTTTGTAAAAAGTAATAAAAAATTGTGTGGAAAATTCTGTCTCTTATTCTTCTGAAATTTGACAAATAGAAATAATTTTTACGTTTTCAGCTAAGAACTAAGTTTTGTGAATGCCAAAAATCTTCCTAAGAAGTCCTTAAGAACAAATTTGTGCGTAAGAACATGTTGTGAACGTTCATGAATGAGGCCCAATGACTGTACTTTCATCAATCCCACCAGCATCTTGTGCGAGCGCTAACCACTGTGCCACTGTCTCTTTTTTTGTGTAGTTTGCTGGTAGTGATAGCGCAGCGGTTAGCGCTTGTGCTTCACAGCTAGAATGTCCTACGATTCCCACCTGGACGGGGCCTTTCTGAGTGGAGTTTGGATGTTCTCCCAGTGTCTGCTTAGGTTTTCTCCAGATACTCCGGTTTCCCTGACCACTAAAAACATGTACAATAGGTTAATTCTCCAGCCAGGTGATTGTGAACACCAGCCTGGCTCCACATCTGTTGATAGGTCCCTGGGCGCGACACCTTACAGGTCAAATGCAGAAGACACATTTTGTTGTATAATGACAAATAAAGCACCTTAACCTAGTGCTGCAGCCCAACTACCACCACACAAACTAAAATATTAAAATGTATAGTACTAAACACACCTAAACCTGTGTTGGCTGAAGCTTCAGAAACACATTTACAGATTTGTGGATGAACCATCCACTGTATCTCATGGAGCTTCAACCTCTTTATTGGAGACCTGGACTATCATTTCTGCCTAAATTGGTCACTAAATGTGGTCTGATTTTCATCTAAATCATAAGAATGAATAAACAGTGCTTAAACTAATACCACCCAAACATTTACATTTGATCATCTGTGTTCCTCCCCAACTCTTCATCTTTGGGTCCAACAGTCCGCTGAATATTGGTCCAGTAGAGCTGTGGAGCATCCAAGTGCTCTTTCGCAAACCAAAGTTGAATAGTTGGGGAGGAACACACAATGTCATGTGAGGAGTAAAAATGGAACAGCAGACTAACATCAAAACCCTCCTCACTGTAAAGTACGGTGCAGGGAAAATAGATGATTTTTTTCACAACAACATGGCATCCCTTGTATTAAATATCTGGCTTCTTTTGCAGCAATAACTGCTTTTCTGTAGTTGCAGATTAGACGCTAACAACGATCAGGATGAATCTTGGACCATTCCTCTTTACAAAACTGCTGCAGTTCAGTGAGATTTCTGGGCGTTCACTTACTTTTTCCACGCTGAATTGTGAATGTTTATATGTTATGGCCAATAAAAAATATGATGAAATGCAAATGTTTGGGTGGTATTAGTTTAAGCAGACACTGTTTATTCATTATTATGATTTTGATGTGATGATCAGACCATATTTTATGACCAATTTAGGCAGAAATGTGAGAAATTCCAAAGCGTTCACATACTTTTTCCTCCCACTGTACAGTATTAGGATTGGGAACAGGTGCTCAGACTATGGTAGAGAGAGAGAGAGATTTTTGATTAGAGAGAAGGAGAGAAAGAAGAGAGAGAGAAGTAGAGAGAGAGAGAGAGAGAGAGAGAGACGGAGAGAAATAGAGAGAAAGAAGGAGAGAGATTTTTGATTTTTGATTTTTAACCTAACCTTTATTAACAGCTTTATTATTAACAGCAACAGAAGGAGAGAGAGAGAGAGGGAGAGAGAGAAGTAGAGAGAGAAGTAGAAAGAGAGAGGGAGAGAGAGAAGTAGAGAGAGAAGTAGAGAGAGAAGGAGAGAGAGAGAAGGAGAGAGAGAAGGAGAGAGAGAAGGAGAGAGAGAGAAGGAGAGAGAGAAGTAGAGAGAGAGAAGGAGAGAGAGAGAAGGAGAGAGAGGGGGAGAGAGAGAAGGAGAGAGAGAAGGAGAGAGAAAGAGACAGAGAGAAAGAAAGAGAAGGAGAGAGAGAAGGAGAGCGAGAGAGAGGGAGAGAGAGAAGTAGAGAGAGAAGTAGAGAGAGAGAAGGAGAGAGCGGGAGAGGGAAGGAGAGAGAGAGAGAGGAGAGAGCGAGAGAGACAGAGAGAAAGAGAGAAAGGGAAGGAGAGAGAGAGAGAAGGAGAGAGAAGGAGAGAAAGAGAGTCAGAGAGAAAGAGAGAAAGGGAAGGAGAAAGAGAGAGGAGAGAGAGAGAGAAGGAGAGAGAGAGAGAGAGAAGGAGAGAGAGAGAGTCAGAGAGAAAGAGAGAAAGGGAAGGAGAGAGAGAGAGAGAAGGAGAGAAAGAGAGTCAGAGAGTCCTTATTCCAAACTGGTTTTGGCCAGTGTGGGGCTCAATCTGCTCTTCTTGTTGGATAAGCATTTTGTTACTATGAATAAATCCATTCCGTAGTTGCAATCAGAAATATCAGTATTTGATTTTAAAAACGTTTGCCACATATCTTGAGACTCACATACGTAATGTCATTCCCCCGTTTTAAATATAATAATTTACTGCTACTGTTTTTACTTCCTGCTTTTAGTTCTAATACTGCTCCTTCTAACACTCCTATTGCCAACAGAACTACTATCAAACTGAGAAGGGGGAGTAAAGTGGCCTCAGCAAATTCCACGGGCAAAAGTTTTAGTTACTTCGCAGTACTGCAGTATTGATTCAGATAGCAGTAAATGCACTGCTATAAAGAGCTTAACATTTTGAATCAGAGTGGTATGATAGACAGTGTCTGGAGATAGCGGATGTGTGGTTTTCGTGGTGGGAAGGGGTTTTTTTCTGTTCTCTCACGTCAATGTTTCGCTCCTCTGAATGTGTTTATGCGGTGACTGCATCCCGTCAGTGTTTTACCTACGTGTCTAAACCAAGATAAAGACATTAGTGAGTTAATTTGCACTGACCAATCAATCAATGCATCTTCCGAGCACGCAGGGATCACGGAAAAGTCCAGGCGAAAGTTTATCTGGACAGCCATCCCTCAGTTTCCAATGTGGGGCTAAACCAGTAATCTTCCATGCTTTGATTTTAGTGTGTACTTACACAAATAAAAGGTGACTGCAGCTTTCATTTTGTTTACTTAATGTGGCTCTCAGTTTGGTTGTTTTGTTGCACTTCCTCTTATTTAGTTCTGCACGTGGGCAGAATCTCAACGTTCAACTGTCATGACAATAATCAATAGTAATCTCCTGTTTCTGCTATTTTACATTATGCTCCTGTACACTCACATTCATTCGGCGTGGATTATGTTTTCCTCTCTCCTTTTATACTTATTACTGAATAAGTCTACTGAATAAAAAAGTATTAGCCCATGAAAAAGGGTTAATTGGGCTGCCCCTTGTTTCTGCTGCATAGAGGCAAATCTGGAACTGGATTAGACTGGAGAGATTTGAGTGTGTCTTTGTGCAAGAGAGAGAGAGTGTGTGTGTGTGTGTGTGTGTGTGTGTGTGTGTGTGTGTGTGTGTGCGTGTGTGTGTGTACGTGTGTGTGTGTGTGGGTGCGTGTGTGTGTGCGTGCGTGTGTGCGTGTGTGTGTGTGTGTGTGTGTGTGTTGTCAACCCTGTTCATTATAAGTGTATTGTTTCTCTTAAGTAGTAATGTCTGATTAAATATTTTTTAAATCATCAATGTTATTTGAAGCTGGATTGGCAACATTATTCATTTATTCACTCATTATTTGTATATTTTTCTTTTTACATGCACAATTGGATTCTGAAACAGAGGGACTAACAAAACCCAATGAATGAAATATCAGATATGGCCTAGTTGCCTCGACTGTTCCACTGCCCTGTATCTTGTTTCTGACCCTACATTGAGATTCCATTGAGTTTAATAGATTTCACTGATTTGGCAGTATGTCGCAACCAAAGGCTCCGCTGTGTGACCCATATCCAGAGATGAGCATGCTGTGTCAGTCAGGGTTAATCAGTCATGGTCTTGCACATTTAAAAGGCTTCATAAAGACTCTATAATCATGTACATTAACAGTAGATGGGATGGGAAACCTGTACCAGTTGTTAACACAGACCACTTTTGAGGAAACTGGCACTTTCAGTGGCACTCTTCTACGGAACTTCACAAGCACAAAACATGCAATACATTTAAGAAGGTTTGAACTTATTCTTTCAGGGTCTCAGGAGTCTATCCAACTCTATTTTACACAACATTAGAGAATGACATATTGTTCTTTACTTTACTTCAGTATTTTTATTTTGACACTGTACATTGGGTTTTTTACATTACATGGAGTTGTTATTCATCTTTGAATAAGGACATGTATCCATTTGGTACAATTAAAGTTATGTCCTGCCAGATACATTTCATCTATTAATTTATTCTGAATAACTTTGCACTGACTTTATTGTAGTCTCTAGTGATCCTGTGCCAAACGGCTGACATCACCTCAGCAAACTTCACTCTCACTGCTGCACTTCAGACTTACCCAAAGCAACCTCGTGCTGTGGCGCACAGTCATCAAAGAAAAAGCTATATACTAATGTTGCGACTTTATAGGGTACTGTAAACTTACAAAAGTGACTGCTATCGTGGGACAGGTGCGTCACTCAGCATTGGACAATCTCTATAATATGTAGTCAGCCTCTCTATAACATAGTATATGATGGAACAAAATTATATCTCCTTGGCAAAAGTGTCCCTAAAGAAACCAAAGATGATAAGAATGAATTTAACCAAAGCTAAGGCACACCATTTAAAATGTGGGATATCAATATTTGATTTGATAAACTATGATATAAAAGTAGTTGTGCTACCCATTTAAAAACATAACTGTTACCACTACCGATAAAGCCTTAATTAGAAAATTGGAGACTATTTCAATAACAAAAAAAATTATGTTTGGTTATTTGAGCAGTCAACACTCTGCTCAAAAGGAGTGGACCGAAGCAAGAGCTTATAGGCGCCCACACCAAAATAAATACAAGAAAATAATACAAAGGAACATAGTGCAAAAGAAAAAAACAACAAGGAAACAACAGCAAAGAATTATATAAAGAAATATTATAAAGAATTATATACATTATATAAGGAACCAGAAAAAAAAAAACTTTTACTGGTGTAATCTTAGTCGGTACATGAGAGTTCACCAAGAGAAGTACATATTTTACATCGTATCACAGTTTTTCACAGTCTAAGTGCAGAAGCGCAGAGCTCAGAGTTCCTGCCAACTTTCTGGACACACTCTTCCCTTGTATGTAACATTTGAGCACACTGGCACGAAAGTGGGCCACAAAACAAAAAAGTAACACCACAGTTTACTTTGGTGTTACTTGTGTGCTCAAATGTGACATACAGGGGAAGAGTGTGTCCAGAAAGTACGCAGTGGAGGCACGTACACGTAATCTCTTGCTAGAATTATTCAAGATTAAGGCTTATACCTGCTAATACCTGCTTGTTTTCTAGTAGTGGAACAAAATTTGTTCTGCTTTAGTTTATTGTAAACACTATGGCCAAGTACTCGTGCCACAAGATATTTCAGTCCCAAGTAGATTAATATTGGGGATTTTTTTCTTTATTTTACTGCAGTGCATCCAATATACTCATTGAAAAAGTGCTTAAAGGAATATTTAGTTAATAGTTACCCACCAATATTCCAATCCCATCCAACTTTATTTATATAGCACATTTCAACAACTAAGAAAGTTTCCAAAGTGCTGCACAAACAACGTACAATCTAAAAAAAAAAAGGTAAAAAAACGTTAACAATAAAACCAGGTAACCCAATATATTGGTTTTGAATAGATTTTAATTTTGTTAAACTGTTCTGTAAAAGGAAATATTTCATCTTTATATCTCCTCTCGCCGAACACTGTGCATCCAATTAGCATTTGTATCATTTTCATGAATTTACAGGCTAGTTTCCTATTCTCTGATAGTGACCCTGCAAGTTGAAAATGTGCTTATACACTGGTCCCTGTGAAGAATTAGGAGGCTACAAATGCAGTATTTTAGGGAAGTTAGGAACGAGTTTGGACCACAACTAGCAATTTCATTTACTGGCTTCCGCTCAATCAAAATTGCAGAAATAATCAAGAAAAATACAGAAGTCACAGTCCAGCTTTGATAAGTACATAACTTTATTACATTAGTGTTGTCCATCCCTAGACGTTTTGCTTAAATAATATTCTGTCTTTGTAATAAGTGCAGATGTGGTCCTGGACTCCGAGCTCCAAAGACGCTGGAGCGCGAGGAGGCGTCTTCTTTGCCTCTAGGGCGACAGAAGGACCAATCACTGGGGCAGAGTCTGATGACAGCAACTACAGGGCCACCACTACAGGGTTAGTCAGTCTCTGTGCATTCAGCATTTCACTCCAAAGAGGATATAAGAGTTTGCTACCATATTCAAGCAAAAAAAAAAACTACATTTAATTGCTGATTTTATTGAGACATCTTTTTCTACTGTATTTAAATGAGTCTTGCACATTAGTCCTCTTGGTGGCGCTGTTGTGTTTCAACACTTGGCACAGATATGCGGATGCTGAGTGGACGATATAGAATTGACATTTCTCCTCAGTGGCTGGTCATTGGGGATTGACCTATTAGGAAAACAAGAAAGAATATGTTACCACTATCACAACAATTGTACACAAATGTGAAACAGTTGCTAGATGTATTCATTTGTATGTATAAAACATTGGATTTTTATTTTAAGTTCTAGAATTCTTAAAAAGATGTACCCCTGGCGTGTTCTTCCAGTCTTGGAGGCTCAGGAAGCTGCTGCAGGTGTAGCACAGAGTGGTGAGAAATGCAAAGCACTGAAGTGCAAAGAAAACGAACATAGATTAAAAGTATTACAACGAGCTTGATAGTAATGACAAGACAAAGAAGACTTTCCCCCCAGCATTTACATAAGTCTTACAGTGGATGCAGCCCAACATTTGTAGTTGTGGCGCCCTCTGGTGGCATCATTCACGGTAAAGGCATTGACCACCGCCGCTATCAGATACAGGGCTGAGGCAGAGGCGTTCACACAGAGGGACTGAGGAGAGAAACACAATGCAAGCGCTTCAATGCTTTCAATATTTATTTAGTAACCTATTTGTGACCTCCAGATGATGCTCTTTGTCACATTTCTTAGATGGGTTGGGGGGTGGCTTTAAAAATGAAACTACCCTTAACACACTACCATTAAAAGCAGTCACAAACATCCCCTGCCCCTCACCAGTGTGCTCCAAGGGATCTGCGGGGCTCGGCTGTGGGCTCCAGTCAGGTAAATAATAAACAGACAGAGAGTCAGAATCCAACAAAGGACGGAGACAAACATCACCCAGCAGAGAGCAGGCAGAAGGAGGTAGTCAGTACCTCCCACCAGGATCCACACCAGAAAGCCAAACACCTGCATGAGACATAGTTACAATAGTTTTATGATACGGTACAAAATGTCAACTATGTAAAAGTGACGTATCGTCCTGAAGCTGACATCACCGTATATTTGTGGATTTTTCTTGTATACTTTATATAAAATGTCTAGCTTTTGGTTTTTGGCCTCTCTCACTTTGTTGGACAGTAGTGAGTTGGCTGTGGCCGTCAGCCAGACTATATTTACAGAAAGCTCTTTCCTTTTGCTGCTTTAGAGAGGAAGAGAAACAATAACACAGTCAGTCACATTGTAGAAATTCAACTCATTTCGAAATGTCTGTCCCATTGAAACTACCCAAGCATCTCTCTGTGAAAAGATATTTTTTTGTTTAAATCAGTTCTCCATGTTTTCCACAGCTAGGCAAACATCAGTTCATATTTTTCTACAAAGCACGGACATGCCATTGTCGTACTTACAATTTCGGCCACCAGAAGCAGTCCTTTGGGGGATGTGATGAAGGGCTGATTAAAAGTTAAAGAAGAGGTGGAGATGTCATTCTGGTGGAATGCTGGAACCCTCCAGGTTGTCCCCTCAGCTGTCCCATCCATGGCTCTCCGCTTTGTCTGGGCCACTGTGTGAGAATATGAATGCAGTGGGACATTGTTGCTGTTACAGAGGAAGTCCTGTCCCGGAATCGCACAAGGACAAACTGATTTGTATGTAGATTTGTCTAATTAAAGGAAATGGGAGCCGTGAGTGCTTCTGTTTCTCTAGAGCAAAAGATAGAGAAAAAGACTTGTCAGATTGAGCTAAGATCCTACTTTTATTAATGAATAGTTGTAATGAATCATGTGCATGTTCTCACAACCTGAGTAAGATTCAGAGAAAACTGCTTGCTAAACTTGAGCATCTTCCACCAGGGGGCAGTAGCTACACACATTACAAATAACACTGTCATTTAAAGGAACAGGATTTGTTTGTGTTGGTGTTTGTCTTGGAATACTATATATATTGAGTTATTCTTTGTGACTTATGATGCACAGCAAATGTACGTTTTTTTATACAATTTTCTTAACCCATGACTGTTTTGTTGTTGTTTGTTTTTGCCTTGGTGGATTAATTTGTCTAGCATCAAAACCTGGTGTGTGTTGTATACATGCCAATAGACTTTACAGCATTACGCCAGATGCTATAAGTACTATAGATATATACATACATGCATCCACGGCAGCAATCTTCATCTTTGTCTTTTGAAAGCAATTGTCAATACAGAAAATCTGTTATAGACAATATTGGCAGTTTGGTCCTTGGAGAAATTAGTCATTCTTTGAGAGTAATGGATTTTCTATACTAAGTGTCCACCGGCTCATTACCGCTTGACCAGGACATTTTCAGACTGGTAATTAGAGTAGATCATGCGACATATGAAGAGAATTTACAATTATAGGGTTAGCGACTGCCGCTCATCCATGAAAGCAATTTTTTGTTTTTGTTTTTTTGGCTTTTTTGTTTTTCCTGTGGTGCACTGTGCTCGTTGCCCAGGTTTAAACCACCTTCAGATTATAACTGCGAAGCAAAGAGAGGACTCTGGCTTTTGAGTTCCTACCTTGAATTTTTCCATTCATTATTGGAATCACAATCTCTCACATAAACTGACTTCACTCTCTCTACTGTGATGCATTTCCTCTTTTGAAAATGTGTGGCGCGTCACGCGAGGAAGCCATGGACTGTTGAGCAGCTGAAGTCTTGGTCCATGGATGAATGAACGTCCCTTGATACGTAATAGCAGAAAAATAGGCTTTTATGGAAAAAAAAAAAATTAATCTGCATTCACAAACCACACGATTTTAATACTTGTGATTGCACACGCTTGTAATGTTTATCACATATCACAAAAACAACAATGAGAATCTTATTTATATCTGTGCTCTAAATTGAATAAAGAAAAAAAAAATGAAAGAAAACTCAAATTCCTGATTGTAGGCTCTTGTCTTTGGCAAGTTCTTCACATCTGTGTTTTCAGATAATAATGCTGCTGGGACATAAAGCATCACTCATCGTCACCCACTGTGCACCTATTACCTGAGCCGTGCTACATGCTCAGATGTAAATAACCTGAACTCCGCTTGAACCTCGCCTTCTCGCACATACACATGTTTCAGATTCATGTGTCTTGCGGGGACGTTACATCAATTTACATACATTTTCTAAAGCCTAACCCTAACCTGAATGAACCCATATCTACCTCTATGGTCGATGGCATGGACCTCACAAACCCTGCAGTGACTTTCTGAACCAGTCCCCACACGACATGGTAAACATGCACGCACACACACTATACAACATGTGTGCCGGCCCAGATGCTGCACTGTAATTGGCCACTGTGGCTTCCTGCTGTGGCAAAGATATTTTTAATGCCTAAAGACACACACACGCTAATGCCTGCCTCCGCTACATCTGTTTCACCCCCACCCGAAGGCCTGTTTAACCACCAACCAGGAGATCGAAATAAAATGATGGGTTTGTTCACTCAAACTTCGCTGCAAGTAGTTCTTAATGTCCTCCTGTGTTTTGCTTGGACACTAGTAGCAGCGTTGAGGGAAACGACCCAAAATAGAGTTCTGGCCACATGTACACTCAGATTTTAACCAGAAACTTTGTTTTATTTACTGGAAAGGGAACTGATTTATCCATAGCACCTAAGAACAGGGAAAAGGTACTGGGAGAAGCTGGGGAAATCATGTTGACCATGTAAAGGCTGCGCTTATTCTGTCAAATGTAACAACTTGTAAAAAAGTGCATGAAAAAGAGCGTCCAGATAATGTTTCAGGCAAAACTTGAACTGGGTTGATACAAAAGAATCAGGACCTCTTAATGGGAATAAGGGTTGGATTAAAGTAATGCAAAAACAGACTTTGTTAGCTGCTGGTGGTGATGGTTTGTGATACTGCTGCTTTAAGAATATTTTTTTAGATCTTCTGTGGATAACACAAAAGTCTTAGATTTGCCACAGCTTTTCTTCTCTAAAAACACAAATAATTTCTGTTTTCTTGTCTGTCATTGTCTATGGTCTTCACACAAATGTCAAAATATTTAGATGTACTGGGGTCGATAAACACTGGTGATATTTAACATTTCACTTGAGATCGAAGAAATATGTGCGCCGCGGTAATGTATTCAGACAAATTAGGGATCTACAAAAGGAGGTGTTGTTCAGGGGTTCCCAAACTTATCAGGCCGTGACCTTCAAAATCACTCAACCAACAACTCAGGACCCCCTTCTGTAAAATGTAATGAGCATTTATAATAGGTGCAAAACATTTCAAATCTGGTTTAATGATGTTATAGTTTGAACACTTTATTTTGATATTTGGCTGTTTTCAATCAACACTACATCAAATTCAATGTCAGAAATGTAAAAAATATTGTCTCAAAATCATCTTGCAACCCCATTTTAGTGTCCCGACCCGCACTTTGGGAACCATTGATCACCTGAGGCATATAATATATACTGTAAGGCGGCGTTTAGAAGCTGACATTCAAGCCTATGGTTGAAACAGTGTTACATAAGCCGTATGATAGACTCTCAATGATTTACTATCAATCTGCGTCAATTGTTTCTACGGTTAAAACAATTCCAAGTCCAAAAATAAATGAATAAATAATAAATCTACTGTGAACCAAACAAACACAAATGCTCAGACATCCAGGTCGATAAACAACAAGAGTACAATCAAGTTGGTGCCTGGATTTCCACTGTGTGTGGCACATTCACGGCTGCTTCGACTTGTCCATATCAGTCCTCTAAATATGTGATGCATTTGGCCATGTGATTAGAATAGTCAAATGTCTTAATGAATATAGTTTTCTTTCTCTCGCTCTCTCGGGTGTTTTGTTTTGCGAAAATAAACCCCATCCTCCTAAAAAAAAGTCCTTCAGTGTTTTGTGTCTTGACTTGGAGACTTGGACAACCATTTACTTTGGCCTCCCCTCTGGTTAGTAGAGACGGAGCGTTTGGAGGCAGCAGAGAGAGAAGAGAGAAAGAGGGGATAGAGGGGGCGATGGATGTATCAAACAGTAGCCCCCTGCTGAGTGGGGAATGGAAAGCTGCTGGCACCCACATGAATATTTCAGGAGCAGATATAACGTGTTCTCTCTCTCTCTCTGCCTCAGTCTGTCACTCGCCCGCTACGTCTCTCACCTTTCTCTCCCTCCGTCACCCCCGCCCCTCTCCACCTCTCTGTTCTCCCTGCCATAGTGGACGGTCATAATGAAGAAGAGTGAACGGAATTCTGGGTAAATTTAATATCATCAGCCTCCAAGCATAATTGCCGCAAAAGTCCTTTTTTTGTGAGTGCAAAATTTCTATTTTTGCTTCATTCGACTCTCCAAACACTGCGTCAACTTCAGGTATTAATCAAAAGGTTTGTTACAACATATATGACTTATGCTCAGAGACTAGAGAATGTTTTTGTTTTAGATGCATATCAGGGCTGCCGAAGTTAAAGCTTTAATCCAAAAATAATGATTGCATTAATCGCAAATTAACAGCATCATATAGTGCATGTTTTGACCAAACATATCCTGTATCTGAGCACACACCTGACTGACAAAGCACTTGTATTAACTTTGTAAGAAAGGGGTCTCCAACTTACTACTAGCTACTAAAGCATCAAAGAGACTAGTATGCTATTTCAACGAAAATGACTTGAATTTTGTCTTTAAACTCTACTTTATGTACCTAGAAGTTTGCAGATTCTTTCAAAGTGTTCAAAATAAGTATGTCTAAATTGTGACTTCTCAAGCACGTGTAGAAATGTTCAAAAGCCATGTTCGAGTGACCGAGAAAGGGCTGGAAAGCTACTGGCAGCTACCAAGCTACTGTTGGCGATCCCCGTAATAAGCTGTTGGGCTGTTCCTATAGATTTATGAAACAGTTCATTATTTGTTAAAAACATAGGCCAGCGTTTTTAAATACTGAGATATGTTCTTACCTTAGCTTAGACGAGTTGACATGTAGCTGTAGCTGTCTGGTCTTTACGCGTGCGCTCAGTCACGTAAACAGAGCATACACGGCGTTGGCATATAGGCTCATGTAACCATAGGGAAAACGCGGAAGAGCTTGGCCGCTTCTAACTTCACCTCCGTTTGGATCCATAGATGAGCAGAGGAGAGGCTAAATGCTAATCCTGTCTGTGCTCTGTTTACGTGACTGAGGGCGTGCGTGAAGACCAGACAGGTACATATCAACTCGTCTAAGCTAAGGTAAGAACATATCTCAGTATTTCAAAACGGTGGCCTTGTCCTTTAATGAAATGTGAGCAACTACTTTAAATTTGAGTGTTTTAGGTCGTCCTAGAAATAAGAATGCGACAAATTTTAGCAAAAAATTCAACGAGATTAATCTTGATTAATCAAATATCAAAAGTGTGATTAAATAAATGTATCGATTGACAGACTAATGCAGACATTTTATACAACTGAGATACAGATAAAGATAAAGATCACCATGGAACTATTTCATCTGCTATTTACCTCCTCCAAACATATATGGTTATCAAAAGGTACAGAAAGTAAAAGGTTATTGACTAAATCTAACTTTATACATTCAGTTCACTGACAACATTGGAAAAGTGGGACATCGTTGTTTAAAAGGTGGGACAGGGCGGGACAAAGACCTAAACGTCTGTGCTGTAAAACCAAAAGATGGACAAGTGGTCACCATATGACTGAGCATCCCGTGAAATATTGGATGAATCAGCTTGCAGTTTTTAAACAATGACAAACCCAGAAGAAAATAAATACACGGAGGCGGTGAGCTCCTCTAGAGACTGTAATAGATTTTTTAACAGTGCTTTTTTTTTTTTTTTTTTCAATAATTTATCAGGTCCTTTGTTGAACTGCTGTTTATTTTTAGAAACAACATGGTCTATTCAAAGCTGTGTGCACAATACGATCATTTGTATGCTCAACCGAAATGAAACTGCTTTGTGGAGACGCAAAATGGAACATTCACATATTAATAGTGCCGAAATAGCTAGTAGTGGCTCTATATTTTGGCATCAACAGCTACAAACAAACGGTGCCAGAATTCTGCTAAAATAAACAGCACTGTAGCCTACACAAAGCAGCCGACTGAAATGCACAAAAATGGCACTTACTGAAACCAAATGTGAGAAATATAAAACAAACAAAAAAACAAATAATGTTATGCCTCAGTTGCTTTATATATTATTATAAGACATTTCCTGGAAAGCCCTTCTTTTGCGGTTTTAGACCAAACTTATTTCAGTGTTGATCATACAGAAATTAATGTACATTCACATAGCAATTAGAGGATTACTTAATTCTTCATGTAAAGGACATAGCCTCTGTACTCCCCCTAGTGACTGATGGGGTCCAGTGCATCTGCAGCTTGCTTATTCCAGGGAACGGCATTTACCATGTTTCATTTGCAGCTCTATATGCCCTTGGTGTTGACCTTCCAGTCAAAATGTACTTGAAGTAACTCTTCATTATCCGTGGTGTGTTCAAGTGCCCGGTCTGGTGCAGTGGTCTGGCATGAGCTGGGGAGTTTTTCCATCTGGAGATATGGCTGTCATCACACTGGCCTGAGAGCTCGCCCCGGGACAAAGATATGAACCCAACTCCGATAAATCTGCTGTTAAATATGTGGAAAAGTGTGTGTGGTAGCACAGATAAGAGCTACTATGTCTGGGTCATATGATTCTAACTTCATTTAGGCTCAAGGGTTAATTAGAAATGTGGGACTTTTCTATTGATCGAGCAGTTCTTGTTTCTCAGTGGCAGGACGGGCACATGAAGATATAATGATAGCAATATTATGACCTTCAATGTGCATGCCATGGCGTGCTAACCAATCCACTATCATATACACACACATATACACACACACGGTATGTTTACCCTGTACCATAGACTAGTGGTTAACAACCATTTTCCCCTGAAGCCCCCCGTGCATGCTGGAGTCAGTCTGTGGCCGTCCCAGTCCAAAACCATGGCCCCTAAATGTATCAAAACATAGAAATAATTGCCAATAAGCATACAAATAAACTGGAATTTGAGTATTTTCTGCATCTGTAGCCCCTTTTTAGTAATACTTGATTATTTTTAACCATTTAATTTGCTCAAATTATATCTGTTATGACTAGCCAAAGCTCTGCACCACCCCTGCAATCCCAAGTGTCACCCATAGGGAGGCCCGCCCCCCAGGTTGGGAACCACAGCCATAGACAACCTGTTTGGTCAAATATGAACAGTTAGTCCATAAACTCAACAGCTTTTTCAGGAGTTCTTTCACACTGTGTTTGATCAGGCTATCAAAGTCTTTGAATTTAATTTAATTTAAGCTCCCTCTTTTGTCAGGGGTTGCCACAGCAACAGTTGCATACTGGGCAGATGCCTACACCAGATGCCCTTCCTGTTGAAATCTTCCACAGAGACTGGAGTGGGCAATGTGTGTTAACCCAGGGACAATATGTGGGGTCGACCTGACCTTCCCTGACAAATGAACACTACACTAAAGTCTGCCCCAAAGTCCGGTCAGTATCTGTACAATAAAGAAAGGTTTTCATATTGTTGATATGATTAAAATACTTTTTCAAATGTTGATTCAGGTTGTAGCCTTATGCTGATTCATCTTTCTCACATCGGTAAATGGTTGGTGTTTCTGCTCTTCACACACGTTGGTCTGCAGCAGCCCGATAACGCATGAACATGAATCTAGTCTCCACTGTAGTGAACTCGACTGTAACGGGTGGAGCATTATGAGCCTCTCTGTTGGTCCATGAGCCCAGTGCGCTCTAAGTAAATCCTGCTGCCAAGGTCACAAACTCCTGCAGCTGCCAGACAGAGCTCTGCTCTGTGGAGGGGAAAAGTATAACCAGTCAGGTTTAAAGAAGCTTTAATTTCATAATCTCTCTGACTTGTATGTTTTGGTTGCTATAACTGCAATTTTTTTTGGCTATTTTTTTTTAAAGCCAGTTGCAAATGTATTATGGCTAATTTGATTCTGCATAATGACACATAATCTATTTAACATAACGGTTTGATAGAAATTGTATCTATCCATAGTCAAAGTATAGTGTGTTTAATTTGCAGGAGAAGTGGGTTAAGACAAAAGAACATAGTTCTGAAATCTGTACATTTTAACTTCATGGAGCATCATGTTATAGGTCATTTTGATTGATTACATATTGTAATAAGGCAGATCACTACAATGACGTATCCAGAACTCCCCTGGAAATGAGATTCCTAATCTCACTGGGACTTTCCTGGTTAAATAAAGGTCAAATAATTAAAGACTTTCTGCAATACCACATAAATGTCCAAAGTGTAGAAAAATCATGCTTCTTACCTGAACAAACAGAAACACAAAACACATCATGAAGACAAATATTGTTTAAATGGTTGGTTATGCAAGCCTGAAGGTTGTACCAAACAAAAAAGTCAGCTGAAGCTAAAGCTAGAGAAGCCAATGAAATCGTTGCTCCTCTTACAGATCTGCAGAACCCTGAAGGAGCAGTAATGATCCATGTATAATGCAGGGCTAATGCCGGGGTCTTTCACAGTGATTTCGGCCTGTGTCTGCTTAAAGGCCATCACTGTGGGCCATCAGCTCCGCTCTGGCGCTCTGTAAATGTCACAGCAGCCTCACATGGAGACAGTGTACATCCTCATATACGTGTGCTTCTCCGACTCATAGACACTGTTCAGGGCGCCTCTGTGTTGACTGTAAATATTTATATTGACTTAAACCGCTGACATTGATCCCTCTCCTTCTCTGACTTCCACTGACGCCGATCACTTACAAGCTATGCCCCTTTTAGCACCAACTATCAATTATTCATATCGTAAGATTTAAGATTTAACTGTTTTTAAATATTTATATGAAGTGCTATTGCAAGAGCAGAGCAATAAAGAGAACGATGTACCATAAGCAAATACTAGATTGTATTCTTTTTATATCAGGTATTTCAAATCCTGTGTATTTTTGTTTTAAAGGCTGGTAGATACACAGCAAAATGTTCATGTTGATAACTATTTTTTAATATGTTTTTTGTGATTGATATCAAGCACATTGTGGAAACCTCTCTTTTCTTCGGGAACCCCATATTTTAGTTGATATTTCCAGCATATACTGCAGCCATCCATCATTCATCACAGAGCGCTGGCACGTGTCATGAACCTTGAACGAACAAATCAAATATTTACAAGTGCGTATGGCTCCAGATTTGATTTTACTACAAGGTCCTCTTACAAAACCTCTCACTGGCCTCGTCTCTTGAGCCTGTATATTTTATTTAAAAATGTATTCAACAGTGTTCTCACATATTGACTGCCGTATTTTCTGTCTCGCCCAATGTTTGTCATGATGCATATGCAAAATGAAGTAAAATGTAAGAAATACACTTTGTACAAATAAAGTGGAGCAGCTGTAACTTTATTTGTAAGTGGAGCTAGGGCTGCTCGATTATAGGAAAAATTACAATCACAATTCTATGTTGCTTTTCAAAAAAAATCTGTATTTTTTATTCATTTTTTTAATAAAAAATGCAAAACATTTTCTTTGGACAATAAAAAAATATATATTAAAGGGACTATACAGAGTTTAAAAATGTTAAAATAAAGTATTTTCCTCCTCATGTTCCAGCAATGTCCTAATATGTAGAATGAGCCCAAATCTATTCACCACAACTGCCTCTAAAATCCTGCACTGTCACTTAGAAAGGTGTCAATCCGGTTCCGAAGTGCCGTCATGCACAAGCTTAATATAGAACCTGCAGTTACGCGTAAGACCTGAGGTGGCAGTAGTGATTATAAAAATGGCCAACTTGAATCTAGTCCCTTTAAATATGCTCACGTTTCTAAACTAATCCTCTATTGAGAGATACCTGCCCCCTGCTGGCCAGCCCTCACACCTGTCCAAGCAAACAGAGCTGCGCGGCCTGATGACATCGTCACACAGCGCTAATGTTTTTATTTCGGACCAAAGCATGAGCCTTTAGCACGTGAAATGCGAAGGGAACAGAAACAATCATCACCGTGGCATGAAATAATAAGAGTTTGCTTTGAGCTCTATTGAAATCTGCTCCTGAAAAAGTGTTTCAGATCCTTCTACTACACAAAACCAGTGCCTGGGCAAAGGATATTGAGGCTCTATTGAGGCAGTGGCGTTATCTCAAGAGCTAGGTATAAAAAATATTTATAACGTATGATATTATGAACTGTTCTATCACGCTGCATTGGTATTTCAGCTGACCAGACACGCTCACGCAAACCGTTTTTTCTCGATTGTGATCGTAAGTGAATTTCAATTAATTGCACAGCCCTCAGTGGAGCATTCATTATCAGCTGCTATATTGCTATATTGAAAGTAAAGTACCAACTTTTTAAACGTTAAATCACTTTGAGTGCCCCCATGGCTTTCATGTTAGTGTAGGGATGCTATAAAATGAACAATACTGATACAAGATGACAAGAAAATTACAAACCTATGCATAAAACCTGAGCATCTCCAAAAATGGTTTCAGGAGCTCATTGAGGTTTCTTTCATTATGGAGTTAGAACATTATTATATCAATGTGTTTTTGTGCTTGGAGTTAGCATGTACCACATCCTGTCTGTTGCATGTATTGCACACTATGCAGGACATGAATAAAATGGACGAATATGGGTACAAAACACTTCAAATATATGGCCTTTTCTGTAATGGTGAACTAGCCTGTTTGCATAGTTTATGGGGCTAATGTGAACACAGCAAAGGAATCTGTGTTTGTAATCTATGTAGCATTTTTCCCGCTATAGCCGCGCTGAGGTGTGAAAGGGTTTGAACACTGCCTCTGATATGGGGAGTGCACAGTGGAAATGGGGCCTGATGCAGTGTGTGGCATGCTGGGTAATTCTTCCTGACAATGACTCTCTCTGGGCCTATAGAGAGTGAATGGGAATTAGAGTCTATTCAGCACCACGCCCAAAGGTCTGACCCCTGAGAGTGTCACGTTTCTCTGAGACGGTTTTGTCCCGACATCAATGACATTCTCCACTTTGAGGCTCACATTATCTGTCTGTGACCGACTGGAGGAACGCTGCGGCTCGGCCATTCTCCCCTCAAGACGTTTTGGGCTTTGTACAGGGTTCTCCGTAGCTTTGTCTTTGGGTTTATTTACAATAAAAAGACCAACAGCTCTATAGGAAATCTGATTATGAAATTCCTTGTTTATTTTGGTAGAAATATACTGAAATATCAAAGTATTACCCAATAGCCAGGACTCATAGTTTCTTTTGTACAGCACTCTTTCAAATCACAACACAGCAACAACAGCACATCTTTGTGACCCCAAATAGGATCTGGATGTATACCATTTATAAATCTATACTTGTGGGAAAACTCTGAAGTCTTGTTGCATTTTGGCACAGTGTTGGTAATTGATTAGGAAAGCTACTGACATTTGTGCCAAGAGATGAAGACGGATGGTTATGACCCTGCTTCAAAAACACGTTTTCACTCAGTGCCCCAAGCAGCTCCCAGCCCTTCTACTGCGAACTAAACTTAAGCACGCTCCTCATTACAAAGTGTTACCAGACATTCAGGGAAAACATGTGTGTTACAGGTCATAGAAAAAAAAATAAACACAAAACAAATGGTTATATACGTAAATATATATATATACTGTATACTTTTTTATTTACAATTTTTTGTACTTGCGAAAAGCCAAGAGAAAGAGCACTGAATAGGATATAGTGCTGCTTTGAGTCACCGGATTTAGAGAAACACACAGAGTGCCCCTACACAGTGCACAGTAACTGTACAAGTCCTATCCCACACATGAACACTCTCTACACAGGTGGGATGGTGCCAATTTGCTGCACCACGGTCCCCTCTCAGGAGATGCTGCAGAGGCGAGCAGCCGCGCCAACTCTGGCAACCGTCCCATAAACATACACTCACGGCGCAGTGGCTGTAGGCACTGGACCATCGCACTAATGTGGGTCTGAGCTGAACTTTACAAATCATTGGAGGCAGGCAAAAGTCACTACCTCCATCAACTCTATCTGCAAAGCACACATTTTAGTTTTCATACTTGATGATACTGAGTCTAAGAAACATTTAACAGAAAAATAAGCAAAGTCCTTTAAAACGAGACAGCGTTTGTTCTTACAGTCAGCAATGTATAATTATTAACCATTAACCGTTAATCATGTCTCAGGGCCTAAGTAGGAAACTGACTTTCCACAAGGAGCTTCCACAAGACCTGTTAGTATCAAGAAAATTCCAGCTATCTTGATTTATTGGAATACATCATTTTTTTATTAGTAGATTTCATGAACTTGCAATTTCTGAATTTTAATTACAGATGTTTGTCATCATGTCCACCTGCTCTAGTTCTAATGTACAGATTTCCTAAGTCACCAAATGAACTGTGTTGTTTAGGTTCAGGACGTTTTCCCTCTTCATAAGAAGCTAAGACGTGGGGAGATGACTCTGGGAGTTAAGGCGAAATGTCCTCAACCTAAACGATCTAGTCCAGTTGGACAATTGAGAGCTTACATAAGCATGCTCCAGTTCTATTTACGGAAACACTTCAGCTTGTGATTCCAAAACCAAAGTCTATAAACACAAAACATCTCTGACAGATAAGTTTAAGAGCCTTTAGCTTTAGCATCATTCCCTGTACATCACTTTCTTCTTCTTTTGACACGTACCACTGCACTATGAGTCACAATAGGATCGATTTTCTCGGACTTTCCCCATTTATTTACCCCATTCTTCACCTGCCAGTGCTATATTGTTGTGTAACATGTACTCCATTAAAAAATAAAACTGACCTGGCTCTCTTGACATTGACTGATTTTCACAAAACTCAGAACTTGGGGACCATTGGTGCAATAACAGCTTGTAGATGGATACAAATTCAGCTTGGTACTCTGGAATAAAAATCACCTTGGAGAATAAAGTTTGCTGATCCAACAATGTCCTTCCACAATTCAAATTTTACAACAAAAATGTGGGTATTTTCTCGTCAAGAATGTGCCGATGCTGTTCTTTCTATACTGTCATTGTGGCTGTCTCTGGTCCAATTATTCTGTTGTATTGTCTGATTGGGCGCCATATTGTTTCAGCACGGTGCATCTGAATGTGTAAGGCATTGTGTAAGTTATTATCTGGCGTGATGAGCATCGGTGTAGTGGATGGGAGCACAGATTAGATGATACAGAGAGGGACTCCTGCCTTTGTGGCTTTCAGGGGCCCAGTGCAGCTCTAATCAGCTCCACACAAGGCTGACTGCACTCATTTATTCTCTCATTACTCAGCAGCAGTCAAGGCCACGAGAGCTGTGTTACCATTTAAATCCCGATCTTTGTCTCTGCATCAGTCTGTCCCCTGCTAGACGAGGCAGTAAACCCTCTGATTGTACAGACTTGCATATACGCGGGATGCCCTTTCAGTTCATTTGTCCGGGTTTGGGACGGAAGCTGTCAGAGTGAGGTGGGTGCGGTCTGTGTGAACTTTACTTTTTAAAGCTATACAAAAGAAAACATGTTCAAATCAAATGTTGGCTTTATTTTATGATGTAAAAATAATATTCCCAACAGAAAGCAGAATGAATCACTTTCGGTTGCCAGATCCTTTGGCTATAACAAATTTCGACTTTCGCCTATCCAGTCAAGTCCTCAATAGTGCTAGTGCAGCAGTTACTGACTGAAATCTGGAGGTTCTTGGCTTTCAAATAAAAAAGGGTACGGCATCTTTGCACATTTCATTCATAACATTTGGCTGACATGGAAGAAAATCTGGGTAAACATATTTTAATCCCATAATTTATCATAATTTCATATCTAAATCAATGTTAACCTTTATAGTTCACAATGGACCGATATTATTGAACAGCATCACATAATCCATTCCATTATTTCCAGACATTGCTTAAAGCAAAATGAAGAGCTCAGACAAAATCAATGCTGACGGCTGTGAGAGAACTGGTATCTTACAAACCTGCAGTGTACTCATATATTGATGCACAAATGACTACAAGGGAAGGTCTACCTCTGCAGGTGGGTAACTTTAGGGATGATCAATGCAGTGGATACATTGTGGTTGTCCCGGTTTAGTTCCTGCTTAACTTTGCACTATAGCAGGGGTGTCGAACTCGTTTGGGTCGAGGGCCGAAATTCAGCCCCCACGGCGGGTCACGGGCCATATATTGTGAAGGACTGTGGCCTCATCAATAATAGCAGCTTACATACACTTATTGTGCTTTATCAGCCTGTGTCACATGTTTCTCAAAGAGCTACATAAAGTCATTATTCATTCACTCTACGCTCAATGGCAATAAGTTACTATTGTAGCCACAGCCGCCCTGGGGCAGACTGACCATTTACCACGTAGCTATAATATGCTGTTTATATCCTGATCTCTTATTATTTCAGCCTCCTCTGCTGGACACGTGTGGAATTCTTTCCTTTTTTTAAACTTAAGCTGCCCCCTAGTGGCTGGACTGAGCAAACTGGTTATTTTGTTAAAAATCCATTACTCTGCACAGGAATGGGCTTGAGACTTACTTTTTTTTACATGCTCAGGAATTTATGCTCCTCAAAGGGCCACATTAAATTATCTAGCTGGCCGCATGTGGCCCACAGGCCTTGACCTTGACACATGTGCACTATAGGTTGCGTTCATGTTCTACAGTAGAGCGTCAGTCTCAGATGGAGGGCAGGAACCAACATCACGTTTTCAATACTGTCTCCACTTTTGGACACCTTTATGAGAAAATACTTCAACATTAGTTTACTGCTGACAGAGAAGTCATTGAACGTTGTTTAATGTAATCTGCATTGTTAATGTTTGTTACCGTGTAGTTACCACAATAGAATTCTAAGCTGCCTGCACTAACTCTATTTCACACTATAGGCTGATTACAATTCTGTGACGTCATGTGAACAGATAATATTCACTTCTTCAAGCAGTAAACTAATTGCATCTGCTATAAATGAGTTTTGTTGAGAGCCCTGTCCGACCGAATTGAAACACCAGAGCTGAAAACATCTAATGATTTACTCTCGGCAGGTCTGTTTTTGGTTTTCTCTCTGTGCGCCTCTCCCTGCACTTCTCCCTCTCGTGACTTTTACCTGCGCAGTTTCAGCACTCAGCTGTCAGATCGGTGCTCCCCAGCCTCTGCGTGTGTGTGTGTGTGTGTGTGTGTGTGTGTGTGTTAATGAAACTGACAAATCCTCGCTCACTGCTCCTCCCACTCACCACCAACCGGTCCCGAAAAACAAATCAAATATGCATGCTCAGCAATTTGTTTCTCTCCACCAATGGCCTTGTGCAAAACAGCTTTTTTTTTATCAGAGGAGTGGATTTTAGGCGAATATCTCCATCTTGTTTTTTTCATTGTATTCCTAAATGTATTTTCACACATTTATGAATATAACAGACTATATTGTAATGTAATGTGGGGTAATTGTTCTAAGTTTAATCGAATAGTGATTGGCGATCTCAATGCTGTCAGATAAGATGCTGAACAAGTGCCAAAGGGAGGAGACACAAAAACATTGTGTACATCTTTCCAGGCATTTGATTCTACACTATACTACATTTCTCCAAACAAATGATAAATAATGATGGTAATAGTAATACTGCTATTTAGGTCGCATACAACCTGTATTCATTTGTCTTACAAAGCCAATAGAAACATCCCAAATGCAGTATATTCTTAACCTTTTGTTGCATTTTTTGTCATGTTTTTGTTAAGTTATGTTTAACTGTTCGAATGTGTTTTTGTCTTTTCTTTTCATCTCGTTTTTGTTGCGTTTTCATCCTTGTTTACGTCTCGTTTTCGATGTTATTTTGGCACTTATTTTCAAGAAGCCTTTAGAAGAAGCCAAACTGGGAGTTAAGAGGTTAAGAAAAAGATGGTTTCTAATGCACCTATAGAACCACTTCAAAAGCCCCCCCCCCCCGTAACTCCCCGGACACAAGTGTCAAATACCTCTGTGTCTGTTTGCCTGTATGAGACTGCTGGGGGTCGTGGGCAGCCCCTGGGCGCTTCATTAAAATTAAAATGCATGTGTTTTGGGGCAAGAATGTGCGTGTGTGTTTGTTCCCACTGTTCACATAACTGTTTACATAATTGATGAATATGATAATGATGCAAGCTGGCACCGTGCTCATATGGCGGCCTGTTTGAGGGCCGGGGAATGCAAGCTTTATGTTAAGGGCATTTTTAACTCCTCGTCCTGTGACCACTCACTTTGTTGTGACAGACAGAGAGACAGGCACGCTGACAGCATATGGTGCAGGACTGAAGACCTGTGGACCCATGTGTTAGTTAGAAAAACAACCCCCACCCCTCCCCAGCTCTGTGTCTCTTGCTGTTGGCATATGCTGCGTATGGTTGGCAGTGCGCCACTTGCCGATCGGACGCCCTGGGCAGTGCTGGGGCACAGTGCCACCTGTGCCACTGTCCCAGCAGCAGCCAGAGGCTCCCTCAACACACTGTGCACCTGTGTCCACGAGAGGCATTCAAGTACTCAAACATATTATTATATTAGTGGTGTGCTCGACAAGAGTCGACAAACGCATGTTGTGTAAGGTTTTTTACTTGATCAGGAATTTTAGCATTCAGCAAACAAGACGTGTGAGGAAACAGATTGTTATCGTTTGAATGCAACGCTTATGGTGTTATAATATAAAAACTTCAATGTCTCTGAACATAATTATGCACACCATATACACAGATATTTCTAATACTGTACAGCAGCCGTTCCCAAAGTCCGGAGCATCACAGTCCGCTCCAGTTTGAAGGACCTACGACGGCCCCTCTATAAAAAGAAATTCACTCTATTCTAAAGAAGATGCCATTTTTACAGCTTAAAATTGCACATAAAATAACAAATAGATTAAAGGAATGATTTAAAATCGTACATATTAAAAGAACAGGCCACCGTTTTTCCATTCTGAGATATGTTCTTACCTGAGCTTAGACGAGTTGATACGTACCTGTGTCGTCTTTCTGTGTGTCCGTGGAAGAGCGTGGTAGATTCCAACTTCACCCCCGTTTGGAGCTATAGGAATACACTGGGAGAGGCCAAATGCTAACAACATCTTTGGTCGTTGTGCATGACTGAGGGCACGCACAAACACCAGACAGATACGCATCAACTCGTCTAAGCTCAGACACACATTTTGGGGGCTCCCTTGCAGTGTCTCCGACCACACTTTGGGAACCACTACTGCACAGTGCATAGTGCTTTATCTCTCAAAAGTCTGTTGTAGTCCAGATGTGCTGAGGATAGTGGGATTATAAAGGATTAGGTACTTTTTACGCACATACTGTAAATACTCTGCAGCGTCACTTACAAAATGAATCAACTCAGCAAAGGTTTTATCAACAAACTTTTTAACTTCTGATCATGTACAATGTGATACAGAATATAGCTATTGTTTTTTCATTTGACAAAGATGAATAGTGAGAAAAACACAGAGTGCATTTGTTGCGTGCGAAGTGGGCAGACACAGAGAGGTACAAACAGTGTTATCTCTATGTCTGTGGTCTGTCATATTCTCATGCACTGAGTGTCTGCAGGCTACAGCTTTGTTCACTGTATGAACAGAGTATGCAGGGCCCTCATGTGGAGTTACGCAGCTGAAACACTCTCTGCACAATAGATACACCACAGATACTGCACATGGACAAAGTATAGCTGACTCGCTCAAAAAGAGTAATATTTGTGGTTGCACAGGAACTATAGTGAAGTATGATAGAGTTTTGAGGCGTTTTATTTAATTTCAGCCAATCTAAGGTTGTCAAGATTCAAACTTATAGTTAGTTCAGGTGGTGCCTGTGAGGCGTAAACAAAGATGTTCCACCTATGAATTAATCTTTAATCCCACATTTGTCGAGCACAGCTGACCCACAAAGAAACAGAGACGTCATGTGACACACCTGACTCCAGACCCTGCAGCTCCAAAGCGTCGATCATTATGTTCACCTGACCACTCTCAAACACAACATATTCACAGCAGCGGAGTCAATGCCAAACCTTGAACTCAAAAAGTCCCTTTACATTACACACATCTGCTCCTCCCATCACAGGGGTGTCTCCAGCATTAACACAGAGTAACACAAATGGATGACTGAGAGTTTCACTGCAGACAAATCAATACATTATAATAGTACAATAATAGCTGGGTGCTTTTCCTTTTCCACTGTGTTTATCCTGGCATGGCAATCATTTTAAATTACCACCATTTCCCATGACAGTACAGGAATTTACTGAACCCCAGACTCACGAAAACAAAGGTTAGTCCAGGGCACACCTGACACGGTGGACTCAGTTGTCTGCAGTCGTCTGTGGAGGCTTAGGATCAGCTGCAAGAAAAACTTAATATGGGATGTTGCCAGGATACAAATGTGCTATTCACCTTTCTGCCACGGATGGGCACTTCCGTTGTATTGACACTTTCGGTAAAGCGCAAAGTGCATTCACTAAGTGGAGAAAGAGGGAACATGTTCGCGCCACGCGGGACAACAATCTCTGTTGTTTGGGGATGATGTTGTTTTGTTGGCCTCATCAAATCAGGACCTTCAGCACTGAGGTTTGCAGCCGAGTGTGGCTTGCCCTCTCCGGGTCCATGGAGAGTGCTTGCCTCAAGTGGGGAGTTCAAGTATCTCATGATCTTGTTCACGAGTGAAGAACGGATGGAGCATAAGATTGACAGATGTTGTTTTGATGAAGAACGAGTAAGGAGGAGTTGAAAGGCAAAGTGTTGATCTTACGTTCTTATTTTCAAATTTTCAGCTATTGACCTAAAAGAAAGGACAAGATCACAGATACAAGCCGTCAAAATGAGTTTCCTCCACAGGGTCGCTTGGTCGCTTGCACCTTTACTGTGAGGAGCTCAGAGGAGAGACTCTGCTCCTTCATGTCGCAAGGAGCCTGCTGAGGTGGCCCTGGATCTGTTCCAGACGCCTCTTGGTCGCCTCCCTGGGAAAATGTTCCAGGCATATCCCATAGGGAGAAGGTCCTGAGGAAGACTTGCTTCAAAATCCAGTTTGAAATGTTACAACCATGACGACGCTATTCTGTACAAATTTACCGTAACTATGACCTAAAGGCAGACCCCTGACCTCTTTGCACCTTGTTCTAAGTTCCTCCGCTGTATCGACCTCTTTCCTGTCCACTGGTCTAAACTCAAATAAAGGTGTCCACGCATGAGCAAACACACGGATAAAAGCCACTGTTCGAATCCAGCGAACTGGCAGCCAATTAAACCCCCCGGCTGTGATTTATCAGTCAATTATAAAAGTGGACAGGGAAAACATTACGGTCATAAATAAGCAGTGCTCCACTATTACACTTGGTCAATATTAAAAAATGAAAGTGTGACGTCCATACACTGTAAAAGAAATTTATGGGAGAGACTGAGAGGCTGCGGCGGTCCTGCAATGGACTAGTAATACAGAATGGTGTGCGAGAAAGAAGTACTCAGAAAGGTATAGATAAGATGAATTATTCGTTAAACAAGCATTATAAGTGCATGCTTTGCTTTGTAAGTACAATATGTAATTCATCACAGTAGCAATGTATTGTTACGCCCTAAATACTATCACAAATACTTAATTTACAACTACAATAAATGAGGAATATGTGCTCAAACATCTGAAAGTAATTGTCCCGCTCCTGCATGCATTTAGACCAAATGTGCATATGATGAATTAACAACAAACCACTATGTTAGATTCAAGAATTATTGATGAATGTTATAGCTGAAAATGCTTCACTGGGTAAATGTGTGGACCCCTAACTTCAAACATTGAGATACAAGCCAGTGGCCACATGCAGCCACGCATATAGAGAGCATTTACTTAGAGATGGCATTATTTGTTCAGGTACACAGTAAAGAAGCAGCGGGAGAGCCTCGGAGGAGTGCGGAGATTGATGACCCAGAGAAACAACCACGAGCAAAAGGCCAGAGACGAAATGTTTTTATGTGGCACAGACATCAAAAAAGCAAGCTCGCGTCTGTTTGGTAGATGTGCTGAATCATTAGAAACACATGCATCAGAGCACGTTGTCAATCACCTCAGGAAGTGAGTGTGAAGACAAAAGAATATAAATAACTGCGGGTCCCAGAAGGATTTGAAACATTACCTTAAAAACATCCACAAGTATTTTGGTCTCCCATTAAAAAGCAGAGTCTATTTAAGTACATTTGGAGTATTCCTTGACATAACCACATAGACTACACCTACAGTATATAATTTATTTGTTTTGAGGAAATACCTTTTGATTCTATTGGTTGTGACTGTCAGTTGTACTTTGTGTCAAATAACAGGGGACTTTAAAGGGTCTGTACTTGATTTTTTTTCTAGTAGTGGAATTTTTATGTCTTTTGGTATATTGTAGAAGCAGACATATGTGAAAAAAGCCCATTTACTGTATTTGCAAGAAGCACTCTTCAAACTAACACGGTGCACAGTATAAGGCGAATATACTCGACTAGGTTTCTACTGTGTCCATTACAAATAGCGAGTGGGCGGTGCTAATGAGGAAACAGGAAACACAGGCCTCTGTATTACAAACATTGAAGACGACTTAACACATTATTCTGAAGTGCCAAACCCAAAAAATATGAAAGAGAAAAAATATGAGCATTGGTAAGCTAACGTAGCTATTGGTATGCTAACAGCGGCTAGTCCAATCATTCGACAAACCCTTTCTATCACGGTATGATGTGAATATTAAATGATGTACACACTTGGTCCAGTGGTCTGTGAGCTGTCTCTCCTCTCAGAGTCCAGCAGACGTTCACATCACGCTTTGGCCCGAGGCGGAAGACTGTCCCAAACTAGGCCCATCATTGTTTACATCACCGTGATCATATTGCTTCCTGAACGTTGTGAAATGTGCTCAGGAAAGTTAGGAATGAGTTTGGACCACAAATAACTATTACGTCCTTCTTTCATTATTTGTAAGCAAAGATATCTGGTACAGGGCCTATAATTGGGCAATAAAATTATTATTGGACACTGGAAACATTTTCTACATACAGAGTGGAGCAATAATTTAAGCTATGACGATGATCTTTTGCGCTGTGAGGGAGGGGGGCATGATGGAGGTCTTTGAAATGTAACACTAGGCAAATGGTTCTTATTTTAAAAGGTGCAAAGGCGTGTGTCAAGCGAAATTAAAACGTCATTAATGGCTTTTTTTAACAACTCTGGCCTATGTTAGTGCTGTGTTGGGAATCTGTTGTATTAAAGGTTGCTTTTAAAGATGACCCATTGTATATTCGGTCAAGCTTACTCTAGCGCTTAAACCTGATGAAGCGATAGTGACCTTCAATAAAGAGCGTTATATTTACATTACTGAAAGATAATATTATGTCTCCCAGTGGTCTTCAAATTCAAAGCCTCAAAGGCAGTGTCTCCATGGCCCCTATGGCCCTCACAATCGAGGCTTCACTACAGCCTTGAAATCTTAAAATATCATCAATCACATTAAGTCCTTGGCAGTGGATAAACCCTCACTGCTCCTTATGCACTGCATTACTTTATCACCTCATCAATATTATAAATTCATATTTTATATATTTTTCTATCTTGTAAATATGTACAAACAAATCTGCACATTGGTACCTATTTTAAGATTTACATTTGAATTTATTCATAAAATAAGAATAGAGAACATCTTTCAGTTTTTATTCTACCTCTCTAAATTGAAAATTGTCCATGTAATTTCCTTCGTGGATCAGTTTGTCTAAGCTTAAATCTAATTAAAATCATTATTCTCTCACCAATATTATTTTAGTCAAATAAAAAAAGAACAAATGTTTGACAGTCAGAGTAATTTAGTTGTAGTGTTGTTTTGTGCCATCATGCTTTATAATCCCAAATTATATGGCTTCTGGTTGGTGCAGAATTTTGACTCAACCAAGAAAAACATGGCAGGCTTGCTTAGGGGGAAGTAAAATGGCATGGCGCTAACAACTTGATGCTATGGGACGGCACTGGACCAAACAGTGCTAATGTGGTGTGAAAATGACTCTGTATTTGTCAGACACTTATATGAACTCAGTCTGAAGAAAATTCCAACAGATGATTTCTATTTAACCTTGGTCTCAATGTCACTCAGCCCCTCGCTCGGCCCGGGCCCCTCCCTTGCGGGGCGTTTGAGTGCCGCACCAGGGGGCCTGCTGCCGTCGGGGGGGTGGTGTCTCTGAGTATGTTTCTAATATGTGCAGTGCACTAATGTGATAATTGAGTGTCCAACTGTGCCGCAAACACACAGCACTGCCATTCTCACTTCCCGATGACACTATTATTATCATCGACAACACACGGACAGTGTTGACGGGCTGGTGCCTGTGCAATGCAACTATTTATATTGTTACCTGCTATATATGAAGTTAAATAATGTAACTATACAGTGGGGAAAAAAAGTATTTGGTCAGTTTCACATAGACATTCTATTGGATTTTGGCCAAATACTTTTTTTCCCCACTGTATTTTGCAATGCATTGTTTTCCCCTATTGTGCACATAACATATTGTGTGCATGTTTGATTTTATATTTGTGCTTTATACTAACTCTCTACACCGAGGGATTGAGAGTAACATAATTTAAATTCTCTCTTTTCATGTGGTGGAATTGACAATAAAGGCAAACGTTGACTGACTCTTTGTTAATTACTGTACAGTGCTTTTTATCCCCGTCTGTATGTTACGCCAATCCTTCAGGAAAGACAGGCCTTGATGCAGACAGTTGTGTTTCAAAGCTCAGACACAATGATTCCGTCAGAGTCACGGGTTTGAGTCCCAGCTCCACCTTTCTGAATGCCAAGTTAAATGTCCTCATCACTAAAGCCAGTGAGGTGATAAAAACTTGATTCATGCTCGTATTTGCTCGTAGACAGTCATATGATAAGTATCTGAGACTCACCGGTCCTGTCTGCAGGGTTAGCATTAACACAAGCTAAAATATGGTAGATTTTTGTTGTAGCTATGAACACTTTTACACTGATTAGCCGCGTTGGCCTATCTGTTTAGCACATCTATTTCATCTGAGTTTATGCTCCCATGGTTTTGTATTTTTTTCTTTATGAACCTCGACATGATTAGAGGAGGAAAAAAATGCCACAAAATCAGCCCGCTTTTTACCCTTCTTGTGCAAAAGTAATTGTGCGCTCTTTATTGATTTCACATTACTAACACAATTGTTTGGAAGAGCAGTCAGAAGTTTTCTAGTCTGCAAATAGAGGAGGCCAGGCCGCGGCAGCGAGCTTACTCATAACCTTTCACAGAGCCACCAGTGCATCATGGGACTTCTGAGCAGCGTCCTGGGACTCTTCTTTCTCTCAGAAGCTCCACACTGAAGGATCCAGCGGGTCATAGCTGTCTGCAGGCGCGCTCTTCACACATACGTCTCTGGCTTTTTCAATATTGATCAGTCTTCGCACATTCACAAAGACACGCATCAGATGGAGGAAAATCAATGCCAGCCAAGTCAGCGGTTTGTATATTTCTGAGAGTTGAAAAGTTGAACCCAAAGTTTTTTTACCAAACAACAATGGCGGGTGTGGCGAGGGCGTTGACGGAGGAAGGATGGAGGCGAGATTAGGGCCGTCCGAATAACACTGATACAACAGCAGCATTTGCCTAATCCTTTGGTAATGGGCGCTTAGACACCGCGAGCCCCCTCCCACTCACCCACCCACCAGCGCCCCCTCGGTCCCTCTGCCTCTTCTCTTCGGGCCGGGTCATTTACATAACATTAGAAACATTAAGGCGGATCCAACAAGGCCCTATTATGTGGCGTGTTGGTTTTGAGTCCCAGTGCGCAGGACCTCTTAGCTTTGGAGGACATCAGTGAGACTTGTCCACTGTTTTGTCCACGAGAGACGTGTAAAGAGCTGCGTGAATAGATGCAGAGTGAATGGAGGAGCGACTGATCTGAAGCAGGTTTATAAAGTGACTGTTTGTTTTTCAGTTAGTGACGAAGTCCACGGCATCACAGACAGGATGGCAGCATACTTTTATACACGCTCCTCGCAGATAATATTGTTCTCCTACACTTCAAACATCAAGGTGAAAGATATCGATTTTTGTGCGTCAAACAGCTCCCTCACAGGATTTTCAAAGATTCCTGTTACACAAGCTTCAAGCAAAAGAAGTTCCTAAAGTACAATTAATGCATGGAATTTCATCACAATGTTTTTTTCTCCACATATTTCAGACATTGTTTTATATTTAATATGTAATATGTGTTATCTAGAAATGTCATGCATTGTGTGAAATCATCATGGTAAATAAATAAAAGATTTGACCAATTTATGCAATTTAATGTAGCATAGGATGTCCTTATGTGAGATTTTTATAATGTGAGTGCAGCAGCAGTAATTTGATTCAGATCCTTTTTCATATGTGATCTATCAAATTAGAAATGAGCAAATTTTCCTCAACAGTAAAACTCCAATTCACTTTATGTTTGATGAGTGGCGGTCCCAAACTACAAAACAATGTGTACAATATGTTAAAGATATATTGCCTGTACAGTAATGAGGACAGAATTAAGGATTTTTTCTGTAAAAGACCAAACCCGGAGAAACCTATGAAGCAGCAGAAAATGTGCGTGTATTCAAATGCTTCTCTTCTCTTTTCATAACTTTCTTCTCCCCTTTCATTTATCCGAGAGTAAATCCGAGTTTTCAGGCGTGTTCAAAGCGCGGAGCCGGTCTCGGTTGGGGGCCTCAAAGCCTCAGTCTGTCGGCAGGTTTAGGCTCATACACAAAGATCCTTGTTCTTTAAGGATTTGGCACAGCCCGGGCCAGGGCAGCACCGCACTCTGGGACACGAGCAGGTTCATGCATTTGGGGCATATTTTTGAAGGACACTTCACCATCATGAGCGTCTAGGTGAGTATCTTCTCACTATGTTGCTGATATGGCTAGTTTTCGGTTTTGCCGCTGCCCGTGGTCCTCAGATACTCGCTGTAAAATCATTGGAGGTGTTCAAAACTGCTGCCCCAAATTTGAAACAGGGTTAAAAGTGAGATTACGTTCTTGATGTGGTGTTTATTTGTTTTTATCAGAGCTGTATAGACTGAGTGGAATCAGTGCCTCGGTAAAGGCCAAATGTTTTATTTCAGACTAAGCTCCTGGTTTTAATTTGTTACAGATCTCACTTAAATTTCAGTATTTACGGGTCTTTATTTAGACTGGAGCTCCGGACATGACAATGGCTTCAGTTAAATATAAGAAATATAACTTGGTTCAGATGAAAGTGTGTAAGTAAGACACAGGGAGGAGACAGAACATCTGACCAATGATGTCGCTAAAACAGAGTCATATTTGGTCAAACTGTTGTTCTTCCTTATGACAAATTTACATTTATTTCTTAACAGGGGCCATTGTTTTAAAATCTTACAATTACCCTCCATTAAATTGTGATTTTTAATTGATTGACCCTCATTATAAGACTCACTCTTGCATCTTATAAGGTCATTAAGGTCTATTGAATTTTTAACTGCATACAAATATATGAAAGCTAATCATTTTTAAATATAGTTAACAAGTGCACAATTAATAGCATTTTGTGAAAATGGTTTGTGTTTTTGCAGTTTTGTAAAACAGGAATGATTTAGCCTTTTTAGCATGTTATAACTTAGAAAGCTATATGCCAATGCTATATTAAAATGAAGATGCATTCTGTTGTTGATTTATTTTTTCATTGGCTACATGCTATAAGTCACATATACAAATATTTTCTAACGTTTTATCCAAATGAAACCCTATATTAAAAGTTATTAGCTGCAGTAAAACTGGCTCTGACACTTTTTTCCAACACACAAAATGCCTCTCGTCTTTTCTCCACTCCATTCTTCATTGTTGTATACCGTTATTGTCCAGATCAAGGTATTTTCACGACTCTAAAGATCATAGGATTTTAACACTGGACATTTCTGCCTCCGCTCTCATTGTTGCTCTCGGAGAGTCAGCTAAACGCCCAGATTGTGATAGTAAATTGTCGGGCCGGCCCACGTGTTAGCTCAGTAGTCAGGGCTTTCTTAAGAAACTGCAGCGTGGATGAGATTCAGACCGGCAGCCATTATAATCACTCATTCAGGCCTTTTTCAGCGCTCCGGGTTTGTTCTAAATTTAAAAGGACCCTCTGTGACCTGCCGCCTTTCAGATCGAGGCTCAAAAACCACTGGGATGGCCCCTCTTCCCTCCCCCTATGTCCCGGGACCTCTGTCTTTTACTGCTACAGTGTCTGCGCCCGTTCCTATCACGTCTGCGCTTGTAGAAATAGCAGTGTTCGAAGTTAAAAGTTACATGTATCTGGTAGAATGACAACTCTGACATTGGGAGCTCAAACGTTGTTTTATAAAAGCAATGTATTTTGGATGTTGTTTAGAATTAGGACGTGATAATCTTATCCGAACCAGATGTGAGGCCCTTTCCTCTGTGCCTTTAACAGCATTCCTTCTCACTAGTGCATCCCACTCAGGGACATCTTAGCTCCCCCGTCCCCTATAACCTGTGTGCTGTGGTGCTGTTTATTGTAAAACCATGGGAGCGCTAACACGGCTAACGACAGATGCTAACCGCGGGGCTGCTCTGCTCACCCGCCTTATTACCGCCTTTCCTGTTTCGATGGAAGCGCGGTCGGGAATAACGGTGTCCGCGTGACTTCCCTTGGTAACCGTCGCCGCGTGCTATCTGCTAATCATATTTCCCATGGCAGCTGCAACCGAGAACAGGGAAGTGCGTGGATGCGGAGCCGGAGAGGATCATGGGAAGTAATTAGCGGTGTTATGAACGGTGTGTTTGCAGATGGAATACCTGGGCGTCTCTGCGCCTTTAAATAATGCAGGGAGCTGGGATGATTCGCGCACGGAGACAGGAGTCAGAGGATTGTCAGCAGCGCCTCTTGTCATCTCCAGGCCGACAAACTGGAGGAGATAATTAGCGGGTTTAAAACCGTTAACGTATGGCGTTAAGAACTGGACACATCAAAACTGGGCCTGGATTTACACAAAAACACAGCTGCTGCCAAACAACGACTGACACAAAACAATATTACAGCATAGACACAAACGGCTGCTTTTATCGCTGATGATAGCCGGCTATTACTGTGGATTATGAACATTATTTTATTATTCACAATGGAAAGATACAAATTGCTTCACTTATTTAAACAAAATAAGCATCTATATATATGAGTGGTGCTTTTCTGTTGATGTGTCATCTACTATATTGTGCAGTGAAAATTGGTCCTATAGCGTTGGGCAGGAATTGTCCACTGGTTTGTGACTAAATTTAAAAATAAAATTATCTAGATATAGTTATAGTGAGGTTCTTCTGGTGCCATGTATCTTTTCTTATGCCTACAGTAATTCCTCATGATCTAAATATGAAAACAGAGATCGGGTTTGTGTTTATGTATTTCCACTTAGTCTAATGATGGAGTCGTTCTGCCGCACATGTCTCTCCTCTTTGACCTCATTACCTGTTACAACAGAAACGAGTGGATCGTGTCCATGACGTCCCATTGGTAACATTGAACCTCTTATCCCCCATTTTCTCCAGTTCAGCTTTACCCAAATCGAAAAGCTTCAACCTATAGGCCAGTGTAACGTCATTTGAAAGCTAAGACCTACCAAGCAGATCCTAACTTTTTTGTCGCGTTGTCACTGCGTTTTTGTCAAATTATTTATGAGTTTTTGCCATGTGTTTTCGTCTCTTTTTTTGTCATGATGTCGGTTTTTGTTGCTTTTTCTTTGCCTTTTTTGTCGTTTTTTTCTGACACGTTTTTGTCTCGTTTTTTGTCGTGTTTTCGTCACTTTTTTGTTTCTTTATTTATCATGTTGTCAGTTTTTGTTGCTTTTTCTCTGCTTTTTGCCTTTTTATCATGTTTTGAACTAATGAATGCTTTTATTTTGGAACACTTTGTCTTGTTATTATCATGTTTATGTCATGTTTTTGTCTTGTTATTATCATGTTATTATCATGTTTATGTCATGTTTTTGTCTAGTTATTATCATGTTATTATCATGTTTATGTCATGTTTTTGTCTAGTTATTATCATGTTATTATCATGTTTATGTCATGTTTTTGTCTAGTTATTATCATGTTATTATCATGTTTATGTCATGTTTTTGTCTAGTTATTATCATGTTTTTGTCTAGTTATTATCATGTTATTATCATGTTTATGTCATGTTTTTGTCTAGTTATTATCATGTTTTTGTCTAGTTATTATTATGTTATTAGCATGTTTATGTCATGTTTATGTCATGTTTTTGTCATGTTTTTGTCATGTTTTTGTCATGTTTTTGTCTAGTTATTATCATGTTTATGTCATGTTTTTGTCTTGTTATTATCATGTTTTTGTCATGTTTTTGTCTTGTTATTATCATGTTTGTGTCTTGTTATTATCATGTTATTATCATGTTTTTGTCTTGTTATTATCATGTTTTTGTCTAGTTATTATCATGTTATTATCATGTTTATGTCATGTATTTCCTGGACGTTTTTGTGACTTTTTTGTGATGTTTTCGTCTCGCTTTTTCACATTTTTGTCCCTTTTATAGTTGCATTTTCATCCTCATTTTCCTCACCATTTTGAAAGGCTTTTTTTCTTCTTCAGCTTTCAGATTTGGGTAAAGCCAAACTGGAGAAAATGTGCTCAGCTCCGGTGGGGGCTAACAGGTTAATTCTGAGCTTGTTTACATGACCCATTCGTTGTTTCCATGGCTGTAAATGTATCTAAAATATACACATCACAGTATGTTATTTTGAATGAAGAACCTCATGCATTCACAGCAGGCCATGTCCCCTCACTATCTCTGAGCCTGTCTGGGCCTTCCTGCGTTACTTCTTATTCCATGAAGCTGCTTTTGTCTCACCATATATTTCCTGTCTGTCAAACACCCGCTCTGTGCTCCTTGTGTAATCTCGATGTTAGCATTCAAGAAATAGCTAATAATAGATCGACCGTCGAAGGGTGGCACGGAGCTATTGTTACACTACAGTGACGGCTTTGACAGTCTCATAATCTTTTAATTCAAACAATGTATATGTTGACCTTAGCGCATAATTGGAAACATAAAGTCAGCAAAATTGTAATTATTTCCATTGTTGCAGTTGCACACTTCTTGTTAAGGCTTGCACGCTCTCATTACGGTTGTGAATATAGCGTTTCATCATTTATGCTAATTCCAATACTGCACACACAATACACAATTATGCCCTTAATTAAATTTGTCAATAGTGTGATTTTGCGGCCATTGAGCGCAGTGCACACCTAGCCAATCTCCATTTTGCGCGAGACAATACGCCGCACAATGAGGATGATTACGTTTAAAACTAAAGCCATATTCGCCTATAATTTGAAGGGAGAGTATAGCCCTCGATTCTTTGTAGCACATCGAGGCGAGGCTGAGCCCATGCATAATTCATATTTCCATATCATCTCGGTGATCGCGTGTTTGCTCTCTCAGCGGGGAGCGGGCTGGTGGTGTGGTACAGGGTGGGCCTTAGAAAGTGTCAGAAGA
This sequence comes from Gobius niger, assembly GCF_951799975.1. Classification (NCBI taxonomy): domain Eukaryota; kingdom Metazoa; phylum Chordata; class Actinopteri; order Gobiiformes; family Gobiidae; genus Gobius; species Gobius niger. The sequence goes on from NC_136859.1 coordinate 20,074,036, forward strand.
GAGAGAGAGAGGGGGAGAGAGAGCAGAAAGAGAGAGCGAGGGAGTGACAGGTAGAACACTGGCGTTAATTATCATCCGTCTGAAAGCGGCCCATTTGCAGATTTCTCCAACTGCAGTTATTTTTACACAGTCGACACACAGCGGGACGGGGACAGGCGTCTGCCGAAATAGACCAGCATTTCTTTTTCTTTTTTATATATCCTTACGATGACAATTACTTATGAGATGCAATAAATAAATCAGCTTTTCAGGCATCTTACTGTAAAGGAGCAGTGATTCTCAACCCTCGGAGGCCACAAGGCATATTTTCGATGTAGTTTGACGGGAAATGTGCTGAGGGGGGTCACGAAGAATAGCGTTTTTTATGTCGGTGGTTGCGATGAAAATGGTTGAGAATCACTGATGTGCGAAGAAAATAGGCCACGGCTTCTGTGAGATTAACTGCAAGAGTGGGAAGACATTAGGGCAGGACAATATGGCCTAAAATCTATATCATGATACAAAAAAGAAAGGTAACGCTTTATGTGAAGGCGTGCTCGTTAAGTATTAATAAGGTACTAATAAGCATCAATAATATGCTTGTAAAGTATTAACACACGGCTTATTATACTTTTATCTGTCAACATACTAATAGGCCATTAATAATCGGCTTATTCATAGCCAACCCTAAACCTAACCCTAAAATGATTACTAATGCTTATTTATACTTAATGATCACACCTTAATCTAAAGCGATACCAAAAGAAATATCACGATAACAATATATTTGACGATATAAATGACGATGGACAAATCACTTCAAAATCCCAGCTTAACGCCTATTGGGAAGAATAATTCATTCATATTTTATTCTTTTTTTACGCCATACTAGTTTCCTCGAAAATATGATCTACTCATTAACATCCTTCCCTGTCCCTGTGTTCAACGATATAAAAAAATTATATCGCGATAATGATATGCGATACAATATGGCCACCCCTAGATGACATTAGCCTTATCTGTAAATTAGCACCATCACCACAGGATTCTGAACAAAACATTCTGTCAACTAAATGCCCAAAAGTCTTAGAAATGGTGTCCACGACAGGAACACGTCATGTGACTGAAGCCCATGAATAAAATGCTGTTGTGATTCTTAGGCCTTGGCTTAATCCCATTCACCAGTTTTACATGAAAAGCAATAAAACCTCAGAGAAGCAGGAGCTCTAACCACTAAGCCACCAGGCAAATGTGAAAACAAAACAGCCTCCATGTAAACAGTGAATATTGGACGCTTCTTCTCCTCATTGTCTTCACCTCTTCGCCCCTCTCCAGCGCTGTCCCGTGTGAACTTTAATCGATTCAGTTGAGTTGACTTGAGAGAGCGTCAGCAACACCGACACACACATCTAAACAGAGGTATCCACCGTCCCCCACAGACACACACACACACACACACACACACACACACACACACACACACACACACACACACACACACACACACACACACACACACACACACACACACACACGAGCGAGCAATACTTTCAATCTTGATATACCCTTTTCTCCTCCCAGTGGACGAGATGGACTAGAATTAATTAGCCCCGCCCGCCCATGGACACAACATAAAGCAAACAGCGAAAACAGACACCCACCATATGTGTGAGTGCGCCTGGTTAGTATTCCCTGGTCGTCTAAAGCAGAGATAGCGAGGTGTTTGTGGAGATTGGGCGCAGTATTGATTAAACCCAGCAGGGGGCCGGGCTGTGAGCGCGGCAGATAGCTCTCACCTGCCACACACCAGCGCCGCAGCCCCCAACATCAAACCGACCACTGGAGTCATTAGAAAAGACCGGGCCTGGCTCCCGATGATGGAGGGAAAACCAATCAGCGAATTTTAATTTGACTTTGAAGAGCTGCATAATGAGTTTTTATTTTTCAAATGACTTCGCGGTGGCAGGCGTTCTTGCAAAACTATTACGTTTTTTTTTTTTTTTTGCAATTAGCTGTGGAACATGTTAACTATGGGAAACCAAATTCACTGAGAGGCTATTGTACCACGAGAGGTTAAAAGTAACGCACTACATGCACATTACATTTAAAGTTCACTTCATTTGGTAGAGCAAGCATCAAGATCGAGCACTATACATAGAAAATGCACTGCCATGGAAAATATTTGTTATATCATGGTAATAGGATGGAACGAGCAAGCGTTATAATGTGCTAATAATGTTAATGGCAGAAACAGGACAAACAGCTAATCATGGAAACATGATTCATTATGAAAAACTGGGTAGTATTTTCTTGGTAATCATAATAATGAAGTAATAAACTTTCAAAATGAATGTATTCCCTAGTATCCTTATATTTCGTATTATTACTAGAGGCTGACCGAAATGGGTTTTTCTGAGGCCGATGCTGATATTTTGGGATGTTAATTGGCCGATGCCGATATGCTCGACTGATATTTTTGACCGATATTTTTGGCCGATTTTTCCAAATGTCTGGTCTATAATCCTGTAATGGCCGCTCCAGCACTGGACGATCTTATTTCATTACTTTAGGTGATCCAATCATAGTTTCTGTCCCAGCTAGTTGTCGTTAGCATTAGCATCCTGTTGTTGCGCGGCAATAAAAAATACAATAGTGGAGGTTAAAGCTAACTCAGCGATTGAATCCTCCAGAAATGACATGCAGCATGTCCATACTGACGGAGGTTTAGTCAAACTTGTGTTATACAAAGATGAAGCTAAACAATTTTCATTGCGGTCCCGGAAATAGCGGCTTTTTTCGGTGCTAGATCGTCCGATAGCCGATATTGTAAATTCCCCAAATATCGGGTCGGCCTCTAACTATTACTGTGCACTAGATTGAAGTGCCCAGATATCTACCAACATGAATATATCACTCTTAATCAGAACTCAAGTCGATATATTTCCTCAGACAGCCTTTTGTCGTGTTCACTGTCAGTCACCTCCTCATCACAGGGGACAGGGCTGTTCTCAGTGGGACGCCTGTCAACACCTTAAATCCACTGTGACACTCTATGACACAGATCTTTGAGTCATAAGGGGAGGGGGGGGGGGCATGTCTGAGCACCTGAACATGTTCCACCTCGCCCTGTCGATGCAGACGTGTGAAGGAGAAAAAAGTTTTGGTATTCATCCATTCATCATTCAGGCCTTTTTACGTGGCTGAAACCTATTCCAACTACTTTAGTGAAGGTAACCTGGTTCTAGCTGTACTTCTGCAAAAAACTTTTTTTAAGCAAGAAGAAACTAGCATACAGTAACAAGACAGGTGGCTGCACAAAATCATTGTGCTTCAGTTGAGTCATTTGTGAAAGGGAAGGGGTTTTCAAAAGAATATTTGGAGACAACAGCCCAAGTAACGTGGCCAAACAACAAGCTCCGATAGTAACACAATGTAAGAAAACAGTTGGATTTGTATGTTAGGATGGAAAGTTTTGGACTGAACATCTTCTGAATTCAATGCGCTGCTTGGGAACATAACAGTCATACATTGGGCTGTAGTGAAACTCAAACGGAGAGGTTGAAATGGAAAATTTGTGAAATCATAAGAAAAGAAAACTCATGGAAGTGAAGCACCACAGACTCTTCCAGCTCTTGTTTACCACCTATCTCCAGCAAAACGTCGCCATTTAAGATGTGTTACAGTGATGATATAATGATGGATAACCACAGAAAGCCAGGCCTTTCCGACAGCATCAGTTTCCTGCAGAAGTCTGTCCCTCACAGTCTTAGATGAAATGGTCTTGAATGCAGCTAATGGTGAGAAAATGCACTGCGCTGTGGCCATTATCATAATCTTGCATATTATGTATACTTACCATAATGATGATGGTATTTTTGAAACTCATTCTCCCATGCCAGTGCTTTGAAACCCTGGCCTTGCATACCCACAATTACAACAGTGCGGTGGTGCCGGATGAGCGTGCCCTTGTCCGTCTGTCCGTCCATCCATCCACCCACAGTCTCCCTCTATCCTCCTCTATCTCCGTCTCCTCTCCCAACTAGGTTTTAATCACTGCGGTAATTGGCAACACCCCGCTGTGAGCTGGTGTGCGCGCATACACAGTGATACGTGCTCAAGCAAATCCCCCTGGCTATGTATAAATATATGTGTGAGTGGAGACTGGAGTGGGGGCAGGAAAGAGGAGAGGGAGAGAGAGAGATATGGACAGATAAGAATAATGAAAAGAAGCAAGAGTTTCAGAACTGCAGGCCAACTCCACAGCCTGTGAAGCACTCGGAGCAAGTGGAGCGCTGCAGCCAAATTGTAATTATGAGAGAGAAAAAAGGACTCAAGATTGATTACACAAGCCAATATTGGGATGGAGTAAACACTGACAGCCTGTACTCAAGAATATTAATAATTAGCCTCAAAACATGAAAGTAGATCCCATTTCAGATACAGTGATTACCGTAAGCATCTGACAAGATATAATCAATTGTGCAAGAAGGTGTCCCGGGAGACCATATAGTTAGTGATTTCCAAAGATTTAGTCAATAAGCGCTTTGGTCAAGGTGAGGACAAGGACTGATGATTGGAAGAGGCCAATCTGGGATGTTTTTGCAAATAGTTTGACAACTCCAAAGTTTCAGCAATTAAAATACTGTACAATTATTGCCTTGGGTGGAGTTTAGAAGCTGTTTGTGTGTATGGAAATTCTGTAGAGGCGAGCGTTTTATTCCAGAGACGTGCATGTACCGTGTTATGTAAAGTACAGCACTGGCTTTAGCCCAGCTCCCAGGAGGCATCTCATTTTGGGAAGTACGACATTAGAGAAAACATGCAACATTTCAGAACTGTCTTGAATATTGCAAAATAGGCCAGGGCGATATGGCCTAAAATCTACATGACGATAAAAAAAAAGAAATATCACGATAATGATATATTTGACGATATAATTGACAATGGACAAATTACTTCAAAATCCCAGAGTTACGCCGATTGGGAAGATTAATTCAGTGATATATTATTCCGTTTTTTTTATGCAATACTAATATCCTCGCTATCTACTCAAGCAGTTTACATCCTTCGTTTCATTTTACTTAACGATATAAAAAATTACAACGATATATAAAAGCTATATCACGATAATGATATGAGATACGATATGACCCACCCCTATTACAAAAACAATTGATTGATTATAGTGATGTCACTGGACCACTTTGATACAGTGAAAGAGGAAAAAAAAATTAAGCTATTTCTTTCAGAGTCAAACTGTAAAGAACAAAACAAAACAATGAGGAAATCAACACAAACCCACATACAATATAATGTATAATGTGTTTAGAGCAGGGCCCGACCGATATGGACTTTTGGGGTCCGATACCGATACCGATATGGAGGGGGGTGGCATGGCCGACAGCCCATTATGTAATTGTTTTTTATTTGTCAAATAGCCTATATAAACATTTATTATTATAGTTTAAATCATAGAAATATATAGAAATATATCTCATAGAGGTCGGCTGATGTGGGTTTTTCTAAGGTCGATATGCACCGCTGATATTTTTGGCCAAATTTTAAAAAACATCTCGTCCATAATCCTGAGTATGATGCTTCTAAACGTGTCAATGTTGATCTGTTACTGCAGGGGGGACTGTATGAAGGGCATAGGCCGGCCAATATTTCAGCCAGGCCTGATTAAAGGCTAGGAAGATCATTTTCTTATTTGACCTTTTTAACCAGGAAAGTCCCACTGAGATTCAGGGGAGACCTGGCCCCAAAAGGGAAATCTATTGTACATGTTTTTAGGGGTAGGGGAAACCGGAGTACCTGAAGGAAACCTACGCATAATGACTAAAACCAGACTTTATCAAAAGCTTGGACTTATAATTTAAAGCCACACTGCGTAACATTTCACCCAATAAATATGATAAAACGCAAGCATTTCTTTTATTAAGATATTTTTATCGTTGAAAAATGAACAAACAAGCGGTCCTGTCTTTCCTGTGAGACCTGACTGTAACTTTCTCCAGCTCGTTTCTATGGAGACATTGACTGAAGGCAGCCAAATATGAGATTTATGAGGTTAGGTCCTCATCCACATCCATGCTTTGATTACCCACTGCAAAAATCCCATTTCCTGTGTCGAGCTGGTCATTAGCGGCATGTTTTGTATTGCTGGCAACAGTGTAATCAAAAATGTTACACTGTGTGCCTTTAAGTTGTGATACATTGTTTTTGCCTCAAACGGAAAAGAGGTCACTCTGAGTTAAAGGAAAACCACAGCGCCATAATCTGATTCTTCTAGTTTCATAAAAGGTCATTCAACAATAACGTATTAAATTCAACTATACAATATTTGACACCAGAATGTTTCCTATAAATGTCAGGATTTTGTTTGTGATCGAGACAAAATGCACTTTATAGGTGTGAAGAATTTGCTGGATTTGTGCTGCATTTACTGGGGCTTATGGGAGCAGCTCAGGCCTAAACCCAGCCTTACTCCAGTGTGAGAACCCTGTGACAATGACCGTGCCGAACCAAACGCTCAACAATCCGGGCTCTATGGTTATCATGGCACATTGGCTGCAAAAGCACACGTCCATGCTTGTGTGTGTCTTTTATGTGGGTCATCCTACCATGGCTAATGGCCCCTCACTGCGCGCGGCGTCCCGGGCTGAGCTGCTCCCCGCTGTCCCCCCAACACACACACTGACACCCCTACACTCACAGCGGGGGACATTCTGGGGTGTCCCGCGCCCTAATACCCACCACAATACAGGACCCTGGCATCTGTTGCTCCTCAAAGTTGAAAGTTGTGAACTAGTAGTAGCATGTTGTCCTGCTCAGACTGACATCCCACATTAGCTCAAAGATGGATTGTCGTTTTGGGGTTTGTTCTTTAGAAATATTTGTATTTATTTTTCCTCTGTATGGATGGATTCTAATTTGTGGAGTTGGTTTTGGATGATTGAAAGAAGGTGCTGCTTGGCCTTCTTAAGGCCTCGACAAAGACCTGACCTCACATCTGCCACTAACAGGTGAGTAATGCATTTACTGTGGTTATAAATAGACTCACAACACTATCATTATTTTCACAACATTATCATTATTATTGTCATTTAACATTTTCCTTGGAGACACAGCCGCCATTTTTGTAGGAAACAATCTCTAAGCGTCAACATGTTGCATTGGTGTATTTTCTTGCCAATACATGTTCATGAAACCGAATTAGGAGCTATAACCAACAGATAAAAAGGCTAATTTAGCACAATCACAACAGCAGTATGTAAAACAAAACACTACATAATTAGCAAATAACAAAAAATGAGGATAATATCATCAAAGCAGTCACTCAGCAAGGTTAAAATAACTGCAGAAAAACCTACAAGCCGAGCTCAGATGTGGATTACTTAATAGACAAGTTATGGTACGGTATCGATAGTCAAGTTTGAAACCATTTAGGAGCCGTTTCTATTGTTAAAAGGTGCGGATTGGGATGATTGTAAGCAGCGTGCCTTTAAACCACGTGATTTCGGATCTCCAACATGTCTGACAGCGTCTCGGAGGTGCTACTTATGCATGCTACTGTACCATGCATGTTTCATTGTCTCCATCATCCCTAATATTAGTCAAAACACATGGGGTCGTCCCTCTTAAAAAAAAAATACCCTCAGTGCTCCTAGACAGTAACCAGACAGACAGTGGGGGGAAGAGAGAAAGGAGAGAGAGAGGGAAAAAAGTCTATCATTAAAATTCTGGAGCTGAAATTTTTTATTTACAACCTGCAACTGTGGAATAATCTGTAGAAGAGAGAGGAGAAGCGAGTATGGAGCTGTATAGAGGGGGATGGGTATGTACCAGTGAGGCAAGAGGGGGGTGAACGCGGAGATGCTGAGAATTTCGATTAGCACCGCAAAGACCAACCTATATGCACTCTTGTATAGAATATATAGTCCAAAGGGGTGCATAAAGGTCATTAAAATAGCATCAAAGCAATGCAAAATGTTATAAAAAGAAGAGAAAAGTATGGGACATGCACGGGCAAACTTAACTCTCACATCATCTGCTCAAATACTCAAAACTATCCCATCTTGTTTAAGGATTGCATTTAGTTAATATACGCCTGCAAATGACCATAAACTATGCTAGCGGTTGTAAGCTAAGGCAAAGTGTGGCTACGTCAGATTTTCTTCTTCTTTTTTTTTGCACACTGCACTAGGGCTGGTGTCTCTTTGTCTGCCTGTCGAGCTGCAGCTGTAAAAAGATGGAGGCGAGAAATATGCTTTTACCGAACGCACCGCGAGAAAACCCAGGTGTCACTTTGTCTATTTCGAAATGCCATTGTTAAAATATTGATTTCTGCCATTCACTTTTTTTTGGAGTGGGTATCCGTCTGTGCCCGTGTGTGTAATAAAAAAGAGGAAAAAAAGATGTGCGAGGGTGCGGCGAATGAGCTCGAAAGTTATTTGGGTTGAATTCGAGGACAGTAACCTTTCTCGGCACCTGCCTTTCAATCTGAGGTGTTTGTTTGTCTGTGCTGAAAAGCAAGCAGTGATTATTTTATCTTTTGAGACTCAAGGCTAAGTTGTTGCATTTTTTTTTTTTTAAAGGAGGCATCACAAAATTGTTATTCGGCTCTTCAGCAACCGAGAAGCAGATTTAAGATTCAGGTTAAATGTTTTTCTTGCTGTCATGTGCAGTGCTTTGTATTGTATCTTTGGACTGAAATGTATGTTCATATCGAGAGGCTGAGGAACTAAGCTCGATAATATTGGTTGCAAAAGTCTAGTTGTTGTTATATTCATTCATATATTCACTAAAATAAATAATATGAACTGCAATGGGAGACGTTAGATGAAATGTCAGGAAACAACAGACAAAACACAAGTTAATTACGATGAGCTCAAGTCGAACCAAACAGACTGAGCTTCACCAATGTTTCAAATCACAGACCCAAAGTCACACTAACTGTGAAAACCTCCGTCCAATTGCACAAAATGCTGTCTTTACTTTGCACATTTTTGCTGCACGTCTCTCTGATACTGTGCCTAAACGGACAGCCATTTCAGCAGCGAAAGCCTCGATGCATAACACACATGGAGAGACAGAGAAAGAACTAAGGCCGAGCTCGCAGGAAAAAGCAGATGATTTGCATGTATAGTCGACGGACCGAGCCGGTTAGCCATTGTACGATAAACAGAAACACAGATGCTTTGATTCCAGGTTGCTTTAGAGCGTTCGCAGCGGGAGTACCCCTCACACGCACACATTACGGGCTGGACTGATAGGATTACTGCTGCTATAGTCTCCTCACTTTTTCTCTCACCCCCCCCCCCCCTTCTTTCTATCTATCTCTGGCTCCGACTCTTGATTATTCACAAGGTTAGCTTCTGATTGCCGTTAGCGCTTAGCATCAGACATTCATTATCTTGGTAGTGCTCGTCTTTCCTGTGGTTTCTCGTGTCTTGGTTTACAAGCTTGTGTTGACAATTTTACAAACAAAAGATACACTGAAATGCACAACGGAAATGTTGAATTGAATTTGTTTTGCAATGTAGATTGAAAGTTTGAAGGCTGTTCTGTATTGCCTTTGTTATGTTATGCTAAATCTTACTGCTGATGAGCTGGGCGATATTGTTTTCCTCATGTTGATCAATCTCGATTTTTGAATTAAATCATATTTTATTTTATTGAAAGAAAGAGATGTAGCTTTTACTAATATGGTTTATGAATATAGGTAAGAAAGGCCTTTAACTTTTGTGTCCTGAAACATTAATATTTGCCTTTGTTCTCCTCAAAACTCCAATCAAGGTGCCAAAGAAATAGATAACTGAGATTGACCAATGCTGAGAGTGCGATAACGATTCATCTTATTTATTTATTTTTTACCACAAATTGATAAATGTCAAGCGAAGCCATCCCAAAAGTGCACACATTCCTCATACACAATGACAGGGCGATGGCAGCTGTCAATTCTGTAGGAACAAATGGGGCCAAATTGGAGACGTATAGGCGGCCTTAGCAGAATACTGATGATGTGTGTGTTACTGCGGCACGGCTTCAAACGCACGGACAGGGCAGCTCCCAGTGTCACAGTATAGAAATCCTGCCTCCAGCTAAATATATACGGTACCGCCGAGGCTTTAGCTCGGTGTGAAATATGGCGTTGCAAAATCGAGGCACAACAGTGTATGCAGAATATTGTGAAGATTTGGTCATGAGAATGATGTTGTAGATTGAGGTTGTTATTATTTCTTAAATAAGGACAGTTACAATTGTCTCAAAAGGTAAATTACTTTAGTTTGCAAGAGCATGAAGAAAGAAAATTTGCCAAAGATTCTGATGGATCTGATGGAGTGTGAGCTCCTTGGCAGAGGACTCTCCAGCTTTAATATGTGTGTTGATTTTTTGCACTTTGGATCATCTTGTATCCGTCCTAACAATCTATAGCTTTTGCTCGATGAGGTAGCTGAGAATTTAGACTATGCAAATTTGAAAAGGCAAAGTAAATATTCTGCTTTCTGAATGTAAGAGACGTCAGGTGATGGAGAGACTGTTAGTTTTACCATTTAGTCCTTTGCACAATGTGGGCCATTTGTAGCCGAGTGTTGACACATGTTAGTTCGGCCTGATTAGTCCCAACATAAAGACGAAGCACACAGCCCCTCCGTCACCATTCAGCCATTTTGTCTGTGTCTGTCACGCCGGCGGATGGGATGCGTGTGTGTGAGAGGCCTTTGTTAAGGTAATGCAAAAAAAAAAAAAAAAGCCCCAAAACAACAGAGGCGAGCCAGGGACGACACCGTGCAAAATTAACCCCTCTGTCCCATTCGCTGACCCCTAGATGGTGGGTTATCTACAAGCACGGGACGGCCCCGCTCCTGTCACCTGCAGCGAGACGGTGGCAGAGAAACCAGGTGAAACGTTTGGTAATAAAATAGCGAGTGTGAGATGTGGGGTTCTGCCGGCTTTTGTGTCTTTAAGTGGATTAACATAGCGGTCAGTGGGACGCGCACCCGAAGTGGCAGCCATGGCCGTTGTTTACAAGCCGCCCTCGCCTCCGTCGCAATCACTTTTTCTTTTCTTTTTTTTCCTTCACAAAAGCGTTAAAAGGGTGGGGCTTGAGTCGGAGCAGGAGTTGTGTAATCTGGATTTTTTTTTATTTTTTATGAAGCTCTTAGGTGCGAGAAGTCAAGGATTTGAAGGTTTTTTTTTTAAAAATGCTGTGTATGTGTGTTTTGGACTAATAGGCTCGTAGCTACAAAACAAGGAGTAGGTGTTAATTCATGACCTTTTGGTTTTCATTCCAAATTTAGAAATAATTACAGGATATATAGGATAATACATGTATTTTGCTCAGTTGTGTTGAGATTGAATCATGTCATTTTTTTGATTTGAATTGATAAATGGTGCACAGGGAAAATCGATGGTTAAAAAGGAAACAAAGCTAGTTGTTAAATTGCAGATATTTATTTTATGTTAATGATCATTATGTGTATTTTCATGAATTGCCCTGTATGGACGTTTCCTAAAAGCAAATCCTCGCATTTTATTTATTTGTGAGTCTTTTTGTTTTTTTGTTTACTATCAAGAGCAATAAACAGCTGAAACATTATGCTAGATTTGCACACGACATGAGGCCTTATACACGACACTGTATTGACTAACCTGAACATTTCAATACGAGTCGGCTGCAAAGATAATAATTTAACTGCTTTTAGTGAGAGGTAACTGTTCAGAGAAAAAGAGAAATAAAACAAAGAATAGTCTGCTGTTAAAACACAACAGAAAAAGTTTTTAAAAAAAGTTGGATTTCTGAGTGAGTTACATATCTGCTATAAAAAGGTACAAAGCATCTTGAAACATAATTCATGCAAATAGGTTAATGCAATCTGTGTCTATACATGATTCCCCTTTGCTTTATTAGGAACATATTTCCAAAAAGACAAAATGCTTTATTTTCTCTCATACAGCAAAAAAAGAAACGCAGAAAAAAGATCATTATCGGCTTTTGTGCACAATGCCTTTAAAAACAGATTCTATTTTTTGCAGATCACTGAGAACTATATTTCGTTTGTAGAAGCTCTTTCAACATCTCTCACACCTTTGAATTATAACTAATTTCTCTTTGTCCGTTTCCGATCGGCGTGTTCCTTATCAGAACAGGTTACTGTATGCGTCTATACGGGAACACTTGACCTTAAGTCTGATTGTTAGATTTCATTAGTGTCAGATACATATTAACAGTGATGAATGTCTCGATAGGCCTTGAGTCCAGGAGGTCCGTGTCCTTTATGAAGGGATGCATTATAGACATGATGAGAGCTATTTGTCTGTCCAGGCTTTGAGGTTGTATGGAGTTTTATTTGATGTTGCATTTATATTTTTGTAAATGCAATGTTGTTGTGGCCAGATGGAAAGATTTGAGCATGCCTTTTTATTGACATTTGAAATTAGGTTTTTTACTGGGGATTTCCTATTTTGATTCAACAGATATAAAGTATAAAGAATGAAAACAAAAAACACCCCTTCAAAATAATTTACAAAATGTCATGTGGCCTCATTTGTTTTCTTAAGTGAATGACATTTTCAAATTTGTTATTAAAGGGATCTTTTTTGTTTAGTTTTTCTCATCACTCAGTCAATTGTATTTAGAAGCTTGTCCATTTAACTGGATACGTTTTGGGTGCGATATTATTATTCCTTTAAATTTCACACAAGCATCTCGAAGTGGGTGCAAACATGTGGGCAACTCTTCCAGCATCTGCAAAGCTGTGCGTCCGCGTAGAAGTCCAGCCTTTCTTTAAACTAAAATGCACAGAGGATCAGTCATGCTTGGGGCCGCCCCTACATTGTTGCTCCATAAGCAGCTTTTAGTCTAACTTTAAAAGACTTTTCCTTGGAAAACTGGGCCCGCTCTTGCATTGTCGTATATGGCTTTGTGTTTGAAAAAGGGGGGGCAGGGTTCGGCAATGCTCCTCGGTTCAACAAGCTACAATTGATTTGCTAATGATAGACTGTCGGCCCTTAATACGACGTCGGTAACAAGCTTGTCTGTGACAGAGTTGGGGATTTTTCAAGAAAAATTGGCTCAAGAAATTGATTAAACTACAGGTTGAACCGGAGCTAGCTGTGTGCAATGAGTTTTATTCACTGTAAAAGATGATTATTGATAAGAATAATACAGCTGGTATTGAATGGAGGCTATAAACAAAGATGAACTACTGTGAAAATGTAAATGTTTACAAAGTGAGTTTGGAGATTATTGGAGGCACAGAAAAGGCTGGATTGTCTCTGCTCGGTGCTTATTGCTACTAACATAATTCTGTTAGTATAATTGTGTTTAAGCAGATGCTTGGTTATTCCAGATATTTACTCTTAATGCTGATCTACTACAATATTGGTTTATCAGACAAAATTCCCACATTGTGCAATAGTTAATTCGATCCAAGAACTGGTCAAATTTGGCAATGAGGAATAACACGTGTGAACTGGTTGAAAGAAGCAAATTAGATTCTTATAGTCGTTTAGATTTTAAAGCCTTTGTCTGTTTCTAACTCAAACAACAGAGAGGGACATTTCACAAAACCAAAACTGAACAGAAAAATTCATCTCATGTGTCTTTTGAATAAAGTTGAACCATTCCAGAAGAGTTTTGTAAAGAAATTCTCTGTGACCTAGATCTTGATCGTAATATATTTGCATCGGAAAAGAAAAAAAACAACATTTTGTTTTGTCAGTCTGTACACACTATACCACAGGCCTCGTAATACACAACAGCTGTGTTTTATTATAAATATGTGGATGTAAAGACTAGGGCTGTCATGATCATTCTTATATCGACTTATCATTCAATAAATCATAGAAAATAGATATTTATTGTCTACACATTTATAAGCATTTCCCCCTTTTTTCCTTTGTAAAACTTAGATTTTTACCTGAAGCAAATTGAGTTGAATTATATTTCATGTTTATCGCAGATTGTGTGGTATTTTCGGATGTGATTATGCACTTTTAGAACAAAGGTTTCTACTGTTTACTTTTATGCCTGTGAGTTGACAGTATCTAGTATCGTTAGAGTCAATATTATTGTTTATCGCGATACTTTCCTGCCTCAATATATCGAACTTCAAATTTGTTATCCTGAAAGGCCTAGCATTGCCCTATTTTAAGTGTATTGGCTCAGATTGGCAAAAATACACTTGAATAGCAACCATTTCATCTGCTGATTAAAAAACCCATGCATTGTGTTTAACATTACTTCACTAAAATCTCTCACATTTGTGCCACGAGCTCGATATAATTCCCACACCCCTGTAGCGATAACGACACTGCACGTCCGCACGTCCCTGTGAGCGGCAGTGATTTGAGCCTGCTGCGCGTGTGACACAAATGGCCCATAAATCCAGATGTGTGTGTCTTTAATGAGCAGCTGTTGACCATAATCCCGACGATAAATGACTTTTAGCGGCTTTTCCGCGCGGCGCCCCCAATGTGCAGTTTAATTTGAATGAAATGACGACGCCGCGTATGGGAGTTGACTCTGGCTTAAACATGACCTCGAGATCATCACGTCTGCCTGTTTCTGAGAGAGAGAGTGAAAAAGGGTGAGGGACTGTGACCTAAACGCGGGGAAAAGGGTCTTCGACAGATGTTGTTTTGTTATTGTTTTGACTGACACATTACAGGTGATGACAACATTAATGGGACAGTTATTGCCTTGTATAGAAATCATGTTTGCTCACACTGGACCCTTAAAACATCCCATAAATGTCAATCCCCCTAATTTTCTTAATGCAACATACCAGTACTTAAACCATTGATTGATGACATTTCATTTATACTCGTTTTCCAGTATGTTCCAGTATGCAAGCATGTACTAAAATGCGGTGTGATTCTTGTATCAGTTTAGCAGTTCACATTTCATGACTTTAAAAGACACATCACAATCTCAAAGCTCATCGGAAGAAAAAATTGCAATGAAGTATTTCCTCTACAATCTGCAGCTTTTGAGCACTTTCATATCAAGATTTTGAGTTGAAAAACCTGTCGCTCACATGAAGAGGTCTCAGAGTCCATTGTGTTTAAGCCCAAGAAGAGAAAGTGCTCGGAGTGGTTATTTATATTTCCCCCCCAACTCCACCCTGAGTGCGGAGGGTTGTTGCTCTCAGCTGCCCCGCCATGAAACCGTCGGTATCATTTTATTATTGAATGCACTCTTGTTGATATCGTGTCTCCCCGTGTCATCTATCACAGTCGGACCTCCATCTCCTCGCTTCCTGCCTCTCTCCGGCTGCTGTCGAACTACTTTTACCATGGCAACCCCTAATGCAGTATAAATGCGGGCGCGGCGACTCCTGCTGCAGCGACACGCGATTTATAAAAGCAAAGGTGAAATGTCACTCGAGTAGTGGCGTAAAAAAAAAAAAGAGAGAGAGAAAAAAAAAACAAGTGGGGCTTTTGATGTGCACCTCGGTCAACATTAAAATACTACAACGCCAAATTAGGTTACTGCTTCATGTATCGCCGCATGGTTTCTGGCTCTGCAGTTTGTATCTGACAGGCTGACTGCACCTCAACACGGATCCCTGTGTTGCATTAGTGTACCACTCCAGTTTTTTTTTGTTTTTTTTTCTTTACTGCGAGCTTGCCAATATTGTTTCGCCTATATGTCAGCTCGTACACCGCCCGACTCACATTGTTTCCTATATCGGCTTATGACGGACAATCCTGATAATCCCACTGTAGTGGGGCGTATCTGGAGCCGGCAGTGTCCTCTCTCCTCCAAGTCAACATGGATTACAAGATGGCACCTATGTTAGGACTTGAAATACTTCGGTTTTACACTAATGTTTCACTTTGATTCACAAGCAATGCATAGGTTTTTGGAAGGTTTTTGTTTGGCAGACACATACATTTACACGGCACTTAGTTACATTGTGCTTCAAGACAGTTTTCACTCCTTAAAGGCGTAATGATTATTTAAGGCTATAGCTGAAACAAAGTGTAAGGGCAGGACATATTGTTATTATTTTTGGTTAAAGTTGCTACCCAGCCATACTTGCCTTTATTTGTTAACTGTAATATATTTGACTATTTAATTTGATCATGTCTAATACTACAAAACTACGAAAAATAAAAATAAAAACACAGTAAAGAAAAATAATGAATGAATAGCTGCATGGCAGGACTTTAAAACAATCCCTGTTTCTGTCATTGAAAACATTGTACATTTGATAAGGTTTTGCAGTGATGCAATGCTCCACCGTGCTCCAAACAGAAAACCGCAGGTCTCGTGCAACGCGAGGCAACACGACGTTGTTGTATAAAATATTAGGTGAACGGTGTATAATTTATAGCGTACGTGTCGAGCAGCAAACACCAAAACACAGGTTGCTGAGCTGAGGGCCACAAGTCGCAGCCCCTCCACACGACTGTGTCAGCGCTGCGCAAACACTAGCACACTTTGGTGACCTGTTTTAGTGTTTCAGGGGGCTGTTTGTTTTGTCTGCCCCGTCTACAGCTCCGTCCTGCCCCTCTCTTTCACGCCGAGAGAATGAAACCACACCCCTTTAGGCCTAGGCCCATAGTGAAGGGGGATTTGAGTCTTTGTGACAAGCGGCAGGTTTGATTTTGACATTGGCTGCGCATAAAAAAATCGTCCTCAAGGCCAAACGGATTTTTGGTGATTCCCTGGACTCCTTCACTTCTCTGAAATCTCTCTTTCATTTATTTTCAGTAAAAGAGTTGTTCCTTAACTTTTTAAAAGGTACAGACCATTATCTTGCTCCAGTCAAGTTTATGACGGCCTATAATTGCTTTGTACATGTTTTAGTTTTGTTCCCAAGTCTCTGCGACCTAGCTATTGTTATAACAATGATAGTTTTAAGCATGTTTCAATCTCAATCATTTATATCACAGCAGTCAATAATGTTACAACCTCTTTAAGGAAATTCCGTCCATTTTTCATCATTATTCTAATGACACAATATGAGGACTGTAGCCAGATCAATTAAGAATAACATTATATATTTAGGACTTAGATTTAGTCCATAAAATGGCACCCGTAACAGGAAAAAGTATATGTGACTGAAACCCATCCATAGGTTCTTTACAGATCAAGCACTCTCATATCGGGGGCCAGTTTATCCTATTGATTGCATTGCATATTGCATGAGAGATATCCATCAAAAAATAGAAATAAATTAAGATAAAGATCTTTTATTTATGACCATCATCTCTTCATCTCTTTTTAACACTTTAGGGTTTGGGATCTAATTTGAACATAGGAAGCAAAATCCATCGTTTTAATTAACAATGCCCAGTAACATTAGCCAAAATAATAATGTCAAAAAGTAAAAAAAAAAAAAAAACTGTTGCCGGGTCAATGTTTGTACATACATGTAATATGTCAGAAGTGTGAACTGCACTCAAAATTTAGTATTTCACATTTTTAAATCTCCATTGGTTTAACATTTAACGCTGAAAATGCATGTAAAACTAGGGTTGGCCGATATATCGATATTTAAGATACATCGATATATTTTTAGATGAGATATAGAATTAGACCATATTGCATAAATCAATATAGCTGATGTTGAAACAGTTTATCTTAAAGTGAGCCCTTTATTTTGTTATCTCTTTATATATAATGCTGCCCTCAGAAAAAGATTGACCTCTATCTTATGGGCTATTTTTATTTAAGATATTTTTTATTTAAATGTGCACCTGACGGAGCTTTGTTATACAGTGTTTATGTTTACATTTTATAATGAGCTATTTGGCTTTGATTTTGACTTAACATTTCATTCCACAGCTCTGACTCTGATAAAATATCGGGATGTATATTGTATATCGATATTCAACATAAATACATCGGGATATGGCTTTTGGTCCATATCGCCCAGCCCTAGTAAAAACCCAAAACACAAACGTTCAAACTCATGGAGTGTATTTTAATCTTGAGCTAAAGTCGTTTGTTCACCTATAGAGAAATGTACGCTGCGCTACAAGAATAAAATAAAAACATGAACAAAACTTGATGATGTAACAAGTTGGAGATTGAGCATCGTGATCAGAACCAATGCTGAATCCAAAACGTGACACGTGACCAGCAGAGGGTAATATATCTATGATGTAAGTGTGGATGTATTTTCAGCCGTTTCTATGTTGTTAAACCCACTATTCTGTACAACGCCATACACTACCTTAGTATACAACAGAAAAGTACCTCAAAAGCCAAATCCACAGGGGACGAGGAAGTGCACATAATTTAAAGGATCCACGCCTCGCCATGCGTACATACACATACCTCTCTGAACCTATCGAGCCGCTTGCAGCCAATCAGGATCGAGCTCGGGCCTGACCTGCGCTTCCCTTATGAATTTCCACCCCCAGGGAAAGTAAAAGCCTCCTGTTTTCATGTGCATTGTGTGGCTGGTGTTATCACACGCCCCTCCCAAGCGTACACACACACACACACACACACACACACACACGCACACACAGCGTCCTCATAGCTGTGCAAAATGTGACACGAGTGCAACAGTCCCCCTACATGTTTGTTTTGACAAATGTGTACGGTGCAAGGTACAGCGCGGCGGGTGCAGCAAGCTCGTGTGAGAGTTTTGGAGCTTTAAAATGTTGTGATTCGGCTTTACATTATTTCACGTGCAGAATTTGGCTTTTGTCGGGCCCCCAATGTGGTGATAGATGACACTCCATAAAGCAATGCTACTGTCTTTGAATCATCTATGATTAAAGAGTTGTTCAAACAAAAGTGCAAAACCTACCAGTCTGTAATGGACCGAGAAAAGCGATAATCTTCTACTCTCCAAACCCTGGCTTTGTTCTCCAATCAGAGGGCTTGTTACATCCAAATAAACATTTTCAAGTAATTTCTGTGAGCATTTCCAACAGTTTTCCCCATTCTCCACTGGAAAAGCCCATGACCCATTGAAACTGGTCCCCACAAGCTGAGAGACACTTTTTCTTTTCTTTCTTTTTTACCTTTAATTGACATCTCTATCGATGACTTATATGGAGATGATGTCACAAGTGAGGGACGGCTCTTATTGTTCCGGTCTGGGTCACTCCTGCCAGGTCATGTGTATGTTGTGAAGATGAAGGGCTTCCTAAACAGACCAAAGCAGATTTCTGAGATTCATTTCAATTACGTAAATTCATTCATTTATTAAAGCTTTATTCGGTGTGGTCTATATTCTGATGGTATAATCTTAGACCGGAGGCTCTCAAACTTATCATGCCATGACACTCACCCCCAAAATATGAATGTAAGCAACTGGAGACCCAGCAGTAAAATGCAATTTATCAAATGTACTAATTTCAAAGGTTACAGACATTTAAAATCAACTTAATGTTTATGTTGTCATATTATGTAATTCATATATATACAGTTTTATCTCACGACCCCTTGCTTAGTGTCCCGACTCTGAGTTTAGGAGCCCCACTATAAAACAATAATCTGTATCCTTGTATGAAGTGGAGGAGATTGTACTGTGATTTACAAATGCACAAAAACTTCCAATTATGAGAAATATTGTAAAATGTAAAAAGTAATTTGGTCATTGATTCTGAATGTGCTTCTAAAACGCGTCACTCCAATAAGAAACCCTCTTTTATCCCTAAATTACAGGTGCGTGTCCTGAGACGGGGGCAGATGAAAGGCCTCTCCAGCTGCAGGAACAAGAGCTGTGTGGGCTCCACTTGGGGTCATCACTCCACTCTGTGCTATTTCCAACCAGCCTGCTGCATCATGGGTAATTTCAGAGACATGGATCGATTCTATGTAAAATCTATTTCAAATCAACATAAACTCATGTGAACAAAAACATTAAAGTTGGTCAAATGACGCAAAAACAACCATATGTTAAACACTGAGACTATTTTGTATTTTCAGTGAGTAAATATTTGACTACTATTTGATTACTATTTGGGAGTGTAATACAGTATTGTGATCTCTAATCTTTATCCTTTGGCTTTTTATTGGTTAAGTTTATTTGTGAAATACAAATTTTAAACATAAATATGACTGATATAACTTTATTATCGCTGTATTGCAATATTGTTGATCAGTGAACTACATGTAATATTGTATTAAGTGTTTGTGTATAAAGTCAAAATGATTAAAAAGAAACTGATCATGATTGTTTTCTCTCAGCACTTATACCTCTTCATGGATTCCCTGGCACATGGTTGTTTTCTAAAAATAAACATAAAGAAATGTGACATTACATTACACTGTACGAGACAATATGACTGCAGATGACAGCACATTCTCAAACCTTGCTGAGAACAGAAACGCCCACAAAACACATGCCGTAATTACTATTAAGTACTGTAAGTACTGTCACTTTCTTCGACACTATGACGCAGGGCACAGGCTTCACTCATAGCTAGGGAATGCAAAGTGCACACACTCATTATGTAGTACTTTCTTTCTGAGAATGATGCTTTTCTGTTTTCAATTAGGAAAAACATTGGAAAATAATCCCTCCACATACTTTAAATGAAGTGAAATTACTTGGCACAACTTTGATGCATCATCAAGGGTCTGATACCTATGGAGCCAGGTAACTAATGCTAAAGCAGTGACATTTAAATATAATTTTAGGCTTTTGTAGGAACTAAAGCTGTGCTTTCTAAAACATAGCCTATAATGTTGCTTTTTTATATGGTTCTTTGAGCGTTGACTTATTACAGAGCCAAATATTTCATTTGAAAATTAACAGCCAGCACTGTGTGATCTGAGAATAAAGGCCAGCTAGATCACACTATTCACTTAAAGGACCTTGCTTTGCCCATGGATCAGTGTAATTTTAATGACTGATTCTGGCTCATAATTGGGTAAGAAAGAATTATTAATCCTAAAGTGAAATATTTAGCATGATCTAGTAAAACAAAAAGCCAGTCATCCTCTAATTGAAGACTGTTAAGAAATGGCACCCTATCAAAATGGCAATGATAAAGCCTATCAACACAACATAGAGTATGGCAAATTAAGCCTGCTTGTTAAGTTTAAGTAACTCTTACAGGTTATACATACATGCACGCTCTTACCTGGTGTTGTGCGGGAACTAGCATGTAGTCTTGTTTATGACTATTGATAAATGCTTCAGGGTGCGCTATCTGGTAGTGATGAAGAGCAAAGAAATGTATTTTGGTTCAAAATTATCTCAAAAACTTGTTACCTAAATTTTTGGATAAACGCGTTGGATTTCTCCTTTATAGTTCGTCGGAACTAGTTTAATTTATGTATTCATACTCGTGATCGAGCGCTCATATTGATTGGTCACTTTTATTATGCAATATAAAATATATTGATAGGACACTTTAAAGAAAAGTAACTTGAATTAATGACTTTGGTAAACATGTAGTGAATTTGTCTCCTATTTTGAGTGTCTATTTTGTTCGCCTGCACGGCAGGATATGTGGCAACAGGAGGCGTGCTGCGGTCTATATAAAAGCGCCGCCATCTTACATTTTCCAGTCTCAGCTTCTCCAGCTAAACTCAAACCGGTGCGGCGAGGGGGTACGGCGGACTCCCGCTGCAGCTCTTCGGTTTTGCCTTCGGTTTCTTCTGTTTTGGGGGTTGTTTTTTACTTCCCAGGACCCAGGTGCACGGACTTGCTGAATTGACAAGGGTAGGCATCGCCATTCAGACTTTGGGCTTTATAATTTGTCCCTTTTGACGGGGCTCTCCTTGATTCAAACGGACCGCTGTTGTGCGCGGCTGGACGGGGATGCTGCTGTTTCTGCTGCGGCGGCCCCTAATCCAGCTGCTTCCTTTGGCTTTATTTTTGGATTTGCCCGACACCACCCTGAGGAAACATCATTTTTTTAACAGATGTTCTCTCTAATAATAAGATACCCCATCGTGTGTGTGCTAGATGTGTTCTATTTGTGATCGTTTATGATGTTTTCCTCGTTTAGGTATTAGTTTTAACATCATGTGGCTCTTCTCGTGTGAACTAATCGTAGTTAATCTTGCCAAGTATTAGGGCACTTTTGCTCCTGGCCACATTCCTCTTTTGTGACTCATGTTTGCTTGGGGGTAGTTTCACCTTGTGCCGTTGCTGTTGAAACTTTTCTCCGAGACCATTACTAATTATTTGTCATAGTTTTAGCTCATGCCAATTTTGTTACAAAACGCAACCTTGTGACCACTGGTGTTAGCTTGATGGCTAATCGTCACCTCTCGTCGAAAGTTGTCTGAACTTTAAACTGTTCACATCAGAGTTAAAAAGCCTCTGCCTCTGACCACATTTGGTGATTAAATTGTAATGTACTCGATGAGCAACATGGGTTTCTCGGCATTGTTCTCGTTATACGGGAGAGACTAAGTTTTTGGCCTTTTAAACAAAGACCGACAAATTCCTCGGAGCCGTGGAGCTTTTGGAAGAAGACTAGGAGGAGCCTGGACTGAAATTTGAGTCAGTGTGTTGTTGAAGAAAGTCAGGGCAGCAGCAGCTGTGAGGAGGGGGCCCGTGCGGGGCCATTATTTGGCTGACTTGTTTGCTCCTCGCTTTGGGCAGAGGGGTTGCGGTTTCAAATGGAGTTTAGATCGTGTGATTCTGTGTGGATCCAGTTTGTTCAGGATGGTCCATTAACACCACTCTGAGAGCACGGACATGTTCAGGGGAATAAATCAGATGTTTCAATCCCAGCATAGTTTCATTGTGTTCTTGAGCTGTTGTTAAAATCTTCACTAAACCGGGGGAATTTCACCCAAATGTAGTTCTCAGAGTCGTCAGGACGGAAGCGGGGGAGTCGCTCCACGACACCGGTAGTGGTCTGAGGCCGCCCGATTACGGATAACATCTTGCGCTTTCCCGTTTACTGATTATTAGTTCCGTCCACGCACTTTATGATGAAAATGAAATAAGACGTCATGAAGACCTGACACATGCTGTTAAGTCATTGACATGAGCGCGTTTTGCTGGGGTGTTTGTTTGCATTTACTGTTCAATGTGGTCCGCACTCACATTTTCTACAATGACAATATAGTTCACATGTATGGATGCGTTTATCCCGAGAGCGCCTCGCGGGCATCAGACCTGCAGTTTGGACAGACGCAGCGGCTGCAGGCTCTCTGCTCATTGTATTGTTGGCAGCCAACAGCGGGGCTGCTGACCCTGCACATTACACTGCCAGCACTGGAGCTGGGCGCAGCAATTGCCTCTGCTCCTGCCGATAAAAAGGCCTATTGGGGTCACTTATGGATGTGCTGCTGTACTAGAGCGGCTGGTGCAGGGCAGAAGGAAACATTTTGCTCTGTTCTTTATCACTGTGTTCACTGACAGCATTCAGACGCTGCATAGGATTTGTGGTTCAACAATTTGACTTGTAAATGGAAAGCCAAAAGTTGATATTGGAATGAGGAGAAATCCATTATTTCACTTCCAAACTTTGTTTTTTTTATATATATATATATATATATATATATTTTTACATGCGCAATATAACTGAGTCTTCTCACTGTTTCCTTTAAACGGCCTTTATATGGTCCAGATGTGGAGAAGTAACTTTCCACTCTGCAGTGAGGGGAATATGGTTGTGAGGCCTTTGATGGTGTGTGTGTTGAAGTCTGTTCGGGACATATGGCTCCCATTAGGACTGGGTTATACAGGGGTAGACTGCAGAGCCCTGGCGTGGCGTGTGAACAGTGAATTGAGTTGGTGTGCTTGTGGTTGGGAGCAGCAGTCCTGGGCTCTGACTCAAGATTGCGTTTTAATGACACATCGGGGGTCGGGTAGTTTAGGCGTCTCAGTGCATTCTGGTCAAAGCCTAATAGATTATATTCGTGGCACGGTGATGAAATGTAGTGTTTTTTTAATTTACTCTTTAATAAACTAAATTACATTGGCTTTTCCCACCGAATATGTGCAGTCATGCTTTTCCCTGTGCTTTTGGGGAATCATCTGGAATTTAAACATCTCTATTAGGGGTAGTATTGCGCACACACAATGCTGTATTTCTTTATCAGCTGCTTACCTGACTCCATGGGGGAAATACCCCAGCAAACCAGTTTTGTTTTGGGGCTTAGCGCAATAATACCAGGCACACGTTTTGAACTTTTTCACGACAGTTTCTTCTCAACATGTCAAAACAGGCCTGCTGTAATTGAAAAGGATTTGCTTCACATTTTAAACTTGGCTTATCCTGAAATAATCTGCCCTTTTTTGAAGCGGTTTGTTAAGACTCTCTGACCTATTGGGTTCATATATCGGTTTATCCTGGATTTTCCCCCCGAGGCCTCCCACATATCCTGTTTTTTGGGCAGCATTACTGTCAAAACAGTTTATTTGTGTTGAATTGGCCCCGTTTAAGCGCACCTTGTTCTGAATAATTTCCCCGTTCAGTCTAGCCCTCTCCTGCCATCGCTACTGTTTACTTCTCCTGCAGAGTGGGGTTTGAGCTTCAAAGCCAGTGCAGGAATGTGTGCCCTCCTCCCTTCTCCTCCGCCCTACGCTCCACTTCCTCTGTCCGTCCGCACCTAAATGGCTGCCTAATGGAGGCTTTGTAGGAGCCTCCGCTGAACTGTGTGTTGTTTAGAGAAAAGAGCCACGAAAGTTTCCAATCTTTCAAAGTTTTTTTTTAGCTCTTTGTGCGGCAGTCACTCGTGGCACTTGCTGTACTCTAAGGCAAAGGTGCAGGCTACAGGGAGGCAATAATCTGAAGGCCCTTTCAACTTAATGGATCTACTGTGAGCAGATTGGACTAAATTGCCTATTGTTTCTTGCAGATCAGGAAGCTGTGCAGGTCGTGGTTTGAGAGCGCAACATGGCTTCTCAGGGTGAGTTTAGACATTTCATACCAATTTACTGAGAAACACACACACGTTCCTTTTCAGACACTGCAGTTAAAATAGGCACTTCTGTGTTATCAAGCTGCACATGTTGTCTGTTTTCTGACTGTATTTTGTGTGTGTGTGCAGCTGATCTGATGGAGCTGGACATGGCCATGGAGCCCGACCGTAAAGCGGCGGTTAGTCACTGGCAACAACAGTCATATCTGGACTCAGGCATCCACTCAGGAGCCACCACCACAGCGCCCTCTCTCAGCGGGAAGGGAAACCCCGAGGAGGACGATGTGGACAACCAGGTCATGTACGAGTGGGAGCAGGGCTTCAACCAGAACTTCGCCCAGGACCAAGTTCAAGGTACAGTTGGTCACTGTAGCAGATGAAATTGTACTGTGTGGAGGTTATGTTTGACTGACTTTTGTTCTTCAGACATCGATGGTCAGTATGCCATGACGCGCGCTCAGAGAGTGCGTGCTGCCATGTTCCCGGAGACGCTGGAGGAGGGTATGCAGATCCCTTCGACACAATATGACACAGCCAACCCAACCAACGTGCAGAGGCTGGCTGAGCCCTCGCAGATGTTAAAACACGCAGTTGTTAATTTGATCAACTACCAAGACGACGCAGAGCTGGCCACCAGAGCCATTCCAGAGCTGACCAAACTCCTCAACGATGAGGATCAGGTAGGTGCCCACACTTAAGCTGCTTCTGGTAATTGTGCCTTGGATTCTGACTGAACTCTGGTGTCATATGTCTAAGGTTGTTGTAAACAAGGCGGCAGTAATGGTCCACCAGCTTTCAAAGAAGGAGGCTTCGCGGCATGCCATCATGCGCTCCCCTCAGATGGTCTCTGCCATTGTCAGGACCATGCAGAACACAAATGATGTAGAGACTGCTCGCTGCACTGCAGGAACCCTACACAATCTGTCCCACCACAGAGAGGGGCTGCTGGCAATTTTCAAATCTGGAGGAATACCAGCGCTAGTTAAGATGCTTGGGTATGTAGCAGCAGTGAGAAGTCTGCATGAGACGTGCATGTGGTGCATATAACAAGATTCATTCAGTCCTGGGCCACTATTGTACTAAGACTTGTCTGTTTGCGGCAGCTCCCCAGTGGATTCTGTCCTGTTTTACGCCATTACTACCCTTCACAACCTCCTCCTGCATCAAGAAGGAGCCAAGATGGCTGTTCGACTAGCTGGAGGGCTACAGAAAATGGTGGCTCTGCTCAACAAAACAAATGTCAAGTTTTTGGCTATTACCACAGACTGTCTACAGATTTTGGCGTATGGAAACCAGGAAAGCAAGGTAACTTGTTTGGTGGTTTGCACTGCTGTTGAAGGCTGTGTAAATGTCTTGACGCTCAACATTTGTTTTTGTGTGTTGTAGTTGATTATCTTGGCCAGCGGCGGTCCCCAAGCACTGGTGAATATCATGAGGACTTACACCTACGAGAAGCTGCTGTGGACGACCAGTAGAGTGCTCAAAGTGCTGTCCGTGTGCTCCAGTAACAAACCCGCCATCGTAGAAGCTGGTAAGGACATGTTTAATGCTTTTGTTAGCTTGTGGCCACATATAGATCTTGGAGTGTGGAGAGAATTGATAAATGATGTCATTTTAGACAGATGTCTGAAGTTCTCGATAATTAAAATCTTCCTAAACTGTTGTCCTTGTGTCCAGGAGGGATGCAGGCTCTGGGACTGCACCTGACAGACCCCAGTCAGAGACTGGTCCAGAACTGTCTCTGGACACTCAGAAACTTGTCCGACGCTGCCACCAAACAAGTAAGTGGCACCGCATTAGACTAAGTAAAAACTGTTTTGAAAGGACATCAAACTGACTTGCACGTGTGTCCACAGGAGGGAATGGAGGGTCTGCTCGGGACTCTGGTGCAGCTGCTCGGAAGTGACGACATCAACGTTGTCACCTGTGCTGCCGGTATCCTGTCCAACCTGACCTGCAACAACTACAAGAACAAGATGATGGTCTGCCAGGTAAGTTGGCCTTTCTTCTGATTTGGGATTATACATATATTTTTTCTATGAAGGTGGTTTATTTTATTGTCGAAACATTTCTCTTGTTTACTTAAGGTTGGAGGTATTGAGGCGTTGGTTCGCACTGTGCTTCGGGCTGGAGACAGGGAAGACATCACAGAGCCAGCCATTTGTGCACTGCGCCACCTTACGTCCCGACACCAGGAGGCAGAGATGGCTCAGAACGCTGTCAGACTGCACTATGGTCTGCCTGTAGTAGTCAAATTACTACACCCCCCATCACACTGGCCTCTCATTAAGGTAAATGCCACAATTGCTTTATCCATCTCTTAACTTCATCCAGTTGTTTGGACAGGAAGTTTACCCTGTCAACCCTTCTCAAACAGGCTACAGTCGGTCTGATCCGTAACCTGGCCCTATGTCCCGCAAACCACGCCCCCCTGCGGGAACAGGGCGCCATCCCCAGACTGGTCCAGCTGCTGGTTAGAGCACACCAAGACACACAGAGGCGCACCAGTATGGGAGGCACACAACAGCAGTTTGTGGTAAGGCCTTGAATGCATTACCTCATGGTCGGATGTCCGTTCAGAGGATGCTTATCGGTGCTTGTGTCTGTGAGCAGGAGGGAGTTCGAATGGAGGAGATCGTCGAGGGCTGCACAGGGGCACTGCACATTCTGGCCAGAGACGTCCACAACAGAATAGTCATCAGAGGGCTCAACACCATCCCCCTGTTTGTACAGGTGAAAGAATTTACAACTGGCTAAATGTGTGCCCCAGACGTTGGTTGGAAAATGAATTTAGATGCTTTCCTGGTCTGATCAATAACCTGCAGTTTCAAGATGTCCTCTTTGTGTGTGTGTGCGCAGCTATTATATTCTCCTATTGAGAACATCCAGCGTGTGGCCGCAGGAGTGCTGTGTGAGCTGGCTCAGGACAAAGAGGCTGCTGAGGCCATCGAGGCAGAGGGAGCCACTGCCCCACTGACAGAGCTCCTGCATAGCCGCAATGAAGGAGTCGGTACGTGCGCACTAGATGTGAATAAAACTGTTTAAATGTAAGGAGATTAACGTGTGTGATTGTCCATACAGCCACATACGCAGCAGCTGTATTGTTCCGTATGTCCGAGGACAAACCCCAGGACTACAAGAAGCGTCTCTCGGTAGAACTCACCAGCTCGCTCTTCAGAACGGAGCCGATGGCCTGGAATGAGGTGCGGTTCACTGATAAAGCTGCATGTTGATAATGAAACATAAATAATGGTGGTCTTGGCTCTAATTGGCTTGTGCTGTGCTCTGCAGACTGCAGACTTGGGCCTGGACATCGGTGCTCAGGGAGAGCCTCTGGGCTACAGACCTGAGGGTAAGTCACCTCTTCACCTCGCGCTGGCTTCAAGGCTCCCAGGAGAAACACATGAGCAGCTGAGTGAGAGGATCACATAAACAACTCTTTACTGCGCTCCTCACGCTATCCTATTGTTTCTCCAAATGTGGAGCTGTCCTTTGCCCTTCCATCTGTCCATTGTCATTGTTGAGAGATAGTTATGGAACAGTAACTTGAGACAGATGACTTTATCCTGTCAGTGTAGATTGCTGCAGCTGTGTCTAGTTAACGTGACCAGCTCTCGGACGCTGGCTCTGTATTTGGATTTTCCCTACTCCTTTTTCTTCAGCACATGTCAGAGTAATTGGCTCATAGTAGTTTCTTGGCCACTCAGAATCTCTACGGCTGGAGTTGTTATGCTGTTGGGATTAATTTGTCACTGGAAACAGCTAGTTTAAGACTCAGGAGGATGGACTGTGTGGTGTGTTGCTGTGTGGTGATAGTTTGATCATACTACTGTGTGACGCTTGGTTTGTTAACATGCTCTAACCGCTGCTCTGCTTCCCCTGCCTCCTCTCACTCCCTTCCCAAACCAGACCCAAGCTACCGCGCTTTCCATGCTGGGGGTTATGGAGGGGACACAATGGGCATGGAGCCCATGATGGACCATGATCTGGGTGGACACCACCCCGTCCAGGACTACCCTCCTGTTGAGGGCCTTCCTGACTTGGGACATGCCCAAGAACTGATTGAGGGGCTGCCTGCTGGTGACTCCAACCAACTGGCGTGGTTTGATACCGACCTGTAAATACCAAGAGCAACATTACACTACACTTTCTACTAGGTAAGGACCATGCACCCTCCTGCCTCTGGTGCTCCAAACTATAATGTCTAAAATGAGCAGTAGTGGATTTGTGAAGACTTGGTGGCGTCTGCATGTTGAGACTGCTTCTAATTACAAAGCCGTGTGTTGTGGTTTTTGTGATGTTTGCCGTTTGATCTGCATGTGCGGCCTGTTGCCAACGTTTTTCCAACGCTCTTTGTTCTGTTTGCAGCTGTATCATGTGATCTGGATGAACCTGCATCGTGATTTGCCCATGAGGAGGAGGCGAGGTTTCAGAAAGTGCCTGAAGACGACTCATAAACGGCAGTTTCCTGTCTATGGAAACTCCATTGGGACAAAAGTATTAAGTGCGGTTCTGCTCTCAGCCTGACTGTGGGCTGACTTCTGATTCTGACAAGACGTGTTCAGTTTTTTTTAATTTTATTATCCTTTTATGTTCCTCTGTTTGTACCATTTGGATTTGCTTTTTATTCAGTTGTCTGTAAGGTACATGTTTTAGCTTGCTTTTCCTTTAACCTGTTTTTGCTTGATACTTTGTTTTTATATTTTTTATGCTCCATCCAAGAAAATCTGAACACATTTTAAATGGTGTCCAACACGAGTTAATCATTTGAATTGTATTCTGATGAAGTGTAACATTGTGTAGCTTTTGTATAAAAAAAACATGAATTGGAAATCATGGTCCAAATATGAAGCTATTTTCTTGCTTTAAAGTGGACACTAATGTGTCTCTGCTGTTCCAAAGGGGTGAAGCCGACAGAGTGGTGCTCTGGAGGGCTCTTGTCTGCTGTTACTGTGGGGGGTGTATTGGGAGGAGCTGGTTGCTGTAGCCTGCTGTGTTAAACAATAAAATGGACTGTCATTTCATTGAGTGCCTTTGTTTCATTTAACCTTAAGTTCAGCACACAGTGAAACACCTCTGCTCACGTCAGGAAGGCTCAGGTGGAGCACAGTACAGATGACTGATAATTGAAAACCTATGCTATGAAGCGACTGCTGTACGGCCAGAGGATTACACACATTTTGTGCTCTCTAAATCATATTCCAGTTGATGTGCCAATTTCAGGTCAAATATTGACCAGGTCCCACCTGCACTGCGCCCACTGTCTGGAGCTGCAAGTGATTAAAATGGAGTTTGTTCAAAACACTGACAGCTGTTTGCTGGGGTTTTCTCAGATTTATATACAAAATCAAACCTGGATCGAGACTGCAAGCTGCCTGTTCTGTTAGGGGAGAACAGCTGTGATTTTCCTTTTTCTAAGCGTGTCCCTGTATGTCCTGATATCTAGGCCTGCTTCTAATCTACACAATTCGGTGGCCAGACCTTAATTATGCTGAAATTAAGCCGTAAACATCACTTATCAGTCTTCAGTAATATAGAAACATAGTGTTACTCTGGCAGCTGAAGACTCCCACTATCATCACTGTATAATGGTGGCCTAATGGCAGTGGTGCGGGGCAGAGCTGGAGGTGGTGTCTGAGCTAAACTCTAATCCTGCATGGACTAATGATGCTGGAGAGGGTTTCGATTGAGCTGTCAGATTATTTCTGTGACACAGCAATTTACTGTAATTTTGCGACTCGTGAAGACTTGCTCATTACCAGCTACAGTCTATGTGGCTGTGAGGTTTAAAAGGTGAAACTTATTCTTTCAAGACTTTTCCATGCTGCTTAATAGCCAGTCTTCATGGGGTTTGAGAGTCCCAAGCCTGTCTGGCAGACTTGTGTCCAGTTGGAAAGTTAAAGCCGATTTTTTAAAATGCATTTGTTCCACGTGTGTTCATTAACATGCACTATCCCAATATAATTTAAATTATTTAGTTGTGAGTTCAGATTTGTACCAGAAAAATATCAAAACAACCATTGTTTCCTAAGAGCCACAGAACTGCAGGCATTAACTGCACTGGCAGAAAGAAGTGTGCAGTGACTCAAACGTTGGCCAGTTAATGAATTATTATCTTTTTATTAATGTGAATTTTCTAATATAAAAACATTCATTCTGTATTTTAGGGTATTGACATCACCTGTTATGATAAAAAAAATAATGCAATAAGTACAGAAAAGCATTTTCATTTTATTTAAAGGTCTCATTAGAAACAATACATCTACTAATTGACATGACATGAGAACAACAGTGACTTAACTTAATGCTAGAATGTCCAGTCTTTGTTGTCACATGATTTAATCATGTGATCTGATTGAGGATTACAGCGGCCAGTGACACCACATCCACATGACACCTGAAAAACAGATATTTTTCAGAAAAAACTGCATTGACAATGTAAAGCACGCATAAAAATCATATAGACAACTATCATCACAATCTATAGAGTCAATCTATCTAGTTTGGGCACAGCTTTTAATGAATCAATTAATTAATTCCTACAATGTACATTTTCGAAGCATACAAAGAAATGACTGTTTTGTGACTCGGGAGACAATTGCAAGCAAGCACAAAAATCAGCCTCACTTTTTAAAAACAGTGATAACACTTGGTTGATCTATGATCAATGTAACTGAATTGGAAATATATCCATTTTAGTATTTTTTGATGGAATTTATTTAATGTCTACAATCTGTGGTTGGCACATTACAAAGTGATGGATATTTATATTCCATATGTCTTTTGTTCATCCCCCTCTCACTGGGCTCGTGTCTGCAGGTCTTTGGGGCAACCTTTGAGCCAGACCAGAAACCCACCCACTGCCTCAGTTAATTAAAAATCCACATAATTAACCTAATTAACACTTTGCCCAAAGGCTTTGGAAATCCTTGGGAGTTTGTATGGCTTTATAAAACAGAATCTGAATGTGGAAAAAGTTCCCCACAAAGTTTGGTAAGTCATTAAATGTATTAACCTCTATAGTTTCAAACCATAAGCTGCTCAGGGAGACAAGGAAGGTTTTGTTTAAGTGTATTTTACTCAAACTTACACAGTTTTCTTAATAATAGGCAGTTATCAGTTTAATGCCTCACTGAACTGTAACCAAATGTAAGCATAGAACAAACAAACAATACATACAACAAATACATCAGTAAACCAAAATGTATTCACACCAGTGGTTACAACCTGTGGGGCAGGCCTCCCCGCGGGGCACCTGGGATTGCAGGGGGGACCAGTGTTGCCTGTCAGTTTATTTGTTTGAAATAAATGCTTATTAGCAATAATTTTCATGTTTTGATACATTTGTGGGGCCACAGTTTTGGACTGGGGGGTGCAGCCCGACAAGATCACGTGCAGAAGGGGGGCTTTCAAGCAAAAAAGATTGGGAACCACTGTTCTAAGCCTTTGACTGAAGACACTTGTGGCATTCTTTCCACAATGGAACTATAATATTCACTATATATCAGAAAATGTCCAACTTTGTTGCAGAAGTTCATATAATGTAAATGTGTGGCCCTTCACTTGTAGGTTCCTTTGCTATCACTCCTCTGTCCATTTGATTCAAAACCAGCTGGGATTTAAATGGGCAGACTGTGCTGCCCTCTCCATGTTTCCAAACTCTGGTTTGGCACAGCTTGGGCTTGTGTGGGTCATTATCCTGCTGTAGGACGAAGCTCTGACCACTGCTTTGGTAGCAACGTTAGTTCAGGGGGTCTGTCACTCTGTCATCGACCCTGGATCCAGCAAACCTTTGTGAAAGAGTTGGACCTTCTGAAGAATATTTCATTCCCATTGGAGAATCTTCAGCTTGTACATCTGCATACAGTTACTATTTTGATGAGTCAAAGTTTTATAAGTGTATTTTTCCCCTAACATTTAAAGACAATGTGTTTATTGTTTATTTATTTATTGTATATTTCAGGACAACGAGGCTTTAAACTGCGTCATTTTCATAAAAACTGGGCTGAACCCACTTAATGTTTATACTGTGCAAAACCTTTAAAACTTTGTGGCACGTCACGTCGTCAACTAAAGGTCACTGCAATCAAACAAATAAGCGTTTTAACAAGAGTTTAATAATACGTAATTTCACACAGCTGGAAGCTGCAGAAAAAGCCAAACAAAGGAACAAGTACCTGCTGCTCAACTCCACCTCCTTCAACCTTCGGCCACAGCATCAGCTTCATGGCCCTTTCATGACCATTTCATTCCTCTCGAACTAACCAGAGCTCTGTGGCAGACGCTTGTCCACTATACGTTTGATTGTTCACTCCAAGCTGCCAGTGCATATTGTGTCCTTGAGCAACACAATTCAGCCATTGCCTCCAGTGCGGGTATGTATGAATGTATGAAAGAACATGTTGCGTGCGAATGGCACTTGGCACACTATGAGTGGTCAACAGAGGAATAGTTTAAGTGTCACCATCATTTATGTAAAAACCTCTCTAAATGTACTCAGTGACATTGTTGTCGAAGGGCGTTTTAAACTCATTTCTTGGTAAATTTCCACGGGCTCCCACCTCTGTGCTTCCAGATGGGAATTCATTTTTCGCTCAGCTGCGTCTGTTGTGTTTTTGACTGAGCCCTACGCCGTCTCTGGGCCTCTCTGTTTTGGGGTAGGGGGTGAGTTAAGCCCCTCCCACGTCTGCCCGCGCCTCACTTTTGAAAAAGGCATTCCTCAGGTTGTCATGGTGAACGCTGAATGACATCATGCTTCATCCTCTCAATTAAAAAGCCCTCCTCGCCTCGCCCTCAGACTCTCATCGCCTAAAACCTCCTAGTGCCTTCCTCCCTGCACCCTTTTTCCACCACTACTGAACCACTATGGAGTGTGCCACTTCAAAGGCCACATCTGAGTGCAGCGCAGAGAGAGAGGAGAGTGCAGGAGAGCCAGTGAGGAGGCATAGGCAAAATGAATAACAAAAAAAAAAAAAAAGAAAGAAGAAGAAAACACTCGAGTAGGACGAAGGGGTGCAAAGGGTAACAAAAAGCGGGCGAGACTTGCAGAGGTCTGTATAGCAGGACAACAATGCCCCTTTATTATTGATCTGACGGCGTGGTGTCATTGAGAGGAGAGTTTGGAGACTGTTCTCCATGTTGTGTGTGTGTGTGTGTTGTTGTGTGTGTGTGTGTGTGACAGGTCGCCAGCCTTGTACATCACAAGATCAAAGAAAGGCACGGTCGCTACGGCAACAAAACCCTTGGCTCAGACGCACAAAACGCACAAGAGCAAAGAGAGAGAGAGATGCAGAGATACAGGTGTTCACGCAGCTTTTCACACAAGAAGTATCAGAGGTAACAAATACGAAGTTGGTTCTAACAGCAGAAAACTTTGAAAAGAAGACACTTTGAGTAGCCATGAACCAGTCTACAAGACGTTTGTTTTGATAACCAATGTCTACATTAGGGCTGTTATTTCTTATTTCTCTCTCTTATTTCTTTTTTTGTTTTTGTAGCAAATTATATTACCTATTTAAGCCTTCACGAGTTGCTAATTGAGACCATTAAAATTGGGATTTCAATTAATTGTCCAGCCCTCGTCGAGATCTCAGTGTTCCAGTTACACATTAAACCACTCTAGACTCCATCCTTTCAATAAATACTATAAAGAAGATAATAATTATATTCTATTGCTTGGCTTTT
Source organism: Gobius niger (assembly GCF_951799975.1). Taxonomy (NCBI): domain Eukaryota; kingdom Metazoa; phylum Chordata; class Actinopteri; order Gobiiformes; family Gobiidae; genus Gobius; species Gobius niger. The sequence goes on from NC_136859.1 coordinate 20,108,513, forward strand.
TCCACATGGCATAAGATGTAAATGGTCTGTCAGTGTGTGCCGCAGCAAGTCCACATGTGCCCAGATGTACTCAGCCTCGCAACAAATTTACATATTTGAAATCCCAAGCTACACGACAGTTTGTTAAATCAAGATGAGAGCACATAGTTTTTCCAGCCAGACCTGTCATTAGCTGGGGGCATACAACGCTGGTAAATGCTAGGTGCGTATTTGTGATAATGAAATGAAAGAGCGTGTTTTTATACTTACTGCAGGTCGACGCTACATGTGGTCATTCTTTAATTGAAAGTAATTTAAGACATTGTGGACGAGCGTCGGTGGAAGCATTGAAGCAGCAGTGGTTAACCTTGTAATTTTGGTTTCTCTCACGCTCACCTGTCAGACCGGGCGATTTCCTGGATGACAGAGAGGAGCTCGGCCCCGTCAGAACAATCAGTCCAGTCAGATTTATCAGCATCGACTGTCTCCATCTGCAAAACAGTTCATGAAGAAAAGTTAAAGTGGAACTAAGACGGCCGTACTTTATTTGGAAAAAGCACATTACAAGAGATAATGGATGTTAAGTGTTATTACTAATACTAACCGTGTTTTCTGGTTGTTACAGTCTTTATACGAGGTGAGGGGTTTTCATATTAGCATGAAGCGTGTGTCCGTGTTACCATGTTATTACAGTATAAGGACCCGTTCCCATCCTATTACTGTGCAGTGAAGAAAAGTCCAACCAAAATGTGCAAATATTTCCAGAGCCTAGCACAACTATTATTTCAACCTCAACCCTCATGTTCAAGTGATAGTGTCTTGTCTAATATTATCACCAAATAATCATTTTGTCAGTGATTGAGACAGACTACTGAGAGAGAGCGCTGTTATCCATCAAAGCCATTGCAAAAGCAAATTTATCACATAGCGCTTTTATTTGCGGCAATTTTGGATCTTGTCACTCACAGCGCCTCTTTGATAACTTGTTGATTGGTGAAACCAGTGTTTGAATTCAGGACGCGAGTCAGAGCCAAAGCTTTGTGCCTCTCATTGGACTGAACGCTTTTGTTTTTTTTTATTTGATGTATTCTTGTCTCAGCACGTCTCCTCTCACACGCCCTTGAACACCTGTTTTTGTAGCGCCGCTGTGTGTTTGCTTGTCACAAATCCATGTTTAATACGAGATCCTCCGTGCGGTCAAAGGTCTAACTTGTTTTAATAAGTAATGACCGCTGTTTGCCGCGTGGCTCTCCCCGTCCTGTTGCGTATTCGGTGAGTGTGTTGTCTCTGATCTGCAGTGACATCAGCACCTCTGGCTCTGCCGCGACATGGCATGGCTGTTGCTAGGATACAGGGTTAGGAGGAGACAAAAATACCCCCCTCCCTTTACGCTAACAACAAGCTCAGGACGTTTTAGTGTGAGGAGACAGGTAGATGAAGATGTCCTTGCCGAGGCCATCAACAGATGCCTTATATGAAAGTACGATGAAATACTTTCAGGGATCACAATGATGCACTTACAAATCGTTTGTCCCGATTGCAAGAACCTCCACAGGTGGTCAAAGGACTACATGAACAGATTGTTGTGATGCCTTGGTAGAGGTCTGTGCCCTACAACTTAACTTTTAGTGAGAAATATAGACTTTCTAGAACATCAATCAATATAATAGAATAACACTGTAGCCGCGCATTTTGCACTTTGGTTGACTCTCCTCGCCTCCTTGAAAACGTGTGTCTAACATTGAGAATTTCCGGCTAGTTTGGTGGCTCAAATGCATTAAATGGATGAAATTAAAGCTTAAGCAACGGTAACACATTTTTTTACGCATTCAGTCTAAAATGCTTTGCAGAGTGATTTTGTGTGAAGTGCTTTGGCATTCACGGAGGTATTTCAGAGATTGGAGATGACAGCGTTTTAGGATTATAGTCATTAACAAACAATGCAGATAAAATTAAGACGACAACACTGCCAATCTTTGCGCGTGGAGGTTTCTTTATGAACATAATCAGTGCATAATTACTGCAAACTCAATAATATGTGCGTGAGAAATAAATGCATATAAGACAACAGAAACAAGGCGAATTAAAAGCTGTGTTGCTAAGTTACACACTGACCAAATTAACAATGAAATTATTTAAAGCATCTACCGAGTTTCTATGAATCCCATTTATTTAAAGAACATGTATAAAGTTTGGATTTATTTTTTTTACTTGATTTCTTTCTCCGTTTCTCCTCCTTAGCAGTTTCGAAACCATTAGTGGGATCTTTGATTGAGATTAGCGGAGGCCTGAAATCAATGAAAGATAATTAAAAAGCCTTTGTTGAAGGGCAGGCTCTTGTCGGAGTGTGGAGGTGTGAGGCGGCGCGAGGCTCTGTGTTGTGCATAATGTCTGTCTGATGTACGTGTCCAAAGCTGTGCGTTGTTCCCTGCTCACCGATTGGCTGCCTGATAATGAGATTTTGGAGAATTCAAGTCGATCTTGCACAACACAATTTAAAGTGCATGTGACCAGTTTTTTGTGTGTGTGTTTTTTCAATTTAGTTTGATGGGATAATATTGGTGGAAGTTGAAAGGTCACATAGGAAGAGGGAGATAGAAAAGACAGAAAGGAAATGGGACTTACTGATGGCCCATTGGTACACTATAGCCACCTTTCCACTAAACACTGTTCTACCGCGTTCTACCACTGTTCTATCCATGTACTCGCCTGGTCACGTATCAACTCTACCCTGTACATGCTTGTGTTTCCACTACTGCAGTTGTTGTGGGCGACGTCCCCACAGATGTGCACGCTGTACAGAACGTCATTAAAAGTTTTGTTAGCCGCGATGAGAACAAATGTGGACAAATGCTGCCTTCTGGTGGGCGTTATGAAATCATTCAGAGGTGCCAAAGCAAATACTAGAGGAAAGAAGCAGCTAGAGACAACTATAAAGGTAAGCAACAGGCAAATGTTATGCTAACACCAGCTAAAGTTGAGCTAACAGCGGCTAAATGCCCTTTTAGAACCGCGGTATGACCTGCATGTTAATAGTGAGGGCTGTCCTCTCCTGTTTGCCAATCAGAGGCCAGCGTCTGTTCACGTCACGTTAGTCACGGATTAGCGCGCTTTGGCCACAGCCAGAGGTCAGTGCCAAAATTTATACCTGGTCAGACTGGTTTTGCCCTGGCCTTGGCAGTCGAAAAGCTCCCCAACCAGGTTGACCAGGCACTGGGCTGTGTAGTGTCTGCCAGTGGAAAAGTGTCTTTTGGTTGCACAGTGACAATTATGGAAACAATACCTTTATGCATGTCACTTCCTGTGCCCATGTCCATTAAGAAAGACAAATAATAAACATCACAGTGGGAAACAAATTAAAGATATAATTTATACAAAACGACAAGAGGGCAAACAAGGCTGAAAACAATGTCTGTTAGAGTGAATCCAGTGTAGGTGTTTGGAAAAGAAAAGAAAAAAAACACAGCGGAGCATCACCTTGTGTCGTTCAGAAGGAGAAGAAGAAGATCTTTATTTATATAGCGCCTTTCACAGACATAGTCACAAAGCGCTTTACATGAGACAATTGTTCTTAATGGACATTCACTTCATACTCGGTGGTGGTAAACTACTACTACTACCACATCTGCACCAACGGTCTCTCTGACCACCGCCATACATTCACTCACACACATCATTCATCCTGGCCTATTGTGCATGTTTTAGTGGTAGGGGAAACCGGAGTACCCAGAAGAAACCTACGCAGACACGGGGAGAATATGCAAAATCCACACAGAAAGGCCCCGTCCAGGTGAGAATCGAACCCGGACCTTCTAGCTGTGAAGCGAGAGCACTAAACGCTGCGCTACCATGCCGCCCAGAGAAGTAGAAGAAGAGGAAGAAGAAGAGGAGGAGGAGGAGGAGGAGGAGGAGGAGGAGGAGGAGGAGGAGAAGGAGAAGGAGAAGGAGAAGAAGAAGAAGAAGAAGAAGAAGAAGAAGAAGAAGAAGAAGAAGAAGAAGAAGAAGAAGAAGAAGAAGAAGAAGAAGAAGAAGAAGAAGAAGAAGAAGAAGAAGAAGAAGAAGAAGAAGAAGAAGAAGAAGAAGAAGAAGAAGAAGAAGAAGAAGAAGAAGAAGAAGAAGAAGAAGAAGAAGAAGAAGAAGAATTGAATCAAAAGTTACAACTTCCAGCTCAATAAAGTCAGCTTGGCTCTTGGGTGTTCAAATGTTACCAAACTGCTGAAACTACTGCAAATGCTGATTAAAAAAGGACCATGTATTTATCAGGCCTAAATTTGTACTGAAGAGTTAATGAGTGTGATAGCTAAGTGAACAGAAAGGTAGATTGATGTAAATTTGTTTAGCTCCTGGCGCTAAGCTGCATTAATGAGTCATCCGCTGGCTACAAGGCTGTAGTGAGGACAAAAGCGCTCCAACCTTCAGAGTGGAGAGCAGGAAAGGTAAGTCTGAGCCCGTCTAGTTCACATGGCACAAACTCATTAGAGAAAGGATTCGAAACGTGCACATGAATTAAGTAGTTCCTTCCTCTCTCTCACTCCCCTACTCACACAAACACACACACACACACACACACACACACACACACACACACACACACACACACACACACACACACACACACGGAGCAGGAAAGCTCAGCTCGGAGGGAAGGCCCTTTAGTCAACTCCCCGGTACAATCTCGGGGTGACAGCTGACCTTGTGTCCCGAGTGCGCACAACTATTGCACGACCCTGCAGCCAAGCCAAAAACATTAGCAATGCACTTTAAATTATTCATAAACGTCAAAAGCAGACATTTTTTTCCAAGTCAGCCATGTTTGTATTCAGTGTGTTCCAACTGGGTTTGTGTGATCACTCCAAATCCAAATAAGTAGTTCACTTGTTGGTGCAAATTCATCAATGACAAAGACTGAAATGGCCAACTGTAGTTTTAAATGCACAAAATACTGGATCTCACAATCACCGCGCAGACATCCATGTACATGATGTTAAAACTTATTATCGAACTGTCAATGTAGTTCTACTGCAGAAATGTACTGGGGTTCCACACCAAATAGAAACATAGTTATTGTAGCTGGTCAGGTAATATTTCACCTCAACTAAATTTTTAACCGAATGAGTGAGTAGTTACAGCATCCTCATTACTGCTGTGTGTCGATCAGGGTGATAGCTGCCAACTTGCCTAAGAAGTAATGCTGCTGCATGTCAGTTGCAGTTGCCTCAGTTTTCCCCATGTTCCCAGATGGAGCTGGTATTATTTATTAAGGCTGGCTCGAGCAGAAGCCTCACTATATCTCCTCCTGCTTTACCGCAGCGTGCTCTCTTACAAGTCAGCCGTTTTTTTGGCCTGTACTACAAATCATTTTGACTATCAGACAAAATTGGACAGACACTCGAACAGAGAGTGACAGGCAGATACAAACCAACACTTTTTCGGCGAATCTGTCTTGCTCTTTCTGTCAGTCTGCAGCCAGCGAAGCTACACTCTATTTTGAGAGCAGCAGCACAGCCAGCCTGACGTGTGTACATTTTTATTTTTGTTTATTCCACTAGTTTTAGCCCACAAAAACAAGAAACTCCGAGACCCTCGGATTGCACTGGCGTGTACGTGTAGAGTGAAGCAGAATGCCTGTGGACAACAACATATAGATACTGACGGACAAACTCACCAGCCTCTTAATGATCCTCAGAGCGGTGCGTGGGGTCCGTGGGTGCTGGCTGTGCATGTGGGAGCGTAGGACATGTTTGAAACTGTGCAAACATGATGCAGACAGACAGTCCTGGCCCTCGCCTCCATAGAGCTGGACCAGGATAGAGAGGCACTGAAGGGATTCCTCCCACACCTCCTCATGCTCCGTGGACAACTACAGACACATAATTGAATATCCATCCGATTACAGCGTGATTAATTACTTCAAAGACAGAGAAGGAGTGTTTTATATCTCCGAAGATTAATTATGTCAGATTAGAAACTCCCAAGGCTATCATTTATGTCACTGAGCTTACTGTGGAAATGAAGGTGATGGTGCGATTACTGAACTCAATGTAAACATCAAGTGAAGCTCATTTAGTGGATGTGACAAGTGTGGCAAGAAGGTACAAGAATTTATTTAATGTTGGAGTTTATGTTACACCTGAGCTCTTCTAAAAAAATACATGCGCGCTGTCATAATTAAATCTTAATTAAAATGGATATCTAATCGTGATTCTGACAATGCATCTACGCATAAATGTAAATATTTCATCACATCCGCACTGTTCGCAAGTACTATCTAAGTAATATATGCACGGTTTAGCATTTAAGTAATGTTGACATATCCTGCCCTCTATCCAACAAATCTCCCATGGGGCAGTGGGGCAGAGCAGAGGCCAGGGGTGTGTCAGTTCCCCCCACACTAGACGCCCACCCAACACTCCATGTGTCAAGTGTAAGTAAAAACCTTTATTGTTTCCCCTGAGACCTCTCTCTGCCCTCCCTCTTCAGCGTAGCCCCTTTCCTTCCCAGAATGCATATGGATTCAGTCCGTCCACAAACCATTTATCCAGAGAAACTTATTTCACAGGTCCTGGTCTGCCGCCAGATAATGTGGATTTTATGGATTAATTTGAAACTTTCTATGGTTGCCGTGGCATAACTACTCCCAAAGCCTCTGAGTCCAAAATGCTAATTTAGATAAGCTGCCTTGGGTTTTCATTGAAACCAAGAGTTTCTCTGAAATAGGATGGGAAAATTCAACAAAATAACAGTTGAAACATGATTAGGGTAGAAGCTTTAATTATGTATTTTTGACAACAGTTTAGAGTAGACCAATATGATTAGTATTCATTGATCCAGAGAAAATGAAGCCATCACTTTCTTTCTTTCTGATATCCATTTTAATTTAGTCAGGTATAATAATAATAATAATAATAATAATAATAATAATAATAATAATAATAATAATAATAATAATAATAATAATAATAATAATAATAATAATAATAATAATAATAATAATAATAATAATAATAATAATAATAATAAAGTGCTTTACAAGCCTGTGTTGACAAGTTTCTCAACGCGTTAGACTGTAGTCATTAATTCACTCTGTACTCTGGTGGTAAGCTAGTATAGTAGCCACAACTGCCTTGGGGTAGACTGACAGAAGTGAGGCTGCCAGTCTGTGCCATCACACCACCCACACCAGACACACACACAAACACACTACAGGCCATACCGCCTTTGCTCTGCCCGATCCCATCTGACCATGGAAGCTAAGCAAGGAAGGGCCTGGTCGGTACTTGAATGGGAGACCATTTGGTAACACCAGGAAGCCTGGCGAATGTAGTGTGTGGTGGGGCCGGTGTGTAGTGGCTGGAGGGTCCGATGGGGCAGACTAGTTGCCTCGCTTCTGTCAGTCTACCCCAGGGCAGCTGTGGCCACACACGTAGCTTACCACCCACCAAGTATGGAGTGAATGAATAATGTTTGTAAAGCGTCTTTGATTGTCCAGAAAAGCACTATATAAAACCAATGCATTATTATTATTATTAATTATTATTATTACATTCACATAGGCAGTGGATGAAGTGTAGGACACAATGATCATCTGCATTTGCGAGAGTCAGGATTCGAAGTGTAAACCTCTTGGTTCTTGGCTCTACTATCTGAGCCATTATTGCTCCAACTCATCAGATGAGATGAGATAAAAACACTAAACACTAAAAAGAAGCTTTAGTATAAAGCTTAATCTCAATCTAACTCAGAAACAGATATTGTGTACTCTGTGGTTGTAATTTGAACTGCAGTAGAGTTATTGGGGTGTGCATGCAAAGCACTGGTGAGCACAGCACAGAGAGAATGAGAGAGTTGGTCTCACCATGTGAATGAGCTGAGTGCTGACTTGGCTCAGGGGTCTGTTGGCCAGGAGCAGCTTCTCTGCTGCCTGCGTCTCCACCGCTGGACAAGATAGCCTCTGGCTCTACACACAGACGCACAGACACACACACACACGCCTTAAATCATTTATAGAGATTTGACAGTCAATAATGATGGATCCAGAGACCTGCCAAGACACATTCTGACAGACTGAGGCAGATGGAGAGAGGCACTCACAGGTACATTTCCTGCAGACGCTGTTTTTCCAACACCTCTGCACCAAGAAGTCTTCAACTGCACTAAGTGTCTGTGTCACTTCAATTTATTTTAGCAACTCATTTATGACTCTCACCTGCTCCTGTCGTCACTTCATTAGCACCTCAGTCCCTCACTCTCACTAGTTTCTGTGCCTACAGTGGAACTTACACACAATTAGATGAGGAATAAAATCATATTATGAAGACTGCGGCTGCCACATATTTTACCCTTCCCCAAAGTCACACTATCACCGTACTCTTTCACTCAATGTCTATCTTTTACATTTTATTATCTCAGCTTGACTCTCCTGACCAACTGAGGAATAGTTTGGTTAAAGTGGCCTAATCACGTCCTCTCTGCTTATCAGACCTTATTACCCAAATGATTTTGGTTCAGCTGAAGTTTTTCTTTATAATGAGCTTTGCATTTCTGGCAGAATTGATTTCCGCTACAAATTGTGCTTCCTGCTTTTCTCCATCTCTGCTTTCACTCCATCCTTTCCTGTCTCTTCATCCCAGTCTTTTACCCAGAATCCCCTTGCAGCCCCCCTCCGTGTCCGGCCATTAATATGTATGCACTGGGCTGGGGTGCACACAGTGGGGAGGTGGGGGCTGGTGCGTGAGGAGCAGAGCAAGGGAGGCGAGCTGAGGACAAAGCCAGTGGTGATAATGAGGCCGCAGGGACATTGCCAGACAGGGCCCTGTGTGTATTTCCACGTGTGTGTTTGTGTAGTTTGTGATGTGTGTGTATGTGCGCCCCGGGAACTCAGGACATGATCCACTTTCTCCAGAGTCCATAACTTCAATACTGCCATCACCTAAACCTGCTGGCTTCCACACAGCACACATCAGTGGTCACGCAAACAGACCAAAACGCACACACACACACACACAACACACGCAGGCCTCTGGGACCTGCCAGGGCAACATTTGGAGGGAGCTGACTTTGTGTATTGGTGGTTTGTGCTCAATGGAGAGAAAAAACGGTGAAAGTGACAAATCAATGTCTAAAGGCAATACATGATATGGCAAAATATCTATATTTCTATGACAGAAGATCATCGAAGAAGAAACATCAAAATTATAGCAACTACGCCAGTGATTAAAACCGCGGAATATATTTTGTTTAAGTTAAGAATGCAGCATCTAGGAGTAATAAAGAATAATTCTTTTTTTTTAAAGTGCATTGTATGACCTTTAAAACTCTGTCAACTTGATGGATCACGTACCTAGAAGATTTGTGTAGATCTTGTGAAGATTTGTTACCTGTAGAGCCGAGCGGACGACTGAGGATGTTTGTTTGAGGATGTTGTGCAGCAGCTCCAACAGAGCAGGGAGGGCGGGCAGTACAGGCTGGCTGACCCTCCTTCTGTCATGAAGGCCTCTGTCCAGATGGACTGAAGCTTCAGTCAGAGTTCTCACCACCATCTCCATCAGACCTATGGAAGCAGTGTGAATGGATTCTTGTCAGGTGTATCTGTGAGGCAGAGACACGACAACGGGCCATTCTCCTCGATGTACCCTGCCTCTATATTTGCAGGGACAGTATTCAGTAACATGAAACCCGAATTATCAAATACAATTTTTCTTACACCCATATTAAATGCTCCATGACTATTTATGTCCCATAGCTAAGAAAACGACCAGTGAATGAAAGACCACACTCTTAAGTGGAAATCCATGTTCTGCTCTCATTAAAATTAACGTGACATTCAGGATACTTTGCATTTGTAGCATATTCCTCATGTCACCGACAGCAGACAACTCCTCCTGAGGTGCATGCACTGAGTTAATGCTAGGCGCAGACAATATTTGAACTTCATCCATTATTCAGCCCAGGTATTTTCAAACATAGTTACTGTTTCAAGAGTTGTGCTGGGTTAAAACATGATCAGATGTACAGGTTATACATTAATGTGGACATGACCCATTGACCCTGGTTATTTATTGCAAACAACACTTCAAGAGGATAATGATCGTGTCTTCAAAACCTACTCAGAAACAACAACAAACAAAAAGACTCATGGTGAGGCGTCTTTCCAATTACGGCCCTCGCCTCTGGAACGATCTGCCGGAGGAGCCCACCTTTTTAGCTTAGCTTTTAACTGACTAATCTATTTATTTAATCCTAATATATACAATATATATATTTGAGGTTGTGCCAGGCTAATTGTTTTAAATGTTGTAATCTGTAAAGCACTTTGTGATGCCTTTTGGTATGAAAAGCGCTGTATTAATAAAGTTTGATTGATTGAGTTTGATTGAACATATAGTTGTTAAACTAAGGGCCCAAGGATGAACTTTCTACACTGAAAGATAAATATCATGTCATGAACAGTATGATGATACTCAATTAGAGGACCGTAAATCCAAATTTACAGATACGTATGAGTCATCTCTGTCAACTGGCGATGTCTTAAAATAGAAAGTAACGCAGCTAAAACTGTAATGTACAAAAATATATTGAAAAACAATGATCTATTCCTTGGAGCCAAATCCACTTCAGTTGTTACTGTCTCAAAAGCGTCTTTATTTAGAAAGTTAATGCTCTTGTTTATTCTGGGGAGTGAAAGTGCAGGAGTTTGTGTGTGGCTGTGTATAGAAGCTAGTCCGCTGTCAGGGAGATGCTGCACAACTTTGTCAGACTGCCACATAATTAAATAAACAGGCTGCTCCTTTGGACACACAAAGACCTATCTTGCTGTTAATGTAACGTGACAATTCCCTTCTGCTCTGGCCCCGATACTAGCTCACGGATATGTTAATAATGTTTTTTAATGCGCCGCTGAGGAGGGCCTCAGAGTATGTGGGAGAAGTAGATGTATAGGGGGAGTATTTTTTATGATAAACTGAATCCCAAATGACCAAGACCCTTGAACATTTGGGTAAGATCTGAGATGCAGAAAATCATTTTGTGACACTGACTACTGGTGGAGCAGCATGAAGTGTAAAGTTATCTGATAAATAGAAAATCAATAAAATCACATACTGTAAAATGAGCTATACTATTTAATAAATATTAAACCACATTGGTTTCCATCACCCAGACACAGATACCTGCTAGTCCTGAATAGTAAGTCAGTCACAAAGGAACAATGTTTATCATGATTTATTTAGTGACAGTGCATATAACTCTTGAATTTTATTACCGGAAGTCCATTGAATGGTCTGACCAGTTGACGTCTGCCGTGCTATGATTATGTAATATGTTTTAGGGCAAAACCTACTTCTTGTTTGTTCACTCTTGTTAGCGCCAACAAACACAAAACTGTGCCTCACCTTTACTAATTAGATCCTGGAGACTGCTGCGAGCTAATGACCGGCGTCTGCGCTGTGTGGGTATATTTCATTTGAAACCTACTGTGTATTTGGTAATATGGCAACACTGTATGCACAAGACCAATCTTTGTGGTATAAATTGCCTGGAGCCATTTCCCATTGATTGGGCACATATGGGTATGGGTTTTAGCCACCAATTGGGAAGAGTAAACCGATTCAAAATGGCAATTTATTGATGCAGGTTCCAAAGAAACTCACTAACAAAGGCACAGGGGCAATTACCAAAAACACTCCTCTGAGCTCCGCACAGAAGGTCAGGACAAATAACAAGGATTGGTGAAATCTTAAACCCTGAGATGGAGCTAAAAGTCCTTCAAGGATCCCAGAGTACACAGTCCCTCATGCTTTCCTAATTAATTAAACCGCGAGAGTCAAACAATTAAAATCACACCTTGTCTGCGCCCAAGGCCAAAGCCCAGCAGCTTCAAGCCATTCAGATCTGGACAAGAATCAAGAAATACTTGGAAATAAAAGCCCCTCGTTTGGCGCCTAATGTCAACATCTCCACCTCTTCTCGCGCTGAGATTGTCTGATTGTGTCTACAAAATGAGTCTCCAGTCACCTGTCAGCTGCTCTGCTCTACTTTGCTTATCTTTATCAACTTTGTTTTGGGAGCTCTTCTTCCAGGTTTTTTTTCTTTCTTTTTTTATGTGCTCCCCTCTCACTGTATCTCTGCAATCAAAATGTCATTCACTTCAACTTCCAATTTTCTCCCCGTATCATCTCAGCGCTGCTCCCAGTAGTCTCCACGCTCAGCCTCTTTGTACCTTCCTCTTCCCGCTGTCACCCCCGTACAAGCCCCTTTACCTCGCGTTTTGCTCCATTTCTGCCTTTATCATCTCCCCTCTCTCTATATCTCACCCATTTCCTCATTCAGATACTCTTTCTCTATCTCCTCCCCTCCCCTGTCTTTATTCCCAGGGGGGCATTATCGCAGTCGGAGGCAAATCTGCCCAATTATAAACCTCATCTCCGCTGTGTGCGCCTCATCCACTCCAGACTGGGAGTTCCTGCATCCACTTTCCTCCCACAAACATTTCATTCATTTCTGTCTATCTCAACTAGACACAGAAGCACAAATAATTCTAACACTTCTTATTTGGCACAGTGTTTTCCGTTGTTTCCCAGTGTACGGCGCATGCAGGGCTCGCACCACCTTCTCCCTACTCTGTCACACCAATTATACACGCTCACACCCTCCTCCGTTCTTTCAGCCATCGTCACACAAATCCGGAACTAAAAGAGTAGATAGATTTCCAACACAGTGCAGAGGGCGTAAACAAGTGCAAGACACACCGATAAGGAACAAGCGTAAGCAAAATAAATTTTCAGCGCAGACCTAAAGGTTAGAAAGCGAAATGTACTGAAGGAGAATGACACAGTAAAGTGGCAAAGGAACAAGAGAAGATAGTGTTAATTGCCAGGGCAGTATTAGTGCTGGGTTGACAGTTTCTTGTTGAGAGAACAGGGGAGCTGATTGGATGATAATGATGCTGACTACTCAAACTCAAGCACTGCTGACCCAATGGAAATAGTGTGAAGAGAGAGAAGGCCCATGGTAAGTGTCTTGGGGAAAGCGGGGTGGGTTTGATGGAGAGACGGAAAGTTAGAGACATGCAAAACACAAACAGAAGTTTAAAAAGTGGCAGGATTTACAGTGTAGCGGTTACCTCTAACATTTTACCGTTTCTGTGAATTGAGAGATAAACTGCAGGGTTGTGACAATTGGGTACGCTTGAATACACCGGTTTGCAATAACAGATTGACAGCATTTATGTTGTGTATGTTGCTCTCTATTACTAAAAGAAACAGGACAAATTAGACCTCTACAAAGCTGGACCATACCTCAAAACCTTCCATGAATAAATGTCCAGTCATTGACACAAAGCCCACGATTACTATTAAAAATAATCTATCTAATCAACAATTGAGCTGCTTCCAACAGTCAACCGTTGTTCTCTTCGCTCTTTTGAAAAATGTAATGAAACGTATCAAACTTTGCATGAGTTAAATATCAAAGCGCCTTCACTTCCATGTCAATGGAACGCTTTTGTGAAAAGGGTACAACCAGTTCTATTGACAAAATCGAAGAGGGACAAATGCATCTCTCTTATTCGCCTCACATCAACATAAACAGAAGCTTTTAGAGGAAACAAACATAAATTACAGGGAGATTACCTGAGTTGCATGACAAATAACAACCTGAGGGACAGGGTTGCACTAAATATTATAAAGAAGCCAAAACAACATGTCAAAAAGTGACATGACCATTTTGGTAATTGTAGAGAAGATGAATATGTTGTTGCTTCAGTGACAACAGGTTCCCGACACGCACTTAACATCACTTTGCACTGTGACCACAATGTACCTTGTTGATGTGCAGGCTCCAGGTCCAAAATGGTGTCTCCAGTGAGGTTGCAAAGCAAGGCAACAGCGTTTTGAACCATCCCACTGGTCACATTATTGTTGCTAACCTAGGAATGAAATAGAGAAATCTTGTGCTGTTGTAACACACACATTGGCATAATGGTTAAGAAAGACTAATGAAAGGTGAAATGAGGAAAAGGGAAAAGGTCGTTCTTGATGGCTGTGGGTGGGACAGGGAGGGGGTGTCTGATTTGTGTCTGAATGTGAAAGTGAATGTGTCATCTATGCAACAAACTTAATAGTTTCTGATGTCTCTTTTCTCGAAAAAGTCAAGAATACAGTGAGGATAGATCAATGGACACCGATAATAAAAGTCCGGCTGTGTGACCTTTAAAGGTGGATTAAAAGGAACAATAGTCAAACCGTTTCCTTCATCCTCCACTCATTACATCTCTCCCTATGATTTGCTATATTCATAGCCCCTAATTTCACTCTCCTTTTCACTTATTTCCTCTGTTTGATCCTCTATGTATGCCGTGTGCCTGGAGGGCTGTGTGCAGCGGTGTGATCTGTGGAGGGCACCAAGCCTGGCTCGCACTCATCATGTGCTTTCGCCTCAGGGTGAAGACAGTGACATCAAATCAACCCAGGACGACCTGCCTGCCACCAACAACAAAAGATGAAGCCAAATTATGTTGATCTTTGCCAGGCAGTCTCTTTAATCCTATATGGAAAGGCTGTATGATTGCTAAACCTATTATTATAATGGCCATGTCAGGGCTCCCAAAATTTACTCATAGGTCATTATTCTAAAATGTAATGTAATATAACTATTTTCAAACAAAAGTCAAGTACATTTTCTCCATGATAAAAACATGCGGGGGGAAAATGGTAGTTGTGTCTTATTGTGGATCTTACTAATCTTACTCCCTGACTGCTACCTCTTGATAGGAACCAGGCTATAGTCAAGGCTATAGTCTAGCCAGCTCATAAAGGATGATGGAGATTATGCAGATGATGTCACATTATAGCTGTCAAAGAAGTGTCAATGTTTCAAGTGCATACCCTCTATTGTCACACATCCAGTTAGTGATGATGGGTTATTGGTCGTTTGAAAGGCCATTGGTATATATTGGCAGTCACATTTTAAAACAAAAGCAGCTGAGCACCACTGAGTGTGAGTGTTTTTCCTTGAATTCAATCTAGAGAGACTTAGAAATAATGAGGAGCTTTTGATGCTTGTTGACACTGCACATTAGGTCTTCCTGGTTGAATTTACACACAAGCCTCATCAAGCTACAGTTTCAATACGCACAGACTTAACTTTCTTTATTAAGACTTGCTGCCGTTCTGCCGTTGCACTCAACAAGTAACAACTCAGAACAAATCTTATATGCACCGCAAACCAACCAGCAAGCTACGAAACCCAGGTCTGAGTGGTAGGGCTCCAGTCCATTCACGTCTGGGGCAGAAGTACTTCATCATTTAGACAAATACGATTAGCTGAGGCTGTCTGTGATGACTGTGATCACCAGTGACAGGTGTAATCACAGTAGATCTGAACCAAACCAGGACGAATAAATCAATCTAAAAGTCAGCAACACAGACTTCTCTAATGGGGCCCGACATGACCAGTTCAGACAGCAGTAAACAAAGAGAGGCAAAGTCAATCAGGGTGCTGGCTAAGTGCTTAATATTGTGTATAGGGGGCGGACAAGCAGCCAGGCAAAACGCTTATTATTTAGTGTAAATAATGTTTTGCATATATTATCATAAATTGTTTGCCGTTTTGGGTCGCTGCACAAATTACACTATGCGCTTGTTGTGCGGGGTCAAGTGAATTAAGCTGTTTATTGGAGACAAGCTTCGGTGATAACGGTGAAGTGCTGTATGCTGTTGCGTCTGTGTGCAAACGACACAGCGAAACCTGAAATTAACCCTTCAGCTTCTTTACGGCCGACCTGCCAGTCAATTACACCAGCGCGCCAATAGGTCAACACCATTCAGGCTGATTTACATAATGCATTTGCAAGCGTTAGATGGAGTGGGAGAGAGAGGCGATGGAGAACAGTGTTGCAAGGAAGCAGGGAGTCAAGAAATACCCTCAAATAACGCACAGTTTGATTAATGTGCTTGATTACCTGATGGAAAGTGTATTCAACAAGGTGACTCGGTGATTTACAAAGTAGCTAAATAAAAATGATCCAATAAATTGATTGATTGGTTTCTTACCGTAATGAGCTGAAAGACGAGTGGTAGAATAGCGCTCTGTTTTATTAACCTGTGGGAGAAAGAAACAGAGAGAGCAGCGATAGAAGAAGCAGGAATTAATTTAATTTTTAAAGCTATTCACTGTGTAGTTCACATGCGCGCACCGGCATACGGAGACATTTTCATCTTCATTAAGTTTGGGGTTTCTGTGTAATGACTTCAGCCCGGATCTGGAGGAATTGGAAACTGAAAGAGGGGGGAGGAGGTGAGGAAGATGAAAGTTTTAGACGGCGCAGGAAAAGATTGCAGATGACAGGTGAAGGGAAGGGCACAACGGAAAATGTGGACAAAGAGAATGAACTGAAGTTTTGGCCCTGAAGATTAAACCGTAAAGAAAGATGGTGGTCTAAATTAGAAATGACTATTGATTAACCAGACTTAATTTATAGGCAATTAAGGCTTTAGGCAGGAATCTGAAGGCAAAGGTGAAGTCAGAGCGGTTGCAATGGTTCCTGCAGGATCAATAAGGCAGGGCCAACACTGCGGAACTTGCTCCCAGTCGAGCTGCGAGTCATCACTGACTTGCCACTATTTAAGTCCAAACTAAAGACTCCCGCCTTCCATAACGCGTAATGCTGTATTTTGTCCCGTTTGGCCTGTGTTTTTACATTTTATATTATTTAATGTGGAGGTTTTTCGATTTTGTGTTTATGTGGAAAGCACTTGTTACTAGTTGTAAAGTGCAATATACAGTAAATAAACTTTAATTGATTTGACTGAAACTTTGTATACATCCAATGAAATCACCAAATATAATGCTGAACGCCAAAACCTTTGTATTGGTGCAAAATACCTTGTGAATACTTCTTTACTGTGAGCAAGTTCTCTTTAGACCTGACTCGGAGTGGGGCATCACCAGCTCGTCTCTATGCAGATGTTGCTGCTTTGCTTGTACTATAGATAGGGTCCTGCTTTGGGAATCATGTCACTTTATAATAGTGATAATGATGGTGCAACTCTAACTAACTAAAGATATAAAAAGGCGATAATTTTGTGCTAATTTATTGCAGTCAATTCATGCGCCTTGTAGACACCATATTCAGTTTCCACATTGACTGCGTGTTTGTAATTGTACTGCAGATGTGATGGATTGACTCTCCTTAAGAAGCTGACAGGCTGAGAAATGGAGGACAGAGGGGGCCAGCACAATATTATAACCTAGACCACATTTCAACTACAGTACATGCATCAACAGGCGCACAACAGACAAGAGGAGAACAGCGGCTGATACCAGTCTGAAAAGCTATGTTATGTGCTACGATAACTTGTTATGTGCGGCTTATTAACCCAGTTTGTTTGTGGCTTTTCTCGTTCACTTCCAGTGCTAAACGGGCGGCACAGTGGTGGAGCGGTTAGCGCTTGGGCTTCATAGCTAGAAGGTCCCAGGTTCGATTCCCACCTGGATGGGGCCTTTCTCAGTGGAGTTTGCATGTTCTCCCCATGTCTGCGTAGGTATCTTCCGGGTACACCGGTTTCCCCTACAACCACAAATATGTACAATAGGCCAGGATGAATGAGAGTGTGTCTGAGAGTGGGACAACGATTCAAATTAGTCCATGGCTACAATCTGGTGCGGTGCGTTCAACATGTCCTGTACCCAGTACCTACCAAATAAACGTATACAAAAATTACCTCGTGGCATGCAGCACAGCAAGGTATGGTGTACTTCTCGTCTATATTTGACCCATTTGACACAGGCATGCCAGGCACAGTCACAGTGCAACGGCAGGGGACTCCTTAATTTGTTATTTACCAGATCTGTCCATCATGCTAAATCCTTAAGCCTTAATCTATTTTTAATATTTTATTCTGTAGGTTTAAAGACAGTAGTCTTTGTTTATCCATTTAAGCTAATAAAGTTAGTAAAGCCTGTTTCACAAATGTTACTTCCAGAGGGAAGCACATGCTGGTGGCACATGCTGTAATCACTAATCGACCTATACTAAAGTGAAATCAACACACCCTGTGTTTTCTATGATCTGCTCTGTTGAATCGTGTTTAAAAACTTGCTTTCATGAATCTTAAAATGGTTAAAATGGGTAGATTGTCAGCATGTTCGATGCAGTTAGTCCATGTATGTGTTTCCGTAGTAATGCTGTACAGTGAGCACAAGGGAATCTCAGCATGTGCAGGTGGAATTTTGTTGCAGATTGAGTAAATGACACAAATTGAGGTGTTACAGGCCCATTTCGGGATCCTGAGCTAGGTTCATGCTCAGGAGTACCTTGCTGGAGGTTTAGCCTAGTGTGCATGTTTTTGGTGGAATGTGCCAATTGAGAGGATTGTGGAGAATTTTCATCATCGGTATATAAATGTATCTGACTTGGAACCACCATTAAGGAGTATTAAAAGTTCTATTCAAGTCCAAATTTGATTGTAAAGTAACTGTCAGAGATAGGATGACAGTAAATACTGTATATGTGTAGTCCATCCATCCATCCATCCATCCATCCGTCCGTCCGTCCGTCCATCCATCCATCCGTCCGTCCATCCATCCATCCATCCATCCATCCATTTTCTTCCACTTGTCCGTTTCCGGGTTGTGGGGGCAGCTGTTGGAGCTGCCCAAATCACATAGCACCAGCCCCTTATGGTTCCTTCTGCAGGTGGTGGGTCCACAGAAGGACGGCCTCACGATTATAACCGGGCGTGTTGGTCTCTCATAAGGGGCTTCTGAACCGCTCTTTGTCTGACCCGTCACCTTGAACCAGTTTGCCATGGGAGAACCTACCAGGGGCACAAAGCCCCCGACAAGAGAGCCCCCCCCGATAATTTGAGTGCTCAAACCCCTCCACCACGTTAAGGTGGCGGTTCCAGGAGGGGATATGTGTTGTCTTTCTATGCTAGTATGAAAAGGACAGAGCAAATAGACATACAAGTAAATAAACACCGAAACTCTCCCTTGGACACACACACACACATACACACATACACACGGGCTGCACTGGGACTCTTTTGCTTAAAGGTCAAACAAAATGTAGTTGATTGAAGGTGTGTCTGAGCTGTGATAATGCAGGGAGAGACAGCGGGCTGCCTACCCAACGCTAATGTCCCCAATTTACCATCTAATTACTGCTGGGCCCGCTTCATAGCCACACTTATCTAACCAAGACCCAGGCAATTTAATTTCTGATTGTACAACCACAGCGATGGAGGCAGAGTTTACGGAGAGGGCAGTGGAAGAGAGACTTGTGCACTAATGTTAATAAATTAGAGATTGTGAAAAGGGGGAAATGAATGAAAGACTAGAAAAATGTTAATAATGTCGTCAGGAAATGAGTGGTAGAGAGACGGGCGCTGACACCAATTTGAAAAGTTCATGTCACTCTACTCGTGCCACGTAGCGACGGGTGAGCGGGAAGGAGAGAAGAGAGGGAGAGAGGAATGAGGGTGAAAAAGACTGATAAGGAAAGTAGGGGTTCTTGCAGCAGTGAGTGCGAACTATGAACTTTACAGGGTGATGGATTGGGGTCAAACGAGACAAGAATACTTCTGATAAGAGGGGTTTTATGGCCAGAAAAGATAAAAGTATAAAAACACTGGAGGAATGGTAACACCTAGACAAAAATTGCAACAACAAAAAAAGGAATGTTATGAAATCTCAGATAGTTTTCCAGTGATATTTTGGAGTCTGTTTAGGTAAGGTAGAAATATTTTCTGCCTCCAAACCAGCCACACAAGTTCACAAACATATCTCAAAATAATTTTACAATGCCATGCAACCATATCTCACTATCACAATGATATGCATGTCTTTGCCAGCTATTCCTTCCCATGTATCTCTAACACAATACATTTTTGAAAGCACCACACTTGGAGGTAAGGTGCGCAGAAACATGCTGTGAATAAACAGTCGTGGTGCATCTGTGCTGACTTAGCAAATAGCGTTTCCCTTACATAAATAAATAAATCATCAGTACTTTAACAACCAACACCAGCTAATAGTGTGTATTTCTGTTGATGCAGCATAAAAAGTAGATGCAGGACTTGGACTAACACATCGCATACTTTCATCTACCAGATGGATTGCAAACTGTAGCCTTTAGTTTTTCAGTGTTATTATAAGTATATATTTACACAAGTATAAGCTTTTTATAAAAAGATAATATATTGCTTATATACGCATATACCTGCAGATGGGAGTGCTGTGCTCAGTAATTGACACCAACAGTTTGAGTGCATAGAGAGGGACGGGCTCTGTGGCTCGAAGGAGGATCTCGTACCTGTAGACACAGAGAAACACATAAGCTCATAACGCGTACTTTTCCATACTAGTGGGTTTTTAAGGACAATAACTGCTTTGAAACTGAGCATGATTATAATCTTCACTACAGCAATTTCGAAAATCTTTTGCAATCATTTAGATTGGGTTTGTAAGCTTTTATACAGCAATAAGCTACAATTTAACCTCCAGTATGAGTCTAATAATTGCAAACCTGAGACAAGAATTCAGCTGTGTATTTGAAGCTTGAGGTGATCTGAACCCACCTTGAAAGCAGAGAGTTTGAAATGAGAGCTAATAACTGAGCCGTGGACTCTTCCTCTTTGACATAATCGGGTTGCTCCAGCGCTGTGCGTTTGTCTTTCTGTGTGTTTTCCTCTTCAGTGACATCAGTGTCCTGAAGCAGCAGGACCAGACTGAGCTCTGACAGCACCTGCAGCACGAACACACAGCACTCCACTGCCAACACACACACATTCACACAACACAGAAAGAACAGAAACATCACTTTGGAGTTTGGACTTTGGACACTAACCCACAAGACCGTTCAGCATATGTGCCCCTCGATAAAGGTTTGACTACCCCATCAACACAAAAATTAAAATCTTCCCACATGTTGGAGAAGCTCTTCAATTGAATTTCTTCATAACTATTTTAAATTGGTAACTCCTAAATCTTAAGCGGCATCAAAACTTCCTCAGTTGTGTATCTTGAAATCGAAATTACCATTCTTGCTGAAAGCCAAAGTCATCAGAGGAGGCAGGACATTATCAACCACCTATGAAGACAAAAAACAGACAAAAGTGAATCAACGCTGGTATATAATTAAATATGCTGCTCTTTTAACATGAAAACAACAGGCTGTAGTATATTAGGTCCTGGGCTTTGACAGCAGACCACTATCAGAGGGATCAAATTACTATGGAAATGCACTGTTGACTGAACTCTTTGATCAAACACAAAACAAAAGTGCTCCCGCAATTGTCGGGACCCTTATTTAGCCATGAGTCTGTACTGGACACATTTGCATGATTACTAATATTACCATAGAAACAACACTAATGCTGAGTGAGGCTGTTACAATAGGAGCCGGAAAGAGCAAACTACAAAGGATGTTGTCGGGCTAAATAGGCTCTGTATTAATACCACAACCATCAAAGGACTGAATGGAAAGTGTTTTAAGTGTGTGTCTATCTGCGTGTGCGTCTGCTTGTGTCTGTGGGACGGTTTCCCTAAAATGTGAACTCCACATGACACATCTCCGAAATCCTATCTGAAGAGAGTTTTTCTGTGTAATCTTCGGGCACCGAATCACTCGCCAAATTGGATCTAAATTATCTTGCAAATCAAATGCAGCAAAATTGAACAAAAAGAGTAGTTGATTTTGGCCTTTCAATTTATTATCAGCAATTTGTTAGCAGTATTTAAGTTAGCATAAGTTTCCTTCCTTTTATTTGGGCAAGTCTTTTCAAAAGGACCTTCGCAAGAAAACTTTCAGCACTCGCTCAGATCGAATTGGCGTCAGAGGCACGATAACATAATCTGAACTGGCTGCAGGTAATTAAACTGTCTTCCTGTGTTATTGAGTATCCAGGCTCCTGTTTGCTTGTCCTGCATTTCTCATCTGTTTTCTCTCGTCTTTACCTATCCACTCCACTTCCTGCTGCTCTCCACTTTTACATGTCAATAGTCATTAAACACATCTCACTGTCTCGTCACGCGATCACATGCACATGTACAGGTAAAAGGCGCTGATGTGATGAGCTGCTGCTGCTGGTTCAATAGTTGATTAGTGTCTCGTCTAATAGCTCGCAGATTGACCCTTCGTCCTCATCATTAATGGATAAGTTTAGTGAGCCGGAAAATACACGCCGTGATTGTTTACAACAGCATGTTTGTAAAGTCTTATAGCTCATAGAAACTCCGCGGAAAAGAGCATTTCTGTAACAGCTAATTATTAGTAGTAGTAGGGCTGTGAAATTAATTTATAATGAATTGAAATTGACAAACAACTCGGGTAAGTAAGTAAAATGGAATATTTAAGTGTATTGATGTTCTTCTGTTACAGCTTATATCATTAAATGGATATTTCAGGATTTTTGACATAGGGCCTCATTTCCTAGTTATCCAGAGTGTTGTTGATTTCTGGAGATATTTTATTTTTCTAATTCATGAAGTCCTTATATTTCAAGAGTTTAGTGGTGCTAGGCTTGTGCGAGGCTAGCGCATGTCTATGGTAACTAGTAGCCTGCATTAAAAAACTTCTTCAAAATAATCTCCAAACGTTGCCATATCTGATTTGTAGAAAGCTCCTTTGTGAATTCCACGTAGTAATGCCGGCCGCAGGTAAACAAACTACTGTAGATCCGGTAACCTAATAGAAGCTCCAATAGAAGTTATTTTAAATGCAAAATGGTTATATTTCAAAAATGATTCAGTCAACACAGACATTTATGTCGTAGTCTGATGTTATAAGTGATTTGCCTCTCCAGAAATCAACAACACTCTGGATAACTAGGAAATTGTCAATAATCCTGAAATATCCCTTTAACACTATTTCATTAAAAGTGTATATGGGGAAGATATGGGGAAAATAATTACTGTGATTATTATTTTCCCATTATCGTCCAGTGCTAGTTTGAGCATACACTTACAGTGCTACGGTGTGGAGGGATTAGGGCCTGGTGTTGGCTCAGGACTTCCACTATGGACAGAGTCGTACGTATCAAATCATCACAAACTGCTGCACCTGTGGGGTAATCTCAGGTTATTAATCTAAAGAACACTGTGTTCAGCAAAACCAGTAGAGAGCCTGCATTAGGAAATACTGCAGTTTATTGCCCAATTATGCAAATCACTTGAGGTAGAGAAAATCCTAGTGTTTGCAGTTTCACAACTAATATGCAATTAAGGAACTTACCCACAGCACAGGCCAGATTAGTTTCATTTGAGTCAATGGAAATGATTTGGTCCTAAACAAGACAGTGAAAAACTCAACAGTTTACACAGTTCATTATTGGATTTTTCCAAAATGATTCCCATTAAAACTTGCCAGAAGCTGCCCAATGTTAACCAGAAACTTCTCTGTAACAATCTGAGACCTGAAGACCTGTTGAACAAAAACATTCATTGAGAATAGTCATTAAAAGACTTAACATTGTTACCATCTTTCCATTTCGGTGTTTAGTACATTTCAGAAAATAATACAAAAAGAAAAGGTGTTAATGAGGTCTAACAGAGACGCAGGGATAAGCTAAATATAATATAAATTATGTATCACACTTGGCATACACTACAGCTGTGCAAAGTAAAATAGTGATCAAATATTAAACTACACAAGAGACATAAAGTACCTGAGAAGATAGAAGCTCTAACACAATTGATAAATTTGGCAGTGTTTGTTTGAGCAGTCTGCCCTGCACTGTCGATGGGTGCCTTCTCCCAGTCACACCTTTCAGTGCACATAACACATCATCTAAAAAAACAGGGATAGGTTTAGTGCTTCATTGGAACATTCATGAATGGAGAGCATAATATTGACTATAAAAGCATTAAAGGGATATTTCAAGATTTTTGACATAGGGCCTCATTTCCTAGTTATCCAGAGTGTTGTTGATTTCTGGAGATTTTTTTATTTAGCTACGCAGCGGCGGAGTGATCTGCTAGGATACCGGATCTACAGTAGTTTGTTTACCTGCGGCCGGCATAAGGATTGCATGAATTAAAAAAAGAAATATCTCCAGAAATCAACAACACTCTGGATAACTAGGAAATAAGGCCCTATGTCAAAAATCCTGAAATATGTTAACATTAAATAAATGGTGTGTATTTGTGCTGTTGTTTGTCTGTACCTAATATCTGTGGTGCAGTGTGACTCAGATATGCAGTCATTAACTCCAAACACTGGGACAGGTATCCTAATTGGCCTGTGTTCTCCCTCAGGGGCGTGGCTTTGCGTAGGTCTCGCTCCAGGTACATCACCAGTCTAAACCAAGAAAACTCTCTCAATACATCATATGTAAATTATTGGTTGAACATCCTGTTGTTAAGGCACCAAATGTTGCCTTGCATCAAACTAAAATATTTCCTCAAGGCAGCCAAGAAAACACATGCATTTGAAGAAAGCTAAGTGGCGCGAAAACAGGGCTGGCTTGACTAAAATTAAGCCGTACTAGGATCATCCACAATAGGTCAGAGAGCTCTAAGATGCCCGTAAGTATCGATGCAGACAGTCCTGGAGATTGAGAACATTTTTATTCTTGTCAGACCGAGTGTATCGAACAGTAATCAATATTATTCTATTCACAAATTCAGAGTGCTGAGGAGAGGTTATCAGCGCTAACTGATATTCATTACACATACAACCCACTCCCACACTGGTGAGATGAAGCAGACACAGACATGGAGACTGGAAGGTCATACTAGTTAACAAATATTGATTTAATGTTTCAGAACGATGGTGCTGAAGGGGATGGACCATTACAAATTCAGCATGTTTGCTCATAATCTTGTACTTAACCGCAAGGTTTTCTGCACTGCTACTGCAAATTTATTAGTGTCTAGAGGAGTTCATTTCTTGAAAAAAGAAAAATCAAAATTCATCAACTGCTCTATGTATTTACTCAAAATGTGCTACTTGATCAAGTGGGCAAACCTTGTAATAGGCCTTAATAGAAGGTCAACAAACCAATTTTACAATTCTATTAGTAATTTTGAACTTACGTATTTTTACATAAACCTCTAAATACAAACATGTCTTGTTTTGTTCTGTTTTTATCAGTGTCCAGTCGCGATAACTACTGGGCCACAACCTTCTTTCTGAGAGAGCTAACAGGGGAGCTAGTCACTCTGCCAATGTACAGATTCTGGCAGTCAAAGTTGTAATGGTTGATTGTGGATGCTGGACAAAAAACAAAACAAAACTCGATATATATAGAAGGGCAGACTCCATCTATATCAGTGTTGTGCCAGCGTGCGAACTGTGTTTATGTGTTGTGTCAAATCCCCACAAATGAAGACAGACAATCCCGCCACCTCTCTGTCACTCACTGTGGGAGCCGCACAAAATGACCTGCAACAAGTGGCTGGTTGTGCACGGCCCAGGCGAATTTCTATCGCAAACACTCAGCACGCACATTTGACAACTAACGCGCTCAGTTTTCTCGCCACTGAGGAGCTAATTACACACAACGTGGAGGGTGAGAGAGGGACCGAGAGAGGGGCTGGTGTCTGTATCTGTGCGGCTGAATCATGCAGCGCTCAGTGGGAGAGGAACAGGCAGGTCAATACTGACAGCTCCAACTCTGCCAACAGACACACAGCAAGACAACAGAGAAAGTGCCAGTGAGTGGAATGAGCAATTCCAGTTAATACAATAATGTAAATCAAGATGTGGGCCAGTATTATTTAGCTGGTTTGTAGAAACACTTTCAGACATAAGTGTAGTGTACGCCTTCTCTGTTTGTAGTTCTAGTTCAAATAAGTAACAGGCAGTGGCGGGTCTAGGGGTGGCCACCCCAGGTGCCACCCCACTCAGGGGGGCTGAGGAAGCATGAGGAAGAATATTTGTGGCAGTGCTTCCTCATTAGCACACCCCTCCCCCACCTTTTGTTATGCAGCACTAATCACCGATTGTTATGACTATAGCTTCTTTATAGGATACAAAATAAAATAAATATTAATGCTATTGTGCAAGTTGGCACAATTAACATCACTATTACTAAGTTAAAAAAAAATTGCTGACTGGCACTTTGTAAGTAACAAAATCCAACCTATTGTGCTGTGGTAGCAGCATTAGTTAGTGGTGGCACAGCTTGGATGTTGGTTGGTCTGTCCAGCAAGGAGAGTTTACCTCACAAATATTAAATGGTTGTTTTAAGTTTTTATTCAGCAAATAACATTAAATTAATTAAATTAGACCAAAAGCTGTAAAATAACCTGGAATGTTTAATTTGGTATTACTCACACTATGTTGTGCTGCTTCAAAACTACAAAACCATAAAAATGTTGCAAGTCATTTTTATGGTGCCACCCCAGAAAAAACAAGTGCCACCCCAGAAAAAAAAAATTCTGGACACGCCACTGGTAGCAGGACATGTGACTCAATGTGCATTGAGACTTTTGAGCCAACCAAATGTATACAAACCTTATTAGATGGTGGGAGGCAGTACCACACTGAGGACATGCACACTCCAAGAGACATACTGTATATGAATTAATTATGATGCAAATAAATTCAGAGGTTAGAGATGTTCAAGTAACCACCATTAGAGCGCAAAATCAATAATTATTCATCTGTGTATTCAAGTTCATCTATGTGAGATCAAACGAAGATGCACAAGCTCTTATGGTAAAACCAATTCACAAGATCAAAACCGAAGACCAGTCACCAGTGTAAACATTCTTTGTGCAATTCATAACTACAGAGATGCACATATGAAATAATTCAGACATGTAAGAGGTCATCCAGAGTAACATTTGAATAAAAAGCTGAAGACGAAAGACAGCAAACGAGAAAGAAGACATCAAGGAAGGAGCAGCTGTAAGAATCTATATGTCAGTAATGTAGGGCATCGTTACAAGCTGTAAAACCAACTGGTTAAAACCACGAGGGACCGTGCAGTGTATAAATATATCTGTATATGATCTTATGGACTATACACATTTACAGAAGTCAGGGGTGAACCAGAGGACAAGCAACTAATGAAGTATTTGAAGTTGAGAGTGAAGTTTTGCCGCGCACCAGCACAAACTCAGTGTCCAGGGCTCACGGTATATTCATATTCTCATTCCCACTGCTACAGCGCTAGTTAACATAAAGGTTACACAGAGTACAGCTGCTCTGCCAGATTCACTAAGCTGCATTTTTAGAAAGTTGTCCCTGGTCTCTTCTTTCTCTCTCAGAAAACAGTGTTGAATGTATAATGCGTTGTGCAAATCCGAGCCTGACAAACTGTTTACTAAATTTGGCCAATAAAGTTGGTTAAAAACAAGCCCAAGTTCATGAGTCAAGGCTGAAGTTTATTCTTCTTTCCTGCTTTATTTTCCAATACATCTTAAAATACAGCCAGGCTAACCTACTCCTATATCGCCCCCCCAATATAATACTATATTCTGTAGTGTGCGCAGTAACGTAAACACTAAAGAGGACATTTAGCTTTTACTACGGTGCTGCTCTGTGTTTGAGTAGCCTCCGAGTGCTGCAGCTAAATAATTTAAAGGGACTCACAATGTTATTTTTTGTTCTTGACAGTTGCGAGTGTGTGTGAACATGAACCACTACATTCCACAGAAACTAATTAGCTCGTGGTCTGACAGAGTTGCAAGCCAAAGTTATGAGCAGGCTTCATTGGTCTCTGTGCAGTCAAACAGTGGAGAGAGCTTTGTGCTTTGTGGTGAAACTAACGGACACATCAAAAATTCTGTTGTATTGTTTGGGTTATTACGTTAGGCTTTGCTCACTAAATTAAATATATATATATACACACGCACTAACTTGTTTACCTGTAGGGCCTAAAATATTGGCAAGTACACACCTGTATTGACAACAGTACAGCAGTGTTTGTGTATTGTCTTGTAGTAACAGCAGCAATAGCAGGACTGCCTTGGCTCGGGTCACTGTGGATGGACTCTCTAGACAGCGGAGTGCCTTCAACACTAGCTCCTGTAAGACACAAACACGGATCAGATGGTGGAAGACACATTGCTGTTTTGTCAGAAATTACAATACCGGTACAATTACACGGGTACAATTACTTTGTTACATCCAGGTGAACCACTGATTTCAACCAGAAGAAAACGATGTCCTATCCATGGGTCTCAACTTGAGTGAAAAAAAACCTAATACTGCACATTGAATTGAGTAGGCAAAGATGAAGTTCAACACAAAATGAATAAATGTGACTATAAGCTATTACTCCCATACACACAAAAAGGATATTATTATACACGTCAGACTTATAGCACCAACACAACCAAGGAAAATATTTGGTCGAATCCAATACATTTTTTGGTGCACAAACTGCACATCCACCCAAGATGGTCTCAGTCTGGTTCCCCGATGGAAATAAAATGAATGTCAATATCACGTTGTTCACTGTCATTACATTAAAGGGATATTTCAGGATTTTTGACATAGGGCCTCATCTCCTAGTTATCCAGAGTGTTGTTGATTTCTGGAGATATATATATTTCTATTTCATGCTGTCCTTATATTTGAAGAGTTTAATGGAGCTAGGCTAGTGCTAGGCTAGTGCATGTCTATGGCAACTAATAGCCTGCATTTAAACCCTCTTCAGAATCATCGGGTAGTCCTCCAAATGTTGCCATATCTGATTTGTAGAAAGCTCCTTTGTGAATTAAACAAACTACTGTAGATCCGATAACCGAGCAGATCGCTCCGCCGCTGCGTAGCTTACAACCAGGAAGCTGATACTGTTCAAATATAAGTTCTTTTACATGTAAAATGGTAATATTTCAAAAATTGTTCAGTCTACACAGACATTTATATGGGTAGTCTGGTGTTATAAGTGATTTGCCTCTGGTGCACTGTGCTTGGGTCAGACTGTTTTTAAAGCAGGCTACTAGTTACCATAGACATGTGCTAGCCTAGCACTAGCCTAGCACCTCAAAACTCTTCAAATACAAGGACTGCATGAATTAAAAAAAATATATAGCTCCAGAAATCAACAACACTCTGGATAACTAGGAAATAAGGTCCTATGTCAAAAATCCTGACATATTCCTCTAAACATGGGCTTCATGTGCAACTACATACATTTCACATCTTAACAACGTTCATCCTTAATTCGTTGCTATGGCCCAAAAATCTAAGATCCACATTTTTTTGTATTGGTGTTTGTAAAGTATTAGACAGTGGTAGTGGTTTTATCCTGCAGGTGTTCAGAAAAAAAATAATCTTAAAAAACTGTCCAGAGTAAAACTTAATTAGCTCCGACAGCACACAAGGACGTGCAGCACACACACACGAGACACCGTCGAATTTATAAGCCTACAGCAATTTTAGACATCCACTCACTCAGCAGTAACTGGTTATAAAATGTTTGGACTGGCCAGCATTCATTACCATTGTCATTATCACCAGCAGCAGCAGCAGTAGCAGAACACTTCACTGATTGTGTGCATGTGTATCACGGGGGGGAGCGAGTGTGAGGGAATGTGAAAATGTGTGTTTATGAAGCAACACACCAAGTTAATTAATTTCAAAGCCCAGTAGTGTGTGTCTAGCTGATAAGTCCCTCCCTACTACCCATAATGCTTTGCTAAAATAGAAGGCTGCAGCGTGTTGATTTAGCCAACTAGCCCAGATACTGACACAGTATACAAATTAGCACGGGCGCATGTACACAGACACACATGCACGCTAGGAGACGCGCACTAACAGACTGAGTTTTGTGTAAACAAACTCTCGGACTGTCTGTCTTTGTGCCAGGGGAGGGGGGTGAATGCATATCAGTGTATAATTAGAGCAGAGTTGAAGTACTAAGTTTGTATTCTGGTGCTAAATTGGAAATGCTCAATGCAAATAAATTCAGTTCAGAGTCAATTACCAATGCTAGACTCCCAGTTAAAAGCCCTTAAATCAATTTCAGCCCCCTGCCTTTCCAAGATTACCAGTTTCACAGACACTATATGGACAGACTGGTAAAATATATATATATATAAATAAAAAATCAGCAACAAATTAGCCAAGGCGAGGTTCACCAATAGTTCATGAGCTCTGCTGAAGAAACATACACAACCGAAATACGCAATGATGATAGAGAGATGTTGGTTACAGCGCAGTCTGTTCATATGCCGCTCTTTTCATATCAAAGTTTGTTTGTTTTTCAGTTGTTGGAACCTATTACTGAATTTTGACACAAACTTAGCTAAAAATAAAATACTGCAAGAAAAATCCCAACTGAGAGACAATAAAGACAGAGGAATGATAATTTCATTGTAGTCTCAGATTAGGGCAAATGCTAGAGCGCTGCTTTTCATGAATCTAAATGGAATAGTAGGTCATAGCCTCAGGATTACATTTTCCATTACAGTTTAAAGCAGACGAGTGCACTTTTTTTTTTTTTTCATTTTTGTAACATTCTGAGATGGGTCATTTAATTAAATTTGCAGCGCTGCTCCTCTGTCAGACTCATACCTGGCTCTGAGTGATGCGGTGGGTGTGGGTTTTTGCAGTGAGCAGGGCAGAGGCCAAAGCAGTGAGGAGGTGCTGCTGGACTCTGGCTCCTGCTCCACCCACAGCCTCCAAAATGGCTGCAGGGCCACAGACGTCAATCACTGAGGAGAAGACTGCGGGGACGACCCGTGTTATCCGGGAGAGGGCCTGGAGACACACAGGTGCACACTGACATCAGGGGGGGGGGAAGAAAAGGTAGTATCAGGGCAGAGGGGCAGTCTGCAACAATGATAGCTGTGGTCAAGAGTCAAGATAAAATGTCAAAAATAAAATTAATAAATAAACCATCGAGAAATACGTGTATGTAATATATTTATTAATAGTGCAATAGTATTATCATTGTGAATGTTGAACTATATAATTTATTTACCATTTGTTGCAAAACTTAACACTGGCACAAGGCAGTGCACACATGTACAGTACCGGTAATAGGCAACATACTAGGCAATACTCACATAGACATAATATCATTTCAAAATAAAGTATTTTACCATAATTTGCACATCTGTGATACAGTCTATGGGAGCGGTTAAAGAGCATAATTCAGTTTGAATGAATGGTTTTGACTGTGACTTTTATGTAGCTGTTTGGAAAACATAGATTAGTTTACTTTACTTTACTAGTTTATTTCAACAGAGACAATGTGCAAAAAATATGAATTACAGATGCTTTGCACCAGATTTAGCTTGAGCTGGTTCCCATCTGCAGTCCCTGAGCAGGTGAGTTACAAGACAAAATGTACAATATAAAATGTATTTAACCACTCAAATACAAATGTTCATCATTCATCATTCATTCAACCATTCACCCGTTACAGCCATCAGTCCACATGGAATCATGCTAAAATTACTACAATAAAACCTCACTAAAGGTCATATTTACATTCACAGTTATCTATGCTGACACGACTGGTTATCACTTTCCTTGTATTGCGAGACAAATCCCTCAGGTCTAAGGAAAGTTTCAGACTCTGTGGGAGTTTATAACCTTTGTTGTTGTAAGTTAATACTTGTTGGTATGTAAGTAGATGCCTTTTTAATTGTAAGGAGTCAGTAAACAGATAAGCAGCTGAGTTTGTTTGTGTAGTACTTACAGATATTGCTGTGACCCGGACAGCCTCCACAGTTGAGTGAGTGAACAAGTACCACAATGCTGGGCCTGTGTCTGAGGTCACCAGGCTGTGGGCGGGGCCAGAGACCACAGTAGCAATGTTTTCAATAGCTTTGGCAGCCATATGATGAACAACTGGATCATCCTGAGAAAAAAACAAAACGCTTATCAATCACTAATGTCCCTCAAGTTGGTTGAATTTCCCTTCTGTTTCCAGACAATAGCCTCAGCAACAGTTTGCTAGGTGAGACCAGGAGCAGAATAAAACAATTATACAGTTGTGTGCGTCACTCCATAGAGTTTATCAGGAAAGTTGCCCCACATTAAAAAGCAGGAATGAACAGAACCCTAATACAATTACAGTGCTGACAATTAGATTAGCTTAACACATGAATAAACGCAGGAGATAAATAATGTGTGTTGTATCAATTAGTGCTTATGTTTGTGTGTGGCTGGGTGTATACTGTACGACCCTCAGTCCTGGAGTTGAGTAGAGAATAGTTTGTGTTCAGACAATAGACGCAGCTAATGAAATCTGTGGCTGAGGAAATGAGTTTTTCCAGGAACGCCATTGTGGAGAGAGACAGGAAGTGGAAGCGCCGTGATTGCCTCTGTCAGGTTATTATTGTGTTTCACCGTGTTACATCACTTCGACACTGCTCTGCCTAGGAATAACACACAATGGAGCCTATTCAGGAGTTAACTACATTTTGGAAAGGTTCATTATAAGACAAAGTTAGTTTATGCAGCGGTTATGCAGGTGCAAGATAACAAAACAAACATAGCAGCAAAATGTCACATAGGTGTTGGTGAAATATGCTCCCTATCCCCGAAAAATCATTGGTACAAAGCCAACACCTTCAAAGAAGACTGACTTACAGCTCATAATACGCACACTGGCATTTCGCCTTTTTGCCTTGCCTTTTTGGAACTAAATGTGAAAAAAATAAGCATTAATTGTTTTCAGCTGATCTGGGTATCTTTTATTCATCCATCTGCATGACACTGAATACGTTAAAATATACTCAAATGAGACACTTTTGGGTACATTAGAGCTGCATGTTATGATAAAATTGCCATATTTCTTATTCATATTTCATTTTTGGTTTAGTCTGTGGCAGCAAAACAATGTGTAAATCTAACTGAAATAAAAGCTATTTTACAATATGAAGCCTAGGTGCAAATTCAACCTGGAAGACTAATTTCCGCATCACCTACCTCCGACTAATGATCGCGTCTGCGAGGGTCACACCTCAGCCTATCAGTGCAGAGCCACACCTTTGTCGCAGCCAATCACTGCCCGTGGTTCTGCGTTTAAGCTCCAGCGTTCATGGCTCATCAGATTCCCAGCTGTGCTGCGACCCACCTCCACCCCTTCACTGCCTCTTCTGTCCGTAGCTTTACCCTGATACACCCTTCACCGGTCTCCCATACTACAACCAGTGTCCAGGCTCTGCGTGAAGACATCCCTAACTCTAACCTACCCATCCATACTAACTATAATCTGCATATCGATACAGATGTAAACTTACTCCTACACGATTTCTTTTTAAAGTGATCTAACAAATAAATAAAAACTAATAAATGTGTCTTCCTTTAGGCGCCATTTACACCGTAATAGTATCCAGGAAAATGCAGTAGTCACGTCCTCTCTTGATCTGCTTTTATATAAAAACGATGAGGTGTCAGCAAAAACAATGAAACTGTGCTGCACGCATTTGTTCAGCAAATGGCGCTGTGTTCCCAACACATGCTTTTAGACATCGTGAGTATACAGAGGAAGAAAGTTTATCTGTTTCTACTTTCTTAGCTTTCTTAAGTAACAGTAAGTCATTACTATTTATTTTCAGACCATTATTTCAATAAATAATGTGTGAGGAACTTCACAACACACAATATATGGCAATTGTGAGTTTAGCCTAGCTGGCTAACGCCAGACTAAAATCACAAGTGATATTTAGTCTGGGGACCACCAATTCATTTTCTCGTAGGAGAGGTGTGGTTTACGATCGTCCATAGTCGCGCACACAGCAGCATGGCGTTAGCCAGGTTAAGTTTAGCCAATCAGTATGCAGAAAGGGCCGTGATGTGACCTGTCTGAGACATGAAACTGCGTCCTCTGGAGTTGTCAGTGAAGCCGGGTGTCAGGCGATACAATGTGCGCTGTATTGTAAAAGATTCATGTCTCCAATACCAACGTACCGCCACTTCGTGGCTGTGTATATAAAAAACTCAGACATTTGTGGGAAAAACACTGTGCATCTAAAAGTATTTGTTATCATTTTTATAAACTTGTAGGATATTTTTCTAGCATTTCTGTGAAAGTGACCCTGAAAAGTGACTTTGCAAGTTGTGAAATTGGGGATAATACATATTTGTTAGGAAAGTTGGGAATGAGTTTGGACCACATCTAACATTTTAATATAGTGGCTTCCTTTTCATTGTGTATAATAATAATTAAGAAAAATTAAAATCAGGTATAGGGCCTTTAATATAAGGAAAATGAAAATGACCAGAACTCTTCGGTGGGCGGGA
This sequence comes from Gobius niger, assembly GCF_951799975.1. NCBI lineage: Eukaryota > Metazoa > Chordata > Actinopteri > Gobiiformes > Gobiidae > Gobius > Gobius niger. Next base: position 20,142,645 of record NC_136859.1, read on the forward strand.
CTGTATAGCTCCATTGTGTCCCATAATATTGTAATAATAAAGAGTTTTTCTTAACAGTACTTGTCTAAGGAAGGATATGGAAAAGTAAGAATCAATGCTGAATAAGTAAAGATTAGGTCAAACTTTAAAACTAGTAGTTACTTGGTCAGATATATCGTGCTAGTATAAAGGCGTATGCAGCTTGGACCCTTGGGAACACTAATCAGCCCTCATATCTTAAATAACTAACCCATTAATCCAATATAGGACATCACATTGTATATTCAGCACTTGGGGACTGCGTAGCACGACGACATAATGAATCCTCTGGCACCCCTCCGGGAACAACTAGAATGGTGTGTTCCTGCCTTTCCTGGGCCGCGCGGGCTAGTTCACTAATGAGCCCACGGGGGAGCACCCTCTGTCTGTGTGTTTAATAGACTGTAGCCCTGCCAGGAACTACACAGAGTCAGGGAGAGGGAGAGAGAGAGACAGAGAGAGGCAGAGATAGATGGGGGTGGGGTATGAGCCTTACATGTGGTGGGAAACAAGTAGCTCATGCAAGAAACTCCGTCATTACGATGCCGAGAGAGAGAGAAGGGGGGAAGCAGGAGACAGAGGAGGAAGTTATTCTCATTATAATTTCTCCCAGTAAGAGAAACAAGTTCATCCCAGAAACACACTCATTATACTATTGTCAGTGTCCTACTTAAGCCCTACGTCTCCAGAAAGTCAACGGTAAAAATGGGAATTGTCTCAAATTTTATACCAGCAAAAAGAAGGATTCGGGTCACAATGAATTTGATTTTAGATGATTCTGCAATGAATTATGGTCTGAATGGTCTCAATTTATATAGTGCTTTTGAGAAAGAGAAAATTCACAGTCCTCTTTTAAACTTCAGTCACAGAACTTTAGTCTTCTTTCCTTCATAGAATGCATTGCATTAAATGTGCAATCTTGTGTACATCCCAGATACAGGAAAACGATTATACAAAAGCCAATGTACTTTTCATCAAGTTTAAAGTAACAGTGCTTTGTGGCTTAGCAGGAGAACAAGTAGATAGATTGAATGAGCAGTCTTGCTTTCTACATGGCAAGATTAGTTGGGATTTATCCCCTTTAACCCCTGGGCTAAGAGCTGGAAAAAAACCTGTCCCGAGATGAAAAAAAGTAATAGACTACCTCGCTATTCAACGGGATGAAAAGGTGGATGTGAACTTGTCTGATGTGGTTACTGTGTGTAATTAAAGTTCACAGAAGACAGAACACCTGGATCTGAATGAGCAGCCACAGCGACGCCATCGATCACTCTCACTGCACTTCTAACACTACTATTAGCTGCAGACACACCCAGGCCGGAAGCAGACAGGGATGCTTTGAGGGTAAGGAGGGGAGATGAGAGAGAAGAGATTATGAACTCTCAAAAATGGGGAAGAAATAAGAGGGCAAACGTACACAAGAAATGAAATTGATTCATTCTTGGTCCACATTGTCAAAATTACTTTTCTTTCTATCCTGTCTTTATTCCCTCCTTTCTATTCTCTATTATTTATTTATTTTCCTATTCAATGAAAAACATCTTCGTACTGTGACCCTCTTTTGCATTGTGTCCCGAGGCAGGTGGTCCACAAAGGATTACCATGTTCCACAGAAAATTGCAAGAGGGTCTAAACGCAGCCCATGGAGAGTCATGTGATCAGTGGACCAGACCTCAACAGGAAATGATGTCAGCTCCACTTTTTTCCCCTCGACATTTATTTAAGTTCATCTCGATTACATTTTTAAAATTTTTCCTGTGGAAAAAAGAAGCTCCACTGGTAACGTGCCCCACCATTGGCTGCGTTCAGATCCTCGAAAATTGCCAATTTAATTTCAAATATATACAGCGATTAATGTTACAGTGTTGCATGATAATGCATTTTATGGTATTTCCAAGCTATGTGTTAAATATGGGTTTCCGGTCAAACCAAACATAATCATCCAAAATATGCTGAATAGAACAGGGCAGTGGTGTGAGCCAGTGTTCTGTCAAGGCAACTTCACTGGGATTAGGGTTTTATCAGTTTGATCACTATCTTTATACATGCCCAAAGTGGTTATCATACAATCAAGTTTACTTCAACAGGACATAGATTGTGGCAGATTATTAAGTTTTTATTATAATTGTTATAAAGAAACTTTGTGCTGACAGGCTGAAAACCTGTTGTACTGTAACTCAGCAGTGGCCTTATGTGAAATGGTCATCCTGAGTTAAAAACACAGGGGTTGGACCCATGACTGCCTCATGGAGTCTCTCTCTGTTGTTCCTCCTCCAGGGAAGTCAGTTATAAATCATGAATAGACTATGTTTTGTGTACTGTACGTGTCTGTGCATGTGGCTGACCGTGGAGGGGATTTCGCCTCGTGGCCACTGGCTGCTCTCACTGTAATACTGCTCACACTTCACCCCCAGCTGCACATGCACACACACATAGTTTTCATCATAGGCAGCAGAAGCATCATCTTGTTCAGGCTCATAAATAATTTCCTGCAGCTCAAGTCTGGCCTGAAACCTGCCTTTCACTCCATGCCATCCGCTCTCCCCTCGTTCCAAGCACCACTCGGGCGCTGTCTGTCTCTGCCATCCCCTGTGCTACCACACAGCCGCTCCTCTCTGCTCTTCTGTCACTCATGCCATTCCCCAATAACCATCATTGCACAAATACAACCACCATCTCTTTGGCTCCGTGCCCCCTTAGCTGACCCCATCCTGTTGTACAACAATGTCTATGCTTCTCTCTAGTGGTTAACTTGTAAATCAGGAAAACTCTCAACAGCAGCGGAGGGGGTTGGGGTGAACCTGCAGGTCAAAAAACGCATCAAAACCACACTGCCTGGAGCGCAATAGACAGGGTCTTGGCGCTCAATCTCAATACTGTCATTCAATAAACAATGTGTGGCACTTGATTTACATTTAGCACACAGCTAGACAAATCATCTCCTTATGTCAAGAAACACAGCATAAAAAATGCATCACTGAATATGTAGCCACCAGTGAGAAATCAATAGCAATGCAACTGGACATTAATGAATGCAGCAAATGCACAGTGTTATTACACTTGGCAAACTCTTGGATCTATTATACAACACTTAATGTTCAGAAATTCATTTTCAGAATCTCGTAGATTGTTGGTAAAACAACATCCTAAAGTAAGAATACAATGTAAAAATATAGCCGCAAAACGATCAGCCCAAAACTTTGCGCATTTTGTCTCCCTCAGTCTTAGATTACGGTGTTATTGCTACTGCCATTATGGTGTTGTTGTTGTTGTTGTTGTTATTGTTTTTTCAGGGGTCTTAGTTTTTGGACTTTGGAATGCAATATTATGGCGATTGCAGTGATTGAGTTTTTGATTGAGTTATTCCATCAGCAAGGGGCGCCCTCTCGATACCTGACAAAGTGAAAAGGTGTTTTTTTAACAATGCTGAGCGTCTTCAATGAAGGTATTCGAGTCGTCTTCTGTACTCAGTGGTTGGAGTCTCGAATGTTTCGCTTCTCATCCAAAAGGCTTCGTCAGCGAACCACTGAGTACAGAAGACGACTCGAATACCTTCATTGAAGATGGACAACTCCTGTACGACTGAGAGCTTACACAGACACAATGCTGAGCGCTTTGTATGAATTTGTGTCACTCTAGATGTGCAAATTGAAGCATATTTCAGTATGTTAAAATACATACATTTTACATAGGTTTGCAGCTGTGCAGCGAAAAATCCGTAAAGGTTATCCAAGTAATTTGGATAACTTTTGATTCCACACTTTTCTAGATTATTGTCACCAGATTTTCCCTGGAGGAGACAGGAAAAAAGCGCAATTATGCAATTTTCTCATTAGAATAAAATGGTCATTGCTACGGCAACACCGTGAAAAATATGTCATGGGTGTGACATTTTGATCGGAAAGACCAAAGAGAATTTTGTGCCAAATTATTTTCATTTTTGTAAAACAAAAATTTCTACTCTTCCAAAAAAAATGTGCTCAATCCTATAGGGGGCGCTATCGCACCCAATCTGAATCTTGCCAAACGACTGAGAAGACTGAGACTTTTACAACTGATCGGGCTTCATATGTGCGAACGGGAGCAATTTTTTGTTTCTGAAAAATGGCAAAATTCTTCGTTTAGTTCAGTTAAAAAACATAGAACTTTCAAAAGTAATTTGGAAAACTTTTGAAGTTCCTTTTCTCAAGATCGTTCCAGTAAATGCCCTCAGAGGCTATAGATTTTGTACGATATAAAAAATGGTTGATTTCCACTTCACAGGCTTTCATCCAAAATGGCTGAAATCTAAGAGGCAGACGGCGTTGTCGTAATAACATTTTTTTCTCGACATGTACGTCTGTATTCTGCACCAATTTTTTTCCGCATCACTATTTTGAAATTCAAAAATTGGAAATAGTCAAAAGTTGTGTCGGATCGGGTTTGATAGAATAATATCCCATACAAAAACAATGTTTCTGTTATGGCAGGTAATATAAACTATATATTTTCGGAAAGTACTTGTGCATTCCTACCTCATGGTCGGGGTCCTGGGTCACTGACGGGCACACTCTGTACAATTACAATGTTCATTTTCTCAATCAACTTACCTGGTTAAAAAAATAAAAGTTTGTTTGTTTTATTTCTAAGTTGTTGTGTCATCAATAACATGAAAGGCCATTTTAGAAATAGTTTTATTGTGCCATGTGTCCTGCCCTGCAGAACTGATGACCACTGTAAGTGGTGCTGCAGCCTCATTAATATGCATGATGTCATCAAAGTATTGCAATAATGGTTTCCAATACAATACACATATCACAACAAAGTTACACTGCGATAAATTGCAAAACAATATATTGTCCCAAGCCTAAAAATGATATTATTTATTTGAATACGTGTAACTTTGTCTATAACTTTGAGGGAAAATTGGAGTATTTATACCACTCTAAAGTATTGTCCCAAATAAATGGGAGATAGTCTGTCGGAGAGGCCCGGCACAGGGAGGCAGCAGTGGGACAGGAGGCAGAGGAGGCACAAAAGTTAGGTTGAAGATGAGTGTCTGGTCCCTAAGGTTGTATTGTGCTTGTGTGTGAGTCTGAGTGTGTGCCTTTCCGTCAGTGCACTCTCACAGCTCAATAATGATAAATAAGTCAACCTCCCTCTCCGCTTCCCAACCCCTCTCCGTACTCCTGTCACACGCCCCTCTCACCCCCCATCGCACTCCCACTGGTAATGAAGCAACAGTAGGTACTAGCTGACAACTGTGCAGACCACAGTTTCATCTATATTCATTCAGCTCTAGTGGGCCCCCACTCTGGGACCCCGTCTACCTCCCAGACACACGAAACATCCATCCACTGCTTTTCTGCCTGTTTACTGTCCATCTCACGGTCCATAAAATCTGTCTGCAATAGTTATGGGAATACTGTATTATTAATCTTTTAGTCATCGAGAAACGTATAGATTACAATGGTTCTTCAATAGAATCATTACCATGGTAGGTATATCATTTTCCCATTACAGCAGGTGATGATCAGGTTTTATTTTATTTTACATAGCGCAGGGTCTGACCATGTTCACTGGGATAATGTTGACTAATTAAGAGTCGTAACTACAAATCTATGTGTGTTATACTAACCAAATACCACTGAGTGGGTTATATAATGAAATAATTACACAGGGAAACAAATCTAAAGAGAAAATGAGCAGTTGCAGAGAGCTGCCCTAGTGCCGGTGCTGTACCTACAGTAAGTGCACGTCTGGAGGGTCCTAATTGCTGGGGTCAGGCTGCTGAGCACTAAAGGGCTGTGTTTGATACAGGTAAGTGTGTGTGTGTGTGTGTGTGTGTGTGTGTGTGTGTGTGTGTGTGTGTGTGTGTGTGTGTGTGTGTGTGTGTGTGTGTGTGTGCACGTGTGTGTGTGTGCACGTGCGTGTGTGTGTGTCTGAGACTGCTCTGCATGCCCTTGACTTGCAGCTGGCAAACAACGCTTTAGGCCCCCACAGCTGCCTCATCATTACCGTTCACAGGGATCCCCCGCCACACACTCACACACACAGTGAGAGAGACTTAGTCACTGCTACACAAAAACAGACATACAGAGACACTCACCCCTTCCCGCAGGCTCCTCATTAAGCCGGTGTAGGCGGCAGCGGGAACGAACCACAGTCCCTCTGGGGAGCCTCTCTTCTCCTGCTGATAGAGAGGCAGAGAGAGGGGTGAGAGCGGGAGGAGGACACAGGGGGGCACGGGCAGTGGAGGTACAGAGCAGGAGGCAACAGCAGTGAGATAGCATGGACCAGATCCAAGAGCACAGATAAGGCAAAGAAAAGGCTCAGGAAGAGATTGGGAGCAGCAGAATGAGGATTTATAAGTTTTAATTACTTGATTACCATCCTAGTTACACAAGATGTATAATAAGATGCCTTATCTTTAAAAGAAACAACAAAAACCTTGCAATTATAGTTGTACAAGTATAAACATAGACTGTATTGAGTTTAAGTGAATAGTTGTAGGACACATACTTATCACTGACTTTGACTTGGTCAGATTGAGTCAGTGATAAGTTACAAATGGTCATAGTCTCAAACACTTTATAAACAAAAGCACATTATTTATTTAAATAAATGTTAGTAAAATATTAAAATATTGATATTGTAAAACGAAGAGTCAAAATCCAATATGTTTACATGCACAAAATTAAAAAACATTTAGCTCAACATTTAGTCCACATTTCCAACAAACCCAACTAGCTTATAGAGCAAATAAATGATTGTGTGCGCTACACCATTGCTGTAGTGCTAAGCTTTAGGCTATACCTAACCTTGAGGACGAAGACAGCACTGGAGGCTATAGCTAATCGTTGTCATTGACTGCTGCTGCGGAAGACGCAAAGCAGGTGATTTTACCTGGGGACAATTAAAGACCACTCTATAGTGCTAAGATACAAATAATGCATCCTGCCACTTTGTGTGGGTTCATGAGAAATGGCTGGACCAAAGTGACCAAGTACGAAGTTGTACACAAACTGCTGCAAATGTGATTGTCTTAACTGAAGCCCTTAGAATTTTGCTTATGAACATTTATTCACTCACATAATAAATTCTACTAATGTAACTACAATATGCACTACTAAATTTGTATCGCAAGAAGCCACAATATATCACAAAATTGCTCAAGTCTTTCATCTTCAGTAAAATTAACGAAATTTGCTAACTCAGCCTAAAACAAAAAATTTAACACCATGGAACTTAAATGCGCAAAAGATTCAGTTTAAGCAAGAATTTTAAGTTAGAATTAGTTCACTTTCTATCTTGTTTTGGTCTGATTTACTGCTTTTGGAAGTCTTGTTTTGACACAATTTGCTGAAAAACAAATTGCTGTTACTAATGTGTGTTGAAATGTTATGGAACATACCGTGTTGCAACGGTTCAGTAAAATATCTCAATAATACACACCCGTATCACATAGTGCATGTTTTTTCAATATTGTGCAGCCCTATGCACTACTGCAGTATAATACTCTACTATAGCTGGTTTGGAGATTGCTTTGACACATAAGACTTCTCAAATGTGTTAATACTGGGGCATTTACAGTGGTCGAGCGGGTTGTCTTATGACTGCAAGGTTGGCAGTTTGAATCCCGGCTCCCGCAGGAGTAAACTGCCATTGTGTTCTTGGGCAATACATTCACCCACCTTGCCTATGTGTGAGTGAGGGGTCAATGGGGAGCATTCGTAAGTTACCACCAGAATGGAATGAATAATGCAATGTAAAGCGTCTTTGAGTGTCCAGAAAAAAAGTATTAAGACACATCCTCAATGCTAAATTCACCTTAAACACGTATTCTGTGTTTTTTAAAGCGATCATATTCATTGCAGGGAAGGGAATCGAATGTTGCGTGGCATTAAGTGTATGAGTGCTATCTACAACAGATTGATTTTTGAAGGTTATCCATCAGCCTTGTAAATACAGACTACAAATTAGATGAGTGTTAGATTGGGGGTGAAGCACGCTGTCTAATGAAGCCCCGACTTCAATCTTCTGTTATTTTTCAGGGCTACTGAGTCAATTAGTTTTCTAAATTCTTACTAAATCTCTCCATGCAAATGAATAATGGATCAATTTCAAAATTTCCTTTTAAATTTAAAACAATATCCTATTCATTTCAGAACTGTGGGCAAAAGAATGGTCTCATTATTTGCACGACTGATCCACTTCTATACAGTAATACACTACCTACACTAATAGGCCTCATTGCATTCCTTCTAATGAGTGTGTTGACATTGACATTGTACCTGTGAAGCGATGAGGTAGAGGAACTCCCCGAGCGGTGGCAGCAGGAAGTGCTTGACTTTGCTGTTTCTCAAGTTCTCCCTGAGCAGGTCTGTCAGCGTCGTTACCACCTGCAAAGACAGAGGGACCATCTCAGTAAACAAGCTCTGGAGACTCATGCAAATTAAAACAACATCGTAATGAAAAAACTTGGTCAGACGTTACGTGAGTTTGACAACTTTGTCTAAACTCATTGCAGCAAAAGCACACTGTTTTTAAAATAAACTAGCGAGAGTTGAGGCAGGTGAGGCAGCAGGAGAGACACATAAACACCTTCCCTGGCACCTGTACTCAGAGCAATAAGTATATGCATAAACAACTTGGTTCACTAAATCATGCAATCTGATGCACTTGTAATGCGCGCTCCACACATAGAGTTAAGCGTATGCAGACAGCCTTCCTGCCTGGCTGCTTCCTGGCATTAGCATTACTGCCAGCCTCCCCCTCTGTGATCCAACGCGAGTTTCCACACTGCTCCACTCTCTCTCTCTTCTCCAACTTCTTTTTGCATACATCTTATTTCTGCTGATTTTACTTCCAGTTTACTTAGATATTCACTTTGAATTGAATGTATACAAACAAAGTACATTCTTTTGTATCCCTGTCTGTATTGTCTATGTTTTCATGTTTACTGTCTAACATTTCAGCCTACTTTGGTCCTGTTTTTATAAACATAGGTGCAGACTGTGTATGAAAATACATTAATGAAATTCCTAAAACCATTCTAATTCACCAAACTTATAATTTCTACCTTTTAACAAACACAATTTATTTCTGCAATGATAGTAAAAACCCACATAGACCCGAAACTGCTGCGCCGATCGCCCACTCTGCTGTCACTCTTCCTTTCTCTATCACCCAGAGCTAAATCCACTAATAACATGAATGGCTGAGTGGTTTGTTGAGATTCGGGGATGTGTTTGAAAACCAGTCACGCAGCTGCTATCAGGAAGAAAGTGCTGAAAGGCACCGCTGTGCTACGAGCCGCAGAAGAGATGCAAGCATCAACACGCATGGCATAATTACTTTCCTCTAAACACATCATTATTTTAACATTAGATCAATTAAAAACAGCAAAACTAAAACAGTCAAGCGCAGATGTCTGTCAAAATCAACTGTGCAAAATCTTTACGTATGCACATAGTTTAGTGAAGTGCTTATATCATATATTAACTTATAATACAACACTTTAAAGTGTCTCTGTTAGAACCACTGCATCTCATGCTGGAGATCGGAGCGTGATACACAAATGGCCAAAATGTCATTTAAATGGTCACCTCTGTGCCAGTGCCAACTAGACTAACTATGCAATATTTATGAAAACTTTAAGGGAAAGCAATGGCTTTAATTTCAGCCTTTCAGGACACTCTATACTTCTAAACAGTACGAGATATTTGCTATTTATTTATCTATTTTTCATTATTTGGTTGGGACACTGCATGTCAATGAGATCTATACATCTAAACACATCCAAACACACTGTATTCTAGCAGTGGCTAATTTCCATCCACTCTACTCCATGTGTGCTCCCAAACACACACTCGTTGATGACAAAGCACACACAGACTCTGCAGATACAACAGTATGCACCGGTCTGCGCTGACCAGAGCTGGGAGTGGGTGAACACTATTATTCATATCAAATAATCTTATATTTCAAGCTACTACTGGCCTTTGAAACAAACAAGTTTAGTTCAGTGAGTTGCGCAAACATTACTTCTGCGAGGCGAACAAATGACTGCAAAAAGCAAAAGAAAGGACAGTGGGAGAAAGTTAGCCACAAACAGCCAGGTGTGTGTCTCAGTGCTGAAGTGAACAAGTGAAGCATATAGCAGTTACCATGGCGACTAAGCCCAGCCCTGACACTCCAATCAGCGGGACTGCAGCAGGAGCACCCCTGCTGAGAGGCGCACACACACGGCTGCACCAAAAGGCTTTGTGAGAACATCATCTCTGCTGTTTATTCTGCAAGCCCAAACACAATGCTTTTACAACTAATGTCAAACTATATTCTAAAATTGTTACTCAAAAGTACAGAGGCCGTTGCTTCGGCAAATGACACAAAGCTATGTAGATATAATCGTGCACACAGCAGTTTCATTTGTGTCAAAAATGAGCAAAAGCAGTAAACTCTATTGACCTGCTCTCAGCAAATATACAGGGCCCCGCTGAGATCACATGTAAAGTTAGCCCAGAACTTACACGCACACCATAAAGGCAGTCTATAAACACACACAACACGATGTATAGAACATTGTGTTGATATTAATAATACTGTCACGCTGATTTATATTCTGAACATATCTATGATGAACATTCCACTAATGTAGCTCTATTATAGACAGAGGTATCAGTGAAGATAAATAGGCCACATGGAAAGAAACAGACATTGGAAATACTGTAAATCTCACTGCAGAGTATGGAGAGAGAGAGACTTTCTATCATCCTTTTCCTTTTAAACACTAGCTTTAAAAAAACATGCAACCCTGTCACAGTATTTATAAACAACTCAGGCAAACAAGATTTATCTACAACTGCTATTAGTGACCTGCTAAGTCTACCTCAAGTTTTCACTGCCCCCTTCTGGTCACCCAATGTATAGCACCTACTGTGACAACCATCAGTCAACTCTGATCTTTATGAAATGATTGAGCGTTTCTAACTACTTAAATTACAAACTAGAAAAGGTTTCAGCAAATCTTACTTGTAAACAACATAAAAGGAAGGTCTGCACACAAAGTCAATCATTCTAGACAAGTATGCACAGTGATGAAATGAATAGTGTTGTGGAAAGTGGTGTTTAGATTCATTACTTGAATTGCCATGGTGAAGATTATATTATCATTTACACATCAGGAAATTAAGAGTAAAGTTATGAAACAAAAAATACTGTGGTGTTTACTGCCACCTTGTGGATTAGAGCATTACTACCAGACTCATTTTTAACATATTTTTACTTTGTAGCGCATAGTTATAAATACAAATACAAATTATGTTTTGAAATCACAACTCTCAAATGTTTCTCTAAAAATGTCTGTGTAGGCTCTCAGTTGTACAGGCGTTGCCCATCCATATAGTTGAGTACAGAAGATGACTCATGAACCTTCATTGAGGTTTCTCTAAAAAGGCAATGCATGTAATAATATGTTATACTGCTTACCTCAGAGACAGGACAATTCTCTCCAAGTTCAGTGCAGTTCAGAGCCATAAGTCCCAAGACTCTAAGAACCTTGCTTTTCCTATAAAATAAATATTGTGGTGAAATCGCATATATATATTTGATATATATACATAAATATACACATATATACATATAAATATAAATACACATGCTAATACATATACATAATATGTATATTACGTATATACTTACAGATCCCAGTTAGGAGCCAGTCGTATCTGCTGTGTTAATACCGAAAGCTAAATGAAGAAATAAACGGAGATAAACATATTTCATAAATTCACAACACTAACTTAGTATGACAACAGTAATGCACTATTGTAATTAAATTTACCAGAATAGAATTTACAAGCCTGTTGGCAATATCTTTCTGTCCAACCACACAGCACAGGTAGCAGAGCAGGTTCAGTTTTGAGCGTGTGGCTGTTGAAGAGGTTGTTGTAGGAGTGGCAGGACTGGAGATGAGAGAAGTAGAGTGCTGCTCTTCAAAGAATGAACAGATGTGTTCAAGAAAAGTGCACCAACCGTCTTCATTTAAGGACAACAGCTTTTCAACTAAGGAAAAACAATCAATAGAAATAGAACACATTTACTCTGAGATTACAAATAAGAAAATACATTTGATATAATGTGTTACCTGAATATGAAGGGACACAGAGCGTTTTTGCATCAAAGCGCACAGGGGTATTCTTTAAAATCTACGGATCGAGTAATAGCACTTGTTTAGTAGATATTTACATTTTTGCATCTAGTTTATACATCCACCCACAAAATTGTAATCGTACCTTCGGGTTGTCCATGACCGGAATTACACTAAGGTCAGAGTCCGTAAAGAGAAGAGCTTGTATGGATGAAGCGATGTCAGTGCCAGCAGTCGGCTAGAGCAAGATTTAGAAACCAAAGCAAAAAATGAGACAATTAGCAGGGCTGCCCCAAACATGTGTTAAGTGTAATTTGATGTTTAATGTAAAATATATATACCTGAAATCCGGATGCTGGATTGCATTCTGACAAACTGAGGTTCTTTCTGGAGTTGATACAAGAAAAGCAATAATTAAGACACTATTAAGATCCAACAGTAGTGTGTACATTCACAATAGCTCTCACTTTTACCCCCAATAATAAATACCTGAGCAGAAATATAGCCTCAGTATGATCTTCATCCCCGCCTTTTTTTGGTCTGAAATCTGATAGACTATCTGTTCAAGATATAAACACAGTCAAGTCATTATGCAGTGCACAATACTGTAAGTTATACGCAGAGGGGTATCGTAGTTACCTAATGTCATTGACTTATTTGAGTGTAGACTTTCAACAAGCTTGTCTACTTTTCTTTCACCATCAACGATGCTTTCTTTTGGTGCTGCTATTATGACACTTTTCTTTGTTGTCTGAGTGTCCATCGGATAACTATTAGCATTTTCATTCCGTTTTTTAACTTTTCCAGGTGCACGTGTATCGGTTTCTCTCTTAGCATTTGTGCGCCCTTTTTCAAGGGTTAGTGAGTCAATGAGCGGTTTGCTTGCTTCTTGAGGGCAGAGCGAGTCTGTGGGACTTCTATGAAGACAGTGGAGCAATATGCTATTTTACTTTTTTACAGATCAAAACTACTATATATTTTTGTACAAAGTACATTGTGAAATAACCACTTACCGTTCACTCACTGAACAGTCTATTTCACAATCAGTAATATCTTCTTCAACCTCTTCACCATCTGCGTCAGTTACCACGTCTTCCTCATAAAACAGATCTCCTTCCTTCTGTGCTTGAGTCCAAAAAGAATGCTGTAGCAGCTCAGGCCAATTCATCCTAAACAAAACACATAGATAAAAATGCAATGCAGATATTTACACCCTCATATCATAAGATGTTATGTTTCAGGCACTTTAATTGTCCAAGCAAAAGTATTGGACATAAAAGTCAATTAAAGCTAACAATAGCTAGGTACAAGGTAAGTAAATATGTACAACCATACAGCATTAATCGGTTACAATATATGCACAACGTGAGTGAATTACCTGTTATAAGGGTCTTTATTAAGCAGACCCTTAAGAAGCCTGGAGAAGCACTCAGTAGGAGGCGTTGCAGAAGGAACTAACGCCATGAAAATAAAGTTAGGACAAAACAGGCAAATACATTTATAAACTTAATTCATTCACAACACCTGGTTGTCTGAGAGGTGCTGGTTCTTTGTGTAATATCAGGTCTGTCAGTTCATCACTATTATCACAATAAAATGGAGGATTACCTGAACACACACACAAATATAAGTCAAGATGTGCTTTTTGGTATTTAGTAGGCACAATGTATAGAGTCAAGTACCAGTGTACATGTAGTGCAGTATGCAGCCCAGGGCCCAGAGGTCAGTGCTTATGTTGGTTTCTGATCCCAACAACACTTCAGGAGCTTTATAAAACAAAGAACCTGTAAAATAATACATTAGTTGTTAGAGTGCCTAACACAAATCCTCATCATGGGAGATAATACTACACTGAAATATTTACAGACCTTGTAATTTAGTCCTCATTATGTCAAACTGTTCTCCTTGTTCTGATATTTCAGAATTAGAAAGCAAAGCAAAAACATCCCCCATAGTCTCCCCCTCTGCCTTGGAGTGGCAGAAGTTTCCAAATTTTAAAATACCACTATTATCGAGCAGAATCTAAGAAACCAGGAGGAAAGCAAATGTAACAAAATATAGACATTCTCAACAAAGAAATATATAAAACTGAAAGACCTTAGCTGGAGTCAGGTCAGACAATATAACTCCCAATTCATGGATATATCTTAATCCTTGAACAAGACCCCATCCAAAACATCTGACCACGTCTTCTGAAAGATATCCATCTTGGACAACAAGAGACTCCAAAGAGCCACCTGGTAGAAAGATTAACAGTCAAAACAAGTATCACAATTAAAGTAGAATAAATTTGAAGTATGCATTCATGAAAAAGATGTCTCGCCTGTGCAGAGCTCCACCACTAACCACAGGTGGTTGCTGGTTTCATACCACTCATAAAATGACACAATATTAGGATGATCAAAATCATGACTAAGACGAACCTGAAGTAGAAAAAAAATCTGTCATTTAAAACCACCAACGACAAAGATCATACTTTTCAGAAGTGTTGCAAAAGTGTAAAAGGTGTACATGGTTGGTGATCTCTGGCCTTTTGTTTTTCTCAGAACAGGCAATAGCCACATAGTTGAGGCTGCTCTTCAGTCTTCCTTTGTGGACAACAGACCTGCTGCCGGATCCCAACTTCTCGTACAGAATAAAGTTCTCCATCTAGTAAGATAATATACAGATAGATTTACCACACACACTTTATTGTGACAAAACGGATACTTCCTATGATATAATATGGGCATGTTTTGATTGTTGTTTAGTTTTTTTGAGCATAAAACAAGTCCATCAACTACTAAAACGTTGACGGGAGACAACGAGAAGAACTTTTCCACAATTTATAACAAACAAAAATAGCATTATATTTGAACAAAGAGAATTGACACAACAAAAGACACGTTTTGAAAAACTAAGTTTCGTATAACAATAAATTACCTCAAAAGTACTTCACTTTTATGTCTATGCTTTTTAGCCCGCTGTTTGTCATCGGAAGCGCGATGGGTAAAATACTTCTAACTACAGCATTAGGGGTGTGAGAACTTTTACATATTGTCAAGACCACATTTTTAAAATGAACTATTTGTTGTTACAACGTTCTATATACTTGTAAACTAAGCATATTATTACTATTAAATCACCGATAAAAGAAATACACCAGTACAAAAACACGTTTTAACAACAGTACCCTTTAAATACCCCTCTCAAAATGGACTAGTCTAGGGTTGCTAGGATACAAAGGTGCAACAGATAGTGCATGGAGGAAGCCTCTAGCTAACCACTTCTTCCACATCTTCTGCAAAACACGTTGTTACTTTTCGTTGTGTTACTTTTATTTATTGTCATTTTTATCTTACGGAGTGTTCATTTAAAACATTCAAGGTGAGAAGAAGTCTAACTTGTCAAGCAAGATGTGAGTGAAAGCTCCACTTCCGGTCAGACAAACAAATAAACAAACAAAACAACATAAAAATATTAAAAAAACAAAAACATAAAAACCTCATGCAAAGCATCAAATCATACAGCAGTTTGTTACATTTGACATGGATAATGGTAATAGGAATAGACTGCCACACATCCCCACAGCGGAAATAACTTTATTTTGAAAAATCCCTTATCAGAGCTTTATTGTATGTTTTTTAACTTGCCGTAGCATGGCTTTGTTTAAGTGAACCGCAAGTGGCCGAGTAAGTAATAGTCCCATGCGAAACAAATGCAAAGGTTGACTATCCAAACTTCGATATTTTTGTCTGTTCACGGATCGAATAAACCAGGAGAGATTTTCTACATTGCCTTTCCTACATTGCGCAGAGTTCGTTAAGTTTGAGCCTTTTCAGACTTAATCAGCGACTCCCATAAGGGAAAGCCGAAATTTAGTGAATCGGAAAGCACCAGTGGATTTGCTCATCTTCATCATCATCAGGGTGAGTTTCTTTGTCAACCATGCATTGTTTGCCGTTGTTCTCCTGTTACACCTGAATAATTGAGAAGTTTTTCACATCAGCATTTTAGTGACAGTGTCTGTTCCGTGACTGTCTTGACAAAGTTATTAAACATAATCTTGTGCTGTAATCTGCCATGGTGAGCGGTTTTGGTCGTGCAAAATCATTGATATAAGTTTTGATATTAGTTTTCATATAAGCAAAACTAAAAGTTTAGTTATACTGAGCTTTGGCCTATTTTTGTTTTTATTTTTATTGTTTTGATTAGTTTTATTGTGTTAATTGCAGTACATAGAAGGAGGCTAGGAGAAGTAGTAAGGATAGACTATTGGCTACTGCTAAGTATAAATTTAATCAGTAGATGTTCCATGATTTAGGCTAACTTCCAGTATTATTTCCACATGTCTACATTGATAAGCAGTCATGCATTGGGTTTTGGATGTAGGTGTTAGTTGAACTGAGCACAGACACTGTTATTGAGAAATGTTCACAAGACTAAAACCGGATAGTTTCAGTGAAAGGTTGGGTAACCAGTGGGGGATTGCCCTTATCTTGCTCTTGTCTCTCTCTGCACAGTAGCTATTCATTAAACTTCCATGCTTCAGAGATTTGTTTTTCAGAATCAGAATCCACACTCACTCCAAAAGGCTTTAATTTTATGTTACACTTGACATTTTAATACTTTGTTGTGCAGAAACAAACAAACATGGCCATGGAAGTTTCAAAAAGCTGGTTAAAGAACAGGAAAAGTCAAAGGTTGTCTTTATGGGGTCCAGTTTCCCTTTTTCTTTGTACCGACAATTGCATAAGTGAAAAAAAGAAATATGAATCTTAAATTGTGATCAGTACAGGAGACTGGGTTATTGATTGTTATCTATGACCATGAAAGTGTATTATGATAAACTATGGGCTACTTTATGACAACAGATTTTCTGCTGTCCAAATATGGCAATGCATTTGTTTCTCAATACTTCACAGTTTTCTACATGAAGAAGGAAACATGGCAAAATCATAGAATGCAAAATTCCCTAAAGCAAGGGCAAATCATTAAGCTTCTGAAACCAGGACAGTCATGCATTGTTAATCCATGTATTGACTGATTAAGTAGTCAGCAGCAGATGGGCTATAGGCTTTTAGGGCACATCGACACTGTGCCTCAAAACATCTGCTGATTGTGTGACTGCATCAGGGGTGATGATGAGGCGTACAAAATCACTGCCACAATTTTTTTGGTTGACAGAACAGCAGCAACATTAACAATATACAGTATTAAGTTTGCATTAGGCACATATTTTATATATTTAACAAAAAAAAAGAAGGAATATGATCATCTTGCAACACAATAGCTCATAACCCCAACTGTGGAAACGAGCTGTTATGGTTTGGGTGGAGCTGTTGTTTGCTCATGAGATTACTTAGCACTTATTGTTTTTTTTTAATTTGGCCTTACCAACCACAGTATCTTACTCCACCACAATGGCGCTTTGATAAACTTGTTTTCTTCTTTTATTAAAAGTTTGTTTCATCTTTCACTCAACATGCTTTCAGTTTTGGATGTAAAAAATACACATAGGCTGTTACTGTGCAATAGATTTAGGTCTGTTAACTTAACACCTTACAATCTTAATGTCCATATACTCCAGAGTCTCTAGAAACTTAATTTGTATGTGGGGAAACAAGTTTGACTCAGTAGTTCAGAAAAGGTTTGAATTTTTGCCGTCTATGGAAAATCTGGCTCCTCTGCTCGTGACCTCACTGCCATATATTTTGACTCTTTGGTTGCCATCAGCGACAGTGTTTGGACATTACAGATGTGCTGTCCTCCTCAACTGTGGAAACTATGACCTAAATACTTCCCACGGCAAAAAAAAGCTTCACTCAGCTTGTCTAAGATTAGGTTAAATAAACAAACATACCCAAACATAAGTAAAAGGCAACCATTTGACCAAATAACATAAAAAACAGGACATGTGGAGTCTAAAGCAAAGTCAGTTGAACTCAATGATAGTTGTGCATGTGTGCAGAAGTTGTTATTAATAGAGTGTGGAGCAAGTTCCTGAGCAAAGCTGAGCCGGAAGCCTGAATGTAGTTTACATCCTAATGTGACACTAATTTTGTACAGTTTTTACATAAAAGAGTTTGATAACTTCGATCATCATTATTTTATTTGGTGTGGATATTCTTCCACACAAGATAAAGCTGGAATTAAAGGGTAACGGAATATTTGAAAATGTAGGCTGATCCGGCATTTTTACACTATATACAACATTTGTAAAGTTAAGTTGTTATTTTGTGTTTCATCAAAGGCTCAGGCTTGCTGTGTCAATGTAAAACAATCCCCTTTTGCATCTGTTTCAGCTGTGACTGACCTTCATACTCCGGGAGTGTGGAGCTCTCTCTTGTTTTGGTCAAAATGCTCCTTGTGGCCCGTGATGTTTAACCTCACAGTGCCAAGCTGGCCTCGTGGACGGTCCCTCCCCACACCTGCTCCTTTGCCCCTCTCCCTCCTCACCTGACCCAGCCCTTCAGCCCTGGACCTCAGGTGGGCGACTCTCCGGGGCGAGAGGAGGAGTTCGTCAGTGAGGCGGGGCTGGCTGTTGTGGCTGAGGGCGGCACCACCACTCACCGAGATGCTGAGACCCTCACTGGTAAGTGGTTTTGTCTAAGTTTACTATTTCCATTCAGTGCAAAATGAAAAAGTGTGCACACAAAGTAATAAATATTAAGATTTTACAATGTTGTATAATCCTCACTATACTATTATACTCCAGTTTCCCGCTCCCTCCAAAAACATGCTGGTCAAGTTGGCCCACAATGACGGCGCGCTCAGTCGCAGTGACTCAGGAGTCAGGACTGACCCAACACTGAATGCAATTTTGTTGTGCAATTGTACAGTGACAAATACACCACTTACATACTTCATTTACTTCATTTACATACTAAAAAAAAGTAATATTTGGCGCAGTGGTTAGCGCTCAATCAATCAACAAAACAATAAACAAGACAATGTAGAGCTCATGCAAATGTAGTGTCCAACAGAGGCAATGTCCAAATAAGCAGCAGACGGCAAGGAAAAACTCAAAAACCCAGTGAGAGAAAAGAGAAACTTTAGGGAGAACCACAGAAGGAGAGATCCACTCCCATGGACGGACAGGCTATAGACGGGCACAAGCTCGTGCATCATAGCTTTCTGTGTGGAGTTAGCATGTTATTCCCGCGGCTGGTTTTGTTTCCTCCTGTTAATCCAGTTTCCCCGACCACTAACAGCGTGCACAATGGGCCGGGTTGAGTGAGAGTGTGTTTGATCGTGTAAGCGGGAGACAACGGATGGAACGTAGCCCATGGATGCAATCTGGTGTGGCGTGCATGAGTCCCATGTGAGTTCAGTCCCAAACAAAAAAACAGATCTATATTTATTGTGATTTTTGTTTTACACCGTTCGCTATTCACTCTTACCTTTTTACGTTTGTGCCAAAACCGCGTTGTAATTTACTGACATGCATGCACAACCGATTTCATCCATTTATTGTCAAACCTGGATGATGAGAGGAGAGAACCTGCCCCAGCAATAACTTGTTTATGGGTGAAACTGTGTGTGGAAAGCCCTCAATAGAAGGATGTTGTGTGAAGCCCTGAGAAAGTGTCCCTGTTATTGACCCTTTAAAGTAACTTCCTGTCAGTGCTAGCTCTGGGGGACCTCGACTCTGAAGCAGGAACGGCCTGTGAAAAAAAGAGGCTCCCAGTGGACACCCTTTCGCTGGCTCACATCCCACTGTGTGTCTGTCTGAGCGGCCAAACACTACTGTTTTGTCTCCACTGAGCAGACTTTAACGGACTATTGCAATCTATTGTGTTGATGAACAATGCACAACACATAAGAGGTTTCTCAATAACTTTTCCACATCTGACGTATCTGAGTGTTTTAGTTGAGACTGTTGCTGCTTCTTATTTCATAAATCTCCATTATGTGCTTCTATGTAAGCTTTCAAGCTAGCCTGTATTTGACATTATGGTCACTTTGACCTTTTGGGTCTGAATGCCCTTAACCATGAGGAGATAATGTGTGAGTTGCCAAGTATATTTTGTGTAAAGGAACATTTCTAGCCATAATTGAAACTTCTTTTATTTTGTTTTCTTAGGTTGTTGTTTAGTAATGTATTGGTGTGCAGTCTCCTTACATGTAGAAGACTAACCAGTAGTGCCCGTTTATTCCTGCTTTCTTCCCCACTGTAAAATGTATAACTAACTGAACTCCTCACACCATTTTCACGTTGTGCATTTACTGTATTTTATTAAGCCTTCCCTCAAGGGCACTGATAAGCGTTCCCCCTTGTGTTCCTGTTGTATAGTTGTTGTGAAAATGCTTATGTACTAAGCAACCCTGAAGGAAGGAAATACATTGGAGCACTTTGTCAGCAAAAGCCAGTTCCTTTGATTCAAACTAAGCACAGGAAAAGTTCCACCCAAAGAAACAGCCTTCCCAAAAGCACAGACTGCAGCAGAGAGTGCCTTGTGTTCCGGTTTGACAAAGTATAAACATTTTATTATAGTGTAAGGACTTACAACGTGCCAAATCCAATGTATTGTTCAACAGTTTGCAATAGTAATAATAATATTTAACTATGTGTGCTCAAGAACAAAACTGTGCATTTGACAAACTCCCTCTTTGGCTGGTTGTGTACTGTATACTGCCATCTGCTGGTTCCTTGTTCACAAAGTCGTTTGAATCATGTTTTGCATCATATTTTGTCCTGAGCTAAAAGTGCGTGTATCTGGTCTGTCTCCTGGCTTGTTCGAGCCTGCTAACTTTTTTGCACAGTGAGCGAGCGCAGCCCAGTTGGTAGGGTGAATCTGTGCATAATGGCATTAATCTGGAGGATGAAAGAACACAATGGGGTGAATTGAAAGACCGTTGCCATCAGGAAGTTCCTAGCTGTAAGGCTAATTCTCTGTGGTTACCAGCAATGGTGATGTAAAGGCCTGGTGCTATGCTAGTTTAGAGAGAAGGGATAGAAACGGGGTGGGATTTGGATGAAAAGTGGGATGAGGGGAAGTTATATAAACAGCTGCTAAATGTGTCATGACTCATGAGCTTTGTTGATTGTCAAAGTTTATTAGAGATTTGTGTTATCTGCTCTGTGTATATATACTGTGTACACCATGCATTGCCCACAACTGATGTAGTCAGTATTTTTTGCTCCATGCTTTGTAATCTGTGAAATGTGGGATTAGGTTCATTTAACTTTGTTCATTTAACAACAATGAGCAACCAAAGAGTTAGAGGGAAGTGGCAACACTGTATTTTGCAGTTGTTTCATGTGATGCTCTGCAGTGCTCACTAGTAGCCACAAATAGTACTGTAGGTGTAATTCAAAGACCTGTGTTGACCCTGCTCCTGAACTCCTCTACAAGTCCTTTCCCAGAAACAGTCACGGTGCTGCCAAAACTGATGCCCTTTAATCTCCGCTCTATTCTGTGCTGCAAATCCACATCTGTTTATCAATTTGAAATGTATTTCATGACTTTATTCAAGAAAGAAGGTGGAATGTTTTTGATTATGCCCGGTATATTTACTCTGGAACCTCATTGTTAAAATTACCTCACATGGTAGAACATGGTGTACAATTGCTGGATTTGTTTTTGCCAAAGAAGCTACACATTAGTCACTCCTATACCTGATTAAAAGTTCTTTATTACATGGGCATGTTATAAATGGACTTTTAGTCAGGTATCAGAGTGCTGAAGCAATCTAATCCTTTATCTTTTTGTGCCTATACTTTTCCTTTCGATCCTGAAGAGCACCTGACCTTCTTACGACTCATTCCACCCACTGAAGTGATCACTTTTTTCCTCTTAAAAAGAAACATTAGTGTTGGCGATATGTTCATGTGGGTAGTTTATTTGGATAAACTATAAATTATAAAATGTATTGACTGCTACAATCTACTCAGTGCTTAATTTGATCCCCCGTTTGGGGGAGCGCATTCCCCCAATTCAATTTTTTTCAGGGTAAAGGATCCAGGAAATATTTACGAGGATCTGGCAAAAAAATTATCTGATATAATGGCAGTGTTCCGCCAAATGTTTTGGCCTGTTTCCCCAATCCATCACATCAGATCAAAAGTGTTCCTGAAAATACAAATTTACAAATTAAGCACTGAAGCTACTTCTTAATAAAGTGGTTGGATGTTATAAACATAGGAAACTACTGAGTGCTTTTTCTAAGTCTGATTAACCTGTTGCTCAGTTTTTTCAGAGTAGCTCCCTCCCTGCACAGAACAGAAAGTCAAACACTGTAGATCTTGAAGTTTGTTTATACAGGATCAAGCTATTCTCCAGACCGAATGTGCGCTGTAGAGTCCTGCTGGTTTCATAGCAGAGAGGGGAGGGGTTTGGGGGTTGTGAACACGGGGCGGTCCAAGTGTGTACCGTCATTGGCATGTGAAGCATGATGAACCACTTTGGCTCGGGTCTCCTTGCCGCTCTCTCCCTCCAGCCCTGTCCCTCTCTCTCTGCCCTTGGGAAGTTTTTTACAGTCCGTCTGCTCTTCCTGTTTCTGGGCTTCTTTGGTGGTGTTTGGTGTGTCTCTTAGAGACTTAGACCAGTTGAAAATGTGACTGGGGCAAAGAAGAGGCACTAGTGGTTTCAGGCACCATGAGTGAGTATGCTGTACTGTTTTAAAACCAGCTTCTTGACTAACAGTTAATGACAAGCTTGGTACATAATAGCGGGGCTTGGTTTTTGTCATGCTTGCCACATTGTGTCACTTGTTTGTTACCTTTTGGAGTTAGTCGTTTGCTGCAGTCCTCTAAGTTTTGGGTAGCATTGATGGCACATTGGCTTCTTTTGGTGAGACTAAGAGTCGTGCCATTTAAATGTACCCTTTGTTGGTTTCTCCGATCTAGATGTCATGTCCATTGTCTATATCCTGGAAGAAACGTTTTGAAAATGTTTGAGTCTCTTAAAGGTGCTTTGTAAGTTAAATATAAAGAGTATACAGTACTTGTGAATGGTCTTGCACTATTGAATTCTATCAAATCTATTGTCATTGTTTATGTGGCCCTGTCTGTGTCTAAAAGTTGTGTCCATGTGATTCGGCAGCATGACACACATACCACAAGGGGGTGGTCTGTAACCAGCCTATGGGATGGTTTACCCACGTCTCTCATTGACCTCATTTTAAAGTTTGTCCACAACCACAAGTGAATAAGACCAGGTTGTGCTGTTAAATCCTGTATCTTTTTTCAATGTCGAGTGGTACACAACATTAAAAAATATATGATTTCCTTAATAGAAGGAAATGGTTGTCTATATGGTTGGTTTTCATATGTGGAGTGATGTATAGTATGTCTGTATGTGTTTATTGCCTTCATTGACATTGTGACCAACTTTACTATTATTACTTTGTACTTGAACTTTCTTGTCATGGCTCCCAGCTGTTGCTAATCTTAGCATGTCCTGCTGCTTGTCCTCTTCTTGTTGGCATCCCTTAAAACCTGGTCATCAATTCACTACAATTATTTGAAACTTGAACTTTTTCCTGTACATTTTAGAATTGTGGATTTACGGTTACTGAAAAATGTTTAAACTGACAATTGCCATAACTTTTATGACTTCCGGTCTGGAGTCTGTTTTAGCCAGATGTTGATGCTTCTCTTTTTTCCAGCCATTTCGTTCCACTTTGACTTTGTGTGGTTGGGGTAGCCGCCTTGTTCCAAGTTTAGAGAGTTTAAATTACCACAGTCTAAGCATTTCTTTTACATTATACAACCCAGAGAGCCAAACTGAATTGGAGTTTTAGTTACATTTTCTCTAGTTGTTGAGCATATGCCTCTGTTTCAGCACAGTCAGTCATTCTGTCTGGATTAGCACACAGTGACAGAGAGCTTTGTTCACAGACATTGACAGACAGAGGGAGAGGCAGACTGCAAACCAACAAGGCATTTCTGTCCTATTCGCTGCTGTATTTTTCTGTTCTGTTAACTCTATGGGCTATTGCTCACCTACTTTATGAATGACTCAGGCCTGGCTCCTCTCTGTTAAAAGAGGTAGAGCATTGTATTTTGGTCCTGAGTGGATGGAGCTCCTAATGGCACACAAAAATAGATGTGTGAACAGTGGACACAAAGTCACAGCTGAAAGGCACAGTGGTGTCTTTTGATTGTGTACAAGACCTATTAAAGAAGCGTCACTTATTTCATCAATTGTTGGCATCACATGGCTACTACTTGTCTAGCACTACTCTGCTATTATGACTATATATTTAGGCTTCTGAAATGTTGTTGTTTTTAGCTTGAGCAAACATGAAAACACACAAAAGCACAGTAGCATTAGAAGGCTGTCATGCCAAGAGCATTTGTGTGTATTATAACTGGACACAAGAGGGCGCTTTAGACAAGGATATGAAAATGACAATTATTATTTATGACAATCACTTATCCATATTATTATAAGTTTTTCTCTCTTTGTTTTGCAGATGTGTGTAACAGTACTGACCTGCCGGAGCTTGAGATTATCAGTTTACTGGAGGAACAGTTGCCTGTGTACAAGCTGAGGGCCGACACCATCTTCGGCTACGAGCAAGATGACTGGCTGCACACTCCACTGGTGGACCCCAGCTCCCCCATCGACCTGACCACTGAACAGATAGAGGAGACCCTCAAATATTTCTGTAAGTCAGTTATACAGTATTTCCTTTTGGGGTTTTTTGGGGGTTTTTTCCCGCAAATTATACTCTCATATTTAAAGAGATAATTAATTGTTAATCAATTAGCAACACAGTTAAAAGGTGTAAAATGGGACTCAAAACAAACAAATAAAAAGTCAAACACCCCTAAACCCTATGTGTAATACAGAACAATGTATGAAAGAAATGAAGACTAACACAAGACTGAACCTCAACTAAGGTCTAAGGTCTATCTATGACTTAACATTGGAATAAATCATTATTAAACTATGAAATAAAATGTAAGTTTTATGAATGCCATATCTTGAAAGCCACTGTCCAATACTATTAATAATTTGACTTTATACTGTGATTGTCATGCCCATCTGAATGTGGACACAGCTGCTGAAGTTGCCACAACAAATACATCTGATCTGTCTCTCTAGTGCTCGTTCTCTCTCCTCTATTGTTACACACATGCGCCGCTGTTCTGGTCTTATCAGATTAAGCTGTCTGGTGCCTGGGAGCCGGTCGGCCTGTTGGATAGATCACTAAAACATACAATATATGCATACTGTATGTTGCAACATGTGCACTTAAGGCTGGCCAGGCAGTAATGTATTTCCCATCATGAATAATGGAGTTTGGGTCCATGTCTGCTCAGATGGTGACTCAGGGTAAAACAGTTTCTAAAAATAAATTTGACTTTAAAAATAGTTTCCACGACAAGACTGTAACATAATCTCTGTGCCCCATGTCAACGCACTCTCCGAGGCTGTGACATTGGTTTGACCCAGTCTTTCCAACTGCGTACAGTAAGGTCATGCTGCATATGCGGGACAACAAGAGGGTTGTGGCGCATACGGGGTGTTTTTAGACGTGTGGATTTGATGTTTTTCTTTCATTTGTTCCTCAGCCTTTTTTGTTTATGATTAAATGTGCATGTTTACACTGCAGGATCACACATTTCATTCTTAACAAAACTAAAAATGCTGTTTCCTGCAGAAGAAGAAACACAATTTGATGATGAGTGAAAGTTTGCGAATGTGATTTGGCAAATTATACACGATTATTCCTCATATTTCTCGTACTGTTATTGCTAGGTATTGTTAAATATTAATCTCAGAGCTAGTCGCTAACATTGTTGCCTTCCTGGTAGTTTTTAAATATTAATTTTCCTCACACGATTGAGGCTATTGTTCACATGCCCTCTGGATTATTTATGCACACTACACAGAGTGTCCCGGTGTAAGACTGTTCAGTGTCCAGTGAGGTCTGCAAGAGTCTGCACTGTCCCATAACCTGTCACAGGGTTATGGGACGTGACTTGCTCTCTGAAGTGAATCACAGATGAGTTTGTAAAACCACAAGATCATTAAAGCTGTAAAGAAGGACTGATGATACTATAGACAGTATAAGTAACTAAACGTATCTATTTTACCAATAAACATAACGGATGACATTTTCCAATAACTCACCTGGAAGTCGGGTTGCAAAGGTGTGGAAAATTACATTTCTGGACATTTTCAAGGGAACTTTAGTTATTGTATTTTGTTTTAAACAGCATATGTTTGCATTTTTCGTCAAATAAACAATTAACCAACTATTTGGGAGCCATTAATTATGTTTTCAATCCATAAAACATGTATTTAACATGCAAGTGTGAGGCTCATATTGTCATCATGTGAAAACATAATACAACTTAACTTAAATTCTGCTTATTTTTCTAATAAGTGGTTGGCACAGTGGTAAAGTTTTATTCCATGATTTTGTTTTATCACAGTGTAATTGGTTAAATTCACCTGTCTGTAACTCAGATCATGACAATCACAAATACTGTACAAGGAGTGAACGGGGAACAGTATATACACCTGTGTCTGACACAGAGCTGCAGTAAACAGACCTAAATTATAGAACAATCTTTACAGACAGGCACAAACTCTAAGAACAATGTGATGTTGTAATACTGCACACTCTTGGTGAATATACGTAAGTTAGAAACATGGAGGGACATGAGTCTGTTCTGTTCCCTAAAGCCCTTCTTTGTATCGGCCACAACCTAAAGCACTGTCCCATTTATACCTTGGTGTCATACACGGAGATGTTGATTTCTTTGAGACTTGATATTTCTGTGATAGATAATTCAGTGAATAACTATCAAATCAAATTCTTATGCAGCAGTTTATATCTGTCAGGAAAGAAGCAGCCTTCAGTTCTATTTATTCCCTGTTTATTCACACGAATTGTCATAAATTCCCATTAACTCCCATGGAAAAGTTCCCGAAATTTTGCAACCCTACCAGGAAGCCTGTTTGTCTTGACTAGGACACTGATGTTGTGCTAGTTACTTCCCATTGAGAAGATGGAATTTATCTTTTCATTCATATTCGGCAACACACATACAAAATGGTAGGGCTGTTTGAACTTGTTTTGTTATTTTTTTGTAATGCTCAGCACAGTGTAGTCGGGTAGAACACACCACTGATAAAGCTGAAACTAAGCATACTAGATCTGTGGAGAGGGTGATGCAACACTGTTACACAAGTCACATTGTACAACCTATAGCTCTCTGTTAAAGCATTATGTTTTGGGCCATACCTGTTAGCATAGCCTTTTGCTAAGTCTTATTATTGCTGTAAGTTCTTTATTTACAACAGTTTTCCAGGTGCCTTCATGTTTTGTCAGCCATTGTCCTATTGTAATGTCTAAATGTCATTCACTCAGCCATTAATTCCTCTCCAAAATAGGACGGTCCCACGCTTTTTGTTGTGTTCACTCATTTGGTGCTCGCCACGTCACCTCTGCCAACGCTACACAGCCAGCACATCGCTTTACAGCATGTTAGGGTTTCACAGGCCTTGAGCTAGTTACTATAGCAACCACGGAGAAGGACGAAGTGAGAGGAGGGAGAGAGATGCTCGCAGAGGAGGTGTGGGGCGGGGACGGGATGCGGATGCTGGGGTTCCTTCCACGCCTGATTGGTTGTTCAAGTGCGTTAGCTCCGCCCACTGCACTGTGTCACCAGCCTCATCATTTCTGCTGCAAAACCCGTGACTGCTGCTACTGCTGCGTGGTCTGCCTGCTCTCTCTCCCTCTCACACACACACACACTATAGATCACCGCTATATTATTGTGGCTTTTTGAGGGATGTGGTATCCCATGTGCGGAGCAAGGACAGCCCCCATGTGAAGATGTTACGGAATCTGAGGACATGATTTTATTGCGGGAGCGAAGAAGATGCGATATGGACAGAGGACAAGCAAGGATGATGGAGTGGCAAGAATGTAAACATTAATGACAAGCGTTGGTTATCAAAGTCGCAAGATCATTGTATTAACTGAGAAGACTGGAAGATGGAGCCAAGATGATTGTGTAGAGCATTTGTTTTTCTTTTTCTTTTTTAAATGGACGTAGATTGAGAAATGGATACGTCGGCTGGTGAAGAACAATGTTTTTGTCGAGGTTCATTTTCAAACAATTAAAGACATGCTAGCTCCTCGGTCTGCCCCAACAGAATGAAGACTGTTTCCTGCTAATGAGTGTGGGACAAAAAGAACATATGATGACACTGGACCCCCACCAACAATTACCGCGGGACAGCTGGCACTTGCTCGTCGGCATGCTGGGATGTGGGAAATAACCGAAGTCACTGACAGAGCCCGTCGCTGTGTCCAGGCATACTAGGACTTTTTGGGGATTTGTAGAGACGATGTTGGGGTTGAGTTTGCCGAGAATACGTTGCTGCGCTCTGGACATCTGTTTCCCAAAGCAGTGAGGATGAAAAGGCGAGTCCAGGCCAGGGGGCAGAGGTTTGTCAAAGCGGACTACTATGAGCTGGACTGGTACTATGAAGAGTGCGCAGATGGTAAGTCATGAGGTACAACTTGATTAAAATGAAATAC
The DNA here is from genome assembly GCF_951799975.1 of Gobius niger. Taxonomy (NCBI): domain Eukaryota; kingdom Metazoa; phylum Chordata; class Actinopteri; order Gobiiformes; family Gobiidae; genus Gobius; species Gobius niger. The sequence goes on from NC_136859.1 coordinate 20,171,287, forward strand.
CCTTTTGAACGCAAGAGGGATGCAGTGCCAAGAACCTCCAGAGCAACGAAAAACAGATTAAATAAAACTTGTGATTTGACTTGTGTGAGTTTAGTTTAGTCCATGTCACCTAAGATAAAAATCAAAGCAACATTTTTCTCTGATGAGCTGTGTAGCGAAAAGCTTTGTTATGAAATGTCTCAATCCTTCAGGTGTTGCATCATAAAATAAAAATGATAAAAATGTTGCTCTCGGTGACTAAGCAGTGGTTTCACAAGCTGACCAGAGCTGCTCAGAGCGCGTGTTGTAACAGGTGCAATTCAGTGATGGCCAGTCTTTGAAGTTGCCAAACCAAGTGCCTGCGGGTGCCAGAGCAGGAAGCTGGAAACTCAGGCACTTGTGTTAAAATTGGAAGATTGGAAAATGGTTGCAGGTTGTTTGTTGGCTACTTAGCGACAGCCGCTGCCTGTCCGGTCAACAGGGAAGCCAAAACTCACCAGGGAAAACATGTGTGACAACGACAATTGTCTGCAGAATTAACCAGTCATTTGGGATGGAGAAATGCAGCCTGTAGACTTTATGATGCAAACGCACTCTCTTTTACAAGCCATTTCAAGCACATATGTTTCAGATAAGTGAATATTATGATCAAAACAATGAACAACAATCACTATTTACACCAAGCTTATTGTATTCCTTCGGTAATACTGTATGTGCCTGCTAAAATGCTGGTGATTTTGCTTCAGTCTGTGAGAATGAGGCCATTGAGTATTATGTGCACGATGGGATGATGCACGTGTGTAAGGGATGCTCTCAACTGTTACATAATCTCTGAGACGGCTCTGCACCCCCCAAATCCAAGCTGTACCATTTTTAACATCTGCAGTGTTATTCAACCCAAAGCATTTTTGTTTTGTTTTTTTATGCAGCAGTAATGACAGTGCCATTATGTAATCTGATACATACAGGACTTATTGTTCATAAACTGTCTGAAGGAGCACAGAGGCAGGTGTAGAAATTAGCTGTCTTATTCTGAGCTGAGAGAGGAAAGAAGGAACAAGGAAGTAGGTTGGTTTATATTTAGATTAATGATTTGCTTTGAGCTGCAACTCACCATTGTATTGCTGATAGCAGCCAGCCAAAACCTCTGGCACTGTGGCCTTAAAGGACATGCATAAGTGACTTCAAAGGAAGGGTGGTTTTAATAAAAAGACTTCCCTTATGCCCAAATGTCTGGAGGAAAAGCAGGTTGTGAACACTAACCTATAACTGGATTGCTTACGTTGTTCAGATATTAAACAAACTTGTGCAAAACTTAAAATATTACTTTGGCAGTATGTTTTATGAAGTGAAACCATGATTGAAGTTTGGAGAAGTGGCTAAGTGAAAAGCGGTCAAGCTGAAACGTGACCGGAAAACTAAATCTTAACCATGACCGACAGTTCAAGGAGTGTTTGTCTGAAACTCTTTTGTGGCTTTCTCTGTTGCATGAATCGGCCCATTGAACAAAGTCACTCAGGCATATAGCTCTGTCTAATTTGGCAGCACTTTCTATACCAATTACTGTAATTACGACACTTGAATGGCACCTACTGAGCAGAAAATTGGGATGCTTCATGTTGTGTTGATGGCAACTGTGTGCATTGACGGTAACTGTTGATTCAAAATCAAAGGGAAATTGGGTTTGTTTGTTATCGTGCCTGGATTTTAATTTGAAAATAGTTTGTGAATAATGCTTACTGTGTGTTCAGGTCTGACTGTAATCTTATCTAAAGCAGAGGTGAACCCTGCATTTACCTGGAAGTTTCCCCTGCTCCACCTACACACGGGTCTGATCTATTATTACTTTCCCAGAGGCGCGACTGTGGCAGGACTGTACCAAGTTGGTGCAGTTGGTATGGGAAGCGATGCTTGCGCCTCTGTTTTCTTTATTATGAAAGTAAAACCTGTACGCATATAAAAGACGACTGTCATGTTTATTTAAACAAAGCTCTTCTACTTTTTTCTATTTAATGTGTGATTGTCTGATTTGTCTGCATTACTTTTCTATTAACAAAAAATCTAATTTGATTGTCTGTTACACTAATGCTAATTGATGATTTTAAACATTTATTAAAGCTTTATCTTAGTTGCAAATCCCATTAATAATTAAAGAAAAGTGCACCCAGTAGCCTATTAGCTATATAAAGTGTTATTTATAACCATATATTTCTTCGTATCCATACTTTATTGCAGTGAATTGGGAAGAAAAGGAGGGGCATGAGTTCTTCCTGAACCCACTGTATGTGTGTCAACCCTTTGTTTGAGTTAAAGTGAAGTAGACCACTTTCAACCAATCAGAGCAAAGGGGAGGAGTCGGCTCCAGTTGACATGAAACTAGTGACACATGATACACCCTTATTACAAACTGGCCCGGCAGACTCCACATTACCTGGACTTACACACTGCTCATGTACTATGGATTACTTTCAGAGACCTTTTGTAAACACAGCAGGCTCCTGCTTTGCAGATTGGATGTACTTCCTACACTTTATATCTACATGTTAGATATTGATTCATTGGCCAAACTCTCCCTTGGGTGCAAACAGGTCGCAAAGGAGCCATGGCGTTGCATCTGCTGGCTTTGCATATTTGCATTTGGTCTTAACAATGGAGGAGTATGGCATTGCTCAAAACAGAGGTGTACGAGAGCGCTAACCAGTCAGGGGAGGATGAAGACAGTTTTGGGTTTCCCATTTGTGAAAGCTCCAAACTGGAGGAAGGGGATGGAGAACAAGAGGAGTACTCCTGTGAAGCAAGTGTATGTTCTGAGCAAGACCAAGGGCTGGATGAGGAGCAGCTTGTGTTGGAAGGTCTGTCCCGTCAGAAAATTAGTCATGTTTATAGTGATACTGGTGCAATAGTACGGATTAATCTGGGAGGTTGGTTTCAGTAACATGCCTGCTTTTATTTCTGTAAAGATTTTAATATTTGACGTAAAGATGCATTACAAAGAACTCCATCTGAACTGAATTGTGCTGACATAAAGGGAGAGAAAAAAGATACATTTCAAGCCATTGTTTGACATTGTCTCAACATGATCACTTCACCTTTACCACTTGTTGAGTAGGTTTGTGTTTGCAGTCGTTGACCTTTGACAGGCTGTTGCCCAGTAGCAGCAACCATCAACTCACAACTTTCCCTTACCCTGACAACCTTTCAACGCTGTAAATAGAGCCTGCTCCATATTTTCCACCCCTCAACATTACCTGATCAAAAAATAAAAAACAATTCCTTTTAGCACAGTAGTAATGGCACCGAGCGGCTTTGAGAGCCTGCTCTGTAAGACTACATTAGGTCTCCTCTTTCCTTCAATCCTTCCTTGAATTACTCGTTCTGGCTCTTTATGTTGAAAAGTAAGGGAAAGCATCCAGATCACCTATCACCAGTAAACCACACCTTCACCTGGCTCCCTTGCATTATACAATCATACCTAATAACACGATAATATGACAAGCAGGAACAAAACATTTCAGAGAAGGCTGAAATATGAACTGCTAAACTAAAGCAAGAATCTACAGGGTTTACGAGGTCGTCTGATATATAATATCACCATAGAAACGAGGTATGTGGTTGTCTGCAAAGTGTAGTCCGGAAATATTTTGCTAACTGCTACCATTGAAATAATAAATACATTAAACTAGAAACTAGAACACAATTTGAATTAACTACATTTCACTGCTTTTTTGATTGATTGATTTCTACATGTTTTATTTCTATCTTTTTATTGTGGTTCTTATCGCCATGGTATGAACAAATTTGTTTAACTGGATGAAGTGATAAGAAAATGAGGCCCTTATCAAACAACAAGGTCCACTGTAGGAATAATATTAAACTTGATATTTGCATATGACAAATCACTCTTTCTATATTTGGATTGTTTCTGTGGATGGTCAATAGTGGTTCTTTGGTTACTCTGTGCGCCTTATCAACCTACCCCAAGAGAAAAGTTTCCAAGGCTTTATATGATGTGTCTCACGCTTGTTTTCTTCATACTGCGGCGCCAAATGGTGGTGCACTGTTTGTGTTAGCTGGCTGTGTTTTGCATCTGGGCACGGCAGGGTTAAAAAGTGTACATTAAAAGTGGAAAACTAGTTTAAAGTGAAAACTATTCCTGTTAAAATGGGTCTTGTACTGTACTTAAAGCAGTATTAAGTAACTTGTTTACCTTAATAAATCCTTTTCATAGTCCTTCTGGGGGTAATACAAGTGTTTCGCTGCTCCGACCCGGAGGCCTCAATACACACTAATGGAATCATGAAGAAGAAGATGACAGGCTAACGGACAAAGCTAACTACGAGCTATCGCCACTTAAACAGTATTTACAGCCAAGTTTGAGTGAAAAATTATCTCCATTGTGTAATTGGATGTGCAATATCTCTCTCTCCCTAGTATTTACTCTCACGGACAATTAATGAGTACAAAACAGTAACATGCTACAAGACTTACGGTGTCGTAGCATGTAGCGCTTATGGCCTCTAGGGGCGTGAGTTACTTAGTACTGCTTTAAAGACCAAAGAGAGGTTTGACTTGACTGGTTTCTGTGGCACTACAGGTGTGACCACCTTGGCTGATAACAAGAGTGTTTGATTTCTAAGGAACAGGGTGGAGGTGCTTGAGTATCTGTTTGAGGTAGATCGTAATACAGGATCTGTGTGTGCGTGGTGTGATTTATGGTAAGAGGAGAAGAAAGTGTAGTGATTTTATAGTGGTATAAGACCTTTACATTTTGATCTTTAAATAATATTCTAAAATGAAAATGAGATTTAACTACGGTAACACATTGTCTTTAATTAACCATCATATAAATCTTGTAAATACATAAGAGGACAAACTTCTTTATTTGACGCAAAAAAAATCTCTTACCACAACCAGATCCAAAATGTGGCTTTTATTTGATTGATGACCTCAGTTGTTGTGTTTTCAGTGCTGTGTGCTGACCGAGTGGGACAGATGACGAAGACCTACAGCGACATTGATGCAGTCACTCGACTTCTGGAAGAAGTAAGAGTTTATTTACAATGCTTTACAGTGTTAAGCTTCTTCTTGAACCAGGGTTAGAGCTGCAAACCTTTATGGTTTTAATGGAGTAATAGCTTTACAGCAGACTGTACTTTGGTCAGACGTGATGTCCATAATGACGTCTCACCCAATGGACTTCATAACAGAGAAGCTTTCGAAAGAGAGAGCCAGCTTGTTAAAACTATATTTCAATATAATTTAAGGATGCAACAAACAAACACAGCATCATCTTTCTCCTTAATAAGCAAAGATAAAAGAGTCAGATTCATTCGGTTTACAAATGCATTCCCTTCTTAACCTAAACTATGCATTTTACTGTGTCCAACTACAGACTGTGCCTTTTATTGCCTATAAAATCATGTGGACAATAAAACGACTTTGAAATTTTTGACTGTGCATTGTTATTAAGAGATTGCTTCATTGCAGAAAGAGCGTGACTTGGAACTCGCCGCTCGCATTGGGCAGTCGCTGCTGAAGAAAAACAAAGCCCTGAGTGAGAGGAATGGACTGCTGGAAGAGCAAGTGGAGCACATTCGAGAGGAGGTATGTGCATAAACCAGCTGCTGTGCTTTTGTAAACTCATTGTTTCATTGCTTTTAGTGATGCTCCTCTTTTGTCTCCAGGTGTCTCAGCTGCGTCACGACCTGTCCATGAAAGATGAGCTGCTGCAGTTTTACACCAGCGCTGCTGAGGACAGTGAAGGAGAATCCACCACCTCCACGCCGTAAGACCTCTAACCGCACTGCTCTGTTATGCAACCAGAATTTACATGCGAACGTAAACATTTCATTAGCTACAAGGGCTGACTTCCTGGCTTTAAGCTCTGTGGGGCACTGGCTCATGTCAGAAAGCAATTTTAGGAGAGGTTCCTTAAGCCTTTTAATAAAAGCAGGTATTGTTTCACAAATGTTTCGCCCTGCCTTCAACAATACACCAAAAATCCCTTCCTGACCTGTAACATACTGTCTATTGCTCAGTTAAATCATAATGGTGACTAGGGCTGCACAATATTTATTAACACAATATTAGGTGACACATTATTCGTATCTATGGGATCCACAATATACCACAAAATCACTTCCATCTGTTTGAGATTTACATATTTCTTTGCTAACACTAAAACACATGATAACTTGATAAAAAGTTCACTTTTTCAGCCTTGCGTTCTTCCAGATTTTGTTTAAAGTCTGTTTTTTTTGCATAGTTTGCTGAAGAAACCTTAGTGCTTTTGAGTTTTATTTGAATTTAACGGCATCTACTGTGTTGTAATGGTTTAGTAAAATATACAAATGCAGTTTTGACGCTATATACAAAAACGGTTTCAAATATCGTATTTTTTGGTACAGCCGTAATGATAACTTTATTCATAATAGCAGCCCACTCTATCTGCATATGTTTTACAGTGTTCGTCTACCTGAAATTAGCGCCTCTCCTCCGACATTTTTCCCTTTGGACTTGCTGCAAAAGAAACTCAAGGATCTGGAGGAAGAAAACAAATCACTGCGATCGGAGGTACAAAGACTCCATTAATGTGATTTAAATTTGCAGCCAGTGTGAATTGATGACCAATTTATTTATGTGATATTTAGGCGAGTCATTTGGAAACCGAAACGATCTCCTACGAAGAGAAAGAGCAGCAGTTGGTGAATGACTGCGTTAAAGAACTGCGTGAGTACACTACACACATCTGATCCAGAATGCAGAGCATGGTCTTCATTTTCACAACACCATGCTCTAGATTATGACAACTTTGTTTCAAACCCACTTTCAGGTGATGCAAACCGTCAGATGGCTTCACTCGCGGAAGAACTTGCCAAAAAGACAGATGACGGCAACAGGCAGCAGGAAGAAATCACACACCTCCTCTCGCAGATAGTGGACCTGCAGAAGAAAGCCAAAATGGTAAAGCCGTAAACACATTGAAAGGAATCTCAGCAGCATTTTACTTTCCAGCGCACTAATGGGATACTGTGGTACATAAACTGTAATAACATAGTAATTATGATATTTACAAAATAATGATAATGAACCACATGCATTGTCCCTCCGTATCTCCTGCTCTGATGATATTTTTGTCCTCTTACCACAGGGCAGGCCGTAGCCAATTTGGCCGTAGCCCTAGGCAAGATTGAACTAGCAAGTCGCTATCACTTTCTGTTCCATTATGTCAGAAAATCGGCGATGTTGTAGATGGACATTATGGGGTTCAAAAATTAAATCAAATTAAATTAAAAAATAAAGCGCATTTCAGCAGAACCCCTTGCAGCCTGGGTCGCCTATGCCCAGGGCCGGCACTGTACTACCATGTTATTACTGCTCCGAGAAGTAAATTTTGTTTTGTCATTTTGTTTATTTTCCAGTTCGCTGTGGAGAATGAAGAGCTGACTCAGCACTTGGGAGCAGCGAAAGACGCCCAGCGTCAACTCACAGCTGAGGTGAAGCAATAACTGTCAAAATAGCAATGTTTAGACACAGATGCAGATGTTTTGTCTTTTTATGCAAGGATATGTATTTATTACTTTATATGTGGAAATAAAACTTTGCAGCTGCAAGAGTTACAAGACAAGTATGCCGAGTGCATGGAGATGCTGCATGAAGCTCAAGAGGAGCTCAAAAACTTTAGGAATAAAACATTACCACTAAGCACCCCCAGACGCTTCCACTCACTCGGACTATTTCCACTGGTGAGTGAACGGCAAAAGTCATTACAATTATCATTGTGTTGGTGTTTATTATAATCGATTTGATGTTGTGCTCTCTTTGGTGTAGGACTCTTTAGCAGCAGAAATTGAGGGCACCATGAGAAAAGAGCTTCAAATGGATGACCCGGATGTAGAAGAACAAAGGTAGTGATGAATATGTTTATGTCATTTTAAACTCAGTTTATCTTCTATAAACGTGCACTCTCAAAGACAAAAGACGCCTTGTGGTTTATTCTAATGTACATAACACCACATTATAAAATGGCATGTGTTTAGTCGACAATACAGTTTTTCTATTCTATTCTATTCATAAACCCATATAGCAAAATACTTTAATTCTTTCTCTGTGCTTCTCCAGGCTGCAGCCAAAGCGAGTGTTTCAGACAGTAAAGAACATGAATCTGATGCGTCAGCACCGGGCATCATTGGCTCCGTCTCCCCTCAACATCCCCGGCTCCAACCGAACTTCCAGCTTCAATTCGGGACAGACCAGTCGTGAGGGCACCCCTCGCTGTAACTCTGTTTTAGGCAGTGACACAGGAAGTGGGATTATCCTGGACAACAGAACCAGCAGTTTACTGGAGGCCTCAGACAATGGGTAAGTCACTTTTAGATAATTATGTAGATTTTTATATTTGTGAGTTTGATTTTGACACCTTTGTCTTATGTTCAAGGTTGGAGGATTCAAACAAACGTCCCCCCGGGACCCCAGGGACCCCAGGGAGCAAGGACCTTGAAGCAGCACTGCGTCGCCTGTCTCTGCGGCGCGACAACTACATTTCAGAAAAGCGTTTCTTTGAGGATGAAAGAGAGAGGAAGTTGGCTTATTTAGCCAAAGAGGATGAGAAAGGAGGTGAAGAAGGCAGTGGAGATCCCGGGACACCAACAGAAAGCCTGTTTTCACTCTGCACACATCCGTCCTTGGGAAGTGTCTGGTCAGGATACTCATTCACAGCAAGATCTTACCTTCCAGAGAAGCTGCAAATTGTGAAGCCACTCGAAGGTGAATATTTAACACAGAAAAATGATGCTATACCTTTGGATAAAGAGAGAAAAGATCCCAATTTTAGCGATAAACCAAATCGAATCATCCTCCATTCTCCCTGGTTTTTCACGCAGAGTGATTTACAAAATACAACTTTTCAGGGATACCACCAGAATTGTTACCTAATTCACAACTGCAGTGACTCCAGCATCTCAGTGAAAGCCTCTAAGTTACCCAGGCCTCTGGAGAGGCCCTTCAGCCGCTCCCTAAAGTCACAGCCTCAGCTCAGAACTCCTCTAGCTTTGGTCATTGGGCTGCTGCAAGTGCTCGAGCCACCAGAGGGCGCCCTCAGCCCGCAGCACTCGTTCTACTTTAGACACACACAGCCACGCTGCTGCTTTGAACTATGACAGAAATATAATGAAGCATGTTGTGGTGATGTGATATTTGAACTGCTTCAAACGTAAAAGTTTTCACATTTCACCGTATTCAGCACTTTATTTTGCACTGATGACAATGTTTCATTCTTCTGTTCTGCAATGGAAAAGCAGCCAAAGATGTCCCAAACCCTGGCGATAACAAATGTGCAGTGGTTTGTGGCACTGTGGTTGCCACAGTGGGGTCCCAAACTCCACTCAGATCATTTTGAGCTGTAGAAATAGATAGAAAAAGGAAAATCTGACACTGTAATTCTTGAAAATGGAAAATATTTACTTAATAAAAAGCAGATTTTTAGATTTACATTATTTTTGCTGCTTGATTTTAGTATAAGCACCTATTTCTTTTCACTGTGGGGATCCCAAACTGGTCATTTTGCTGTTAAAGACTTTACTTGCAGGTGTTGTGTGAACTCAGTGTCCTTATCATTATGTCCATATTTCCCACTTCCACCTTTTCTGTTTTGTTTATTTTCCCTGCTTGATCTGTTCTGTTATTCCAATAAAATCATACTAATTTTCTCTCTTCTCCTTTTCTTTGTTCCTCCTTTTTTCTTCTTATTTTCTAAACCACCCACTTAATATTTTAGCATTAGTGATTTATCCAAAAACAAAGCTCTAATAAGACAAATAAAGGGCATATTCATGTCCATGAACATTTGACTTTTCAATGTTGATCCACCTTTTAGTTCTATAGACTGAATATCAGGAGCTTTAACATCGATAAAACAATTGCAGGATTAAGACCTCGTATTGCTTCAATGACATGTCTGTCTTGTTTCTCTTTAGGCTCTGCAACCCTCCATGCCTGGCAGCAGCTGGCTCAGCCCCACATGGGCGGCTTGATGGACCAACGTCCCGGCGTGGTCACCAAGGGCTTTCACACTTTACCTCATGAGCAGGAACAGGACAGCTGGCAACTGGACGCGCCCGAGGAGGATGAACTTTGTTGTGACTCTTTGCCCTTGTCCAGAGACAGCGCTGCTTTGGATCTGACATGCACTACCTCTCCATCCTCTGCCTGCTGCAACCAAAATGGCACCATTAAAGACCATTTAGATTTATTACAAGACGGACAAGCTGTGCACAATCCTCTCTCCTCCACGAGCCCCTTGTCCTCTTCTGAGACGAACGGACACTTGGAGCTGACGGAGCTCCAGGCCGTACAGCCCGGCGCAGCGGGCCGCCTGCCTGGTGAGGGAACACCTTAGCTGGGACAAACACTGCACCCACCCCTGCCCTCGCTGTAGCCCTGAAGCATGGGGATAGAGGGGCGGGAGGGAGGTTATGGGAAAAGCTTTATCCGGATATCCCTACCCATGTCCTGTCATGATCCCATCCCAGCAGCAGTCATCGCATCCATCAGAACTGAGTACTTTTATGTTTTATTTTCCTGTCAATCTTCCAGCTTTCCCTCTCAAATTTCATCTTGCTTTTGTTTTTACAGTCATATTCATGCCAGTCATGCCTTTCCCTGCACAGGCTGTAACTCTCCTCTTTACTGCAGTCTTAGCTGCACAAAAACCTGTGCACACTGACAGTGCTGAAGTTCACACTGCGGTCAATCATGTGAAAGTATCAGATTTAAAAGTGCAGCTGTCCAACTCACATGAGGCTGGCTCAGGTTGTGACCCACCCTTTCAGCTTTAGGGTCTCTTTTAGAAACATTCTCTGTCGCTGCTGATCAGAAAGTGGATGTGCTTCTGCTCTGGGTCTATCTGCCTCATTTTCCTACATACTAGACTGCATATCTCTGTTTAGAGCTGTAGCTTCACTCTCTCTGACTTACACTATTTGTCCTCATGTTCTCTCCTTTTTTCTGTTCTGTAGTGAATTTCCCTGGAAAGTGTATGTCCCACACAAGTTCCACCTACACCTTCACCACTTGCAGGATCCTGCACCCCTCAGATCAGCTGACCTCTGTGTCACCCAGGTAATACACTTTCATGCTAGTTCATATTATGTCCTTATCGGGAATATTATATATTATCTTAAATCCGTGCTTTATGATCAGCCCCAGTAGGTCGAGTGAGGATGAGGAGGAAGTTGAGTTGTATCAGATGATTGATGTAGAGCACTGAGCACCTCTTGTGGTGCAAGTGGGTGAGGAAATGCATGAGACTGCAGTGGGTGCACTTCAATAATGTTATGTTGTCACTAATTTAAAATAGTGTTAAATCTACTCACAAATGTTTTTAGGAAACTAATTTGTTATGGACGATGGGCCTCATTCACGCTGCGTTCTTACACACAGACGTGTTCTTAACGCCTTGTTAGGAAGGTTTTTGGCATTCACAAAACTTTCCTCTGTAGGAACAAATCCTGTGAACAGTCAGGAGGACTCTGTACACGATCATGCTTCTGATGGAAACCACATTTCTGAGTCATGCAATTCCAGAATGTAAATATAATTATGTTAAATTACAGATTCCCCGTTTATTCAGAAATAAGTTGGTAATATCACTTTTATTTATCGCAAGTAAAGTACCAATGCATTACGGCTAAAACCTTTGAATGCCGACGTTTTCAAATAGCACTAGAGCATCGGTCTTGATCTTACAACCCTGTGTTTAAAAGGCGCCTGCTCTCCTAGTTGAGCTACGCAGGTGGAGTGTCACGCCATTGCCGCATCAGGGACCGACCCGCAGGAAGAGGATGTACCGGTTATACAGTATCTATTTAAACATTTTGTAATGAGAGCAAAGTCGTGTGCTCAAAGATATACTGTAGGTGGGTCCTTGAGATTTCTTTCTTTGGGGTTTTTGTGGGTTTTTAGTTATCGATTCATGTTTTGCCCTTCATATCCTCCTCTGGCTGCCTTCCTAGCTTTTTTGTCCTTATATGGTGAATGATAGGCGGTGACATATGCTAATTGATCCTCACACGTCGGCATTCACCAAACTCAGTATTTTCCCTACCTGTCGCAGTTTCCTGACACATTCTAAGAAGTTTCTTAAGAAGATGAATGAGGCCCATTAATATTAGTCTTAAATTAATTCTCTTCTAACACAGTATCAGGTTCAGCTGCAATGTCGAACTAATGTGCACCAAAATACCATGTATGTGTCCATGTGATCCTTAATCGTGTTTACTATTGTCTGCTTTTCATAGTTGTAACCTTATCCCCTCACTGTCTGTTTCAACTACAGCCCGTCCATGGTGTCCAGTCAGAGCAGTGCTTTTCTGGGGACCCCCACCTATACACCAACCTCTGTACCTTTCTCTGGCCCTCCCACCCCCTCCTACACCCCCAGCTGCACCCCTCGCCGACTGTCTCTCTCCCTGTCTCTGGCCGAATCCTCCACCAATCTGCGGGACTCAACCAGGACCACCAGCACTTCTCTGGGCCTTGTGCACCTCCTACAGGAGCGAGGGATCTCCTCATCGATGTATGACCCTCACAGCTGGAACAGAGGTTTGGATTCCAGTACACCATCCACCCCCTTGACAGACAGGACACCCTCTAAACCTGAAGAAAGACCACCCAAGCGTCCCAGCAGCTTGCTTTTAATGCACCCCAACACACCACCAAACTCTCCTCATCACTGCTTAAAATCTGTGTCCTCGCTTGACCCAAGACCTGTTTTTCAATTCAGTCCAAGCCAAGAAGAACCACCTTATCATGACATCTTCCTCGCCTCAAAACCAGCCCGTACTATTTTAAGGGAGGTCCTGGGGGAGTCTGATAGAGAGGCGGATGACGACATGGAGACATCAAGCTTGAGGCTTGTCGACAAACTGAAACGTTTCCCCACCCTCTCCCCTCACTCCGCTTCAGCTGGGAGCGCTGCTTTGCTTGCGCCTTTCAGTTCAACCGGCCTGGCCAATAGTGCTCTGGGTGGGGGTCTTCCAGGGCTCAATGCTGGACTGAGAAGGAATCGCAGCTATCCCGCGTTGGTAGGGGCCAGTATGGCAATGAAAGACCCGGGTGGTACTGATATACTGATACCACAAACGACTCACTCTACAGTATCGCACGACCCAAGCAAAAGTCACACAAATTCAGCTGTATCGAGGCAAGCGAGAGAACATTTCCCAACAGAGCAAGCAGCACGCAGGAAAACTAGACCAAAACTCGTACTTCAGGATTCAGTGGACAGTGAAGATGAATTTGGGGCATGAACGAGGTAAGAGTCTTCACTGATTGACTTGCACATAAAACCAAATGAAAAGAGACAAACTAGTGCTCTCAAGTCAATCATTATACCAACCCTAAAAAACTGAACTCTGAGACACTGTGGTCATTTCCAATACCTCTTGGCCAGGCGGACTATGTTGCCTTCTATTTGTCAATTTTACCTGTATATTCAACATGTTATATGCAAAATACTGCATCACTAATTGAAGGCCCTATCCAGATAAAACATATGTATACAAACTACAATAGTGTACTTTCCCATCAAAGTATTTCAGTACAATCTTGATATATTTGGGATGCATAACGATGGTGAGCGACAACAATTTCAATATCAGCGCCTGTGTGGTCATTGTCCAGAGTGAATCCCACCCACTCCTGTAGTTACAAAACCACACACTTACTGGGCGTTACTATTAGAGCCCCGTAAATATAGCAAAACTAGTGATGCCTATCGCCTATGTTGTAAAACGGGCATGATGACTTACCTTTTAAAATATACTCTGTGGCATTTTGTTCTTAAACTAGGCATAGTGTGCATTAAATTATTTATTTTTGAAAACTGGGGATTTTTTATCTTTGATCTATTATGGCTTTACCATCATAACTTGTTTTCACTATCAAATATTGCCTGTGAAAACTGTGTGTACTGTCTGGATTGGGCCTTCACTGCGCTTTGTGAATGAATGTTCATTATGTGCCTAAATCAGCTTGAATCAGATCGGGTTACAGGTCTATTGCATTCAGTCTCCTGTTGAAATGTATGCAGTGATAAGTATTTGAGTAACACACTTGTTTGAGTAACACGCCCGCTCTGCTCCCTAATCAGTTCAAGGCGTTCAGTAGTTACCTGTCCCAGCACTGTGACTGATACAAAGTGGGAGAATGTTTTGGAGAAAATCTGTCCATTAACTCATATTTCCATTCAGTCATAGCAGACTAGACACTTGACAATGGTTCAAAATATATTTGTTTGTCCAAACGTCTCTTTTTTCATACTCTACATGAGAGTTACAGGCTGGAGAAAAAGATTATTTATTTTTATGGTTAATTTCAAGGTGAAGCACATATAGGTTGAAAAAGAACAATTTCTATCAAACATTAATTTTTAATTGATTATTCTGATCAGTGATTGAGATTACCATTGATTAAACCAAAAATGTTTAAAATAAAATTATGAATTGTAAACTCTACGCTAGTGTGCACAGACAGTAGTATTTTTGTAAACTGCTGGCATAGGTTTTAACCAGTACCCGAAGCAATCCTCTGCATTCATCCAGACTTACAGTGGCTTGTGCTCCTCTGTGCCTGGATTAACTGTATGTATTGTGTTTTACTGAAGTAGCTTAACATTTGCGTGGCAATACATTAAAGGAGCTTTGGTGGTAAAGAAGACCTCTCTCTAGATCTGTCTGTCTGGTCATGTAGTGGGTGGAGCTGAATGGTTCAGAGTGAAACTTTTTAGAAAGAGATTGTTATATATTTAATACATGAGCTGAGGAGATTGAAGTGAATGTTGAGGAGAATGTCACTATTTTATGTATTTTGTTGTAGCTTCATATCAACATTTCTGTGGCACTTCAATAGTTGACATTTCCATGATTGATTATTTATTCTATTTGCTGTGGTCATGCTTATACTATGTAATGAAACGCACTGTTAAGACATACAGTATTTTGATTCTAAGTGCCAAGTTTGAAGCCAGATGTCCTTGTTCTTTGTCACTGGGTTCATTTGAATGTAAGTTATTAAACACATTAATCCTCTCATGGGCCATACATTTCTGTACATATGTTCATTTGCATTGTAAATGTCAGCATCATTCAGAGTTGTCAAGCTACATTTTGTAAAGAAAGGTCTAAAATAAAATAAAAAATACAGGGATATAAAGAGGGAAAATACCTATTTTGTTCAGGGACTGAACAGACTGTACTGTCAATGTCAAAAAATAAAAAATAAACAAAAGAAAAAAACACTTTGAGCTTCAGTTTTACTGTGTGGATGAACGACTGTCTTTGACTGAGAAAAACACTATGAATGTTGGCCATTTATTTTTTGTTGAAAATAAAGTAAGTTACATTATCATCAAGATAGATTTGCTTATCTTTACGATTCAAATATTCTCTTTAATGTTCTAGTGTTTCACAGAGGAGGTGCCCGTTGGGGCATCCCCTGTAGCCCTTGAGACTCTTTGTAGAAAATATAGCCATTCAATTTCTCGCACCTTGATGTTAATAGATTAAGGTTATTTGTGTTCTTGTGACTCAGCATTTGTTTAAAAAGCATGAATTTGTCATATTCTTAATAATCTTTAATTAAACAGTTTAGACATCAAAACACTATGGTACCCATGGAAACCTCAGAATACTAAGTGATGATTTTTAATGGTGTTGTTATATGTTTTAGTTCAGCAAAAAAATGTTTCCAATGTAATCTCTGCACAATTTGCTTTAGGGATTTGGAATTTGCCTAAGATTATTATTAGTTGTGTTAAGGTAGTAACTCTCCTGGAGGCTGATCGTCTGCTCTGTTACATTGGAGATGAATTGTTGAGCCTTAATCCATAATTCATTACGACATCTACACTCATAGACAAGATGAGGTATTGTTTCTAATTCACTGGCACAGAAACTACAATCATAGTCAATATCCAGTTTGAACCTTTGCAGGGTTTTCTTCGCTGGGTAGATGTGAAGAATTTTGTATGTTACTTCCTTAATTTTGTTATGCAGAATGTCTCTCCGACCAGCCAAGCCCTATCCCGGTCTATCTCACCCTACAATGAGTTCCAATAAGCCATTGCGGGTCGAGCTCGAGATTGTACAAGATTTCTAATGCATCTATTTGAGCACTTTGTTGTCGTTACATCTATTTGTTCTATAAACAATTGCTTTCCTATGTTTTGCCCTTGCATTTAGCACCTTTCACAAGATGAGACAGACCTTACTGGAATCGGAATGATGTGAAAAACTAGAATTAATTACTTGATTTGCCCAAATTATGCCCTTATCGAACCAGGATTTATAGAAGATAAAGATTTGTTTTTGTGTAGAATATTTTCATTGTTCCAGAGGTAACAGCTGGTTGGTGAGAAACCCCACTTAGAGATCAGCCCCCAGGAGAGTTGTGCTTGCTTGTGGAAGTTTGAGAGAGCTAATAGTAATTTTTCAACCTTAAAATTGAGTCCTCTTGAGTTATTCAGTGTTTCAAAACGTAATACCTCGAGAGCGCCTCTTCCTTTCTTATCGCTAACAATGTCTTTTTTTAAGTAATGGGCTTTATTTTTCCATATAAAGTCACACAAAATATGGTCCAGCTTTTTGCATATGTTAGGAGGCATCTCCATTGCAGATCTTGATGTTCCTTCTGCTTTGTTCTACCATATGACAGGTCTCTCATTAACCACATTCTGAAATTATATGTTATTTGGCAAATAATTGGTAAGAAATTAAGAGGACATCATTCTGCTTGTTTTTTGTCAATGGTTATACCAAGGTAAGTGATTCTGGTTTTAACGGGCACACCATGTATCTGTTGTACTGCGCGTGTTTTCAATGGCAATATCACAGATTTACTCAAATTCATTTTCAGACCAGAAACAGCTGAAAAGTCTTCAATACACTCTACCACCAATTTCTCCCGGAGTTTTCAGTTTTCAAATGCTTGAATACCTTGAAAGATATATTTTAGCACATTCATTGTCTGTGTTACCAGCAGAAAGAGAAACGGACTTAACAGACAGTAAATGTCTCCACAGGGAAATTAAAAACAGTCTCTTATCCTTTATTCTACTGCATTATTTATTCTTTCCTCACTCTTTGTTGACAGTCCACTTTTTGAGCCACAGCTGCCCAGGGGTATACTGACGGAGGTGAGGCTGCCAATCTGCGCCATAAGACACTGCTACAAACTTACAGGGACACGCCTGACAGTTCAGTTGTGTGCATATCGCCCATAGAAGATTTATGTAAGTATGGAAGCATGAACTGCTCATCAATTCAAATGATTTTACTTTTCCCTCTCAGGTTGAGATTACAGAAGAAGTTTAAGCAGATTGTGAAAGCTCTCCCAATATCACTTGTAGCTGTGATTAAGCAGGATATAATATATTGAAAAGTCACTCCTACCTTAAGAGAACGCTGCATTAATGGGATTGATTTTCAGAATTACAAATGCAACAAGTTTATAAGAAACTGTCAAACAAGCTCTCTCAAAAGAGATTATATTCTCTCTTTGGAAAGCAGATTATAATAAAGATTAGATGTAAATACTTAAAATTCCCTGTCCCGCCAAAGATGAAAGAAATTCAATTTAATATTATTAATAGTATTTATCCAACTAGTGTTTTCTTAAGACATAGATTTAAAATGGATGTAGGAAACTGTAGCTTCTGTGAAAATGAACCCGAAGATTTAGATCATCTGTTTTGTTTGGGTGAAGTTGTACAAAGGTTTTGGCTGGACAGTCAACAATGGATCGTCTTCAAAGGAATTCAGATGATCAATCTAACAATTCATGATTTAAAATATGTCATTTTTCGAAATAATCATAATCATTTTGGCATAAAGGATGTAATTTTGCAAGTAAACATTTCATACATAAATGTCGCCTTTTCAAGACAAAACGTTACTCATTGGAGGAATGAGCTGAAACTATTTTTATAACTCCTTATTGTTGATTAACAACCAAAATGCAACCAAACCGGCTTTGTTTATAGACAATCTTATAGAATAATTGCCCTTTTACTTTTTTTTCTCAATATATAAGTGCCATTTATAACATGTCCCATGTTCTTGTGATGATATGTACTGCAGTCTGTTTTCTACTATGTGATCACACCGCCTTTGCGATGCCCAATCCCGTCAGACCTTGGAAGCCAAGCAGGGAAGGGCCTGGTCGGTACTTGGATGGGAGACCGTTTGGTAACACCAGGAAGCCTAGCGAATGTAGTGTGTGAGCGAGTGAGTGGTGGTGGTCGGAGGGGCCGATGGCGCAGACTGGTTGCCTCGCTTCCGTCAGTCTACCCCAGGGCAGCTGTGGCTATAATAGTAGCTTACCACCACCGAGTATGGAGTGAATGAATAGTGCAATGTAAAGCGTCTTTGAGTGGCCAGAAAAGCGCTATATAAAACCGATGCATTATTATTATTATTATTATTATTATACTGCACCTAATTTGTTTGTATTTACTTGTTAAAGTGGAAAAAAAAGAAAAGAAAAAAAAGTGCAGTAAGAGCTTCTTTCCACTGAGAGGCGCTATGGTTTAATACTATTACCGTGGGCAAAAACTTGTGCTGTCGACATGATGGAATCCAAACAGACAATTAACTTAAGTAGTTAAAAAAGCGGCAAACACGATGCATTTCTGAGCATTTATACGAGCCGAGGCTGACCATGCAAAACACAAGTAGTAAATGAGGTGAGCACTGGTTTAAACTATCTCCAGACTAGTCATGATCATCAAAGTAATTTGGATGAGAGTGGTACTGAACTGTCTGGATCATGGCGCCTCACATAGTCTGCATTACCCCAACGCCTCCAAAATAATCTGCGAGAGAGACCTGGGCTCTTGGACTGACGTGCAGAGATGCGGGCCGGATGACAGATGGGTGGGCAGGATTTGATGCTTGTGCGCTGCTTTCTGAAGCTCTGCGGAGCACGAGCAGGTGTGTGCGATCCCACTGGGGAAACGGCGACAGTCTGGAGAGTTGAGTCAGCCAGGACTGAAGTTAACAACATCTAATCAGTCCAAGATCGGAGGCGAAAAACTTTCAGAGGGGATTTGGGGAATTCTGCTGTGGGGTTGACAACGTGGCCTTAAATAGTCATTGGGCACTCATAGCGGTACATCAACCATTCACCCTTTCACGCTCTTGCATAAACACTGGAGACAAGGCGGGTTAAAGGAACAGGCCACCGTTGTTCCATACTGAGATATGTTCTCACCTGAGCTTAGACGAGTTGATACGTACCTGTCTGGTCTGTGTGCGTGCCCGTGGAAGAGCTTGGTCGCTTCTAGCTTCACCCTGTTTGGAGCTATAGGAATACACTGGGAGAGGCCAAATGCTAACAACATCTTTGGTCTTTTTGCGTGACTGAGCGCACGCACAAAGACCAGACAGGTAGGTATCAACTAGGACAGTTTGCATCAGCAGGAGCCGGAACACGAACCACCAAACCTCTGATTATGAGTCAACCTACTCTACCATCTGAGCCACCACCGTCTCATCACATGTCCAACACCAGGGCAGTTACAGTAGTAGTACAGCCTCGCCGAGTGTGGAAGGGATACAACAAAGTGTCTTTTAAGTATCCAGAAAAACGCTATGCAAAATCTATGTTAATTTTTGTCCAACGTACACTGTGCACCTCCAAGTCTTTCTCATTTTATACCCTCTTAGTTACACTGACCCTAAGTTGGATTCATTCTTCTCCAGAGTAGATGTGGCACTGTTGAGCAGGCTTACTGTCTCTTTGTTAATCATAAGAACACTGTATTAAATTTGTGTTAACATACGTGTCTGTGTAGGCTGTGGCTTGTCCTACAGTAAGTCTAGTCTTACGGCTGCATTGAATTTAATATTCTATCTCTTGTAACTAGTTGTCATGCTTGTCACTCATTCCATCCGTCACCAGGCATGACCTCTTTGCTCCTCAGGGAAAATCTCCACAAGGCCCAGCTTCTGTAGATGGTGGACACTTGAAGCCAAGAGCCGGTTGAGCACGGTTTAATTAAAGGCAACACGAGGCTTGGCAGCGAATCCTTTTCTGAAGAGGTGAAGCATGACTGGGCTCACTCCACACAACCATCATCCTGAAACAACCATTCGCTCATCAGCCAGAGCGGCCAGAGTTTGGGAAGGTACCTCTCAGTTTGTTGTAACATGAATTTCAATTATCCACATGCTAAGTCATCTTTATTTTTATGTATAGCTTAAACTGCACAGAACAGACTATGCAGGCTCAAGTATGCACTCAAAAGTATATATGCAGCACTTTGCACCCTGGGGAAACTTTCTCCTGTAAGATAAAATGCCTCGTGAATGCCAGATGTCGGCTCTGGTAGTATTGATCATGAGGATTGTATGTCTAATATGTATATGTAGTGTGCGAGCATGTCTGCAGCACGATATACTGTGTTTGGAAAAATATCATATAAACTATTAGTTTTCACAGTCAACATGTAGATTGCATTTTATGTGAGAAATGAATGGGTTTTTTCTCAGGCATTCTGCCATCCCTCAGCTCTGAAGAGAGGCAGAAGCTCACAGTGATCTTTGCACAGCCGGAGTCAGTGTTGATCTATGACTTCAAGGATTTAACTCCAAAACATTAAATGACTCATCGCTGCCCGTTATAATGAGGAAATCTCCCTAACTCAAATGCAGACATTATCTGCCTCCCCAATGTGGACGGAGACATGTCAAAGCTGCTAATAATTAAGACTTGATTTCTGTTATTAGAAGTGAGGTGAGGTCTTACTGAGGTAATGAGATGCTTCCTCATTCATATTTATATTGTGCACTGCGACATGAATATTGCATGGCTTCTTGGCTTATTTGTTAAGTATGGCAGCACAAATGATACCCTGGGCACAAAATACCCGGGGGTTTTGTTAAGACACAGTGTGTGGCTATAGCTAATGTTTAATGGTTGATATATTCACTAAATTAAAATATATTGGTTTTGTTTTTATTTTCTTCCCTCTTAAGCACTTTTGCCCTGAAGTCGGCACAGCAAGTGCATGTGCCTCCTGGTGTCGTCTGATTTACATTTGGATTCTGCACTTTCTCTACACACATTTCTAGTTTCTGAGCCTTGACTGTGGCACAGAAATGGAAACTTGGCTCATAATAATGTTTTCTTGGTTGTAACAGGGCAGTATGGTTGATTAATTGTTAGCCTAATTCAGTAGTAGATGTTGCTGGACTTTTCCGACACCTAGAGACTTTCCCTCTTAAGAATTGTTGAATAGAAGACGCTCAGATGCTCGGTTTGACAATAGCCATAGTGGGCTTGTTGCCCAGACGTAGCAGATGGGACAGGGCAATGTGGTTGAGTTTACAGCTTCAGTAGCTCTGGTGTTGTAGTTGTTGATTGTGAAGCATTTTTTTGTTTTAGTAATTTGTATTTCACTTTTGAGATTTACATTGACTCTGTGCATAACTTCAAATCATAACAACGCCGCCCAAGATGTGACTTCCTGTTTCAATCTAGCACACCAAAATAAAAGCACCATCTTATTCATTAGTTCAGCTTTCTTCCTGCCTAACTATTAACAGACAAAACACTTATAATATGTGTATTTATCTATTCTTGTAATGTGTCAAGTACCTGCTGAACTAATCAATGAGATGAGTTGTGTGCTTTTATTTTGGCAGGCAGGATCAAAACAGCAAGTCACTTCCCGGGCGGCGTTGTTTTGATTTGAAGTTATGAAAAGAGTCAATTATTTGTCGATGATTTTTAATAGTGGTCTCAGTTTACTTGTTGCAGCCTCGAGTTAAAACTTCCATTAACCATAACCAATAATGTGTTTGCCCAGTGGAGGCCTCTGCAGCTGATGTTCACTCATGCAGAGCTATCACTGTCTAAAATGTTCTTTGCTGCCATTAGCCACTTTTATTACCATTAAATGTGATGTTACAATCTGTTGAGAAGTCGGTGCAAAAGGGGGTCTTGTCATATATCATCTTCTATTATTTGTCTTTTATACTTGTGTGATGTCAAGAGGCGTTTGCATAAGATAACCTTAGGGCAGTGAGGAAGCAAATAGCCCACAGGAAGCAGTAACTAATGCATTAATGAGTATGGGCATTGAATTGGCCTTACTTCAATTGCCATTTTGTAATGTTGAGTACATACAGTATGTGTAAAAATGTATATATTCCTGTTTCTTATGTGTTGGTCCCAAGCTCAAATAAAAGGTTTTGCACGCTACTGACACATATTACTACTGTATAACCATAGAGGACATTGTCTTTATACACCTGACCAAAAAAAAAAAAAAGTTGCCACAAAAATTAGGTCACATACTCTATTCTACTCTACACTTTTTCAGTAAAGATCTTGTATTGATGATGAGAGAGTGTGACCACAGTGGAAAGCCTTCTCCAGCACATCCCAAAATGACGTCTAATGCCTTTTTCACAGATGAAGACCCTGTTCATTCTGGATATTCAGGTTCAGCTGAGCTTATTCTTTGGGCACATGAAGTTGCTGAATTTAGTCCTGATCAACTTCAGCAACACCAGATCAGAAGAGTTAGTTAAATCCAACATGTTTAATTTCATGTAACTATACTTGGATCGTGTAACTACTCAGTCCAAACCCCAGTTTGGACCTATACCTATGCTAGGAGAGGCTAAATGCTAACAACGTCTGGTCTTTTTGCGTGACTGAGTACACGCACAAAGACCAGACAGGTACGCATCAACTCATCTAAGCTCAGGTAAGAACATATCTCAGCATGTAAAACGGTGGCCTGTTCCTTTAAATATCAGTGTGGTCTGACCAGATGAGCGAGAAGAAGCCTCTAACAAGAGGGGCAAAATGTTCTCAACGAAAACTCCTTCAAGTGGCCGACTTTGAAAGCTTCTACTAAGGAGGATACAGTCCTGGATGATACAGAGCTTACGCTAAAGTAAAGTGCTATGTAACGAGTCCAAACTGGCACTCTGTGGATAATCGACGCCTTCACTCTGAACAGGGAAAGCCACAGCAAGTAATATCCTCACGACTCACTCTCCTCCGTAGACGGCCACTTTGGCTTTCAAGATTGAATACAAAACTATTCACTTATATGTTGACACAAAAGAAAATAAATTACGATGGAAAAAGAAAGCAATAACTCAATTACTCTAACCTTTAATAAGTTGCCTGATGTATTTAGCTCATGAAGGATAAATAAAACATGCACCCCGTGATCAGACCTTGTTCTCCATTGCAATTATTACACTTTCACTGTGACATTTTTAACTCAAATATTCACATCAGATTATTTGAATTAGCCAGACGCTTAATTCAATCTAGCCAAATGAAGGAGAATTGCGTGTGATATGATTTGCCCGGGAACATGCATTAGCTGCTGACATCACCCGCTCATTTCCTTCTCACACTTCCTACGGATCGGCCACAAACGTGAATGAATGACAAAAATAACAACAATTACACTGCGTTAATACCAACATATTGACTACGCGACATAAACCATTGAAATTTACTCAACCCAATAACGTCTAGTCAGTTATCTCCCGGGGTAAAAAATCATCGTAATGTGGTGTTGATGATGGAGATAGAGAGCGGGGGCCATTTTCGTTCCCAGACCAACTGAAAGTCCTCCTCCAATGGGACATGCCAGAAAACACTTGATTTCTATGAGCTCCTTACAATGTTACTGAATAATGTTACATGACATACTGTACTTCAAAAAGCAATGCATACAGTACGTGCAGCTATAGTAATTGCATAATAATGATGCATTTACAAGAGCCAGTCCTTGCCACAGCTCTGACATCAGCATATGGCTCCTGGGCCAGGTTTTGACCCGGCAACAATCGAATAAATATTCCTTCACTACAGCGCATGATTTGTTACTTCCTCTCAGTGAGTCAAAAAGTCTAGAACTATTAAATCACTCCTCCTCGTGGTCTGGTTGGCCGTATGCTTGATTTTACCCGTGTTGTTTTTACAGGTTATTGGACTGTGGCCTTGAAAAATTATTCAGGGATCTGGGGAGACAGCCATTGGTGATTATGGAGACACAGGAGGTGGATGTGAGGTGGGTTCGTGCTTATTTGGCACACATTTGGATATTGGGACATCCTGTTGTGGTGACATTCCCAGCACGAGGTTTTATATATAGCAGCTTGTTTCACCTGCGTTATCTGGAGGTAAAACGAGGTGTCACGGGGATAGAATTGTGGGATTTAGTTGGAAGTGTGTGTGTATGTGATTGTTGCAGAAACATGTGTAGATAATCAGGATTTCTGTTCATTTGAAACCAAAGCCACGGCCCTTAGCAGCGCACGAGCTGGCATGTCATTTATGTTTAGTGTTAAATTTTCATGATACGTGTAAAACATTTAGAGCGAGTGATTGGTGAAGCTGACAGAACCACATTATTGGTGGCGCCAGCATAATAAAAACATGAACATAAACCTAATCTAACAAGAGCATGACTCACGAGGAGAGGTGGAACACGCTAATAAAGCTTGTTCACACAGACAGATTTGTTATTTCAAACTGGCGGCAAGATTTGTGTGGGGGAAATACAGCACGCTCTTTTCATACATACTTACAAGCATTGCATTCATTGAATTAGATGCCTGGTTACTTTACAGAGGGTTATACATTTTGATGAGAATATCACTTCTGTCTATGGAGCCCACGGAGTCTCGTTGTTGTATGAAGGTATAATAGTTTATTGCATACTTTCTGACTAATGATATCACTAAGCATTTATGTGTGCCTTTAAAAAAATGTATAATGGTCATTCTAATATTTTCAGATAGCACAGTTTATTGATTCATTCAGCTCTTTGTATTTCTGAGCAACTGATTCTCGGTGGAACAATCTTACGTCGAGAGGTCATTAATGGCACTGTGTTTTATTGTCTATTTACTGATTGCACATGTCACTGGTCATGGCCAAAGCCTAATGGTGGGATTGTCTTATCGTTGACCTCTCCACAGCGGCTGTGCTTTATGAAGCATTAGGGCCACTCTGTGTACGTTTATGACCATTATCTGCAGCGGTCACGTCGTTATGGTTTTGTACAGTTGTTTCTAGTGGTCACGACGAAGAGAAGAAGAAAGACATGAAAGAACAGAGGAAACTGAGAAACTTTGTTGTATATGTTTAAAATGTATTCTTCTGGGAAAGTAGGTTTTAAGTAATGATCATCCAGTGGCATGCATGTGGAAGTGAACTATTGTAATTAACTACAACAAATGTGTGAAATTTGTATATCTATAAATAACCTCAATCTAGCTGACAAACCTCCAGTCAGTTATAAGTCTTGTAATTTTCTTATGCTGCTTGTGGCCTTTGTAGATATCGCCAGGATCATGGCATTGTCGGACTGTTTTCTCGATGAGTGTTGGCACTGATTCCCGTTCCACTCTCATCTAAACTGACACTTTAATATGCAGCTTGTCCAAAACGAAATGTCTCCGTGCTCCATCAAAATCAAGTGCTCCCAATGACACCTGTTTTCAACGTCTTCAACGCAGTAACATTTTTAAGTTACTGCATGACATCAGTGGCCACTTGAGCGCCATGGTGACGTAGTTTCTTCTCAATGTGTAGACACACACAGACTGACCGACCACTTTATCACGGTGAGTGGCTTCTTGACTCACAGTTCATGCAGTTGTTCAGTATGCATGTCCATGTCCCCAAGTGAAGCAAAGTGTGTCCACATTCACACACCAGGCCTAAACGTATATGATCAAAACCAATATCTTTATTGTTGATTACTGAAAACAGCAGTTTGTACTCTACTACTACCGCTTACACTTGATTGAGCAGAATTAGAGCATTAGAAAAGAAAAGTTACAGCCCTTTTTTGCCATTATAAAACATATGCACCAAAATATAAAGGGACTATACAGAGTGATACTACAATGATGACGAAACCTTCTGTTGGTCTGTAAATGCAGTAAATTAGAATAACTGCCTTGTATAAAATTGCTCTCTCAAAATGGCTGTAGTGAATGTCTTGAAATAGGCCTCTGTCTCTTTAAGAACCTCTGACCCTTTCCGACACGCCCCCTCTACACGCTGTCTGTGGCATCAGTGGGTTCAGCTGAGGAGCAGTGGTTGGTTACTCGGCTGGTGACGAAAGCTCGGAGGCGTCTCCAGGAGGTGGGGGCGTTCCTAGGAGGATTCAGGCAAAGCTGTCCCTAAAATGGCTGCCATCAGAGTTTTTACAGATTACTCAAAAATACGTGAATGTGCCAAGGCAACACTTCAGGCAGGAGGTTTTTAATGAGGGAGTGACATAATAACATGATGTAAAGCTTGAAAAAGTCGATTTTGCATAATACCCCCCCTTTAGTATAGAAGGTGCAGTTACACGTATGACCTGAAGTGGCAGTAGTGAGTATACAATGGCTAACTTGCATCTAGCCCCTTTAACATTAAGGTTAACTTTATTAATCTATCAATCAAAGTTCTAGAGTTTAGGCCCGGCCATGGATAAAGCACTATCGCCTGGGCACATTATAGAGATAATATAAAAGAAATAGACCGTCAGCCATTCAGCCCCATTCATGGTAATGGTCCAGTGTTTTTTGTGAAGTTAGCATCTTGCTCCTCCTACAGAGCATATTCCTTAAAAGGGCAGAAAAGTGGGAAGCGCCGCCCTCGTGGGGTGGGCCGAGTGTGTACGAGCTTCCACAGTGCTACAGAGCCAATCAAAGACTATTGATTGGCTCTGACTAATTTAAAAGCTTTAACTTTTAAATTCTACAGCACAACAGTGGTTAAAGATATGATACCCAGGCCAGCCTTGTCACATGGGTTACAGCGGTTTTCAGAAAAAGAAAAAAAACTCTTTGGAGCCAGGATTTTAAGCAGTGCTAGGAAGGTGCACAGTCTCCATTGGAAAGTTTCTTTTGGAGTCGCCCCTGGCCACCAGGCGGTAATGCAGCAATGTCGTTTTCCTGCCATGAGTTAGAGAAGCGTTTCCTCTGCACATCCATACTGAGCTCCAGACCTCGCCTGCAACTGTTCTAAATTACACCAAAAGTCAAAATGATGAGAGTTTTTCTTCTACCAATGTTTTATTTCAATATTTAATTTTTTAATTTTTAATTTTTAAGGAACAGTACTTATACATGCTTTATACTTATTTCTGAACAGTTCTAACTTCATAAATCACTTTTTGTATTCTCCACTATGGTAAATCATTAAATAATAAATATTTCTGTTGATAATATATTCATTAGTGCTCTTTGATATCAAACCATCTTCAGCTGAAATGATGGAAAACAGCATCTGTAATATATTTATTTCTAATCTCAGACCACTCCCCACATGCTCATTTCCCTCTGACATCTATAATTCACATGTCTGATACTTAAATCACGTGCTCGAGCCGCTGTTGGGATTTGGCTTGAGTTTATTATTGATGAAAAGTTCACTGGTGTTAAACATGATTTATACCTGTGTGCCTTTAATGATGGTGTCGACAGTCAGCGGCCTTAGAGGAAGCCATTACTGTAATAGCCATAGGAAACAGCAGGTCATGTGTGTATTCCCCGTATGCTAGGTTTGGCTCTTGACAGCTTCCGATTATAAATGGCACTCATTATTCACGGGCAAATGCAAAAAGGGGTAAAGATACAGACACGCTTCTTAAATACTCATTAATAATCATTCATTTGGAGTGAGAAGCCAAGCCAGACGATGCAATATGTAGGACATTTTCTTCAGTATCATATTGTTCAATGAATTTTAATGAGATTTCAAATTAAACCAGGTGCACAGAAAATCAATGTTGTCTGAGCGCATCATGTCGAGCCCGAAATTCCCACCTAATCCAGGTTTAGCGCTGCAGTTTAAATATCACGGCGAAAAATGTGACATCCACTGTAATGAACACGCGTCGTATTTAAATAACCAGTGAAAGTTAATCATATGTTTCTCCCCGTGTTACTTTAGTCTGGGAAACAATGCTTTGATGAGACAAGGGCTGCACGATGTATTACCAAATTACCAATATTCATGCATGTTTTCTACTGTGTGTCATGTCTGCAGATGACTCCCCAGACACGGCACGGGGTCTGCCCCACTGCTCCTTTGTTTAGCCACCAACAACAATACAAAGACGAAATAAATTATTGAACACAAACTAATTAAAACAGTACAAAGTAAAGTGCTGACTTCATAAAATTCAGCCCTAACTTGGAGCCAGTATGAATATAATGATTTTGTTCATTAAAGTATAGATGAGAAATATGTGGCCAGTAAAGGCTTTGTGATTACTTCCACACAGATTGACCACGATCTAAGTCAGCTGCTTCCTCCTTTTCATATCAGAAAAGGCTGTTTATTTTGTTTCTACTGAGCCCTGGAAATTATTCTATTTACCGTCTCTGCTTACTTGATAACAGATGGGAACTGGAGCTGACAGCACAAGACTGTATTGTGATGGATGGTTACTTAGACGGCAAACCTCCGCTTTGAGAAGAAGTTTACATAGTGACATAACAGAATGCTAAATCACAGTCTATCAGCGGCAGTGGCTCTGCGGGTGAACTCAGACTGGGAAGAAAAAGACAAGTTTGGTGCCAACTTTGTAAAAATGTGAGACTTTGTACTTCCATCATAACTTGATATTGATTGAACTCACCTTAGATCATACAGTGATATTACAGCCTGTTTCTGTCCAGCAATACTTTGACGAGAGCAGAGCTAGCTATTCATTACTGGTGGCTACAGTGGGCACGTCATATTTAAATGCCGTAATGGAGCTGTTTCCTGTCCTTGTTTTGTTTCTATGTGGTTATAGCTACGTTTTGCTGAAGTAAATGAATATTTAAACAGTGTGTGGCAGAAAACATGACGATGGTGGATAATAAGTTACAACATGTAAAAAGAAAAGGCAATCAATCAAAATGTAATCAAAATCATAATCTCAACTTTGGTCAATCTCAAAAATCGTGATTGGGACTTTATAATCGTCAGGTTTACGGCCAACTCTTTGGCAGGAACAGCCGTTTTGGAGTTTTAAAGTGTTCAAGGATTCTTGAGTGGGGAAACATTTTGTGTTTTCCATCAGCTGAGCATTATAAAAGGTCTATCTTGTGTCCATTAATCAGCTGTATGTTTTTTTGTCATATTGTCTGGGAATCCTTTACATACTATCTAGGTAAATACTTCATAAGATGTGTTCATAAACTCATATTTTTTTTTCATTGTGGCTAAAAGCTAATATTATTTGATGCTTATAAAACAGTGCTTGACCAAAAAAAAAAAACGTCACCGCCTGGATTTAACCAGCTGTTGATCTGAGGTTACTACAGGTCTAGGTTCAGCAACACATTGTCCCCAAAGAATGAGATCAGCTGAACATCCTGAATGACCAGGTTATTCCATCAATGGGTTCCTTCTTCCCTGATGGCACGGCATATTCCAATAGGACAGTGTCATGATTCATCAGACTCACATTGTGAAAGAGTGGTTCATTATTTTCACGCATGGATCGGCCACTACAGTGTCCAGATCTTGACCCCATTGAGAATCTTTGGGATGTGCTGGAGAAGGCTTTGAGCAGTGGTCTCACTCTCCCATCATCAATGCAAGATCTTGGTGCAAAATGAAAGCAATGTTGACAGCTTCTTGAAACAATGCCACAGCGAATGAGTGCTGTATTCAAAGTCCAAAAAATATATATATATGAGAATGTGACCTTTATTTTTTGACAACGTTCATTTCCATAAATAAAATCCACAACCTCCATGACCAAGGTGCTGTAATTGCCAAGCTCTGCCCCACCCCTGCAGGCTTTTCTCTGTGTCTCCTCTGATCCTCAAGCGTCTAATTGGTCCCGTCTTAAAGCATTGGACCCAAACCAAGCACAGCCGTTGTTGTTGCATTTCCCATTCAAATATTGTTGAACACTCGCTGATATGGTCAACCAAGTAATGCTGCGCACCTTCTATATGTCCATCACTGTCATTGTGGATGCCGCGCGAGACGATTTATTCTGTGCTCAATGAAAGTCAAGCGTCCCGGAGAGAGAGCGCGGCGGCTCCAATTAAACATCTCCGCTCACTCCGCCTCAATTCCCCGGTGCCATCCTGCAGTCAGTTACAGGAACATGCCATCAATCCTCTCAACAACAATAAATAATGATTCTTTGTGTGTGTGTGTCGATGGTGAACATGGGTCTAAAGAGACATCTCAAATTATGTTCAGTTTTGCTATTTGTTTTAATACGTGCATTGACAAGGCTGTGGATGTTCAAAGGCTTAAAGTTGCTAAGTCGTGACAGAAATATGTAAATGTGTTTTGTTCCCCTGACGTTCAGCGGAGACTTTGAAGTGAAAACTCACGACTCAATTGATCTGCTTTACATTTGAACAAGTCTTAGAAAAATGGTGTCTGTCCTTGTACATGTTTGGGCTGTATCATGCTGATGTTTATTCTTTCATCACCCTCACCCAGTACAGGTGCAGCAAACTTGTAATAGGTTGCACAAGGTTTTTTAATATCCATCATATTTGCTGTATATGTTATAACGATTAACAAAAGAGATTAAATATTGAACGAAAGTTGTCCCATTATAAACACATTTATCATGAAAGAGCATAGCAACGGACATTCAGCTGCTCTCCTTCAAAAACACACACACAAGAGTAACAATAGGCTGTTGATGTAATGATTCAGCTTCATTGAAATGAACTATCACTATTGACCGCACTGTTTGGGCACTCGGTCTGAGCGTGTGTATGAAAGAATAGATGGAGTTTGCGGACGCACATCTTTGCGTGTCTTGCTTGTAGGTTTATGACTAATGCTCCACATGGATGTGCGTCTCTTGGTCACAGAGGTCAAAGAGAACGGGAGCGTGTGCCATTGTGAGCGTAATACAGGGGAAACGTTCCTGACAGGGACTAATGCTATCTGTCAATGCTGTGTCAATGTTATGTAAGAGACGCGATAACAAACGGTGCAGGCTGGCAAACACAATGGGACAGTCGACAATAATCGGAATATGCTGGCCATTTCTACAGCGCATTGACTTAATATAAGCTTTTACTATCAACGACACACAATTTATTCAACATGCTGGAGCAAAATACATTGAGGCTTGTAAAGAGAATGTTGTTTACCCAACCTACTCTGATTGAAAAAACAGCATATAATACATAGTCTAGGAATTACGATGTTCCTATTGTACAGTGTGGCTGAAAACTTTATGGAGGACACGAGCCCCATTCACAAAAGGATCATTTTGTGGCACTCATTGCTTCAAATTAAAGTTGTAATACTGTAAAACAGCCTCATTTTCTGCTTATCTTTGGAAAACAGAAATGCAAGGAGTAACTTTGCGAAATTGTTTTATTCAAACAGTTTCAACATAGTTCCATATTATTAACAAAAAATGCAAATCATGTTTCATTGTCATCCTTTATACTGATTAGGGCTTTAATCATTTCTACATAAATTCACTACGTACAGTAAGTAACATACCTGCCAAACAACTGTGGTTACAGTTTTAGAAACCGTCTTATTTCCATTATATTACTGCACGTTAAAATTAAGTGAACTTTATTTATATAGCGCCTTTCACAGACATAGTCACAAAGCGCTTTACATGAGACAATTGTACATTCACTCCATACTCGGTGGAGTTCAGTTTCCCCTGGGGGAGACTGATAGAAACGTCGTCGGGACAACACATCTACGCCAACGGTCCCTCTGAACACCATACACTCACGCACACACAGCCATCCTCTTGTGGTTTTGAGCAAATTGTGCTGGTCATGATGCTATACATCAGGCTATTGCTTACGTTGTGTCACATGACTGAGCCCTTATGAACCCGTCTTATTACTGTGTGACTATTGGCTGACCCTTGAACCTTTAATTACATTTCTATTGGAGCCTATAGCGTAGCAGACAAAGGTAATAACTGCACTAACGGAGTGTTACAATAAAGTTTCTCTGGACTTACATGCCCTGCAGCCACTGTCCACCGTGATGTCTTTATTCCTACCACACTAGTCTGTCTTTCTATGGCGTTTCTCTGTCACCTTTTTATTGGTACCATGTCGCCCGAGGCACAAAGAGAGCCAGACGCAGACACAGCAGCAGCACCCACTCGGTGTGACACTAACGCTCCCCGTGGGTGCTACACAATACCGCCGCTCCCTACTGGTTAATCACAGACCCAAGAGCGAGCCGCCTTTTGGTGCTCGGACCTTTATTGATTTTTAGAAAGAGAGAGAGGGCCACCAGGGAAGTTAGAAGTGGGGCGTGTGTACATGATGTAGGGTGTATTGCGGCTTTTATTCCATTACCCGTTCAGTTATACCTAGATCTGTCCAAGTCTGTGGTGCAGTGATGCTAGTGGTCATCTCTGGGTCATTGCTTCATATTCTGACCAGTCACAGTCTGAACAAAATGATTGTGTGTTGTGTTCAGTGGCACATTGTGGCTTGCTCTGTAATCTGGAATATTGTGAGAAAAATATATTCAAAATAAATATTGCACTTTGCAACAAACATAGAGAATTGATCGTTTTTGCACTGGGTTTATTCCTTGTTGATGTTCCCATCTCTTTCTCACAGAGTGACTCCATGTCCTCCAATAAATCTATAAATCCCCTTTGGTCTGTGGGTCTCCTGCTGGCAGCTCTAAACAAACCCTTCCACTATGTTTATCCCTTTTCTGTTCACTCACGTATAGATCTTTAGGTGTAGTAAGTAGTAGTAAGTGTAGTAATTCAGTTCTCTAAATGCAATCGGGGAGAAGACATATCACAGAAAGGACTATGCATTGAAAGTGAATTTTAATTGAGTTTTGATAAAGTCTATGGTAACTGTCAATTACTGACATGGTGCTATTTAATTCACAGGTCTATATCTTTTGTGTGAATAGTACTGGATTGGACATTTGTGTGTTGTTCACTTCAAGTCAAGTTTAAAGCAGTACTAAGTAACTTGTTTACCATAATAAATCCTTTTCGTAGTTCCTCTGTGGGTAATACAAGTGTTAATGGGATGATTGGGGGGTGTTTCATCTCCCCCGGTGTCCCTGGCCAGAAAACCACAATTGCAACTTTCTCTGCTCTGACCCGGAGTCACCAATACACACTAATGGAATCACAAAGAAGAAGCTAACAGGCTAACGGGCAAAGCTAACTGCAGGCTAGCGCCACTTAAACAGTATTTACAGCCAAGTTTGAGTGAAAAAAATTATCTCCATTGTGTCATTGGATGCACAATATCCCTCTCTCCCTTTGTCTTTTCTGTCAGGGTAGTATTTACTCTCACGGACATTTAATGAGTAAAAAACTGCAACATGCTACGATACCTGCAGTGGCGCCTATGGCCTCTAGGGGCACGAGTTGCTTAGTAACTCTGGGTTGTACTGTATCTGGAGTGCATGACATACTTTTCAGTAATCAGTACTGCTTTCTGTTTCAGCTTGTTAACACATGTTAACATTAGAACAATCAATAACTTAATTGTCGGCTTTCAATAAAGTCACAACGCAGTATTTTCCTTCAGAACTGGTAAAAGTGCTCCATCTATAACCGTTCTCTTGCAGCAAAACAGGCATTAACTTCCCTAGAAAGGATGCCCTTAAGGGAAATGACTAGTTGATATGCACCACTTAGAGTTAAGATTTGCTGTTTAAGTTTTATTATATGTAATCAATGAAAGAATTGTCATAAAATGGTTGCAAAATAGGTCACTGGACATCCCCTAATGTCAATATTGTCATGTTTTTCATGCACAACCTCGCAAACTGATGCTAAAAATCAATACGTTATTCAATAAACATCCTCCAATTGTCTGCCTGTAGCTTTACAATGTTTCCTCCATCCCATTTTGCTACAATTCTAACAACACATTTTCTCTGTTGAGCAAGAAAACTCTTCTATTCCCAGCTCGAGACAGACCGCTCGGGGCTCACAATAAAGCTGTCGAAAGTCGATGTCAAAACAAGAGGCGAGCAGAGGATCCCAAACTAGAATAAACTAAGCATCAAGTGGGTTCTGCGTCACGACTGCCCCACCTCGATGCATTACGTGGGGAAGTTATACTATGGTCAAGCCAGAAATATAAATCATCAAGAGGAGACAATGGATAGAGGTTAAAGTAAGCGAGGGGTCTCAGGAGCCACCAGCCTTTTCCAAGTCGCTCCCCAAACACGATCCTACACAGACAGTTGATGAGTCACACTGTCATGCATTTTCTTTTTGTTCCGGACACGCTGAGTTTTGTATCGTGCCACCTGCCTTGGGACGCGAAATGGACACAAGAAACTTATATAAAACAATCTGCAAAAAAGTCAGTCATTTTCTCTTATGTTGAAATATCATTTTGTGCCGAACCTGAACTGAGCACATTTTCTCTAGTTCAGCTTTACCCAAATCTTAAGGTTTCCCGACTGGAGCCAGCCTGTGAAGTAACACCCCATTTGAAAGCTAAGACCTACAAAACGGATCTAAACTGATCTTTTTCCCTGTGTTGTTGTCTCTTGTTTGACTTTTTTTTTTTTTTTTCAACGCTTTTCTTGTCACATGTCTGTTGCTCATTTGGCGCTTTTTTGTGCCTTTTTCATCACATTTTTGTCACATTTTTATTTGCTCTTTTGTGGCGTTTTCATCCTCGTACATGTCTCATTTTCGTCGCTATTTAAAAGCTTTTTTCAAGAAGCATTTAGATTAGGGTAAAACCCAACTGGAGAAAATGTGCTCTACTCAGGTGGGGGCTAACAGGTTATGGCTAGGATTAGGGTTAGGCTTAAAATTATGTAATACAAAATTTAAAGCAGTACTAACTAGCTTGTTTACCTTCATATATCCTTTTCGTAGTCCCTGTGGAGGAAATACAAGGGTTAATGGGATGATTGGGGGGTCTTTCATCTCCCCCTATTGTCTCTGGCCAGAAAACCACAATTGCAAATTCGCTGCCACCAGATCGGAGGCGCCAATGCACACTATATAATACAGTAGGATCACGAAGAAGAAGCTAACAGGCAAAGCTAACTGCGGGCTAGCGCCACTTAAACGATATTTACAGCCAAGTTTGAGTGAAAAGAAATGTCTCCGTTATGTAATTGGATGTACAATATCCCTCTCTCCCTTTGTCTTTTATGTCAGCGTAGTATTTACTCTCACGGACAATTAATAACTTAAAAAATCGTAACGCTACGACACCTTCAGTTGCGCTTATGGCCTCTAGTACTGCTTTAAACGCTTTTTACACTTTCAGTGCCGCTCGATGAAGCAGTGCATCTCGATGTGACACCGGAAAAGCAACAAAAACTCAACTATAATGATTAAAAAAACACAACAAAAAAGTGACAAAAACATGACAAAAAAGCAACAAAAAAAAGCAATGAAAAAGCAACAAAAACTCTTCAAAAATGTGACAAAGAGGCGGCGCTAACATGACAAAAAACTACGTAATTTTTGTAGGTCTCAACTTTCAAATGAGGCTTTACACTGTTGCTCTTCAGTGGAGAAGCTTGTAGATTTGGGTAAAGCCGAACTGGAGAAAATGTGCTCGGTTCAGGTGGGAGATAAGAGGTTAAAGGTTGTGTCCTTGGGCAAGACACTTCACACACCTTGCCTCCAGTGTCTGCATACACTGGTGTGTGAATGAGAGAGTGAATGGGTGGCTGGTTCTTGCTGTAAAGCGCTTTGGGCCTCATGAAGGTGGAAAAGTGATACATAAGTTGAGTCCATTTACCATAAAAGTAGCTCATGGACTGAAAATGGTTGGGCACCCCTGACGTAATGCTCTATATAGAGAAATGTGTCCTGTGCCTCTGTCAAGAATACCTAGCTGGAGTATTAGCTAGTGTGAGATGCCAAGAGTGTAACAAGTTTGTAACCAAATTTTCCACATTTCATGATCAAACATCATGGAGGAAGCTATTGTATATAAAAGTTGTAGTGTTACCAATATAGTTTCAAGAGAGGAAGCCGAGGCACACACACCAAAAATAGTTTTTTTTTTAATTTCCAGCGTGTTTCAAAACATATTGACTTTAATATCATTATTATCTATCTCTACTCCTCTACTCCTATAGCATGTGCGCAGCCCATTGGTCCCTCGGTGATTCATTATCGCATCCTACTCGAGCAGAGTGACCTCAATTTGTCCCTCAAGTCGGTTTGACCTATTTCGTTGAAAGAAATGACTCCGTTACTTACTTGTCATCTGTAACATATGACCGTTTAGATATATTTCATTATTAATATTTGCTTCCGATGTAATATTTGTGCTGTTTGCTAAACTTTTCACGCGGTCCATGGAGAAGCATTAGCGCTGATGAAAGTCTCTACTAAAGAAGGTGTTGTGGTCGTCTGTTATTTCCCCCGAGAAAACCAGGCTTTAGACCCATCAGTCAGAGCCTCAACTTTAAATTGATTGCATTTCCCAAACCATTTACACATCTGATCCTCTTCAGACTATTGAAAATCAGAGCGCCCCATGTAAAGACCAATTAAAGACCTGATATTACTGGTGTTAAATAGGAAGTTTAATTTTCAACTCATTCCTCATTCATGTATGAGTTTATAAGCATGTTTCATCTCTACTGTATCTTTCTGTCTATAATGTTCTATTGGCATCTGAACATTATGGTAAACATAATCTAAATTGTATCTCCTGTAATATACTTTTAAATGAAGTCCAGAGGCTAAAATAACAACGAAAAGAGAACAGCGTTAAAACAAAGGATCCACAAACTGAGCTGTATTGGCCTAAAGAGGAAAACAGGTTTGTGATGACGGACAAACACTGTGGGAAAAGAGGGAAATTAAAAAAGTCAATCTTTTCATTCCCTGAACATCTCACAGTGTCTCTTATTATACGTAACAGTTCAAGCGAGTGCGTTACTGTAGCTCGTCGTCAACATTTCACATGCGTTGCAAATTTACCTATCAATGTTTGTGGCGTGTAAAAGTAAAGAATGTCCATGTAAACATTTGGAGCATTGAAAGTATTGTGGTACAGGAGGTAATGTGATTGGGCCAGTGCACAAGGCTGCAGTTAGACAGGTGTCTGTGACAGACGGAAATGCCCGTCCAGAGTTACTCAGCTGTCACCTGCAGTGTGAGGAACAGGCTAATGTTAGCCTCATTAACATGCCGGAGTGCAGAGCTAAAAACACACAGGACAGGTCAGTGACAGCAATATAGACGTGTGCATTCACACATGATTAGCAAGTTACACCAGTGATTTATACTTGAAGGGGATAAATGGCAGAACAACAGAAAAGGCCATATGCAAATTCTAACGTATGAAGTTTCCGTTTAAAAAGTGAGACTAAATTGGGTGCTTCTTTCCTTTTCTTTTAGTCTTTGTGAAATGTAGCCTTGTGAGGGTGGAAAGATTAGCGGGGGTTGTTAAATTGCAAATGTTTTGATTTACATTTCTTTATGGATGTAATTAACAAGTTAACAACCCAGGAGTGAAATAAAGCAGCTTTATATAGACTTCATAAAACCAGTGTACCATGAGATTGTGAACTATTGTGTCAAACCATTCAACATTTACAGGCAACATTTAAATGGGTTCATATCAGGAAATTATACATGAAATGTATCAATTAAGTATAATGTATGAATGTTCAGTGACCTCACACGCGTACAAAGTACAAAAAGAAAAACAAACTTTTGTATGTTAAAGGTTCAAAGTAAAGTAAACTGCTTGGGCAGTTTCCATTTGTTCATGCTATTGTCTCCATAGAGATACTTGTCTTCAGAATTTTACCCATCCTTTGACACAGATGGGACGACCTGTGAGGAGCAGGGGCAGCCGTGTGCAGGCACCATCTTCAGATGCTGGGCTCATGGTCAAAATTACATGGCTAACAGATTAACCTATTGTGTGTGTTTTGGATTATATTATGTACTGCACCTCAGATTCTTTCCCCAAAATAGTTTTTGAGAAACATCAAAAGAACCTCTGCAGGTACAGAGTTAGAGTTACTTTAGTGATTCACTATTCGTCTGCTTCTGTATGAAAACAAGGTTTTATGCACAATAAATAACACATTATAGAGCATTGTTAGCGCTCAAGTCCTGGGTTCAAATTCTTTGTTCTCCAGAGTCTGTGTAACTTTTCTTCGAGTGAGAGCCTGTTTTCATATATGATTTTTTCTTACAAA
Source organism: Gobius niger (assembly GCF_951799975.1). Classification (NCBI taxonomy): domain Eukaryota; kingdom Metazoa; phylum Chordata; class Actinopteri; order Gobiiformes; family Gobiidae; genus Gobius; species Gobius niger. Next base: position 20,209,453 of record NC_136859.1, read on the forward strand.
GGTCATTAAAAAGACAATTGTAAAGAAACAATTGTACAACTTATTGAATGAAAAGTACAAAAGTGGTTCTACTACATCTAATACAATTATTACTCTAAAGCTGTTGTTCTACTTCCTACCACAGCATGGTAGCGCAGCGGTTAGTGCTCTCGCTTCACAGCTAGAAGGTCTGGGTTCGATTCCTGCACGGGGCCTTTCTGTGTGGAGTTTGCATGTTCTCCCCGTGTCTGCGTAGGTTTCCTCCGGGCACTCCGGTTTCCCCTACCACTAAAAACATGTACAATAGGCCAGGATGAATGATGTGAATGAATGTATGGTGGTGGTCAGAGGGTCCGTTGGCGCAGACGTGTGCAGTCGCGAAAGCGCCTCTGACAGTCTCCCCCAGGGGAAACTGAACTGAACTGAACGTTGCTTTCACCGAGTATGGAGTGAATGTACAACTGTCTCATGTAAAGCGCTTTGTGACCATGTCTGTGAAAGGCGCTATATAAAAATAAAGATCTTCTTCTTCTTCCTCTTTAATAGTACAATATTACAGTAAACTTTTTAACCATGAATGTTCAAAATGCTCCAAAAAGTGTTTTCCCTGTTTTCTACAGGACAAGAGTCTCCGCCTCGGCTCATCTCTCCCCTCGTGTGCTCTTGTGTGTAGCACGCAGGGTTTCGCACGATTGCGTCTCGATTTGCGTCAGTAGACTGTAGTTTCTGCGCCAGCATCAAGCCCCTCCCCCCGTGCCAGGCTCCACCCCTTCCTGTGTGGTCCCATATAAAATCCTCCTCCTCCTCTGTGCCTCAGACTTGAACTGATCACTGGAGCAAAGACTTGGCATCTCCAGCCTGCTCTGCCTCCACATCGACCACTGCAGGTAAGCAACATTTTATTTAGCAAAAAAACTCCCTTCCAATGGACTAAACTTCTGGTTTGATCACCTTTACAACCAAAGAGCAGCGAAACTAATCTTTTACGACAATATTTTAAACATGAGCTCTGTGATACGTAAACTGAACTTTCCTGTTTTGGAAATTATGGCAGTTTCAAAGCAAAGTCAGTGTACACTTTGTAGTTAATTCGTAATGATTTTCTGTGATATCCAATTTATTTATTACCATTTTCCAATTAGAAATGAACCAAAGTGGCTCTAAGAGAGCGCTGGTTGTTAGACTTAAAGTATAATTAATCATAGTTTTAGTGAAGTGAGTAAACCTCCGCCACATCATTACCAGCCGCTCAATAATGAATGAGCGACTCTGACCGGCTGCTTTCACAGGAGTAACGTTCAGATAACGACGAGTAACAACCACATTGATTGATCGAATATACCGTCCGATGACCGCACCGTGACGAGTCAAACCATCGGGAGGAATGTTAATCGTTTGTAATGTAACTGTGGGAACAAACTGCCCCCAAATCATGATTAAAGTGAACCCATTTGAGCCTATTAGGTTGAATTAAGATTTTATACATGGATGAAATATTCTGTGGTTTGACTATTGAATAAGTGTATTATTATATTAATGTGTTATTTGTCCTGTATGTTTCATCTATCTGTGGTAAAGTGATAAAAACCACCTTAATTGAAGCTTGAATTAGTTGAGCCAGAAGCCTTGAAGCGGCTGCTGCTATTGCCTTTATTTAATTGGATAATTTGTTTTCGATGAGCAATCCTAAACATAGCGTCATTTGTTACTGTACAAATAACCGTGTTAAACCAGTGGGCAATTAGCAACCCCCCCCCTCAGAGTGATCGTATATTGCTTTTTGAGTTTTCCAATCAGCGAGAGGAACATTCCTTTGTGTGTCTATTGAGTAAAAACAAACCGAAACTTGCCCCTCTATGTATCATCGGTGCATCTTTGTTTGTGAGAATTTAAAAAAGACTCAAAACAAAGCGCGGACACGTAAATGAGTCCCTCTGTGGCGTGGAGCTGCACTGGCTTTCATGTGAAACTGGTGAGAGGGGGGGGTGGGAGCAGCGCTCAGTCGGCAAAATGAAGATTTGCAGATAATTGGCAGCTTTTCCTTCGGGGAGGCAGTTTCAACACAAACACAGACACAGACACGGACGTTCATTTTGGAAGTGAAATGATGGAGGTTTTCGCACTGATGCATAAAAACAAAATGTAGAATATATGGCGGAGGGATCAGTACGCTGAATTTTAAAGTGGTGTCTTTGTGGCAGTCCCAAACCAGGATAAATGGACAGCGTGAGGAGGGGATCATGTGCAAATCGATCACCACGCTGGGAGGAGTCCATGATAAAACTGGGATTGAAATTAAAACACCTTTGGATTCTACTTCTCCAGATTATTTGAAATTATGGATGAGTGGTGAATGTGATTAAACCCTTGAGCACTGATTTCTCTGTTCTTTTCCCAGACATGAATTTGGGGATCAGTGTGTGCGTCCTGCTGGCTGCTCTCTTCAGCAGTTCCCTGAGTCTGCCCTCACAATCTGCGGTAAACCGTCCGAGAAAAGACGTGACGCAGCGATAACGGGGCGACACCGGCGCTCACTTCTGAATGTCCTTTGTCCACAGTCACAGAAAACAGAGGTGGAGCCGCGGGTGTCAGAGGCCCCTCCCTCTCAGGACAGTCGCACACGGCAGGTCCGCTCCGTGGGCTCAGAGCTGTCCCAGGACGACACAGGGGACCGCAACACCCTCAGCCAGCTGCTGGCCAGGCTGCTGTCGAGAAAAGGTCAGTATCGGAGAGATGTGTGAACTTTTTCTTACGCTCAGCCACATTGGCAAGTGCTTTTCATTAATTACCAGTCAATGAAAGTGTTCACTAGCAAAAAAGTCTTAATAATAGATGATTTCTTTACACTTTCCCCCTCTGATCATCAGGGACCCGCCGGGTGCCACCTCACTCAGAGGGGCTGTGACTATCGGGTCAATAAAAAGTTCATTTTACTTCAGGGTTTCAGGTGGCAGCAAGTCAAATGTAATGATGTTTAATGCCATTTCAATGCCTTAATACTATATCGTTATTATAATTATTTAACTTCATAGGATTTGTAATTCAATCAAACAGGGGAATGAGGGGAAATGTTGATATTAAAACCAGATTGGACACGACAGCCGACTTTTGAGCAAAGGATTGTGTAAAACTGCAAAACTCCATAATTCATGTGTTTTCATATACATATGTATCAACGCAGTAAAATAGTTGAGCAATGTCATTATTGTGGGTTCTGTCTCTAAGTAAAAAAACACATTTTCTAAACATCAATTCAGAATAAAGATGATTTCTCTAACATTTAGCTAATTGGCTCATGCTAAACCAAGCCCTTAATAAAGTGAATGATGGCTTATTGGTATGGAGTTTCTAGTTTTCATCCTACATTTGCTTGTTTAGTCTAATGGGCATTGTCTCCATTCATCTTTACCGTTCAAATTAGTTTAAACATGTACAGTCGACTGCTACTAATTAGGTCCTCGGAGAACTCAATCCTGTGAAATTCCATAAGGAAATAACGTCTTAGACACGAATACGATGAGCCGACTTTTCAAACAGGCTTCATTACAGCATATTTTGTCCATTATAACCAGTTTAAGAGACCAGGTCAAAGCATACACATAATTCCCCATGTTTCTCGCTGTGCGATCCATCGTCACTCGTGCTGTGCTGCTGTCCCACCATCTGTCTCCTGTCCCTCCTCCCACCGCTCCTCAGCCCTCTGAGCTGCCCCGGCATCTACATACCTTCATCTCATCGCAGCCACTGATTTTAAATGAAATTAATCTTTAGCAATGCACAATATTACCGTCAAATGCTGAGACTTTAGTGAATAAAAGTAAAAGTTGTTTCCTGTGCGATATCAGCATGTACAGGCCTTTTCCGGATCTCAATCAAATTAAAGTGTCTATAGTTTGTTTTTCTCTCAAACCTGGACATGTTAAAAAAGTGCTCTGTGAACTGGATCGTATTGAACACTTACAAAAATCCCAAATCACTCAGTGGACGTTAATCATTCAGTATTATCACTAGTTTAGTCTAATCTGCGGATCTGCTAATCTGATCCAAGAGTGCAGTTTCCGCTCTCAAATGGTCATAATGTTTTGCCCCATCATCTCACCGTCTTCTCGCTGCCTTCCTTTGCAGCTGCAGCCTACCAGCCGCGCTCCTCCCTGAGCAGCAGAGCCAGCGGCCCGGCCCCCGGACACCGGATAAAGGACAGAGACTACCTGGGCTGGATGGACTTTGGGAGACGCAGCGCTGAAGAGTACGAGTACGCCTCTTAAAGACAACACGCCCACAATCAACAATGTTCTCCAGAAAATAAGGCCTTTTTCCCACTGCGCTCAACTCACTGTATCGATTCATTTTGTCCAGGGGGGAAACTTAAATGGGACTTCACTTAACAACCGCTTGTATATACTTCATGTAATTGTCATTTTAGGCCTAGCTGTGTTTTATTTTCAGATGTATCTACTGGGTGTATGTTAATTGATTAAAAACACATGCACATGATTGCCATATAAATAATATTAAAGTATTTTGATTAAATTTCAACAAATGTATAATAATGTTCATATCTGCCATTCTTTTCCCTTCGGTTCATGGGAGAATACCACAAGGACTGTCAATTGTTCTCTTGAGGTCCCAACAATAACATACAATAAGTGGCTCCTGTTCTCAATCGCTCAATAAAAGACACAAAACAAAAGATGTTAATGTTGCGTCACTGGATCAATCGTTCCCCGTGGACAGTCAACCTCAAAATCACTTTTATTTTTCTTGCTTGTGGCCAGTGTAGCTTCGAGTGGCTGTTCCCAAGCACCTCCTTATTTTTCAGATTAACAATATGGTTATTTGGTGTAATTCATGAGGGGACAGCACTTCTCATCAAAGCCTAGCCGAGCTAATTAGTCCCACACAGACAAACTTATTAGCATTTCAAATCGTTTCCTGGACACGATTGCAGGATGAAAGTGCTGTGGGAAAATGAATCGACACCAAAAAAAAAAAAAATGACAGATTTATTACAAATTTTAAAGCTGGCATTGTTTTTGTTTTGTTTTTTTCAATATGTATAGTTGTATAAACTATCAATGTCTATAAACACTGCTTGGAGATAAGAGACCGTGATTTCTTCAAACAACGTCTATATTCTGGATCGAGCGGAAGCAATTTAATCACTTCATTAATAAAACTGAACTGCCTCGCTGGTGTATGTCGTTTTTGGGTAATTTATTTATTTTATTCATATGTTTTTACTATGATGTTCGGGGTGACTCGTTCAATGAATAAAGTTCTATTAAATACATTTTAAAATATGGGGTTAATGAAAGTGCACCGTGGACATTTGGCAAACGAGTTAACCTCTGACCCTTCACCTTAACCATTTTCTACTGTTCAACCCAAATCCAAGAGTTCACAGACTGTAGGCTGGTGTAAACTCATTTGAAAGCTAAGACCTACAAAACTCATCTAAACAGATCTTTTTCCTTGCGTTGTAATTATTTTACATTTCTTTTCATTCCTTTTTATGTGGCATTTTTGTCACTTTTTCATCACATTTTTACCACTTTTTAATCACTTTTTTGCCACTTTTTCATCACATTTTACCACTTTTTTCACCACTTTTTTCACTTTTTCACAATTTGTTTCGTCACTTTTTCATCATTTTTTAAATAACTTTTTTGTCACTTTTTTCCTCACATTTTTACCACTTTTTTCACCAATTTTGTCACTTTTTCACAATTTAATAACTTTTTTGGTCACTTTTTCAACACTTTTTCATCACATTTTTGTCACTTTTTCATCACATTTTTGCCACATTCCTGTTATTCTTCAGTCGCTCTTTCGTTGCATTTTCACCCTTGTTTCATTTCTATTTTGACACTTTTTTCAAGATGCTTTTAGATTTAGGTAATGCCAAACTGGAGGAAAACAATTTAGTTTAATCTTAATACTGTATTAAATGTGCTCATAAATCATAACTCTATAATTTTGACCACAAAGAGAAAATGCTCATGAAAGAGTGGCCTGTTGTCTAAACGCAGCCTCCTTTCTGCTGTAGTGACTGACTCTTTACTGCCCCCCAAAGTTTCAAAGCATAAGTGCATTAATCATTAAGAAACCAACCAAACAATGAAATAGTAAGATTTTATAACTTATTTTTAATATTGCAGCGCTCCGCCCAACACATTTGTATTTCTTACGCATTTTTGGACGCATTTGTAAAACAGGAAAAAAAAAACCATGACAGACACAATTGCACAAATATTATAAGCCAAAACATGTTCCCGCTCCCCATTCTTAAGACCAAAGTGCTACAAAATGTCACCAGCCCCTAAAATATTACATTTAGGTTGAATATTCAAACATTTCAAGATCCCCATAATTTAACAGTGAAGAGAGAAAAAAGGCAACAGCATAGATAGACGTGCGTAAAGTTTGGTTTAAGTTTGTACCTGTTTGACACAAAATATTGAACTGATATGTTCAGGATTATATTCACGAAATGAGACAGTTTTCATCAAGCGTGGATTACAACTGCGTACAAGGCATAATGTTTGAAATTATGTTAATGGTTAGAACTGAACCACGATGAAGGTTTGGCACCAAGTATAAGCTACACTTTGTTCAGATTCACACAGGAATACTGCCAAGCAACTGGCCGAAATCATGTATTTACTTTGGCAACTCAACCCTCGGTCCTACTGGGACATCCAAGACAACTAATGACTTTTGGCTCGCTGCAAATTTCAAGTCTTTGTTGTTTCTTTAGAGATGATCTGAGAGAAGAGTCAAATGAGGGAGCATTCGACCAAGTGCAAACCGCCACACTCCCCGATCTCCCAATTAACACATTTTACAGAATGCTGGTATGACTGAACCCGTCACTTAAATCAGGGGGTTGCGAGGCACTGAGCTGGGGGTCCTATGGTTATTTTAAGATAAAATAAAAACTATGTCAAATAAATATCGTTACTAGGCTTGATCAGTTTTCTCGCTTGACTTTTTTTTCTGGGCGTCAGTTCTGAAAAGGTGAGGGAAACACAAACCTCATGCTACCTCTGTCAGGTACTTTATATATCTCAGATTTTAACACGATCAAGTAATAAAACAATATATCCTCTACTTTTACCTAAAATATGTTCTGCACTTTACACTTTGACGAAATACTGATATTTCCTCAAACAATCGTCCTCCTAAAGGCTACAGAAACACAGTCTTTGGTCACTAAAACACAAATTAAACACCATCATTCAAGTAGTGTAAGAAGCTGCTAACTGCTAACTCACTATATGTACAAAACTTACATTAGTTGTCCTGTGTGGCTTGTGCATTTCAATTGTAGTTTGTATGTCTTAGTATGTTCATAATATAGAGACCGAACTACAACTTGTTTGGTGTCAGTGAAAATGTCCCATGGCCTCAGCAGCTTTCACTCTCACAACGGGATCTGGATCTTGAAGCAGCATCACAAGACCTTCACACAGACACGGCATTATATATAATCAAACATAATCAATGAGGCTGAAAAAGGGAGTGATGATGATGTTACCTTTAGTGATGGTGCCCATGTTGAGGTGGGAGAGATGTTCCTCTTGAAGGTTTCCCAGGAGAAAACCTGACAAACACCATTTATAACTAGTTAAGTCGTGAATACTAGTAACGAGAGCTCCATTAGAACTGTATAATCAAATAATGAATGAATCAGCATGAAAAGAGTTTCATACCGATAAACATGGCGGCTCCGGCTCGGACTTCAGGCCAGTTACTTTTGAAGAACTGGATGACTGAGATGTGATAGAAGTTTAACATGTTCGGGAAATCCTGGATCTGCAAACAGACGTGATCGTGTCATCGTTAGCTGCGTGTTAGACTAAGATTAAACTATTGTTTTCTTTATATGAGCAGTGGTGGCCCAATGGTTGCAGTAAGTCTTTAACCTCTTAACCCTCTTTACATTGCTTTTTTAATGCGTTTGTCACATTTTTTGACATATTAAAAAAAAAATCTCACTTTTTCATCAATTTTTTTTTCACTTTTTCATCAAATTTTTCTCACTTTTTCCATCACATTTTTCGTTGTTTTTTTTTCACTTTTTCATCCAATTTTTTCTCACTTTTTCATCAAATTTTTTCATCAAATTTTTCTCACTTTTTCAACACCTTTTTCTCACTTTTTCGTCAATTTTGTTTTTCACTTTTTCATCCAATTTTTTCTCACTTGTTCGTCAATTTTTTCAACACATTTTTCTCACTTTTTCGTCAAATTGTTTTCACTTTTTCATCAAATTTTTTCTCTCTTTTGTTGCATTTTCCTATTGTTTTCGTCTCATTCTTGTCGCTAATTTGACACTTCACAAGAAGCTTTTAGATTTGGGTAAAGCCAAACTGGAGAAAATATGCTCTGTTCAGGTGGGGCTTTAGAGGCTAAAATAAACACCCGAGAATCCATCTTGTGCTGCCACCGCCGATCCGTTTCAAAACTGAACCACCAGAGGTTTGAGGTATACAGATTATAGGCTGTTAAATTGACTGTCATAACAAAACGGAGCAGCCCGACTCACCAGGTACTTCGTGAGGTCATTGATGAATTCTCCGTAGTGCAGGTTCTTGTCTTCATGAAGGTGGTTTTGGAACATGGATGTGATCTGCTCAGAGCCCACCACAGGAGCACAAATACGCATCGCATACTTACAGGCCTTGGGGAAAACACGATCAGTAAATTAACCATTGTATCGCTACCGTGTCACACTACTCTGAAATGTCTTACCTTAACAACGTCCGGGTTTGGGTCGACCAGGTGCAGCAGAAGGCTCACCAGCACGTTGTGGATCTGATCTTTAAAGATGGGCTCTCCAGACCCGAACTTGGACAGATTTCCCATCAGATGAATGGAAGCACAGCGGATCTCGTCGTTCTCCTGAATAAAAATGCAGCATATTAAAATAAAGTAACGCAGAAATATGATTTATTTTCCCCATAGCTCCGAGAAGTTCTTACACTTTCCAAGAACGGCTTGATCTTCATGAAGATATAGACCACGAGTAGATGAACACTTTTCTTGTCCAGGTAAAGCAGAACCTTAGACAGACCAGACATGGCCTCCAGAGTGATCAGCTTACCTGAAGGGAAACAAACAAGGGTTATTATTACTGTAATAAATAAATACATAGAAAGATAGTCATGGATTATTTGAAAGATGAGACTCTATAGTTTACCAGGGTCGTCTTTCTCCTCCATTCCTGAGCTCATGGCTGCCAGCAGTTCCTTTGCATATTTATTCACCTGTAGTGTAGATATTAATATAACCTGGTGCACACTCTTACTGGTAACTTCACTGAATTAAACTTGTACCTTTTCCGGTGACCCCACGGCTATATTTCCCAGCCCGCGCACAGCCAACATGCGCACTGTGCTGCAGTGGTCCGATATCCTCTCCATCATGTTGTTCATTAACACATCGATCAGCATCAGCTCCGTCACCACGTGATGATTCAGGAGCTACAGGAGCAGACGAGAGGAAGAGCCCGGTCAGCAAACATAGCGGCTTGAGAAGGAAGCGGTCACAAGAAGTTACCTCTGAAAAGAACGCAGTGACGGTAATCCTCTGGCATTCATAGATGTTGCTTAGGGACGGACATAAGCACTCGACGATAGCAGGTAACCGTGGACCAGCGTGTTTAGCAACAGCCCTGTTCACAACAAAGACGTCATTTACTTCTGAGTTGCAATAACTACTAAACTGCAAAGTCATTGACACACACCTTGCCAACAGTGTAATTCCAGTTATGTGAGTATTGGACTCTCTCATTGCGTCCCAGGCGTCGTCTTCATCCAGTCTCTTCATCACTTCATCCATCTGGGCTCGAGCCAACAAGATCCTGAGTGCATCGACTGCAACCCTGTGACAAATGCCATAAAAAACACATTTTGAGAGGTTTACCAGATAAACTTTGGAATTTGCATTGCATTGCTACTAGGGAGGCACCGATACAGGTACTGAAACACTGAAAAAAATACAAATATCCGATACTGAACCAATACCAGGTTTGGCTCTCAGTGCCTTAAAAACACAACCTTTACCACCTAAATCTACCTGAATATGGGCAAGCTGCTTATCATTGTATCATTGCAAAGCTAAGAATCAGGAGAATTAGGAGTTAGCTTCAACCTCCACAAACGCATTTTTGATCGCCGCGCAATGCCGCGTTTAGCATCTGTATACTAAAGCTAGCATGCTAACAAAAACTAATCAAAGCAAACCTATTTTTCCTAGGATAGTCAGTATACGGTGGACATTAATTATCCAATCAGAGACATATTAAGATTAGGCACCGGCCTCATGGCTACTATCCCAGGAAAATGTTTTCGCAGGCTGGGACAGAAACTAACATAGGAATACCTTAAGTATAAAATCGACCACTGGTGAAGCCAAGCGTTTGTATTTCACTTTAAGTTTAACTGATCTAACATATTTGTAATGATCAGATCACTTCATGTGAGTTGTTTATATTAATGTAACCTAAAGCCTGTCATATACCCAAGGATAATTAGTGTAGAAAAAAGTCCAGTGATCCTTGTTAAATGTTTATCAACTCTTAAGAGTTATTAAGAGTTTATCTTAATGTGCAACAACCCCCCCTTTGCAAAACAACGCAATAATCTCTGTATCAGCGCCACTTAATTCCCTGTACCAGCGTCACTTACTGACAACCTGCACTAGAACTGTAAACGTTGCACCTCGATATTCTACTTTTTATAGTCTTCTAATTTTTATTCCCATTTCCTTATTGTTATAATTCAGCATTCAAAAAGCTGGATCGGTGCATTTCTAATTGCTACTCAAGAAGCTTTAGGGCCAATTTGTTATCACAGTAATAGGTGACACACTATTCATATTGCAAGAAGTAACAATGCAGCTCAAAATCCCTGTGGTCTGATCTGACTAAGACATAAACATTTGCACAATATTGCAGTTTAATATTGCAATATTTTTCTCATATTGTGCCTTAACAGATTGTCTCACCCTGCTACATGGATGGTCCCGGCCAGTTTTCCATTTTCTTTGGTGGCTGCGACACCGACACTTGCCCCGATTCGGACCGTGAGACACGAGAAAAGCTGTGGAAACGAGCTCAGAGCCGGCTCCTGACTTTGGCCGTTTAGTAGTAAGTCTTTTAGTCCACACGTCATCTGCAGAGAGACACATGAATCCACCAACAATCTGTGACAGCTGTGTTGATTTACATTCACCTTTGCTCCGGTGACTTACGGCGAGAGGCTGGTTAGTGGCCATCTTTGTTGTTCCTCCTCTGATCAGTCCGTCTTTACGGTCGACGTACGGAGCCAGAATGAGCAGCTTCTCCATCACCATCTCAATGATTTGTTTAGCGACAACGGGATCAGACCCTAAAGCCATCCACATCTCACTGGTCCAACTAGAAACAGATCAAAACCAGCCCAAACCTTAAACTCTGAAACACAGCATTATTTCTCATATAATTCCCATTGTGATGTGGTGTATACCTGTCGTACGGGAGTGGCTGGTTTATAAGTGTGTTTATTACAGTCTGCAGATGCTGAGAAGCCAGGATCAGCACGGTTTGCCCCACAGCTACTCTCACCTACAAAACAGTGCATGTCAATATCATTTGTGAGTCTGCAGCAACAAGGATGAAAACACCTTATTAGCTGCAGCCTCATCTTCAATATACATTTTCTCAGATGCGTAAACATTCAGCTCAAGGACACAGGGAGAAGGGCAAGGGTAAAGCTTACGGCTCAAAATGAGAAAGGAAATTGGGGCTTACTGTAGATATACGAGTTCTTATCGCCGCCCTGATAGTAAACATTGAAAACTCCTCTGAGTACAATTTGTTTATTTGGTTGGTACAGTTTATGCTCACGCGCATTTTTGTTCCTGAAATCTACCAAAACATACTGTAATTAAACAAGTATAATCTTAAATTAGGCCACTGTTTTAGTTTACTTACTTGCCTTTGGTTAAATGGGGGGTGGGTGATATTGACAAAAATGAATACCTCATTAATTTTGGTATTTTCATTTACCTCAGTACTTCAACTTAAGCATACATTTGACAGAGCAACTTTTATTTGTACTGGAGTAACATTTGACCAGTTGTACAGTTACAGAATTTTAGATTTTTTTTCCCCACTATTTTTCAAAGAATATGAAAGATAACACAAAAAGGTTTTTTTCACTCATAGTTAATGGTTGTGTGAAGCCATCAGCAATCATAATGACAAATGAAAGTACCAAATTGACCCTGATCAAAAGCATACCGCAGTTCCTAATACCGTGTATTGCCCCTTTTAACATCAATGACAGCTTGGAGTCTTAAGTGGTAGTTGTGGAGAAGGTTCTGTAAATAATTTAATGGCAATGCTGCCCATTCTTCTTGGCAAAAAGCCTCCAGTTTCTGTAAATTCCTTGGCTGTCTTGCAGTTTAGCATTTTAGCTGTCTTGAGCTAAAACACAAACAGCGCATTTGAGATATGGTGCATTTTTCACCATAGGCCATCATTGGCCTTACTGACAACAAAAAAGTGCCCCATACCTACCGTGAAATATGGGGTGGTTCGCTGATGCCACTGGCTCCAGCAGAATAATGTGATGGTCCCGTTATTATCATCTCAGTCTCCTGACCTCAATATCATTGAACTACTGTGGGGAGAGCTCAAACATGCAGTTCATGTAAGACAGCCGAGGAACTTACAGGAACTGGAGGCTTTTTGCCAAGAAGAACAGGCCACTTTACCATTAGATCATACACAGAACCTTATCCACAACTAACATGAAAGACTCCAAGCTGTCATTGATGTTAAAGGGACTAGATGCAAATTGGTCCTTTTATACTCACTACTGCCACCTCAGGTCAAACGTGTAACTGCAGCTTCTATATTAAGCTCGTGCATGACGGCATTTCGGACACGAATTAACAACTTTTTGAGTGACAGTGCAGGATTTTAGAAGCAGTTGTGGTGAATAGGTCTGGGCTCATTCTTCACATTAGGACACTGCTGGAACATGTAGGGGTAAATACTTCATTTCTAACATTTTTAAACTTCATATAGTCCCTTTAAAGGGGGAAATACATGGTATTAGTAACTGGGGTGTGTAAACTTTGGATCAGGGTCATATTGGTACTTTTGTTTTTCATTATGATTTAAAAAAAAAAAAGCAAATTCAGTTGTTTGCTGTTCACACAAGCACTATGAGTGAAAAAAACCTTTTTGTGTTATCTGTCATTTTCTTTGAAAAATAGTCCAAACAAATCTAAAATCATGCCAGGGTATGCAAACTTTTGAGCACAACTGTATGTGTACTTTATTTCAAGTAATCCAATCAAATTAATTACCTGGTCCTCAGTGATGTTCTGCAAACGCACATGCAGCACCTCGAGCATTTCAGGGACCTAGAATAGACCGGATTATATATAAAAAGACACACAAAAAGACTTGTGTCTGCAGTTTGTTTCCAGTGTTACCAGTTCTTGCAGTCCGCCTCCTCTGCTCTTGAGCAGAGTGTTGAGGATGACAGAAGAGGCTCTGCAGCAGTTTCCTTGACTGTCCACTAGTCCCTCAAACAACATGAAAACCAGGGTCGTCAACTGCTGCTGCGGCAGTCTTTTACTCATCACCTGGCAAGGAGAAAGCGGTAAAACAAAGCACCTGTCGAGGTATCACATGAGTCTCGGGTTTGGGGGTGTACCTTGGTGATGTCTGAACAGGTCTTATAAAGGATGGCGTGGTCAGGGTTGTCCAAACTCTCCTTCATTGCGAGTAAACTTTCCACACCCTCATCTTTATAGTCAAGTGCAAATCCTGGAACAGACAGACTAGGTTATGTACAGGTTTGCATATTGTATAACGTAATACAGTGTGGTGTGACTCTACCTTCATAGCGGAGTTGAATATAAAGCAGAGTGTATAGACAGTCTATAGCAGCAGTTCGTACAGTGGAAACAGGGTCGGAGCAGCGAGGACAAAGGCGACCCAGGAGCGCGCCCAGATTGTGGAAAGTCACCATATTCTTAAACCAAGAAGTTCCAACATCATCATCTTTGTTATGACACTGAGTATTAAAAGTTTAGTATGTGTGGCATAGGTTTACCTTGACTGTGAGGATGTCTAGATAGTGCGCCAGTATGTTAGCAGTAAGAGAAACAGCTCTCGCTCTCTCATGATCCTGACCGGAACTCAGCCACGATTCAATGTGCTATAAGACAATACAGAATTATTTTTCAAGCCATACATTAATAATAACATGACATAGCAAAATATCACAAGGAGCTGAGGAAGATCAAGTCAATCTCTTACCCCGCACCTGAATCAAGTTGTCTGGCTAACGCCAGACAACTTGCTGTGTGCGCTCTAATCATTTCGAACTGCACGGCAGTCTGGGGACCATGGCTGCAATTTTCGCATAGATTTGGGAACTAATCACAGAACGAGGAGGGACGGCAAGACGATGACGCGCTATTCGATATCCGGAAGATTGTAGTTTATTTACGAATTTTAAAAAAAAAAGTTTATTTACTGATTTAACATGACAGCAGCAGATGCAAAGCCATTTTTCGCTCAAGCTTTAGACAGTGTTTTAAATAGTTTAGCTCGAAAGTTTAGAGCGGGTAAAGCACTTTTTTTGTTGTATTTTCATCCTCATTTTCCTTGCTCTATTTTGATGCTTATTTTAAGCTTTAAGATGTGGGTAAAGAGATTAAAAATGTTCAAAAACATGAGGCACAAGTAAATCAAATTAATCAAATCACTAAATTAAAATTATAAGGCTAAAACTGGGCCTCAATAGCTTGATCTACAGGTGCCTCTTTCTGTTCAAACCACGAGCGTTTAATTTCTCTGACAGGTTTTTTGTGATTAAATAACTCCTCTCACTTGTACTTTACAGTGTATTGGTTTATCTATTGATTTGGCAGAATATGGCGCAGTATCTTAATCTTCTGTGACTCTTCTTTATGTATCTCAGCACTTACCACTGTGCCACCGTGCCTCAAAACTCAGAGAACGTTGGGTCCTTCACTACACAGCTTTATAAAGAGTATGTAAAGCGGTGAGGGCGAGGGACTCACCTTGAATACACTCTGCAGGCCGTCGGGTGTGGGATTCCGGGACAGGACACTCTTAAGCAGATCCTGAAGAGCACCCAATGTGTCTTTGTAAAGCGTCTGCACAGATGAAACAGGTTAATCACTTCAATATAAAGCAAATTAAGAGATATTAATTCTGTTGCAGATATTGAACCTGTCTCTGTTTCGGGTCTAGTACTTCCTCTTCTTTGACTCTCTCCGGAGTGTATGTCTCAGGTGGCAATGAAAACACACTGTTCACACAAACCTTCAGCAGATCGAACGTCTCATTCTCGCTCAGAGCAGGATCGAGAGCCCTGCGTCATCATGGGTTAAAGACAGTTTCGAGTGGTGTTTAAATTGAATGAGAGCAATCCAGTTTCTGTTGTCTACTTCCATCATAATATAGTAAACAAACTTAGCCATTCTTACAACCGTGTTTGGAAACACTGTATATTATTGTAAAAGGTTTAAATTCTGAATGCCAAAACAGATTACAGATTAGACCATTAATACATACATGCAACTGATACAAAAAATATGTAATACACGACTGAGAGGCATCAAAATGATGAGGAGACGTATTTGAAAAGCTCGACAGTGCATTACGATTCACACAATCTTTCAAAGAAAGCGATTTCAACTACTGCAGTCCTATTGAATGAAGGATACATCAGGTTGGCACAAGCTGTCATCACTAGGTGGCGCACTGGAGTCCTCAAAGAGTCCGCTGCCTCTGCCTTGATAAAATCCTTTGGGATTGAACAATCAAGGTAGAAACATTACTAAAAATAACACTGATATTAGTTCTTATTACATGAATACTGACCAACATGACAGTGATGAGCTCTTGTTTGCGAGTAAAAACATAGCCCTGTTTCTTCACACACTCGCTGATGGCTTTAGCTATAAACCCAACACTCTGGATCAAACTCAGTTTCATCGTCAGATCCTGATTGAAACAAAAACAAAACAAGGGGAAAAAGGAAAAACACAAGACCTAATGAGAAATGAGAGCTACAGAAGTGGGTCATAGCCAGAGGTTAAATTTAGAGCAGTTTCCAATTATGGAAACTTTTCACTAATGCAAACCACAAGGCACAGCCTAATTTCATTTGGCAGAGACACTACAGCATTGAGGCCAAGGCTAAGCACAAGGAATAATCTACTAGAATCCAACTGTATTAAGTTCAGTTAGGATTAGAGGCGAGTTTTCAGCAGGAAACACCAGCTTTACCGAGCAGACACAGGCAGAAGACGAGATAAAGATGATTATTTCTCACCTTGAAACATATCAGTGATTTATATTATTAACATATCAAAGCTTTGCAGAAGAAACTCCTGAGAGAAAAGGAAGAAATTCATGTTGTGCTCAACCAGGTGCGTACCAAGAAACTAAAAATACAAGCTTTGAATAAGATTAGTTGGTTAAATGTTTCAATATTACAAAACAAGCTCTGTGGTTTTCTTTGAGACGCTGAAACACAGTGAACATAATCACATAAGCACTTTGAGATTTCCTGGAAACATAAATTTCAACGTAAATGAAATGTATTGTTTTCTAGAAGCAACAATTAAAAATGACAAAGAACTTCTAGTATTTCATAGTAATTTTAGGATTAGATTGGCTGCACCGCCGCATCACAAAGAAAACCTTAAGTAGATTTTAATTGTTGATCATTATATTTCCCTTTAAAGCTACACAGTAAAATGTCACCCATGTTTAGGGACAACTACACTACATAACTACTGTAACTATCTTAGACACTAGGTTTACATAATATATGGCTATAACTGTAATAATACATACTCGAATACTCTCATACTACAAATGTGTGTTTACAGTGTAGCTTTAAACGGTAAAAGGCCACTGACAGCGCACGATGTCACTGATTGGTTTGACCTTTTTAGATTTCAGCCACAGCATTAAACACATTTATGCAAGATCTAGACAAATCAAAAACAGTGGAAGGCAGAAGAAAGCTATTCACACTAAAACTAAGAGAAGCCCCATGTAGTTCGATGACGATACCTTGGTCTCTACTTTAATCCCCAGCACCTGTGTGGAGTAGAGTTGACAATGATCATAGGCTGATATTGTGCCCTAAACTTTAAACCCGCCTTTACGAGCCTACGAAATGTGCAAAACCTTCTACTAAAATCACTGCAAAAAGCTTTACCGTAGTGTCCGTCATTACCTTAGTGTTGAAGTGTTTGCTGATGCTTCGGAGGATATCCTGGTCGATGCGGTTCAGGATCTTCTCTGGGGGAGCGTGCAAAGCCACTTGACCATAACACAAGATTAAAGTACTTTTGACTTTCTCGACTTCTACTTCATTACGCTCCTGAAGATAAGAGGGAGAAAAAGTATAATAAAACGGTAGCAAACAGAGGTTAAAACTTCCTGTGCAGAGTATAAAGTGCGAGTCAATTGAATGTACTTTTAGCAGGTTGAAGATGCTTGGTGACTTCTTAAAAGCATCTGATTTGCCGAACTCCTCCAGTTTAGCCAGCGTGCCCTCCAGGTGGCTATTTGCGCACAGACCGACGCCCATGGCAACGCCCTACAATGCAGAAAGAGGACAAGGATTAGGGAATTACAACGATAAACACCTACAGTGCTGTGAGGATGGTCCAAACCTCTCTTTCTATGGCATCGTTGTGGTGTGCTGATAGTAGTGTTTCGTGCAGCTGTTTTTTAACTTTCTCTTTATTAAAACTATGCTGAAGAGTCATCCCTATGTACCGATAAAGGAAGCTCTGCGGAAATCACAAGATTATATTATTTAAAAACATTGTTGAATCTGTTAAATACTTGTTTAAGGTGAACGTTTACCTTTTCTTCTAAGGCGTTATTATATGTGGAGAGGTATCGAGTCGCTTCAGACGCCAACTGACAAACCCACTTGTCATCTTCAATAGTAGCAAGTGTTTTGGACAAGAACTGAAAGAACAAGTAAAGTAATGTGTTCGCTCTCAGTCGTCCAGGACCTTTCCATTGTGGAAGAGATGTAATACTGGATTGATTGAGTTGAGGACGTTTAAGAAGCTTCTTCTCGCTATTGTTGTTAAATGCCATAATGGTCAACCTCTTAACCCCCGCATTAAAGGGACTATACAGAGTTTAAAAATGTTAAGTATTTTCCTCCCCCTACATGTTCCAGCCATGTCCTAATGTGTAGAATGAGCCCAGACCTGTTCAGCACAACTGCCTCTAAAATCCTGCGCTGTCACTCAAAAAGGTGTTACTTCGGGTCTGAAGTGCCGTCATGCCCGAGCTTAATATAGAGATTGCAGGTACGCGGAAGACCTGAGGTGGCAGAAGTGAGAATAAAATGACCAACTTGCATCTAGTCTCTTTAACCAAGTGCATGTTCTCCAGTTGAGCACTATGGTGTAACGCCTCATTTAAAAGCTAAGACTTCCAAAACAATCTAAGCCTCTTCCTCGTTATGATTGTCACACTTTCGTTCACACTTTCGTACTTTTTGTTTTCATCACGTTTTTGTTGCTTGATCAGCTACATCACGCGTGAAAAACAATGCTCGGTAGAGGTGGGGTTTAAGGGGTTAAGCACACAAGTCAGAGGTCTATTTAAAATCTGCCAAAGGACTGACAAAAACTAGTTTACACTTTAACAGTATCACTAATAAAAGCATTCCTTGTTCTGGGCACTTGTAAAGTTTGATGATAATGAGGTAAAAATGGTAAAGGAGGCCAAACCTAGACTAAATTGAGATGTTGGCCTCAGAAACCCCCTCCCCACTGATGCCACAGACTGTGTGTGGAGGGGGCGTGCCGGAAAGGGTCAGAGGTTCTTAAAGAGACAGAGGCCTATTTCAAGACATTAGCTACAGCCATTTTGAGAGAGCAATTTTATACAAGGCAGTTATTCTAATCTACTGCTACTACAGACCAACAGAAGGTTTGGTCATCATTGTAGTGTGATATAGACTGGTGCTATGTGACTGAAAAAAGCATAATACCCCCTCTTTAAGCCTCCCGCTTATGTGTCTGACCAGTATGAAATTTGACAAGGAAAAGAAGTAGCCAAACGTTCTGAGATTAATCGACCCGGTCCAGATGACGATATTCTCTACCACGATGTGAAGTCACAGTAAATGTGAATATTTGCCAAAACATGCCCAAAATACAACATGCTGATTGAAGACTTGTTTCACCAACACCTTCTGCAAAATCGAATCAGAAGAAAAAGGATATTGCATTTACCTTTAGCAGCATCTCATGCCACTTTTTCTTGTCAAGACTTTCTACACTGGACTCTGAAAATAATACAAATAGTGAGTATCTACTTAGTTATAACAGTTATAAAAGAGAGAGAAAGAGAAATATAAAACTGTGACAATACCCTCTAATAGTGACAGCAGAGGTGGTATTTCATTGTCCCACAGTGGCTCTGTCTTAGGATGGATGTTGGTGCTGAGAACTCGAAGCAAAGAGAGCGACGGGCCTCCATGCTCTCTGCTATTAAACGGAAAGGCCGCATTGACCTATGAAAAAAGGCAGAGCAACTAAAGCGGCATAAAAGGATGAAAGTGAAAAATGACCGTCTCATGGTCTGTACTAACCAGCAGTCTTATAAATAGACATTGTGGGGTCGGTAGATTGACTGTGAAACAAGAAAAAACAAAGCGTATCATCAGCTTTCTTACACATTTTAAAAGTGTAGTACAAAATAAAACAAGTCTATGAACCTTCTTGGGTGAAGTCTATGTTGAAGCTGCTCTCCTGGTCGTTTTTCTTCTTTGTCCCAAGCACGACCAAAC
The DNA here is from genome assembly GCF_951799975.1 of Gobius niger. NCBI lineage: Eukaryota > Metazoa > Chordata > Actinopteri > Gobiiformes > Gobiidae > Gobius > Gobius niger. The sequence continues at coordinate 20,229,309 of NC_136859.1, forward strand.
TTTTACACAAAGGGGTGGTAGCGTTGCTGTACTGTGGTGGGGTCAGGAAATACAAAAGTTTGGGCCAAAGAACCTATAAAACACGGTTACATATTAAGAAACAATATTACAAAAGGATAATGATGTCTTATTGCTACACACGTCTGCGAGTTGCCCAACAGTGGTGGTGAGTAAATGCAGAGTATTGTCACACATTGACCTGAGGGCCTCATTCGTCACCTCTTCGGGATCTGCAGGCTTTTGGCCACGCTAAAAAAACAAACAGCAAACATTCATTTTTACTGGCAAAAGTGTAAGAACCAACAGTGAATTGTATGTTTAGAGATTTACTTGGTATGTGTCAGGGAGCGCGCAGTTTTGAACAATGAACCGAACCAGTAACTCTCCTCCCTCCAGCTCCAGGTAACCGTGGTGAGCCATGGCGCTTATCACCTGCACAACGCGCTTCTTCACCTACAGCGCAAGCACAGAGACAAACACAACATCCAACATCAGGAAACATTCAATAAGTAACTTGTTTGACACCAATCAGGGCCGGCCCCAGGCATAGGGGACCAAGGTGGCCGCCGAGGGTGCCATCTGCTGGAAGGGGCGCCTTAAATGCTATCTACAGCATTGCCGATTGCTATCTACAGCATTGCCGATTTTCGGACATAAGTTTGGAACAGAAAGTGATAGAGACTTGTGGTCTTTTGTGTTGGAAACTACAGATTTCAAGCTTCTATGCCCCCGGGGAGCCGTGTAACATCACAAGGAAAATCCATAAATTTACTTCAGAAGTGGAGGTTTAGAATAGAATTGTTGCGCATTTCATGATGCAAATGTTCTGATTTTTTTTTTTTAATGAATAGATAATGTCTCGCACACTGTATACTTGCAACACCAGTGTTCCTTTATTAATGCAGCGTTTCAGGCTGAAACTTTTCTACATTTGGCCTCAATGCCTTCTCTTACGCACCTGTTTAAAACAAAGAGATGTGCGAAAGTAAACCTTCTTTAATGAATAGATAATCAAAATATAATATAACAATGAAAATCATAATAAAACAATGATAATCATCATAAAATACAATAAAACAAGCCATATCTATATCCAATAATTGGCTAGGGCCAGCCCTGACAGCAATAAATGTAGCTGCTCCCCTCACTTGAACCAGGGAAAGGCCAGCATTAGGAGCAGGCCACATGCCAACAGTTTAGACAATGATTTTCTTCTTGCACAATCTCATTTTGTTGCTTTCCCACTTTGGCCAGCAGGCGTCACCTGACAAGACAGCTCAGGAGAAAAGAGGGCGAGGAGCGGGGAAGACATCCACCAACTTGCCAGGGCTTGAACCCCCAGCACTGAGGACAGAATAGTGCTCCGCCTTATGTGCTGCTTAACCTCTGACGCCTTAACCGAGCGCATTTTTTCCAGTTCGGCTTTACCCAAAGTTAATTTAGCTTCTCAACTGGAGAGCAACTTTGTAGTGTCTCATTTTTGTCGATACAAATGCATGTATTACCTTATTACTGTGGTCAGCCATTGGTTGTCTAATGCTGGCTAATATCAGGAGCTTTTTGGACTCCATCGTGGCAGCTGCAATGAAACAAAATGCATTTACAAACAGATAAGCAGTTGCAAGGGAATGTTGCGCCAATCTATTTTAGTTGTTCGATTATCGTGATACAATGTCAAGGGTTGTGCAGGAAAAAGGCTTGAATGGTTTGCTCACTGGTCGAGTTGATCAGATGACGCAGCACCGCCAAAGAACCCAGTCTGCTCCGCTCACTAGTGTTTTCCAATCTCTGAAGTATGAACAAAACCAGCCGATCCGGAAACGTGTTTGCTGTAGAAAAAAATTTAAACCAAAGAAAAATGGAAAACAAGTTCAAACTGAAGAGAAGAGGACTATCCCAGCTAATTTCATTATGTTGTCAGAACACAGAGTCTTAGTCAGTAAGGCATGATCACATTAGTGCCCTTGTGACTGGACAGCTCAAACAAACACACTGACAAGGGCACCGCACTGGCCTGTCACTGTGTTACATGTGAAAATTACTGTACCGAGCAAACTGAAGCAGCGCAGGACCTCGTTATGGTTCTTCACTGTTGGCGGGTTACTGAAATCCATAGGGGCCGACACCTACATAGAATAAAGTAACATTATGATTAAATGATCAAATATAATCAGACATAAATTACAGGTGAAAATAAGACACAGATATAATGTAAACTCATCCTTGCTACAAAAATAGTTTAGTGTGAAATTAAAACCCTTTTCCTGTTTGAAATTACAGCACGCGCATCACATCCCTTTCTCAAAGTCTCTGTGGTTTAATGTTGCAACAGTCAGCAACAATATTGAACAGCGTCACAGAGTCACACGGTTACAAACATATGACTTTAACAGCAGTTTGTCACATGCGTAATAATTATCCTTCAAAAGTGTTGTGTTCAGTGACTTCTTTGCATACCTGATGATGAAGTGCAAAAAGCAGACTCTCCAGTTGTGTCTCCAACACTCTGCTGCCCATATTGACAGAGGCATCGAGCACTTGGCACAGGCTCTGGATCAAAAATAACAAAATGTATTTGACTTGCTGTAACAATAATCTGACCTGCTCTATAGTAGCTTTACCTTGCTTATAATGTAGTGCTCATTGTTGTGTTTCTTGTATAAAGACAGAATTGCAGGAATAAGTTTAGGAATCTGCTCCTCTAGTTTGTCACTAGCCATGAGATGGCACATAGAGCCCAGTGCCTCTGCCACAGTAAGTCTCAGCTAAAACAGAGTAAGGACAAACACAAGTGACTCAGATTAAGTAAACATCACAATAGTTGAGAGCAGATAAGGTAGCACTGAACACATGATGTTAATTCCTTTACTTGCAATAAAACGTGGGACTAAACATACCCTGCTTATTTGTCACTTACAGACGATCTTACCTTAGGCTCTCTATTTTGTAACCAGTTTTGGAAAAGTATGTCAAAAGCAGCACACATTTCGCTGGAGAACGTGTCTTTTCTAACTGTGGGATCAGGAGCTTTATCGAGGTTTGCCAGGTACTCCAGAATGCTGTCACTGAAATGACGGAGCGCTAGAAAGGCAGGGAAAGATAATATAAAGCATTATTTATGTGGTAGAACATAAGAATTATCCTTCCATTGAGAAGTCTCACCAGAAGAAAAGACCCACTTCATGTTGTCCTGTTTGGCCATGTTGAGCATGGGCAGCATTGTGCCCAAAATGGCATTCAAGAATGGTACCATGCCAAAAACTAGTCAAGAAGAAGAGGTTACAGTAAATGTACATATATACAAACAAACAACATGTATAATTCAAGCATGCTAATGACAGATTTATGACAAGAACAGCCGATCTACACATATACAGAAAATGATGATGATATTTGTTAGATAAATTAATAGCTGGAGTTGGAGGAGGCAGGTCAGTCGTGACTTGTGTAGATAAAGGTTTAACGCTTTAGGACAGGTTTAGCAAGTTTAGGTCTTTCCCAACAGTGATCACTAGTGGATTCTTGCGTTATGAGGATTTCCTGCTTTCCAACGCAAGATGACTTACGCTGTGCAAGTTAAACGCTTTAATGAAAATACAAAAGAGTTTACATTTCACATACCATTTGAGTCCGCCAAATTGGCCAGTGTTTGAACGACGAAGAAATGGGGGAGGACTCCAGGCTGAAACTTGCTCAAAATCTCCTCCATAATGTCATTAATATGCTTGTTACCCACGGCAACTAAAATGTTGCTCGCTGCCTGCTGCCAGTCTGGGACGACGTCCTTTTGAACCGACAAACAGAGGAAAGATCATGACTTCTGCCTTGTTGCATATGAGGGGAAGTTAACCTACAGCCTGTGTAAAACAAAACAGTAATAATATATTTACCTTTGAGCGTGTCATTTCGTCAGATGCAAGGGAGATAATGCTTTTAATCTTATTGGAATTGATCTCCTCTATTTTGCTGTCAACAATCCGCTCTATTGTCCGAAGAATCACAACTCTGTGGCTCACAATAAGCTACAAAGCAAAAAAGAATGAGAGAACATTTCCAACAACATGTAGGTCTATAGTATGTAACAGCAACAACAACCTTGATCACAGAAATACAATAAACTCAAGCGGCTTTTTCCTGTCATGGGCCCCATTTTGAGGACCAAATACTAAATAATCACTACTTTAGTATTACTTTAATTTGTGCAGTCTAGAGAGTCAAAGCAGCTGAACTGTCTTTCTAAAATGTAATCAATTTCATCTGTGTCTTTAACTAATTTCAAGAGGTGTGGCAGTCCTAGCATCATACTCCACAGTTTTACCTTCGGGTGTTTGAGGAGGTAGTCTTGACACATGGCTAAGACTCGCTCTGGCTGCTGTTTCCCCAGGGTCAGCACAGACTTCCTGACCTGCTCCTGGACTCCTATATCTTTGTCATTGGCAGCATCTAGCAAAGCCAGTGTCACTTCTAGAGTTGAAATAGCTGATATTAGCAAAGTGGGTTCAAAGCATCACTGTGGTAATATTGCACTGCATTGACTTACGCTCCACATCTGTATCCTCCATGGTGCAGAGAGCCTCCAAGGGCTGAGGAGACTACTGCAGCAGCCTGTCTTTAGCTGAAACTAACAAAGGGACATGAAGTAATGCTGCTACTTTTGTCAGTCAAGTCGTTACTTAAAGTACTCTGTTTGAAATCCCAGTAGTAGCCATATTCCCCTTTTCCAGGTTTTGATGACAGTGTCTACTTTGAAATGTGATAACTCTTCTAAGTAAATGACAGCTACCTATGCTGCACGCTGAATGAATAGTAAGCGATACATTACTAATGTGACAGTAGCGACTGTGTATAGCCCAGTGCTGTCTGATGATGTGCTGGATGAAGCTAGTGAGAGCTATGTCTGTGTAGCCTCTCAGTCTCCAGTGAGAGCTATGAGGCTAATGCTATTAGCAACTGCTGCTACGGAAGAGGGGACTCCTCAAGTCACGCACCACAGAAAACAACTCAAATATAACAAAAGCCACACTTACCAGTCTCTGTGATGACTGTTTCACAAAGCTATGTCGATGTTATCACTGATCAGTGTAGGCAACAGTTCCCACCGTCATAGTCGCCACTGTGGCCACACGGCAGTGCAGGTGTAAACAGCCCGGTCATGTGCCTCGAGTCAGCAGCGAAGGGGCGTGTCCAGAGGAGCGCGCGACTGCAGCAGGGATGAGGATCTACAGCGCGAAAACATGCATCTGTGACATTCCCCTGTTGTTAAGTATGTCTTAAGACATTTGCACAAATCGACAAAGGCATTAAGACCAGAATATCCACATATATCAAGATAATGGCCACAAAAAAATAAAATAAAATGTAATCATCTTGTTGAGTGAATACGACTACAAACAAACAGCGTTAAATAGCCTACAAAAAATAAATTGCCAGTGTTCTTCAAAAATAATGAATGCAATATTGTATAACACCAACATCGCTATCAACCAATAATACAGTCGAGTATATTGATAGGCCTATTTGTATAAACCCATAAATTACAACACTAAATATCCTAAGGTTATTTCTCCTCCTCCTTCCTATGCTTTACCTCAGTGTCCTTTGCCTCAGTGTCGGCCTGAAGACTTTGTGTTTTTGTCCATTCTGCCTCTTTCCCATTTTTGCTTTATGGCAATTGCCGCCTCCTTTCCTGCGGTCTTCAGACTCAAACACAGATCTCCTGCGTTGTACCATACCTTCATCGCAGTCATGTCGTTTCAAAATATCACAATACGTGTAAAACTAGTTTATTAACAAGAAACATTATCTGAATCTCCTGCTGAAATAACAACAGATAAAGGTAAAAGCTAGTTCACCATTTCTCCATGATGAAGATATTTTGTAGCTATCAAAAATAAGCCTTCATTGTGTTTGGAAAAAATAAATACATTGATATTTAATGTCAGAAAAGCATTACTAAAGAAAAAACAGAGCAAATGTAATATTTCTTTGCGATCAGATGTTCCAAAAGAGCGTTAGTCAGCTCTACAGCAGGTTAAAGTCAGCTCAATCCCATCATAGTGGGCTAAAGTTGTGATCACATCATCACTTAGTATTCTGAGGTTTCCATGGGTACCATAGTGTTTTGATGATAAATGGACTAGTGGTCCTGTATTCTCTCTGTGGGCGATGGCCAAGCGGAGAGCGCGATCCGACGTCACTCCGGCTTCGGGTGCGCGCAATACACACGAAACCGGTGCTCCCTGGGGGAAAGAGGGTCTCCGCTTTGGATAACCCTAGCGGTCAAAGTTTTATGAAAACACGCCGACTTCAAGGTCACGGGTTCGAGCCCGGGCAGGGTCACAATGACACAAGATTGCTTCAAAAACAAATATGACATGTAGTTCCTTTGTCAGGGGTCTCCAGCCTTTTTAGAGCAGAGGACTACTTCAAGAGCAGAGGACTACTTCAAGAGCATTAAAATACTAAAAATAATATGCCACAGACTTAAAGTTAAACTGTTTAATGATAGATTATTAATAATATGACAAATTCATGCTTTTAACCTCTTAACCTCTACCTGAACCGAGCATATTTTCTCCAGTTTGGCTTTACCCCAATCTAAAAGTTTAACGAACAAAACGTCTAAAAAGAAGTGTGACAAAAAGTGACAAAAATGCAACATGAAAGCCACTAAAGAGCAAACAGAATAATTACTAAAATGTGACAAAAATGTGACAAAAACGCATTACAACACAAGAAAACTGTTTAGTTTTGTAGCTTTGGGTAAAGTTGAACTGGCGAAAACACACTTGATCGAGGCGGGGGTTAAGAGGTTAAACCAATACTGAGTCACAAATAGCCTATATCTATTGTTAACATCAAGACGCAAGAAATGCAAGAAATTGAACGGCTATATTTTATACAAAAAGTCTCAAGGGCTACTGGGGATGCTTGGACTTGGACTATTAGGGTTAGTCCTTAAGTGACGAATCAACAGTTTAACATTGCAGACTTGCCACTCAATTTGCTGCTGTTGCCATAATGGAATAAGTGCCATGCACTATGAAACCACACAAATAATACCCCAACTCCAACATAGCTGCCTAGGGTCTACTTAAAACGTTGGAATTTATTGCAAAGCCATAAAAAATACTATCTGTACATTTTACATCAGTCAGTGTATTTACAGCTATGTACAGTGCTGGACAAAGAAACCATTATAAAATTAAAACTTTAGCCAATTTCCAATGTAAACAAATACATATATCTATAGCTTTTGATTTTAAAGTTGTATTTTTGATTCTATGTATGTTTAATTATCAAATGTAGTCACAGATGCGATAAAGTAACTTTGCCTGCTAAATAAATAAATCAGGTATTCTGTTCAGAAAATGATAAAAAAGAAAAGAAGGAAAGCAGCCATCTTGAAAATACCAAAATATAACAAAAGATAGCACTTCTGTCTATACTAGGGTTTTACCAGACTGCTAGTGTGAATATCATTTACATTAGTAAACATTTGTCTTTACAGTTAAAAGATTGATTTAACAAAGACCTATTGGCTAAGCATACCCTGTAAATGGTCATTCAACTTAATAAATATACAGTGTCACAATGCCGTCTGGAGTCTGAGAAGAGCACTGAGTCGTCAGTACAAGCTGCTGTCTGATTCAGGAGCAGTTTGTGGAAGGAGCAGCAGTTCAGACTGAAAGTCTCTCCTCTTCCCATGATCTTATGCATTTGCATTGGACAGCTCACGGCCTGCTTGCTTTTTCCTGTAGAAAAAACAATAATAATGAATTTAAGTGGTAGCCAAAATGCCTTGACCATAGCCTATGATAAAAGAAAATATTACAAAAAATCAAATATTCTTCAGGCCAAGGTTAAACAAACATAATATAACATAAGTTGTTGGACTGAAAATATCCAAAACAATACACATTTCTGAATGAACATACTCATTTTTGGTGAGTGGTGCCTTGTCACATCTGGCATCTTTGCGCTGGCCCAGATCTTTTGAGGCCTGAAGAGCGAGCTGTGCGAGCTGGTGTGAGCTCCCCCTGGAGGTGATGCCCTTCAGCTTCACCCTGTAACAAATTCAGACATCATTATTTGAGAGAACCACTATAAGTAACTGCTAACTACTTGCTTACATTGACTTAACAACATACCCATTAACATTGGCATCTCCTTCTTCAAGCATTTTGAGCCCTGGTACTTTTTGTCCAAAAATCTTTACTGCAATTGTCATGAGAAGACCGCAGCGGTTTCTATAGCAACATGTAGCGTCAACCGCTAAGAAAACTACCAGGAAAATCACCAGCACAATGCCAACCACACTGCCTTTGGTCATGCTGCTGCCTTTGTCTGCAAACGGGAAAGCACACTCAGTTTCTTTACGGTGTCTTAGAAATAAGAGACCACTTACAGGGCTGCTCCGCGATGGTGAAGTTGAAGCGGGCAGGGATGGAGGAACCGTTGGCGTTGAGAGCCATCACTTCCAGGTCATAGTCAGAGCCGAAAGACAGGTTTTGAAGGAAAACTGAATCTGCATTTCTGGATAACTGCATTTCTTTCCACTCAGCGGCCTCTGTATACTGGGTGTGATAAAGAGAAGAAGATGAATACAGTTATTGTTATTGCGTTATCAAAATAATACATATTTGACCCAACTTCGTTCATAGTTAATAGTAACTACAGTTCGGGATACAAAACATCTAAAGCTTTGTTTTTAGATTAATAATAATATCTGTATTTCTTCTTCTTCTTCTAATAGAGATTGTTCATGTGCATATTGCTACTTGCCTGTTTATAGCGTACACTGAAGCTTAATAAAGGAGATCCACCATCATCAGTTTGCTTGAGTGGAATGAAGAAAGAGTTGCCTTCGATTTTTATTCGGTCTGTCAATAGGATGGGGCTGTCTGGCTCTCCTGCAAAGAAACCAAGTATTAATATGCTACAGTAAATACTATATGACTTGATATACATAACAGATGTGTTTATATGTTAGAAATGCTTCACCTTCTTTCAAAATGCATCAGCAAGAAAGATCAATGAATATGAGCAGCAGCAAAACATGTAAAGATGGGGATAAAGAGTGAACAGGAAAATGAATGATTGCAGATGGACTGTTAAATAGGAAATCTGTTATAGCAAATGCTTAATGAATAAGCTGCAACAGGTACATTACTTACGCATTCCTAGAGTTCGAATGTTGTTGGTGTCAGAGAACTCTCCCACACCCACAGCATTAAGAGCTGCAAAACGAACTGCGTACTTTGTGTAAGGCTTCAGTGAAGTGATGGCCAGAGCATCTAAAACAACAAACAAAATGAATGAAAGCAATGAAACTAAATGTACATAAGCAGTAGGCCTATGTGTAATGGGACACATTAGATTAGAAGGCATAACCAGATGAAAGAAGAACTCCAAAAAACACCACCAAAAAATTGTTATATTTGTTATTAGTGCATTTACGATGAAAAATGAAACCAGTTCTAAACAACACTAAACTGGGTCTCATGAAATTAGACAGGACTATAGCATGTCCGAACCAAGACTAGGGCTGGGCGATATATCGATATTTAAAGGAATAGGCCACCGTTTTTACATACTGTGATATGCTCTTACCTCACTTTAGACGTGTTAATATATCCCCGTCTGGTCTTTGTCCGCGCGCTCTGCCAGGCAAACGGAGCACATACGCAGCCTCTCCCACATGTCATATAGCTCCAAAAAAGCTCACGACAGAAGCTACCAAGCTCTTCCACGTGTTCCCTATTTAAATAAAGTTACGTGAAGTGTTTTCATGCGAAGTATATTTACACAGAAATGTAACGTGTCGATTTTATAAGCAGATAAAAAGGGGGACTATATTGTGAGGCGTAATGATACGAGGAGTAAAACGTCCGCGCAGTAACTCCTAAAGGTTATTGACGGAAGTGAGCGGGGGAGGTCTTTAGGAGTTACTGCGCGGACGTTTTGCTCCTCGTATCATTACGCCTCACAATATAGTCCCCCTTTTTATTTGCTTATAAAATCGACACGTTACATTTCTGTGTAAATATACTTCGCATGAAAACACTTCACGTAACTTTATTTAAATAGGGAACACGTGGAAGAGCTTGGTAGCTTCTATCGTGAGCTTTTTTGGAGCTATATGACATGTGGGAGAGGCTGCGTATGTGCTCCGTTTGCGTGACAGAGCGCACGGACAAAGACCAGACGGGGATATATTAACTCGTCTAAAGTGAGGTAAGAGCATATCACAGTATGTAAAAACGGTGGCCTATTCCTTTAAGATATATCAATATATTTTTAAATAAGATATGGAATTAGACCATATCGCGGGATATTTCAAATTCACTTCAAGCTATTAAAGAGGCTGGATGCAATTTGGCCATTTTATACTCACTACTGCTGCCTCAGGTCATGCGTGTTACTGCACCTTCTATATTAAGCTTGTGCATGACGGCACTTCGGACCGAAGTAACAACTTTTTGAGTGACAGTGCAGGATTTGAGAGGCAGTTGTGGTGAACAGGTCTGGCCTCATTCTACACATTAAGACATTGTTGGAACATGTGGGGGATGAATATACGACAACGATATCTTTTATCTTACTTAAGATATGTTTTTTGTTTAAATGTGCACCTTACAGAGCTTTGTTATACAGTGTTTATGTTTACATTTTATAATGAGTTTTCAAAAAAAACACTTGTATTTGACTTTTACTTAACATTTCATTTCACCAGTGGCGGCTGGTCCATTATGGGCAGTGGGGCGCCGCCCCTCCTATCATTTATGCAAATAAAATAAAAAGTTTTAAGCTTAGCAAAATCCTAACTTTCTTATATACAGGTCTTTTATACAGTGGAGGGAGGGGGAGCGGAGGTGAGGGAGCGTGTCATTTTGTCTGCCTGGTTCATCTTGTGCTGTAACCGCTGTAACACAGTCTCATAAATGTGTAGTTTTGTGCTCGGGGCGGCAGGAACAGCGCCCCAAACATCTAACCAATGGCGCTCTGATATGGTATAAAAACGTCACTGTATATCATTAATTCAACCAATCAGAGACGCGCAATAATAAATCCCCGATGGGCGCTGAGGCCAAGCGCCCATCGGGGATTTGACAGCTGAAAGACGAGGAAGCGCTACTGTAAACAAACGTGAGTAGCTCGTTGTGGGAGCAGCTCTGAGCTCACGGACGATCGGAGGAAAAACTTCTCATTTGAGAGACGGAGGAGCTTCGTGTTGTTTCCTGAGAGGAGATGAAAGGACTTAGTCAAACTAATGGACTTGGGACAACTTTCTTCAGTCAGAAGTCACGTCTTAACGGACTTTCCTGGAGGTAGCATGACGATGCTAACTAGCTCGTCTGCTTTAGCTGCTGCTTGTTTATTTCACACTTTGGGACAACCCTCGCTGACTTGGACAGGCAGTTCTGTCCCAGGACGTGGACATTTGATGGAGAGAAGATTCAGGACCGTGAGGAGGAGCTACGACAGGAGAGGGGAACGTCATTCATTCACTGAGGGAAACAGAGGAGGAGCTCCAGGTGCTACAGGAGGAGCTCCAGGTGCTACAGGAGGAGCTCCAGGTGCTACAGGAGGAGCTCCAGGTGCTACAGGAGGAGGAGGAGGAGGAGGACTCTCGTCTATACGTGAGCTGCACATTATTTCTGACCGGATCATTTGTCTGACGGTTTATACGGGTTTAAACCTGTGGCTCTGAGGCTCATAATGAAACCACAGCAGGTCTGGGACTAAAACTGTTCATGAAATCAAAGAGGAAACACCTCCTGCCTTTGTTTGGTTCTGTTGGTACAAAACACACTCAGTGGTGCACAATACAAATATGTATAGTGATTATCGTTACGGTTTAGTCAGAAATTATTTATTTTTTAGTTGAATAAAACTAAACAATACGTTTTGAATATATTCTACATAAAATAATAATATTAAATGCCCCAAAGATAACTTTCTTTTTTAAGTTAAAAACAATGTTTATAAGTATCTTCTAAAATATAATTGAAGTTAGGTCGAGGCAACAGCCCCCCCTGGTTTTCACATCACCAGCCGCCACTGCATTTCACAGTTCTCACTTTGCGGAAAAAGTCTTGGGATATATATATATATATCGTATATCGGTATTCAACCTAAATATATCGGGATGTGACTTTTGGTCCATATCGCCCAGCCCTAACCAAGACCAAACCAGGTTTAAACCAGACCACCTGTCACTATACTGTCAAAGAGCCACAAGAACGGGGCTGAAGTGCAACATGTGGCTTTAAATGTTGTCTTTTCCTGGCCATGTAAAAAGGATTCAATGACCAGACTTGAAATAAAAAAACATGCCATTAATATGTATTATTTGGCCTATTTTTCATACCCACAGCAAAAACATACGGCAATAACCCTGCAGCGGTACAACAAATAGAATACTAGTTCACCTACGCAGGAAAAATAATTGTACAGATAAATCCACCGCTATACCTGAAACAGGGACTGTAATCTCCTTCCATTGCTCGTTCGGACTTTGTCTCCACTGCAGGACAAAGCTGGTGATGGGTGTCCCTCCATTCACAGGCAGGGTTTTAAGGCTGAAGAGGACCGATGTTGGTCCAGGTGAGACTGAGAGGTACAGAGGAGGGCCCGGCTGCGCTGTGGACCGGACAAAATTACAGTGTTATATCTTCACTCAATAGCACGGGTATGAACGCGCTGTTTAAATCTAAAGCATGACTTACTCTGGATTGAAACGTCCCTAGATGCATTCCCTGAACTGCTCACTGCCATGCAAGAATACAAGCCGCCATCAGAGGGCACTATATCGTCAATCAACAACACGCCGTCCGCCACGCGCACACGGCCTGATTCTTGACCCTGGCGACATCAAACCCATCAGGTTAAAAGCGCACATTCAAAGTAAGGATATTATATATATTGCATACATTCGAGGGGAAAATACTGCTCTTACTATTGCTTGACCATTGAGTTTGTTGAGCCAATGGAGCTCTGGATGAGGATGCCCAGAGACATTGCAAGACACGGACACTCGCTCACCCACGGACGCGATCTGCTGCTCGGCCGAAACCAACACCTCAGGGGCCTCTGAAATCACACTTCAAGGTCATTTGCATGCGCTGCATTTCTTTAAATCTCAGGAGGTTTCACGGGCTACTGACCAAACACGTGAAGCATAATAGTGGCAGCGCTCTCCCCGATTTTGTTTGCGGCCGTGCAGACGTACTCTCCGTAGTCCTCGTGCGTCACGGACAGGATGCTGAGCTGGCTGCGGTCGGAGTTGAACTGATGTCGAGGCGGGTCAAAGGGCACTGGCCTGGATATAGCACCAAACATACAAGCAAATGATTCCCTGTTTGCGTCTCCCAAACATGACAACAGTCTGTGATGCAGGTTAGTTGTGTTATTGTTGTCTTAAGGCGAGACACTGCAGGTGATTAGGGAACAAATGTATATTAACAGATATCAATTTGAAAGTTTTGCTGTAGATTACCTGGCATAAATGTGAGGAAAAAAATACATCGCAAGTTTTCTGTCATTTTATCTTTTCATATAAGAACAAGGTGTTTTATGCCCAAAAATGCCCCAAATTTCCCATTTTTTCGGCGACGAGATCTGAATAATGGATAGAGCTACATTCAAATTTATTGTTTCATTTTATTGATGAATGAGTTACCAAGACGTTTTCAGAGGGGATTTTGGATTTCTTGTTTAGTTTTAAAATAAGCTGTTTTTTAGTGGAAAAATGTGTAAAAAAATGTAATTTTCGCCTTATTTTTTGACATTCAAAACTCAATAAATGGGGCTAGGAATTAGATAATAAAAAATCCCTCTGAAAAAATCTTCCAAATATTGTTCAGTCCAAGGCTGGAAAATTTGAAGTCTTTAGGTCCGACTGACGTGGACATAGTGTCGCCACAATGACAGAAAAATGTGTTTTGAGAAAAAGGCCCTTGAAATTGCATTGTCCCATATAAGTCTATGGGGGAACATTGAATCAGTGCAATATTTAAACATGCTATTGTGAAGATTAGGCATATTTTCTGTTTCCGGGTGAAAGCTTGTATGTTCAGAGACCAATTTGGCCCTATTGGCCCTAAACCTGAAAACTGAAAAAAATTAGTTTCGCCTGTAGTGTCTCCCCTTAAATCCTTATATAGTATTTTAGTTGGACAGGAAAACAACTTTAAAGTGCCTACAAATCACCAACTTATGGCCAATTGCTATCTCAAAACATCATCCTCTTGCATATATGGCCCAACGAACTACAGAATATTGGCCCACTATTGAGCATTTATAGCATTTTATGAGAAACAATTAAAGAACCTCTCCAAGGTGAGTATCTTACATGGTCCAGGTGATGTTTGGTTTTGGTTGCCCATCCACTAAACACAACAAAGATACATTGGCTTCAGGTCCCGCCATCACCTTCTTCACCTCCTCTTTCATGTGGACTCTTGGAGGAGCTGCGATTAATGTATGTATGTTAGTGTTTTTGTTGAACTCAGAAGCCTTTGAATATGCAGCAGAACATACTAACCGTTGATGACCACAGATACAGACAGCGACCGGAAGATTTGCCTCCCTCTGATCTGAGCTTGGCACACGTATGTCCCTGCATCCTCTCTCTTCACAGTCCCGATGAAAAGAGTGCTGTCCTTTTGCCATACACGCCTTTCACCTGGTTTTTAGGTTAGATGTCACGAAATAGCACAACTGAAGCTACTGAGAGATCTGTGTTTATAGGCCTACTGTTGATGGAGATCTCCTGCTTGTCTCTGAGCCACACAACGTTCACTGCTGGCTGTCCCGACACAGCACACGGGACAACACCGTCTGTGCCTTCCAAAAACTCATGGTAGGTTGTCGTGTTTCCAAATGATGGGCCCTCTGTAAAAGCAAAATACAATCAAAGATACTCACTGTTCATCACCATAGAAGACACAAATATTTGCAAAGAAATAATTCAGAGAAACAGCCATTTTGAATCCCTAATACATTTTTAGCCAGGATTTACAGACTCTTTTTTATCTCTATAACAGATTCTTTATTACCATGCATTTGTAGTAATATTAGGCTTCTTACCATATATAAATAGCAGAGTCTGGGCTTCATCATTGTGTCCTGATTCAAAGTCACATTTACAGATGTATCTGCCTGCGTCCCGAAATGAAGCCTTGGCAATCTTCAGTTTAGAGGAAGTTTCATCCACTTTAGACACTATTTCTTCATCATCGATTTCCTCTCCATCTTTATGCCAGGTAATCTCTCCTTCTCCACTTGCTGAAAAGTTAATAACGATTAATGAATAAGAAAGTTATGCATAATATGTGTATGAGAACTAAAATACTCACCTTTGCACAACAGTAATATCTCCTCTCCCACCTGAATGTCCTGGTTTGTTGTTATTATAGCTAACTTGGCATCTAAAATAGAAGAAAGTGATTTAAAAAAATGCATTGTGTTTCATTAGGGGCTGTGATTTGCATTTATAGCCCTATCAGTCCAGTTTGATGAATTACCAGGCACCGTCTTTGAATACTACACATTAATGACTGCGACTACGGAGGATTGCTGCTTAAATCATGTTTTTTGTGAACAAAATCCTCAATATTCCTGGATTGGATTTCACAAGTCAACATTGAAGCTCATTTGACTTTTGTTACCATGCAGTGATATAATCTGCATAACCTCTATTCTACTAACAAAGCTACTGTGCGTACTGGTTCTCAAATCTTGTGAAACGAAGTTGATGGATCTTACCCGTGCTGCAGATGATGAGCATCATTAGTGATGCTGTCGTCCACATGGCTACAGAGTTTCTCATTGCGTCCACTTAGAAGCAGGTGGACTTCCCGGGGCTCTTCTCAAACTAATACACAAACTGGAAAAAAAAAAGATTCACAATGTAAAACGGTGAAAGAAAGACACCTGTTGCCCTTATGGTCGAGGTTTGGTTGTACAGAGGGTCTTGCTGGGGTTATATAGGGACAGATGAGCAGTAGAGATGACTGCAGAGGAAGGGAGAGGGGTGTGTCGCTGGAGACAGTGAAGGGAGTGACCACCACAAGCTCAACGCAACTCCCCAAATTTTGGACATTCATGAAAGAAACAAGTACTTTTGGGGACTGAATGCTTTAGATACTCACGTTGCCCAAATACAATTACACTGAATCATTTTGTTTCTGTCATTTTGGCAACAGTCAATATGGTTGATCTTGACAGCACCTGATGAAAAAGGCAGCAGCAGAATAAAATCATCTCATTTCCAATTATACATCATGTAAGTTAGACTGTATTATCTATCCTAACCACTCATTGCCATATTATGCTTTATTCCAGCTGTGACAAATTGGCAAAAGTACAGTAATTCCAGCTTCATAACTTAGTGAAATAATATATATAATTGAAAACACACTGAAGGATAAAAGATGCTTGTCAAGTAACGCCCGCTGGTATTATGTTATGTTATGCTGAAATGAGTAGAACAAGTATGCTCTATAGACTTTTAATCCTCAATGGCATGACTTTTCATATTAGGGGAAACAATATTTCAACCACTTTTTGGGTAGACAGAGTAGTAGAATACAAGGTGGAAATGCAAAAACGTGAGTATGGTGAAAATGTTGCATTCCAGCACATCCCCATTTCCAACGAACTTGAGGCAACAAACCGAAAAACCACAGTTTTAGTAAATAAATACAAACAATAAACATAATCTAATATGCTTCTTGACATATTCATGCACATTGACATATTTATTTCATCAGGTTGTTCCAATTTAAACCAGTAATAAAATGATCATTATGTTACCTTTTTCTTCATGTGATTGAACAATGTGATTGTTAGTTGAAAACATGTCAAATAGTTAAGGGCAAAAACTAGTGCACATTTAGCATGATGAAGATTAAAGGGAAAGTGCATAAATAATTTTACATGAATTGACCCCTTCCCCGTGTGACTCTGCTTCTCTCTCCTCCGGATAAAGGCGGGGGCTGCTGTCCTTGGGGGGGGAGATGGAGAGCGATAGTTTTATCGCTCAATCATTCATGAAAGGGGGTCAAACTCTTTCTATAAACATAAACAGCAAGCAGTGCTTGTTTTAAAATCTCTGCTGCTGTTGTTTTCCAAGAAACATTTGGCAGGCAGGATGTCAGATTTATGGGCAATTTGACGTCACATTGTTGCCTTATTGCAACCATAGCTTTCATGGTCATACTATAGCACTGAAGTAAAAATAAGCCATGAAATTATTGAAAATAACAACAATAATTTAAAAATAATAAAAAGCAATGCAATGCACATTTGATGCACTTAAAATGTTCTGTTGCAGTGTCTAAAAAAAAAAAAAAAATCTTGAATCTTGAATGACAGAGCTCATGTCTGTACAGGGACACCTGCCCAATTCATGACCTTGATCACAGAGCATCATTTATTTTTTATTTTATGAATTATTCATTTGAGATAGAAGAATGTTTCTTCCAAACATGCATGTATGAGTTAGAGTTTGATATTGTAGTAAATGCTGTACTGCGTCATTCTCCTTTATCTACGTAATAGCACTTGAACTCCACTGGGCCCTATAGCATCTATTGGTCAGACGCCAGGAAGGCCATCCCACCATTTCGTAGCTGAACGGTTGACCAATCAAAGGGCCATTGTCCAAAGGGGCCGCCTATCACCTCATTATCAGAAATGGCTCATTACAATGGAGTGTGCTCATAATGAGGTCTGCTAACAAGAGCCATTAGCAAGGGTGGGCACACTCACTGTGATGAACTCACTACATGAAAGTATAAGCATAGCAAAGTAACATACATTGTGCAATAATCTCTGTATCAGCTGCACTTTATTAACTCTTCTTCTTGAACGCCGGCTGTAACAAGTGAATTTCTCCTTTGTGAGATCAATAAAGGTTTATCTTATCTTATCTTATCTTATCTTATCTTATCTTATCTTATCTTATCTTATCTTATCTTATATCAAGCCTGATCTAGTATTGTTGCAATATTTGTATACCACTATTTCATCATCATAGATTCTTTTCTTAATTTATTGTGATGTTGTGGCATTGTAGAGGTTACTTGGCAGGGGGATGTGCTTCAAAGCTGGGTGATTAAGGGTTAGTTATTGAAGTCATCTCAGAGACAGGAGCACACACCCTTTAAATATATTTGGACTTGCCTTTCAATGCAGTCAATAGTCTCTAGTGCAGGGATGTACAGCATGGTCAACCAATATTTATTATGCTGCGTTTAAGAGAAATTCAGACCGTTCTCCACATGTTTATTTAGGCTTGGAACCTTAATGAAGCTCTGTCTCACAAAAAAGAAAGTTTTTTGTCAAGTGGATTTTTTAAACTTGCAGTAAAAAAGTACCATCTCTAGTGATGAGTGCCAAATCATTAAGAAGCCTGTGAGCCGTTTTTTTTTTCATAGCAAAAGCGTGGAGGTGGTGAACAATGTGTACCTCAGACTTGGTTTATTCAAGATACAGCAACATCTGTATGAAAATAGACCATGTTACTCTACAAATAGTACAGGGACAAACAATGGCAGTGAGTTAGAGTGAAGACAGGAGGACGAGACAAACAGGAAGGACATAGAGACAGTCCCTGTGTGTCGTGACTGCAGTGGACACTCCCTTACAGTGGGACAGTCAGGGAGTGTCGTAAAACTCTAACCTGAAACATCAATGTAGTGTCTGCACAGATAAAATCAAAGAGATCATTTCAAAACTACAGGAAGTGCATGACTTGTTTTTATTGTTTCTAATATATTTAGCATAGCTAGCTACCTAAATGCATTTTTTTTACACATCACATTTTCTATGAATCAATCCATCCTTAAAGTTGCTGACACTGGACTGTTCACGTGCCGGGGCCCTGCAGAACAAAGCAGGAAGTTCTTCTTGCAGATGCTATCAGCGTCAGTCTACTCATGAAGTCTATGACATCATGGTAGTACAGGAGCGAGGACAATGGGGCAAACAAACAGCCAGGCAGTATAAACAGAACTCAGCCAAAACACTGAAATAACATTTTTTTTGGACTGTACATTGTATTATTTATTTATTTTTATTCAACAAATGTAAATAATTCATTTTGCTGTGAATGAGTTGTGGTAATGACAATAGTGTTTTAAATCTCTTAGATCGACAAAGGAAGGCACCACCCAAACAAGTGTGCAAGGACATTTAATGACCATATGTCCGCGATACATTTCATGGAATTCCTTTGGAAGGCTTAACCATGGCAATACAATGATAATAGCCTCATCACTGTTATCAGATATGTTTTTAGATTGCCCACATGAACTTCTATACTCTATGATCCCCTTTTTTCCAGCAAAAAGGCGTGTGTGACTGAATGACAGGCCCTCACTACAGTTAATGCAATATTGTGAATTTAAAGCATAACAAACCTAACTAATGCCCCTAGAGGCCATAAGCGACACTGCAGGTGTCGTAGCATGTTACGTTTTTTTACTCATTGTCTGTGAGAGTAAATACTACACTGACAGAAAAGAAAGGGGATGAGGGACATTGTACATCCAATTACACAATGATCATATTTTCCCCTCAAACTTGGCTGTAAATACTGTTCAGGTGGCGCTAGCCCACAGTTAGCTTTGCCCGTTAGCCTGAGCTTCTTCTTTGTGATTCCATTAGTGTGTATTGGGGCCTCCGGGTCGAAGCAGGGAAGTTGCAATTGTGGTTATCTGGCCAGAGACACCAGGGGAGTTGAAAGACCCCCCAATCATCCCATTAATACTTGTATTACCCCCAGAGGGACTACAAAAAGGATTTATTAAGGTAAACAAGTTACTTAGTACTGCTTTAAAATGATATCAGATGGATTATAGAAATCAGGACATAAACTCACTTGCATAAAAGTAGTTTTTTTTTCTTCACCTTTTTTGGTCATTCTGAGGGATATGGTTCAGTTGCTTAGAAATTGTAATCACATTTTGTTTTGCAAATCCAAGGTAGCTGTCGTCTGTCCTATATGATAAGGCGATGTTCTGATAGGGCTATGGCACTTGGCCAGTTTAGATGTTTGGGGGAAGTATTGTATTGGACTCAGTGCTTACACAAACTAACCTTAGTAAAGGAGCTCTGTTTATTTGACTGTTTCAGTTTAGTTTGCAAGATAAATTCAGACATAAACACTGCAACTCGCTGGATATTCCACACAGGTTTCCTTTAGGGATGTTTTTATACGACACACTCAGATTGTCACTTACCTCACAATAATAAATAATATTTTTGGCCTTTGCTGCAGTTTTGTCTCAGTAGAAAACATTATAATAATAACATTGATTGTTTATGCGTTTAGTTTGGCTGGCTCTTTGGAAGCACAAACATATTTTACAAGCCCAAGCAAATAAAAACAGAAAGGTTTTGGAAATCTCAAACAATTGAATCAGGTCTGTCATTTGTGTGATTGTGTGTGATTGTGTGCAGTCAAACAGAACTGGTTCTTGTGTTGACCGAAGACAACTTCCATGATGGTTGAATTCATAAATGTTCAAACTATGACCATGTCAATGTCGGTGTCAACTATGTCAAACTAACAACACTTTGTGCCAAAAGTGCTTCACATTCAATATTAGAAAGCACAGCTCAAAATTTCACCCTGAATCACCTGTTGAAAAT
The DNA here is from genome assembly GCF_951799975.1 of Gobius niger. Lineage (NCBI taxonomy): Eukaryota > Metazoa > Chordata > Actinopteri > Gobiiformes > Gobiidae > Gobius > Gobius niger. Next base: position 20,249,973 of record NC_136859.1, read on the forward strand.
GTTGAAAATGAAAATGTGCTCATATCTTTAGAAAGCTACAGCAAAATGTTTTCACAAAGATAGTTAAGGCCCAACGCATATTTATTTTATCAATTGTTGATAAAAGAAGAAACAATATTTGAATAATACTTTAAACCTCTATTTGAGCATTCTCAGTACAACAGTGTAATGACAGTATTTGAAGGTTACTTTGGTAGATCAGCTGCTGTGGTTCAGTTTTAGGATCATTCACACCGGGGAACCACATACAAAATAACATCACAGGCCAAATAAAGAAGACAAATCTTTAAGACTCTGTGTAAAACATGTACACATCTGCTCTGAAGGGGAGTCTCATCTTCACTTTTGAAATCTAAACAGACAGAGAGATTTAATACAAATACATTAGTGACACAGTGAATTCTGAATAATGTCGACACTTTCTCTATGCAAGGATGGAGGAAGAACGCTACACAGGGCCGGCAAAGAAGCTGGTCTGACTTGTGGAAAATCTCGCAAGCGGCTCAGCTTCCTTATCCACTCAACCTACAACACGCTTCTCTGTCCTCGTAACCTGCACCAGTGGTTTGGCAATGTCAGGCTGCAAGACTGCACTCTCCCAGGGACGCTACAGGTGACGCCATGACCAGGTCCTCAAGAAGCTGGCTGAGGTGCTGGAAAGGTGCAGACAGGGCAACAAACGGCTAGCAAACAGACACTCCAACTTTGGCGTAGGAAGGGGACGGGCAAAGTTACATCAAGCCAAGAGAGACACTGCGGCCATGGCCGCCAACCAGGTGTGGGAAATGAGGGTTGACCTCAACAACCAGCTCCAGTTCCCCACTGAGATCACCATCACATCTCTCCGCCCTGACATTGTTGTTTGGTCTTCGAAGGCAAAAGTGGTGCACCTCATTGAACTCACAGTTCCATCAGAGAGGGAGATTGCAGCGAAGGCCAAGTCCTCCGAGCTGGCCGCAGAGTGCCGGGTGGCTGGCTGGAAGGCCGCCATCTACCCTGTTGAAGTTGGCTGTTGATTCTTCGTGGGGCTGTCAATAACACGGGAATCACGGGAGGGAAGCTGCGCAGGGCCACGAGAGAGCAGGAGGTGGAAAAAGGCCACTTCTGGCTCTGGCGGGGGAGGAAGGATAGGAGCTGGGGAAAGAATGCCTAACCCCAATGACAGCTGCAGAGGATAACATTCTCCAGCTGCAGGGAGTGACAGGGACATGTCCTTGTCAGTGCTCCGCCACCATGAGACGTTCCAGGATTAAAGGGGCTGTCAAGTTGGTGATAGATGGTTCCTGGCTGATGACCCTGCAGCTGACCCATGGGCACCGGAGGAGCTGCAACAAGCAGTAATGCCAAGCAGGACATTACACTTACCTGTATACATCAACTGGAAAAAGAACAATACCTGTCAGTATCATGTAAAGCTCCCAAAAAAGTACTGAGAGCCACTCACCTCAGAGACTTCAGTAATGCAGCTCAAACTTTCCTCTGAAAGATAAAAACATTGAATTTTAAAATTCAGGGTGATTATGGAGTACATTTTGTCACAACAGCTTACTTAACCTTGAAGTAACTTAACCTTTCACTGAAAGCGTTTTACTGATTCAAAAGAAAACCTTTAGGACACATACCTTTTAGGCCTTTGAGAACCTTTGTTTTATTTTACTGGAACAAAGCCTTTCGTAATGTCCTACGACATGTTCATCGAGATGGGTTTCAATGGGAAAGTAGCTGTTTGTTCCATTGATCATAAAAAAAGTTTATCTCAGGCACATATTTGGACCCAGACAGTCCAAATGATGCGCAGAAAAAGTAAATGCCTGATTTATACTTTCTTTCACAAATGTCCTGTGTAGCATTGTGGGTCCTTCAGCACAAAATGTCCATTGTATTATTATTATATTTTTAATTTACCTCAATTTGCATTAAAATGTACAAATTATTAACACATATGCTTTACAATAGTATGTATCTGTGCTAATGAAAAAGCTCCTCTAACAATCAACGGTGCTGCAGTGAAGAGGGTGACCAGCACTAAGTTCCTGGCACATCACAGAGAAGCTCTCCTGGACCATGCACACCACTGGTCAAGAAAAGTATTCAGCGTCTCTACTTTCTCTGCAAGTTGAGAAGAGCCAGCCTCCGTTATGTCCAACTTCTACAGAGGGGCTATAGAGAGAATCCTGACCAGCTCCATCACTGTGTGGCATGGAGCCAGCACTGCCTCCTGCCAAAGGAGCCTCCAGCGCATCGTGAGAGCAGCGAAGAAAGAGCCCCTCTCCCCTCTATTAAGGAGATGTTCTCCACCCGTCTCACCCGCAAAATCGCCAGGGACCCTTCGCACCCATCACACAGCCTCTTCAAGGTTATGCCTTCAGTGAGGAGACTGCGGAAACTACGGGTCAGTTCCAGTCGACTGAGGAACAGTTTCGTACACAGGGCCATCGGGAAGCTGAACTCCCTGCCCTCCCTCCCACCCCTCTTCCCCTTCCCCCCGCTCCACAGTCAAGGATGAGAGAAACATAATTCCAACCATTCACATGGTTTGACAAATAAAAAATCTTGAATCTTGAATGTTAAACTCAATTTTCATTAAAATGTACAAATTATTAACAAATATGTTTTACAATAGTATGTATCTGCGCTAATGATTTGCACTTGTACTATAAGCCATTCTTGACCTATTGATGATGATCAATACTCTACAAGCAATTTGTTATCTTGACCATGAGTAAAGAATCAAGAATCACAGATTCTTAAATTTATTGTTAAACATAAAAAAAAAAAAAAATTAAAACATACATTTTAAGTAAGAAAGGTTTATCCTAGTTATAGCTAATGAGAATAGATGTTATTGTTTCTTTTAAATCCCTGTCCACGCTAGATTGTTTTGTTTTTTTCATCCATCATTGTCCCCATCTGATCTTGCAAATTTGTTAAATCAGCCTTTTACATTGTGCATTCTCATGAAGCCTGTAAATCTCTGTTCCAACATATCATTTGGTCTTTTGAAGATACAAATGCGCCGGATGTTGACATTAGCTTTTGCGTAAATAAAATCAAAGATACTCACTGTGTGTGAATATCTTTGGTCAAGCGTCTACGTGACTCTTGTTGTGTCTTACCTAATTTAGGAATTTCTATTGTTTGTTTTTCTTTGCATTTTAGGCTTGCTGACCACATCCTCTTACGGTCTTTAGTGCTTCTCTTACCGTCATCCTTGTTGTCCGCCTTCTCAGCCAACACACCCACCACCACGTATGTGTCTGGGGTTGTGCATGCAGGAAGTTTGGAGATGCAGCTCAACAATAGAGAGTAAGTCTGTGCCAAACAGTCGCCACATGCACCATCCACAAGAGAGGTTCATTTGTATTAAAGTAAAGACCATTTAACATCCATCCAATTATTATTACACTGGATAACCTAAAAGTAGAAGATGTAGGATTTGTAGTAAATATTTCCTAAACATTACCTTACTATGGCTAGGTTGGCTTTAGTTCTCAAGACAGTTAACCAAGCAGAAAGCAGAATGAGTCTCACACTTCGTCAGTTCTTTAGCTAAAACCAGATTGGAGCTGAACATATAGAGACTCTACCCTCTGTTACACAATCCCACTCTCCCACTCCCCAGTCAAGTCCTAGTTTACATGCCTCCAGTTATTAAAGCTCAGTGACTGAACTCTGGAGGTTCTTAGCAGCTGAGAAGGTGATCGGCTGCATGTAGGGTGACCAGATGTCCCAATCTATGACCCTCTCAGTTTTGTGCCCCCTGTCCCATGTTTCTGTGAATTTATCCAAAACCATTGATTTGTCTCAAGTTTGCACAAGCTCTGTACCAGATGTCCTGTTTTGTCACCAGCGTCATACCGAAAGCAGCCATGAATGGGTCAAAAACAAAGCTTCCATAGCGACTGAACTAATTAAAAAGCTCAAAGTATTGTTGTCGATGGACAGTTTTAGGTTAAAGGGGCTAGATGCAAGTTCTCCATTTTATACTCACTACTGCCACCTCAGGTCACACATGTAACTGCACCTTCTATATTAAGCTCGTGCATGACGGCACTTCGGACCCGAATTAACACCTTTTTGAGTGACAGTGCAGGATTTTAGAGGCAGTTGTGGTGAACAGGTCTGGGCTCACACATTAGGACATTGTTGAAACATGTAGGGGGAGGAAAATACTTAATTTTAACATTTTTAAACTCTGTATAGTTCCTTTAAGGTGGATAAGGTGCTTTATTTATTATAAGTGAAGAAACATCACATTTTTGCCTCCTCCAACAAATTCACATTTTTGCTTTAGTTTCTTGGAATATCTGGTCACCCCAGCTGTATGCTCCCATCTCTCCATGATTACATTACTAATTTATGTTGCACAATTGCACCAAAATAATAATTTAAAAAAATCCTAGTTTGTGAATGTGCCTTTAGTTATACTATTCTTTTTTGGTTACATGCATGTGCTTTAGTCCAGAGGCAAATAAAGGCTGTAGTCATTTGTCTCCGTTTTGAACAGGCGTTATAAGTTAGTTATCAAGTTCAATTTACTGTTTACTCGTGTGTCTTGTGCTTTTCAATAGCCTTAGGCCATATGGTGCTCCACCTAAGTTGTCAGTGTTGTTGCATTTGTGTATAAAAGAAGCGCTATTTTTTTTTCCTTACACATTTTTTCCATCGATATTTGGGCGCAACCTACAAACAAAACCCCCAAGATCTGTGTAAAATGTTTCGTTTGTAACAGACAAGTCAAGACAGTTCTCCTGTAGTCTAAGTTAACAACACTATAGCACATTCAGGATAAACTGAGGTCCAATTCAGTTAAGTATTTCATCTCACATTAGTGGACATGCCCCACACGCTCAAACTGCCTCAGCTGTGTGCCTTGCAGGAAGTCGAGATGATAGCTCTTCTCTGGGGCAGTTGGCTGCGGGCTGTGCCCCTTCCCCCAGGGCTTGCTGTGGGACTGTCTGCCGCTCTACGTGACTGATCCCCGGTCTGTGAGAGCCAGCGAAGGCCGCCGCAGCTGCTGATAACACTAATGAGCTTCCTGCTATTACGTCTAATTGCCCTGTCCAGATCTGGGCAGACACCCAGGGTGGGGCGTGACCGAGGAGTGTGTCCCACTGAAGCCTTGACAGATTGGGAAAAACACACAGGTAGACTTCATCTGGCGCAATGATTTGATGTCCAACTCAATAAGATACAGTATATCCACAATTGCAATTCATTCAATGTATTTGATGAAGAGACAGGCCGGTAATTCCATTTATTTAGACATGAAGCCCATGGAGCAGGCAGTGTGTCTGCTGTTGATAAATGGTTTTGTCCCTGAGATATCCGCCTCCAGGCTAATGTATGTTCTGTCTACATGAGGCTGATGACTTCAGTCTAATGACATTTGTGTAACATAAAGAATATTAAAAGGAGGATGTTTAGATGTTGCACTGTATGTTTTGTTATCTGTCCACAATCAGACATCTATAGCAGCTTATATGGCCCCTGAGACCGTTGGCAATGGTCTGTGTCGACATCAAAGACTAGTTAGCTTTACACTTTTATATGTATATCTATTACTCCATCTCGTTTTGTTCACTCAACACACCAATTATTAATCTATTAGTATTTTTGAGCATATTTACAAGGGAATTAGTAATTTCAGACAATGAATAATGCAATATCCAAACAAATAAATGTCAAAGGAAAACTTGCTTATGTAGATACATGTACATATAAAAAAAAATGTTAAAAAGTAAGGAATATTGTACACTATACTACTACTACATGAAACTAGTGACTTTCTGTAATGTTAACAATGTTTGGCATTGGTAGCCATCTGAAAAAAATATATTAATGAACTTGCTTTAAACTAGACATCGTTCATAAAATGAGAGCGTTGTTGTAGTTACAATGTTTTGTCAGTTTGGTCCGTGTTAAAATAGCTGCTTTGAAGTGTAAGAAATTCTCTTTTGCTAATGACACACATCTAAATACGATGCTGCTTATTGTATGATGGATAACGTAATTACAATAGGATAAAGTTAAATCAAGTACATTGCGTGTTACGGAACAGACTTGGAACCCAAAAGCAGTACTCAACACGAAGCAAAGTTGACCAACTTTATTCAAAGGAAGGGGTATCAGGCTGGGGGCCAATGGAGCAGGTACGTATCGGGCTGGGGGGGTCAGTGGAGCTGGTAGGGGTGGTGCTGGTGTGAGCCGGTGGAGCAGGATGGAACTGAGCCTTGGGTCCAGGAGGATTGGTGGATGGCGTGCAGCAGGTTAGTGATCCAAGTTAATGCTGGAAAAACAGGATACAAAAAGATCCAAAACACAGGGAAGAAATATCAGATGAACCCGGGTAATGACGGACTGGACTGATTGTAGATGGACCTCAGGTGAGTGATGGCAGCAGGTGTGGGGAAATGGCAAGCTTCACCCAGGTGAGGCGCGCATGCACGTGCATGCGTACGTAGGGTACTTTTAACCCTACTTTGGATCACTTTCAAGTGTATAAAAAATTGCTTATTTGACCCCGACACTGTGTACTAGCTATAATAGCTCCTACTATTGTCCTGTGCTGACCCCCACACTGTGATTGTTAATTAAAACATTTTGAATTAATTGTGTTGTATTTGATCACTTTCAAACTTTAAAAAAAAAAATGCTTATTTGACCAATCCCCATGATTCTGTTACTCGTCCAACATTAGTTTGGGAATGTGTGATTGTCTATCACTGTGTGTCTATCTTTTATTGTTACAACATGTGTCATTATGGTATTTCTAAAGTGGTTCATTTGACCCCGTTGATTTCTCTGTCTCAGTTTCCCCGCGGGTGAGGTAAACTGAGACACATGACCACTTTGTTTAAGAACAATCATATTTTCATTGCCCTTTGTCCTGAAGACATGCTAATCATTTCCATAGCTGGGCAACATCCTGAATTAATGGGAAATGTGTTAATTTTACTGATCTATCATTTTAGCTCAGCTCAAGGGGAGCAAATGTAAAAACTATATCACAGCTCTCCCCTACTATGTATTTTGTAATATGTTCCTTTGTACTATTGTGATATGAACATTTTTAATTGTAATGATTTCGGGGTGGGCGCTCATAAGCTTTTTGCTTAGGCCCACTCCTGCTGAGCAGAATTTCTCTTGTTTAGCATCATATACATTTTACTGGATTAAGATTAAGGCGATCAAATCATTGACAGATCTCTGGTGTCTGTCTGTGCTTGGTTCAAGGCAGAGGAAGCCTGCAAGCCTTGGACAAAAAGAATGATCATAGGTCTCTTTATTGGGCAGCTACACTTCAAAGTTCACTGGCATCCTGTGGGGCAAAGGGGCTGGCAGCGAGGTGGGTGTCCCAGGACAGGCACCACAGGGTCTGCTGATACAAACCACACACACACTAGAGGTCATCTTGTAATTGGAAAAGTGTCAGAGCCCAAGGGAGGCGCAGGGGAGGGGCTCATGAACACAATCATCTAATGCTTAAATATTTTATCCAGATATTTTTCAAACAACCACATGAATTTGAATGAAAAAAAATCAATCAGGTCATATGATATAAATTAAAGTTAAAGGTTATATCGAAATTTGTCATCTGCTTTATCCTACGCTGAGGTTGATTTTTGGTACTTCCAGATCACTTTTCTTGTTCATCATTGTGTGATGAACAAGAAAGATTTAAAAACAGTCCCTTCCTGTTTTTAAATCTCTCCTAAAAACTCACCTTTTTTCTCTGGCGTTTAATGCAAATTGAGATTGCTGCTGTTGTTGTACTTCTTACCTCATATTTTTTACTGTAAATATATGTATCTGTTTCTGTGTGCGGCACTTTGGCCAACTGTACAGTTTTTAAAGTGCTTTATAAATAAAGTTGGTATGGTATGGTATGGGTGTGAACCGCCTTTAAAGTCTTTATTCCTTGTATATAAGACACCGCTAATTACTTGATTACACATGTTCCTGTTTATTTTTGCACCCCCTGAGTGGAGTGTTCTTGAGAGCTGATGAAGTGAATTTCTCCATTGTGAGATCAACAAAGTCCCATCTTATCTTAATTACAGTAACTAATGCAGTTATTTTATTGACATGAAATTATCGTTGACCTTTTCACCTCTTTTTAACTTCTTGAAGTAGTGTAGCAGGTCGACACCAGCCCCCGGAACCTTTGTTACGTTCACATTGTTCCTTGTCGGCGTTAATTCCGGCTGCACTTTCCGCCTGGTGTTTCATTCAGGATTTCAACATCGAGCTCTTTTTGGTTTTTAAGTAAGTATTTGTAGTGAAATGTTCGTGGTACTTTGAATGCCTAACTCGAATCACCGTCATCTTGTTGTCGTAGTGATACACTGTACATTATAGACTGTAAACCTGCACAAGCGTCAGCATTAACAAAGGCTCGGGCGGGTTGTGCTTAAAATGCCGTTTTAACATTTTGATGTTTCTATGTAATATCATTGTATTTATGTGTGGGGTCGTGTGCTTTTATGATTCTTATGGTTCATGGGGGATCCCTTGCATAATAGTTGCATGTGGAGGCTGGGGGTTAGTGATGGGGTGATGATTAATCCAAATCGTATTTACTGTGTGATTTGTGTCTTTATGCAGGTGTACCAAAAGCAACCATGACCTTGTTTCACTTTGGAAACTGCTTTGCTCTGGCCTATTTTCCGTACTTTATAACCTACAAGTGCAGCGGGCTGTAAGTGTTTCTGATATATTTACACTTTGAGGATTATTTTGTTTGAGCCGCTGATCGTGGGACACTGATAAGCTTTAAAGGGTATTTGGGTGTCAGCAGTTTGCAGGAAGGGGCACCATCAACTCTGTGGTGAGAGCTGTGACATTGAAACAGCGATGTGTCTTTCAGTTCACAAACTGACTTGTCACTGTCAATTTGATTTATAAAGCACATTTAAAAACAACCATAGTCGACCAAAGTGCTGTACAAGAACAGTAACAATATGTACAATAAACACAATAAAAGTTAAACACAGGTAATACATAAAGGCACAAACTGTGTCTGGTGTACGTGGAACCGAAGGCCAAAGCAAAAAGACTTGGTTCTTGTTGAAACCCATTTCAGTCTGCCTTAGATAAATTGTTAGATTAATAAATATTCACAAACCCCTTTCCCCTTTTTTGTATAGAGTTCGCTGTTACCATGGAGATCCGCCATGTTTGTGGGTGTTAGCAAACATTTTCCATAGACTAACAGCTAAAACAGTATAAAAAGTTAAGAAAAAAGGCTGTGATGTGTCCAAGTCTTGTAATGTGAACAGTCACTCTAGTATTTTACCTTTTAAATCTCCATTGGCTTATTATTGCTGAAAATCCCAAGATGCTTAACGATATGACATCATGATCCTGAACTCGATATGACATCATGATCCTGAACTCGATATGACATCATGATCCTGAACTCGATATGACATCATGATCCTGAACCCAATATTACATCATGATCCTGAACTCGATATGACATCATGATCCTGAACTCAATATGACATCATGATCCTGAACTCGATATGACATCATGATCATGAACTCAATATGACATGATTCTGAACTCGATATGACATCATGATCCTGAACTCAATATGACATGATCCTGAACTCGATATGACATCATGATCCTGAACTCGATATGACATGATCCTGAACTCGATATGACATCATGATCCTGAACTCAATGACATGATCCTGAACTCAATATGACATCATGATCCTGAACTCGATATGACATCATGATCCTGAACTCGATATGACATGATCCTGAACTCGATATGACATCATGATCCTGAACTCGATATGACATCATGATCCTGAACTCAATGACATGATCCTGAACTCAATATGACATCATGATCCTGAACTCGATATGACATCATGATCCTGAACTCGATATGACATCATGATCCTGAACTCGATATGACATCATGATCCTGAACTCAATATGACATCATGATCCTGAACACGATATGACATGATCCTGAACACGATATGACATCATGATCCTGAACTCAATATGACATCATGATCCTGAACTCGATATGACATCATGATCCTGAGCTCGATATGACATCATGATCCTGAACCCGATATGACATCATGATCCTGAACTCAATATGACATCATGATCCTGAACTCGATATGACATCATGATCCTGAACTCGATATGACATCATGATCCTGAACTCGATATGACATCATGATCATGAACTCGATATGACATCATGATCCTGAACTCGATATGACATCATGATCCTGAACTCGATATGACATCATGATCCTGAACTCGATATGACATCATGATCCTGAACTCGATATGACATCATGATCATGAACTCGATATGACATCATGATCCTGAACTCGATATGACATCATGATCCTGAACTCAATATGACATCATGATCCTGAACTCGATATGACATCATGATCATGAACTCGATATGACATCATGATCCTGAACTCGATATGACATCATGATCCTAAACTCGATATGACATCACGATCCTGAACTCAATATGACATCATGATCCTGAACTCGATATGACATCATGATCCTGAACTCAATATGACATCATGATCCTGAACTCAATATGACATCATGATCCTGAACTCGATATGACATGATCCTGAACTCAATATGACATCATGATCCTGAACTCGATATGACATCATGATCATGAACCCGATATGACATCATGATCATGAACCCAATATGACATCACGATCCTGAACTCAATATGACATCACGATCCTGAACTCGATATGACATCATGATCCTGAGCTCGATATGACATCATGATCCTGAACCCGATATGACATCATGATCCTGAACTCGATATGACATCATGATCCTGAACTCGATATGACATCATGATCCTGAACTCGATATGACATCATGATCCTGAACTCAATATGACATCATGATCCTGAACTCGATATGACATCATGATCCTGAACTCGATATGACATCATGATCATGAACTCGATATGACATCATGATCCTGAACTCGATATGACATCATGATCCTGAACTCGATATGACATCATGATCCTGAACTCGATATGACATCATGATCCTGAACTCGATATGACATCACGATCCTGAACTCAATATGACATCACGATCCTGAACTCGATATGACATCATGATCCTGAACTCGATATGACATCATGATCCTGAACTCAATATGACATCATGATCCTGAACTCGATATGACATGATCCTGAACTCGATATGACATCATGATCCTGAACTCGATATGACATCATGATCCTGAACTCGATATGACATGATCCTGAACTCAATATGACATCCTGAACTCGATATGACATCATGATCCTGAACTCAATATGACATCATGATCCTGAACTCAATATGACATCATGATCCTGAACTCAATATGACATCATGATCCTGAACTCAATGACATGATCCTGAACTCAATATGACATCATGATCCTGAACTCGATATGACATCATGATCCTGAACTCGATATGACATCATGATCCTGAACTCGATATGACATCATGATCCTGAACTCAATATGACATCATGATCCTGAACACGATATGACATGATCCTGAACACGATATGACATCATGATCCTGAACTCAATATGACATCATGATCCTGAACTCGATATGACATCATGATCCTGAGCTCGATATGACATCATGATCCTGAACCCGATATGACATCATGATCCTGAACTCAATATGACATCATGATCCTGAACTCGATATGACATCATGATCCTGAACTCGATATGACATCATGATCATGAACTCGATATGACATCATGATCCTGAACTCGATATGACATCATGATCCTGAACTCAATATGACATCATGATCCTGAACTCGATATGACATCATGATCATGAACTCGATATGACATCATGATCCTGAACTCGATATGACATCATGATCCTAAACTCGATATGACATCACGATCCTGAACTCAATATGACATCATGATCCTGAACTCGATATGACATCATGATCCTGAACTCAATATGACATCATGATCCTGAACTCAATATGACATCATGATCCTGAACTCGATATGACATGATCCTGAACTCAATATGACATCATGATCCTGAACTCGATATGACATCATGATCATGAACCCGATATGACATCATGATCATGAACCCAATATGACATCACGATCCTGAACTCAATATGACATCACGATCCTGAACTCGATATGACATCATGATCCTGAGCTCGATATGACATCATGATCCTGAACCCGATATGACATCATGATCCTGAACTCAATATGACATCATGATCCTGAACTCGATATGACATCATGATCCTGAACTCGATATGACATCATGATCCTGAACTCAATATGACATCATGATCCTGAACTCGATATGACATCATGATCCTGAACTCGATATGACATCATGATCATGAACTCGATATGACATCATGATCATGAACTCGATATGACATCATGATCCTGAACTCGATATGACATCATGATCCTGAACTCGATATGACATCATGATCCTGAACTCGATATGACATCACGATCCTGAACTCAATATGACATCACGATCCTGAACTCGATATGACATCATGATCCTGAACTCGATATGACATCATGATCCTGAACTCAATATGACATCATGATCCTGAACTCGATATGACATGATCCTGAACTCGATATGACATCATGATCCTGAACTCGATATGACATCATGATCCTGAACTCGATATGACATGATCCTGAACTCAATATGACATCATGATCCTGAACTCGATATGACATCATGATCCTGAACTCAATATGACATCATGATCCTGAACTCAATATGACATCATGATCCTGAACTCAATATGACATCATGATCCTGAACTCGATATGACATGATCCTGAACTCAATATGACATCATGATCCTGAACTCGATATGACATCATGATCATGAACCCGATATGACATCATGATCATGAACCCAATATGACATCACGATCCTGAACTCAATATGACATCACGATCCTGCTCGATATGACATCATGATCCTGAGCTCGATATGACATCATGATCCTGAACTCGATATGACATCATGATCCTGAACTCAATATGACATCATGATCCTGAACTCGATATGACATCATGATCCTGAACTCGATATGACATCATGATCTGAACTCGATATGACATCATGATCCTGAACTCAATATGACATCATGATCCTGAACTCAATATGACATCATGATCCTGAACTCAATATGACATCATGATCATGAACTCGATATGACATCATGATTCTGAATACGATATGACATAATTTTAAGACTTTGTAGTGCCATAATGAGTGTTTTTAGATGTAAAATACATTACACTTTCAAATTTGACAAAGACTCAAAGTAAACAATACATTTTTAGAGCAGGTCTCTGCGTTATGTAACATGACAATGGTAAAACAGACAGGTGCTTGAACGCACAACATGAGTTTTGAGCTGTTGGTCCACATGCCATACAAGAAAGCACTTTCAACACGTTTCAGAGCCAGAACTCGATATACTCGCTCAGAAGATAATTGATTTTACATGGGCGCTCTTTGCTTTAAATGCTCTTTCTCACACACTGCCAATTATTCTGTACAAAATGAAATGCTGCAATAATAGTTGTTGATGAGAAAAATGAACTTCCTTGAAGCAACATGGCTCCTAATCAGGGCCTATTTAATACTGCCATCTGCAGGTGATTTGAATGTATTACTATGCTGTATAGTACAAGTCTGTTGATCTGTCAAGTTTAAATTAAAGTATAATTTGCAACACAAATAAAAGTTTACTAGAATTATTCATAGGACGTTGCAAGTCAAACTTAAACAGGAAGTCTGTCCATTCTAGTGTCATTTAAACTAAAGTGGGACTATTTTATTCCTTATAGGTCAAACTCCAGTGAGCTGAAGCTGCAAAGGAGTCTGAAGCCAATTGGCCATAGATTTAATCATAATTTGATGTATTGAACGATGTTGAAAAACTTGCGAAATGTGACCGGGGAGCAATTTTGCAATCAATATGTTTTGTAATATTTACCGTATATTGTGGCTTCTTGCTATTCGGATATTGCATCACCTAATATTGCGATATTGTGCAGCCGTAATTGCACCACAGTTAATTTTCCCATCACTAAACATGACTCTTAAAAGTTCTATCAGTATTTTGTGAATCATCTCTTCATTGTTTTCTCCAGGTCTGAGTACAATGCTTTCTGGAGATGTGTTCAGGCTGGAGCCACTTATCTGTTTGTGCAGCTGTGCAAGGTAATTCAATCCCAATTTGATTTTTTACACACACATAAGATATTCTTATTGTTATGTCCCCTGTTGTTGATGCCTGCTGCTTAAAAGCATATTTTTATTACTTTAGATGTTATTTTTGGCAACATTTTTTCCTACGTGGGAAGGAGGAGCCGGAGTTTATGACTTTGTTGGAGTATGTATTGTAGTAATATTAGTATATAAATGATTACTGTTTGCATTTATATCAAGCAACATTTTTCTTCAGGAATTTATGAAGGCAACAGTGGATTTGGCCGACCTGCTTGGCCTTCATCTTGTCATGTCTCGTAATGCTGGAAAAGGAGAGTACAAAATTATGGTGGCTGCCATGGGCTGGGCAACAGCTGAACTTGTTATGTCCAGGTCAGTAGTATTCACCATTGTTTACTAATTTGATACTGGTCTTTCGATTGTATTCGGGCACGAGTCGTGTTTACATTTGAGAGTTGATACCGAGGGGAAAGGATGGCACTGGAAATGCATGTCTATTTAAGCAGCTCTGGCTAAAACGGCAAAAAATAAACGCTTCCAAGCAGTCAAGTACTTAACTAGTCTTTGCAGTCTTTATTTTGTGTCCAAAATAGTGCTAAATTTGAAAAAATATTCATGTAGTCAAATATACAATATGAGAGTAAATATCTGCGTAGTGTTGTACATGTACTGTCATATTAGTCTGGGAATGCCCATGCTGCTGAGTGCGCTCGTATCATTTCGCAGTTGTTATTTATAAATTAAACACTTGCAGGTGTCTTCCGTTATGGGTTGGTGCACGAGGCATTGAGTTTGACTGGAAATACATTCAGATGAGCTTTGACTCAAACATTAGTTTGGTGAGTATCATGTCGACATTTTCATGTCATTTGTTTATAAACTGACCATGTATCGTCCTCCACCAGGTGCACTACATTGCGATGGCTGCAGTTGTATGGATGTTCACCAGATATGACCTTCCTAAGAGCTACAGGCTGCCGGTCACTGTGCTGTTGGCTCTGTGTGTCTACAAGGCCTTCCTCATGGAGTAAGCCCAATTCTCACATACCAGACAACGCACTGATCACCAGTATGGCTGAACATTCTTTATCCATATGCAACAAAAGCAGCATTGTCTTGTCTGTTTCCACAGCTCGAATGTTCATTTGTAAATTGTTAAATAAATTGTAAATTCACTGCAACAGTGAATTGTATTTTGCACATTAGCTACACATATTCATTTTAAGTAACCGTTTCCAGTTTGTCGTGATTTTTATTTGCATCAGGATGCTGTTTTATCTTTTTTTTTTTTTTTTTTTTTTTAGTCCCCAAGTATTACAAACACAGCAAACATGATTTAACATCCACTTTATTATTTTTGTCAGGGGATTTGATTTCTGTGACTTTGTATTATCTACCTGGATGTTTGAGGATTCCTGTTATTTTGTTTTGCAGGTTGTTCGTTCATGTGTTCCTGTTGGGCAGCTGGACTGTCCTCTTGGTGAAAGCTGTGGTGACCGGTGCCATCTCTCTCTGTTCACTCTTTCTGTTTGTCACCTTGGTTCACAGTAACTAAAAGGCAGATACTTAATGGATAACTAACAGTAGTTTGTGTGATATATTTACAGTGAAGTCATCAATGATTATTTATACTAGTAAGAATTTTGTAATATGAGCATAAATGTGACTTTGACCACAAAGGAATAAATGTATTTCTACCATGTTACGCCTTTAAGTGCTTTCTATGCTGTAGTTTCTGAGTGAAGACATGGAAATAAGAAGATTCTCTGTGTTCTCATTTTCTTTTATCTATCCCTTTGAGACCTGTGGTATCACTGGTGGTTACAGCCTAATCTCTCAATCAACTAAAGGATCTGCTGCTCCCACACATATCAAGTTACATTTCCACAGTGAGAAAACGGGCTTCTCAGGACATTACACTTCAAACGTGTTAAATTTCAAGTTCAACAACTGAACTGCCCTTGCAACAAGCGGGATCGGTGTGCAGAAAGGCTGCTCCTGGAGAAACATTCCTGGTACCTGTGATGGAAACAGGAAAAAAATAATAAAATGTTATAATTAAATAACAATACAATCGATAATGATTCTCAAACTTTTCAAATGAAATGCAACCTAATAGTGATTTGTATTGTGCTTTGCACATGACTCAAGTCTCAACCCTTCAAACAGTGTAGGGGGTTTGTTCTCTGTTCACTCCACACACAGTAGTGGTAGGCTATGTGTGTAGCCACAGTTTCCCCTGGGGTAGACTGAACAACTGACACTGCACACATCTGCACCATGATTTGGTCTTTCTTCATTGTACAAAATACATATGCAAAATAATCAACATATAAAGAGAAATATCAAAATCATACAATTTGACCATTGTGCAATTTAAGAGTAAAACTAACATTAAGAAAAAACTACTCTTGATACTGATACAATCTATTTTGATACCACAGTAATGATCAAAACAAAACATAAACAAAGCTGGTGTATAGATTGGCCCATCACATTAACAGTACCAAATTTTATTTTGGTTCTTTTGTTGCTAGAGATCCACAAGGTGACTAGCCTGATTTAAGTAGGTTCTCACCATCTTGGCGAGTGAACCTGTGGCCTCTCTGGGATCACAGGCTCCAGCTCATGACCGGCTCTTCTCACTCACAGGTGAGTTCCATGTCTGGTGGTAAAGGCGTCTTCTTTTCCCATTGCCTCTCGATGCTGTGGCGCCTTGCCATTTTCATGGAGAGTTTATTATATCCTGGAGTCTCGTGCCGAGCTTCTTGAAGACAAAAAAAACAAAACAATAAAAAACACGCAACAAAAAAAAAAAACATTCACCAGCACCATGTTTAGAAATGTAGAGTAAAGACATTTATCCAAAACTGGTCTACTTGTAAGATATGGTTTCAGCTAGACGGATACCAAGCAAGGCAACCGCTTGGTACCAGTTTATGGCAGAAATACTACCTGGTTACTCCTCTAGCCCTGGACAAATTGATGTTTATAAAAGAAAACCTTAACAGTGTGTTGTCAATGGAAAATTATCAATCAATAAGTGAAACCTAGGTGGATTACATACTGTGGGCTATCAAGAAAATTGCTTGATTAATTACTTTTCTAAGATAATTTTAGGTCCAATCTCACACTCATAAATGCTGAGACATCATCTCCATGTATTGTCTATGGGTTAGTACAGTATATTATCATCGCTTACAACACACTTACCCATGGACAGATGGTGTCTGCCCAGTCAGCGACCATTGGATAGTAGTCCATGATTTGTCTGGCCATGGCCTGCAGCCCTTCTTTTGTGGGGTATTCCACCTGACAACCTCAGTAATCATGCTGATAATCGTGTTTTCTTATCAGTCTACAGTACAGCTCTTTTGAAAGCCTGCACTCCCATTATCGCCCAATGCGTTTAAATTAAAAATATTATCTCCTCACGTGCTCTAATTCACTGTCAGTATAAATCACATATTGTGGGCTGTTATGGTAAATATTGAGACTATATTAAATGAAAACCGGAGAGAAGTTGTCATGAATCAAGCGTGCAGGTTTATTTGACATATGCATATGGAGACACACCAAGTACCTGGATACAAGATGCTCTGAAGCACAGTTCACATCCCACAGTATTTATACACAAAGACAGCACAATGATCATACGGCTATGGAATGCCCCGATGGTGTAACAGGTCAGATTGATCTAAGATATTCAGAGACACTGACGAAATGTATAAGACAAACATCGCCAGAGCGAGGACACAAACACCATATCTTAAATTCCGGTCAAGCGAACCCAATGATGTAGTGGTCAAAGTTGTCTTACATTGTTGAGATACATAAGTCGCATGGACAAGTAAACAATTGCCAATGGCCATGAGTGAGAGAGATAAGCTGGATGTGAGAGCACGAGTGAGTGAGGACAGAAATCCTCCGCCTTATCGCACCAACTCATACACAAACATGCACATGAACTCTGGTAAATGAGGTAATGCTCACTGAATATAGGTCACTGTATGTAATGGTCAAATATCCATAAAGCATATGTGACATGATGAGAGGAATAAACAATTAATGGTTCAGATTTCCATAACAGGGCTTGGGAGCGGCACAGTTTTCCATGGACTTTTTCCAACTGCAGGCTCACTTTGTTCTGTTGCCTGCTCCTGGGCCCATGAAACACAAGCATAAGAATGTGGTTTTAGAACAGCCCAAAAATATTTAGTCAATGCTCAGGGTGGGCCAGGTCCCAAATGGCCCTTTAAATCTTCTCTCACTATGGCTGGCAGGAAATATGCATCAACATTTGCAGCTGAAGCAGGATTCTGTGGCCATAACTGCTTAAATTTTCAAGTTTGTACAATGTTTAAAGGAGGTTTTCATTTAGCTGAACTAGATTGTGTGTACAGGTAAGTAACAGAGGAAAGTGAAGATCCTGATATGTCTGCGAATTAAACAAGTCTCTTCAAAATAGTGCCGCTCATTAACATTTAGACCATATCAGGAAAGAGATTTTTTTTATTAAAACGCATTGGATGAATTTGGGCTTTCCTTATAATAAGAAAAGAAAAAGCATGGCTTCAAAACAACCCATAACAGATGATGACTGATACTTAAACTCCTCTACACCACAGAGCTTACACAACTACTGAGTTTAACCATATACATTAAGGTCTATCCATTTAGCAGTTAGCCAAGTTATTTTGTTCTCTATCAGTACACGGCACGCACACGCAGGCAGTCGACAGACTTGCTGGCGCCCGGGACAAGAAGATGTCACATGGGCTCTCACTTGGGCCTACGCTACCATCCATTCAGTCAGGAAAACAAACAATCGTACACGGTCCAAAAATATTCTCAATTGCAAAAAGAAAGTATAGCAATAACAACAAAAGTTTCACAAGCAATCGCACAAATTTAACAACTTTCAGCAAAGTCCTAATGTGTAGAATGAGCCCAAACCTATTCACCACAACTGCCTCTAAAATCCTGCACTGTCAAAAAGGTGTTAATTCGGTCCGTCATGCACAAGCTTAACATAGGAGCTGCAGTTACACGCAAGACCTGAGGTGGCAGTAGTGAGTGTAAAAATGACAACTTGCATCGAGCCCCTATTTCGGTCACAATAGTGACCGTAAAAAAGAATCTTATATATTAGGCTTTAAAAATGTTACTGAGTGATTTATCAACAAATTTTCATAAAATATTGAAATAATACAATCTTTGGATGAGATACGTGCAGTGTCACATTTTTAGAGAAAATTGTCACATGACCACAGGTGTTTACTTCCTGGTCGCACCTTGAGAGGAAGATGGCTGCTGCAAAGCCTCCAAACAAAAGGTTAGAAAAGTATGTTAAAATTAACATAGGACAAAGATTTTTAGTACACATTATCGTTATGGTGTCTAGTAATAATATATGCATTTGCAATTACTCAAATTGGTTTGGTTTGTTCACAGAATGAGTAAATATGTTAACGGTCACAATAGTGACCGGTGGGATAATATGTACACACATACTTCTATATATACAAAATTATTTTTCCTATCTTTTTCTTTTTTCTTTCATTAAGATTCACTTCAAGGGAAGTTCTGCACACAGTTGAAGACACATTTTTTCAGAAAAGCCTTCGATACATAGCCACCGACTCGACTGCTGTTTTTATGTGTTGTATTTATTGCTGTCTACTGTGATTCTTGTTTTTATCCTGGAAAGCGCTCTGGGCACCTTCTGGTTGTTGTTGGGCGCTATACAAATAAAATTTGATTGATTGATTGATTGATTGATTGATATTTTGAATCTAGGTAATGGCCCAGACAAATCATGCAACATTGCAGTTATCCCTCAAAGCAAGAAAGATGCCATCCTCTGTGATTGCAGTAGTGATGGGTCAGATATGGATAAGAAAACAGATCAAATCAATGAAACATCAACATAACAGTTAATCAATTACAGAAAAAGGCAAGAGTGCAGATAAAATACTTTCAGTTGTCATATGCACAGGTAAAAAGAACTGTTTTCAGCCTGAATTTGAACATTGTCAGAGTTGAGGCCTGTCTCACATCATCACGAAGACTGTTCCAGATTTTAGCTGCATGAAACTGAGCTGTTTCAAATTCTATTCTCTGAGCGACAGGAAGCCAGTGCAGAGACCGGAGCACTGGACTAATATGGTCGTATTTCTTGGCTCTTGTCAGGACTTGAGCAGCAGCGCTCTGGATGTACAAGTGACTGATAACACTTTCTCTTTGTGTCTGTGGTTCAAAAACAATGATCTCAGTTTTGTCTGAATTTAGTTGGAGAAAGTTGTTTTGCATGTGTATCTACAGTGTATCTACAGGCACATGTTCACCTGTATCAGTGACAGAGAGTATCTGCAGGACCATGTTTACCAGCTGTCAGGAACACGTAGATTTGAGTGTTATCTGCATAGTTGTGGTACGACACATTGTTGCTGTTTATTAGCTGACCCAGTGGAAGCATGTACAAGTTGAATAAGAGGGGTCCACAGGGACTCCACAGGCAATGGCAATTTTGTCTGAGACACAGTTGCCAATTTTGACAAAGTACATCCTGTCCTTGATATAGAACTTGAACCATATGCATTCAACATCATTCAGAAACAACATCAGATTGTCCAACACTCCCCACCACCCCATATCCACCACCCTCAACTGGATAACTTTGGCTCTGTTGAAGAGCCAAGGTTTTCCAGCCATCAGAGGAGGAACAAGTCAGAAGAACCTCAGAGGTCCTCTAGCACAAAGAAAGCCACTATCCCATGGAAAGAGATACATTCTGGCTGCTTCTGTTCTACATCTAGCAAGATAAGACTCTCACTGGGCAATCAACACATGGAATTGGTTCCTTGTATGTCATAGTTGTGACCTTACATGTGATAAATGCAATGTCTCAGTGCACACTGAGGGGTCCAAGACAAACCGTGGACAGCAGAAAATGAGTGTACATGGATGGAAGGTCCAATAAATGAAGAATACTGAAGTTGTGTTTTCTGTGAAAGGTCAACGGAGTAGACATATTGCATGACAGTGGGACTGACAGATCAAATTTCTGATTTTTTTTGTCATACACATACAGGATGTTACTTTTATTTTCTGTTGCTGTAATAACAGTCTTATCAGTCTTAACAGTCTTATAGTAATGCAAAAATAGTTAACAAATCAAGAAAGATCTGAAGCCTATACCTGCCTCTAATCTAGCTTGACATAGAATATATTTTGAGGCCTTTACTTATTGTTAAATTTTATTATAAAATATTTGAAATAATACTGCGCAAAGTAGTATTTGTGGTACAATTGTACAACTATAAATAAAGTACTTACTTAAAGTTACATTTTAATTTAGAAACAATGCATTGTTTTTAAATTCAAATGTAACTTTAAGTGACCGGTCATAAAACACACCTTTTCACCAATTTCCCCACATTAAAACCAAAAAATGTGTATTGATTATTTCAAAGGGTTCCCAAATGGGTTAAGGGTTGACTTTTTTCCTTTATTTCCTTGAACTCGAAACTACAGATCTATTACAAATTTGCAACGGCAATTCACAACTGCTCTTCTATGTCATCTTACCAACCCATCACAGCAGCAGCAGCAAGTACGACCTTAAATGAGTTCATGCAATTTTATGTTGCACCTTATTTATCATGACAAACTATTTGTATTATGAGGGCCACAAATTTGATATATAATTGAGTTTTGCTGTGGCGAACACCTGGTTCAGCACAAACTATCTATTTTTCGCATATAGTATCGGCCTCTAAGTGTGTTCCTCGCAGACAAAGTTGAGTTTCCTGGAGCAGTCTGCCGTAAGCCATGCCTTGTCATGAATTTTGGAGACAACTCCAAAGTAGTTTCCATATTCTGGACACGTGGGTATTGACCACACCATGCTTAGTGGCTCAGCTTTTTATTTATGTTAAAACTAATGGCTACTAATTACAGTTGAGATCTAAAATGAAGAAATGTAAAAAATTAAAAGAAAATGGTACTAATAAACTTTTTGACCTTTATTTAAAAAATCCCACTGAAATTAAACATTTTACTCATGTTTTGACATAAGTCTAAATAGTCAGCATAAACATAGACTGTGTTGTAATATTGATTCACCTGATAATTGTGTTGTGCTAATGCACAACCTCTGTTTATTTTTGAGTTTAGTAACTATTCGACTCAACTGGATGAGATGGAGAAAAAACTAACCAAATGCATTTTAGATAAATTGCAGGAGAAACGACAACAATGTCCCAATACACCTAAAATATAGAAAAGAGTTTTTAAAAAGTATGTACCTAAACCTAAAGAACAATGGAAGAAAAAAATGGACTATCACTAGGGGCAAATCATGTATAAAACCTCTGTTCTGACTGCCTGAAAGACAACAAAAACTAGCCTAGATAATTGGAGAATGAGTTGCACAGTTGCTTGAAAGGAACCATAAGCAAATGACAAAGCCTTGATGACATCCCCTAGTCTACAGCACGTTGCATGAACTTTATCAGAAGCCACACTCAGCTGACAGCGTAATAATACCAGGAGTAATTTGGCATCCGCGCAGTAAAGATTACTGTGCAGATTTTGAACTACTCCTGGTATTATTACGCCTTACAATATAGTTCCCCCTTTTATCCGCTTAGAAAATCCACATTGTTTAATTTTGTGTAATTATACTTTGTAGTGTAACACTTCACGTAACCATATTTAAAGAGGGAAAACGTGGAAGAGCTTGGTAGCTTCTATCTTGACCTGTTTAGGAGCTATAGAGGAGAGAGGGAGAGGCTAAATGCTAACGCCGTCTGCGCTGTGTTTACGTGACTGAAGTCACGGGGGAAGACCAGACAGGTCCTAAAGAACTCGTCGAAGCTAAGGTAAGAACATATCTCAGTATGTAAAAACGGTGGCCTATTCCTTTAAGTCTATATGTACTCAAGATATGTTCTATTTTTGTGTTTTTAGCCCTATGGAATTTTAAAATTCATTGGACCCATTGGACACCGCTAACTAACAAGAAAGGACTCCAAACCAAGCTCCCAAAATGCTACTGTGCTTGCTTTTCCCAAAGCTCAAATAATGCAACAGGTGTGGGACACAGAACAAGAAGAAGCATATAGGTTTGTACTCAACTGAGAAACAAAATACTCACTGTAATAAAATAAATTTGATTATCTATCATCAAGGTTAAACAGACCCCAAGTCATAGTTGTGACTCTGTAATGACCCTGTAATGAATACTCTACAAAATCTAAAAATATTTGATAGTGACATTTTACATTTAAATGTTATTCATTCACATGAAACTTCTTGAGGAATTTAAGACACTCCCTAAAAATAAAGTCCAAGTTACCACTACTATTTTCATATGTATCATACACTGAAACGGATATAATTTTCAACATATTCCAATTAATGGTTAAACTTGCCCACTTTTTACAGATGCAAATAATTGTATGTTGCCCAATTTTCGACATTTGCTAGTGTTATGGCATTTTAGTATTAGTATTTAGTTAGTTAAATTAGTAACCACACTGGCGTCCTGTCTTGGGTCCCCTGCTGGGCCTCTGACTAAACCAGGTAGAGACAGGCCTTCCCTGGACCCCAGACGAGGCCCTCGCACCTTTAGACAAAGGTCCCAAATGGCCCATCTCCCCAACAGCAAAAGATCTCCTTCTGCCTCCAAACGCCACCATGATTTCATTCCCATGCAAAGTGTCTTTTGGTGGCTGCATTAACATCTCCAACTGTATTACCATTTCTCTGTGTTTCTGGGCTTCCCTTTGTTGTGTATGACCCCTGTCCTGCTGCTCTGTCTGTGGTTCTCAACTTATAAAAGAGGAGGCCAAAGCTGAGCAGGTAGAGCTTACCATGACCCCCGCGTTCTGTGTAACCCTCTCCGCAAATGCATTTGTGTAATAAACTTCACATGTTGACTAGACAAACTTCTCTTAAGCTTTATTAAGCAAGAAAATCCACGACACTGCCATTCTGTGTGCACACAGAATTGGTTGCAATTGTTGAAAAGGAGAGGCCAAAAATGAGTTAATTTTCTTTCTGTAGAAATAATAACTCTTTTTGAGCGAAAGAACTAACTAAATAAAGAAATAAAGAAATGATAAGAAAACAATTGTCAAGTGGTGTAATTTAGGTCTAAGATGTAAACATCACTCATAGGTTAAGTGTAGATTACATCGGAATACTGTGGCTTTAGCTTGTGCCCCGCGCTGGATTTCAAAAGGTGTTCAATGGTGTCACAATGGTGTCATATTCAATGGTTTTGTATTGATCTTTGTGCCTAAGTAGTTCTGTGCTTTTTGATAATGTTTTGCTTTGTGTGATCACATGTGTTTAAATGTGATCAAAGGGAGGAATTGTGGAAATATGTGTCTTGTCTTAATTTTAATTTCTAAATATTATATGTTCTTAGTGTGGCATGGTGAGAAATGCATCGATTGTCAACAACGCCACCTAGGATAGGCCTAGGACCCTGCACAAGAGAGACAGGTTCGTTTTACCTTTGTAATTACAGGGCAGAGACAACAACCTAATATAAAAATATGATTTTTTATTTAACACTTTAAAATGCCAATGTTCTTTAAAATTGCATAAATGGAACAAAATAAAATCAACCCAAACAAAATACAAACCATGCAACAAACAAATTGGATGCAAAAAACACCGGTTATTTACAGCTAAAAATATACAATATGTACAATGGAGTGTCCCCAAATACGTCCTTTTAAATCATGAGTTGTTCTGTAAGAGCATCAAACATGAGCTCTATTTTAGGGGCGATACATAACTATAATAGTTTCAGTCTAGTTTATTTGTTCAGATCTAAAGAGGAGAGGGGAGGGGGCGAGGAGCATGTTTCTGATCACAGCAGACTCGTATCCAATCACCTGAGCTGAGCCGCGGACAAGTGGGTGTTTTCCCGGCATGCACGGGGCCGTGGAGCCGCTGCAGTTGCCTCTGGAGAGATGCAGCGGCTGATCAAGTCGGCTGCTCTCGTTGGGGTCTCACGATCTTTCCGTGCCCCCCGTGCCCGTGACATCAGAGCCCGTCTGGAGCAAGTCGGACAGAAATCTAACCGGCATGCACCGTGCGTCTGCAGTCGGCTGTCAAAACTGCGTCCGTCTGGCTCATCTCGAACACACCTTATAGCTTAAAGTGAAATAAGGCAAGGCAAGGCAAGTTTATTTGTAGAGCACAATTCATACACAAGGCAATTCAAAGTGCTTCACTGTTGCATAAATACAAGAAAACAAATAGAATCAATAAAAACATCAACATAAAATTAATCAATTACAGTTAAAGGCGAGAGTGCAGATAAAATACTTTCAGTCATATGCATCGGTAAAAAGAAATGTTTTCAGCCTGGATTTGAACATTGTCAGAGTTGAGGCCTGTCTCACATCCTCATGAAGACTCTTCCAGATTTTAGCTGCATGAAACTGAAACGCAGCCTCACCGTGTTTAGTCCTGACTCTGGGAACCACCAGGAGACCCCTCCCTGAAGTTCTCAGGGCCCGAGATGGTTCATACGGCTGTAACATGTCAGAGATGTACTTTGGAGCTAAACCATGAAAAGACTTGTAGACAAGCAGAGCTGTTGTCTATTCTCTGAGTGACAGGAAGCCAGTGCAGAGACCGGAGCACTGGACTTATATGGTCGTATTTCCTGGTAATTTCCTGGTAATTTCCTGGTATTTCCTGAAATAACAGTTGTTACTCTGCTCATGTGACCTAAGTTGGCCTTAACCTGAGTGACCAAGCAACTCAGGAGATTGCTACAATTGCAGTTGTAAACCTATATAGCTGCTATTGTATATAAGCTTCTGTTAAACCTGCAGACTCTCAACAACTGTCATCACGCTGTCATCTAATAAAGGCTCTAAGAACTACTTTGCTTTTAGCATTTTTCTTAGCATTTTTGTTAACTACAACATCCACACTACCAAGACTATTTGGGTGCAGGCCATCCGGTTTAAAGGAGGAACGACCCTAAAACAATTTAAAATAAAATCTACTAGCCTATAATTAACATTGAACCTCATGAACAGATTTTTTTAATCAATATTTTTACAGTAAAATGTGGTTTTGCTCAATAGCTTTTGAGGAATTTTTAATTTTACTTCCACCTCAATGGGTCAACTTCCTCAAAAGCTATTGAGCAAAATCACATTTTACTATAAAAATAGGTAAATAGGTAAATAAGGATTTAAAACATTTAAACTAAAATGAAATAGTTTAGCCCCATGGCCATAATCTTCTATTTTCATGCTATTGACGTATTTATTCATTTATTAGATTGTTTAGCCATTACACTTTTTTTTTTACTTCCGCTTTCATAATATCGAAAAAATAGATACTGTAAAATGTTGACGGTCTCTAAATATGGGCGGAGAAATAACCGAGACTCGAATTATGTCCGCTCCTCCCAGGACGTCCCAACTTCACCACGGTGCGGAACCGCAACTTTTCTAAAACTCCGCAACTTTACCGCAACTATTCCAAATCTGCAGTTTCCTTCGCAATTTCCTGCAACTTTTCCTTGACTCCGCAACTTGTGCAACTAAAGTGAGTTTCTGATCAGTTCGATTTGATGTTGTTATATTTCCTACTATTATACCCAGCGGCTATGCCTCAGACTGAAGGACTTTCGCATCTGCTTCGCCTCCTCCTCTCTCTGCCTCTCACTGTATGCTCTCACTCGCTGGTGCTTTTACTGTGGGGGGCTGGTGCTTTTACTGTGGGGGGCTGGTGCTTTTACTGTGGGGGGCTGGTGCTTTTACTGTGGGGGGCTGGTGCTTTTACTGTGGGGGGCTGGTGCTTTTACTGTATGAACTTTAGAACCGGAGCCGAAGCTCAATGTCGATGTTTAAGTAAATAAATTGATTTGCCAGTTTGTTTCCTACGTTTCACTTTAGTGACATTTGGCTGAGGAGAGGCTTGTGAGAGCTTCTGACGCGGCCATAGTGATGGGATTTTCAGCTCTTTTGGCTCCCAAATGGCTCTTCATGTTTTAACATCCAAAAATTAGAATATCATGGAAAAGTTTATTTATTTCCATAATTCCAAAACGTTAACCTTCCATAGATTATAGATTCAGGGCCCACAACTTAAACGATTTCAAGTAGTTGTTTACTTGGACATAATTTGGGTTTCCAGCTCACAAAATCCACAAACAGGTTTTCCAAAAATAGAATACTGTGAAGAAATCAGCCCAAACTTTACAGGGCATGAATGTTTTAAACTGAGTGTCACATACGACTCATCTGCTAAACTCAAAGCACTTGCACAGGTTTCTCCCGGTGTCATGAAATTGCTTCACTTTGGTTCAATTGTCTCAGTTGGGATCAATATGGGGAAGACTGCAGACTTGACCACTGGCCAGAAGACCATCATTCATGTCATAGCCTCCATTGGGTGGGTAAGCTACATAGCTAAGGAGGCTGGCTGTTCAGAGTGCTATGTCCAAGCATATCAATGGAAAGTCTAGTGGAAGGGCAAAATGTGGCAGGAAAAGATGCACCAGCAGAAGAGCCACATTCAGATGCATCCAGGAGATGGGCTACAACTGTCAGGTTCCTCGGGTCAAACCGCTTCTGAGCCTGAGCCAACGTAGGAAGCGTCTTAACTGGGCCGAAGAGAACAAGGACTGGACTGTCGGCCTGTGGTCCAAGGTCCTCTTTTCCGATGAAAGTAAAGTGTCCCTTTCATTCGGGAATCAAGGTCCAAGGGTTTGGAGGAAGACGGGTGAGGAACAGAACCCAAGCTGCTTGAGGTCCAGAGTGAAATATCCACAGTCAGTCATGATTTGTGGTGCAATGTCCAGAGTCTCTTAGGTTAAAACTGATGTAACAGGCAAAGAAAAGTTTATTAATAAAGAATATATTGTTTTAAGCAGAAAAATCGCAACTTTTGGAAAAATGGCCCACGATATCAGGCATTTTACCCTCCAACAATCATGAAAGTGCCCATGAAATCCTGGAGGGACTGATTTGGAACACTACACTATGTTAAAACTACAGTAGAAGCACTACACTATGTTTTAGCATACTGTAGCTACTACTAAAATATACAGCTCCACTACCTTCCCCATCCCTCACTTTCTGTCCCTCGCCCCCTCTCTCGCTCTCACTCTCTTTCCAGCTGGATATTGTGAGCCCAAACAAAAAACCCATTATTAAAACCCACAATGGTAGGAGCTGTAACCTCTGACTCGTTCACAGTACCTTCTGTGTTTGTAAAAGCCCACTGCGTCCTGACCATCTGCATTCCAGTGTGAATTAGAGAGGCATGAGGTGCATCATGATGGTCTCATTTGGGTCATCCCTACGTAATTTGGAAGTACATTAAAACATAGGTAACTATATATAATATATATTTTAAATTACTTAGCAGTGTGCAGTTTTTGCCCTAAAGTAAAGATGGCTTATGATGATGCTTAGTCTCATACATTAATGACTAACTTCCTACAAATTCCTGGTGTGACTTAGAAAAAAAAAGAAAAGAAGTGGTTAAGCCCTGCCTACAAAAGGAGAGCCTCAGCCTTCCGCCTGTTTTTTTCTTCTGTCTGCAGACTGCTTCCACGGCAAGACAAGTCACCATCATGTCATCTGTGCAATATGTAAATTACCAGGATTTGCTTTTGCCGCCGATAGCCCACACTAAAGAGAGCCTGGAGTTTGCTGAAAACTTCAGTGTGGAGGACACAGATGTATTTGCTGTGACTTATCCCAAATCAGGTAGCTTGTGCTTTTTCACTTTTGTGTGTCTGTGTCTGTGTCTGTGTCTGTGTGTGTCTGTGTGTCTGTGTGTCTGTCTGTCTGTGTGTCTGTGTGTCTGTGTGTCTGTGTGTCTGTGTCTCTGTGTCTCTGTGTCTCTGTGTGTGTCTGTGTGTGTCTGTGTGTGTCTGTGTGTGTCTGTGTGTGTCTGTGTGTGTCTGTGTGTGTCTCTGTGTGTCTCTGTGTCTCTGTGTCTCTGTGTCTCTGTGTGTGTCTCTGTGTCTCTGTGTGTGTCTCTGTGTCTCTGTGTCTCTGTGTGTGTCTGTGTGTGTCTGTGTGTGTCTGTATGTGTCTGTGTGTGTCTGTGTGTGTCTGTGTGTGTCTCTGTGTGTGTCTCTGTGTGTCTCTGTGTCTCTGTGTGTGTCTCTGTGTCTCTGTGTCTGTGTCTGTCCGTGTGTGTGAAATTCTTATCTACACAGGCTTGTAAAGCGCAATAAATGGTAAGGCAAGACAACTTTATTATACTGCGCATTTCGTACACAAGGCGCTCAATGCGCCTCTATTAAAGCCTGTGTGGATAAGTTTCTCAAAGCACTACACTGTTGTCTTTATTATTTCACTACTCGGTTGTGATAAGCTTCTATTGCAGCCAAAGCTGCCAGGGTTAGACTGATGGAAACGTGTCTGCCCGACTGCGCCATTGGCCTCTGACCACCTCCAACACTCACTCATACACTGCACTCATGCAGGAGGTGAGCAGTGGCATTTGAGCTGCCTACCGCGATAGACTGTCGCGTTATAGACTGTGCACCGTCTAAGCCGCTGTAACCCTTCACCCCTCACACCAAGTACCACTTCATAAAATTCCTTTAAAGGGAACAAAAGTCCACCGATTTTTTTATATGTTATACAATGAACATGTCTTAATTTCTGGCACCACTAATGAGATAGTCTGTGCTTGGCACATATTCACATATTCTAATTGTATAAGAAAGGTACAAAGCATTAGACATCTTCTATGTCATCTTATCCCAGCATCAGTTCATGGTGGCCTAATTCTCTTTAGAAAGAAAGAAAGTTACAAAAAAACATGAGTGAAACAAATGAAAGCACTTTCCACAGTACGTGTAACAGTTTGGGATCCACCGCTAAAGCATGGCCAGCAGCACTACTTTCTTCTATTTCTGCTAACTATGTTTGATCAGATAGAAGTAGATCTGGTTTGGCAGGTTACTAAATCCCACGGAGATGCTTTCAAAGGGAATAGGAAAATGAATTTTTATTTACCTTGCATGTTGTAGACTACTTTTTATGATACAATATATCAAATGGATTCCCAAATTTACTGGCAAAATTGCCAACAAAACACATTTGTTTGGCAATTTGTATTGGCATTTGGAACCTAATAATACCATGATCTATAATTGAAGTTATTAGTTAGTGGTGAAGTTTCATACTGTATCATGTGAGCATTTAACAATAAGGAGTGCAAGTGCAGCGGAGAGCAGATAAAACTCTGTAATGCCAATTACATCTGAATGTTATCCGACAGTATTGTGAGGAACTGAAGAGTTCATTTGCAAAATCAGATATCTCAGTTTAGATTTTTTGTTTTGGAAATGTGTAACTGAATTCAACAGATGCCACTTATGAAACTTAAGTTGTGTGAATTTAATTAAGAACAAGTGACTTTATATTTTTATGGCCCTGAAGCAACTCTTCAATTTCTCACAATCTCACTGTCAAATGAGAAATGTTCATATCTCATTGTAGCTACATTTAATTGTGGCATTTTTAAAATCATTTTATTTGCATCATGTGAGGGACATGCTCTCCTCTAAGTGTAGGCAATAAAAAACACTATCATAAAGAGATTTTTTTTTTTTCTGGCAGGCTAAAGTTCAAATCAAACCTGTGGCTCCACTTAGCCCAATCTCTCGGACTTGATAAACATTCCACCCTTTCTGTGGTGGCACTGGCAGTGAAGTAATTTGCAGGAAGAGTTAAATCTCAGGTTCCTATTGGAAATTACAACTGAAGAGCACCTTTATGGGTAATTTACATCGCTGAAGTTGCCATCCATCTGTCGACGCTCCCAACATGTTCTCTGCGCCGCAGTAGCGCCATCGTCTGGGCATTAACTGCAAGAGGAGGAACCAAGAGCAGAAGAGAAGAGAGAAGAGCGCAGAGAAAGAACACAATGTCACTTGAGGAGTTATCCATTCAGTATCACGGACTGTTTCTTCCCAAAGAAACGCACTCTGCGAACAGCCTGAAGTTCGCGCAGGAATTTTCGTTTGAAAACGAAGTAATAGCTGTGACTTATCCGAAATCAGGTGAGCATTGAGGAGCGGGACTGATGACGAGTCTGGCAGTATTTAAGCCAAGTGTCAACAGTAACTTGTCGACTTTATGATATTGATCAAAAACAAAACAACGCTTTTGGCCATGGCGAGGAGCCCCTACAGGCCAAGTGACAACATTGATCTTAAAAAAACAAAACAAAAACAAGTACTCGGTTTTAGTTGGTTGAATAGAAATGCTGGGTTGAGCTGGCGCGAGAGGTACGCGCTCAGAATACTACAAAACAACTCAATACCTTTGTGCCTATAGGATATCTTGTAGCAACACCCAGGTGAAAAACCACAAGAGCCTTGACTTCCTTTTGTTTTAATGCGAGCGCCTGTTTAGCACATATGTTGGTATGAAATTGTTGTTAAATTTGGTGAAGGGGTTAGAGACAGGATTGGAGACTTGAGTGGTGGGGACATTTTTTATTACAATTTTTTTTATCATTTCTTACTTTTTTTCAGACCAATATATTGTCCTCAAATCCTGCCTGTGTGAAATAAAAAAAAAATGCTAATAAAGAAATTTTAAGAAAAACCCTGAAAGATAATGAGGGAAAACCCCATATTTTTGGTCTTAAATTGTTGTAAATTACAGTAAAAGCTTTTGAGCAGAATGTCATGGCCTGAGCCCCATAGCCCAGAAGGACGAGGCTACTAATATTCTAAAATGGTTTGAGGTCATAGGGTTTTTTCCGATTGTGAACTGTCTCTGCACCAGGAACTAGCTTCTGGTTGACTGAGTAAACAAATAAGCCTTTATTGTCTCCACACAGGAGACATTGTTTCTGGACCTCATGGGCATCAATACAAAAGCATCACTACCAGAGCTTACATTTCTCTCATCCTCACAAGTTACATCAGCATGAAACAAGGCAAGAGCTGCACATCACAGGGAAAGAAGAAGTTATTGCACAGTTACATCCATTACAACACAAGGAAGTGAAATTGCGTTATGCCTCAAAATTGTGTCCGTGTCACCGCTGTGCCGCATCCCCTTCACATTGTTTAATAAGACAATGCTTTTAATTCATGTTTCTGAATTAATAGCATATGTGTATTTATTTTGATTTTGTTTATACTGTTCTTGAAGGAACAATCTGGATGCAGGAGATCCTCCCTCTCATCCTGAATGATGGAGATTTGACACAAATCCAGACCATCCCCAACTGGGACAGGACCCCATGGCTGGAGGAGAATAGGCTGGCCCTGGTTGTGGACCAACTCAAATCTCCCCGAGCTCTGGTTACACATTTCCCCTACCACCTCATGCCTGCCTCCTTCCATCAGTCCAAGGCAAAGGTAAGAAACCGTGTCAGAACATAATTATGTCAAGAACTTACTCAGAAAATCTTTAAATTTCCCCAAGTACTAAAAGTATGTGGAGAATCTAAATGACTAAACCAGACTCAAGCTGTATTTGTCTGTCACAGGCCATCTATGTGATGAGGGACCCCAAAGACGTCTTTGTTTCATTCTACTACTTCCACCAAATGGCTGCATTTTTGGAAGATCCGGGAACATTTGACGAGTTTTTGGACAAATTTCTAAATGGAAACCGTACGTCTTTATTTTAATTGTATTTTTTTTACGAACTGACATGAGTCCAAACGTTACATTGGTCAAACACATTATTTGGGTCTTAACATCTTTGCTTCTTTCGAAAGATTATTGTGTTAAAACGACCTAAGGTGTTGTATGATGTACTTATACTTAGTTGTTCCAGACATAGGTTTAACGCAGTAAATGGTCATTTTACTCTTCCATCATAAAACAGTCTGACTGGACAGAATTATGTTCAGGGGAATGAAATCCAATACATTTAGGCAGAGAGTTCAGTTGGTAAAACAAGCATGAAATGTGGCATATATCTTCTCCATAAGCCCATTTTTGAAAATGACTGGGGGTCACTCAAAAGTTCAAGTTTTTTCTTCTTCTTTTTATTTTATTTTATTCATTTATTTGAGCATACATTATGCTCAAAAGGAGTAGGCTGAAGCAAAAGCATATGAGCGCCTAGCCCCAACTCAAAATGATAAAACGTTTCATTTCTCATAGTACAATCAATGTATACAAAACAACAACAAGGAACAATAGCAAAAAAATAAAAAATGAAGAACTCGTTTCCTTTCAGAACAGCTTTTTGACACAAACCAAACTCACAACCACTGTTGTGAACTATTCACATAATAACAGAACCAACACTATTACAAGAACGGTCTTGTTTCCTGCAAGATCGCTACAACGCAAGTAACAAAACGACCATTCATATATTTCTTTCAGTTTCCAATGCCAAATATCACCCATACTCACTTGTTTTCATGACATAAGGGCACATTAATACACGTATTATAGTCCGTGTTCTTGTTGCTCCAATGGTCATTACCAGGCTCAACACAATTTTAATCTATGTGCATTTTTATTGTATTGTTATTATTTATATATATTTTATCATGTACAGTGTATGATGTGACCCCTACATCGAGTGCGTTAAAAAGCCGGGTGTAGAGCGGGCCAGTTGAACAGGGCAGTAGCTCCCCATCAACAAACCTGCACCCAGCCGCCCTAACAGCTGACTTTGTAGATGATGTTCCTCCGCTGTAAAGTGCATTAAACGATGAGGTTCATGAGCCCGTTGGGAGGGGCTCATTCTTTATTTTGTTTTGAGCATTTGTTTTCAGTTTATATCATAGGTTTTGCATGTCTCTGTTCATTTGTTTTGGCTTTACATACTTAAGGTAGAGTCAACAAGCAAAGGTGAAAGGATTAGTCTTTAACATTTCATAGAGCATATACTATAAACAAAGATGGAGTCCAATATGGCCCCCTCAAACCTTAAGTGTTTCAGGATTCAGTCGGCACAGTTTATTGAATGTTTAGTTGTAGTTGTAGTTGTAGTTTAGTGTCCCAAATGCTGTCTAATAGCCCCATATCAATTAAAGAATAGTTATAAGATCTAGTTAGACACCTGAGTTGATAAGATGCGCCAGTGCGGGAATGCTGAGCCAAAGGTTAGGGGGCTGTATGACTTGCATGTACATGTACAGCCCCCTGGCAATGGCTAATTTTATTATTAATATTTATTTATTTATTTATTTTTACTGTAGTTCTACAGGGCAGGTAAATGCCACTTTGAAAAATATGAATAAACATTGTGCTTCAATGTGTTGCTCTTAGTGGTGTTTGGAAAATGGACAGATCACATAAAAAGCTGGAAAAACAACAATCTGGGAGATCGTATCATGTTCATCACATATGAAGAAATGAAAAAGGTGAGGATGTGAGAGGATCCCACATTTTATTAAGTAAAACTATGGCATTAGTATTTACATTTCCTTGTCTTTTAGGACCTGCCTTCAGCTCTGAGAAGGATCTCCAGTTTCTTGGGGAAGAATCTGAGTGATGAAACGATCCATAAGATTGCAGACCGCTGTACCTTTAAAGCTATGAAAGATAACCCCATGTCCAACTTCAGTTTGGTGCCAAAGATTTACATGGACTCTGACAAGTCCCCATTTCTCAGGAAAGGCAAGTATTTCCACAAGCACATTTACATTTGTTTAACCGAATTATAGATCAAATTACGTTGAATGAGAGAGGCTGATGTAAAACCAGAAAAATGATTTGAATCCGTATATATTGCTGGGTTGCAGGTTCTAGAAAGTGAGGATGTCACAGGAGCCAGTGGGGGCAGGAGCCAGTTTTCTTTTAACTGCATTACACTTTCACAAGTCATATCTAAAAAGAACATGTATGAATTTCAAAAATTATCATTATTATCAGTCACTGGGTCAATGATCTCTCTGTGGAACACCAAAAATGTCCTCAAAAACTAAATAATTTTCCTCTATATAATATTATAGGCCTTTAGAACGCTGTGATGTCACCTGCAACCCTGCAATAGCTGATGTTATAGAGACCTTTAACATACGTGCTGCATGTTGCTGCCTAAAGTGACTCTTCTCCTGAATGGTTCTTTTGTTGTAGGTGTCGCTGGAGATTGGAAAAATCACTTTACCCCTGAGCAGCTGAGCCGCTTCACTTCCACCATCAACAAAGAGCTGGAGGGAGAGAGTTTCTCTCTGCCCTGGAGCCTGGACTGAGCAGGTGGGGTGGAAACTGGAAGTCTGAATTTTTAAGTAGTCATTTACTGTGACAAAAACATTTTGTCATATTCTTACCTCTTTGTATACAGAATAATATATATTTACAGCACAGTCAAGAAATATTGGCACCATTTGGTAAATCTGAGAAACTTAAGGTTGTGGGAAAAAATATATTTTTCCATTTAACATTATATTCATAATCTTTACAAAAACACAATTTGCACTACAAAAGTAATTCTTAACAAAAAAATGCAAAGAAGATGAAATAATAATAGTAATAGTAATAATATTAATTAAAAAATGTTTTCCTGTGCCACAATTATTGGTGCCCATTGTCACTACTCTGTGAAATGATTTATGTTGAATAATCAAAAATGATCACTCATCAAACACATTTTTGCATCCTTGTTTTCTCATATTTAACAGGGATGCCAATATTTCTTGAGAGCGTTGAATGAAAATTGTGCATTTTCTAAAGTGTCTAAGGTGTTTTATAGCCTTGTAAGTCATTTTACGTTTTTGTCATAGCCTACAATGCTTTTGTAATAAACCAACAGTTTAAAGGTCTTGTCAATAAATTGAATAAAATCTCTCTCTTTTGACTCTAGCTTCGGTATATATACATTAGGCAAGGCAAGTTTATTACACAAGGCAATCACAGTTGCATAAATACAAGAAAACAAGTAGAATCAGTAAAAAAAAATTCAACCTAAAATGTATCAATTGCAGTAAAAGGCAAGAGTGCAGATAAAATGCTTTCAGTCATATGCACGGGCAAAAAGAACTTTTCAGCCTGGATTTGAACATTGTCAGAGCTGAGGCCTGTCTCACATCCTCATGAAGACTGTTCCAGATTTTAGCTGCATGAAACTGAAACGCAGCCTCACCGTGTTTATTATTGACTCTGGGAACCACCAGGAGACCTCTCCCTGAAGTTCTCAGGGCCCGAGATGGTTCATAAGGCTGTAACATGTCAGAGATGTACTTTGGTGCTAAACCATGAAAAGACTTGTACACGAGCAGAGCTGTTTTAAAGTCTATTCTCTGAGTGACAGGAAGCCAGTGCAGAGACCGGAGCACTGGACTAATATGGTCATATTTCCTGGTTCTTGTCAGGACTCGAGCAGCAGCGTTCTGGATGTACTGCAGCTCTAACAGTGAGCAGGTTGTTACAGTCGTCTAACCTGCTGGAGACAAATGCACGGATAAGTCTAAGTCTGGTTTTGACACTATTCCTCTGATCTTAGCAATGTTTTTCAGATGGTAAAAAGCAGCTGATGTTATTGCTTTGATGTGGCTGTTTAAGTTCAGGTCTGAGTCCATGATCACTCCTAGATTTCAAACCTGATTTTTTGTTTTTTAGTAGAGCGGTTAAACAAAAAAATGGTGCACTTTGTGAAGAAAGCATAACAGGCTGAAAAAAATCTCCATTTTGGCATTTTGAGGTCAATGATCTCTCTGGGTCATCAGAGGTCAAATACAGCTTACCTGCGCATATAAAAATAAACCTTTTGGTATGGGCCAACTGTGATAAAACTTTCATGCTTTCTTCATAAAAACGCACAATGCATTTTTATGAAGCTTAACCGCTCCACTATTTACAGAGAGAGACTCAAGTTAATGAGAAAAACTTTGTCTTTTTGTCTGTGGGCCAAAAATAATGATCTCAGTTTTGGAGAAAGTTGTTTTGCACCCACAAACTGATCTGTTCGATGCACTGAGAGAGTATATCTACAGGCCCATGTTCACCAGCCGTCAGTGACACGTAGATTTGAGTGTCATCTGCAAAGTTGTGGTACGACACATTGTTGCTGTTTATTAGCTGACCCAATGGAAGCATGTCTTTTTTTGTCTGAGACACAGTTGCCAATCCTGTCCTCGAGGTAGGACATTACTTAAACATGACTCAGGGGCACCTTCAGTCAGTTGACAAGTCTACACATGTTTGTCTTCACTCCTGGCAGCAACACCAGCCCGAGTATGTGCTT
Source organism: Gobius niger (assembly GCF_951799975.1). NCBI lineage: Eukaryota > Metazoa > Chordata > Actinopteri > Gobiiformes > Gobiidae > Gobius > Gobius niger. Next base: position 20,287,472 of record NC_136859.1, read on the forward strand.
AATATATGCAACTATGTCCGTCCCATAGTGTTATAATCCCCCTAAAGCTTTAAGTTATATTTTCCAATCAATACATTGCACATTTACTGCTAGAACTCAAGGTCCCATCACCTCTTGTTGCAGCCGTCAGCTACACAAAGCCTTTGTGCTGCTACTGAAACACTGCCATGATGATGCACTCAGGACAGAGTGAAATGTTTGCATTTTCCTTGAAAAGTTTAGTCCATTTGAGTTATTTTTAAACCTGAGCCCCATGGTACAGCCTATTAGTTTTTGTTTTGGAGAATAGAATAGATTTTTATTGTCTACCAAGGTAGAAATTAATCTTTGGTTCGCCGATTAGGACTAGAACAATACAAACAGGCCTAATAGAAAAATACACAGGGGAAAAAATTACAAAAATAATACAGGCATATGAATAATTTAAATACAAATAAATTGCGTCAAATCAACTGATTTGCTTTGTCCCGACACATCTCCCAGCAAGAGTGCCCTAGGTTCAATTCCCAGACTATGTGGCCCTTTCTGTGTGGAGTTTGTGTCTGGATGGATTTCCTCTGGGGGCTCTGGTTTCCCCCATCATCCACATCATGCACAATGAATGAATACATTTTTCACAAAGGTGATTCTGACCATTCTTCAAACCAGGAAATGGAGGCATTTTGTTCTAGTTGTCACATAATGACAAATAAAGCATCGTAACCAGATCACTCTATGTTATGTGGTGCCACTACAGACTGACAAAATCTCACATGCCATAATCTGTGGCCTCTATTATCTGGCAGCATCACAAGCAAGATGAGTAAGTCGGCTTTTGTCCAACTTGAACAGCTGGTTCTGAGATGGTTAGACAAAACCTGTAATTATGGGCTTATGGCGTAGAAGTTAAAAGAATATTAATAAATGTACAAGATATTCTGCTAGTTTGCCCCTGGGCAGTTGTGGCTAAGACATAGTCTTAAGGGTTGACCAAAAAATACGTTAGACTTGAGACATACAGTATAACACTTTTTTTTATTTCCTTGAACTCAAAACTACAGATCTATACAGATTTGCAAAGGCAGTTCACAACTGCTCCTCTATGTCATCTTACTAACCCATCACAAACCACAATGTTCAGCAGCAGCAGCACTAAATTGCAAACGACCTAATATTAGTTCATGCAATTTTATGTTGCACTTTATTTATCATGACAAACTGTTGTAATATAAGGGCCACACATTTGATATATAATTGAGTTTTGCTGTGGCGAACACCTGGTTCATCACAAACTATCTATTTTGCACATATAGTATCAGCCTCTAAGTGTGTTTCTCGCAGACAAAGTTGAGTTTCCTGGAGCAGTCTGCCGTAAGCCATGCCTTGTCGTGGATTTTGGAGACAACTCCGCAGTGGTTTCCATATTCTGGACAAGTGGGCAACATCCCCTCATCGTTCACCGGCTTTCCATTTATCCACCACCACTGCCCTCCCAGGAAACGCAGGCCTGTCCAAACCTGTCCAAACAAACATGTCAACAATTGATAACATGTGAGATATTGTCATGTGTCTTCTTCTGTTCCTATAATATCAGTCTTCTTCATCTTTGTTTCTAAAAGCCATATTGCATCACATTTCAGCCAATAAATAGATTAACTAATAGTGCCATTGTTAGTGGAAAATACCCCATTAAACATGTTATTGTGTTGCTTCTCCTCAGACCTAAGCGGTTCATGATCACCAGCTGCTTTGACTACAGGTCACCAAACAATAGACACTAATATGCGACAGTGGCTCAGATGGTAGAGCAGGTTGTGTCATCAGAATGCCTGGGGTTCAAATCCCGGCTCCTGCAGGTGCACGTTGTCATCGTGTCCTTGGGCAAGACACTTCACCCACCTGCCTCCAGTGTCTGTGCACATTGGTGTATGAATGTGAGCATGAATGAGTGGTTCCTTGACGTAAAGCTTTGGGTAAAAGCGTGATATAACTTCATACTATTTATTAATGGTCTCCTTCTAAATGCTTTTTGACATATATAACATACTGCAAAAATACAAATGTCTGCTTAATTAAGATCACACAGGCATGTTGATGCTTTACAACCTATTTGATCTTGTGAGGCAGCAACTAATTGCCACTGGAATTTTCAGTAATGTGGCTTTATTTTATGGAAGATGTAAATAGTTGACCAATCCATACTACTACTACTACTACTACTACTACTACTACTACTACTACTACTACTACTACTACTACTACTACTACTACTACTACTACTACTACTACTACTACTACTACTACTACTACTACTACTACTACTACTACTACTACTACTACTAATAATAATAATAATAATAATAAATACTTAATAATAATAATAATAATAATAATAATAATAATAATATAATACAAAGTATCGAGATCTGGAGATTGAAATCAAGCGCATGTGGAACAAACCTGAGGGACCTGGTTGGCCCCTGGTGAAAGAACCAGCTCAAATGCTGAGATGATGATGGCAATAATAATAATAATAATAATAATAATAATAATAATAATAATAATAATAATAATAATAATAATAATAATAATAATAATAATAATAATAATAATAATAATAATCCATCATTTCTTAAATAGAGCTTTTTTTGAACACTCAAAGACACGTCACATTGTATTATTCATACAGTCCATTCTCTTTAAGATAAAAATCAGACTTGTATGTATGTGACTTAAATAATATCGCCTCTTCTGTTTCTTTACCTGCATTTTAAACCATATTTTCAGCTGTTACCTCATCAGTGGTTGCGTCATAGATCCTCTTGCTCACATAGCTAAAATCAGAAGCGCTCTCTATCGTCAGCAGATTGTGTTGAATCCTGCATGTCCCATTGGAGCACTCCTCCTGGAGACGTTTGCAATGCTCCAGTGCCTCCTCCCACGTCTTAGTCTCGGTCACCAGCAGCAGGTTGTCCTCAGGACAAACCACGTTGAGATGGGAGTCGCACGGGTAGCTCTGCCACTCTTCCGCTTGTGCATTAAACGCTCCGCAGTCATTGGTAACTGGTTCACCTTGTCCCCATGCGCTAAAATCCACACTCTCTCCCCCTGTGCCCCTCCAGGTGTCGCCGCCTACCCTATAAAATCCAATCCATCCCTTTTTCTTTGAACTCTCTAAACTGTCATCAACCTCATCACCCTCATCCTTGAATACGTTCTTGATGTTTAGGTCTAGATCACCTCCATCCTTTTGACAAAACGTGCGCGCGTCATGCCAGGAGAGTTCGGTCTGCTTGTAGGTGATGCCTTTACTTGAAGAGCAAAAGAAGGGTTGCTTTTCGTGGCATCTTCTGCTGGACCAGGTTGAATCAGAGTTTAAAAGCACACAGTGGCTGCTCCAGCCTTCCTCAGACCAAACCAGACTCTGGGCGACATCACCTGCTGTTGTTGGTGCCAAAATTCTGAAGTGAAATTAAAAAAACAAAGATTCAGATGTAATGGACATGTGTTTTTAGTCAGTGAAATTAAACAGTATTTAGAAATGTTTTTGTTTTGCTTTTAAAATTTTGAAATTTTACTCTAAGGTATACGTAAGCTGGAAGTGAACTGAACTCACATTTTACTTTACTTCCTTTATATATTGACACATAAAACAAAGCTTCCGTACAGCACAATTAAATACATGGCCTAAATATTAACACACAGGCCTAATTTGAGTGCCACAAACTTTATTAAGCTAAACTTTGTACTGAAGCCATTACAAAAAGCTTGAATTCATTTCACAATAGACTAATTTTGACTCAATCGTACAGACATGGCATTTTGTAAAGATGTGTATTTGAATACATACGTAGTATTGATCCAGTGCCAGGCCGAGTCGTTCTGTGCGTCCCTCTTCAGACCCATCCAGTTCATCCCTTCTGTGGTCGACTCCAGATTGGATTCAGTCATTAAGCCCAGCGTAAACAAATCACTGCTGTAAAACAAACAGGTTTCCCGCGCCTCAGACCAAGTCATGGGCAAAAGAGAGTAATCATCATCCACAATCGCAAAAGAGTCCTTTTCTATGGCGAGATCAGATTCATGAACCATCATAACGATCAGCAAAAGGAAAATAAGTTGTTTCTCCATCATGATGACGCCCCCCTACCAGCCAAATCAGTGTCTTGAAGAAAGCCTCAGGCAGTCACTTTTATAGCAGACACTTGACCCCTCCCATCGCAGTCGCAAGATAACCACCTTTTATATTTGATCATGAACATACCATCATTTATCTGAACATAATCAGCAACCATAGTTCATTCATAATAAAGTAATGCTGATATATACAGGCCTATATGTTCAAATGTACTGGTCTATTCTGCTATATACTTAATATATAGGCCTATCTTTAGAAAATATATAACAGCTGCTAATATCGATGCAACAAGTGCCAGGCAGGCCTACAAAAATCTCATTGATCAAGTCTTTAAATAGTAGAATTTTGTTTGATATGAATAAATAAATAGTGTTGTGCAAAGTCATGACTGGATACAAATATTTGCATCGTGTGCCTGACCTGAGAACAGAAACGTGACAAACAGCACAGAACCAAATGGGGCAGACAGTAACTCTAGACTTCTAGACACGCAAATCTTTCACATTCAAAACTGTACTTCTTATATTTCGGCAGCAAATGAGGCCTCAGGCAAAGCATTTCAATACATTTAAATATATGCTTCAGCAACTCAATAAAATACAATAATTCTCCAAAGCAATTCATCCTCGATGTTGCTGTACCAAATGTGTGGGTCTTCATGTCTGCAGTTTCCAAAAGCCATGTAAATAGGATGTTCTCTGTGGCCAAGACATCTCTGGAAAAGTCTGAATCTCAGTGGGATGTTTCTGATTAGAAAATGTCAAACTAATTGTAATATTGGGTTAACTTTCTCAAATTTTACGTCTGAAGAAGGATTGTGATTGAATATTTTATTTTGATATCGTTTGGTCATAGAAGTATGTCCATTTATTCATTTATCTTGAATGAAGAGTCTCTGTTTCATGAGGCTAAACAGTGCACTCCCAAACCCTCTGACTAACTAACCAACCCTTGGGCGGCTTTGAGTGGCCAATGATTGTGCGTCTGAATACATACAGATACTTACAGATACTTACAGATACATACAGATACATACAGATACATACAGATACTTACAGATACATACAGATACTTACAGATACTTACAGATACATACAGATACATACAGATACATACAGGTACATACAGATACTTACAGATACATACAGATACATACAGATACTTACAGATACATACAGATACTTACAGATACATACAGATACTTACAGATACATACAGATACATACAGATACATACAGATACATACAGATACTTACAGATACATACAGATACTTACAGATACTTACAGATACATACAGATATGAGAATTCCAACATTTGGGCCATGCTGTGTCCAAAGCAAAGTTTGATCTGATCACAGTGTATGCTTTTTACGTTTAAAATGTTTATTTTGTGGGACAGCTACATATACAGTACTTTGGGATATCTCTTTACATGTGGTCTGACTTTCCCTAACTTCTGAACTAATGTGGTAATATTACCTTCGAATGTGTAAAGCGCATAATGCCTATAAGAGAATACAATTTTTTTAAAATTAAATAAAAGAATACAAACTCTCGCTGAGACTTGAACAAAAGCTAGGGGGTGAACAAGGCTCTCAAAACACAAAGAGAGCATTCAGCAAAGTAAGAGCAATTATTACAATTATGGAGCACGTTCTTTTAAAATAAAACTAATTTTGAAAATTGGTGGCTCGGGGTATCTCGGGGTCTTGTTCACGAGTGAGGGACGGATGGAGCGTGAGATGGACAGACGGATCGGTGCGGCGTCAGCAGTGATGCGGTCGCTGTATCGGTCTGTCGTGGTGAAGAGGGAGCTGAGTCGGGGCAAAGCTCTCGATTTACCGATCGATCTACGTTCCCACCCTCACCTATGGTCATGAGATTTGGGTAATGACCGAAAGGACAAGATCGCGAATACAAGCGGCCGAAATGAGTTTCCTTCGCAGGGTGGCTGGGCGCACCCTTCGAGATCGGGTGAGGAGCTCAGTTACCCGGGAGGAGCTCGGAGTAGAGTCGCTGCTCCTTCACGTCGAAAGGAGCCAGCTGAGGTGGCTCGGGCATCTGTTCCGGAAGCCTCCTGGTCGCCTCCCGTGCGAGGTGTTCCAGGCATGTCCTAGTGGGACAAGGCCTCGTGGAAGACCCAGGACAGGCTGGTGGGACTATGTCTCCGAGCTGGCCTGGTGTCGCCTCGGGGTCAGAACAGCTGGAGGAGGTGTGTGTGGATCGGGCAGTCTGGGCATCTCTGCTGAGACTGCTGCCCCGCGACCCGCCCCGGATAAAGCGGAAGAAAATGGATGGATGGTTGGATGGTGGCTCCGGCCTTGTAGTATATCGCACCACTAGGGGGCGCCCTGCCCACTACACGGATGTCATCATGGCGTGTGGTGCGCTACACGTTGTGGTGCTCCGTGGAGTGGACAGTTTTTTGTAGGTCCCAGGTTCGGCAGAGTCACAATATCACTAGACTCGTTCGATAAAAAATATGACATGTAGGGCCTTGGTCAGGGGTCCTCAACCATAGAGCAGAGGGCTACTTCAGGAGCATTAAGTTGTTCAGGAGCTACCAGTTAAAAATAATATCCCAAAGACTTAAAGTTTAACTGTTTAAATATAGACTAAGAATATAATATGACAAATGAATGCATTTAAACAGAAGAGTCACTTATCAAAGATAAATATACATACATTTTAAAAGTACATCTTCAGTTAAATAAAGTACTGCCCACCGCTGCTGATAAACACAATCCGCCAAAGGTCAGAGAAACACTACCTATAGTATATTTCTGTTATCCAATTATTCGCTTTGGTAGTAACTAAAACAAGAATCTCACAATTGAGAAATAAAACTGATTCTTTGCATTATTTTCCTAATTCCCTGATTCTTCATGACTGTTATGAGCCAACACACACTGTCAAACGCGTTTTGCCCAAACAATAATATTTCATTGTAACTTGCAGAATGCTGTTTGTATTAACCTTTCAGCTGTTTCCTTCTTACACATCAAGTATAAAAGACACTGTGACAAGTGAAAGTATTTTACGTTTTATTTCCTGGTTTCGTTACAGTAGCGCTCTTCCTCCTTCTGCCTGTGATAGCCTTTGAAACACACCAACAGGAAGATGGATACAGTAGTCTTGTAGCCATGGCGACACATCTAAAGTGGCAGTAGGAGGCGAAGGGGGCACACGGACACATATACCATCACTAACTCATTGCCTCTTAAAAGGAACAAGACATAAACTGAGAACACTCGACAACACCGGTCTCGCAGCCTACGTATATAATAGTAGAGCTAGGACTGTGATGCTATTAACTGTGCAATGGGTGGGGCAGGTGCAAAAGAGAAGGGGGATGGGCAAATAGATGGGGTGGTCCCTTTCCGAATTCTCCCTCCTGAACTATCTACTCCTTGGAGTGCATGTAGAGCAGCAGGTCAGCAACACGGTGGCTGTAGCCGAACTCATTATCATACCTGCGGAAAGAGGAGAGCAAAAAAGTCAAAGTGCGGTTTTGTAATAAGAGCCAGATTAAGAGGGGCGTCAAACTTACCAAGAAATAAGTTTGACAAAGTTGTCGTTGAGGGAGATGCCAGCACCAGCATCAAAGATGGAGGAGTGAGTGTCACCAATGAAGTCAGAGGACACCACCTGCACAATCAGTCAATCAATCAATAATTCAATTCAATTTCATGTTAAATCGTAATCTGCGACTCAAACAATCATTTACCTGGTCATCAGTGTAACCCAGGACTCCTTTCAGAGGCCCGTGTGCGGCCTTCTTCACAGCCTCCTTGATCTTTTCGTAGGATGCAGGTTTGCTCAGACGGCAGGTCAGGTCCACCACTGACACATCAGCGACAGGAACTCTGAAGGCCATGCCTGTCAGCTTGCTGTGGAGATTTCAGAGATGTCTTTCTAAGCATGTTGTGTATTTCAAAATCACTGTGTGGCAGTGGCATTTACCCGTTGAGTTCAGGGATGACCTTGCCCACAGCCTTAGCCGCTCCAGTGGAGGCGGGGATGATGTTCTGGTGAGCCCCACGGCCGTCACGCCAGGCCTTTGCACTGGGTCCATCCACAGTCTTCTGGGTGGCTGTGTATGCATGGACTGTGGTCTGAACACACAAGTGAATTAAATGGTAAATTTACCAAGTGAATTACTCATTATTTATTAACACTGACTAAAGCTGAAGAATAAACATAAATTCACCATAAGAGCTTCCTCAATGCCAAAGTTATCGTTGATCACTTTGGCCAGAGGGGCCAGGCAGTTGGTGGTGCAGGAGGCATTGCTACAAAAACAACCCATCATCATTAGAATCCAAACAACAAAACGTGATCTTTTGTTCCCAGTAATTAAGTAATTACCTGACAATGGTCATACTGGATGGATCATATTTGTCCTCATTGACTCCCATGACAAACATGGGTGCGTCTGGGGAGGGCGCAGACACAACGACACGCTGGGCACCACCTGAAATATGAGCCTACGGATAGCAGTAAAGAAAACAACTGTTTTAATTAAGCCCTTTTATTCTAAGGATTTTCATCTGCTTGTGACCATACAAGCATACATACAGTGGCTTTGTCCACACTCAGGAACACACCGGTGGACTCAACGACATACTTGGCCCCAGCTTCGCCCCATGGGATTTCAGAGGGAATTCGGCTATTAGGATCGAAATCATTAATATTAATGAAAGTAATAAAAATAGTGGTAGTTGTATTCTTTACACTTACGCCTGATAGACATTGATAGGATGACCATCAACAATAAGTTTTGAGCCATCATGGGAGACCTCTCCTTTGTAGCGGCCGTGGGTGGAATCATACTTGAACATGTAGACCTAAATCAAAGGGTTCAAAAGTTAGGGGAGATGTTTGGGAACAATACACAACATAAAGAGGAAGCATCAAATTACCATGTACTGGGGGTCAATGAAAGGGTCATTGATTGCCACGACCTTGATGCCCTTCTGAAGACAAGCCCTCAAAACAAGGCGTCCAATACGGCCAAAGCTGTAGAGGAAAAGAGAAGAACCGTTTTATTAAACACTTAAACAGTAGGCCTCCCACTCACAAATGTTATAAGTAATTACAAGGATGGAAGTTTATTTTGAACTTACCCATTGATTCCAACACAGAGGTCTGACATGGTTACTGTTGCTTTGGGTGTTGCGAGTTGCCTGCAAAGAAAAAAGAGAAACGTTATACATGAGGCAAATCTCAAATATCATCAATATCAATATTTTACATCCTTTCTGCCATGGGTATTTACATGACACAGTTGTTCTCAATTATATGTCAATGTTGTAAGTCACTTTTATTATGGCTGTTGCTCTACCTGTCAACATTCAACACGACTGTTTAGTATACACGCAATAATGAGGTAGGGAGGGTTGGCATGGAAGAACAAAGGCTGAAAATGAATGTTAACTGTACTGCACTGAAGTGAAGTGTACTGCAATATAGAAGTAAATATGGCTCCTACAGCTTGCCCTTGCAACTGATTGGTCGTACGCTAGTGTAATCTCCTAATCTCTTTGTGTGTGCGAGATTGAAAAAGAGTCATGTGGTACAGGCTGGCGATCTGGTGAAAGGCATTATGGGAGAACTTTAAATAGACAAAAGTAAGAAGTGGCGCAGCACATCCCTCGACAAGTTTGGTGGTGACATCAATCCAACAGGACAAGTGCCTTTTCCAGCACTTTTACTGCAGTGTGTTCCAAACGTCTCTTCCTTGGTCACATAGAACTCCACTTTAGGCTTAAAACATTGAAAATACATGTCTCTCGGGACAATATATCATTTCTTTTTAATTGTTTTTTGCAAGATACATATTGCAAGAAGCCAAAATATATTGCAAAAATCCCCATCTGACTGACGATTAATTGTTTTGCTAAAAAGCCTCGAACAAAAATGAGAATGTCCTGTTCCACCTAGACAAGTGCACACAGGCAGAATAATCAGATTGGCAGGCAACTCAGTGGAAACATCTATGCATCTCCTTTTAATCATCAATGCAATGACTTCCTGTTGAACTATAGTTTGTTTTTATTCTACAGTAGCAGTTTGTGCCATGTCACAATTACTTCATTGTAATAATCGTGTCTATTGTTCCAACCAGGACAGACTAATTGACAATCACTCTCTGCCGTCTGTCGAGCTGCGCTTATTTGGCACAACCCCCCCCCCTTAAAGCTTTGACCTAATTTTCTCCAACAAAAATACATGCCTATTAGTTAGAGTGGGACAGAGCGGCCGCTGCAACAGGCTGGACTTTGTGAAGGAGTTTGTAAAATGAAATGTCATGTCCCTTTGTTAATAAACCAAAGCAGGAGAAAATAATCTACACTTAAACATAGAATACTATTTTAAAATGATTTTTACAATAGGACTGCATCATTTGGTAACATCAAAATGCAGTTCACAGGGTACATTTCAAGCATTAACATTTTAGGGACAACTGGAACATGTTTCTACATGGAAAAAACACCATGGAGCTACTAGAAAATGTTTTTGTATCACACCAATGGCAACACCTTCGCCATTATGTTAACTTTGTGAATAGGCTCCAGCTTATTGTCACGTCAATCCAATTCGATACAATTCTCTGTCTTCTTTAATATAATTTTTAAAGCAGTATAAGTAAATGGCATCAAATAACAACACATTTATTAACCAGATTTTAAATCTGACGGTACAAATGTGGGCGTCCGCACTTCTTTAAATCAACATTTGGGGGGTGCAACCTAAAACGTTTAAAGACCCTGGCCTTTAGTAAAGTGACCCTTTTCCATAATTAATATTTTTTATGCTGGCTTTAGAGCGTCATCTCGATGTCTAATCCTCGTAGAGATAAAGGTACAAGTACATTTTTTTGAAATCCTAAACTGTATCAGTGAGTTTTCTCCATGATATTCTCCTCTCTATATTGGTCTTCTTTTCAAACCGGTGCTGGATTATTAAACTGGTCTAGTCCACTTTAGAGCCAGTATTGGAAATCTGTCAGTGTGTGAATGAACTCTCTGACTTATTCCTACCGTCCTGCCTCAGAGCCACTCCCCTCCCCTTCTCATCCGCTCCACTCTCATTGTTTCGCTGCCTGTAGTTTATTTTAGCATTCCAGAGTAGTTTTCCACTGCTGCAAACTGATTGGCGGTTGGCCAAAATGACTAGCCAATTAGGTTTCTTTTTGTTGCACAGCTCAAGGAAGCATTATTGTAGTCCTCTCGCCGTTTCCTTGACTACATTGTTGTCAGTTTGATGCAGAAACTAGTTCAGCTAAACGTCCAATGGACTCGCGTCAGACGCTCGACAGGCCGTGCTAAACGATTGTCCTGCTGACAGTGGCATACGGGCGCCTGGCTGCCGACTCTGCTTTCATGAAAAGCATTGTTTATAAAACATTAGTAACTGTATTCCTAACCACTAACTTCCAACATACTAATGAAGAATTAGCAATAACCACAAAATGATAGAGGTTTAGGCTGGTGCATCAAATTATCAGTTAAAATAGGATATACTTAACTACTTGCTAACAGTTTAAGTCATACCTGGGCTATACTTCTTAAGTGAGACCATCATGTTTAGTGAATTGGATAAGGACACAGTGATGAATTAGTAATGGGGTGCAGCGCAGTCATGTAGGAGGTATTGAGTAGCGCATGCAAGGGCACTGCTGGACAGGACAAACCGAGCCTGTGTGAGCAATGCGTATTTATCTAGTTCAATGTAAAGAGGAAAAAACCTTGCTGAAAAACAAGAAAATATGTATAATTTATTTATTTTTCAGTTGTACAATCCGCCCCCCCTTTGTGCAATGTCACAGTGAGACTGGTCAGGCACATTTCGCCGAGTCACAGGAAGTCCCCCCCTCATACGCACATCCTGAACTGAATGAATAGTTTAAAGATGGCCGCCCAAATTCCATCATATTAGCCATGTGCATCTTGTTAGTTACACTAACCTGTAGAGTAACCACACACACACACTAAATGGATTAAGGTTCATGTGGGTAGTAGCAGGTCCAATTAAAGTGGGCTTTTTATATTTTGCTATTCACTGAACTGTAGGGCTGCAGGGCTCTTCCATTTATGAAGAAGTCTTTATGAGCGTTCAATATATCAAAGCAAACATATGATTCATTTAACTGGTTTAACATAGGCCTATAAATTGCTATTTTGCCTTTCTTTAAGTTGAGAACAGCATCATCACTACCAGGCATCAGACCTACTTGTTCATTCAAAACATAGGTGTAAGTCATGGGGGGTTGCTAAGCATCTCCTGAGCAGCTCCAGGCCTGGTGCGACCTTCCCCGTCCGCAATGGTGACCTTCAGAGGCCAGACATGGCTGCATCCCATCCAGGAGGAGGAGGGACATTACACTGTTATAACATAGGAGACGCTGCTTCCCTACTGTGCCAGGATGACTGAATATGCTGATTGCAATAGTGATGGATAGGATATATCGGGCAAACTCGTGTGGCATAGTTAAACACTTGGACCGGTGAAGTCATTGTGCACGAAAGAGAGATCCCAGCCGCATCAACAGGTCCTCAGGTGTGAGGTCGAGCTGCAGCAGGATCATGCGACATCTTTTTTTCTCCTCCTCCCAATGTTGCCCTTCAACGCACCACGGGAGGACAATCCTGGCGTTTAAGCGGCTACACCCCTCGCCCTGCCCTTAAGAGACTGCTTTTATTCTCGGTTTGGCTTTAGTAAACCCGCGACAGCCGTGTTGAACCAGCCCATTTCTCTGGTAGACTTCATCAGTGCGCCCCGGGGAGGCACGTAGGCCACCTTCATCCACGCAACCATCTGACTGAACGCACAATGACGGTCGTATAAAGAGCAGTGCATCCGTGAGAGGTGCTCATATATAACCATCACTTCAGACGCTGCATCTTCTTTAATGAATAACTGCATATGACTGACGTCGATATGCACGTAGTAACGCACATTTGTAGCAGGCTAATGATTGCATAACATGGAGGCCAGGCCTAATCCACTTCCGTAAAGATGCAGCACTGTGCTCTCCCCCAATGTCACGACAGGCGCAACTGAGGCATTTGGGATATCCATGTTATCCATGACACCTCCGTCGGCCATTTTCTTATTTTAGTGTAACATTTCATGCATTTTTCACCCTGATGTGATTGCAGTCTATTGCAAGTTTGTTAACTGATGCATTACACAACAGCCTCACGAGTCACGACGCGCGAGGCCCAGAGCACATCTCCACCGTTTTCTGCACTTCCTCAAATGGAGAGGGCAGGGTCCTGCCTTAGCTGCTAGCCATGTACACTCAGACTGCGTCACTCTCAGGGCAGTTTGTCATTCAAATTACCGCAGCAGCCTCATAAAACATGCAGATCCACATACAGATGTTATTAGGTTATTAATAGTCTTTCCTAACTCAGTAAATAGTAAGATTAGTTTGTGAAATACACATGATGACGGCGCTACAGATGGATGAATGAACATGGAATCAGCGCTTCGGGTTCATCGGTCAAACCTCCGCGATCTCTCACGCTGCGCTTATCTACAGCATTATGCATTTGTTTAAGTAAACTGGGTCTGAAACGAGCACTATATCACACAAAGGCGTAACGATCAGATGCTTACCTCTCTCCTGACACTTCTTTCGTCTGTGTGCAGATCCCGGTGCCGCTTTCCGGCTTTATACAGACCACGTGCCTCCAGGAGGAGGACGGTCACCCTGGTGACGTGACGTCACTACATCCTCTGCAGCTCCTGCCATTGGACACGAGGCCCGAGTCACGGCTGCTAGTCACTGGGATGGGAGCAGAAACGTGTGGTACGCGAAATGTTCATTTTGGAAAAACAAAACAAATTGTGTTGGTATTCCTATTAGATCCGTAACGTTTTTTCCCCATTATTATTATTTTTTATTGGACCAATCCGAGTCAGGGAGAGTCCTGATCCTCAGGAAATACTTTACTGTTGTGGCAAAAGTCACTGCCCGTGCGTCAAAACCTTACAATGACGGGACATTTTCAGGCCTGGATTAAGGAATATGCAGATGGTTTACAACAACAGACGCCATATGCATTCTGCATTGTTATTACTTGATGCCACACGAGTACGGAATGTCGAGGGTCCATTTTAGAATGAAAACAACGCATATCATTTTGTGACCTGTTTTCGCTTAGGTGAAAGGTAGGCCTTGATAGTAGCCCACAATAAAGCCTATTTCAATGTCGCTTATCTGTACAAATTAGGCTATTTGTACACAGTGCACAACGTGAGAAAACGGGCAAACCCATATAGGCACAACATGGACATCATCATTTGATTTGACCGAGGTCTTTCATCACTTTGGGCCCATATTGTGCAGTGGTCTGTGAACTATAGATTCTTGCCTTGTGAGCTGTTTCAGAGCTGGTTTGAATGGACAACTCTCTTATGTAAGAACCTGTTTCCATGGAGACAATAGTCTGTTCTTGAGTTTAACCTATAAACAACTAAAACCATTGGCCCATAAGGACCAAATGCTGCTGTATTCATCGTGTACATCGTGTGTGATTTTCTGCCACAGTTACATGCTGCAGACTGCGGCACGTGCAGGGATGACATCAGCCAGCGCTACGTGTGGAAGAGAGCGTACTGCGGTGTAACATGGGAAATCCCTGCAGCCCAGGCAGGCCACCACAGGATGAGTAAGACCTTCCTTGACTAATAACTGATTTCTTACACAAGTTTGTTTCTCTTTTTGTGATTAAACTAGAAATGTATACGCTCAGTAAGGATTAAACAACGAGGAGCCGTGCATTAGACGGTTATAATGCACGACGCGGAGTGCATTATAACCGTCTAATGCACGGCTCCGAGTTGTTTAATCCGCTTATACCAGGGTCCCACAAACGTAACATTTATAATAAGTATTTGTTTCATTTACTAAAGTCACTAAATATGCCAGACCACCGGGACTATTTTATGTGGGTTATTAGCCGGTCACTGAAGGCTCGTCTCAACCAAACAACATAAGCACAGAATCACAACACAACAGGACTAACCCGGCACTTTTCCGTGGAAGTAAACACCGATGTGCGGCACTCGTGGGCAGGAGTTATTTCACTTTTACGCTGTTTAACCTGAAGCTAAAGCTAGCTAGCTCAACGAGCTCAACTGTTTATGGAAACAGCTGCGGTGGAGTCGCTCACACCTGGGCCCCACGAACTGAAACTTTTATGTTTGACTTTACTAATCCAGCCAAATATGTTTAAATGCAGGATCATTTTATGTACGCCTGAAAATCATGAATAGTGCCTTAACCGTTTTCAATAGAAATGGAAAGCTCATATTTTATTAACAGTAGCTAACCTAGCTGCTCACTCTCCTCTACTTCCCATTTATCAAACATTTTGTTTTGGCCCAAAACGTTAAAATTAAACAAAATCCATCTCATACGTTCCTGTCAGTCACTAATTACGTGTTTATCTGATTCAGCTGTGTCATGCGTTGCTATGGCGATGCCCACAGCGGAGTGATATCCCAGTGATTTAACTACCGGACTACGTGTGCGGTTATACCAAAATAATGCACGCTTGTTAGCCCCCACCAGCCAATCAGAATCGAGTATTCACCCAGACCATGGTATAAATATAAATAAGACTCACAGTAGCCTATTTAATAATTCCAATCCGACTTTATTTAGTTGGATTGAAATTTAGTTGACCAAAGTGCAGAACAGAACAACGGTAAGTCACCACAAAACAGCAGTATAAAGGTAAGAACAATTTCAAGAAAACAATAGGCCAACCAGATAAAATAGTACAAAATGACTGGCTCAATTAAAAGCTTAAGTACAAATATGAGGTTTAGAGCTCACATAATAAAAACAGAGAGGTGACCCCACCCATCTAAGCTGCAAAGGTATTCCATAATGTTGGGTTAACAAGGCTTAACAAGGTCGCACAGACAGATAGCAGATAATTTCCGAGTCGGATTTGACAATGACATCTTCAGAAGATGTGTGATTTACTTGCATTGTCAAAACTACAAAGGCACCTCTTAAATATGCCTAAAGGGCAGATGCACCATAAGTGGAAAAATGGCCTCTTTGCACCATGAAGCTTCAGCTTGTGTTGCAAACTTACTCAATGCCAGTTGGCTTATGCAAGACAGGACATGTTACGGCCTTTTATGATTATTATGTTGGTATGTGATTATGCTGCACTATCAGGGCATTGGTTTGGGTGGAGCCTTGTACCTCATAGTCAGGTAGGCTAGGTCGTTGGCTGGTTGTGTGTGGAAGCTGTTCTGGGCTAGAGGCCAAACAGTTTTTGGACCGTGTGGAGGCGATACAGAATGTGGCATCTTCATCCTGATTAAAGCATCCATAACTGCATCTGTAAGTTTGGACATTGAGTTTGTTCACTTTCACCCTGGACACATGAGTCAAGCTTAAGCCATGCCCGTACAGCTATAGTGGCGAGCTGTGGATTTAAACTGCCTTAAACAGGACAATTAATAATTCTTCATCAGATCTTAGGCTTAATTAGGCCTATTTCCAAATAGACCTACCCTAATTTTGATCAAATAACGTATGTGTTATGTAGCTGATATGACATGAACAACATTTGTAAATTACTTTTCATATCCATTCACACAGAGTCCCTGTTTTTCAATTGTCATGAACTGGAGGCTACAAGTGAGAACATGATGTTCCATAAACGCCTCTACAGCAAATGAATATTGAAAACCTGGCTCCATCTTGTGGACAAAGACAACATTACACAAACGCCAAGGTTCTGGAATGTCTCTGAGGTCCATGGTTTATTTAGTCGCAGAAGCAGCAAACTGCTGCACACACTCAATGCAGCAGCAAGAACTGGACACACTGGCTCTTTTCTTTTACGTTTTCTGGGATTTATCCAACTGTAAAAAAAAGCTTGGTTTTACAAAATCACTTCAAGCCTCAAGGCTTGTTCGGTTGGAATTCACGCCAGATCTGAGACGCTTAAGTCCCAAAGCTCTGTGGAGAGGCGAAGGAGTTCAAAGTCGCATCGTCTTCAAATAATAGGCTCTACACGTTATTACTTTAAGTTTGTCCACTGGTAGAGATAGTTTGGAGAAAGACGGTAGTGAGATGTCTGGAAAACCTTCATGCAATATTCTTTTTGGCCAGCAGAGAGCAGACTTGTTCTATATAATGTATATTGCATTCCTTAAGGCACAGAATCTGCCTTAGAGGTGCGTCCAACATGGGCACAAAAATATCTGATGTCTTGTGAGTGGACCACACAAATCCCTAAAGACATGTTAAGATGTTAGACTTTGTGTAATTTATATTTAGAATAGATTAATTAAAGTACATTTCAGTTTGCATAGCCATGACATTCATGCAAACCGGTTGTGGATGGTGTGTCAATTGATCAAAATGTAAATCCTCTGAAACTCTGAAATGTGAAAACCAGGCCTGAAGGTGATGCCACCCCTCAATGTGAAATAACTGTAATGTCCTCATAATGAATTAATGAAATAAAGTGTGCCTGCGCGGCGCGCACATGGGAAACTGTAGTTTATTGAACTTGTCTGACTTGTTGAGGGAAGAAAACTTGTTTGCCAGTCTGCTTTTGGTGATTATTTTTCATTATGTCTCTCCCCGTTGTGCCATAGATCATGCTTTGGAATCGGAAAGCACCTGTGTAGCAGCACAAAGTATTTATTGATATTTCAACTCCCTTACATAAACTGTCAGCTGATAGGACCCACTAACTAAATGACAAATCTCCCCCATTCACCTCCTACGACCACTTAACAGGAAACTCAGCCCCGTGTGCGGAGGTGTGGGGGCGTACGCACACAAGTGATTCCAGCCTTTCCTTCATACACAGCTTTGGAAAAACAAACCGTTTGTCATTATAATTCAAACTAAAAAATAATTTCCACATGTTCCAGTTATGTCAGCGTCTAAACAGTACCAGCATTAGACCAAGCTGTCACGTTTACATTACTCGAGGCCCGTATAGGCCTGACTGTATCTCATCTAGTTTTTGTTCACATTCTCAGCCGGACCAACGTGATTTAAGGTGACTCTAATGCTATGCGCCCCAACAGTTCGACACAGGGAGCCCCTGGTGCCATTAAAAGCACCCCTGACCCCCTCAGGCAGCGAGCGGGCCCTCTCTGATAATATTTTCATAGGCTGTGAATTAGAAGTGTTTAAGGGGGCACTAATCGCGGAGCTGCACTCATGCCAAGAGCTACTTTGCATCAGTAAACCACAGCCCCTGCTCTGAGAGACGACAGGGCTGAGTTAGAACAAAGTTAAACCATCCATACGTTTTTTATGGAATATCTACTGTGGAAATATGAGGAACGATGGGAGAGAATTGTGGCCCGAGACAGTCATGTATAGTGTCTTCATGCATGACTGTGGTAAAAGTACATCAAATGCAAAGTGTGAAGCCGTATGAAGACATTTTGGAAGTTTAGAACAGCAACTACAGGCCATCCACTTCCCTTAAAGAGACTAGATGCAAGTTGGTCATTTTATACTCACTACTGCCACCTCAGGTCTTATGTGTAACTGCAGTCTCTATATTAAGCTCGTGCATGACGGCACTTCGGACCCAAAGCAACAACTTTTTGATCGACAGTGCAGGATTTTAGAGGCAGTTGTGGTGAACAGGTCTGAGCTCATTCTACACATCAGGACATGGCTGGAACATGTAGGGGGAGGAAAATACAGGTGTTGATCAATGCACTGTCATTATGAGCCATTTTAGCTGTAATGGTGAAAATGCAAGTTATAAACAAATAGCTTGTAATAAAGTAAAAAGGTCAGATATGTTTGGTCTCTTTTTCTGTTGTTGAAGCTGCGAAATAACAAACCTTCAAATATGGAAACATTTTATAAAGTTGATTTTACAATGACCACTTCTGTCATCGATCTACCCGCTCTTCCTTTCTTTGGCCTGGCACAGTGGGACTGGAAGTGTCACCTCATCACAACAGCCGTATACTTCCCTCTGAGGACCACTGAAGGATGTCTGCTAATCTGATCTGAAATCTCCTCCTCCTTCAAACGCTGCTGCCTCCCTGCACTCCCCATGAGCTCGCGCTGCACGTTGTTCATCTCGAAAGACAGACAGGTAGCTGACTCTCTCCCTACAGCGTTGATAATCTGCAAACACATGCCAGCTCCAAGAGGCAACATTGTTGGTAATGGTTCTCATATTGCACTGGAAACGCGCGTCAAAAATATCTGATATCCTGACAGATAAAACCTGTAAGTGGACCAAAACTGTGCATTTCAAGCAAAGAGGTGCATTTATTTTTATGGGAGCAATAGTTTCCAGGTGGATGTTGTAAATCCACACGGAACTTATTGGATATAATCTTATCCAGAATTATCTGACTGTAAATCAGTTTGGGAAATGCTATACTGGTGGCATTGTTTGGGGTAAATGAATAACTGGATGTACTTTATATAGTGTAGTAGACTGTTGCCGTACTATTTTCAAGGATTCAATTAACAATGAGTAGGTCTGATCATTTTGTATTATTTCAGATGAGAATTTGAAAACTATATATTGCTCTGTTTTTGCACAGACGGTTACTGTTCCATTCTCTACAATTATCCCATAAAAATGTAAATGATTGTCATTGGAGCAGGTTTAAAAGCTGGATTATGGCTGGGCTGAAGCAGATCCTCTTCTTTCCTTTTGGCTCGATGTCCAGAGAGCTATAAACCCCGCCAGCCAGACGAACTCTTTTCCTTTTCTATATTGGTAACGGTAAAGATGACATTCTTGCCGTGTACAGCGTGTCTCTTCAGCTTCTGTCAAATGCATCAGGTGTCTCTCCAGAGGGTTCGGGAGGAGCAGTGAGGGGTCAGGCACTGGCACAAAAACACAGGCTAACTGTTACCAGAATACAGTGACTCAGGTTTTGCATAAGACATAATGATCTCCCAAACAACCCCGAGAAAGGGCCTTGTCATCTGAACGCTGAGCAAACACGTTAACAGCAACCAAAGGTATTCAGAATAACCACAAAACCCACACAACAGCTGCACGTCATACCCCAGTACTGCACAATTTGTCTTTTTGGCTTTGATTCTCCACAACACATACTTAAGTCATGTCCAAAATGTCATTCTTAAGCTATTGATTCACTGCCACTTTGGGAAACCGCACTCGGTCACTTTCACTGGGACTTTGCCCACCGGCATCCAGTAATGCTTTGGTAGTTTATTTATGGGCAATACAAAGGGGCAAATGCACTAGTTATTGTGTTAGTGTGTCTTTCCCTCCTCAAAAACATACCTCCAGTGTTGTCAGGTATTTTTGAGTAATCTTTGAATCTCCTGCCAGCAGCCATTTTCCTGCTGTTATGCTGGAAGGGACGATGCTCCGCCCCAGGACCAGGCCCCTCCCATGTTCTGTTCCTCAGTTCAGCCCACAGCACCCGCCCCTGCAGACCTTTAATTATACTTTTGTAAGGAAATCCTGGCTTATGTTGTCTGTACTTGAAATAAAAAAAACAACAACAACAACAACGTACTGAAGGGGGAGGGCTCATGGGCGGCACAGAGTTTCTTAAAGAGACAGAGGTGATATCGGAGCGTCAGGAACAGTGTTGCTTTAAATTCTTTTAAGTTCTTTTTGATAGTTGGTCTTCTTCTCAAGAGACAAAAGTATAAGCCTCCCAGGTATTGACATTTAACACTTAATTGTGCCGCTCCTTAGTCTTTTTAACCTGATTCAGTCCTTATTGCTGCCAGTAGGGGGTGATATCTGAACAACACACCTACAGTATTTGACTTGGTTTGGGTGTGTGGATGGGTGGTGGTGGTTGGTGGGTCTGATTAGTGCAGCCACTATTCTGTCAATCTACCCCAAGGGCACTCGTGGCTACATTTGTATATTACCACCACCAGATCTGGAGTGAATGTGAAATTGCCTCTTGTGAAGTCACCCTTTGACTGACTTGTGCCCTTCTCTTCCCCTTCCACTAATTTAAACTCTATTTTCTTCTTACCCTTGTTATTCCCCTGGCTTCTTTCAGCACACTCTTACTTCACAGTCCTTATCTGTACCGGTCTCTTATCATCGTCCCACACTTTCAGGATTTCGAGTGTGGCCACCCATGTACTTCACATAAGTCTTAAAACTCCTAATGCCCCATTCTCTTTCACTTAACACTGTAATTTCATCTATTGCTGAGTAAATATCTTTTGGTTTTGTCTGCGGCTGATGTCATGTGTTTGACTTGGGCTCCTCCGCGCCCTCTGACAGATAAATGGTGCGAGACGTGTGATAGTAATGACCCAGATGAGTCCCGTAATTGGCTTTTAAAAAGTCAAATACTATAATTCATGCTTAAAAGGGGTTCTAGTGAGACTGTGGAAATACAAATGAAGAAAGAAGTGTAAAGTCTCAAAAATAAACAATGAGAAAAGAAAGTCAATAGGCAAGATATACACGAGTGCATTTTAGTCTGCAATTTGTGACAAAAGACACACATAAACATAACACTCAAAATTAAATCGGCACGGTAGCGCAGCGGTTAGCGCCTCCGCTTCACAGCTAGAAGGTCCCGGGTTCGACTCCCACCAAGGACGGGGCCTTTCTGTGTGGAGTTTGCATGTTCTCCCCGTGTCTGCGTAGGTTTCCTCCGGGTACTCCGGTTTCCCCTACCGCTAAAAACATGTGCAATAGGTGAATCCTCCAGCCAGGTGATTCTGACCATCAGCCTGGCTACACATCATGGAGATGGGTCCCCGGGCGCGGCACGGCCGTCGACCACTGCTCCTTACGGGTTGCCCCAGCGGCATCGAAGGATGGGTTAAATGCAGAGAACAAATTTCCCTACGGGGACAATAAAGTATACAAACAAACAAAAAAACAAAAAATCTAAAACCTGTCAGATCTGAAGTATTCCTTTTTTTTGTTGCCCTGTGGCGCAAATACGTCCAACAATCGACCACAAATCATGGTAAGGTGCCGTAGATCCACATGGCCTGGACTGCCTTGACTCTTTTCCATCTCTTGAACTCGCAGCTGCTGTGGCCACTCACTGTTAAAGACCCAAAACTGATTTCATGGACAAACTCGGAGGTGGATCTGATTGGTCACGGCTCTGTATTGGACTCAGACGCGCCTCACCTCTCTGTGAAATACACCAATCAATCAGCCCCAGTTTGTGTAAGGAAACCCAACTTTGACCCTCTGCAGAGTTCAGCGCCGCACCACCAAAGATAACAAGACCGACTGAAACGGCGCATTCAGAAACGATGTGGTAACCGCACGTTTGGTCCTTGGGCTGTTTTGGCACTTCATGGATATTAATTGGTGTGTGTTTTTTAAGATGAGGACTAAAATGTGTAAACCTGTTCCCACAGTTGGGTGGTATTAGATTGTGCAAATTAATCTAAATTAAAACAAAATTGGAAATGGGAATGAATCCATCTGTTAAAAACATGTTAAATATCAATAATATCAGTGTGTTAATAATTATTGTGTTTTAAATCCAGTACTAAGACATGCATGTATCTTTCCCTCTGTTTGGGATTGCTCATTTAACTTCTGTGAGAATAATTAGGGGTTTACAATGAAACCATCTTTTAAATAATGAAATATCAGTGAGTTACTTTTGTTACTGTGTTTAATATAATAAACATCATGCTCAAGTCTACGCAGAGCAGTTATATTTTTTTACCTGTTTTACACCAAAGGCTTTTCCTGGTGTAGGCCTGTCCATGTGCCCAGGTATGAGAGTGATCCCTCAGACTCTTTATTATTTATTTTCTTAACCAGTAAAGACAGTTTCTCCAGTTCATCTTTACCCAAATCCATAAGATCACTGCCTGTAGGCCAGTGTAGTGCCCCATTTGAAAGCTAAGACCTACAAAACTAATCTAAATGGATATTTTTCCTTGCGTTGCTTTATTTCATTACATTGTTGTCACTTTTTTGTCAGTTTTTGGTCAGTTTTTCGTCACTTTTTTGTCACGTTTTCGTCACTTTTATGTCACTTTTTCATCACGTTTTTCGTCACTTTTTCATCACTTTATTGTCACATTTTGTCACTTTTTCATTGTGTTTTTGTTGCATTTTCATCTCTATTTTGACACCAAATATCCCTCAGTATATATTGGATATGACAATGGAAGGGCGTCAGGCTTAAATGCTCTCCTAAAACAGCCTATAATGTCCTGTGGCAACATCTAAGCAGCAGAGAAAGAAGTCTGGCATTTCACAATTGTTCTTTTAAGGTTTTTGACATGTTTTATGAGGTAAAATTGCTTGGTATCCTCTGTTCCAGAGACTGATTTGCCAGTTTGTCTGCTTAGAGTGCACCTCAAATCCGCACAGCCGTTCACCCCAGAGCTACACATCATCTTGTTAGTCTTGATTTCAGATTTTGACCCAAAGCTGGAACTTCCATCTGAGTGCTTTCGGTCCAAGGTTGACAGACGGATCATGTTGCCCCCGCTGCTTCCTGGTGTGTGTGTCGTAGCGCTGCCGTAGACTCGCTGTGTGTTTGTGTTCGCTGAACGCGAGCCAGGTACGGGCCTTAGTCTAGAAGGATTGATGGTCCAGGTGGGACGGCAGCTGGAGCGGAGAGTGGACAGACAGACAGACAGATGCGACGGAGCGAGGGAATAAAGCAAAGAGGAGAAGTGGTGAAGATGGTTGGAGGACTGAGGCAGATCATGCAAACTGGAATGTGTTCAATTGAATGTTTAAATCGCAAAATATGCCATGTTTATTGTGAGAAGGCAACAATGTTTCTATATAGATTTGCCAAACAAGAGCACAGGTATTACATAGATAATTATATAGGAACATTAGGTAAATACATCTCTACCACTTCCGTAACTTGAGTACTTTACATTTTGAGATCACCATTGGTTTGCTATTACAGGGACATGGTGGTGCAGTGGTTAGTGCTCGTGCCTCACAACAAGAAGGTCTTGGGGTCAATTCTCAGGCCTTGTAGGGTCTGTGTAAAGTATGTATGTTCTCCCCATGTCTAAGAAGATTTCCTCTGGTTTCCTAACCTCTAAAAACATGTACAACAGGATCTTCTGGGGCAAGGACTTCTCTGAAAAAGAGAAGATTCTGAATCCCAGTTAAACTTTCATGATTAAAGTAGTACTAAGTAACTTGTTTACCTTAATAAATCCGTTTCGTAGTCCCTCTGGAGGTAATACAAGTGTTGATGGGATGATTGGAGGGGTCTTTCATCTCCCCCTGGTGTCTCCGGCCAGAAAACCCCACACTTGCAGCTTTCCCTGCTCCGACCCGGAGGCCTAATACACACTAATGGAATCATAAAGAGGCAGGCTAATGGGCAAATCTAACTGTAAACAGTATTTACAGCCAAGTTTGAGTGAAAAAAGTTGTCTCCATTGTGTAATTGGATGTGCAATATCCCTATATTGCTTAGTCTTTTCTATCAGCGTAGTATTTACTCTCACAGACAATTAATGACCGACATGCTATGACACCTGCAGTGGCGGTTATGGCCTCTAGTGGCATGAGTTAAAAAAAAAAGGATTTATTAAAGGTAAACAAGTTACTTAGTACTGCTTTAAAGCAGTACTAAGTAACTTGTTTACCTTTAATAAATCCTTTTCTCAGAAGCTCTGGGAACTGACTGATCTCGATTGTGAATTGGTAGAGGATACGTAATCAGTGCTGATGTGGTATATTGTCAATCATGAAGCTAAGTGTACGGTACATCGCTGTGGTAAAGTGTAAATATGAATCTAAAAGACGCAGACAGACAATAGAATCAGTAATGAAAGGCTGGTCATAAAACACCAGTCATACAAACTGCAAATACTTCTGAAATGAAGTGATGTAAGATTTCAATAATATCCCGTGGGTTGCAAAATGTGCCGTCATTCAAAAATACCAGGAGACCATCGGAAATATCACATAATACTAATGCATCTGACCACAGCCAGTCCTGACTTTGTGCAGACTCTCTCCACTTTTCTCTTCTCCGCATCTCTCTCTCTCTTTCTCGTCTTCTTTTCTTTTTCTTTTTGGGTCTTTTTAAACGCACAGACGCTGACCACATCCCCTCTCTCCCCCCTCCTCTCCAAACCTCAGGTCGTGTGGTAATGAGCGTAAGATGGAGACTCGTGGCTACCAGACTGGCAGAGGTATTTTTAGCACTTCTGGCGGTTTCCATCACTAAATACACGATCCGACTTCATATTTCGAGATCGAAAGGGGGGGACCTCAAAGGCTTCAGAAAATCAGAGAGTTTGTTGCAGTTGGTTGCAGTTATTAGACATAGGTTGCTAATGTAGCGTGGAGCTCTGTATAGACAAAAGCACAGAAAGTTGCTTTGAGTTACTTGAGGGTTGGGATTATTTGCCTAAAGGGGGAATAATGAGTGGAAACAATTGTCACATTCGATCAGTCAAAGCGAGGAATTTTCCCCAACATGGCAACTGTTTTTATTCCAAACAGATGCGAAACATTGCAGCTGTGGCATTGGCGGTGGCTGCGTCTGGCATAAGCAAATTTACCTGTCTCATTCGACACTATACCCGATGTGTGCTCACCTAGAAAGGCGGCAACCGTGACCTCGTGTTGGGTGTAATCAGCGGATGAGGGTTTCGATTGGACGTGGCGGCTCGAGCTATTTTCAGGAGCAGAAAAAGAAAAAAGGGAGAAGCAGTGTTTGGGTTCAGATTTGGCCTCATTGATCACATAGAAACATAACAAACCAACACTTCCTCCTGCAGACTCTCTGTTTCCCTCCCGAAGCTTTGAGCTGAAGAGACGCTGCAGGGGCTGGGAGAGGTCAGGATTATGCAGAAGGGGTTTATGTGCAAACACAAAACTTGATACGATTGTCTGCTTTGCTACTGGTGAGATGAACACGTGACAGACTGCGCTAAAATAGTTCTGCATGTTCTTTTGTAATTTGTATTGAAGATCTGTTAATCTAATAAAGGTAATAACTTTGTCTGCTGCAGTCATCCGTGCACATCTGTGATAGCTGTTATGCGGCATGTTGTGTTTTGTGCTGTTTCAACCATTAAAGTTTCTCTCATTCTTAACCTGATGGAGAAACAAGAATTGACCTATATTGCATTTTTTTCCTTAAGGTTTACAGAATGATTAAATTAAAGGTATAAATACTAGGGCTGGGACAAAATATCGGATAAAACACTTTCAATACTTGTGTTTAGAGGCATTTTTATCATAAACTCCAGCAACAGTTACACAGCACTTTGTTACTTTTTGTGTTAATGCACTTCTCAGTCTTAACACTTCAGTAAATGTCACATGGCCTTTGGTTTATAAACTCTGGACACATGACAGTTGTTGAAGGTCAACATATTACTTATAATTACTTACTGTATCGCAATACGTATCGGATCGGCCCCTGAGTATCGTGATACATATCGTGATCGTGGCAAAAGTGGATCGTCCCAGCCCTAATAAATACAAACTCTCTTGTCTGTCTCTGGTCCTTCCTACCTACCTACCTACCTACCTATACCATCCTATCTACCTACCATCCTACCTTCCTAACTTACTAACATCCTACCAATCCAACCAACCAACCAACCAACCAACCAACCAACCTACCTACCTACCTACCTACCTACCTACCTACCATCATACCATCCAACCTACATACCATCCTACCTATCTACCTACCAACCATCTTACCTACCTACTTACCATCTTACCAATACTACCTACCTACCATCCTACCTACTTACCATCTTACCAATACTACCTACCTTCCTACTTACCTACCTACCTACCTACCTACCATCCTGCCACACATAATGTAAGCAATCACATTTTGTTGACTAGATGCAAAATATTATGCATGCTGTATATTCTTACGCTTTGTTTCTCACAGTGAGATCAATTAACTTCCACCTGAGCTTATCTTTCACTTTCACACGTCTTTATTTTAAGTGTTTAAAAAGCTGAATTTACTCACGTTGCAATATCCACAGTGAGTAAAGAAAGTGTAGTGTGGATACTTGGGTCACACTCTGTGATATCTGGGCTGGTTGTGGGCGTCACGTGATCACTGTAAAGTGAGGAGCATATTTTTTGTAGCGACTCAAGAACCGAAAGCTAAAAGGAAAGAAAAATATTGCATAATTGCAGTGAAAATAAATGCTTGAGATATTTTCCTCTTGACTGAATTAACAACCGAAATAAATTCACATTATGTCCATTATTTTATTATAGCATATTGTAACCAAGCGGCTTGATTTAGACAAGGCGTATTTATTAAGCTATTGGTCTTTTCAGTTGTAGTTTTATTATTGCTATTATTACTATTTTATAGATTGTCTGGGCACAATTTAAATGGTGGCTTCAGACATGTGTGGATTATAGCTCAAATTAACCGTGAGTGTCAGAGGTAAATTTATGCCCATGCAAATATTATCATTTGTTCTTCCACACAAACACAAAAGGGGCCTCAGAGGTGACTTACTGCCCACAGTGGACCACAGACTCTTATCCTTTCCCCCATTTCAAATCTTCCACTTTTTCCTTTCTTTCCTTTACATCTTCTGTCTTTATTTCTGTTGGCAGGCCTGTCTCGTTCTCCGGGACATCTTTCCTCTCTCACAAAGGGAGCTTATTGTGCGTGGAGGAGAGGTGCTTTATGGGGCGGACCTCGACAAGTGGCAGCAGCACATTCCTGCAGTTATTGGGAGCTGTAATCCCTTCACTCCACATCTGCACTTGTATGTTTTGACTGCTGGGGTCACTTCACAATAAAACCAAGTGATATAAATGCTTTAGTCTGGTCTCTCATCTTTCCAAACAGATGACATGAAGGCAATAACAAGGTGGCCGCGGTCCAAATGGGATTCTGAAGAAAAAACATTAACACAAGGGAACAATCTCAGTCGCAAAACACTGTGGAAACAAGTTGATTTGTAAATTTTATTGTGTGTGTGTGTTTTGGTCTAGGTTTAATTGGTCTAAAAAAAATAAAAAGGAAAATTTGAAGAATAATATTGCTGTATGATCTCAATTGATTTTGGCTAGGACCTCAAAAATTTACACCTAAACTACTCAGGACCCCCATTGTATAAAGTTATTGCATCTGATGCTACTTAAGGGCAGAACAACATTTTTAAACCAAGTTAATATGTATTTGCATGGATTTCACAACGTATATGCTGTATTACTCAAAAATATACTAAAAACAGTTGCATTTTCCTTTTTGTTTCATCTTGAAATCACCTGGGGACCCCACTCAAGGCCTCGCAACCCCCCGTGGGGTCCTGACCCCCACTTTGGGAACCACTGTCCAAGCATATAAGCCTACACTTAGTCCAAGATAATTCTAAGGATAAACTACTATTATTATTTTAACTCCTTAAAATATCACCAAATACTTAAAGTATTGTGTCCCTATCCCTACTGTACCGTGGGAAAGTCTCAGCTCACTCATCTTTAAATCAGAAATTGGCTCGTAACAGAGAAAACCTGCCCCGGCAACAAAGGGCATCATTTTCATTCTAAACAGCACTCTGAACATTCCAGACTGAGTCTCAAAACAAATACTAACACATTTCATAACTTTAGACTCATTTGGCTTCTATGCATTTGCCAATGCTGTGACATCACCTGTATACCCTCTACAGCGATCCATGTTTGTTTTTTGAAAAGTGGCCTGCACTTCATGTTTGACCCCAGTGGCCTTCAGCGAGCGCTCTCTGCTTTTCCTCCCGACCACAAACCCTGCTCTAACCACCTTTTAAAACTGAAGCCGGTCACAGAGCAGAGCACAGGGCGTTTCCACTACTTCCACCTCACTACTACTGCTTCTACTACTACTACTGCAGCCCGCGTACATTCACCACTGTACACATCACCAACCGCACTCCCCACAACTCCACACAGCAAAGAGAGCTTGGCACGGGTCAGTACAGAGTAATACCATTTTCTGGCATAAACAGGCTGTGAAGATGCACCAACTGCTAAAGGTACCCCAAAAAGATGAAAGGCCTCACTGAATATTACAGATTTTATTATTCAGCTTTTGCATATGTTTAGGTATGTGATGGGATAATAGATAAAGATCGGTCAAGTGTACAAGTGTTTTATTATATCGTGATGGAAAAAATATAGTGTTCAAGTAAAAGTACTAGATTATATCCTCCCACTATTCAAAGCATTCAAAATACGAAATATGGGAGTCAATAGTCCCGTCTGCCACTGGGTTCAGGAAATACATGTCATTCATTCATTTGATCATGATTTTATTCATTCATTAAGAAGTGATTTTAAGCAGTGATTAAGTATGCCCCCTGCTGTTTGTCTGTCGTGTGTATGACTGACCGTTCATTATTTTTTCTTTTTTTTTTTTCTGTGCACTGTTCAAAGTAACGCTGCTCCACAAGTGAAGTTCCTAACGGAGTAATAAAGTTCTTAACAAACCTGACTGAGCTCTTACTACAAGAGCCCAGAGCTTCAATTATAGGATTACAAGGTTCTGCGACTTTGCACAGAAATAGATGCAATAGCGCAGCCATTCCCAAAGTCTGGGACATCGCGGACCCCTTATTAATCAGAAAATCTTTCGGGGCCCTCCAAATCATAATAGTTTACTCCGTTCAAAAGATTTTTTTTATAATTTTACAGCAAAAATGACATAAAAAGTAACATCTAGTAATGACAGTAGGCTAAATACTGGTTTAAACTGGTGCATTTGACCAAATAAATGTATCTGTAAATGTATCTATCAAAATTAACGTTTTCATTTTTTTCATTGTACTTTTTTTTAGCAGACAAATTTTGGGGGCCCCCTGTAGTGCCTCTGAGGCCCCCCAGGGCGAATAACTGCTAAAGGGGATCTCACATTACAGTTTACAAACATTTCGCTTGCGCTCGAGTGTCATAACCTTCAGTAAAATTCTCAGAGTCATTGTATGTGACATTCAGCTTATACAGGGTCCTCTTTTTGGTGCACCGTATACAAAGGAGAGCAGAAGAATCAAAATTGTGTATTATGGTCAGTAGTTACCACACAGCTGGTTAACCTTTGTCCTTACTTTAAATTCATAATGTATATTTTCCCCTAGAAATTCCAAATGAATGGGTAATTAACTTCTGCACCCCAGAGGTGAGCAGGACTGTTGAGCTCCCGAGTGCATACACCATATGGGAAAAGGCCTCGGATATTTGCAATGTAAAGGCCTAAAAAGAAGCAATCTGCATAGGGCTCCTTGAAACAGTGCTGACAGTGAGTAACGGACAAGAAGCCCAGGTCAAATCGGAGGCAGCGCTGAGATGATCTGAAACTGACTGTGTTGGATTTTTACCATTTCCGAGGCTTCTTGAGACTGTGCAGTTTCCACTTTGGTGGGCCGTCCAACATGACCGTCACATCTGGTTCTGTGAACGATGGCTGATCTGGACCAACTCCTGGTTTACATTTATCTGTCTCTGTGAATCTTCCTGGGATCAGCTTCTCAATCTTCCTCCCGGGCTGCAGCTATATCCTCCGCACCCGGGGAGCTGACATCTAAATGAATGTAAACCCTAATATTGTTCTTTCAGTGTATACAAGGCAGAGGATAATAACTTCAATCGTTTGGTATTTCATCTCTGGACTTTGTCTTCGCACAGTCCATCTGCGCCACTGACCACAAGCAGAAAATCACATCTTTGTAGCCATATGGTTAAAATTGGATTGCACCTTTCATTCTGCACAATAGAAAACACACAATCCAAAACCTCTGAGGCTCAGAGTGAGATTGTTATTCTCTATGCCACAAGTATTCACCCAAATAACTCACTTTCAAGTTGCATGTTCAACATTATTTTTCTCCCTGCACGTCGTAATATGGAGCAGTTCACTATCACAGCTGTCAGAAGATCTAACAAAGTTCCCAAAATAGTTGATGCATAAAGCAAGTAATTTTGTCTCCAAGCACTGCCTCAAATTCAGATTCCACTTTTATTTTAGATTTATTTAGTGGTTAAACTGTGCTTCCCAACCAGGGTGCAGTGAAGAATGTGAAAACTAGTACTACTCTGAATGTCCTTTTTTCCCATGTGAGTTTGTCTAACTAAGAATGAACTGAGGAGTTATTTTAGTTGTTCAAATTACAAGTATCACTGTATAAATGTCTTTGGATCTTTGACGGAGGCTTCAAATCACAAGTACGCGTTTTTTGAACCACTGTGTTAAAGCCACATTCGCTGCACTGTAAAATGTGATCTATTGTTTCAACTCAAAAACATGATTCCAAGAGCTGCAGAGAAACTCAGTGAACCTCCTTAGACAATTCAGTCCCTTTAGATTCTTAGGTTGACACACTGCTAAATAGCTTTCTGAAGTAAAACAAACA
The DNA here is from genome assembly GCF_951799975.1 of Gobius niger. Classification (NCBI taxonomy): domain Eukaryota; kingdom Metazoa; phylum Chordata; class Actinopteri; order Gobiiformes; family Gobiidae; genus Gobius; species Gobius niger. Next base: position 20,318,936 of record NC_136859.1, read on the forward strand.
AACAATCAAAACATAATCATATCAACGATCTGCAGTAAATTGATCATTATTAGTTTATAGAACTCATTTGTGCAATTGTTTTAAATGTACAATTTATGTACTTGTGTAGGACTACAGATGTAATTTAGCATAGTGCAAAATCTGGTGCAGCCATCTTGTTGTTGCAACTGCACATTGTCCTTCAAATAAACCAAATAAACTAATTTAATCTTAAAGGTCCTATATCATGCTATTTTAGCCATTCCAAAGTTAAGTATAGGCATTTATATGATATATTGTACCTCTACCACTATGGAGCACTCATTTTTGTGATAAATATATACCGTAATATAAATAAACAACAATAAGTGAAGTCACTTCACGATGCCGTTATACGGAGTTGACATCTGCAACACAGCTTCATAAATGGCTAACACACATGCTAATATGCTAACACACAAGCTAATATGCTAACACACAAGCTAATATGCTAACACACAAGCTAATATGCTAACACACAAGCTAACCCGCGTTTGGATTGACTCACCGCTCTGGTCCATCGCTGTTTACATTATGGGACTTGCGTTGGTTATAAAAGTTAATCCACTTTGGTTCTGGCGAAGGTTCACCAAACATCCATCAGTGACAATATTTTGGCTGATAGTCGCTGAATCCCGGAGAAAAAAACAGCTGAGTGGCCTCTTCCTGAAAAAGGTTGAATAAACTACGTAGCCAAACGCGCTTCTTTTTCTCCGTGACATTATCGTTAGTTAAGAATAAAGAACAGGTGTGTCCAGAGTAGGTAACGAGCTCCATCTTCACAGCTGCAGCGCAAACATGACTGATCTGTTCAGACGCGATGTGTTTGTTTTGGCCACAGCTGACCTGGAAGCACCTCGGGCACATCCTTTTTATTTTTTTTCTTTATTTTTTCTTTATTTTTTTCTCTTTGTTTCTCTGTTACGACAGAAATAATGAAAACGCTGTTTTACAAATTAAAATCAGGCCGTAAGCATAGAATTAAGACATTACATTACAGACGTCGAGCACTTCAGTTCCGTTGTTACGACACAACTGAACACTCAGTCGTTCACCAGGAGAGGGAGGAGCAGCTGCTCAGAGAGCAGGATTCAGGAGGATTACTGAGAGCTGCGTGAATGAAGCCACAAACCACTCTGGGGGGGTTTTTGATAAGGAAATAGCATAACAACATGGCTAAAAGCTCCAAAAAGTCGATTTTGCATGATATAGGACCTTTAACTATTTTTAACTAGCTATCTCAAATGATTTTTAAATGGCCAATGGTCATATTTATATAGCGCTTTTCTACCTACATGGGCAAGTAGTTCCTTGATGTAGAGCGCTTTGAGCCCAATGTTCCCCGGTATGTTGGTGGATCTGATACCACCAAGTTGTCAAAGTTGTTTGCCCAGGACCAATGTGAGGGCCCTGGACTCTTAAATACTTGGTGATATCAGATCCACCACTTATGTTCCCCTGTCAATAGAAGTGGGGGAACATCGATGTGTTAAGATTAGGCACCAGACAACTATCCTTAAGGTTAGTTGCTAGGGTAGGTAGGTAGATTGATATGACGTTTCACTCTCATGACTTGTAGGTGAGTTGATGTACCACCTCACCTACGGAAAAAAAAAAAATCGCACCTGGGAACATAGGGCTCGAGAAACATAGGTCCGCACCCCTTTGAGCCTAATGTGGTATAAATAATGTTTTTCATTTCACACAACTGTATTAAGTTATGTCAACCTATGAATCCATTAACTGAACTAAGGAGGTTAACTGGATTAAAATTCTTGTATTGTGACGATTTATAGCCGTATATAGTCAACTCGACTACAACTTGTAATTGATTAAAAGTAAGATTTCTCTGCAGCCCGTGGAATAATTTTTTTGAGTTGAAGCAATAGTTTACATTTTACAGTATGATGAAATGATCTAAAAAAGATGGAGGCGGCTAACACTTAAAGGGGGGGGACTTTTTCAAGCTTTACATCATGTTATTATGTCATTCCCTCATTAAAAACATGTCTGAAGTGTTGACTTGGCACATTCACGTATTTTTGAGTAATCTGTAAAAACTCTGATGGCGGCCATTTTAGGGATAGGTTTGCCTGAGTCCTCCTAGGAACGCCCCCACCTCCTGGAGACGCCTCCGAGCTTTCGTCACCAGCCGAGTAACCAACCACTGCTCCTCAGCAGAGCCCCCTCCCCACTGATGCCACAGACAGCGTGTGGAGGGGGCGTGTCAGAAAGGGTCAGAGGTTCTTAAAGAGACAGAGGCCTATTTCAAGACATTCGCTACAGCCATTTTGAGAGAGCAATTTTATACAAGGCAGTTATTCTAATTTACTGCATTTACAGACCAACAGAAGGTTTCTTCATCATTGTAGTGTGTTATAGACTGGTGCTATGTGACTGAAAAAAGAATAATACCCCCTCTTTAACATTGTATTGCATAAACGGTCCCCTCTACTTGGTTGATTTTGGATGTTTTGTCTTTCTTTTTTTTTGCCTCCCAAAAAAATTCTAAAAAATACTGTTTACTGACAAAGCTTCAAGTACAGATGACGTCTTAAGAACTTGACTCCTGTACGACTGAGAGCTTACACAAACATTGTATTGCATGATGAAAAGAAATCACCTTGAGCAGAACCCTCCCCCTCACTTCTCCCATGTGCTCTGACCAGACCTCTCCCTCTGGACTTGACAGAAGCTGCAGCTCGGACCCTCTGTGTTTTCGATCCAGTGACACACAGCCTCAAACACAGAGCGTCCCGCTGCGCAGCTGTGGACCCGCTCACATCTGCGAACATGTGTCGAGGCCAAAAGCACAGGGAAGACCCAAACTTCAGACCCCGCACTGTTCAAATCCAGACCCGGTCCAAACCTCAATCGAACTGATAATGTTCACAAGACCTTGACTATTTCTCTGCTCCTTTTCCCACTGAGTTTGATGGAGTACGATAGTGTAGAAATTGCTCTGTCCAGATGTGCAAAAACTGTACAGTAATTGCTACCAGGGGCTCTTCAATTTTCTCTTCATATTCCACTATGATTGTGTTTATGCTACTGCTGCTCCGTGGTGCAGTTGGAAAATATAATCAGGTGGATTTTATTTCCCACTGTTATTTGTTAGTGGTGCGTGAAATATTTGCTTATTTTAAAAATTTACGGTGGTGAGTGGAACAAGCCATAAAAATGATGTGCAAATCAAACAAAGTGTATCAAAAAGGCAAGTTAAACTTTTGATCTCATGATTTGGACATAGGCAGGTGGAAAACATGGACAGTGGCAGGAGCTGGGAACTTAAATGCCCTGTACCGGATTTTCTTTTGTTTACAAATAATGAAAGAGGGAGCTCATTGTTAGAAGGGCCTTTAAGAGTCTGCTTGGCGTTAAAGCAGGGACATTTACTCAATATTCAACTGGCTGCGTCACTTTGAACTTGGAAGATTGTAGTTGGGACCAGTCGAGAACTCATAAAGTATTGTGTTTTTGTTGGCTGTAAATTGATACAAGTTTAAACTTCTAATCAATTGATTTGAGTTTTCATGGATTCTCCCTCTGCTAATGCTTCACAAGAAACTCAGTGATGACTTTGGTTTAGTTTTTAAGTTGAACAACAATTGCTTAAAGGAATAGGCCACCGTTTTTACACTTGGATCGTGTAAAGGCTCACACAGCCATATTTAAAGATACTATACGCAGTTTAAAATAGTCAAAATTAAGTATTTTCCTCCCCCTACATGTTTCAACAATGTCCTGAGGTGTAGAATGAGCCCAGACATGTTCACCACAACTGCCTCTGAAATCCTGCACTGTCACTCGAAAAGTTGTTAATTCGGGTCCAAAGTGCCGTCATGCACGAGCTTAATATAGAAGGTGCAGGTACACGTATGACCTGAGGTGGCAGTAGCGAGTATAAAATGGCTAACTTGCATCTAGCCCCTTTAAATAGGGAAAACGTGTAGAAGCTTGGTTGCTTCTAACTTCACCTCCGTTTGGATCCATAGATGAGAAGTGGAGAGGCTTTATGCTAATGCCGTCTGTGCTCTGTTTACGTGACTGAGGGCGTAACGACCAGACAGGTACATATGAACTCGTCTAAGCTAAGGTAAGAACATAACCCACCTCAGTATTTAAAAACGGTGACCTATTCCTTTAAGTCTTCAGTACACAGAGAGTATTGCTATATCAGCTACTGTTTTGAGCCCGATTCAAGCTGCTTTACCCCCGTCCTTGCACCCTCTACTGACAACAGTCCTGTTTTGTACACACACAAGGCTATGGTGATCATAAGAAGGTAACTTTCTATATTCGTTGGACCTTTAAGTTTGTGTTAGCGCTCAGTTTTCCATCAATAGCTATATTAATGAGCGAAATTGACTTAAAAGCAGTTAGATTGCCGAGATTGTACATGAGCGTGAAGAAGCCTCAGGGAAAGACAGAATAAACATGCTCAACTCTAACAAACCAGTCTTGTTTACGACTTTGAAAACCAACTCCATGACCTTCAACCTTTGTGAAATAGGCAAATATATCTTTCGCTGTTACTAACTTAACCATTTCCGCCCAAGCTTTCGTGAGCGATGGTGCAAACAAGGAAACATGCCGACTTCAGCGTGCTTAGATTGGGGTTAGTCTGACTGTGTAGTGAGCGATATGTGTGCTGCTGCTGGTCCCAGTCCAAAACCTCTCGGAGCCTCTTTAAATCACAAGGTAAAGTGTTGGTGGAGGCAGAACTAAATGAAATAAAAACAAACATGTGCGAGCAGCGTTTACGGCCCAGAACCCGGTATCACTCCCCTCGGTGGAAAACTTACTGCCGATCATTTTGTGGGATATAGAAAAAGCAGTTTGGACGTTTGATTTATGACACCATTAATTATAAACGCATCTGACGAAGGATTTGTGTCTTCCCGTCGTGTGTCCTTGAATGCATCCATTTGTTTACGCAGAAGATCGCTGTATCTGCCGGAGTAACAGCGCTGCGGTTTCCACCATATGATCTCCAACATTTCTCGCTCTGTAGGCTGCTGGACGGATTCCCCAGCCCCTAACAACAACAATATGTTCCTTATGAATCCAGTTCTTCTCTGCTGTCAGCGGCTGGCTCTCGGAACGTAACCCTGACTGCAAGAGATTTGTAAAATATATAGTTTAACCAAAGCTGGGCCCGAGCCAAACACAAATGGACAAGACGACATCATCAACGTCAAGGCAATTCATGGTTTACTGCGGCTGCCCTGAACACAGACCATTGTTCTCGGGACGACAAAGCCAGGACACAAAGTACGGAGGCTGGACTGGGGCTACTGTGGGAGCCATTACCAGTCACTGTCTATGGCGTTAGAGGGATTATATGTTTTATGTTCATGTCTGCACTTGATATCCACAAAAAAAGAAATGTTTCAGGTCTTTGTGAGGTAATCTGACATTAATATAAATAATGTTTACCACTTCCTATTGTCACAGCGTGGAAATCGATAGGAAATAACAAACATCACGTTATCGCAAATTAAGGAAATAGGTTAAGATTTGAAATGAACCAGGCTATTCTCTCCGCATTTTCTTAAACAGCTTCTTGATTGGAGCTTACAGCATTTGAAATTTGAAAGCTAAGACCTACAAAACTGTTCTCTGACTTTTCCTTGCATTGTTGCCACTTTGTCGTCGCTCTTGTCAGAATTTTTTGATTGCGTTTTTCTTGTTGCTCCTTTGCTGCATTTTTTCATAACTTTTTGTTGCCCTTTTGGAACTTGTTTGTGACCCTTTTTTATGATCTTTTGTTGCATTTTCATCCTCTTTTACGTCTCATTTTTGTCACTATTTTGACACTTATTTCATGAAGCTTTTGGATTTGGGTAATGCCAAACGATCGAACAATGCTCGATTAGGTGGGGGTTAAGAGGTTGAAGCAGTACTGAGTAATTTGTTTACCTTAATAAATCCTTTTTCGTAAAAATATTTTTTTCGGGGTAAAACAAGTGTTAATGGGATGATTGGGGGTCTTTCATCTCCCCCTGGTGTCTCTGGACAGGAAACCACAATTGCAACTTTCTCTGCTCTGACCCGGAGTCACCAATACACACTAATAGAATCACGAAGAAGAAGCTAACAGGCTAACGGGCGAAGCTAACTGTGGGCTAGCGCCACTTTAAACAATATTTACAGCCAAGTGTGAGTGAAAAAAATGATCTCCATTGTGTAACTGTCTGTACAACATCCCTCTCTCCCTTTGTCTTTTCTGTCAGCGTAGTATTTACTCTCACGGACAATTAATAAGTAAAAAAATCGCAACATGCTACGACACCTGCTGTTGCGCTTATGGCCTCTAGGGGCAAGAGTTATTTCGTACTGCTTTAAAAAAAAACGGGACATAAACGCGGCGACAAAAAAGTTAGGGAGAGAGGGGGGTTTAAGAGGTTAACCCACGCAAAGACTTTTTAATATTTATGAAGGAGATACTGGACAGAACATTCATACATAGGGCCAGTTTAAACCTTTTGTGATCTGCTTACTGACACACATTGCTTGACAGACATTCACCCGGCTGTGCACAGTCTGCAGACACCCTCTAATCAGCTAAATAGAGCCAACATCGAAACGTAATGCCCAAAACTCCCACTTAAACCCCAGTGGGTGCTCTCCTAAAGGTTTACGTAGCCGGCTGCCAGCTGCTGGTGCCTGGCCCGTCACTGTCACTCATAATTCAACAGGTTAATCCTTCATCCTGTCAGCGTTCATGAATGGCTTTCAGCACCGAGCGTGCCCCATCAGCCGGCCCTGTACCCATTACCAAACCGGCCTTACCTCACTTCTCATCACGGAGGTTAAGACTGTACTCAAATAGGTTTAAATAGATACAAACAGCTGCACGAACCATGTCTGACTGATTAGCAGATATGTATCTCACTGCTGTGTGTGTGTGTGTATGTGTGTGTGTGTGTGTGTGTGTTCGTGTGTGTGTGTGTGGACTCTGGGGTTATTTTCTGTAATACCCCCAGTTTCATTTCACTTTGGTCCGGGTCCAGGTGGTTGGTCTAATGCAGTCCAGATGGGAGACACACACGGCTCGGAGTGGCCAGATTTTTCCAGAGTTTTCAGTTCGAACCAGGGCTTTGCTAATAAAAGCAGAGGAGATTTTCACAGTTCCGCAGACAAAACCTCGCATTTTAATCCCCCGGGGACCGCAATGGTATACTTTGTTTTTATTAAAGCGGTGATTGACAGCTCGGGGGGAACTTTCCGGCATTAAAGCGGGGGTCTTATTGGAGAGGACAGAGCGGAGGAGAGCGGAGGGACCTGGCGCGTTGCTACTGACTGATGCTTGGCTCGGTGCAGTCGTGTATAGCTCTTCCGCTGTTTGTCTCCCCATTAGAAGAGGTTAATAAAGTCGACGCTGAGTCCAAGTCTCCCACTCATCCACCGTGCCATAAAATTGGGCTTTTATTAATCAAGTTTTGGATCTGAGAATCGAAGCTTGAAGTTTCTGTTTTACTCTTGGGGCTTAAGATGCATGGAGGATTTTTATTAGAAATAAAATAAAGTGTCCACTGTTCTCCAAACTCGTGTCAAAAGAATCGAGTGCTGAATGTTCTTGCAAATGCTGTACCTATTTTGTATCGACCCCTCTTATAGCCTTCACTTATGCACTTGGTTAGTCTTTATAATAACTAATTACACAAACAAGGGATGCACCAATCCGATATTGGTGTTGGAAAATAAAACGATAACAGGTATCAGCTACAAATATTCTGAGCTGATACCAGTTTGGGCTCTCAACGCCTCAAAACGCTGTATATCATATTAAAGGGAAGAATCTGGAGAATTCAATCGCTGATTTAGATTTAACCTATTTTTGATCGCCACGCAAAATGCTGCGATTAGCATCAGTAGGCTAAAGCTAGCGGGAGCATGCTAATGCTAATGCTTGGTCAGAAACTATGATAGAAATACTTAAAGTAGACTAATACAATAATAATAATAATGCCTTCCACTTGTATTGCGCTTTACAAGCCTGTATTACCTTTTCTCAAAGCCCCACACTGTCGTCATTATTGGTTCACTACATATACCGGTGGTGGTAAGCTACTGTTGTAGCCACACAGTTGCCCTGGGGTAGACTGATGGAAGCGAGGCAACCATTCTGCGCCATCGGCCCCTCCGACCAATACAATAAAATAACGACTGCTGAAGGCAAGTGTTTGTATTTTAGTTTAAGAAATAACTAATCTAACATATTTGTAACGATCAGATCACTTCATGTCAGTTGTTTGTATCAATGTAACCAAAAGCCTGTCATATAACCAAGGATATTTAGTGTAGAAAACCAGTGATCCTTGTTCAATGTTCATCCAAGAGTTTATCAATAGATATACTAATTGATAATTGATCTGTAACATCATGACAAAAAATGATGTTATTGATCTTAAACTGGAGAAAAGAGTCAGTTTATTTTTTCACTCAGAGAAAGCCACTTTTAATAAAGTCTCTTGATATCGGTAAATATCGGATATCGGCAGATACTCAAACCCCAGTGTCGGTATTGGTAGCAAAAAAGCTGGACCAGTGCATCTCTAGCACAAACACAATTTCTTCAGTAGGCAGCCTATGTATTAAAATTACTTTGAATTACAAACAGCCCACAATTAGATTTTGACAATTTAAAATTTTCTGAACAAATAAGATGAAGAATTGTGACGCTTCCGAAGGGGTTAGTCAATTCTTCTTCTTTTTTTATGGTCATTGCATTGACCCGAACATGTCAGATCCCAGTAAACCCTCAAGTGCAGTAAAACAATGAAACACTTGTGGATCTCACAGCGTCTGTACTTCCATAGACCTCCGCAGTCCTCCAGTCACATTTATCAGTGTGTATCTCCACAGTGTGCCTCTGACAGTTTGATACACGCACACAGGAGGAGTCCCACCTTTGGAGCGTGTGCTGTTTTCTTTTGGTTGCTAAGATTTCGTAGGTCTCCTGTGATTGTCAGCTGGCCGTCCCACTGTGGATCCTGGTTAAATATTGGCTCTGGTCTCCGTCGCTGACACCATTGAGCTGTTGCATAAAATCTCTCGTGATGCTGTGTTAGATTGATTCTTTCATCGCTGTTTCTGCATATATGTGTAAAAAATGAAGCAGATTAAAAAATGTGGTTTCTTGTTCTTGGCCATTCAGTTATTATTGCAGCCAACTAATATGAATTGGTCAATGCAGTTTTAGTATGTTATGCTTTCTTCAGTGTAATGTCTGCTTACAGCATCTGGCAAATGTCAGTGGCACTGGTTATCAAGATTATCTCTCCCTACATCAGCAGTGGTGTTTCTTGCTTAGTATCATTATCAAAGTAACACCGGGCCACTTGGAGACCGGACATCACAATGACACTTAGCCATATAGCCATACAATCATGTTAGTCAATAATTGGTATAAAACAACAGAATTTTGATCTGACTCATAATTGTGGAGCTGGGACATCACCAGCTCACCTCTATGGAGATGCCACTGCTTTGTTTTCGTAGCTTTGACAGTGGGATCATTAGGAGAAGTAAGAACTTTACAAAGTTTACATCAATGACCTAGAGGCAGCACAAAAAAGCTACAATGCAATACACACACTATAGTTAAAGGGATATTTCAGTATTTTTGACATAGGGCCTCATTTCCTAGTTATCCAGAGTGTTGTTGATTTCTGGAGATATTCTTTTTTTGTAATTCATGCAGTTCTTATATTTGAAGAGTTTCGTGGCGCTAGGCTAGTGCAAGGCTAGCGCATTTCAATGGTATCAGCTAGCCTGCATTAAAAACAGTCTGACCCGCTCCACAGTGCACCTGAGGCAAAACACTTATAACGCCAGACTAACCATATAAATGTCTGTGTCGATAGAATAATTTTTGCAATATAACTGACCTTGCATCGCATGAATGATCGCATTTTGAGGGACTATTTTCAAGCAGATCACTCCACCGCTGTGTAGCTTATGCAACCACGAAGCTGATGCTGCTCAAATATAAGTTATTTTAAGTGCAAAATGGTTAAAATTACTCTGTCGACACAGACATTTATATGGTTAGTCTGGCGTTATAAGTGATTTGCCTCAGTTGCTCTGTGGAGCGGGCCAGACTGTTTTTAACGCAGGCTCGCTGATACCATAGAAATGCGCTAGCCTTGCACTAGCCTAGCGCCACGAAACTCTTCAAATACAAGAACTGCTTGAATTACAAAAAAAGACATCTCCAGAAATCATCAACACTCTGGATAACTAGTAAATGAGGCCCTATGTTAAAAATCCTGAACTATCCCTTTAAGGCATTGTACTTAGTGGTCGACCGATATATCGACCGGCCGATATTTAGGTGCTTTAGAATGTTGGCCGATCTGATGCCAATATCTTTTGCGGATAATGTCGATATCTTCGGTGTCTTCGGAAACCAAAAGTGATAAAGAGCAGGGCAACCGAGAAACATCGCAATGAAAAACAGTCACAAGTTTGTACCTCGGATCATACTTTATATATTTCATGTTACACACTTTTGCATATTATTTCGGAAGAAGAGACAGAGACTTACCATTTTTGTTTAAAAAAAAACCTAAATTCAGTAGATCCTAAAACAGGCTTCCTTTGAAGTACCTTCTAAACATGGATGTCCTGAATAGCTCAGCTGTATGTTTCTAATAAAGCGCCCCCTACTGTCATTGTTCAGTACTGACACATTTTACAGTTTTAAAGCTTCATAACAGGATTATAGACACAGAACACATTTGGGAAAAATAAGCCAACAACATTGGATATCGGCAGAGTTCAATAAATATCCCGGCATTGATCTTATAAACCCATATTGGTTGAACTCTAATGGAAATTCACATATTTGTCTCTAATACAATACAATAGATAAAAGAGAGTTTAGAAAGGCGTTTAAAAGCAGGTGCTGATTAGAAACCAAAGAAAGAGGACTAATGGTATTAAGTTTCAGAGCTCCCATGATCTTTGCTGCTTATTCCAGAAATTAGCGACCGAAAAAGAATGAGGTCGACTGAGGAAAATGACAGACACATAGAAACACACAGAAAGTCAGTTGTAAATTTACTAAACTGCCGCTCTAAGTAATTTCTAAACATAAAGCATTCACATCTCATTTACATAAAATGTCCCTGTTTCTTTACCTACTAATTCTACCACAGGAGTCTGTTCTTGGTTCGAGGCCGTTTCAGTTTGATAACCGTGACGTGGGCTCTATTCCTGTGCACCATACATGATACACTTTGACTAGTTTGGGTCACTGTGGTTTGGGTCACACACCACTTCTGCCACTCCCATGCTTTTATTCCATGAGGGCAATGAGGGGCCGCTCGAAGACAAGACAATTATGTTTATCAAAATAAAATAGATACACGAAAGCATATATTATTCACATATAGTGAGCACGGCCACAGCAAAGGCTTGAGTTAAAAATGATTTACTAATTCAAACCGTTGTCTGCACTGACCTTTTGTAGTTTTGAATTATGAAGTATTTCCAACTTCCTTATATTTCAAGCGCTGGCTCCTCGTCTTGGGAAAGGGACCGGAGAAGTCGTCTTTATAAAGTGACAGGAAGGGACAGAGGTTTTGCGACCAGACTTTTCCATGGTATCATAAATTGAATTAATAACAATGGGAGCCCGTTCGGGAGACAGCGAGTCCAGCTCATATCCGATACCTGGCCTGAATGTCCCAAACCACAGAGAGGACGACTGCAGGAAAACAGGTGGCCTTCTCATCTGACAGTTTATTATTCATTCACCATTACAGATAATTGGGCACTCAAATGGAAGGTCGATGTTATTGCGTGTGGCAGTGGGAAATGATTAAATAAACTTTAAAGATTTGTCATGTTATCGTACCTTCCTTTCGATGCTAATATTTTGTATCCTCTTAGTGTAAATGTGTAAAATGAATAGAGCTCCGGAATGTGTCATCAAAACCGCTTACAATTTCTGTGTGTTACATTATAATAAACTAATAGAGATTTTAACTGCTTAACCCCACCATAACAAGTGCATTTTCTCCAATTCAGCTTTACTCAAATCTAAAAGCTCACAGCCTATAGGCCAGAGTAACACCTCGTAGAAAACTCATCTAATTTGATCTTTTTCTTTGCGTTGTTGCCGCCTTGTTGTCTATGTCTATATGATGCAAGATGGCAGATGGATCAGCTCTCCCATTGAATAACAAAACTGGGGGTTGGAGCTCCATGGTTTCGCCCCGTCTGGTTTCCCAGTGGTGGAAGTAATACTAAGGTCCTATAGGCTTATATTTGACCACTTGAATTTCAGCATCCTTGAACACATACACATGTTTCCTCATATTTGCTCTTGTTTGGTGATATACCGTGGGTAAAATGAACTGAACTAGAACCCCTTAACCCCCGCCATTTTCTCCACAAAACTACCTACAAAACTCATTGAGATTCATTTCATTCTTTGTCTCCCGAGGGAGAAATTCAACTTGGAGGAGAGTCACTTGCACAACATAAAAACAAATACATGAACACAAACACATTACAAAAAGACAAAAGACACCCACGTTGGCCCGGCTTTACACAGTCACATAGAATTTAGTTGTTCTCATTAATTATGGAAACTGATCTTTTTATTCACATTTCACATTCACATTGCGTTTTTGTCACACATTTTTAACCAAATTTTCATTGCTTTTTGTCCCTTTTATGTTGCTCTTTTGTTTTCATTCTCATTTTCGTTGCTATTTTGACGCTGTTTTTCAAGAAGCTTTTTAGATTTGAGTAAAGCCAAACTGGAGAAAATATGCTCGGTTCGGGTGGGGGTTAAGAGGTTAAAATGAGAGTAAAGTGTGAATCTTGCCATTGTAAATTAACTTCCATAATGAAGTTAACTTGCCCTTTGAAACCTGAAGAAAAAGGCCCGAAGTATCAAACACATTGGTTGGGCTCTCTAGTGCATCTACGTAACTTTCGGAGGAGAGAAACCTGTTTTGCAAATCAGACAGACTTTCACAAGGAACTAGTGAGGCGATCATGTTCAGGAAATGTCTTTTTAACAACCAATTAAAGCAAACCATGCAGTTTGAGTGAGGGCAATTTGAGTGGAGAGGACGGTCCATCTGGGAGACCGAGACAGAGCCGGGACGATGTGCAGACCGGTGAACCGAGGTCTACGGTCTGGAGGAGTTTGACAGGTAAACTGAGTATTCGCGGAGAAAGCGTTTAAGGGCTCTCGTCAGTATCTTGCGCATAACAGGGATGGTGGTTTAGGCCGATGGTGGGACTGTGCATCGATACTTACTGGTCATGACATGAAAAGAATTTCACCTCAAAGTGGAGAGAGAGAGACAGCAGAGGAGAGCATTTCAGACCAGCAAACGTGGAGATCTGGAGGTCTTTGACACTTTCACAGGTGTGCACAGCAGGGACCTGACAGGAAGTAGTTTGTGCGTGTCGGTGTGTGTGTGTGTGTGTGTGTGTGTGTGTGTGTGTGTGTGTGTGTGTGTGTGTAGCTGCCAAACGGGCCACCTGTCTCTCCCTCGTTGTAGTTTTAGTGTTTCCTTTCATCCGGCCCACTGCAGCACAGATCCCAGTCGGAGCCTCCCGCCCGTGTGCGTCCCGGTAGGGTTTGTGAGACGAATGTTCCTAAAGGAGCTGCGCTTTTCCTTCACGTTTTTATATCTTTGTTCTTTTTTGTTTTATTGAGACAGTTGGAGTGGAAGCAGGAAGTTGGCCAATGCTGCACACCAGAGACAGGTCGAGCTCCAAAGTCAACAGGAGGTCATGCATCAGCGGCGAGCAGTAGCGCTACCGATCCCACTTTAATTAATAGGCCTTATTCACCTGGGTGCCATCTGAACGTAAAAACATGGATGAGTTGGAAAAAAAACAGGAAGTGGGGCTGTCTCCTCCACTGACTCTCACGTCGCGGCGGGTTGAGAAACGACTGCATGTTGCGTTCAAGAGCAGGAAGTGAAGCTCCGAAACAGCAGCTGTCTAGAATCAACACATAACTCACCCTGTCCTGTAACAGAGCGAGCCTTTGCTTTGAAAAGAGGAGGCTTAAGTTATGAGTGACAACGAGACATAAACAACGCCATGTTCAAGATGATCAAAAAAAATCTATTCTTTGGCACAAAAAGGGGAAAATATAGATTATTTTGAAAGTGTTATATATAAACACAGTGTATACATATTTTAATGCAATCTGTTTAAATAAGACATTTGTTGGCAAAAAAACAACCAAAGAAACAATACAATATAACAAGCATTTCGGTGTAAAAAACAAAACAAAAAAACAAAGCTCAATGATTGATAAATTTTTAACAAGTGTCTATTTCATTATTAGTGTTGTAATTTCTTACTTCTGCACCACCCAGTTGATGAAGGTCAAGAGAGCTTCTCTTCTCTCACACTTTAAATAAGCCCTCCCCATTTATCCAGGCTTTGGACTCACTTACATCACCCTAAAATCAAGCTGCAGTGTATTATCAGCTAGTATTGATCATTATTGCTGTAAGTGGAGAATATCCTGGGTAGAGTTGTCAAAATATTTCTCATGTAAGAGAAACACTTTAAATAATTTACAAGTAAAAAATAGTGACCCAAATAAATACTCAAGTAAAAAGTACTTGGAGAAAATATTACTTGAGTGCTGTGAATACTGAGTAACTGTTTATGTTTCAGCTTAAATTATGGGAAACAAAACGAAAATCCTAATCTTGCTAAAGAAAATACCCCCAAAAAATTATTATCGAATCAGCACAACAGTTTTCAGCAGTGCTAGCATAATTGCTCAAGGGTTTTCTAATCATCCCTTTAACCCGATTACCGAACACAATGTACCATCACAACACTGGAGCAATGGTACAAACGCGCCTCTGCACATACTCTGTAGGTATTCCATTAAAAATCACCAATTTCCAGGTAGAATAGGCCTTCACAACATCAACATTGTCTAGACTGTTTTTCTCATTAATTTAATGTTATCCTCATGAAACAAATCTGTGCTTTTCTTTCAAAAATGTTAAGTGACCCCAAACCTTTGAGTGGTAGTGTATTCCTGAAGAAAAAGGGGCACGAAACACAAACTTTTTAGGACGACTTGAAGCTTTTGTAACTATATATTTATTTCAAGTCAAGTAGAAGTAAAGAAACTTCATTACAATATCACTCAAGTAGAAGTAAAAGTACTGAATGATACAGAATAACTTCTCTAATAAGTACAGTTCAAAAAATTGAGTGTGTTTTTGAGTAAATGTAGGACTAACTGAGTACTACCCGCCCCTAAAAGTAAACTGGGGCAGTGACAAGTGAGGAAATGGGCGTAAAAAGGCACAGACGACTGCATCTAAGTCACAATCTAAGTGTTCATTCAAATTTTGCTTGAATCTTAAGACTTGGCCCAGCCCCCGTGTCACCCTAGAAGCGCCCCCACCCCTTGCAGAAAAGTCTGGACACTCATCAATCACCATTGACAATATAAGCGTCCTGACTTGGTTTTACACATAGACGTTGTTTGGTTTGCTTCCCGCTTCTTCACCTCCTCTTCCTTCTGCATTGATGCCCAGACAACAACCCCTCCCATCTCTCATCACACATATTTCCATTGGGACATCTCCATCAGACTGCACTAAATTGATCATAACAAGTCAATGGTCCAAGCTCCGGTTCACCCCGTTCCAACTCGCCCCCTCAGTCTCATACGGTCCGTCTGCCCCTCATCTGATCTGCTTTCATCATCGCACGAGTACAGGAATCATTAGTGGGCTAAGCTATAACGCAGACCGATCTTTTTTAATGTGTAGGCCGATGTCCATGCGTTTGAGAGCATGTAGGTTTTATCGTAGTGTGGAAATGGTCATCTGTGCAGCGTAGGCGTACAGGGGGGGAACCTGATCCGCCGTGAGTGGGAGTGAACCAGGCAGACGGACAGACAGCCTGCTAGAGAGATCAGACCAGCGCTCATTTAGGTCGCACTTTCTTTTTTTTCTTCGAATATACCTCTTCCTTTTATAAAAGCGAAGTTTGGTAAGATTATCCACCGCCTCATCGGATCATAATGGAAGCTCGATCCTTTAAACAATACACACAGTACCTTTTAAATCTTTTCACCTCAGGAAGCAGGCCGCCAAAGGGACCACTTACTTTCAAACGGGGTCTGAGAGTTTTGCTTTAGTTTAAATTAGGAAAAAAGGAAGACTCATTGGAGGTAAAAACATAAATGGACTGAGTATAGACAAAGTTGTGTTAAGTCAAATATCGTAAACTGGACTGGGTTGTTCGAGTTGAAGATGCTCCACCTCTATCAGCAGAGGCTTCTTCTCGCTCTCTTAGAAACATACAGAATAAACGCCCGTCAACTCAAGTAAATTGACGATATATAAGCGATTCAGCAGGAAGGATAAGTGTGTCCTCTTCATGGGGCCGTATTCGATTTCACGTGAGATTTATTGACGTTCATTTGAGAAGGTGTTTCGCAAAAGCCACACTTGAATCTGCACCTCGCTGCTTTCATCACTTTGGGAGATTTTCTTTCTGCCTGTAACCTCACGTTGACAGTACCCTTAGGATGAGGCAGGCTACTAAATAAGCCGTGCTTCCTTTTTGAGAGACGCACAATAGGCTGCAGTTTGGTCGGTTTAGACAGTTTTTAAGACATGTCGAGAAAATAAGAACACCTTGGAGGACCTACACTTTTCTAGGATATATTATTAGGTTATACGTTTTTACTAAAGCTGTTCATTTAGGTTTAGCATTTTTCATCCATATCTCTAAATGTACCTCTGCTGTGCACACCGGGTTCAGACCTCATCATGTAATCCCAACCTAAAGCGTGTGTTCGTTCTTATTTCATTGATACCACTGTTCCTCCTTTTCTATGGATGAGGGAATAATAATACCGGGGAACATCAGTGCCATGGCCGTACCGCCTTTGCGCTGCCTGATCCCGTCAGATCTCGGAATCTAAGCAGGGAAGGGCCTGGTTGGTTTTTAGATGGGGATCGTTAGGGAACATCAGGAGGCTTGGGTGAATCTAGTGAGTGAGTGGTTGGTGGTGGTCGGAGGGGCCGATGGCGCAGACTGGTTTCCTCCCTTCCGTCAGTCTACCCCAGGGCAGCTGTGGCTACAATAGTAGCTTGCCACCACCAAGTATGGAGTGAATGAATAATGCAACGTAAGGGTTTTGAAAGTGTCCAGAGTGTCCAGAAAAGTGCTATATAAAACCAATGCATCATTATTATTATTATTATTATTATTATTATTATTATTACATCACTTTTGAAAAAGTCCCACTGTTCCCGCCTTCTGGGTTTTGGGGAACAGCGGAACCGGGGAACAGCAGTACAATTTCTCCCCCACATCCAAACCCTAATCCGGAGTGGCGTGTTCATTAACATGCACTGTCCAAACCAAATAAACCAATAAATGAAAAATGAAAAAAACTTTAAAGCTGTAGTAACTAACTTATTTACCTTAATAAATCCTGTTCGTAGTCCCTCTGGGGGTAATACAAGTGTTGATGGGATGATTGGGGGTCTTTCATCTCCCCCTGGTGTCTCTGGCCAGAAGACCATGCTTGCAACTTGACTGCCACCGGGTCGGAGTCACCAATACTCACTAATGGATTCATGAAGAAGAAGCTAACAGGCTAACGGGCAAAGCTAACTGCAGGCTGGCGCCACTTAAACAGTATTTACAGCCAAGTTTGAGTGAAAAAAAAAATCTCCATTGTGTAATTGAATGTACAATATCCCTCTCTCCCTTTGTCTTTTCTGTCAGTGTAGTATTTACTTTCACGGACAATTAATGAGTAAAAAAACGCAACATGCTACAACACCTGCAGTGGTGCTTATGGCCTCTAGGGGCATGAGTTACTTTGTACTGCTTTAACCTGCCCAATGTTCTCCAAGTCTTCCTCCCCCAATTTCCCACCCCACCCCAATCCAAACCCTTACCCCGAACTCTAACTCCAAGGAAAAAACTGCGATAGCACCGAGCAGCTGGGGGACTGTAGCTCTTATATCCGGGGAGCATCGGGGAACGGCTTTGCAGGTAACCCCTTAAGCACTTATAGCGATCACTTTGACGCCTCATTAAAACGTATTCTGCTTCAGACTTGACTATAGGTCTGGTTAGCTTTTTTGTTGCCTGTTTTCTCCCCAGAGCACTTATCACATTGTAGGAAAATGCCCCACAACTGGCACCTTGTCTAAAGAAACAGTTTGTTAGAGAGTTAGCACTTAAAAATAATTTGGAAACACCAAACCAATATACACAGCCTTCTGGTTTGTGCCCATTAAAAAAGTCACTCAATGGTGGAAAAAAGGCTCATTTGAAGTATAGTTTTGTTATGTGGTTTGAAAATGGCACCACAGACTGGGTAGTGGCTGAGTCTCGTAAAAGCCGTATTTAAACATGCAAACACACAGTGACTGGGGAGAAGGGTTCAGGGTTTTGCCAGGTGCAGAAAATGATTAATGTCGGAAAAATAGCTTGAAAACCAAAGGGCAGATGTCCGCACGGCAAATGCCCAAATGTAACCGGATACTTTATCTCAACAATTATTTCTGTACATTTCTTGGAGAACCTTCTAAAAATGTGGTCGTCTTGAAATGTGAAAGAGGAAAGTGAGTGACTGGGTTGTAGTAGTTTCACTGGCAAGGTCAATGCAGTGTTAGTAAAAGCAGCTCTTTCACCATTACACACAATGAAATTCGTACTTATTTTCAAAACTTGTTGATGAGCAATGATCTAAGTCAGGCTTCTCCAACATTTATGCCCTGTGAGCTGCTTTTACAAAACAAAAATGGCAATGCAAATAGCACCATATTTAACTTATGTGTTCATAACTCAATCATCTGTAACAGGGACCTCACACATTTGAGTTGTTTGGCCAATGGAGCTCCTTCAGTTTCGAGATCCCTGCTCTAAGAGGTCATCAACCCTGACCCGAGCACACATGTTGTCCCTGGGTACGACTGGGTACATCACCATGCAACTGGTTTACTGTAGTGAAAAAGAAAGCAGCTGTATGACAATTGAAAGGTTTTCCCAGTGCTTATTATCATGAAGGACTTTCTCTTGCGTTCTGTTTTGGACCTTCCCATGACACACGGCATCATTTTCCATTAAAGTCCGGGCCGGAAAAAAAGAGTTGATGACGGATCAAGGACATGGAAAATGTTCAATAAATAGGGTAAATAAAATCATAAATCCTTGGTAAACATGTTTGGGAGATCTGGCATAGTGCCTTCACAGACACCCGGGAAAGCCATCACGGGGCAGACACTGGCCAGTGGTGCTCCGGGGAAAAGAGAGGAAGAGCGCAGAGGAAGAGGAGCATGTGGAAAGGTAACGAGGAGGACAGAGGGGACAGCGGCCCGAGTCCAAAGACCCAAAACCTGCTGATTCAATTCACAGACTCTGTCTTTGGAGCTTTCTAATGGTCGGACTGTTCATCTGCCCGGATTTGCTCTGAATGACACGTGGACTCTTAAGCTTACGTAAAAACTGAAGCGAAATCTTATTATTACTCATATAAAGGGTAATTGCTGAATCCAAATAACTGCTGTGAACAACTATCTATAACTATAACATCAATAACATACATGGCAGATGAACATTAAAGGAACAGGCCAACTTCACCCCCATTCGGAGCTATAGGAATATACTGGGAGAGGACAAATGTTAACAAATCTTTGGTTGTTTTGCGTGACTGAGGGCACAGACAAAGACCAGACAGGTACGCATCAACTCGTCTAAGCTCAGGAAAGAACATATCTCAGAATGTAAAAACGGGGGCCTGTTCCTTTAAATATTGTAAGTTAAAGAAAAGCAGATTCATTGAGGTGGATATTGTTCTGGGTTTATCAGTGAAGCATAAAGTATTTCTTCTATGGACTGAGGATTTTAGTGGCAGAGATGGACAGCTGCACACGCAGACGCTGCACCTGTGTCCTCTGCAGAAGAATAAAGTGCAAGAGTTTATCTGTGTCCGGAGCAGGCATGTCCCGGCAGAGGCATGAGGACGTTACAGCAGCGCTCAGGGCTCAGTGGAAACTTCAGCGTTTATTGGTTAAAACTGGCCCAGGCTCCGGCTCACTCT
This sequence comes from Gobius niger, assembly GCF_951799975.1. Classification (NCBI taxonomy): domain Eukaryota; kingdom Metazoa; phylum Chordata; class Actinopteri; order Gobiiformes; family Gobiidae; genus Gobius; species Gobius niger. The sequence goes on from NC_136859.1 coordinate 20,339,049, forward strand.
ATGCTCTGCTAAAACACCACTGACAGATGAACAAAGTCTATTTCCAGATATACAAACAATTTATTGGTCATCACAAGATATTTTCCAGCTTTCAGCGATGATTATTTCTAATACTGCAACCACAAATGTCCCAGCATGTGTTTCTGTGTCCCAGCATCTTAATGCCTTAATGCCTGGAGCGTTCTCCGACAATGTAAAAAAGATATGCAAGTTAAATAACATATTTTCATTGCATAATATTACACATAAATATACACTTATATTTCAGTTTACAACTTAATAACACACAGCTTTTGATGAATACAAATTTGTCTTTCAGATATTTGTTGCTGTCCCACAATGTGCCATATGATCAATGCCATGAACAAGTCTTTGAGCGATAAGACAGTCTTGAATAAATGTCACGAGGCTCCCTGTTGTTGGGACGAGCACATGAAGTCTGGTAAAGGTTTCCAACGCAGAAATGTCTCTCAAAGTATTAGTGAAAAGTTGATAAAAATGCCTTGGAAGTGCTGAGGTCCAGTCCTGGAAATGCTTCATTGTGAAAACGCACTTCTTTGTGGTTTGTGTCCGAGCCGTTAGCTTCTGAGGGCCGTCTTTCTGTCTTTGTTCTGCAAAACAAACAGGAAAAGTCCGGTCAAAAATGTGCACATCAAATAACTGATAAATGGAGGTTGCAGTTGCTGAGTTTGTTCAGGATTTCTTTCACAGCATTAGAAGTCACGAGCGGCGCGTGATCTGCATTATCTTTGGTATCGGAGCGCAGAGGCCTTGATTTGCTGATTTCCTGGCTGGTGCGCAGGCCTCGCTATCGGGCCAGGAAAATCACATCAGATTTTCCCCAGATCACCTCTGCTCCAAATTGCTCAGGACATCCAGAGCTTCTTGGGACAAGCACAGTGCGGGGTCTCACACGCGCCTAAACTGTTTTGATAAGTGATTTATTACATCAGGAAATATGTGGGTTTCAAAGCACAATTGTGTTAGAGTGATAATCAATAATAAAAACTACAACTGATCAGGGCTGGGCGCCGTTACAGTTTGTTTGATACCAGTACTTTTACGATACTTGGTTTTCGATACCGATACTTTTCCCGATACATATCCTAAAATATTTGTCTTAAAGAACCATGAAACAGATTGATAATGTTAATTTATTCATTTTACTTCCATTTTATTTCTTTTGCATTTGTATCATCATTTGAGATGAAACAACCAACAACAAGAAACTTCCTTTCGGAAAAAAACACATTCCAATTTTTTCTTATTTCCACATATTTCCCCCAAATTTTCCATATTTATTCCCAAAATGTCCCTTTTTATTTTTACCACAACAATTTTTTTTTAAATGGGGGGAATTTAAATTTTCCCCCCCAATTTTTCCCACCAAATGTTCCCATTTTTCCCCCAAATTTACCCCATTTTTTTCCATTTTTTAAATGTTTTTTTTTTCCAACTTGTGTTTAACTTTATTTTTCTTTAACATTTTAAGACCAACAGCATCAAAACGTGAATACAAAGATGTTATATTTATTTTCAATACCTGCTTTCGATGCTTTAATTTTTTCGATTCCAGTTGTACCATAAAGGGACTATACGGAGTTTAAAATTTTTTAAATGAAGTATTTTCCTCCCCCTACATGTTCCAGCCATGTCCTAATGTGCAGACTGAGGCCAGACCTGTTCACCACAACTGCCTCTAAAATCCTGCACTGTCACTCAAAAAGTTGTTACTTCAGGAAGTGCCGTCGAGCACGAGCTTAATATAGAAGGTGCAGTTACATGTATGACCTGAGGTGGCAGTAGTGAGTATAACATGGTCAACTGGCACGTAGGGAGGCAGTTGTGGTGAACCTCATTCTACACATTAGGACATTGTTGGAACATGTAGGGGGAGGAAAATACTTCATTTTAACATTTTTTAACTCCGTATAGTCCCTTTAACGGCACCCAGCCCTGCAACTGCCCTAAACCAAGCAATTCCTTAGGCAAAACCAACACCAAGCACCAATCAATGTAGGATAAAACCGGGTTTCAAATAGAACTAAACTCAAGTCGCACCAAACCAGAGATAATGACTAAAGTATCACTAAACACTTTATAAACCAAAGACAAGTATAATACAGTCTGCCAGTCAGAGCAGCTTTGTTAAGTAGGGGTTAATTCTCATCATTTTGTCCTCCTACACTTTTCAGTCTTGAGTTGAACTAAACAGTGGTCTCTAAGCCTTCACCCTCACGCCCCCATCGGTTTTCCGCTCCCTCGGCCGCACACCTGTTACACATTTCCTCCGAGCGGCGGATAAGGTGTAGGTGTTTCAGTGGAAAAAATCTGCCTGACTGACATCAACGAGAGGCGGGTAGGTGGTTGGAGTGGTATCAGGACTTAATGACGCGGTGAGATCATAGGATTTAGGACTTGGACGGGATCGGGTCCGGTCTTCCCACTGATGAGAGGTGAGAGAGGAGACAGAGGGGCTGTTATTGTCAATGGACGCTCCAGCTGGACCCGCAGCGCACGGCCATTACAAAGGAGTGTGTTATCTGTGCAGCAGTTAGCGCTGGGTGACGAGGGCAAACAAACAGAACGACATTTGTATAAGCTTCCGAATGTCTGGTTTGAGTTTCTACAAGATTGTGTGTTGGAAGTTTGTATTGTTTGTGTTGGGGAACTGCAAAGGGGGGGGAAAAAATCATCTGCCTCATAATGATTAATGATTCAGTGAAATAATAGTGAATGACATGAGAGTTTGTAATATTTAGACATTCAGAGTCTGGAGCGTGCACACTTCACTGCAAAAATAAAGGAGCTAAGTTGCCTTAACCTGTTTAATTTTACAGTTCGGTTTATTACTGGTTTTGGCAAAGAATCTGGCAACCGAAGCTCTAGGACTTGATGAGCTTTCTGACTGGACAGTGGCTTAAGAAGATTACTTGTATTTGCATTTATTTAAAGGAACAATGCCTTTTCAAAAAGCACATTTACAAGTACAATATATTTAGGTGCAGGATTATAGCCAAATATAATTTAAGATTAAAGCCTGAGCTCAACTCTAAGAACAATGAACATTTAAGGCTCTCAGGCTGCAGACCCTCCTGTTCTGCTTCTTCTTAGTAGGAGTTGAAATGTTCTAAAATGATATATATATGTTAATAATTATTTATCTTATCTCTAAGCATCTATACACAAGAAATGTTAAACTCTCATGTATTTTACATATTGGAAAGACAAATAAACTACCTTGAAATTGCCTGGAAACACTATTTTGCTGGCTTCATTTGCTTTGATATGTAAAAAGAAAAAAGAAAAAAAGAAAGTATAATGTAATAAGATAATAAATTGAACAAACATATGTGGAGTAAAAAACGTAGTTTGGTGGAAATTTATGAAAATTGGCAGAAAATCCCATTTCAATCAAGTCCATGAAACCCCCATGTGTTTCAAGGGGTTGCCGTAGCGATGACCTGAACTCCCCATTTACTTTTATGGAAAAATTGTATTATTGTATTATTAATACATTTATTGTTTTACTCACAAGGAAAGAGTAACCAAATGCGAACTCATAGGAACTTCAAGAAGTGCTGTTGTGCCTCTGGACGCACAGTATGAAAAAGAAATGAGATTGAGTTTAAACTTGTCACAACAGACGTCTATAACCTGGAGTTTTTATCGAATATAAGGGAATAGGCATTAAATGAGCATGAAATCAGCGACAGCCTGTTTCGCTCTGATGGCTTTAGGAAGCACAGCTGCGGGTCTGTGTAACGGCTTCAGCAAAAACAGGAGAGGCCCGGGGATGGTAGTCAAAACAACTGCCGAAGACTAATAGGGCACGGTCAGATGACATCCCCGCTCTCCTCTTTCTCTGTGCAAACATCACCAAAACAGAGACATACCGCCGCGGGCCCCAAGGAGCCATTTGTCCACACTAATATGATAACCTGATGATGCTTACTTTAGATACGGTGATGATAAAACCACCTTCAAAAAGTTGTCTTCCTTTTAAGAAATATCATTCACGGACAAGGCCTTTCTAATCAGACTCAGTGCAGTTTCTCTTTCCATGTGATTGACAATCGCTTTGAAGAGGAAATACATACATCAGTACTTGGTTTACAACATCCAAGAGCGTGGCAAAATCTGGAGCAAATATGTGTATGTTTAACCTCTTACCCCCCGTCTGAACCGAGGACATATTCTCCAGTTCGGCTTTACCCAAATCCAAAAGCTTCTCGACCGGAGAGCAACAGTATAACGCATTTGAAAGCTAAGACCTACAGAAGTGATCGTAGCTTTGTTGTCACATTTTTGTCACATTACTGTCACTTTTTTGGTGTGTTTTCATCATGTTTTGGTTGCTTTTTCATTGCTTTTTTGACATGTTTTTGCCTTCTTTTTGCCACTTTTTTGTTGCTTTTCCAACAATTTTTTTGTCCCTCTTTTGCTGCGTTTTCATCCTCGTTTTCGTCACTATTTTTTTTTAGGTTTTAGATTTGGGTATAAAGCCAAACAGGAGAAAATGTGCTCGGTTCAGGTGGGGATTAAGAGGTTAATAACTTTCTCCATTAAAGCCTTTACAAAGTTTATTTAAAAAATCTTTCATCTGACATTTTTTTCAAACACAGCTTGTTTTGGTCCAGATTTAGGACATATCTTTCATTTTTCTTTTCTTTTTCTTTTCTTTCCCAATAATTTCTTATGATTTTTGTTTGTTTTGTGAAATGTTTTATCATGATATTGTTTTTTAATTGTCCATCGTTCAACATGAAAAGCAGTGCTCTTGCTGATCCACAAACAAAACCCTACACTTTAAACTCCCATTACCTTTTATCAAACTCAAGCGTATTTTTCTAGGCCCGAAACCCGACTGTGTTTTCTTACACCAATAACTGCAGTTTCCACTCTGTACTGCTGCGTTAAGCCTTTCTGTCAAATGCAAACATCTAATTTAGTCACTGGCTGCGTTAGGGGAATGACTGGTTGGAAAAAATAATTACATCTGGGTACGGGCCTGACAATCTTATAAGGAGATTGGTATTCGAGCGTGAAGTGAAAACGAGTAATATCCCTTTAATTTATCAACTCGCGCCGCGACTGTAGACTCGGGTGTCGAACAGGAGCTGTAATTACTCTCATAAAGTCGTCAATCTGACTGTGGGAGATTATACACCGGCTGTAAAGCTGGGTAATAAATAACACTTTGGACTCATTGGGACAGAAACAGGCTCCTCTATGTGTTTGTGGTTTGGTGCGTTACACGTTGACGTGGTTTGCAATTAGGGTTGTAATAGCTGTGAAGACGTGCGTTTTGCAGACCTACGTAGCGGCACCGTTCTCTGCTCACATGTTAATCTCATAATGAGTTTTCACTGGCCTCACATGACAGCATAGCCTACAGACGGTATTTATTGAAATGGTAATAGCCAACTTTCTCTTACAAAATGCGTAGCCCATGTAAAATGACCAGTGTCTGATGCGGTCTCCTTCACTTCTCCTCGATTTAGCAGCTCCTCCATGAGTCTGCAGAGGCTTTTATTCATTTACTGTAGTAGTATCATATAGTATTCATGTAAAACTGTATTACTGTATTCACAACTCTTGCAAAAAGAGATCTAAACCAGATTGATAGACACATGATGAAGAGATGCGTTTCAATGTATTCGATATTGAATATAGTTGTAGAATATGGTCATTAACCATTGATATGATCACACAGAGAGACATCACAGTAATAACATGTTTATAGGAAGGGAATAGGATGGTGATTATAGGGATAACAAGGCATTTTGTTCAACTGTTTTCATATTGTTATCAAGAAAACAGTAAAGATATTTTCTGGTTAAAGTCTTCATACTGGGTTGGGATTACAGTTATATAGCCTAACATAATACGGTTGTATTATTTAACCTCTTAACCCCCACCTGAACCAAGCACGTTTACTCCAGTTTAGCCTTACCCAAATCTAAAAGATTCTTGGGGAAAAAAAGCGTCAAAACAGCAAGAAAAACGAGACGAAACTTTGTATAAAAACACAACAAAAAAGCGACAACAAAAAACAGACAAAAAGTGATAAAAAAAGCAACAACAAAGTTACAAAAGAGCAACAAAAAACGTGATGAAAAAGCGATGAAAAAGTGACAAAAATGTGATGAAAACACAACAAAAAATGACAAAAAGGTGATGATAAATAGAGTCAAAAAAGTGGTGGAAACACGGCAACAAGGTGAGGAACAAGATCAGTTTTGCAGCTTTAAAATGAGGAGTCACACTGGCCTATAGAGGCTGTAGAAAGAAGCTTTTAGATTTGGGTAAAGACGAAATGGATGAAATGCGCTCGGTTAATTTAACATATATTTTCCCCCCCTTAAATCACAGAAGTTTGTCAGGGTAGAAAAGAGGTGTTGGTAAAATGTTATTGTGGTCAAAGAGAAAAGGCGATAAGTATTGAAACTATAGGTAAGACCCAGCACCTCTTTAACTCCACCGTTTGTGCCGTTCCTCTGTTTTTATGGTGCCTGTTCTGGCTCCGCATTTGCTCGGTGTTCAACTGTCCCTTAAGACGAAATGACAACAGAATGATACTTTTGCTAATAGATTTTGTTAGTTATCTGACCCGGCTTCTTGTGTTGGTGTTAAATTAGGCCGTAACTGCTTCCATGTGTGCGGCAAATATGCAGACAGGTCCAACAACGCACAGAGACAAACACGCCCACATGCACCAGGAGCGTGGTCAAGAATACATTTCGAGATTAGCTCACTGCGTTTTGAGTCATCGGCAGAGTTCAAAAAAGGGGAGACGCAAAGAGGTAACAGTTGCGGCGCGTAGGGGCCCGTCTGCGGTCGCATTATCAGTCAATGGGATTCATTTAGTTTTCATCTCTGACCCCCAAACTGCATACACAATGGTGACGTAATGCTTTTTTCCGAATAGACTAATAATAACCGAATGCCTGTAAAACCCACAGTCATTAGCACACTCTTGCACGGCTCTCCGGGACCCGCACGCTTCATTTAACCTCTGTAAAGGAGCAAAGGAAAAGTATAGAGGCGGCCAGTCCCGGTCCCCAAAGCAAGAAAAAGAAAGTATGTACTGGTGCCGCAAGTTCGAATCACTATTACTCTTACCGGTGCTGCAGTAATGACCTCTTGCAGACACTTCAGCAACCTGCAGCGCTGGATAAAGAAGCGACGGAGGGCGTAGCTGGGGCAGTGTTTGAAAAGCCAAATGCCTGGAAGGATAAATGGCCACACTGATTGTCCAAGTGAGTGTGTGTGCCTTTGCCGCCTTCTCTCCTTCCTCTGTCTCACTTTTCCACAACTTCCTGAACACCATTAGTCTCGAAGCGTTGAAAGCACCGTCGCGATCCCCAGCTCCTTAACTCAGAAATCATGTGAGAATTTTCGCCGTCTCGAAAGGAGCTGGCCAGACTAACGCAAGTGGTAGTGAGATAAATGTGCTGCTGTTATGAGTTTGGTGCTCCCAGTACGTGTGCTGATTTAGTGTGAGACAGAGACTGCTATACGTACTTTTCTAGCACTGTCTACTAATACTTTAACTATCACTATTAAAGGGATATTTCAGGATTTTTGACACAGGGCCTCACTTCCTTGTTATCCAGTGTTGTTGATTTCTGGAGATAAATATTTGTTTTTATTCATGCAGTCCTTATATTTGAAGAGTTTCGTGGTGCTAGGCTAGTGCTAGGCTAGCGCATGTCTATGGTAACTAGTAGCCTGCAATAAAAACAGTCTGCTCCAAGCACAGTGCACCTGAGGTAAATCACTTATAACACCAGACTACCCATGTAAATGTCTGTGTTGACTGAATAATTGTTTAAATATAACCATTTTGCATTTAAACGAACATCTGCTTCCTGGTTGCAAGCTACGCAGCGGCGGAGTGATATGCTTGGTTACCGGATCTACAGTAGTTTGTTTACCTGCGACCGGCATTACTACACGTGGAATTCACAAAGGAGCTTTCTACAAATCAGATATGGCAACGCTTGGAGGACTACCCCATGATTTTGAAGAGGTTTTTAATGCAGGCTACTAGTTACCACAGACATGCACTAGCCTAGCACTAGCCTAGCACCACGAAACTCATCAAATATAAGAACTGCATGTATATAAAAAAAAGAAAAAAATCTCTGGGTCATTAGGAAATAAGGCGTTATGTCAAAAATCCTGAAATATCCCTTTAAAGCTATCAATATACACTGCAAGGTGCTGGGCGTGTGTGAGTCGATGTCACGCAGTGCTGGGAGGGAGAGGTTTCCAGAGCTCTTTGACGTCCCCCATCAAAGCCAAGCGTCAATGTGTTTCTCATAGCAGCAGCTGAATTAAACACTGGCCTTAGCAAAGGATAAATCATTTACAGAACAATTAGCTCATTTGTTGCTCCGCTCCGCGCTGCCAACGACTTCCAGACGCCCAGCACCAGCCAGCAACTGTTTGTGTGTGTCACTGCCTCAGCGGCCAAAGCTTAGATTTACTCACTCACACACACACGGCTGAGAGATACACTCAGAGCACAGAGTCTTCTCTTTCAACGAGTCGTGTCATCAATTAGATTGACAGCAGGGCTCCGAGATTATAAACTGCATGCGTTATTTGCTGTATGTTTACCGTTTGGTTATTTTCGGAAGCTCACATTACCCCACGCCTAAAACAGACTCAACCACATCAAATCAACATCCATCAATCTCCTATCAGTCATCGTGAAGAGTGTTTTTAGCTACAAAAAGTTACAGCCATTTTTAAAGAGCAAGATTTCCCTTGCTTGCTGTAGAGCTAAAAGCCTTGGTGTTGAATGATAATGGAGGTTGTTGACAAGAGGAAGGAGTTTAAACACAAAGATGACACAAATTGAGAACTACTACTACTTCGGGTTTCGATCCCAAGCCCAGATAAAAAGAGGAAGGGCTTCTTTCTTTTTCTTTCCAAAAACGTAACCCTTTTCCTTTCAAAACAAACATTTAACAATCAAAGATGAGAAACATAATGAAGTTTGCTCTGAATGATATCGCAAAGAGATTCTTTTTACAAATTTCCGTCGACCCGAATATCACTGGATCGATGGCAAACTTTTGGAGGGATTATTTGCTGACCCTTGGGCTTTTGAACAGACAGCATGCACTCAAAAAAACAACTCTTTGAATGAACATAAAAAAATTATAGAAAGTATTTCCACGTGATTAAATGGCTTTCTTTCAGCATTAAGCAATTTTGTTAGTCCAACATGATGTACTTGACTTGGTTCAAAGCCATATATTAGAGTTGATTGAACTTATTTACAAGGTTTGGGTCCAACTCATTTTAGATGTGTTGGACCAATTAATTCATTGGGATTGTTTTAACTTGTTTCCTAGGGCTAGAACTGACTAAATATAATAGCATTGGACCCACTAATTTCACAGTAGTGAAATTACAAAAACTATATTATGTTGATCCAACCCAAGTAAAACTAGTTGGCCCAACAGAATTGGTAAATGCTGAAAAAAAGCCATTCAATCACGTGGAAATACTTTCCATGATTTAATTAAGGTCTTTCAAAGAATACTATTTATGTGATAACACTTTAAGGTTTGTAGTGAAGAGTATCAACAAAGTCTACAACTGCCTGGTGTAAAGTGTAGAAAGAAAACACAAGCAGTAGATATTTCCATGAAAATGTATATTTTCCAAATTAGTTAATGACCAAGAATGGTCTACACTGGCAAATAGTTGCTTCTCCAAATAAGCAATAATGCAACATTTGACAAAGTTTTTGCACCTGTATGTGCTGGTGAACGTACTGAAACACAGGTTAACAAAATAACATGTCCATACCATATTTAGGAGACATTTTCTGAGAACATCAATGGGCAGTCTCAAAAAGCCCTTTAAGTATAGGAAACCAGTTCAAATGTAACTGAGAAAAATAAATGTAAATCTCTTCACCACCACCTGAACCAAGCACATTTTTCCAGTTCGGCTTTACCCAAATACAAAAACTTGAAAAAATGAAAAGTGTCATAAGTGTCACAAAATTGTTACAAAAATATGCTGAAAACATTTTTAAAAAAGCAAAGAAAAAGTGACAGAAAAGTGTCAGAAATGGAACAAAAGAACACCAAAATTGCAACAAAAGAGCGACGAAACGTGACAAGAGTGACAAAAAAAGTTTTAGAAAAAAGATCTGCTTTGATAAATTTTGTAGCTTTCAAATGAGGCGTTACACTGGGATATAGTCTGTAAATTCTCAGGTCAAGGAGCTTTTAGATTTGGGTAAAACTGAACTGGAGAAAATGCACTTAAGGCAGGGGGGGAAGAGGTTAACAATAGGTGAAATCCTCTTAGTGTGAAATGCAGTAACAAGGATTCTCTATTTACTAACGGCAAAACAACATTTTGAGAACTTGTATCTTTCTGGATATATATAATAGTCTGTTTCCATCTAGTTCCATTATACTTTTCTACAATGCTTCAAAGGTACATTTTAGATCTGGAGGGTAGCTCATGAGCACATACAAGAGCAAGCAACACTGCCACAGCAAAAGGTACATTTAACAACTAATTGAGTAGGCCTACTTGCACCCCCTCCAGAATAATTCCAACATCCTCAGAGTCATCACCAGGCTCTGCTCCTTCATGTTGCATGATGAAGATTCCAAAGAGTGTCTCTGCCATGGCCGTCTGTGACACAAAAAACAAAACAAAAGATTAACAAATCTCCTCTTGATTAACCTGGAGGGTCCAGACATGGATCTCTTCAAGTCCATGTCTGTGGTTGGACGGAAGAGACAGAAGGAGTAGTAAAACGAAAGTTAAAAATGTAAAATTATTTATTTCCCTCCCCATACAAGCCAAATCAGCATTGTCAGTACGCATGCATGGTAATATTCCGGTCAATGTTCACAGCTACCTACGGTGTCAACAAAGCCCATTAAAACCAGACTATCATAGTAGAACAACCGGCTATTTAGTGACTATTACGTTGCTTAAAGTGTTGTTACGGCGATGTGCCAGGTTCGCATTCATTCTCCATTGGAAGGAAGAGTTTTGCTCTATTCACGAGTGCAATACAGGAACCTCACAGCGTTGTATATGCGAGCCACCATACGTACTCATCACATTTACTACTGAAAGAAAAGATCCAGAACATCGTGACGAATGGATTAAATTAGTAAATTTGACATATAGCTATAGTAATGCTATTTGTAACCAATAGGTCTATTTACTTAATACAACAACTGTTTTTTGTTTATTTATTGGTTTACAAAGGGCCACAAGTTCTTTTTCTCTTCCCAGTAACACTGTGATTTCATTATCTGTGTCATGTTAACAGTTTGGGATACGAGCTGGGTAGTTCTGACCTTTAACCTGGACCAGCATGCTCTGCACTTGCTGAAATGTTCACCACAATTGTTGGCTACAATCCCTCCATCGTCATGCACGAGCTTAACATAGACTGCTGTTACATTCAATGCAGCAAGTAGGTAGATTTCAAAGAGATATTTAAGGTCTTATCTCTCCAAATTTTACAGCTGATTGGAACCCAGTGGAAACCCCATTCAAACCAACGGATCAAAACCTAAGCAAGCATAAAAGATAAATTAACATACCATGTATTCCTTCACTAGCTTCACTGGTTCGTCATTCAAGTAACGCAAACACCTTTGAGGACGCATTCTCGTCTAACATCAGCGTGGTCCATCTTAGTATGCAGATCAGAGAGAAAAGCTAAAACAAAAAACAAAATAACAATGTTAGGGAACACCATCTCAACCAGCCAGCAGAGCAGGTTTCACAAAGCTTAGACAACTTTTAACTACATTCACAGGAAGTCACAACATTGAAGGCATTTAGAGATTAGAGCAACCTTTCCTGTAAATCCACCCATTTCAGTGAAATCTATACAAGTGTACAGGAATTGATTTAAGTATGTCCCTTATTTTCAGAACATTAGCCAGTTCCAGAATGGTCAGATTTTCAGTGAAAAAAAAATAATGCTTCATTATCCTGCACAGCAGTACAGTTACAGTTTGTCTCCCATTGTTATCATACCTGGGTTGGGTACCGTGATGGTCTTGACTTTTCTCCCTTGTACGGCACCTTTTTTTGGATTTGCAGAGTTAGCATCCAGTTCAGGGAAGAACATGACTGCAGATGCATTGTTGTGATTCTCTTGAACTCGGACCTCACCTACAATGACAAATGACAATTAGTTGAAAAAGGTTTCAGAGGAAGACAGACGTCTCACTCTGAAGGAGTTTTGTATTTCTCAAATGTAGCAATGTGTATTAAATTAATATCTGTTTATTCCATCACACATTCATTCTTACCTCACACACATGGAAGAGAGCCGGCCACCTTGTTTTGAAATCTGCTATCATGGGTGCCTCTCGGACTACCTCTTCCCTTCTGACTGCGAAGGTCTTGTCCATCATCCTTGCCACCTTGTCGTCGTTATTTCTTTTCTGTACTTCTGACAGGAGGGCCACTCTTATGTCTTCTAGTGTCTCTTTTGTTTCACCAGTTGGATAGGTTGGGCAGTAATTCACTTCTTTTTTTTTGACTTTTCACACCATAGGCAGGACTACATTTGTCTTCAGGCTTTTGTTTTAGGGAATTTACTGTAACTTCAGGGCACTCAACCTGAGCTTTGTTCTGTAGTTAGTGAGATATACTTCAAGCTTAGCTTCCACCCGAGATATCCAGAGACAGAACCTGGCTCTTTCAAACATGGATGTTTTGATATAAGAGCTTCTGCCACATCGTTTAACTCTGAGTCAGAGAGGTACACTTTGTACTGGATGATTGTGTCAGCTAAGCCATTAAGAATGGCCGATTTTAGTTTCACATCAACTTTGAACAAAGTTCCGGTTGCTTTGAAAGCAGCATTGGCCCTGTCCAGCTGTAGCTCAGCATCATAGGAGAACCTGGGAACCTGAAAGACCACAGGCCACACAGTGGATGTTGAGAAGATCGACTCGGGAGGAGATACTATATCTGTATCAAAAGTGCAGCCAGCTGAAAGTGATGAGGAGTCACTTGGAGAGCAGGAGAACGAAGCTGAGGAGGGAGGAGTTTTGGAGGGAGGTGGTGTGGAGCCTTAGTCCCGGACTTCCGATATTGACAGCAAGTTGCTGAATTCATTCCCAAATTCTGCATCCATGAATTGAAGCCTGAAAACCCCCTCTATTCCACACTGTCTCTTTTATTTGCTGTGCGAGTTCACTGACAGACTCCAGAATTCCACCTGGAATAATCAATCTTGTTTTCTCCTAGTATGATTCTTAGTTTCACTGGGGCACCATTACACGACAGACTGTAAAGAGAGAAAAAAAAGTGCATTAGAGGAGAGAAAAAAAAGGAAAAGTTTTTCATCCTAGAGCACTTTATTTATTTATTTTTACAGTTCTCCCTATCATTTGCTGCTGCGCTGTTTACAATTTAGTGAACCAGATCACTTGGATTGGCTCACCAAAAACAGCCGGCACTTTTGATTCCCAAATTGCGCTTCCTTTTTTTACACATAGCCTACAGTTTAAATTTCAGACTACTTTAGCAGAGAATTTAATTCATGGCTTGTTGAATGAGCTTTTTCAACTACTCCCTGCACCAATCAACTAAAATCAAGAAAGAAATTGCTATAATAATGCTATTGTCTATGTTGTTTTCAGGAATCAAAGTTTATTTTTCGAGGTGGTGCAACCATTGGTTACTATAGCAACACACACACACTTTTAAAGCTGATATTAGTTTCATGCATGTCATTTTTTATCAACAGTAAAAAAAAGTGTTTTTCGCATAGCCTCTCCCCTGTCCCTGCTGCTTGGATCAGCCCCGCCCCCGTTTCTTTTCCTGCTCTGGTCAAGCTACTGTACCTCGCCCTGAGAGATACAGACTCCAGAGCTCACTGAATACAGTCAAAACTTTAGCCTGTACTCCTGTACTCTTACTTGTGTTGTTTTTGTAATCGGAGTGGATGAGTGGAAAAGACGACATTACGACGCATCGCAGCTCCGCGTGTGATCGCATTGTTTACATTTCACTCCACAAACCTAGCGTAACTTTATATATCCATAAAACCTAAAATATGTGGCGGATTGATCTCAAATAAAAAATGACTACAGGATACAGGTGCGCTTATTACATGTATGGATTAGTTTACGTTTGTAGGGATCTTGATTTCGTGTAAACCGCTCGTTCGTTCCTCACGCACGGGCTGGCTGCAGGTGTTTCACCTCCTTTCTCTTTCTCTCTCCTCCTGATCCCATTCTCTTATTCTTATTTGCCTTTCTCTATTTTTCTCTCTGAGGAGAGTGTTGCACAGAGCTGCGTGCACGTGTAGCTGGATAAACGTGAAAACTTAAAAAAAATAAAAAAACGTTTGCAAACATCGTTCACGTTCGCGAACGACCTCGTCTAGAGCCCTGTGACGACGACTGTTTAGTCTGACAACATAAAAAAAAAAAAAAACGATCATCTTGACGAAATATCGCTGAAAATGATGGACTACTGGTATTTCTGCATAGTACTGCGTTTGCATTTAGATGGATAATGGATTTCAGCTTACCTTCTCCATGTGCGTGCCTAACGGTCTTCTTCCCATGCTTCCTTGTGAAGTATCGCGAGAGCGATGTCTTCTCGTGCAAAATTCGTTTGGCTTTTCCCGCCCATCATATGAACGTGATTGATTCACGTTAAGACAACATGATTGAATTTAATAAATTACATTAGTTGTCTGATTTCATGCATCCATCATGATTTTATTATGTTTATCTTGAAAACATGAAAGTATAGCTTCCATAATACATGTTACAGTTTAGTTAATGTAACAGCCCACCAGTTTGTCTTTTTTGAGTGTGAGTGAAATCCCAATGCAAAATCAACATCACTACACACAAGGACTGCAGGTGATTGCGATGACTTCAGTGGATAAAAAAAAACTCCATTATTTGGAAAAAGTTGTCAGTGGTTCCTACAGTAATTCCATTGATTTGTAAATTACAAGTGTTTTGGATTGGCCCTGCTTTTGCTTTTAGACCTGGAGAAAAATGCCGCAGTTGCAAAGGAAGTTGTAAAAACCACTGAAGTGCTGTTGAGACGGCTAAGTGGGCAGATTTACACGTTTGAAAAATCCGTGTGTTTTTGTTTGGTTCCGAAACCCGACTAAACAAACACACTTCGTCATGATTTAGTGACGTTACAGCAGCCTCGAGACCTTTAAAGCAGAGGACGGACATTTTTTAACTGAGCGACGTCAAAGCAGCATTGGATAGAGTTTTAATAGAGGAAAAGACCGGATATGCCAAATTTATCCCAAACGTATTATAAGTAGAGTGTTCCTTTAGGAGCACATGGAAAGACACCTGACAGTGGAGGTAATCAGATTAAACGCAGGAAGTCGGCATCAATCATAGACAGACAGCGGCAGTGATTTTGGCCCCATGTCCTGCACCTTTAATTTACTGATGGTGCAGAAGATGACTGCTTTTCCTTGCAAATATGTTTCTATAACAGAGTGTTTTGCTGTGTAATATTGTGCTGCCTCAATTGCAGTCAAATTGCGATTTCAACTTGATTGAAGTTATTTGCACAGCTATAATTTAAAGCTCAGTGTGAGGATTTCTTAAAGGGGCTCCGGCGGTTTGACTGATTGTGCTTTTTGCCGCACTTACACACATGAATGACCTTTGTTCCTTTCCTTATCGCCTCCCTTCTCACCATCTTCCTGTCAATCTACACTAACAATACCATCGGACACGGTAACCATAGCCACAGCCTAAACAATAATGTAATGACTCTGAAAATAGATACAGACGGCATCTCGTCATAGAAGGGGGCGTGACTTCGCCAAGGGGGGGAAATAGAATCTTTAGAGACACACAATTTTCCACTCTTTTTGCCATTTTCTGGTGGAATATGAACTTAATTATCACATATATAAATAGTCATGTCAAGTGTAAATCGGGCCCTCATGGATATTTTCTCACAGCAGATTGTTCAGTAGAAGTGAAAAAAAACGGCAGTCGTAGCTAGTGCTAGCTAACCGTTAGCATTAGCCCGATGCTAACTTAGTATTTTTTTAATAATTGGAGAAAGTTTAGATTTTTTTCCAAATTGTTTTCCCCCTTAACTGTTTTCAAACATGACCATATATGGGCGAGTTCAGAGATGCCGTCTGTATCTATAGTCATACATTGATAACAATAAAGGGAAGCCTCTGTGAGAAAACTGTTTAAAACATCGATAACACCAAATGACAAAGTTAGCTTAATTTCACAGTTGTTTAAAAATAATGGGCAATATGTGAATAAACATGTAAATGTCTGAGTATGTATCAGGGCTGTGACTCCAACTTATGTACAGTATGTTGATAAAGACAACATTTTAATGAAACTCGAGATCAGTAATATATCGCCCAGCCATGGCTAGACTTAACTTCAGAACTAATCTCATTCAAAATGTGGGCTAATGCATTTTATTGGCTTGCCTGAGTGAAATTTCAGATGTCGATTTTAATCACGACAAATGCCTCGTTGAAATGTGACCCCCTCTCACCTACTGCAGAAGTTCATAATTACTTGGAATATGGCTCAGTAGAAAAATCACTGACATGTTTGTTTTGAAATAGTTACACTGTATGCGCCATAATCGTAGGAAATGAGCGGCTACTTTTCTCACTTTCTGCTCCTCATTGGAAATAACCATAATTGAGGCGGCCGGTCTAAGCAGAGCTGACAGCTGTGATGAACCTCAATGACCAGAAAAACATACAGAGGCAGCGCTCGGGACACAAAGACTCATTTTGACATCACAATGGCTTCCTCTCTGTAATCACCAGCGCCCACTCTGCCCTTTCGCCCACTTACCCCGACTGAGAGCCACTTTCCCTGGGATTGAAGGAGGCTCAGGTTCTGCCAATCACTGCTAACCCTTTCAACACCAGAGGATCTTATCAAAACGTTGCAATGTCACAACTTCAGAGGAGTAATTCAGTGATTCTGACACTGCAAACCACATTTTATTAGCAAAGCTTTGCTGTTGAAACTCACCGCTGCCTCGCCAGGTCCCAAGAGAGACTGACTTCAGCTGTACCAAAACTCAAACTGAACTAGAGATGAGTGTTTTTCAATACTACGCACCTAAATTATGGAACAATCACATGAAACAGTGCGGTTATGGCTGCAGGACGCTGCTCTCACTGGTTTATGTTCAACCACTGAACTCGGGTTGTGTATCAGGGCACAAGCTCAAGTTTTGTATGTGAATAGGCCGTTCCTCACTTGAAAGCTAAGAACCTATAGATCCTATGGAGGCACTATATAGGACTTGATTGGGGAGGGATTGCGAAAGTAGTCTCTTTATGTTTTCCTGGTTGTAGCCACAGGATCTGGCAACAATAAGTGTGGGGATCGTTCTGCTTTCTTATTGGATAATGATCTTAAGAACCAAACAATGTGGGAGGAAACATAAACAAATTTGCTATATCATTATTTTGTGAAGAAATATAAAAAGGATACACAAATCAAACTAAAAATCCATCCTCTACTTTATCTTCTGATTATTGCAGCTGCTTTCAGGTGGAGTGATGACACTTAATTTGAAGTATTGTATTTGTAAACATAATGTTCTAGCATTGTATCAACCTTGTATTCAGGACTCGTAAATGAGATTTAGGTGTTGACAAGACGTTCTGATTAAAGTAGATTGTTTTGCTTTGGATGAAGGTATGCTCTTGTTACTTTTAAGGTTAAATGCCAATATTTATGTATATAGCAAGTATACACAATGTAACTGTTTTGAAATACAAAAGAGGGAAATAAAAGCTTAACTTATTGTCGTGACATTTTTTCATATCAATCCTTTATCTCGTGCAATTATGTGAATTTCCATCTCTGATTTTACCGATTGTGTGAGAATACTGACAGTGTATTTTGTTTTATAATGTCACCGAGTAGTAAAATATAACTTTGGACCCTAATATGCCTATATGTCAACCGGACTGTCTTAAATCACAAAGTCTCCACATGGTATCATAAAGCGCAGTAATTCAAAGCAGAGAAATATGGCGTGTTGTAGCAGCTCTAATGAAAACCAGCGTAACCCGCGCGGTGATAAATAAGATATTCGGTCAAAGGCGTCTGTGTTTGAGGGTTTTGACATGAGAAAAGTCTCCAGATTGTTTTCTGCCCAGCGTGCGTTTACAGGTCAAATGTAGGTGCGCGGTAGCGTTTTGACAGCACGGGATAGGGTTACACTGCGCTCACTGACAGATGCTGTGACCTCCACCGGGCTGATCGATACGGGCGGAGCACAGAGATGATGGCAACGGGGAGACAGGGGTGTAGGGTAGCCACTAACCTCTGCTGCTTTTTTCTATCCCAAATATGGCCGTGAATGAAAGATGGTGCACAATATAATGTCCAGCTATATGGAAATTCAACACAACCTCTTAGATGCTGTTTGGGCGGTAACAAATGTCTTTATTCCTCAGTTAACCTCTTTACCCCTTTCTTTTTTTTCATTGCATTTTTATCACTTTTTGGTTTGCCCTTTTTTGTCACATTGTCACATTTGTATGGCTGTTTTTGTTGGTTTTTGTCTAGTTTTTGTCACTCTTTAGTTTTTTTTCAAGATAGAAAATACGCTTGGTTGAGATGGAGGTTAAGATGGTGATTTATCATAGCCCAAACCCCAACACTGATCTGGTATGAATTCTGTAGCATGCTTAGTACCCAATGTGCTCAAACTGGCTTTGACTTCACTGTATAAGCAAGAGCATGGTTAGAATTGGTAATGATATTAATAAAAACAGCAGCAAAAAGCATTACCTCTTGTTAAACTTTATTACCAACTATTTCCATCCTATTACTACGTTATTCTCACCATATGTTGTGCCGTAAAGTGCAAGGGGTATTGTATTGAAAAATGAGCTTCCAATTGACACACGCCCCACCCAGACTCCCTATTGGTCAGACTCTGAGTGAGTGACAGGCGGGTTTAACCAATCACGTGCAAACTCTATAATCGCTGCTGAAACTTCTTCAACTACTACAACAATCACATGCATTTCAGGTTAGTATCCAAAACATAAAACCTCATGGAGAAAGGATATTTTGCTGTTTGCGAAGGACAATAAAAAAACTCTTTCGATATTGACTCAATAACAACTAAATGTGCAGCCCTTGTGTGATAAAACTGAAATAGTTTTCTAGGCTCTGGGACAATCGTGACAAGGTTATTAAACAGTCTCGTAACAGGTGGGACAGGTGTGAGGCTGTTATAGTTTAGCCGAAGGTGTTGGACTGTGTGGACACCTTGTATGCTCTTTGCTTAGTGGTGGTGGTGGTGGTGGTGGTGGTGGGGTGAGGGGGCGCTCACTGCTGAGACTCAGGTTATCCCAGAGCTCCGGGGTCCCAGAGTTTAGACAGTGAGCGGGGTATTGGCTTTCACACACTGCTGGGGCAAATGGGGGAGTCTGCCAGATGTCAGCCCTTTGCCCATAAATCCCGCTAAATGGGCAGCGGCTGCTTTTGGGGGGTTGAGGGAGACGTCACCTCTCTATCATCTTCTGGGTGTTTGCTGAAGTAGAAGCAGGAGTCCTATAAATTTGATTCAGACCCGTCGGTAGAAAAATACATTCTTGATTTCCTGTGATTTTTCATCGGGGCTGACGACTTCTTTTTTTTTTTCCCTCCTCCTCCTGCTCGGGGGTGTTCATGATTATGGCCGTTTCCTGAACTGAATCACTTGAAGCTGAACTCACACCAGATCAGGTCTCTATTGAGGTGTAGAGTGTAGGCTGATAAGGCACTAAGGAAATTGTAATCGTAAATTAAATAGGGCTGTGCTGTCATTACGGCGGAGTCCCAAATTATTAGCAGTGCCTTACAGGTTTAGCATTTTGTTTGGACTACGGCATTTGTAGATAGTGCAGGACATCCAATTATAACAAAATCAATTAGAAGTGTTAAGGTGCAGTAATAAAAAAAGTAAGAAAAGCTCTTCATTTTCTACCTAATAAACAGATACACCAGTCAGATACACTGCCCATATTACCGTCCCGTGATCAACATGTCTGACTGTTGTGCAACTTCTATTTTGTGCTGCTGCCGGTCAATCTCCTCTTTCTGAGGCCGATTCCTGAGGAGTTGTGATTAAAACCTTCTCATATTCGGACTGACGTCAACACATTCTTGAAATTATACACATGGTTTTGGACGGCTGTCAAGGGCTCCCAGTCGTAAATCTCCCTCTCTCTTTCTCGCTGTATAAATAGTCTTGTAAAATTCAGATTTTAAAATAAAGAGAGAAAAACATCTCAGTTAAGGTCAGGCAGTTTTAAGACAAGTCCTTGCACATTTTGTCTGCGTTTTGGTAGTAAAAGCTTGCAATGCTGCCTGACCTCTATGCTGGCTCGAGCCCTGACTGAGCTGCAACAACAGAAAAACATCCCTGGCATTGGCCGGGGCGCTCAGAACGCACCAGGAACCACCTTGAACTTTTGAGCCACCTGCCTGAGTAAATCTACCTCCCAAAAGTGCCATAACACACAGGCCTTCACCAAAAAGCCGGACTTTAAAAGGTTTTGCTTTTATCATCCCAGTGGGCCAATCAGGTTTACAGCCTCAGTCACTGATCTTAGGTCAACTTTTAACATAAAACTGACCCGAAACCACCACCACCACCACCACCACCAGCAGCAGCAGCAGCACTCTCCCATAAGAAACTTCATGGTACACTTACACTTAAGTGCCCCGACTTTGGAGAGAAGTTAATCATTATCCTGTTAAGATAAATTAAAGAAGAAGATTTTCCAACACTGATTAAATTAATCCACTCAATTTGTCCAAATGGCAACCAGCTGATTACACAAACACAGTGCAATGTTAACGGCCACAGCTACAAAAGCTACAGGTCTCTACTTTACATTCAGTATGAACCTATTTACAGTATATTAAAGCTCTGAAACACGGGTTCTCTAATGATTTGAGACAAGGGACCCTTATCTAACAGAAAAATATCCCAAGAACTCCTCCAGAGCAAATCAATGTATGTGACATTATATGAGTGATGATATAATTGGTATGTTGTTTCTATTATCAATGTTAAATATTAGATCAATAGAAAATCTATTATTAAAATGTGTTATTGCTTAGAAACAACTGCACGTGGCTCAGGCTGGACCGCAGTTCGAGAACGGAGACCCTAAAACGACGTGTGGGCGTTTCCTTTTTGGTGATATTTCTTACCATTTTGCGCTGGTTGCTGAGGCAGAAGGTGCAGATGTGTTTGGGCTGGGCGGACTGGTCTCGGGTCGGGGAGGAGTTGACATGGAAGAACGGCGGTGAGGGGGAGTGGCACGGCTGCCCATCGTGGACCTCCCCCAGCAGCAGCACGTTGCCCAGGTGACTGATGTAACTGCTCGCCAGGCGCAGCGTCTCGATCTTTGACAGTTTCCTGTTTGGAGCATTTCATGTTAGACAGTGACAGTAACGCAAATCAGGCTGATTTTACTCTGAGTCCGTATGTCAAATAAAATTACAATTGTAATTTAGAGAAGAGATAGAGAACTTAGCTAATCTATATACTTTGTTGGCGAGATATCAACTACCGTATTTTCCGTACTTTATGTCGCACTTTATTTTTTCATAGTTTGGCTGGGGCTGCGACTTATACTCATGTGCGACTTATATATCAAAATATATAATTTCACATAACTGCTAAAAACAATAGAAATCGAGGAGCAGACAAAAAGTGCAGAGTGAGGGAGAAACTTGTGAAGGACTGGCGAAAAGCGGAGGTTACTCTTACTGCAGTGAAGAAAACAAAAAAGCCAATCACAGGCTGAAAGCTAGAGCCGCAGCTAGAGGAACGAGTTCGTAAATGAGAGCTTGAACAGCGTGCTGCCAGGAGAGGCTTGTCAACAGTGTAGTTATGCCTCCATGCCAAGATAGTTGCCAAGGCTGGTGCGACTTATACTTCGGAGCAACTTATAGTCTGGAGAATACGGTAAATTATATCATTTGATCCCCAAATAAATGCATATTTAATTTTTGAATCCATTTACTGAATATATACACCTTTGATCGGTGGTTCTCAACTGGTGGGTCAGAGCCCAAGATGTATCGAAGGCCTTTGCCAAAAATGTACTGTTTTGTGCAGATGAAATGAGTATTATTTGAGTCACAGCTCGTCTATCGGATGAAGGCGGGTCATGCACTTCACCAGTTAAGAACCACAGCTTTTGTGCACAATAAAAGGATAGCTTTGTCTGATTAATAAAAGTTAATTTAAAGTAATTCTCTCATTTATATTGCTGCTAAAGGTAATGGGTCTTTGCGTCCAGCCCCTGTCCTGTACCTGTCCGCGGGCTCGGTGGGGATGAGCGTGCGCAGGGCGGTGAAGGCGGTGTTCACAGAGTTGGTGCGGTCCCTCTCTCTGGCGTTGGCAGCCGTCCTCTGGCGCACCTCGCCGACCCCATTTTCGGCGGACCCCGGGGGGGCCAGTCTCCCCAGCATGGCCCCCCCAATCCCCGCGCACAGCTTCCTCTTCCTGCTCATCTTGATGTGAAACGCGGAGGGGGACGAGGATGACAGATGGAAGGCAGAGTTCCGCTCGTCCGAACCCGAACCCTCGCTGCCGTTCTCATCATCGTCTTCGGACAGCAGAGCGATGTCGCCGTACAGGAAACGACCTGCGGGAGGCGCTGTGCGGAGCATGGCGAATGTCATCTTCACCGGCGAATGAGAAGGCTGTCAAATCCCTGTGAGGAGTCCACTTGTGAGGTTAATAGTTTGAAAGTGAGCGCGCAAAGTCAAAAAAAGGCAATCAGCTTCCAACTAAAACCAATCACAATTATCCCTGGGATGCAAGGAAGCTTTATCACTACAGAGAAGAGTCAGTGTTGACAAGATCCAACTCTAGACACTTGACATCCCAAACATCAGCTAGTCCTTTGCATGATCCTTTGAAAGATGCAAGTATTTCACACATTCAGTCCAGGTACACTGAGATCTCTCCTCTCTCTACTCTGTTATTGTGATTGCTTGAGTTCTCTGGCCCAGTCTCCGGCTCCGTCACAGCTGCAGTCCCTCTGCTCTCCCCGCGTCGGCTCCACGTGTGCCTGCTGTCTGAGTGTTTCCGTCTGCCTGTGGTCTTATAGCCGGTGGGAGGACCAGGGCAGTCGGCTCCGCTCCTCCCCCTGGGCAGCGCCGGTCCCTGGGCTGCTGTCGAGAGGCAGGCCAGAGACACCGGAGGCAGGAGGCGCACCATCAGCCGCAGTTTGTCTTGGCCGCGCGCTGCAGTGTTTTCAATGGGAAATCCACCCAAAAACACAACCTTGCTTGCATCATCTTCTCATTTAGTGAGTGGGATTGATGACATTTGAGGACAAGGGGCCGACTGAAACAGATAAACACAAATGTTGTAAATCCTGCGATATGTCAGAGCCTCAGAGCAGACATTACTCATTGATCACAGTGGAATAATCGCAGACAAACAGCTGCTGGTTCTGGACAGCTCCGGACAGAGCACAGTTTTCTTACAAATACATACCATTTGTTTGTATGGGCTGCACCATCGACAACCTTAAAATGTCTAGGGATCAAAAGCTGGCACACATTTTAGTTTTAGCCAGAAGAAAATAAATACTACTAAAAAATATCCTTCATGAATGCAAAAACAAAATAATACTAAAAAACAGTAAATTGGGAGCTTTTTTTAAAGGCCCTGTAACTGCATTTGGTCTTGTAGTCGAATTAAGTTGGTTTTGTTGTATTTTGTAGATCAGATATCAGATCTGAGGAGAAAAGACGACTGTGACTGCTAATCAAAGCATTTGTATGTACTATGAACTTGTAGCCTAGTTGTTGTTGTTTACATTACTGTGACAGGAAAACTAAGCTTTGCCCCTGACAGTTGTGAAAAGTGCTAAGAAACTCATCCCTGTGAACAACTTAGTAACGCATTTGGAAAATGCTATAAATTACTATACAAGTATAAAAGTTGTTCAGTCAAATTATTACAAAAGAGAAAGTACCTGCTGTAAATATAAAAACATAACCTTCACATTCAAAGCAGACCTACTGTTCTGCAGTGTGCATTAGAAATATTGGTGGGACAAAATATGCATTTTTAGAAATGTAGCGGAGAAGAAGAAAAATATTTAACTTTCAAATGTAGTGTGTAAAAGTTTCTCAACTCAACTTTACTCAAGTAAAGTACAAATCCTCAGAAACTCTACTTAAGTACCGTACTTTAAGTACATTTACCTAAATACTGGCCACAGAAAAAATAAATAAAGTTTACCTGCTCCCTTGTTCATTGTTTATAAATAAGTAGATAATTTTGAACAATTTTGACAACTCTATTCCTGCACAACATAATTATATGTAGTGGTACTGTCTTAAAGTTCGTGTTCTCAACTAACCATTTGATCCTGCAATTTCTGTGGCATATTATTACAAAAGAAATTACATTTTCTACATTTGTTTGCAGCACTTTGCAGCCAAAAAAAAATCCTATTTCTGACATCACTTTTTGGAAAAAAATACATTTTTTAAACATGAGCTTTAAATCAGGATTTTTCAAACATTATTGTAGAGATAAGATGGATTTGTCCATGACCTAATCGTCGTCCTCCTCAGTTTTTCCACTCTGAACCTTTCTTTTCTGAACACATACAGCGGAAGCTGCCAGTAAGAGGTACAACCTGTGCTCTGTATTTTTCTCTGGAACACAGAGAAGCTTGAGATTACCTCCATATCTTCTTTGGCCTCTTTATAGGTGTTAGTTTATGCACAGAGGCTGGCTCCCCTCGAGGGATTGAGACTACACATTTACAGAGGAGAGCTGTTATTTTACTCACTAACACTCCAGTTAACAATCCATCTTCCTCTGTAATGCAGGAGCAATGGGACGAGACAGTCAGGAGAGGACAAGGGAGGAAATGAAGACAAGGGAGTAAGTGTGTTAATGACAGTCCGAGCTGAGCAGTCTATCTATTACACAAGGCATCCAGGCACACCTTCTGCAATACCTTACACCATAAAAATGTCCTTGCATCTTGAACATGTCAGCTTAACCAGAAGTAAAACACAAACCTGAAATTCAAATGCACTTCTACACTTCGGGGATTTGATTAGTATATGTGCGGCGTTTACTTTCCAAAGAACTGCCTGACCTTGTAGTTTCCTGTTTCGAGTGAGCGGCGGTTAAAGGTTGACAACCTCTCTAATCCCCAGCTATGAAGTCTGTAATCCTCGGTAGTACATCACTGCAAACCCAAAGCCCAGCGGCGATACCGGTATGCCTCCGTTGTGTAGATTGGCAACCGTGAGCTGCTGCTGCTGAAAACCAATAGCACGGTGAATAATCTGTCAGACCTACACAATGTAGCAATCAGCACCCATCCATCTCTCGCCCACTCACACTTGTCTGAAACTCACTCCGTTGTTTCTTTTTCCTTTGTGTCACTGCCCTTAAATCTAGGTCTGTTTATACCATCAGCTGGTTTAATTTACAGGAAATGCAAAAGAGGAAATAATAAGGAAAATCTATATGAATGCCTTAAGTTGACATCGCCATCTTTGATGCACGTTGCAGATCCCGGGTTGAGTCTTGTCACTGGTGACCTCTTGCAGTAAACACTTATAGATCAACTTATAGATCAACTGCTTTAAATATTATCCTCAGATCTTTTACAAGCTTTGTGAGAGCTATAATCTTCAAAAAATGTCCATCATGAAAAATAAAACTCAGTAAAACACAATGATTCTGTATGCCTTGCCTCATAAACAGCAGTTTCACATTTGAAGGCGGCGGCGTTGACTGTGGTCCATCGTTACATGCGTTTGCATGATCTTCCTCTGATTTGCATCTCCTTGGAGCCTGTTCTCGCTGTATCCATTACTCTCTGAATTGCTGCCCTCGGGCTGAAAAACATTTCATACGCGGCAGACGTTACAGTGATGTTTTTGCACAATCACACATGATTTTAATGCCAAAGAAATCACTCAAAAAAACAAGTGTTAGGAATAATTTACAGAAAACTATGTAAAATATTGAGTTGCAGAAGTTCAATTTCACCCAGTAGTATAGTACGATCCAACATTACGCACGTTACTCGAGCTACAAGCAGTATTCAAGATGGCTGTGAGAAATGAAGGTGCACAAAGTCATTCAGCACATTTGTTTAAACTTAACTCACAGATTTTTATTAAACCTATGCATTGGGTGGGCTCCCTGTAACGCCTCAGCACAAGCCTCCGACAAGATCGAGTTTGAATAAAAGTTATTCGTAACACCTGTGTGCTCTTAATATGACGCTCAAAGAGAAACGACTGCAGTGAAAAGACTTGCATCAACAAAGGTTTTACGGATTTCCTTTTAGTGGTTGAATAACAACACAATATAAACTTAAGCAAGAAAAACAGTGTGTGAAATTTATTTTATTCACAATCAAAGTGATACTAAAACAACTGTAAAGAACTAACAGAGGTAATTAATCAAATCAAGCCTTTGACAGAGACAAATTACTCTTAATTTGAATTTACATTAGACATGACATTATTTTCTTATGGGGCAGCGCTCACAGAGTTGCTCGAAAGGTCAAAGATCCATGAAGGAGGCAGATCTAAACTTACTTTTGTATATTTAGTCACCAGTGTTGGGAAAGTTGCTTTAAAGCTGTAAACTATTCTGTATCAGTAGTTACAGCTATAAAAATGTAATATGTTTGTATATTCCCTCCTGGAACCGCCACCTTAACGTGGTGGAGGGGTTTGAGCGCCCGAATGATCCTGCAGCTCTGTTGTCGGGGGCTTCGTGCTCCTGGTGGGGTCTCCCATGGCAAACAGGTCCAAGGTGACGGGTCAGACAAAGAGCGGTTCAGAAGCCCCTTATGAGAGACCAACCGGCCCGGTCAGAACCATGAGGCCGTCCTTCTGTGGACCCATCCTTCTCTTTCCCCTATCCTCTGTTTTGTTTTGACGACGTTTGCTACACTCAACTGCAGATCTTATACACCAGGGTCCGTTATTTTGGTGGAGTTTGGCTTTTTTTTGGCTTTTCGATTTTCTTGAATTGTAATTTGTAATATATTCCGGTATTTTGTGTGAGTAATGTGTTATATTCCTTAGTTACTGAAAAAACTAACTTTGTACCAACATTGTTAGTCACACAGAGCAACATTAGCATAACAAATGCACTATATCGATACTTTCCTCACATCAAGTTTTAGCAACTACTATTAACCACTCTCTATGCTGCAACTTCAGTGCACTCACTCATACTGTACTCATTCAC
The DNA here is from genome assembly GCF_951799975.1 of Gobius niger. NCBI lineage: Eukaryota > Metazoa > Chordata > Actinopteri > Gobiiformes > Gobiidae > Gobius > Gobius niger. Next base: position 20,366,349 of record NC_136859.1, read on the forward strand.
TCACATTGAAATTAATTATTTCTCTTGAACTCCAGTGTCTAAGTTTCTATGCAGTAATTAAGACAAAGGTGCAGCATAATCGATTTTCACTTAATAGACCAGATAGTAATAATTAGATACAGTATGTGCTTTTTCAAACTGAGAGCTGTTCTCCTTTAAAGACAAAGTCGCGGCGGCAGCAGCGGCAGCACAGTAGTACAGCACCATCTGATAGTCATTAAGCCCTCCTCGCTCCTCCTCTCTCCCCGCAGCCCGATCCGCTGCACTCAGACGTATTATTCATTAGTCTGAGTTAAAACACCCACCCGCTCCACCAGGCCAGGCTCAAGTCCGCCCCCGTACCCCCGTCCCGCAGCCCCTGTCCCGGCTGAACCGCTCTGGCGTGGGTCACGGAGCTGTCAAAACTCGGAAGCTGGTCTGGACCTGATACGGCATGAGATCTGAGCCATTTATCATAGTCCAAGGACCACTGTGTTCACTCCGGGCGCAAAGCATTAGGAGCAGAGGCAGGGGAAGAGTAGGTGGTAGGGGCACAGAAGTATCAAGGGTGCACTGTGTAGACCCCTGCTTTTGCGCTCCCAAATAACCCGGTGGTGGTGGTGAAGCTTCCCCGTGCTGTTTTCCCCTTTGTCTGAATGTGTCCATAGATATTTGACTGTCCCTCTTGTCACGACCAGCATTGTGTGACTAGATTCAGCAAAGTTGGTGGAGCGTTTCCCAAGATCATGACAAAAGTATAAGTTGCTGACCCTGTGGTGAGTGGGCAAACTGCACTGTCACCCAACAGGCTGACACGCCACAGGGTTGGGTACACTGTGGACTCAAAATGACTTACAAACATTCACACATACATTTATGGGGAAATGAGTCATCCAGTAATTCAGTGATGCCTAAAGTCAAGGTCAGGAATCCCCAAGTGAAACATTGTCTATCATTATTTAGGATTATTCTAAGCATATTCAGCATATTTGTAAATTGAGGTCACATAATAAAGCAACTATTGCATTAAACCTGTTTATAAATATTTTGCTGCTGTTTACCTTAATAAATCCTTTTCGTAGTTCCTCTGGGGGTAATATCAGTGTTAATGGGATGATTGGAGGGTCTTTCATCTCCCCCTGGTGTCTCTGGCCAGAAAACCGCAATTGCAACTTGGCTGCCTCCAGGTAGGTGTCACCAATACACACAAATGGAATCACAAAGAAGAAGCAAACAGGCTAACGGGTAAAGCTAACTGTGGGCTAGTGCCAATTAAACAGTATTTACAGCCATCTCCATTGTATAATTGGATGTACGATATCCCTCTCTCCCTTTGTCTTTTCTGTCAGCGCAGTATTTACTCTCACGGACGATTAATGAGTAAAAAGATGCAACATGCAACGAGACCTTCACTGGGCCTCTAGGGGCATGAGTTACTTAGTTCTGCTTTAACTGAGCACATTTTCTCCAGCTTTAAAAGCGTCTCGACTGGAGAGTTCACAGCCTATGGGGCAGTTTAATGCCTCATTTGAAAGATAAGACTTACGTAACTGATCGAAGATTTTCCCTAGCGTTGTAGCTGCGTTGTCGTCACTTTTTCGTCACACTTTTGTGCAATTTTGTTGCTTCTTCACATCACATTTTTGTCAACTGTCTTGTCATGATTTTGTTTCCTTTTTTGCCTGTTTTGATGCTTTTTTCAGTTGAACTTCAGGTCAACTTGAACTGGAGAAAATAGTTAAGGCGGAGGTTATGCACAGGTCAAGTGTTTGAGGTCGAAAAAGATTGAGAAACGCTACTTTGTTTGTCAGTGACATGAATGTAGAGAACAGTTGGACTTGCTATTTTACATCAATAAAAATGTATAGGACTATTAGGGCTCCACACATTTCACATCGTTACTTCGAATGGTCATTGAAGTGCAGTAAATGCAAAATACCTTAACGGTAAAAAGTGTACAGGGACATCTCTTCTATGCATCTGGACACGCATCATGCATCGTGAGGGGCTAAAACCAAAACACATAGCAGGAAACAGAGGAAAACACAGGAGAAAAAGAGTAAGGGGAAAGCAGTTGGTAAAGTGAGATGAAGAATAAAACGGCTGTGGTTAGGAAGCAGAGGAGGAAAGACGAGGAGATGAAGGAGAGAGAGAGTTTGGCGGCGGCTCCAGACTGCATGGTGAACTGCATGGGGAAAATGGTCGGAAGTGCTGGCCCCCCACCACCACCACATCCAGCCCCCGATCCAGCCACACTCGAGCGCGTTTCCCCAGGGATCCAGACTCTACAGCTGGCCTTATTAAACTGCGAGAGGCGCACGGACCCAAGAAAAAAAAAAGAGGCAGAAGGAAGGAGAGGTCACACAACTGGAAGACATCAGCTGAAGCGCGCTCGCTCCCTTCGTTTTTCCGTTCATATGCATTTTATGATAGACTTTCTCACAAACACGCTCGCGGTGCACTGGGTTCAGACACGTAGTAAAAAAGCTATTGTTTGATTCGACATCCCTCAGAAAACGCTGTAAAACAATGAAACAAATGCAGGGGAATTAAACGTCTGTGTGACTTTTATCTTGTTGGTGTGAGCGCGTCTGAGAGCTGTCGTCGTTCAGCCCAGCGCCTCTGCAGGAGGGTGGCTCCCTGGTTCGTTTGGGCCAGAGCAGTATTTGTGCACGCCACGGGCTAATAAAACTACCCTGACGATTCCGGGTCTGGTTCTAATCAATTATCTGCAGTTCAATTTGAATGTACTTTTTCATAAAGCAAAAAAGAGATTGAGCTGTCCTGTGGTGAAGGAGTTTGACATCATCGCAAAAGTTTTGAAAAGTAGTCATCTAGGCTGGGCTGAGAATGGAAGAGATGACAACTTTCTGAAAACCTTTGCAACAGAGATAAAGTTATTTCTATCTTTTTATGTAATCCAGTTTTTTTTCTAGCTTTAGTCGCTATAACTTGACTTGAGATAATAGGCCTATAAGAAATAGTATTAATAGTTCCCATTTCCAAAAGTACTGATTTGAAAAAGAAAAAAAAAGTCAGAAAAGATCTTTGGGGTGGAGAAAAATGATCAAGGGTAAATGCTCACATATAAAATATCATAGATTATTCTATGTACTGACCCCTTGTGGATGGAGTTAGTGCTGTATCACCTCTGAATCTTCTTTCAAAACAGCTGAATTTGCAGAATATCATAACTGTGAAGAAACATATTTGAAACAATGCAGACTTAAAGGGACTAGATGGAAGCTGTGATTTGTATACTCGCTGCTGCCACCTCAGGTCTTACACGTAACTGCAGTTTCTATGTTAAAGGAATAGGCCGCCATTTTGACATACTGAGATATGTTCTTACCTTATCTGTCTGGTCAGTCACGCTGATAAACGAAAGACGTTGTTAGCATTTAGCCTCTCCCAGCATATTCCTATAGCTCCAAACTGGGGTGAAGTTAGAAGCGACCAGGTTCTTCCATGTTTTCCCTTTTTAAATACAGTTAAGTGATAATAATACCTTAGGAGCACTTTGACTTTACTGCACAGACGTCGAAGTAAAGTTAAGGTATTATTACGCCTTGCAATATAGTACCCCTTTTTATCCGCTTAGAAAATCAAATCAAATGTTTCATTTTGTGTAACTAGACTTGGATCGTAAGTGTATTTAAATAGGGAAAACGTGGAAGAGCTTGGTCACTTCTAACATTACCCCAATTTGGAGCTTTAGGAATATGCTGAGCGAGGCTAAATGCTAACAACATTCGCGTGATTGAGCGCACGCACAACGACCAGACAGGCACACATCAGCTCGTCTAAGCTCAGGTAAGAACACATCTCAGTATGGAAAAACGGTGGCCGGTTCCTTTAAGCTCGTACATGACGGCATTCAAGCCCAGTGCAGGATTTTAGCAGCAGTTGTGGTGAATAGGTCTGGGCTCATTCTACACATTAGGACATTCCTGGAGCAAGTAGGGGGTAGAAAATACATCATTTTAACATTTTTAAACTCCGTCTTGTCCCTTTAAACATTCCCCAAAACACCTCAAATCCTGGCGGAATGGTGGCTGAGTGGTTTGCGCTGTTGCCTTACAGCTAAAAGGTCTCAGGTTTGATCCTTGGCTGGGGCCTTTCTGTGTGGAGTCAGGTTGGCTGACTGTGGCGATGGGCAGAGTTGCAGCGGTGCAGGACTAACTCAACATCGAATCTACGCAATTTTGTCGTACAATTGTATAATGATAACAATAAAGTTCTTAGTTACAGCTTTGACAGATCATGTAGCACATTTTTCACACATACAGAGTAGCCAAACAAAATGACAAAAGAACAAATTCTTAAAGGGACTATACGGAGTTAAAAATATTAAAATGAAGTATTTTCCTCCCCCTACATGTTCCAGCCACGTCTTAATGTGTAGAATGAGCTCAGATCTGTTCAGCACAACTGCCTCTAAAATCCAAAAAGGTGTTAATTCGTGTTCGAAGTGCCATCATGCACGAGCTTAATATAGAAGCTGCAGTTACATGTATGACCTGAGGTGGCAGTAGTGAGTATAAAATGTCAAACTTGCATCTAGCCCCTTTAATCTAAAATGCTTGAAAATATGTTTAAACTAAACAAAAATCAATGCATTTTTTTACATATTGATTTTTTTGCTTGCAAATTGGCTTACAGTTGAAAGAACCCAATGTTTCACTCAAAATAATACAGTATTACTTAACTAGAGTGATAAAGCTGTTATTTCAAGTACTGTTACTTCAAAAAGATACTCAAGAACCTATACAGAACTATTACTACTTCAGTAATGTACTTTTTAGTCCGTAACAGTTATAAGAAACATCTAGCAGCACTTGGGAGCAACATGTTAAAGAAACAGGCATTAGCGAGTGGTCCCGTATGAGCGGACACACGTCAAAACAATCTGCTTTTCTTCACAGTCAATCACTGACAAAGCACTTTATATTACACGCTGTTCTCGTGCGGCTTGGACCTCTGTTTATGGTTTGAATTAATATTGGACACAAATACACAGAAGGCAGGGATATGTTATTGTTGAGAAGCTGCCATTTTGGAAGCACCGCCTGTCACCTGTGGAACATTTGTTTCTCTTGTTCAGTAACTTTGAAAGGTGTGTGGATGTATTAGCGTGAGCCCTGCTCTCCGGGGAAACTGATAAAAGCTCAGTTGAACCAAATCACTTCAATTCGGACATCTGTAGTGAATTCGCAAAGGGGAGGAACGGTAAAAAACGAACATACTTTTTAGACTTTCTCTCCAGTTTCCGACAACATAAAGTCTCGCTCCCTGGACAGTTGGAAGCCAGTAGCAGCGTAGCTTTCAGTGTAGCATTCATGACTGAATCTCAAAACAAGAAACTTTTTGTTTGTTGTTCTTTTAATGTACTTTTAGTTTTAACCATAGACATAGCTTTCATTTACATATGATCTTTAAAAAGGGGAAAAAAAGGGAAAATCTTACTTAAACGTCCTCCACTAAATATATACTGTATAAAATGAGCCAGTCTTTCTTGTGGGTCTTTGAAATGAAGCCATACCAAAGATTCGGCTCCTGTATAAGATCCATAAATCCCATCACATGCAGTAGTTTTTTAGTGCCGCTCTACGGGACGGAGAAGTGGAGTGGTTTGTATGAGCGGTGATGTCATTGCTGCTAATGAGGTGGCAGCAGCGGACCACCTGAGCCTCTCACCTCTGCGCCTCTGTAATTTTAACTCACTTTTCTCCATCTGCCAACATCAAGGGCAGCCACTTTTTTTCTCTCTCTCTCAGTGGTTTGACAGTTTGTGGCGACAATCTGGTTGGCTAAAAATACAAAACACACAGCAGAGGTCACCGAGGCCTAGTTTTGATCACATGCAGAGGCGCGGAAAAGATGACATGTTTTTAAACCATAGCAGCTAAAAAAACACTTCAATCAGACCTATTATACATTCTCCATTATATTCATTACATTATTTCTACAATAGTATAAAGATTTATATGCTAAAGGCACTGCTTAACATTTTGGACAATTATGTTGCCAGCAAAACAACACCTGCTCCTAATGACCGCTATTTTTGCTATTGGTAATGCAAAGAATGGATTTGGGTGACCTAACTCATATGAATCTCATCATTGGCCTCCTTAATAAACATCTCCATGGAGACGAGCTGAAGACGTCCCTGCTACCAGTAAAGTCACAGTCAGGTCTTCGTGAGCCGCTCACAGTGGTAATTTCTTTTGCCATTTTTCAATTATACAATAAACTGTAATAATATTAATGCTTGTAGTTTATTCTATTTATAGGGGGAAATGCTACGTGGTGTGGCTTTAACCCAGGCATGTCTAGACGTTCACTTGGTCCAATAGTGAGACTTAAGCCACTGTTCCACATAGCACGGCTCTGCTGCACACGGTACGATCTATGTGCACGTATTGACTCTATCCAGCTTGCTTTTCCAAGACAACACAACTGCATTTGTTGTGGGCGGCCCCCCCACAGATGTGCACGCTGTACAGATCGTCATTAAAGTTTTGTAAGCTGCAATGAGAACAAATGTGGACAAATGCTGCCTTCTGATTGGGGGTTATGGAATCATTTAGGTGTCCAGGCTAATAAAACAGAAAAGAAACGGCTAAAATACGAACAACGAAGGTTTAAGCAACTTGCAAACGTTATGCTAACACCAGCTAAAGTTGCACTAACAGCGGCTAAATGCTTATATAGGCAAAATCCCCTTTTAGCAGGTATGGTGCGACAGCGGTATAATGTTGTGAAATATTAAATCCGTATGACCTGCACGTTAATAGTGAGGGCTGTCCAGTGTCCACTCTCTCGTTTTCTATCAGACAGCAGACTGGTCAGACCGGTTTGGCGCTGGCCTCCGCTGTGGAAAAGCTCGCCAAACTGGGTTGACAAGGCATTGGGCTGAGTCGTGCCTGCCTTGGAAAAGCCACTTTACAGTAGAAGCGAGTGGTACAATTCAGTAAGGCTTGTTCCGGTGATATTGGAACCAAGTATTAAAACTTAAGGATGCAGGTAAACTTGCATGTATGCAATAGTTAGTGCTTAGATGTAGCCCTTTTGTTCATATTTGTAGGTTAAGCAAAGACATTTAACTAAATTCAATAGCAATTGTTTATCTCCAATATACTGCTGCAGACCCTATCACATTCCAGGGGTTCCCTGTATCCCCTCTGGCCCCTGCTGGGATTTCTACTAAAAAAGCTATATCTTGTTTACTGTGCTGAAAGGAACATGCCTGGAAACTGGGCAGTGGGAACATGGATATCACAACAAGAAGTAATGTTTTGCATCATGCTTCAGTTTAATAGTATCAACACTAAATGCTTTCAAGTCTTTTACATCTCTTGTGGGAAAAAATGACATAAGGGTTTTAGTGCAGATCAGAGGTAATTTAGCATCAGTAAAAAGTGACTTAGGTTTGTTTTTCTCAATATAAATCTGTGGTCTGCTCCGGTCTGTTCCACACTGTAATGGCTGCCTGAGATGCCAGGCCGCTCACATCACAGAAGCCAGAGGGTGGTAAGGCCCATTGGCACAAAAAACGGAAACAGCACAGCACCAAAATCAGAAACACTAACTGGTTTCTTCAAGTTTAATAAAGGCTGAGTAACACCAGCATCCAAGAGTAGCCTTTAGAGCCAATTCTCCGACTTTTATGGGCGCTATGTTTAAATGTGTGTATTTTTTGGGGGGTAAAGCTACTAACCACTAAATGACAAGCTGTATCTATCTTTCAGTGTTGACTCTTTCTATGTTGTTAACACTTTTCCTTTAAATTATACCTTAGGCTGGAGCGGCGGTGTAACACAAATAAATAATAAAGAGCAGAAGCAGTTTTATTGTCAGGTCAAGTACAAACATTTTATACTTCATACGGCACAGTTTTATGACTAGACTACTGTGGTGCAGCGGGAAGGATACCTCTGCCGACCAGAGCTGAGGAATGAAAAATAATCTGTCTCTAAAACCATCACTTAAATATGAGGCAGAAGGAGGAAAGAACATTTGTTTGTATTGTAGAGATTTTGTTGTTGTGTTGGGGAAGGGGTATTACTTGTTATTTCATGCTATTATGTCGCTCACAAACACTTTATGGAAAATAATGGGAACAAACAGTTTCTCATGTGTGTATGTTAACAGCAAATATTTATGTAGTTAGCTACTAGGTTAGCGTAGCTTAGTTTTGTTCTCCCCGTGTCTGTTTCTAAGTTTCCTCCAAGTCCTACAGGTTCCCCTACTAAAACATGCACAATAGGGCCCCCTCTATGGCCAGGACGTCCCTGAAAAATAGTTTCTGCATCTCTGAATTCCAGATGAGATCAAAAAGTGAAAGCAAGTTTTGTGTCTAACCAAAAATGTTGTTTTTAGTTTTGTTTAATTTAGTTTTATTATTTTTATGTCCACCATTGTGTCCTAAATCAAACACTGAAAATATAATTTGTGAACTCGGGCTACACAGTAATCGCAACTAGTGTTGGGGGCTCTGGTACCAGAGATTACGATTTGATACCAATACTTGGCATCAAATCGGTATCGGTAACTACTTTGGGTTCAAAGTAGTTACCGATACCGAGTACCAGTCCAATATCACGGCAAGTGGATAAAAACAATAAAGAAGACTGTAAAAATGTGCCAAAACCTATGGCTCATTATGCAGATTAAACAAAGTCTGTGCACTGTGACTTATGCTGCTTGATCAAAGAATAACACAAATGGGATTATTAGGGGTTTTAATATCAGAATAGCCCAAAAAATCGGATAGGTTTGGGTTTAAGTATTCACCGATAATGATTCCAGGTAAGTCTGTGGTATTAAATCCGATACCATATCAGCATAAAAGAACAACCTCAATCACAACTGATTAAAATCCCAATTTACACGGTTGCAGCAAATTCCAAAGATTGCAGTTTTTTAGGCAGTGCAATATCCTGTCTCCATGGGATTTTATTATGTATAAAACCTGTACACCTGTCCAACATGTTCTGAAAAGCATGTACATCTTTATATAACAGTTGATATTTTAGTCTTCTCTTCTCTTCTCTTCTCTTCTCTTCTCTTCTCTTCTCTTCTCTTCTCTTCTCTTCTCTTCTCTTCTCTTCTCTTCTCTTCTCTTCTCTTCTCTTCTCTTCTCTTCTCTTCTCTTCTCTTCTCTTCTCTCCTCTCCTCTCCTCTCCTCTCCTCTCCTCTCCTCTCCTCTTCTCTTCTCTTCTCTTCTCTTCTCTTCTCTTCTCTTCTCTTCTCTCCTCACCTCATCTTTTTTCGCATCAGTAAAGCTTTATTTGATTGTATCTACTCTGCTGTTCTATTTTCTATTTTCTTTGGACATGAGGACCACCTTTAAAATGAGATGATTCATCTCCTGCAATAAAATGTTCATGAATAAATAAATAAATAAATAAATAAATAATCAATCACTATTGCCTAAGTGTGTGAATGCAACTGAGTGGTTCAATTCCAGAGTTGTTGTTTCCTTGGGCACTCAAAACACTTTGCTTCTAGTGATTGTGTTCATTGGTGAATGAATTGAGGTAGAAAGATGCTATATACATTGGGTCAGTTTACAACCATAGGGTCATAATAAGTGTTATACTTGAATAACGCCGGCGTGGCTCGAGCCCAACCCACATTGCCACTACAGTGCTTCCTGTCAGGAGCTGTAGGTGTGTGAGAACGGCCCAGAGAGGGGCAGAGGAGCAGTTATTTGATGAACTTGTTAAGGGCGGCTGTAGGTTGAAGTGAAAGCTGTGTTAAGTTAAACCTGGGAGTGTTTGATGTTACAGTCTCGTAAAGTAACAGCTGGAAAGGGGCTGTCCCAGGAGAACCACCGCAGCGGGCTGTAAACCGCACACACCAATACGCACACCAATAAGCGCACCGTACACACTCCGCACTCGCACACAGATGAGGCCTTTAATAAAGCTATCGCCGGGGAAACACGCCAGACCCAGCCAATCACAGCCTCGTTCAGCATGAGGGTGAAACGGTCACGCTCACATTCACGCACTTCACATCCTCTCGGTCTGAAACAAAATGATGAAAACCTCATTATTCTGACTTTTTTTTTTTTTTTTTTTTTTACAACGGCAAACCCACTAGTGAACTCATCAGACGACAATGATGGAAATATAGAAATAAAAGTCAGCCACAAAAGGGTTTTTAACGGCTGCGTGTACTCTGATCGTTAAGGACTTTGTCTGCATGTGGCTCTACTGTAAAAGTGTAAATGTACTGTAAAAGTGGTCGGTCCAGATGTGAGTTAGTAATACAAGCCACACCAGGGGGCACACCTATGCGCACTGAAGTCAGGAGCTCACCAAAACGCACAAGGAAGAAACAGCTGTGAAGATACCTGACTAATCATGTTGCAGTCGAAAAAACATCTCAGTAATGAACAACAATTTATTTCGATTCAGCTATGTGATCAAATACTACTTTGAACATGGCCTCAGACGCATCATTTAAGCTGCGCTATCTGACAATTGAGATTTAATCCTTTCATTCATCATCAGCCCCTCATTATGCGCATTAAGCTATAGCCCAGTGGTTTCGAAAGTGGAGTTTGGGAACTCAGAGGAACACAGAGAACTCAGAGAACACACACACATAAAATGCGCTTAAACAGAAATCATCAAATTGTCAATCCATATTTTGTCCATAGTGACAGTTTTTGCTTTTTTAAAGAAACATTTATGGTGGAGAATGTGGCATATTCTTTTCAGTAAGGTGAATGACTATTGCTGGGGGGTTCTCACGATACACTCTTGACTTTGTGAATAGCTGCTATCATCTGTAAATTACTGTGCACAAGAAGCCTTTTCATCAAATAGACAATAACAAGACCTATTGACTGTTTTATCAGAGCAGGTCTGACACTCAATAGGTCGGGCTTACATTCATTCCATAGGGTAATTTAGATACACATGCGCAAATTTCACAATGAAAGAAACCGTGAACATCTTTCTTTATTAAAGCAGTACTACTCGTGCCCCTAGAGGCCATAAGCGCCACTGCAGCTGTCGTAGCATGTTGAATTTTTTAACTTACTAATTGTCCGTGAGAGTAAATACTACGCTGACAGAAAAGACAAAGGGCGGGAGGGATATTGTACCAATGAAACAATGGAGATAGTTTTTTTCACTCAAACTTGGCTGTAAATACTGTTTAAGTTAGTTTAGGAAGTTAGCTTTGCCCGTTAGCTTGCTAGCTTCTTCATAGTGATTCCATTAGTGTGTATTGGTGACTCCGACCCAGAGGCAGCCAAGTTGCAATAGTGGTTTTCTGGCCAGAGACACCAAGGGGAGATGAAAAACGCCCCCCATCATCCCATTAACACTTGTATTACCCCCAGAGGGACTACGGAAAGGGTTTGTTAAGGTAAACAAGTTACTTAGTACTGCTTTAAATGATAAATGAATAGGCCATTTAAATAATAATGGTTGCAAATTCATAGCACAATCTAACTACAGCCACAAAAGTATCACTAAAAAAAGAAAGAAAAAAAATCAAAGAAAATGCAAGTGTCGGATATTTTGCTAAACAATTGGATGTGTGAGCTAAACACTTCAAGAGGGTGTTTTTTAAAGACCTATCTGGCTGCTTCAGAAAACAAGAAGCAGGTGCACGACTGTGTTTATGGTGCGACTCTGTGTAGACAAACAGACAGAGACCCAAATTAGTCTGCGCCGCAAATACTCTCCACATTTAAAGCAGAAACCACCGCTCTTTGCACATTCGCATGTCATCAGAGGCAGCTTCTCGGGTCTTATTTGTAGGAATTATATTGGATGACCTCATGCTGCAGCTGACTGGGCCCAAAACAGTTACAATTTTAGCTGTGGCCGGTTTCCAGGGAGATGATATAACGCAGTCCAGATGAGCCTCTCCAGGGATTGTCTCATTATCACACGCCGCAGCTGCACGACCACTGTTTAAGAGCAATGTGTGCGTCGACGCGAGCAGACAGCGGTGTGTATGTGTGCGCCTGCGACCATTTAAGCTCAACAGTACGTGCAGTCAATTACCAGAAAATGACTTGTGTGTGGACCATTTTTCCCTCCAGAAAAACTAATTATATGTTATGGGTTAAGGTTAGGATTGGGGTTGGGTTTGCATGGAGGAAAGTCCTAGGCACAGCTTGTTCCATGTGCATCAAGTTAAGAACCCAGAGTCGTAGCTGCCGGGGCGGGACGGGACTATCTCCAGATCTGACAGCCAGCGCCCCTAAGTACCACCCCAAAGCTTATCTTGACACTGTATTTTTAGTTTGGGGACTTGAGCAGTGTTTCAATATCATTTTCATTCTAAACAGAACCCTAAACCTGCCAGTTTGAGTGTCAAAGCCAATAATAGAAATATACACTTGGCAGTGTTGCTTTGTAATCACTCAGTATAGTTGAACTGTTAATCCTGCCAACATTAAAAGATTAATGTTGGGAAAATTAACTCAACAAATTCACTGAACTTCAGACAAACAGCCGCAGCCACTTTACAGTGTGTTTGCTCATTATGGGCAAAGCAGGAATTTTAATGGCTGAAAACGCTCAGTGCTAATTCTTTGAACATTTAACAAAACATTTTACTAAATGGTTATTTATTTTATTTGTCAATTACAGAGGAGTTTCAGTATAGAAGGAGTTGCATTTGAGACAATGTTAAATAAATAAATGAATTTGGGATTTGTTTCAGATTCAAATGGTAATTATAGTAAATTCTGGACTAATCCAACACCTGAATGCAATTTCGTTGTACAATTGTACGATGACAAATAAACACTTAACTTTTTGCTTTTTTGATGATATTAGTGAGACATGGTCACAGTGTTTGTGTCGCAATAAAACATTTCATTTTGTATGTGAGGAACCATTCCATGTGAGGGACTTACAGATAATGTGTTTGGGATGTGCTGTGCTGCTAGAGTATGTGGGTTAATCCGTGTACAGAAAAACAGTAGTGTTAACTAGTGGTCCTGGAGGGAGGTTTTCCGACAGTAGCCCAGACCTGACAGGATCCTTCACATCCGACTTCTTTCAATCGTCCCGCTCCGGGACTGTGCACATGGTAAAGCCATCACAGCCACAAAACACACACATCGCATGAACAGCCTCCCACTCACTGTCTGCGCAGTGAACACATGCATGTTCTCTCAACCAGGAAATGGCACAAGATAATGAGAGCAAGAGGAGCCCGTATGAAAAAGATGTATAGTTTGAATAATTTAAAATATGTGAGAGGATTGATTGTATTGCGTTCTTTTTGTCATATTTTTATCTTTTAATCTTTTAATTTTTATTTTATTTTAAAATACTTTAAAATATTTGAGTCCTTTAATCCCCCATTATGATTTTATTCATAGTTCTCTTCATAAGCACTGAGAACTCATATATCAGTCTCAATGGTACATTTGTTGACTGCACATTTACCACATTATTTACAGTGAATGGTCCGTTTAGAGAGACGCTCAGCACTCCACATCACAATGCAATTCTCCTCTAACTCTGTCATTTCCTGTCAGCATGTATCTTCATAATACGGTAAAGTTTAATGTAGTATGATTATAAACCGTCTTTGAAGTGAACTGTGCATGGCCAGACTTTTAAAAATCAATGATAGTGATTAATGGGCCTGAGGGCTAGACACAGCTCATTATTACGACACTGAGCAGGAATGTGCTCTTAACTCAGCTGGTTAAATAGATCCTGATCTGAGCTCATTTGGATGAAGACCAGAAACAGATGTAATGTTGTGTACTGCCACTAGAGGGGATGAGAGAGGAGTCAAAGCCTGCCCATAATAACCACCAGACATGACTCATTCAGCGTGGAATACCACAGCCGCCACAGACAGGTCTCTGGCAGACAGCAGCAGAAATCTGACCCACCAGAGTTTGTGAATGGGACAGCAATATGAAAAAACAGCATAAATCAGAGTGTGCAGCAAAGGGTATCAGATGTAAAGTCTGAAACATCATCAAATGTTTAGTTTGGCTTATTTGTGTGAGGAAAGTGGCAAAATACAGGATAATAAAGATGTACAACTGTCGACATTCTCAAGAACCTTTCTATACAGCAATTTCCCACTGTAGCAATAACTCTCTTGGCAAAGCTCCCGGTCATAATACCGTCATGTCGATTGTCCAGAGAGCGCATAGAAACTACACATCACCTTGTCAAATGTGATTGTGTCTCTGATGGTCGTCAGTCCTGCCCAGACTTCCCCCTGCGGAGAGCACCACTCAACGTGAAGACTAACACATGTTGGACAGTCCGGTCATTATTTGCTTTTGTGGAGTCCTTCCAAAGCTGCAGCACCAGCGAGCCAAGAGTCTAATCTGTGGGCATCGGAATAACACAGGAATCACATATTGGACAACTTAAAGTAAGGCAGGGGAGCAAACTGTGCGTGGTCATATAACATGAAAACAGCAGGCAGGAAGTGTTTTGCAACAGCGGAAAATCTTCAGGTCCAGTCTGACCACCAGACGGTCACACTTCATCTGGCCTCAGGCTGCGGTCAGCGATACCTTCCCTACCGTACGGCGGGATATGCTGTCATGCACCAGTCAATCGCCTATTTTCTTTCCATCGGCATCGACTCCAGTTCTCCTCTGACATCTCGGGACACTTATGCAGAGCTAACAATCTCTATCCATCCCCACGCAAACATTATTTCATGAGCCTTTTTAGCAGAAGCTCAACTTTAACCCCCCTCCTTTACCTATTTGAAACTTTCTCCTCGCAGCCTCGCTCTCTGTTTGTGGTCAGTCACACTTAATCTAGCTCCATCCATCTGTTTCTCTTCATTCATTTAGTTGGGGCTGTTTTCGATTAAGATTACATCAGGCTTTGACCTATTAGTGTGCCGTGATCCTTTTGAAGTCATTTTGTGGCTACAGGTTAAGCTCAAAGCCCACCACTCGTCTAAGTCTACATAATGCAGACACTATATGGCAGAGAGAGAAAGTGTATACTCGTAGTGTATTAGACCTTCTCAGCCTGTGACCAAAGTGGCCTTTTTTTTTCTACAATCCAGCATCTTTAAATCACAAGAGTGTTCCTGTCATGTGGGAGACCTGCTACGAGGGTCTGCAAACCATTTCGGGCCATAACCCATAATCCGCCCAAGCAATCTGTGAGCTGGAATATACTGTTCATTTAACCTCACATCCTGAGAGTATAGTGATCATGTTTTTAAGGTAACTTTCCCAGCGATATCGTTTCTGTTACATATTAGCAAAACCGCTGTATAGGTTCCCCACTAAGTAATGCAGCACTTAATAATGTCCATTTGTTCTAACAGCGTACATTACATTGATCGAAACCACCTTTGTGACATAAAGAGTGCTTACAGTGACCGACTGAACAGAGACTAGAACTCAAATGATCAGAAATAGGCTGTTTGAAGGGACCGCATTGTACACCACTAGTGCACCGTTTCCATCATTTAGATAACTTTCTATTAAGCTAAAACTTGAGCATGAACATCCAGAGCAATAAGAGGTTGGCCACTATATGAAATCGAATTGTTAAAGTTGAATAAGTATTTTATCATAATGTGATAATGGTCTTTCCTGTCTAACTTCTTACTCCCCGCCCTTAACTGAGCGCATTTTCTCCAGTTTGGCTTTACCCAAATCTAAAAGCTTCCTGCCTTTATAGCTTGCAGCCTATAGGCCAGTGTAAGGCCTCATTCAAAAGCTAAGACCAAAAAAACTGATCGTAGCTTTTTTGGCGCATTTTTTAAGCTTTCTGTCCATAGACATAATACTAATAGACTCCGCCTCCTCACTCCTCCACGTTTGCTATAATAACTAAGTTCGAGGGGGAAATCATGGACGATTTACAAACTCCTCCTTCCCTGCTGTGACGGAGCATGTTCCTAAAAAGGGCATAAGGGCAGGATCTTCACTATAGACTCTGCCCTCGAGTGACGTGTAGTTCGGTCGTAGCCGCGCCATTAGCTCTAATGCTAACGGCCTGTCAATCAAAGTCCGGCCATCATTAGTGTACGAGATTTCTAAAAAATGTTCTTAGGAAAGCCAGCCCGGTTTCTTTTATTGTAAGTAACCCAGCGTTGTCATAGGAGCAATATTGACCTGTAGAAAAAAAAATTGAAACCAGGCTTTACAGATGCTTAAAACGTGTGGAAAGTGCAACGCTAACTAACAGAAAACTAGCTTGTTTTGCCGCCCACATATGGAGCCGCTGCAGCAATGGCGGACAATGGCGGCCCCTAGCGTCGTGGTCTTAACGCAGTGCAACCAGCGACCATTGGTTCATATTTTTGTAGGGTGTTTTGTCATGTGTTTGGCCGCTTTTTCATCACTCTTTAGTCATGTGTTTTTGTCACTTTTTTCTTGTGTTGCTGTTGCTTTTCCAGCACGTTTTTGTCTGAGTTTTTTTTCCATGTTTTTGCTTTTAGATTTGGGTAATGCCAAACTGGGGAAAAGCAGAGGGTGCGAGCCAGGGTCCCAAGATGATTTGAAAATGAAAGGAAAAAAAGAAAAAATCCTACGTTTAGGAACTGATGTTGCCCAACTGACCTCCTATTGGTCAGCCTCCGTCATGCTCTGAGTGGGTAACAGGCAGACTTAACCAATCCCAGTGAGGTGTAAACTCTCAGAAGATGCAGATAACTTTAGATAGCTCTCACACAGATAAAATCCTCCTCAGACCCACAACCTCATCATTTCCAAGACCTTGACATCACCTGGACCCTCTTGTCAGCGGAGACTGACAGAAACATCAAACAGTGCGCCCTCATTACTCCTGGGTCAAAGCGGGGCTAAGTAGCCAATTGGCCGCATCGTGACGCTAAACTGACAAGCATTGGCCAGGCTGTGGCAGGGCAGCATGTTAAAGTCATTTAGACTCATCAGACTAAGTGGACACAGTTGAGTGAGAGGTCTCGAACCTCCTCACGTCTGCTTGTGGCTGGAGTCGTGCGCCAACAACGCTCAATTAAAGTAGGGGACGGAGGACATCATGAGGGTGATGCCTGTTCGACCTTTGTACAGTATATTATGTGTTGTCAGATAATACAAACACATTTAAATACATGTTTTCTGACCGTTTACTATCGCTCAATCATCAGCACAATACAAAATTCATATGATTGCTGTAGAAAGTGTTGGTCAAGTCTGGCTGTTTGTTGCCATTAAGTGGTAAATGCTCATTTGTCTATGTTTACTTGTGGGTTATTTTCAGAAACCTGGTCATTTAGCAAATATATATATATATATACAGTATAATTGTACAAACTGAGAGACAGTGAGAAAAAGGGGGATATAACACAAAACAAATGTGTCCAAATCCAAAATTTAACTGTGGTCATTCCCAGGACGCTGAGCCAAGGCATCACCACTTCAATTGGCCTGACTTTATGAATACAAGCTTCAAAACAGTATGTGGTCAATAATATTGTTTCTGAATTTCTCTCAGTGACCCCACAAGAGGTGAACCATTCTTAGTTCTCAAAAGTTATGACAAAGTAATCCATTTATTTACACAAAAACACACACACACACATTTGCGGCGACATCTCTGTGAGGTCGCTCATAGACGTATTGCCCAGATCCTAACCCTCTAACCCTAATCCTGATCCTAACCCTAACCTAAACCCAATTCTAACCCGAACCTTAAAACCACACCCTGACCCTAAAACAGTCAAAAACAGTCCTTTCACAAAGTGAGAACAGGCCAAAACTCTGGTCTAAAACTCGTGGAGGTCCTCACTCTGTTGCTCCCTGCGAGTACACACACATGCTTGTAATTCTATCTTAGTGAGCACACAGACATAATGTATTACCCAGACCCTAACCCTGAATCTTAAACCCCTAACCCTAACCTTAATCCTAACCCTATTTTAACCAAATTCTAACCCTAACCCTAAAACCACATCTTGACCATCAAACGGTCTTTCAAATAAGTGAGGACCACCCAAAATGTCCTCACTTTACAAAAATGTCCTCACTCTGTTGGTTAAAAACTCAAACTGGTCCTCACAATGTCGTAAGTACAAGAACAACCACAGGCACACACACACACACACACGCACACACACACTCAAATCAGCTGATTTAAATTGCCCTAATCTTGCACCGTGATGTGACCTGGATATGCCAATGTGGTCTAGAATAGCTAAACTGCTTTCAAAGTTCAAAAGAATAAAAAAGTTCAACTGAGTGGCATGTATTTTAGGAAATGGGAAGTCGGACAGTCACACGATCAGACGCAAGAACACGTAAAAGTGCGAATTGATGCCAGTCTGAACAATATTAACCTCATTTACACTTCCTCCTCTTCTGGCACCTTGACTCCTCCCCCTCCTCTTACTACTCTGTCCTGACCTATGTGCCACTGTCATCAAAATAAAATCACCTCCATCACTGTCCCATCAACCCTCTTTCTCTTTACAAGGCTTCTGCGAGAAAATACCCATAGAGGTAAGTCATTTCGATGTATCTTTACTATTACTTCATTTTGCCTTTTATTGATCGATCCTTCTTTGCCCATCTTGTGTTACATTACAGTGGCTTTGTCAGCGGAGATGTTGGCAGGTGGTGCATTAGTCCTGGGCACCATTCTCACAGCTTTACCAGGTAAGAAAGATGTCAATTTTAAATGCATTTTGTTTTATTCCCTTGATTTATTAGTTATTAATCTATATTCTTTCTTCTTTTCTTTTGGTTTTACTATTTCATGTTCTATTTTATGCTTTTTAAGGCACTTCTCTCATTTTATTTTACTATACTGTACTTTACAATTATAATTTGACTATATTTTACTATCTTTTTGAGGATTTTTGGAGAAATTATGACGGAATTATATATTTTTTTCATTCATTATTTATGTGTTGTTGTTTTTTTGCAGTTGTAAGTGTAATATTTTGGGAAATGCTGTTTATAAATTGCAATCAATATATATTAAATATGGAAATAGATACAGTTATACACTTCAAGAGACAAGACTATAAATATATAATATGTAGAAAATAAGTGCTCTAATTTCATACATTTGGGATGATCTATGAAATATGCAGGGAATATGATTTTAATAACGACATACTGTACATTTTGCACCTCCGGTAATCAGGTGCCCTTGCTTTACTCAGGTTATTTATAAGTATTGATTGTCTTTTGTGCAAGGTAGTCATCCGGACAGGCAGCCAGCCGCACACAGGGACACTGAAGCACTTTTAAACTCCACCTTATTATTTTATGTGCTGCTTTACGAGGTCTGATTTGAGGTTTGACATCTCGTACTCAGAGGACTATCGGAGAGGGAAACTTTTCTGTACTTGTTGGAAGTTCGATTTGGTACATTTTACTGTCAAGCCCTCATGACAGGCCTTTCCTAATCCTATGTTGAAGTGTGGAAATGAAAACTGGAGTGGCTTGGGTCATGACAATATTTTTCCTGTCAATAGCGTTATATTTTTGGGCTTAAATATCAGGCCGTATAAAAATGTCATGATTCACTTTCCTTTGGCCACAACCAAACTGTGAAATCAAATCCATGTTTTCAATAGAACGGAAAAGAGCTAACCATTTTTTATGCGGGCAAAACGTTTAGGAAATGCTTTGTTGTTATTCATAATTAAATATAGAAATGGAATTCATCATTAAATTTGTCGACTGACCAATATCTGACCCACAGGAATCCAGAGCGGGTGGAGTGTGACTTTTTCTAGAAAAGATATCTGTGTTTGGGCGGGGACTACAGTCACATTGCCCTGCCGCTTCGACTACCCATCAGGTACTTCCACGTGTTCTTGAAAGTGCTTTTGCTACTCCTCATCATCTTCTAATAACAAGTAGCAAAAGCATCTGTTCCTTTCTTTATTGAAGCTAATCCTATTCCTCTGCTTGTGGCTGTCTCAGGTCACACAGTGAGGAGAGTGATGTGGTTTCGAGTGTCGGCTCAAGCTCGAAGGGAGTTTGCTCATCACAGCGACCCAAACGAGATCAGCCTGTCGTATCGAGGACGGACACGGTACAAAAAAAATCTATACACCATTTTTGCAGCTTTTAAGATTCAATAATGTGATGCGCTCATATGGGGAAGTATTATAGCACTGATTAAAGGGGCTAGATGCAAGTTGACCATTTTATGCTCACTACTGCCACCTCAGGCCATATGTGTAACTGCACCTTCTATGTTAAGCTTGTGCATGACGGCAATTCGGACCCGAAGTGACACCTTTTTGAGTGACAGAGCAGGATTTTAGAGTCAGTTGTGGTGAACAGGTCTGGGCTCATTCTACACATTAGGACATGGCTGGAAAAATACATAATTTTAACATTTTTAAACTCCCTATAGTCCCTTTAAATTATGAATATTTTCAATAAAAATATCAAAAACTACCAATCCTTTACATAAGTGACAAGATCCAGTCATACACAATGTTTAACCTCATACCCCCACATCTCCAGTTGAGCTTTACCCAAATCTAAAAGCTTCTCAACTGGAGAGCAACTGTGTAATGCCTCATTTTAGATCTGGTTAAAGCCAAACTGGAGAAAATGTGCTCAGTTCAGGTGGGGGTTAAGAGGTTAATTTACTGCATCAAAAATCTGACTGAAGGATATCTTGTTTCTATATCAACATTAAAGAATACTGACTCTTACTGGATGACTCCACCTACCTTGCCCAGTGTGTGGCTGATTGGTCGGTGGACATAGGGGCTGATGGCACAGATTGGCAGCCTTGCTTCTGTCAGTGTACCCCAGGGCAGCTGGCACCACATTTGTAACTCACCACCACCAAGTATGTAGAGAAGGAATAAGGTAGTCAATGTTTAGTGCTTTGAGGAACTCATCAACTCCAGCTTGCAGAGAGATATATTCTAAGCCCTTATCATTATTATTATTATTCATTATTGCTCCAGGGGTAGGAGAATGTTGGGTATAATCTGAAACCCAGCCCATGTGTTTCAGCTACATTGGTGGTAGTTACTCCAGCTGCTCGGTTCAGATTCGCGGTGTAAAGTTGAGTGACGCGGGCGAGTATCACTTCAGGTTTGAGACAGACCAACCTCTGGGGAGATGGACGTCCCCCGACACCATCACTCTGGACGTCACAGGCAGGTTCACATTTAATGTTTCGCTCAAAACGTCACCGCATGTTACGACAGCTGTGTTCAGTTCTCATTCTCTAATGCTCTGTGTGTGTCAGACCTGCAAGTCCAGGTGCATCCAGCACGGACCAGGAACATGTTCGGCTTCGGGGAGACGGTGTTTGTCGGCTGTCAGGCCACGGGGTGTGCTGCTCCAGGACGAAGCCTTGCTCTGTACAGGTGAGTGTGCAAAAAAAGATCAGGTTAGTTTGAGTAGTTCTTGGGTAGCTCTGTAAACAAAAATGGAAAAGGGAGGTTCATATAAAACTTATCTCACCCCACAAGGCACTCATAGCATTTTGCATCAAGGAACAATCCCCATTTCACACTCAACATAATGTACATTCAGAAAGGTTTGCACCACTTAAGGCTTGATAGCTGTCTTGAAGAATGCAATAAACGATATTATTGTGTTATATTCCTTAAACACTTCAACCATTAAATTTAAGTTAGTAAGTTAAGTGAGCAAATAGCAAAAAGTACAGACCAAACCAACGCAAAAATGGGACCAAATTGGAAACATTTTAACTAACACCGAGCTTAAGTTACTGTGCATTTTTTTTGCTCTAGGCTGTTTTAGTGCTAATCCTAGCTTGATGAAAGTCCTTAGTGATTTTGTAACATCATAACTTCAGCATGGATGTTGTGTCGCCTATGATTGTGATAACAATAATTTGGCGACATATTGTGCATTGTCTAGCTTCATGCAAACACAAAGCTGGTGTCTTGGCCACAGGCACATCGGCAGTTACATTGCCAGTAGTTAGGATTAAACCTCTAGCCTAGTTGGACAGCTTGAGTAATGGGGCTCCCTCTTTGTGGAACAAAAGCTTTGTATATATAAATCACAACTTATATTTTTTTCTATCAGGAATGGGCTCAACCTGGGCTCCTATGAGAAATGGATGATTATCAACAGATTCGACAAGCCTCACAGTGGGGCGTACACATGTCGACCTATCCCACCACAGAATGTCCAGTCTTCGCCAGTCTCCTTAGATTTGGGATGTCAGTAATCTGTTAATTCAACATTTTATTTCTATTATGTGACCACATTAATGATCTAAATGTTCCCTGGTAAAATGGTGTTCTTAGATGGTCCACGCTTCACAACGATATCAATGTACCCGATGGGGGAGTTGATGGAGGGCATGTCTGTCACCCTGACCTGCAGCAGTGATGCCGCCCCTCCTGTGGAGAGCTTTGCTTGGTTCAAAGGTACAGATCAAATAGCATGAAATGTTATTAAATATTATATAACAAATGATTAATTTGTATTTCCATTAGACATGGACAGTGGCAGTATCCCAGACAGTTTCAGACCCCAGCTTCACCTGCTCAGTCTAAAATACACAGACAGAGGAGAGTATTTCTGTGTGGCCCGTAATTCACTGGGGACTGATCGGTCAAGACCACTCCTGCTCAATGTCACATGTGAGTTAGACACATGAAATAATCTACTGCTATCATAATGGGGCCTGTTTTCTTAATGTTTACAAGGGGACGAGCATTTGCACAGACTCAAAAGTACAGTCCAGTTTTACTGCCACTGTGTTCTGATACTTTGTAATGCACTTAGTCACTGATTAGAAATATAATTTACCACATCACGGGATGCTCCAGTGTAAGATGGTCACCATTTTCTGAAAAACAGGTTTTGGTTTGTTTTGTTTTCATGATGCACATTTTATTAATTTATAATTTAGAGCTTTCATAGACTCATTTTAATCTCACAAAGAAATAATCTATTTATTATTATTTTTTAACACTTACACTGTTCCAGTAAAAGCTAGGTTTATAAACTTCAATGCACTACTTTACTTACCATGTGCAAAACAAGTGAACAAGTGAAGCTAACATTAGCTAACTCTAGCTAAACATCAACATAACCTCGCGGTTAGTAGAAAATTCATTATTGTGTATTTCGAAACAATAAAACAAATAACAACAGCAAAATAATAGCATAATAATAGTATAGAATACTAAAATACTAGAATAGTTTTTCTATTTTTCCATGTCTTTTCCCATTTCTGACCTTAATGTTTCTAGTTCCTCCCAAGAACACACGTGTGGTGGTGACTCCTTCACGGGACATCAGAGAGGGGTCATATGTGAATCTCAACTGCAACAGCCAAGCCAACCCCCCGGCCAGCAGGTAGGAGTGTTTTTTTTTTTGCATTTTTATTTAGGCCTATCTTTTATTACTTTATTTTTGACACAGAAACATACTAGAAATCAAAGTAAAATCTAACCCTAACCATTGATCTTCATCTATCAATAGATTCACATGGTACCGGATCCATGGAGACCAGGCCTTGGTTCAGGGAACAGTTCAAAACCTGACTTTCCCTTCAGTCCGTGCTCATAATGGGGGACAGTACTACTGCACAGCATGGAACCCCTTTGGATACCAGACCTCCCTTTTCTTCACACTCACCATTCTCTGTGAGTATAGAGCGCTTACAAAGCCTCAAAAGGAGATTACAAAGTTGTTACGTTTTAATGAGAAACCCTAATCTTTGGCTGTTGTTTTTCAGATCCGCCCAAAAACACCTCGGTTTGGGCCCGTCCCTCAAGTGTGGTGGATGCTGGTCGACCCTTGACCTTAACCTGCAGCAGCCAGGCCAATCCAGCAGTGGACAATTTCACCTGGCATCGCTTACCTCTTGAAGGAAGCTCTGGACAATGTGAGTTTGAAAGATAAAGGGTGTCTGTACTATTCTTCTTATAAAAGACCGGTTGTTTGAACATTTTGAAACCAAGTCTAATGGGATTATATCAGGTTTAATCCTGGGCTGAAGCAAAGTCTAAAAAAGGGCTAATCCAGGTCTAAAATCATTATTACGCATGGTTTGTTTATTTGGTTGGGACAGTGATTATTATTGGACATGCGTGAGACGGAGCCAGGACAAAAAACATGATTAGCATTGTCTAAATTAAACAAAGACTAGAATTGCAGAGGAGTGAGTATCGTGTGAAGCAGCCCGAGTAAACACTGTAATAGAAAACTCTCAACACATGTCCCTCAAATTGACACACGTCTGCTTCCATTTTGGCAACGGTAAAATAATAGTTACATACATACTTTCCCCTTGCACGTCACCACAGTCAATTATTTTTATGGACGCCGGCTCTTTGATAAACAACATCCCTACGATATCTTCTCCAGTTCACTAATAGTAATGATTGTCTAGTAGTTTCTTCAATTCAAAAGTTATAGTAAAGCACTGAAAAAAGCTTAGAAGTACTTGCATTTTATCTTTTAAAATGAAAACGATGAGCCTTTATTTAGCATATATTCCCGAGCAAAACATAGCATTTGACCTCAATTGTATTCTCATGCAACATGAAACAGTAAAGCTTGTTTGTCTCCATCGGTGCAGCATGGGGCATCCGGTCAGGCCCTACCTTCACCTTCTCTGAGGTCGGTCCTGAAGCGAGCGGGCGGTACTACTGCGAAGCCAGAAATAGAATCGGAGCCCACAGCTCTCCTGTCCTCACCGTGAGAGTCAGAGGTGATCAACAAGACACTGCTCTGTTTGGGCTTCAGCAAAAACACAGAATTAGCCTTGTAATTAGGTGTTGAGGTTCCCCTTTAAAGTCATAAAGCATTTGGGTGTTGACGGTAATGGAGGAGATGAGGTGTTGCTGTGAAGTTTTGTAAAATGACTTCATATTCAGCTGCTTTTGGTTTTTGGTGAAAAATGCGTCGTTCTTAGCCTTCTGTATCGCAACCTTTTTTTATTTTCTTTGAAAGCTGTCTAATAAGCTGATATGTATTTGGCCAGTGGTGCATAACATGAATCCCAGCACCTGTCCCCAAATACGTCATAATCAGTGCTAGAGCAGCCTCCAGTATTTCAATCTTAGTGATTTAATTTTAAAACTTTTTGACTTTCAAATGAGGAATTGCATGTTCATGATGAAACTTGAGCTTGTGTCCTCATACACAACTGAAGGCAACCCACGTTCACTTGCAGTTGTCTTTTTAAAACCACTGATAGCACATCATACAGACACTACCTTAACTAAAAGCAAAAGAAAAAGTCACTTATTACTTAAACACCCCCGCCTTACCCAAGCACATTTTCTCCAGTTAGGTTTTACCCAAATCTAAAAGCTTCCTGACCTTTGAGCTTACAGCCTATAGGCCAGTGTGACAACTCACAAGACCTACAAAACATTTTTGTTGCATCATCACCGCCTTTTTGTCGCATTGTTTTAAGCATTTCCGTTGTGGTTTCGTAGTTTTTTTTTAGTCATGTTTTGGCCACTTTTTCATCGCACTTTTGTCACCTTTTTGACACTCTTTCCTGGCTTTCTGGCTGTTGATTTTTTGTTGCTTTTTCATCATATTTTTGTTGTGTGTTTGATGCTTTTTTCTTGTGTTACTGTTGCTTTTCTAGGACATTTTTGTCGCTTGTTTGCCCTGTTCTTGTCACATTTCAGAAGAGTTTTTGTCATTATTTTTTGTTGCGTTTCCATCGCTTTTTTTGGTCACTTTTTCATCTAATTTTGGTCATGTTTTTGTCGTTCTTTTGCTACTTTTTTGCTTTTAGATTTGGGTAATGCCAAACTGGAGAAAACGCGCTTGGTTAAAGGGACTATACGGGGTTTAAAAATATGAAAATTAAGTATTTTCCTCCCTCTACATGTTCCAGCCATGTCCTACTGTGTAGAATGAGCTCAGACCTATTCAGCACAACTGCCTCTAAAATCACCGTAATAAATCCTTTTCGTAGTCCCTCTGGGGGTAATACAAGTGTTAATGGGATGATTGGGGGGTCTTTCATCTCCCCCCGGTGTCTCTGGCCAGAAAACCATACTTGCAACTTGATTGCCACCGGGTCAGAGCCACCAATGCAAACTAATGGAATCAGAAAGAAGAGCCTATCAGGCTAACGGGCAAAGCTAACTGCGGGCCAGCGCCTCTTAAACAGTATTTACTGCCAAGTTTGAGTGAAAACAATTATCTCCATTGTGTAACTGGATATACAATATATACACTTATGGCATCTAGGGGCATGAGTTACTTAGTACTACTTTAATATAGAACCTGCAATTACGCGTAAGATCTGAGGTGGCAGTAGTGAGTATAAAATGACATTGCATCTAATCCCTTTAAGGGGTTAAATATTGCTTAGATCAGTCTGACAAAACACAGTTAAAGAGTTGAAATGATTTTCTTTAGTATCACAAGAAATACACACGATCAAACTCCTGGCACAACATTTAGTACTTAAACTAATACAATGATTTGAATGTGTCGACTCTTTACTGAAGATATTGGTAAAAAAAAACAATTTTCCAAATATGATTAAACTTTTATGTGGAAATAAATGCATCACTCCTCAATGCCCACCTCTGGCATGGATGATAAGTAACAGGTGACGAAATCTTTCTGTCACTTTGAAGTAAAATTTCTGGTCATCGTTGTGAAAATGTCTTTATGATTACAGAGTGTTTTTTCAATGAGTCATGGTGCGTCACATTAAACCTCTGAATATGAGGGGGGAGAGCGGGAGGTGATGAGGTGTTGTGGAAAACTGCTATTTGAGTCTAGACAGCTAAAGAAGTGGACTTAAGTTTGGAAATCACAAGTGGAAACACAAGTATCAAGTCTAGACACCAGCGACAGGATGTGCCATTTTTCACTTTCTCTGTTACTATTAATGTATCTGTGATATTTCTATTCTTTCCTTATTGCTCAATTTCCTCTTCAGTCATGCTCATAACCTTTCTTATTTGGCGTGTCCAGGCCGACTTAAGGTCATTGCCCTGGCGTCAGCCGTGGGTGTGTCTGCGGGACTCATCACTCTGACTGTAGCCGTCATGATAAGGTAAAAAGAAGCTCATACTAATGCACTGGTTCTCAACTGGAGAGTCGGGACCCAAAAGTGTGTCAGTGGATCGCGGGTCTTTGCCAAATATCGCTGTGGATGAATTGTTTTGATGCTTTTGTTTGCCTTATGATCAAAGCTCAAATCAACAGAACTTGGTGTTGAAATCTGACAGTTTAGATGTACTTGCAAACATGATTTTAGGCCTACACTGTCTGAGAACCACTGCACAAATACACACATTTTACACTCATTATTTTGCACTGTTTTGAAGCCTAATTTAGTATTGTTGTTTTGTCAGTAAAAACATGCACAGAGTGGACATGGAGTCTGAAGAGGCTCCGACAAAGGTATGAGCATTTTCCCATTAATACATATATATAACCTCTTAACCTTTCTCCAGGTCAGCATTACCCAAATCTAAAAGGCCAGAGTAACGCCTCATTTGAAAGCTAAGACCTAAAAAACTCATCTAAACAGATCTTTTTCCTCATGTTGTTGTCACTTTATTGACATTTTTAATTTCATTACATTTTTCGCTTCTTGTCACTTTTCTGTCACTCTTCTGTTGCGTTTTCATCACATTTTTATGTCACGTTTTGTCCCCTTTCTATTGCTCCTTTGTGGCTTTTTTATCACTTTGTCGTCACTCTTTTGTTGCATTTTCATCTTTGTTTTTGTCTCTTTTTTTTGCTATTTTGACACCTTTTTTAAGAAGCTTTTAGATTTGGGTAAAGCCAAACTTGAGAAAATGTGCTCTGTTCAGGTGGGGGTTAAGAGATTAAACTTATTACCTTTTGCCTAAATGTATAATCCTATTTGGGGTAGTTAATTAATCTTAGAGCAGTGCTTCTTAACTGGAAGTCAGGACGCAGAAGTGGGTTGCAGGACCATTTATTGAAGGCCTTGGACAGTCGATAAATTGTTTTTGATCAGCATTACTTGATTCAAAAGAATTATTTATTATATCAGGGCCTGGCTTTGTATTTGATTCGTGGCTCATCACGTTAACTCTAAACTCTCGCTCTTACCTCTTCTCTGTTTTATCTTCGTGAGTACAGCGCCCCTCATTGACAGAAGACACCATGTTTTCCGAGTTATCCCAACAACCGATGAGAAGAGGCAGAATGGACAGCATCATGGTGTGTCAACAAGTCAACAAGTAGAAATGCCCTTTAGTTTTATTGTATCATTTGAGTTATTGTGCGGATATGCTTGTGTCAAAGGAAGAACCAGAGGATCTGAGTGACTGTTCACACCCGGACATTGTCCCTCTGAAAGACGCTCTGCCGATCCCTGTAGACGTCCCCAGCTGTTCATCAGATTACATCAAAGTGCATTACTCAAAAGCATCCAGGTCTGTGGATCTAAGTAACGCACTTCTCATATCCGTCACATTGTCCCTGCGTGATCTGTGCTGCTGTTTTATACCCACAGTGACAGCATTTTATTTTACTGCTTGTATTGCCCTTTCACCTCTTACATCTTTTTACATTGTTCTCCTGTCAGCACAGCCTTTTTCATCAGTTCCTCTTTCCACTGTTTCCACTCATTTCAATTATTCCCTTTCTCTCTGTTTTACTTCGTCCTCTTTGTGATCTGTAACACCCTCTGTCCTGTTTATGAGCGGACAGTAAATCTTTTCTCAGTTATGATTTCTGGGTAAAATGGGATCAACTTTAAGCCCCTTGATCTGAGTCAGATGTCCACACCCAGGCTCATATGATTTCCCTTTGTCGCTTTAGCGCTGAACAGGTGCACTTCACCAACATGCCTCTAGGTGGAGACAGGAAACCAAAACCCTGTACCAACGTTGTTTACTCTTCACTGCCTCAGCATCTACTGACTGCCTCTCACTACAGGTAAGAAAACCCTTTGAGTTATTATCGTCATATATCACTACATTTATTTAACACTAGTTTTGATTTCCTCAGGTGTCTGGAATGAACTCGAGGGGCGACAATTCTCTCAAAACGATCTACAGGAATTTACAGGATCTGGTTCTTCAGACTTCAGATTGATCACAATACAACTACGCCGAACAGAACATTAGTCTAAATGAAGACTTTGAACTGTGTGTCGGTCCTGATGATATGTCCACTGAACTTAATAAAATACTATACGCAACAGGAAATGGTCTTTTGCTCAAACGTCACGGATCCTTTAAAATGTCGTCACATAAATGCAACATGCCGAGGCTGACCAAGACCCCACTCTGCCACTGCCTCTAAAAGAAACATAAAGTCCTTAACACTTTGTCCCTGATGATTTTGGTTGTGAATGAGGAAACTATTAGTGTCTCTGATTTTTAAATAGTGAAAACATTTTATAACACATAGACATAAAAGAAGTTGAGCTTTGTGGCCTTTTTTATTATAAGGTGTGGCAGTGGCCTAATTTTTTATCTTTAGCTATAAATAACACCATATAATCAGTACCTGACCCGTTTAATCTCACACAACAAACCTTGTAGAGTTGCGGATAATAATAATATTGATTTTACATAATGGACAATCTGAATCTGAAAAGAAGAAGTAGTGAGTTGTGACCACAACCCCATATTTGCATTTGTACATTTTGTGTTTGGGAAATAACCTCAGCAGTGGGGAGGATGAAGAAACTAACTTCTCCTTTTCAAATGACAGACAATGGATTTAGTCTGTGGTCTTTTTAATATGTCTTGACAGCGCCATTCAGTGAGTACTAACTTAGTATTAACAAATAACTGAGAACTTAGCAGGGCTTTTATTGTTGCTGTGAAATAGTTAAAAAAAATATGTGGCATCTTCTTGTTATTGTGCTGGTCATTTTCCCAGGTAAGAAACCTTTGTAAAAGTTGATTGTGAAGGCATCAACAAGGATTTAAATATAATCAAACTTTTCAGGTGTCTGTGGAGGCTGGAGTGTGACCATTAAGGACCAATGTTTTCTGAGAGGCACATCTGCTGTGATTCAGTGCTCTTACGACTATCCATCTTGGCAATCAGTCAAAAAAGTTGCATGGTTCAAATATTCTAGTGACTTGTCTCTGCAGGTTTTAACCTCTTATCCTTTTCAATTTGTTGGTGATAAGAGCCATAACTGCAATCTAAGGATTAGTAACATCCATCACACAGATGCAGGATGGTACAAATTTAGATTTGAAACCAATTGGGACAAATGGATAAGCAAATGGCCGGCCGCTATATCTGTAAGAGGTATGATATGAAGTGAATTTAGACTTCTCTCTTTATAGTTCTTTTTGTCATAATCTATGATAATATTTTATGCTATTTTATGCTTTTTAGATGTAATTGCATCTGTTCAGCCAGCCACCGTGACAGAAGGAGAGGTCGTGACACTGACTTGCCGTTCAGGCTGCAATACACAAACAAACATTCAGTCTGTCTGGTTCAGAGAAGGACAATCAGTGAGAAACTTTCAGTTCAGAGCAAGTAAAGAAGATGCTGGGAGTTACACTTGTGCCCTGTCGGGACAGGAACACGTCCGATCAGGTGCTGTGTCTCTAAACGTTCAGTGTAAGTTCATGCAGATTAAACATATTTCATTGTAGATTGACTTCTAGTTGATAATATCCTGTGTGTGTTTTTAGATGCTCCTAAGAACGTCATGTTGTCGACGAGTCCGTCAGACGACATCATGCTGGGGAGCACAGTGATCTTTTCCTGCAGCTGTAGGGCCAACCCCCCTGTGGCACACAGTGGCTACAGCCTGTTTAAAGATGGACATTTTATCAGTGATGGACCAAACCACATCATCTCTGAGGTCCAGCTTAGTGACAGTGGACTGTACTATTGTCAGGCTGGGAATGACATCACTTGGACAGGCAGCAGGCTTTTTCAGTCCTCTACAACTCGTGTAAATGTCCAATGTAAGTATGAATATCATGTGCAAACAACTGAACAAGAATTATATTTCTATATGGCAAAATATCAATATGGCAAACTGTGTAGCTCAGGCTGAATGCTTGGCAGTATCCTTTCATTTGTGTGTTTCAAATGCAAAAGAACTGTGAATTAAACTACAAGAAAAGTCAATATTACTATGAAAGAAATACATCTTCACCCAATCATGGCCAACAGTCCAATGCGGGGACTTTATAAACATTCTCAATTTGTTATGTTTTCCAGACGCCCCAATGAACGTTTCCATCTTGGTGGATTCAGCTGAAGTCACTGAAGGCAGCGATGTGAACATGACATGCCACAGTTCTGGAAACCCGCCAGCCTTTGGTTACACATGGTACAGAATCGACTCGGCCTCCTCCTCTGTGGTCCTGTTGGACACTGGGCCGGTCCTGTTTCTGTCCCCCGTGGAGGCGTCCCACTCAGGACAGTACATGTGCCACACATGGAACAAGCACGGAGAAGACAACTCCACTATGCTGCTGCTGTCGGTGCAGACCAAACACTGTATGTAGCACAGTGTCTCTGAAACTAAATATCTGATCTCACTCAGGGGCTCCCACACATCATAGAGACCCACATATCAATGCAGACAGCTGGACACCCCCACAGCAACATGTAATCAGAGCTTGCACTAATCTCAAGGGTCAACACATTTAAAATCTGCATATCAGTAATAACACACATACATTTTAGCTGCAGTTGTTCTAGGCAAGGCAAGTTTATTTGTAGAGCACAATTCATACACAAGGCAATTCAAAGTGCTTCACAGTTGCATAAAATTACAAGAAAACAGATCAAAATCAATAAAACATCAACATAAAGTTAATCAATCACAGTGAAAGGCAAGAGTGCAGATAAAATACTTTCAGTTGTCAAATGCACGAGTAAAAAGAACTGTTTTCAGCCTGGATTTGAACATTGTCAGAGTTGAGGCCTGTCTCACATCCTCATGAAGACAGTTCCAGATTTTAGCTGCATGAAACTGAAACGCAGCCTCACCGTGTTTATTATTGACTCTGGGAACCACCAGGAGACCCCTCCCTGAAGTTCTAAGGGCCCGAGATGGTTCATACGGCTGTAACATGTCAGAGATGTACTTCTGCGCTAAACCATGAAGAGACTTGTACACGAACAGAGATGTTTTAATTATATTCTCTGAGCGACAGGAAGCCAGTGCAGAGACCAGAGCACTGGACTAATATGTCATTAGACTATATTCTATGTCATTTGCTGAATTGCATTTTTAAATTATAAAATACATTATACTCTTCTCATCTGAAGCTTCTTGACACTGTTATCTGTTCTTAGCAGCCACATGGATCCCCATCTTGACAGGAATCGGAGTGTCCCTTTTGATCGCACTTGCGCTCATGCTCCTGTTGTACTGGTGAGTCACACTTCAGATTCAGAAAAATGTATTTGTTCCCAGGAGGTTTTAAGAATAAAAACAGACAAATCAACAACATGTCAATCAACAACCAAGCAAGAACATAGCACCGGCAGTCATGTGTGTTCAGATGAATGTCCTTTGTGCGACTGTATTTGATTATTTTGTACTTTTACTTTTGTGATGAAACAAAGGCATCTACTCTCTAAGATAAAACTCATTGTCGCTTTACAGGAAGAAGCAGATAAGGCGCCCAGACAAAGTGAGCTCTGCACAGGTCACTGCACTTTTACACAGGAAAACAAGACAGTATTTAAAATGTTTTTCAGGGCTTTGACTAAGACTGAAAAAAACCCTAAGAATACTACAATTACTCCAACCACTTCTACTGCTACAATAGTAAATATCTAATGTCCCACATCGACAGACAACTGAGCGTGATGAAAGAGACTCTGTGGCTGCTGAGACTGACCACATTTACGCCAACGCACACGTGTTTCAGAAATATCCCACCAATGAAGACGCAGATGCATATGTAAGTTATTTATTACGTATTTAATATTTTCAACAGTCCAGACTTTTTATTTGTATTTTCTTCTTTTCAGAACTCATTACCCGAAGAGGTATTTTACACAACAGTGACGATAAAACCCAAAAAGCCAAGTCGGGAAAGTCCAAAACAGTAAGTTTCTTAATGACACATGTTTTTTCTATTTCAAGACACAGATTTGAAAGTAACACAACTTCTGTCCTCTCGTCTTAGAACAATTTCCCCAGAGAAGAATGACACTGTGATCTATGCCACTATTGCCAAATCCAGTTAAGAAACAGTCTGTGTCCACCACAGTATTCATCAACCTGTGTGTACAGCATTCCCGGCAGAAACGTCCTGAGTTTAACTGTAAAACTAAGATTTAAATACGTTTTGTACATTTAATATTTTTAATTATTTACTTATTATTTTTTTGGTGCTTAATTTGCAATGTAATTTATCTGAGCAATAAAATTAACAAAATATCTCTGTGGATTGAAATCAGATTGGTAAGAAATGACAACGATCATTATAACAAACGCCTTTAATTAATAAAATTTACAGATCTGTATTTTACACTTGGTATGCACAATCTTATAACGGTTTGTTTGGAAACAAGAGGCATTACTGACGTCTCTGTTATTCAAAGAAGTGCTCTCTGTAAATCAATTAATTTCCTTACATTAACAAGACACAAACTGATATTTACAAAACTAAAAGAAAATACTGTTTTGACAACATTAACACATTGTTTTAGGGCTTGGCCTGTCTGTTAATGGCAGTCCTGGCTGTCACTGAGGAGCAGGTATAAAGGTATATATTTATCTTTTAAAAGCCTTCACAGTTCAGATTTTAAGACACCACAAAACACATCAAGATTTTGTACAAATGTAAAAATGTAGCTTCTGTGTCTTCAGTCTCTGCTGCAGTGAGGGTCGAAGGATCTTTAGACAGTTCTTTTCAAACCATGTTTGGCTGAGAAGGCTCATGTCCGGGCCATTTTGTGAACTCCTGGTGAGTTTTGATAATTCTACAAAAGATCAGAGTTTGCAGCTTGTTAATAGTAAAAAACAGATTCATTCACAAAAGGAAATTAGTCTCTCACTGACCCTCATAGCAGTGGATATCCAGGGCAGGAAACGGGACACTCTTGTGTACACACCAGGTTTTTTGGGCATCGCGCAGCCTGTGCCCCAACTCACCACCCCAAGCAGACGATATCGACTCATCTTAGACAGACAGTCCTCAGCCACAAAAGGACCACCACTGTCCCCCTAAAAACAAACATGAAGGGTAGAGCAAGTCTAGATTAAATACATCACAATCAACTACAATTCAGATGTAACTTATTAGACCTAAAGTCAGGGCACCTCTGACCTGACAAGCGTCTGTGCCCCCTTTCTCAAAGCCAGCGCAGAACATGGTGGTGGTGATCTGGTTGTCGTAATAATCTGGAGCGTTACACACAGCGTCACTTATGATGGGCACATGGACCTCCTGAAGGACGTCTGCCAGATTACCTGAGAGTGGCCTCAACATTATTACTACAATGCTAAACATAATACTCAAGTGCAAGAGCAAGTTAATGACTTACCGTAGTAGCCTACGTTTCCCCAGCCTGTCACTGTCCCCAACTGACCATCTATTAGTCTCTGGCCATACGCTGGCAGGCACACGGGCTGGATGTTTTCTAAACACAAAAACACACAGAAAGGCAAGATCCAAATTTACATTTCTGGCAGATCAAGGGAATTCCAACACATTTCACACGATAAAAAATAATAATAAAAGTAGACCACTAGATGTCAGCCTTGACCTACTTTTAAAATGGAGTTGAGGTCTTTTCAAAAGACTTTCAATTGAAGGAAATGTCACAAGACACTTGAGACTTAGAGATGAGAATCAGGTGGAGCATCCAGGACAGTTGTCCTGGGCCTCAGGGACATGGTGCGAAAATAGGCCCTGCAGTTTAATTTGCTGTAATTATGCTGCTCCTCTCAAAGATATTGTCCAGGGCCTCATCAGCAATTTTCAACAATACCAGATTATAATTATGTGGTCATAATAAGGCATGTTTTGTAATTTAAGACGGACAACATGAATGCAGTGGAAGCATCTAATTCAATCTTGATACAACTGTGTTGCATAAAAGAGTTTCTGTCCAGGATACTTTCGTAAAGGATTCTGGTAACTTGAAACTCTTAATCAGCACAGTAATTGTCTCTACGGTATGCCACATTTCCCTCTTCCTCATCTGTCAGAAAAAACACTGAACACCATAACATGCTTGTGTTTGCTGCTGTGTCCTACCATTGAAGGTCAGAGGCTGAGTTAGCGCCAGGACAGCGATGTCTCGGCTGTTGTCATCAATGTTAGAGTCGACAAACGGGAGGTAGCTGCTGTGATACACAATGGTCTTCACTTCAGCCACATTCGCATTGACAGGTTTGATGGATCCCAGAAGAACTCGCCAACGATTCACAAAACGGTACCGCCTGACAACAACATTTAGTGCAACATTCAGTATATACTAGAGAGGGCCTTAGAAGTCCAATTGACATCTGTAAGGCGAAAATAACTGAAATACACACAGTTTACATAAAAAAAGACATGTAAATGTAAAAGAGTGCAGTTTTATGCTGTTTCTGCCAAATAAACATTTTTATAGGGAAAGTTAAAAAAAAACTTCCACAAGTTCCACATAGTTTATGATTGTGACTCACTCGGGGAAGCAGTGAGCCGCAGAGACAATCCAGCGGTTGGAGATGATGGAGCCTCCGCACTGGTGCACCCCGTCATACTGCAGACTGACCTGCCACGGCCAGCTGCCCTGCCTGCTGTCCACTCCCCCCACAATCCGGTCCACCGCGAAACTACGCCTCCCACAGTCTGAAATACAATGACAGTGTATATTACATACTACATGTACAGCTAATACAGACTGTGTACAGGTTTAACCTGCCATTCATTTATTGATATTTCTGCACTTTACCTTGGCACAGTATTGTCAAGACCTCTCTATTCTCACAGTCACTAGAATAAAAAGCAAAAGTTGATGTTTAATTTATGACACATTTTCAACAAGTTCAGAGTGAAAGTAAAGACTTTTTTCACCATGGGAAAAGCGAGTCTTTGATTTTCTTGCCGTAGCTGAGCTCATTTGTTCGAACACAGAAAAACTCTCCTCCATCTCCACTGGCCTCTGGGACGGATGTGACGGAGTAATTCACCACACTGTGAAGTGCAAAATATGTTCTATAATCCACTTGCATTATTAAAAACACATTGTTTTAGGTCACTGTTCTCACCTTATAAATCCTACTTCCTCACAGCTGATGCTCGCCAGCAGCTCATTGGCCGAAGAGGAACATATCTGACGCCATCTTTTTTGAGTGGAGTCAAAAACTCGAAGGCGCTGGTCAGGTAAGTTTACCTGGACTGTGTGAAAACATGTTTAAGTGTTTTTGTACATTGTTTTTGTACAACATTTTTGTCACTGGTGTCTTTTTCCAAATGTATATTCTTTATTCAGTCCCCTCTGACTCAAGTCACTCTTCTGTTGTGGTTGAACTCCCAAGCTCTGAAGCTCTGACAGCATCACTCACTAGCGTATACTCTATAGGGCCATTGCATCCTGGTTCACTTACCATCGTAAAAACCTGCATCTTCCTCCATTGTACAATATGACACTGGAGAAAACAAAAACAGGTAAAGATAATTAGTTGATTCAAAGCTTGTGGTTGGATCTATATTCATGTGTCTGTGGTTGTTTTGAGCAGATACGCCCTCTGACCTAAGGCCCAGACGGCTGTCCCGATGGCTCCCAGGGTCATGAGGATCACACATAATCCAGTGACCCTACATGGAGTCAGCACACAGGTCAGGGAGATCGCCCTGCTCCCTGAAACACATACAGTAATCCTTAATACACCATGTTAGAAACTCTATTATTGGCTGAGCAGATTCACACAAAAATACATATACAGTAAACATATATTTTAGGGATCTAAACCTGTTTTAACGATTATTAGCTGGAACAAGTCTGTCACATGGATAAAGACTAACATTACTGAAAAACATGCACCCACGTACGTAGCAAACATCAGTTATTGACAGCCATACATGGCGTAGTCCAACTAACTTTAAAAATATATACTTTTGTAACATATTCGTTAAAATCAGAGAACTGTATTCTGAATAATCTGCATTATATTTTTGTATCAATCTGGCGAATGATTACAAAAATGTAGGCTTGTTGGAACGGTTTTAATGAAATTATTTACCACTAATTAGGAACACACAAAAGCCCTTAACAAATGCACACCAGGACCCAGCAGATCACAGCACATCACTTGACATCTGCAACTCTTGTGTGACTAGTCTTGATTTTAGGAAAGTAACTGTATTCTAAATACTCTAAACAAAACCGTAGTAGTTACTCAAAATGAGTATTTAACACGTATTCTAAATGCTGTATGTATTCTGTTATGGGGAGTACCCCAACACTGTATATTTGTTGTGCAAAACGTCACAAAACCATTAACATTTCTGATCACTTTTAGATGAGTGCTGTGAGTAACACATTTAAAGGTTTGAGCCAAATTTAGTATTAAAGCATTAAAGTAAATATTAAATGAAATATTAAATATTCATTCATGGATTTAGCCGTCATTCTATTGAATCCAATGCATGTTGAATTTTTTCAAACCAAGTAGAGAACTCTTGACTGACGAAGCTTATGCAAAAATAACTCTCTATCTCTGTGTTCACTGTTGGCATAACATTTTATGACAGTGTGCAAAAAGTACAAGTGACACTGGCTGGATCAATAGTCTAAAGTCCTACTTTTTTAAAAGCCAGTACAAACTTTTCAGTTGGAAAGTGGTGCCATGCACAGAAAAGCACAGAGCACCTGCCTTTAATCTTAGAAAAGAGGCAGTCAAGCTGACCCACAACATGATCAGACCTGGTCAAATGGAGCGCATGAAATCAATGAAGATTTAACTTTATGTGCCAAAGTGCATCGTTTTTTAATGTATGTTACAGAACAGGTTCAATGATAACAGTAAGAAGGCTTCTAACACAAATACACACGCTACATTTTTTGCTTAACGTTTTACAAGAGCTTACAACAACTGTGTTTCCCAACCAGCGGAGCGGGAACCCCAGGGGGTATGGGGTCGTTGGAATGATTTCAGATTTTAAAAAAAATAATTTCAATATGATTATAGAAGAAAAGTTCATTTTAGTGGTACTTGCCTATAAAAAAAAAAATAGCATTTAAGAGTGTTTTAGCCCAACAGACCAATAATCTGAGTTCTGAGTTGATCATTTTCTAAATAATTTCCAGCACCCTCTACTCAACGGGTTAGTTTGAGTAGAAATGAAGGGCTCAAGACAAATAAGGTTGGAAACCACTGCCTTACAACACTAAGACAACTATGAATGATATAATTAATATATACCTGATGAAGCACATCCACACACAACGACAACTTAAACAAAAGTTTCCCAGCTCAGTCAGCTGTATGAAAACAGCTGTGGTGCACACAGGGCCACGGCAGAGCGGGTTCAACTGTCTCTATTTCAGGGAAGTCCAGGTCACAAAGGAAACTTTCAAAACAGTTTCACAGGTTCAGTAAACATTTCCATTGGGCTATACATTAACGCAACAGCACATTCATCACGTGTATCCCAGCATGCATTGTTTTACCTTCTGATTAGGTACACAACTCTTTCCTTTTTCCAGACTAGAGGAGATTCACATTTTAAACCGGCCCCAGTGACTGATTATCATCATCATATGAGATTGTGTGATGGTTTTTGTTTTGCATCATCATTGTGGTCTTCAGCCAACACATCCGACACTCTTTAAACCATGGTTGTGAATTTCAGCACTGATCTAATTAAATTGTCAACACCAATGCATTAAATCAGGCATTTGCCATAATCAGTAATTTTACAGTTTCCAAAACAAGATTGCAATTAGGGATGCCCCTTCTGTTGAATTTATTTTTCATGGCTAAATCCTGCCTGTCATTTGAAGCCAAGAAACAACTGGTTAATGAAACGTTTTGGTCTGTCCTGGACTATGGGGATATATTGTATATGGCGCGGTGGCACAGAGGTTAGCGTTCGTGCTTTATAGCTAGAAGGTCCGGGTTTGATTCTCCTTTCTGTGTGGAGTTTGCATGTTCTCCCTGTGTCTGCGTAGGTTTCCTCCGGTTTCCCCTACCACCAAAAACATGTACAATAGGCCAGGATGAATAAGAGTGTGTTTGAGAGTAAAAGTGTGGGGCGAAGGTTGGAAATTAGTCCAAGGCTACAATTTCTATGTTGCGTGTTCATTAGCATGCACTGTCCCTACCAAATCAA
This sequence comes from Gobius niger, assembly GCF_951799975.1. NCBI lineage: Eukaryota > Metazoa > Chordata > Actinopteri > Gobiiformes > Gobiidae > Gobius > Gobius niger. The sequence goes on from NC_136859.1 coordinate 20,405,496, forward strand.
AAAATAAAATCAAACCAACCTGAAGTCTCTTACTCGTCACTGTCAGCTTTATTCTCAGGTTGGTTGGTTTTCTCTTTCTTTACGCGGCTGGATCCATTGGAATACTTTTATCTATAAGGCCATGTTGCTTCTCTTTCTTCATATTTGTGCACTTATCTGCGGGTACATATCGCTCATAGGACCTGGTTTTAATGTCTAAGAGATTTTTTATCTTTATGAGATTTTTCCTGGTTAAATAAAGGTTTGGATGAATTTGAATGTTTCATGCAATTTTCTAATATACTTTTTATTACGGTAGCTACACATTTTTTCCAGTAAAAAGTTGCCAAATTATACTTTATTTGCAGTTCGGTCTTTCTTTCTCCTTTCTTCACAGTTCCATACAGTCACAATCACCATTCATTGTTTGTGTGTCTGTTAAGTAGATTAAGACCTACTTGCAATGGACAAAATATTCTGGATTGCAAACACAATCATTGGAAGAGATGACAAAGTTTGTTTGTTTCCCAGCTCACAGGGAACGTTTTCCATTCATATGTCTCCCATACGATGTGCCGACCCCCCAGAGTCTAACAAATGTTAGCTGTTTAGATATTAAGTTTTTGCTTCTCCGGCTAAATGCCTCCGACTCCTCCTCCTGAAGTTTTCTGACCAACTACACGTCAGAACAGAACAAGTGGGCTTTTGTTTCTTCTTCTACCTGAGAACAGCTTCCTGTGAGCGAGTCTTTGTCCAAACTCTCCAGCTGCAACATACCATGTTCAAAAGGTGGCACGAAAACCATGTAGAATACTGAATTATCAAGAAAAACAGTACTGTAGTCATTGTCCATTGTCCAATTCAGCAGCAACAGACAACAATGTTATTATTATTCATATTATTATTATTTATTACTTTTTTTCTGGTGGAAGAAACAGTTTGGAACCATGTCCACAATGTCTTCTGACAAAGTGTAACGTCCACAGAGTGCATGAATCAGTCTGTGGAAGCACAGTAATGCAATCTATATAAGGAACAGTACCACTGAGAAACATCAACTAACACACTATCATTAAACCGGTGTTTTTAAATAATTGTAATATTAACCTTGACACCCTGACGTCACCGTGTAGAAAATGGTCAAACATGAGCTCTGATGAGTCACATACTATCAAAGTAAGCCTGTGCTAAATGTTTTTAAAAAGTGACTAATTCTGGCAAAAGATAAAGTTGTGTAATTTGCAAGAAAGCAAACTCATTTCAACCTCAGTTTGGCTAATGTTTGTGAAGCTTTTGCTGACCTGAGCTAAAGTCAGCATCTTTTAATCTAACTCATGAGTTTCATAGTTAAGTGGGTTAAAGATAAAATACAGTCACGTTTAAAAATAGCATCTGTGCCATGTTGTGTGGGCAGAGTGAGGCGTGGTCAGGGCTGAATAAGACAAACGTGAGAAACAGCGGAGACAGCACGAGCCTGACTCACTCCAACGTGTTACCATGGAGATAGGAAAAAATATACAACACATTGTAGTAAATATTATTCTAATAATGGCCTAACCCTGCCCTACCAGTGTTTGGGCATAAACATGCATGGAGTGCAATGTAAACAGGTCATAGAGTCTAGAGAGTTAACACAGACGGTGTCCCACCTAAAGCTAAGTACAGGCATGCGCTACTAAACCAACCACATCTTAAGACCTAAAGACATGGTTCAAGACGAGACGGGTTTCTCTCCACAGCAGAGTGAATCACAGGGTGAACCAGAGTCGAACAGCAAGAGACAAATTCAACGAGTAACTGAGAATGTGAGCAAAGTGCAAACTGTGGAGAGACATCTTCTCAAAGAGAGTATTTGCAGACAACCTCACTGCTACAGCATAAGCTCCTGATTTAAGGTAAGCAACTGTTTAGTTCTTAAATAATCTGTGTGTCATGTTAGGGCTGAGCACTATTGTGTCATGTGACAACTGCTGATGATAAGTCAGTATCTTAAAGGCTATTCATTTGATCTTAACATTGATATTTGATATTAAATAACACTGGAATTACTTTACAAGCGCTGAAGGTGGAAATGATTAATCCAACACATGGGCAGAGTATAAATATTACAAATATGTTGCACTATAATGTAATGAAGGGGCTCTGGTTTGATAACCCCACACTGGTTATTGTACTGTGAGGGCAATGGGCATACACTTAATGTGGGTCATTTGATTGAACAGTGATTTATTAACAGATTTACTGAACGATTTATGTCAGACACCTTTTCTGTCTAATGCAAAGTGGGCAGAGGCGATTGACCTGCTACCATCTAACTATCTGAAAGAGAAATTGACTTTGTATAAAATGATATTGTTAGGAGCAACTGCGACACATGTTTACTTAACAACAGTTTTGTAAGTTTTTGCAACTCACAAAGTGGGTTCTATAACTGTATAACCACTAAATATTACAATATGAATATCAAAAGCCAAATGAAAAGCTAGACTGAAAACTCTTTTATCAGTTAATGGTTAACAGTGTCGTGGACTGACATCTGACAAACAGTGTCCACATGAGCTGCAACATGACCACTGTGTCTGTACCTCTGAGTATATGTGTTCGGTTGTATGTTTGTTGTGGGTCTGCACTTACCCATCTTCCCGTCCGTCACCACTTTCTCTGCGTACATCTTTGAGGCCTTGGGGTGAAACTGGGCAATTTCTTTCTTCTTCCCCTGAAATCTTCAAATCTTAGCAATATATCCTCTGTCAACCTGTAAATGAAATGATCGTAGTTCAAAACACCTGCTGCATAACTTCACAGCAATACAAAGATGCATTTCAAACATTAACATCCTTGTAGTCATGTTTAGAGGTGTTTTAAGATTACAAAACAAAGATTATTAAAAACTTTCTTTTTTTTCACTACATGAACTCCACATTTACAACGCAGGTGTAACAGTCCATATAACCCCGTCTGGTCTATCTATATACCCGGGTATAACATGGCCCAAACCATTTCATTACCCCTTTATTTTTACTATTAGATCTACTATTTTACACTTACTGGCTTGGGTGAAACTATGCCCAGGTCGAATCTGGGCAGGGTTTGGCCTGCTGCACCTTATAATTACTTAAAATGATAGCACTGTAAGACTCATGGAAACGTGATGTAACATAACAGATTACTGACTGGCATGGATCACACTGCATGCATGGAAAAGCTGAAAATCGAGGTTTACATCGATCAAATGTCATCTTAGAATGAAGGAATGCGTTTCCATCCATAGACACAAGCTTTCAAACTTATAGAACACCTTTTAATACATGGGGGAACTCACCTGAGTTTCCTTGAAGCAGGTGAAGTTGGCATTCGCTGAACAAAAGCAATAATGTTTGGTTCAATAACAATAAGATCATATATGTGTGTAAATATATATATTATGAAGTTAATTTCAAACGGAAAGCGCTCTTAAATCCACCGGAGATAAATCCCAGTTTGCGTAAATCCTTCTTTTGTCCCGTTCGCAGGTTAGTGACCCCAAAGTGGGAAGAGAGAAAAAACAGCGTTTTAGCCACAAAGTAACGTCGTAAGACTAACCAAAGCCATGGTCATTCATCTCTAAAAGAAACAAGAGAGACATTTGGCGATTTATGTGAATTATTGCCGTTCGTTTTTCCCCCTGAAGTTATCCCAGTTTGTGAGGTGGATTCTGGGCGAGGAGCAGTGCGCACTGGAGGGGCACAGCTGACGTCAAGTCCGGCTTGTAAATGGACGCAGGGGGGACATGAGAGCACTCAAATGTCTCCTGACGCGGGACAGAGCTCACCTGTCCAGGTAGTCAGCAGCACAATGTGCACCACGTCATTCTCAACCCGGCAATACTAAAGCAGGAGCGCACGAGTGTTTACCAATTTCCATTTGTAATCACAAAAAACTGCGGTAGCCAGACACTATACATACACAACACGTGGCTCGAAACACGTGGTACAAAATTGTGCTTTGCTGAGGACAACCACACAACTCCATGAACTGTGGACCACTGTGCACAAATTGGTAAAAAATAAATAAATAAATAAATAAAAAAACATCATGTAGGAACAATCAATGTTATGTTACATGTTTTGTATGAAGTGTTATACAGTTTAATGGCCTTGTCTCACATTGTCTATTTTGCTAAACCAAGTTCCCCTTTGCAGTTCCTGAAAAGTTGCTTCGTTTGTCACTCAGACTCTGAGTGACAAACGAAGTCTATTGTCCAGAGAAGTGCACTGAGAAAGTGACAGAGGAAGATTCTCCAAAGCTGAGGGAGCAACAGCTGCAGGATCAGAATGGAGACTCACATCACCCAAATATGTTGGATGGTTGTCCTCGTCTTCTTCAATGGTAAGAGTCTCAATGCTGCAGACAACAACCCAAAACAAGAAGTGAAGCTGAAACTCTGCCTGGAAGAGCTATAGACTATTATTAGCTGCTTATAGCTTTAAGTCAAACAGTTTACAGTTAAAACTATTACTGTGGCCACTAACTACTTTCTCTCTTTTTCTAGCCAAATTGAATTACACTGACATAAGATTTTACATCAGATATTTTTACATTTACATATTTTGACATTTGCGTGTGCCTAAAAAAAGCTATATTCGAAGTGTACTTTTTCATTTGCAGGTGCTCTTGCTGGTGACTGGTTGGTGAACGTTCCCAGTCAGATCTGTGCTCTGACCGGCTCCTCAGTGGTTCTCCCCTGTTCCTATGACTTTCCTCAAAGCAGAGATGGACAAGTGATTCAAGTCATGTCTGAAATGTGGTGCTTAGGAAACGGGCGCTGCGTCACACCAAGGTGGGCGCACTATGTTAAGTCTTCATCATCGATAGACGTTAGTTGTGGCCCAAACCCATTCCTAAAAAAGTGTAGGCTGCTCGGACACCATCAATAAAAAGTCTATGTTAAGACGCACAGTGCACACATATATAGTTTTTCACAAATGTCTGCATTTACAATTTACTGAAGGACAAAACTTTTTTCTATTCCACAACTAGAACTGCTTAAATATTGACTGGATGTGTAACATAGCAGAAATATACAGCATCAGTATGGGAGCTGGAAGTATAAAGTCTCAACACATTGTAGAAGTCACTCAAGTCTAGCTCTACTATTTCTAACTGTGGCACCAAACAGAGGGCCAAGAATGCCACTAAGGGGAGACAAGTTGGCCAAGGCACATTGATAAGTGGTTCTTCAATCAATTGCACGGCCATATTTATAAAGTTTGTGATTTAAAAATGATCTTCTTGTGTCAGGTATGTTTACCACAGTGCAGGGATCCTCCAAGAGCCGTCCTACCAAAGTCGAGTGCAGTATCTCGGAGAGATCGGGTCAAAGAACTGTTCACTGGAGATTTCAGGTCTGCAAGAGTCGGACAGTGGCACTTATGTTTTCTACCTCGTCACAAACCACACCAGAGAGAAGATGCCAGCGCAGAGGGGACTTCAGCTACTGGTGTCAGGTGTGAGCAAGACCTTTGTATTACTGGTGGTGAAACTTAAAGTACATTCATTATGTTTCAAGTGTCTGTGGGGCATTGGGAGTTGTTATTTCTAAAGTTTGTTTCTCTTCTGTCCCACCACATCGCACAACTTGTCCCGCTTTTTTTTACTTCATAAGTCTGTACTCAGGGCAGCCTGTCAGGAGCAGTGCCCATAGACCCATGTTCGTGTCTTGAGATAGGATTGAGATATTGTCTGGTGTGCCTTGAGAAATTATCCAATTTCACCTAGTTGTTTTTTTTTTAAACAAATTATCCACAAATAATGTACCGTTTTCGAGTGTCTGTGCTGTCTAGTGAGAGTAACCATAGAATACTCTTCCATATCAGGCAGTTAATTTCTTTGAGACAAGAGAATTAGTGATGCATTGAGGCTTGTGGCTAGCGAGACTATACACTTTGATTAGAATGACTGAATATATGCTACAGAGTTACATTTTTTAACATTTTCTGCTGGTGGTGTGCCTCGTGATTTTTTCATGAAGAAATAAATCTGCCTTGGCTCAAAAAAGGTTGAAAAACAATGGTGTAATTTAAACATGTCAGGGCTAGTTTGTGTAAAACAAATCAAACATTCTTAGAGATAAACCTAGAGGCAATAATTAGGAAATCTGTTTTGCTTTCCTCCCATTTTGGTCGACTGCCACGTTGTCTTGCATCAAAAACATGTCCCTTGCTTTCCACAGGTTCTCCGTCTGCCGTTTCAGTTTTAGCCGGACCCTCCCCTGTAATAGAGGAGGGTGAGTCTGTCAGTCTGTCCTGCTGCAGCCCTGGTTCAAACACTGAAGTCCAATGGTTTAAGTCGTCCAGCTCCGAACCACAACACAATGGAGCAGAATGGACCATCACTAAAACTACACCTGAAGACGCGGGAGGATATTACTGTCAAGTCCGGACCAAAGACCAAGTCCAGAAGTCAAAAGAGCTGGTTCTGGATGTGCAATGTGAGTGTGTGAAACAAGAGGAAGTTGTGGGTTAGTGGTTTAGCACAACATATAGTATGTGACAAATATCCAGCCAATGTTGACAAAACTATTAGAGAACTAAAGAGAATTCACAATCTAATGTTAATGAAACAATACCACAGAAATGTGTAATTTTATGAGACACTAGCAATGTTCATAGACTAACATTAGCCATAATATCAAAGTGTAGAGAAAAGAGCCAGAACAACTCTATTAGCTTCCCAGCCACTACTGTTGAATGCATCCAGCACAATCTAGAGTGCTTTCTTGTGAACAATAACTCCAGTTTTACATTTTAGAAATGGTTTATAGAATCTGCCAGGAATCCCATTAATCGCAGCGGTTTTGACGACACAATCCCAGCTCTGGGGTCTCCATCTGGTTAGATCAGTGGTTCTCAAGCCTTTTACCACCTCATAAAGTACGTGGCCATCCAAGTATGTAATGGGGCAATTGGGCCCAGATCAAGAAAAGACCAGCCCTAAACCTGGTCTCAAAAGGAGTCTAAGCTAGATTTAAATTAGATTAAATTAGGTCTAAATGTATCTGAATGATCTCTGATTAAAATGAATAGTCTAAAATTGAGTACCGCCCGAAGAAGTGCCAAGTCCAAGTACCATCTATGTTAAACCTACCACAATTTGAGAACTTCTAGGTTAGATCAGTTTGAGAATACTTTACCCTTGTCCAATAGGGTTGAAAAGTAACAACTCCAGTCACAAGGGGGCAGTGCAGGAGAAAAAACAACCTCATTATTTGTGGATTCTTTATCATTGTGTGAAGGCGTTGACACAAAATGAGCTTTTACTAAAGTTTTATTGTTCTTCATAGACCCCCCACGGAACACCCTGGTTTCCATATCCCCACCAGAGCAGACTGAAGCGGGACGTCCTGCCACTCTGACCTGCAGCAGTGCGGCGAACCCCCCTGTCCTGACATATACCTGGTACAAAGGAGCAGCCTGTGGCTCTGGAGCAGACACTAGTGTGTATAAGTCAGTTCAGTCCTCAGCTGCAGTGATAGAAGGAGACCTGAGTCTCAGCAGAATCAACATCAGCGTCGACCAGAGTGAAGTGCACTGTTGTGTGTCCCGTAACCGCCACGGGTCACAGAAGAGCTCAGTGCAAGTCAGCACACCCTCAGGTACAAGGTTAATAGTCGTATGGGTGATCAGGGCCAAGACTACTTAAGGAAAAACACAGATTATTTGTTTTCTTTGTGTAGTTCACATGTAGTTGGATTAAATTTTTAGGGGAAGATTTTGTATTTTTATGATATTTCCTCATAAACTGTACTGTGTTTTGATTCAGACTCAGGAAACCGAATGGTGTATGTAGGAGTGACCATTGCTGTGTTGCTGGCAATTATAGCAATCATTGCTTGCATAATGAAAAGGTGAGTAACTTGTTATTCTGTTTTACTCATTGATAATTGGGTGCATGGTGGTGGTGGAGTTGCACTTCAGGTCACGTGTCTCTCTGTCTCTTCTGTGACTAACTGGCCTTTTACACACTGGACTTTCACTGCGTGAATAGCACAATAAAGATACCATATTTAATGCCATGGGATCATATTGGCTAAAACGTGATGCATAATTTTCCTATATATTGTCTTTTCAGAAGAAAGAAATCTTCAAGAAACCACTCATATGCACTTACTCCGACTGCTTCAGCAGAACCGTAATCTCTGAAGGATTAGGACGATACACACTCCAAAATAAATAATCATGTGTGAAAGAGCTGGACAAAGCGTTTTCTGCTGGAAGCATGTTGTCCATAATGAAGAGGCCGGAAACCACTGTTCGTACTGGGTCACTTTTGTATAAGTTTAAATAAACTCAAAGATGATAAAGACTGAGGAAAGACTGGAGAAGCCTGAAGACCAAGAGGACAGTGACCCACACCAAAAGACTCAGCACTGATACAAGACTGCCCCATCCCGCGAGAGGCTATTTTTACTTCATAACCTGAAAATAACTGGACTAATATAAGCAAGACTGATGTACTTACATGAACTGTATTTTTAATAAATGTTAGTTAATATTTTTATGAAAAATGTATCATTCTGAGTTCGATGCTAATTTGTATTGTAATATCCTGTAATTGTATGTAATGTGTAAATCTGTACATAAGAGGGCGACAAATATGCGTACATTTTTAAACCTAATTTTACTTGTGTCAGCGCAGACAGTTTTATTACTGTCCATTTCACATACTTTTCCCAAAAAAGACAACCTGCAAACTCCTCTGTCTCTCATTTAGGCAAAATCTGGGCTGTTTATAATACTTTACTTGCAACAACAAGTAAGACAACAAATAAGCTATGAACAAAAAAGACAATACAAATCATCATTCTTATTTACTTACGTTTATTTATTACTGCTCAAAGTGTTTGACGGGTGGCGCTGCACAGTCAGGGGGACACGGCTGCAGCGCCGTCTCACCTCTGCCGGAGCTCCTCTACGGGCAGGTCAGTGACATGTGACTTCCCGCAAGAAAGGAAGACAGTGGTGCAGATGGTAGAGCGGGTCGTCTTGTGACCAGAGGGTCGGCGGTTCGAATTCCGCAGATGCACACCGTCATCGTGTCCTTGGGCAAGACACTTCACCCTCCTTGCCTGCGGTGTCTGTGTACACTGGTGTATGAATGAGAGAGTGAATGGGTGAGTGGTTCCTTGATGTAAAGGCGCTATATAAATGTGACCATTTACCATTTAGAGCGGGTGGTCTCGTGATCAGAAGGTGGGATTCCTGGCTCCTGAGCGTTGTGTCCTTGGGCATGTGGTCCACCTGGCCTCCAGTACCTGTGCACATCGGTGTATGAATGAGAGTGCCAATGGATGAGCGGCTCCTTCTTTATATATACACATATATAAATATACATATAATGTTGAGACAATTTACCATTTAAAAGAGCAGCGGCCTCCTGAGAAATCACAGGTCACTCCTAGGTCGTGTGGTGTCGGGTCAGGACGTCCTCTGCTGGTGCGGCGATCACTCCCAGTTGTTTCCCCTGTAAACAAACAAAACAAAAACACACACAACCCTACCGACGAAAACTAACAGTCCTATTCATCTCCAATATTAATGTATCAGTCATAAATGGAAGGCATTAGGTGAAGATTTCGCAGACGTTTTGGCCCATTTTAAATCAACTTTTACTATAATAAGCTCCTTCTCTGTCACACCTTTTAATATTGGTTTTGTTTCTTTTGACAAACCAAAATCAAGTGCAAAGAGACGAGTCAAAAACCTTTTATTAAACATGTTAATACAGTTAATACAATACCAAACAAAAACATGAGAAACGGGGGAAGTAGGGAGTGTCCCACAAACTGCTGAGTTCATGGACAAACCCAAATCTCCTCGTTACAGTTCATTACAGTCAGCAAGTGTGAATGGACCGGCTCCAAACACACACTTACCTTACAGTACAGCAGTCAGTCATTCACCCACACACGCTCTCCACTCACACGTCTACACTGGGGGCAATGCGGGTCAAGTGTCTTGCCCAAGGACACAACGACAGTGTGCGCTGCCAGTATTAGAGATCGAACCACCAACCTTTGAATTAGAGGTCGAACTCTACCAGCTGAGCCACTGCTGCCCCATAACAACGTTCAGTTTACAACACACACACACAGCTATGGTAAAAATCAGATCTGCAAGTTTTACTGAAAATACAGAGAAGCAGTCGCACCAACAACCCTCTGGTTATGGGGCGATCCTGTCTAACCCTGCTCTGCCCAGAGTGGGCCGACACATAGAGATGAAACTTTTTTCACTCATTTTGTCTTAAAGTGCACACAGTTATGACAAAGAGTAGAATAAATAGTCATTTTTAAACAGCTACTTTTACATTTAGAAAACTAGAAACACAGATACTTACCACATTGTTTTTATGTCTATTTGTTTTTAGAGCACACACATAATATTACTACTACTACTACTACTACAAGAAATATGTTTTTTGTCTTTTTGTTTATAGAGCACACACATAATATTACTACTACCACTACTACCACAAGAAATATGTTTTTTGTCTTTTTGTTTATAGAGCACACAAAAATACTACTACTACAAGAAATGTTTTTTGTCTTTTTGTCTTGAAAGCACACAAAAATACTACTACTACTACTACTACTACTACTACTACTACTACTACAACTACTATTACTACTACTACTACTACTATTACTACTACTACTACAACTACTATTACTACTACTACTACTATTACTACTACTACTACAACTACTATTACTACTACAACTACTATTACTACTACTACTACTACTATTACTACTACTACTACAACTACTACTACTACTACTACTACTATTACTACTACTACTACTATTACTACTACTACTACAACTACTATTACTACTACTACTACTATTACTACTACTACTACAACTACTATTACTACTACTACTACTATTACTACTATTACTACTACTACTACTATTACTACTGGCACTACAAGAAAATTTATGTTTTTTGTCTCCTAGTGTTTTTAAGCACACACAGAAACGACTAAGGTCATATACAGGTCAAAGGTCAGCGGCGTGGACGGTGGTAAATGTCGCCATGACGGACTTTCCAGGTCCGGAATTCAGAGGCTAAAATTCAGTCCGAGTCTGAATCCGGGTCCTGGAGCAGGTGAGGGTGGAGGAAGTAGCGGGTGAAGCCTCCGGACGTCCCAGCTGAAGTGGAGGGGCCGTCGGAGCCGTCTTCAGAGAAGGAGAGGCGAGGGCGCTTGGCGTCGTCTTCCTCGTCTTCATCATCTTCATCCCTGCTGCGCTTGGATCCGCTGAGGGGCAGGAAGTCCGGAGCAGGGCCTGAAGGCAAATCCAGGACGGGACGGGAGGGTGGAGACGGGCTCTCTGCTCGCTGCTGTGGGGCAGGGATCTGGGGAAGACCCACCGGCTCCACAGCTTGAGCAGGAGGGGCCCGGAGCTCCTGTCCAGGAACGCGCTGGTCTTCATCTTCCTCTTCCATCCTCTGCAGGGCGCTGAAGGCTGGAGACGGGCTCTCTGCTCGCTGCTGTGGGGCAGGGATCTGGGGAAGACCCACCGGCACCACAGCTTGAGCAGGAGGGGCCCGGAGCTCCTGTCCAGGAACGCGCTGGTCTTCATCTTCCTCTTCCTCTTCAAGACTTCCGTAGCCAGAGTCCCCGTCGTCCCAGTCCTCCTCCTCCTCCTCCTCCTCTTCATCAGAAAGCATGAACACCTGCAACAAAACAGGAGCCCAACGCACATGATGAACCTCACCTCCGTCGTCCGCGTCTGAGTCGACCGCCTCTGCTGGAGCGTCCTCTGGAGCGTCCCACGGGTCGTCCCACGGAGGGAACCACGGAGCGTCCACAGGGTCTGAAAAGTACAAACATGAGCAACTCGCACCAACCAGTGTTCATTTTGACAACATGTTTTTAGTTCTAGTCTTTTGATGGAAATGCAATTCAATTTTAGACACCATTAAGTCAAATAGTTCTAGTCTAGTTTTAGGCGATTAAAATTGCAGGTAAAATTTTGTCGACCGAATCTAAGACAAACTTTTTTATTTATTATGATCATATTTAATCAAGGTCCTCGGCTTCAAGGAGCTTCTCCTCATGAACAAAGCTCAGAGCTGTTCCTTTGGCACTGACTGTAAATGACATGAGGCTCTTTCAAAAACTAGTAATTTAGTTTCTTCTTTACATTTTTATTTACTATCTGGACATTTTAGTCATAGTTTTAGTCTCATTAACAACTTTTAACTTAGTTTAAGTCCAATTTTAGTTGACAAAAATATACATTGAATAAAATCATGGCTAAATATTTTAGTCACAAAATGAACAATCGCACCAACAAATGTAATAACCAATTCATGTTAATAATTCAATATGACTGACCTCAGGCTGGCATCTCTTGTGTAAGTTTACAGGGCACCTGGTAATGCCATCCAAACCTAACAACGCATCAAAAGTTAACCAATATTCATCTACTTTTAAGCAAAGCAAATGCATTTCTGAGAAATAATCTACCAATTTAGAATGTTGGACTGGAAAGGTTTACATCAAAAAACAATGATTTTCGACGCCCAGAAACTAAACTATCTCAGTTTTCCATCAAATTCCTTGATGACGTTTTACTTAGGACTCCTACTGATAAATTCAAGCATTTTTTATCAGGTATTAACCATGCCCAAAATAGAAATCGTCGAGTGAAAGTTACCGTTCCTTTAGCTTGACCACTTTTGACTACAAGACGTCATGAAACTAAACTACCTTATGTTTCCAACAAATGCCTGGATAACCTTTTACTTAGGACTCCTACTGATAAATGTAAGCCATTTTTATCAGGTATTAACCATGCACAAAAAAGAAATCGTCGAGTGAAAGTTACCAAGTACTCTCAAGACTGACCGTTCCTTTAGCTTGACCACTTTTGACTACAACAAGACGTTGTGAAACTAAACTACCTTATGTTTCCAACAAATGCCTGGATAACTTTTTACTTAGGACTCCTACTGATAAATGTAAGCCATTTTTATCAGGTATTAACCATGCACAAAAAAGAAATCGTCGAGTGAAAGTTACCAAGTACTCTCAAGACTGACCGTTCCTTTAGCTTGACCACTTTTGACTACAACAAGACGTTGTGAAACTAAACTACCTTATGTTTCCAACAAATGCCTGGATAACTTTTTACTTAGGACTCCTACTGATAAATGTAAGCCATGTTTATCAGGTATTAACCATGCACAAAAAAGAAATCGTCGAGTGAAAGTTACTAAACCTGACCAATTTCATTAGCCTTAACCTGACCACTTTTGTCAAAAACATTAGCATTAGCAAAAGCCGCACTGCCCCCACACGGACAAAACGGGTACTAACATTGAAAATTCAAGCTATTTTTGCAATATTTGTTGATATACAGTATTATAAAGACACTTACCACCAGGGAAGAGCTGCAGATTCGGTGCCATGGTCAATCAGAGTTGAGCGTTGGTTTGTAAATCTGCAAAAAACACATACAAGTACAGAAACAAAGTGTTAGAAAGCGTTTTGAATGTGTCTATGAGCAATAACTGACATAAACTTGGTGAGAAATGATGATACAGACCTCTCGTGTAATCTCTCAATCGAGCGTCAAAGTGACAGTGAAAAAGGACATTCCATTTGCGGTTTATATAGCGCGCCTGTTGCCAATGGCAACGACGCCAACGACGCCGACGCCATAACACAGAAGTGAGATTTATTATGATAATAATGATAAAAATGATAAATAATAATAATAATAATAATAATAATAATAATAATAATAATAATAATAATAATAATAATAATAATAATAATAATAATAATAATAATAATAATAATAATAATAATAATAATAATGCAGACTTAGGGCATAGGGCATGGCGGGTGGACAAATATGGGCTAAAAGAGGCGAGGGAGGAATCAGTTCTGCTCCATTGTACTAAGAGGTGGTCCAGGTGTTATTGTACTTTGGAGACTGATTGTGCTCACTAAAGTTGCATGATCTGTTAGCAGATTGTGCCATTGATTGACGTTGGTCATCTTTGGCCAAGCAACTTTTTAACTGGGTTGTTGGCCAGAGTAGGCTGGCTAAAATATTGACTCAAGTAACTTTGCTTTGAGACAACAGTAATAACAAAAGTACTCGGTGAAAATGCTACTTCAGTTTTGTGAGTAGCCTATTTGCGTGTGATTTATTATAATTGAAACAAGAAATGATCGATGAATGCATCGCCTGCAAAAAAAAAAAATGGATGGATGGAAATGTAGCCTAAAAATCCACAGGAAATGCTATTGGAGAACGGGGTAGTGTGGGAATGCGGGCAATGTGAGACACCCCCTGTATCTAGGCCATTACATTTTCAAGCTTTTCAAGATTAGCCTGAATTGCTAGAGATGTTGTTCTTTCTAAAATGGTGGGGTAAAGTGAGACAAATGCTATGGGGTAAAGTGAGTCAATAATCCAGGTCTAGCCTGTGTCCGGAGTCCCAGGCTCTTCTGACTGGTTCTGATGGTCCTATGTTCTGGGCCTGACTGTGTACTAGCTAGTTCTGATGATGGGTCCATGTTCTGACCCCGTGGCTGTGTGTAGGCAACTAGCTGCTTTTGATCGCCCTTCACTCTGACCCCCAGACACCAGCTGTTCTGACACCCACACTGTGAATGTTAATTAAGACTTTTTGAGTCATATTATGTTGTATTTGAATTTCTTTTAAAGTACCCTACTTTGGATCACTTTCAAGTGTTTAAAAAAATGGTTTATTTGACCCCGAGATTGTAACTAGCAACAATAGCGCCTACTATTGTCCTGTTCTGACCTTCAGACACTAACTGTTCTGACCCCCACACTGTGATTGTTAATTAAAATATTTTGAGTGAATGATGTTGTATTTGATTGACTTCTAAAGTAGCCAACTTTTGATCACTTTCAAACATTTAAAAAAGTATACTTATTTGACCAATACCCATGATTCTGTCACTATTTTACTATTCATCTCTATGGCACATGCAACATATCCATTTGTCATATTATTTAATGCACTCATGACCCACGGGGGCTTTTATATTGTCTCTGTTCTATTATTATATGTATTAACAAAATATTAAAAAATAAAAAAACATTTATTGTGAGTGAAATATCAATAAATACATTTGACAACCTTAGTATCCCGATATTGGCCTAATCTGTCAGTGTTTCCCGCCTGGGTTAGTGGTGGAAAGTGGGGTCAGTGAAACAGCAAAAGGACCGTCTGAGATTTAGAAGCAGCCTCCAATGAGTCTCCAGTTCAAGCCAGACCAGTTTGTCCTGTTTCAAACTCTTGTGAATCAGGAAGATGGTGAGTGTTTCTGTAAGTCCACACTGCAGCGCAAAGAAGATGTGAGCAAAACAACAAGGTAAAACTATTGGTGTTTGTATTTATAACTTGACCTTTATGTATTGTTATGTGCAGTAACTAATGTTGTCCATGATAATTTTCATTCACTTCTGTAGGCTTCTTTATACATGTTTGTGTAAATGAAAGGTTTATTTATGGAGAGCACTTCTTTCTGTATTTAAAAAAAAAAAAAACAATTAAACAAATGCCATTAGGCGTTTCAGTCTACAGTTAAGTTCTTGTTATTGTGTTTCTTAAGTTTGTATTACAGTCTTGTATTAAAAAGAATCTTGCACTAGAAAGAAGGTTAGCAACAATTACAACAAACTAAGTAGATTCTTTGGTTTGTCACTGTTCAAAAAGAGTTCACGTTTTATTTCTGATCCTAGAAGAATTTAAACATTTGAGCTCACAGAACAAAGCAGCCCGGAGACGATGAATGCAGCGATGTTTGGAATTAAGAACGTCATCTTTGTTGCTTTGGCCGTTCTCCAAATCACGAAACACACCTCAGGTAATGGTTTCCCAGAACAAGGTTGCAGTTTAAAAATAGATTTTCCTTTTGATTCACTGATTAAACCCATTTTATTCACTGTTAATCAGAAATGTGCCATAGTTGTATATGTTGCTATGTTTTTAAACCAAAATCATAACTGTAATAATAAAGCTACAGCTGAATGGGCTGAAATATTTACTGGTTTGTAAAGACATACTTCCTCATATCGAGACCAATCTTTCCACTCTGACAAGTATCTGTGATGGTAAAACTTTGCAGTGTAAATGCTTTCCATGAAGTATATACTATGCCAATTTATTTTACTTAAATCAACAGTAAAACCACTGAATACGACTTAGAAATGCAAAATGATTTACGTGTTCATTGCATAGGCTTCTGGTCTCTCTCTCTCCAATCATACTATAAAGTTGCTATTGAATGGTTCAGATTGCAACGAGGGGGCACTGTTTTACCCAGGGCCCAGTGCAGTGAGGGGCCTAAAAATGCTTTAAAGAGTCACAGTAAAGACTTGTGGCGCAAACCCTACAGACAAAGATAGTTTGTATTTCCTGCAACACCCTTTATTCTGCATTTTGCTAACACGAACCCTGTCCATTACAGCTCAAAATACCACCGGGTCCACCAGTACAACTGGCTCCACCCCGTCTGCCTCGCCTCAGCCTCCAGCTGCGACCCCCGGCTCGTCTCAGAGCTACCTCACTCTGCCCTCAAACGTCACCGCGGCGCTGGGCGACCCGGCTGAGTTCTGGTGCGAGGTCCCCAAAAGCTCAGAGGGTCTCACCTTCAGTTTCTATGGGAGCGCTCACAACTACACGCTGAGCTGCCCCAGTGGACACGTCGAGGACATACCCCAGGTCAATAAACATGGAGTGATAGTGCAAGAGTAAAGTGGAAAATATACAGTTTTCTTTACCTTCAAAATGAATCTGGCTTTTTCAAGCGTTCTGTTTTATGACTTGAGTGATTCGTTTTGCAAATGAGTCAAAAGCTGTGCCATGTAAATGATTACGTTTCTGAGCAACTGTAAAAAACGTTCAGATCATTTGTAGTATTGCTGGGACTTCTGTCACGATCCGATACATATCCCGATATTCAGGGGCCGATCCGATATATACCACAATACTCAGGATTCGATCTGACACTTATCACGATACTCAAGGGCCGATCCAATACTTATAACAATACTCAGGGGGGTGATCCGATACATATTGCGATACTCAAGGCCCGATCCGATACTCAGGGGTAATCCGATACATGTCACGATACTCAGGAGTCGATCTGATACATATTGCTATACAGTATGTAACAATGTGCTGTTACTGGAAAACAAAGTGTGTATGATTAAAAATGCCTCCAAACACAAGTACTGAAAGTACTGATATCCGATCCAATCCGATATTTTGTCCTCGCCCTAGTTTGTAGTTTGTCATCTGATGGGCATCTGATGTCAACACCCATATCAACATAACACTATGTGCATGTTTGCAGATTCGTTTTTTTTCCCCTCGTTTTTTACACCAAAAGCTACAGTGATTTATGCCTGCCATTATTGTAACAACTGTTAATGAACAATCCTAACTATCCAAAAGTGTCACTCGATATGTAATGACATCAAATAATTTCAGCTTTTACATATATTGGATTTTGATTTTTGGTTTTGACACCTTGAACTGAACTGCCCATTACTATGTACCTTTTCCAGGCTCTAGAGGGGCTCTGCATTGAGCATTTAGACAAGCTGCAGGCTGCATGGGTCTTAAAAGGAACCTCTATCCCCGACAATGGCACTAAAGTTGTGTGTCAACGCAAAGGATACCCTGCCGCCCCTGCTGCACATCTGCACATATACGGTAAGGCCTCCTAATTCAGCTATAAAGCAATAGTTACCTTGATATTTTGTGTGCTTATAATTCTGTTCCAGACAATGGCTCAGGAAACTCTCTCTTGATTGGACTGGCAGTTGGGGCATTTTTTGGCGTAATCGCAGTGTTTGGTTTGTTTTATCTGATGCTGACAAGATCTGAGAGACTCCAGATCTGCTTCAGAGGTGAGACAAGATACGGTACATTATTCAATAGTATTTACTCTTTATGTCCAGCAGAGGGAGAATTTTTTAAAGTACAATTGACTGAATCCGAGCAGTATCTTTATATATCATTAGCTCTGTCTTCAACCAATCAGAAGACCTGGTAGACACCAAAAAACAAAAGAAAAGCAAATGTGTGGACATGTGTAAATGCTGCGGTTTGATTTCTTCCATTTAATGTTTATTGTTCCTTGTGACTTTCTTCAGGAAAAGATGAACAGCCAGAGGATATGACCGACATTGTGGAGAACATTGAACCCACTGCTACTTCTAAACCTACTCTTAATGAGAAAATGAGAGATCTTTAAATACTTGATACTGAATCCTTTGTCATCCAGATCCACTTTCCTATATCTATAATATAAATCATGATTTGTAAAGTAAATGAATCTACTTCAGAACATGAACTGCTACGCTGTTTTCCTGATGGTAATTGTTGAGCAGTGAATACTGTTTGGATTGTAGAGATTAGTCAGATCAGTGGGAAGCACTAAACTAAAACACTGCTCACTGACTTTGTACATTTTGAAACAAAATTCTACATCATTTGGTTTTCGGTGTTTTATCATTTGAATGTTCGATCTTGTTATAAGGTAAATGTTAGTTCAATGCAGACAAGCCAAGGAACATATACCAATGAATATGTTATTTTAAATATATATATGTATTGTAGCAATAGTGTGGCGACAGTGGCGCCAGCTCTTGAAGATGTTGTGTCCTTTGGCAAGACACTTGCCTCCAGTGTCTCTGTACATTGGTCTGTGAATGGGTGAATGGGTGACTGGTTCCTTGCTGTAAAGCACTTTTGGCTTAATGAAGGTAGAAAAGCCCTATAAGTTGAGAACATTTACCAAACCAAAACTCTACTGTGAATGTACTCTTGCATTTGTCCATATGAAGCCATGTATGATACACCCACTAAATGTGTCTATGCTGATAGATTTACTGTAAATGCTGTACAAAGTTTATATTTTCTGTATAAAAGATCATACTTATTGATGATTTGTGCTTTCCTTTTCTCAATAAAGTCTAAATCAAATCTATTGGAAATCACTGCTCTTCTCCCATGTTGCTCCGTCTAGTGGGCAAAACTTAAGACTGTAGAGAAACTCTT
Source organism: Gobius niger (assembly GCF_951799975.1). Taxonomy (NCBI): domain Eukaryota; kingdom Metazoa; phylum Chordata; class Actinopteri; order Gobiiformes; family Gobiidae; genus Gobius; species Gobius niger. The sequence continues at coordinate 20,424,584 of NC_136859.1, forward strand.
CTTTCTTTAAATGAATAGGCCGCTGTTTTTCCATACGGAGATATGTTCTTACCTTAGCTTAGACGAGTTGAGGGTAAAAAAGGGGGACTACATTTTAAGGCGTAATAATATCTTAGGAGCACTTTGACGTCCGCGCAGTAAAGTCGAAGTGCTCCTAATATTGTTACAATATACAATATACTTACAATGTAGCATAGTAACAACATTTGCGTGACTGAGCACAGAGACCAGACAGCTACGCATCAACTCGTCTAAGCTAGGTATATAAAAACGGTGGCCTATTCCTTTAAAATAAATTAAATGCAGTATTTATTATAGGAATGCCCATATACCCATCTAGTACAATCGTAGTAATGTCGGTTTATTTGGATGGCATTTATAATCATTTTGTTGTTTTGTTGTTATTCTAAGTAGACTAACATTTTCTTTCAAAAGTGAATTGACTTACTGTACCCAGTCTTTTCTTACCTCCCATGAGTAGATGTGTAAAGCTTGTGGCTGTCTTCCTCTGTGGTCCTGAGCTCACTGGCTCCTCTGGTCCTCATGTTGTGACACCTGTAAGAGGTCACGCTCACCACACACAGACAAGTGTCCCACCAGCAGGGGGCGCCTCTTCAATGAGCCTGAATTACAGCAGAAACAGAGACATGTTTACTCAGCTGCTCACACACCTCATGTGGCTTCTTGACAGTCTGTCTTCATGGTCCAGAGCTAAACTTTCATTAATAATGCAAATAGTAAAATAACAAGTTAGAGGTCAGACATAAACCTACTTGGTCTCTTTGATTGCCCTGGCCCTGATGTAAAATCCATATATTTGCTGCACAGTTGAGGTATATGGTTCTCAACTGTTGGGTCCGGACTCAAAAGAGGACGGTAGAACCATTTTCAGTGGGTCTTATACAAAAACACCACCTGAGACAGTTAAATTGGTGCTCAGTTGATTTGATCATAATGAATTTGATCAACTTTATAGATTTATTCACAGTGTAAATAAACAATACATTATAACAGATTCAGAGTGTTTTTATGAGTTAGCATAAATAGTATTTCGGTTGTGACTTGTCCTCGGGAAGGCTTGGGCAAGTTTGCTTGGTCCTAGTCAAAAGATAGGGCCAAGCCTCCCCACAGGGGCCTTAAGCTTTGCTCTATACAAGTAGCAGTGATGCTCCTCACCAAGACTAAACAGGGTCTGAAGGTTCACCCCAGGACACTTTTAAAATAAATTCACAATATTTTCAGTCATTATTTTAAAAGGAGGTTCGATCTCTGTTGTGTGGGGAAATATTTCTCAAAATTATTTGTTGGGCCACTAGATATACTGGAGGGCCGGATTTGTTCCGGAGCCTGAAGTTGCCTTCCCTCGTCCAAGGGGGACATTAGGCTCCGATCACAGGTGGCAATACCATCAGCAACTGTGGGCTTTAGGCAAGAATAATACAGAAAATTAAAACTAACATTCATTTGCTGGAGTCTGTTTGGATTTATTAATGTAATTTCCATATTATTTTCCTTAACCCTTTGAAGAAGAGAATTGGATGATTCTCGAAACGTCGGGCAACAATGAAAATGTCCAGTTGAAATGTTTTAACTTTCATTTTGTATCCACCCGGATGATACCAATCATTGTTGGAATAATTTCCATTTATCATTTTACATTTACATTTCTATCTTCAAATATTAAATAAGCCTTAAAAAAGCAGTAATCATTGTCCTTTTCTGACAGTAACTTTGAGCCCTGCAGCTTCTTGCTGTTGATGTATAAACAGCACAAATGCCACCATCACAGAGGCCTGTGCTGAAGGTGTCAGCAATCCCTGAGTGTCCTTGCACTATGTGTGAGTGCGTACCCAGATAACATAACACATGATAACCTACATTGTTCACTGTGTGTTTGAGATGACCTCTAACTTACAGCATAGAGCTAACTCACTCAACAACAGGTTACTGATCGGAGAAAGTTAAACAAGTCATCTGTAGTATGAGACATAGTAAATGAGAGAAGAGACATTTTATGACTTCCTGTGGAAAAGGCCATTGATTTGATGGACAAGGTCAGGAGACACTGAAATGTGATGCTCTCATAGGAAAAGCAGTGAAGAAATTAATTAATAAAATTAAAATAAGCAGTGACACATGTGTCACCACTCCCACTACTAATGCTAGCTTTGGTGCTTTTACTTATTCTTCAAGGACTACAGACTGTAACAGTTCAATACAATCAGTACGTCCCCTGCTGTTGACTGAGAAATGACACTCAATACTGAATTCAACACATATTAAAAAAAAGGCCATGTGTTTTAACAACAAACCACTTGGCTTATATGATGTTGATTACATTAAATATTTAAAGTGGTTAAATGGTTCACTAATGATGCCTGCAGCTGAAATGATACCCAGAGTGCACTGCCACACACACACTCAGAGCTGGGCTAATTTTGTCAGTGTCATGCCATTGACAGGGAACAAAGTGACCTACAGCCGGCTTTATGGAGACACCTACAAGCCTAAGCGCCAAGGCATTTCCCACGCACTTTAACTATTGATCATTAAAGAGATCAAATTGATCACCATTAAAAACAGTCCATTGCTATTTATTTCAATATTAAAGGGACATAGGAAAGTATTCAGATCCTACACAACAACTGCAAACACATTCTGTGGCTCTCCATCAGTCCTTCTCAACCAGTTGGTCCTGGTTTCCAAAACTAAATGTGGGTAATAGGACCATTTCAGTGGCCTTTACTAAAATTACTGTTAAACTGTTTTTGATAGTGAACCTCATTAATCAATTGAGTCTGTGCCCATGATACAAAAGTAAATCCTCTTGTGAGACATTGACTAACACTGGCATTGACAGGTACTATGCACAGACTTCCTGAACGTACTTTAGTAGGCAACAACTAAAAACGGACACAATTATCTCTGCATTGTTGTGAAGTTGCCTAATGTGTTCACCAGAGTTTTATCATTTGTTGAGAGGCATTTGAGTGACGAAATAGATATAAATAGCTGTTCGCAATTGTGTGGACTTGATGTCGAGCTCTAGCCTGGTCATCCCCCAATACTTCCAATACTTTTCTCTTAGATTTGTAATCTGTAATCATCTGTGCTCCAAATAATAGATAATAGAATAGAATAATAATAGAATACACAGCAGCTCATCATCAGTTTATTTTCCTTGACTGTAGCTCAGACCACGTGTTTTTAAACATTCCTTTCTCCAAGTCATTTTTAGGCTTGCAAACAATTCTGTAATGTAAATTCGGTTAACTCATCCAAATGTTTCTGGAGGACTTTGTCTACGTCAAAGATAAAGGATGTGTGCCTTCATTCGAGTAATGTCTGTGAACCATGAAATCAACCCCATCATTTTAATACCAGATGGGATTACCTGGACACCTGGCTGAGAGGAGGAGAAAGGCAAATAAGGATTTCAGCAAGACATGACTGAGAACAACATCTATTTGTCCTAAATATGATACAATTCTTTGATTGTACGGTCAAACAATGGTCAAACACTGCCCATCTTTGTACTGGTTATACTTTACAAACGATGAACAATGTTCAGATAATCTGTGCTAGATTAATGATACTTCAAAATGTGTTAATATAATTCTGGCAGAGGTAAAAGTACTCACTTTAGCTTTATAAATGAATAGGTTGACTTTAATTTAAGTGATGTGAAATGGTGCTTTCAGGTTGGACTGCACTTTGGTGTTTATGCCAAAACACTGACAGTGGTCTGTTATATGTACGTAAACAGGGCACAGCCACCATGAATACATCGTCAAATACACTAATGTTTTTGTTTCAAACAAAAAGGAGGAGCAGCGGGTACTGAATCAGCTAAAACCATCGAGACATACTTTAGTCTGGACACACTGAAGATTTACTCACAGTCCTCTGCTCCATCAGCAGCTCAGGTAAGACAAAGCATTTGCTAAATATCGCCTGAAATTACAAGGAAACTGGGATTACATGGTCTGCATAGTGTATTTTTGATCAGCGTGCAAACCTAAATTATCCAACAGCACCTCTTTTGAATATGTACTGCAGAAATAACCTGCATGGCTGGATGAAGAGCAAGAAAATTCATAAGCTGGTGTTGTTGCAGTCAGTATGAAAACCTTCTTTGACCTTTTCACAACCTGAGCTGGTGTTGACACAAGCATAGATGAAAAGGGTTCAAGTAAATAGTATTTGGCTGTAAAATTCTGGTGGCTAATGTAATACTACTTTAACCACCATTCGACCTTTAAAGACAGCACAGAACAGGTCGAGACGAGCGAGGCGCTGCTCAAGGGTGCTCAAGGTCAGGGTGACAAAGAGGTCAATGGTGGGCGACTATAAAAACCTCTCTCCTTCTCTCCTAATTTCATCTGTTGCCTAATTATTTCATTAATATTTAACTACTTGCAGTGCGTTAAGTGGCGTTGAAAAAAATATATTAAGCTAATTTTGTTCATCCTCCTCTTGATAATGAATCATGATGCAAAGATGCTGATCTGTAGATCCAAAGGCAGAGTGAAATCCTGACCTGCTGCGTTTTGTCCCATGACCAAATTTCATCCACTGTTTATTCTCCAAACACCCAGAATTCTCTCCTGCTGATGGGATACTGTAACTCAGATATCAGCCTTAAAATGTGTAGATTTTTAATCTTTTACTTATGCCACTTCAATTTCAGGTATTCATCAATCATGGGACGTCTCAGTTTTGTGACCTTGCTGGCAGGTAATGAACGAAACAAGACCCAGGATGTGTTTTGCATCAATATAAAACAATACACTTCGATTAAATGAATATTAATATATACTATATTTCTGCAGCTCTTTTTTCCCTTTTTATGGAAACTGAAGCAAGTACGTTCAAAACTTTGACAATTCATTCATCTTTACATGTATGTGTATTATTGCTTTCTTATCATTTTCTTTCTCCTGTTTTCTCTTTTGTTTGTTGCTGACGGGGAATCTGGCAGATCCATTTGTTTACAGTAAGTGCAGTTTTACATATCGTCGAAATACACTGACACACTGGGACTGAATGTTGAGTACACCTTTTGCCATAAGGTTGAACGTGTGGTAGATTAGGAAGCATAGTGAACACACAATTGCCTCATTCCCCGTATACACTTTTTGTTTTACAGACTATGACAGGTTACGAATCGGAGGTCTGATCCTCTGCAGCTTGCTAATCGCTGGGGGAATTGGAATCATTATCTGTGAGTGAGAAAGCCACACACATTAGTTGTATTTGGACAGAAACCCAATGCAGCAGCATGGTTCCTAATGCTTGTTTTTCTTCATTCTTTTGCAGATCACAAGTGCAACAAAGAAACCGTGAAGTAAGAATTTAACACTTTCAAGTATCTAGGACGGTCTAAAAGAGAGTTTCATTTAAATTCTATAGCGATCACTGATGATGGTTGATTTAGTGATGATTGCAATAATAAGTTAAGTAAGTAGTGTCTTACATTGTAGCATTTACTATTGTAGTAACAGTAGTAGCCAAATTAACCTCTTAACTCCTGCCTCGACCGATCACATTTTCTCCAGTATGGCATTACCCCAATCTAAAGGCTTCTTAGGGGATAAAAAACATTAAAAACAGTGTATAGACCCGACAAAAAAAGACAAAAAAATGAAAAAATGAGATGAAAACATATAAAAAGTGACAACAAAACATCAACAACGCAAGGAAAAAGACAGGTTTTGTGGGTCTTAGCTTTCAAATGAGGCATTGCACTCGCCTATAGGCAAAGAGGAGAGAATGCATTTGGTTTAGTAAAGTCAGAGGAGGATCAACAGTTATAGGAGACATTTCATGCACATTTTTTTTCTTCAGCTTTGATCCACAGCGTTGTTCTCTCGTCCAAAACAAGCCTAGAGTAGTATTTCACTTCATTCATGCATTTTCTCGTATTTCTTGTATTTTGTTGCATCATGGATAAAAAATAAATGTCCTCTGCATTTGTAAAACCCCTAATCCATCTCCGAATGAGTCCACACAGTTCTCAACTCAATGTATGTTCATGGTCCCATCTGTGTAGCATGCCGTTAGCAGAAAGTTAAAGCTTGTTTCCACTTGTTATCTGTTCAGTCACCATGATGCAGAGGATGCTCCAGATCAACTCGAGATCATAGTCTCAAACTTCTTAATTACAATTCAATGTTTCAATCTATAAAACATTATGAATGCTGAGGTGCCCAAAAGATCTTAAACCTCACATAAGCATGATGGGACCACTTTAAAGTTGTATTTGTAATAGTGGTACAGCACCAAAAACTGTAGTAGCCTTGTAATAATCAAGTTTTGCAGCAGTTATATCAGCGTATTAGGACAGAGAAGTACAACAATACTAGATGCAACAGCAGCTGTCATTGTGTTGCAACACCAATACTACAATTATAAGTATAGGCTACACGTTTATAGTTGTAATAGTAGAGGTCACAGAGTCTGGCCTTCACAAATCATTGTACTAACTGCCATCCTGCCCATTTGTACTTTTCCTCCCATTCTCCCATAGGAAAGTAGAAGATGACAGTGATATTTGATAGCATACCTGACAGACCGGTTTGAGCCGAGGCGGAGTCTCACTGGGACGAACAGATTGGGTGGGTGATGGGCGCGAGAGGAGCAGCCACGTGATGTCACCTGTAGAGAGATGTGAGCAAACAGAGACACTTGATTAAAACAAAAAATGTATCTCCATCATTGTAAATATCTATAATATCACTCTTGCTAATGTAATGTAATATGTATTCACTTGTGGCTGTAAATCTGACTCAAAACAATGTGTTGTTGCCTATAATCTTCGAATAATTCTAGCCTTTATTCACATCTAGTTGTGACTTCCAATACGCTGCATTGATACCCTTTACAAGCAAACCAATATTGTTGGCATTTCCTTTCAACATGCTGGAGTAAAAGGTGTATTAGTTCAGTGATATGCAACAATGTATTGTATTTAGTTATAACATACTGCCATAATAAAGTCTCCATCCACCTTTGAATTATTATGTTGTATCCTATACACTTAGTTATAATAGGCTACTATTGTACAAAAGTATCATGATTGTACATACAGCTCATGAACGTGGTATGTATCCTACACTAACTTGCAGCCTACTGTTTTGTCAATAGGCTGCTGCAGTTCCCTTTTTCTTTCTTTCTTCTTGCTTACCTCGACTTTTCATAAACTATAATGATACTTGACTCACGTGCCGTTCGATTATACCTAAATAAAAACGGTCTACATAACAAACCATGCTTTTTTTATCCTTCATCTTTATTGTTCGTTTCCTGATTGTCGCCACACTGTATGCAAATCTCCCAAGTGGAAAATTCCCAGCAATCGTTCCCAACAAACAAAGATTAACCACCAGCAGCTCCTCCCCCGCCTCAGCACCACTGACCCTGGATCAGCCTCGCACTGCGCTCGCGCAGCCTTAACTTTCCCCGTCGCCGAATACAGCGAACTTCACTGACCCCAAATCAGGACCCCGTAGTCCGACTCCCACCGCTAAAACACAGCCCCTTCAGCTAAAAAACCGAGCCAACCTGTTGAGTGTGACAGTGGCGAAGGGTGTTGCCCGTGCACGAGCCTGTTACATCCTGTGTGAGGGAGAGACACGCTAGGTTTTTACGCAGCTGAAGTTTACGCACGGGGTAAGTCCACAAACTCTTGGTTATTCTGACATTATCTGTTTAGGAACTTGCACGGGGATGTTTTGGCGCTGTAAGGATCTTCATGAAGTTGAACTAAGTTATGATGTTGGCAACACAGTTTTTTCTTTCTTTCTTTCTTTCTTTCTTTCTTTTTTTTTCTTCAATGGCGTCTGGGTGATGTGACGCGTGTTTTACTAACATTTTGGGGAAGCATCCTATCCACCATCTTGTATTATTAGGCCTAAAAATGAATCAATGATAATACAACATATTAGAATTAGAATTATTCTTATGAGAAGAAGAAGGAGGCCAAATAAAGAACTATAAATGATCATAGATATTTTAAATGAAAGGCAATTTCAATCAATCAATCAATCAATCAATCAATCAATCAAAGTTTATTTATATAGCACTTTACAACAACGCCAGGAAGACCAAAGTGCTTCACAGAAAGATAAAACACATTTTAAACACCAAATAATTACAACCTAGACACAATTCAGTGTGCTCTAAGTATTAAAGGCAAGTTTGAAAAGATGAGTCTTTCATCTTTTACACAGAATTGGCACAATGGCTTAGACCTACTCAAAAAGATTTAAACATACATTAATTGGGCAGACAATTACTCACATTGCTCAGTGTTTTAGTAGTTTATTGTGACTTTGTGGGCACCAATGTCATAGAAAAGTGGAAGGTGTACTTTATATACAGTAGATGGGGATGAATTAATGGTAATAAGAATTGCTTATTATAACAATGATCACAGTAAGTTTTTCATCATTGCCACATCTCATTGATGACATGTTTATGTAGCTCCTCTGAAATGCCCAGCTGATAAACAGCAGCGCAGACCTGCTTCATGGCACAAGGACAGGACAGGACATGGGTGCTATGTTCGATAGTGGCAATATGATGTTTCTATCAAAGAGACATTACAAACCTATACATGGTTTTGGTCAATTTTTAGTTACTACAACTCATTATAGATTTTCTTGGCCGTTTCCTTGATAAGGATCCAGTGATGCACAATGGGTTAAAATGGTACGAGGACAACAATCTGGAAATCATCCTGCAAACAACTGTAGTTGCTGATCGAGGGAACACTTTTAGAGTTTTACAAGAGCAAAATAGTTGTTGAAGAAGACGAGAGGGACAATCATGAGGGCAGACAGTCCAATCTTCTGGGGAAGATGAGCCAGTCATTTTTGTGTTATGTGTTAAACTTGCAGATTAAATCAAATATTTAATCATATACTTTTTTTCTTTATCTAATTTTTTAAGTATCAACATGATAAGATTGTTTTTAATTTTTCCAAATAGATCCATAGAAATGTTATTATAGAGTTTGCAGGTCATAAAGGATTGGACAAATGATCGCTGTGACTTTGCTTTGTCAAACGAGTTTCCTCTACTCAGCTTTCCCACATTGCCTTACGTGACATTACTTAAAAAAGCAGTTCTGAGCAAGGGCAACAATCAAATGGAGAGAAAGCTTTTAAGGGGAACCTTTTCCTCAACTTCCACCGTCACACAAATAGATTTAGATACTTCTACAACAAGACATTGATTTTTGTGTACGTGGGCCTCACATTTCCACTGCTGATTGTAGCGCTGTTTCCAGAAATGGATAGTGGCACATGCAGGAGACGCAGGGCAGTTTAGTTCGCTGCTCTCTGGTTGTAAACAATGAAATAACAAGTCACAGCCACAACATACAACAAAAAATGGATGTGTATCATAATCCTAATGTAGCTTGACCCAAACAAAAGCATTTTATAATGATACACTCAATAATTATATTTTAATTTAAGTCTGTTTTCCAATTGTGCTTACTCAATATTTACAAAGTGTTAAAAGTGTGATATAACGACTGAGAAACAACATAAATTCATGCAAAAGTCACAGGAAAATCCAACTCATTGCCTGTGACCTCAGTTTTTCACTTAAGAGTCCGACCCTAAACATTGGGCATTTGGAAACACATGTGTTTGTTTTTGGAGGTAAATCAAATCCTGTACTTTTGCCCACGTGAGAGTCAGTGTTAGCTGCTCAATGTTAGCCTATTGCAGAAGTGACTCAGAGCTCCAGTATGCTCCACTCCTCTGTCTGTCTCTGCCTTTTTTTAAGGACCCTCCTCTGCCCCACTGTTTCAACTCACCCTCCCTTTACACCTTAATTCTTTCCTCTCATGCTCACATACTGTACGTACTAGTTCTTTTGATGCTTTCCAAACCACACAGTTTATCATTCGCTTCCCATTTCCTTGTGTCTGCATATTTGTCTGCTCTTCTTTACCTCTAAAGGCAATAAGCAGTGTTGCTAGGCTGCTATTGCTGTGCTACATGCCCCTGGAGCCTCTTAGGATGCACAACAGCTGTCATGTGCAAGGGCAGTCACATTAATATCATGTTTGCATTCATTAATTTATTACAAACCATGTTCGTTTCTACAGGTGGTTTCAACAGAAAAGCACTTTAAGCAGTGATTCTCATGTGTATTTTTGCCAAATACTTTTCCTGGTGCAACACTGTACTTAAAAACATACATACAAAACAGCGAAAACATACAGTAATTTAAGGTATCCAACTTGCAGCCAGGACTGTTATACATACTAAATTGCTTGATTTGCAACACGTTGTTTTATTAAAATTTGTATTAATCTAGAACGAGGGAGGCCTCCAGCAACACAGTGCTGTGAACCTTGAAATTCTAACAAGCATCACATGTTCATAATCAGATTTAAGCCCTTCCATGTTTTGGTGCTTTCGATTATATCAGAGCAGTCCAACAGAGGAATATGGCTCAGCTAATTTAGGAATAAAGCATTCCTGTGAGAATAGGCAGCTGTCTTTGTAGTAAGAGTAACACAGCCCTATGTTTTGAGTGGGCGGAGAGCACTACACTGTTCAGACAGCAACGTGGAACATACGGTACTTAACTGACCTCAGAAGTTAACTCAAAGGAATCTCATAAAAGGAAAAGAAAGTAGCATGTGTCTGTGTAAGTTCTCAGTCATGTAGGAGTTTTCCATCTCCATCTGAGTTGTTCGAGTGTTGCTTAACCATTGCTTGGCCAGCTGTACCTGGGAGGGGTTACTTTGTTACTGGTACCACACCAGCTTTATTCTGATTTGCTATATCTGATGTATTTTTTTTTTTAGACGAGAGGCAAAATGTCCTCAACATTAAATCAACCCAGTAGAATCAATGAGTAAAGCTGCAGATCCACCGTGAAGCGAATCCACTTTGATAGTGCCCAGTGCTTCATTTCATCCCCCATTTGAGGGAACACATTCCCCCACGTTTCAGTTTTTCCGGGTAAAGGATCTGGGAATTATTTTGGAGGATCCGGCAAAGGACGTGAGGAGTCAGATTTATTTAAATGTTCATTAAAAAAAATAAAAATCTTATGAACAAATTTGGAGTAAATGCTGCTGTTGATTGATAAAGATAACATAACTTCGAGCAGCCACAAATCCCTTGATATTTTTGTTTCCACATGACATTGAAAAAATTATAGCCCTTAATTTGAGTAATTTGGGGATAAAGGAGAGTCTGGAGTCACATTTCAGGAAGAACGCTTGTATAAGAGGATGCTTGATGTGAATGAGCTAAACAGAACTAACAATCAGGAGGGGGGTGATGTGAGGACTCAATGAAGAGCGGAAATGGACTTGAAAAGGGAGATGGAGCGACGGAGAGGTTTAGAGAGGCAGAACAAGTTCAACTAAAACAAAAGAGGCGTGGAGCGTACTTTTTAAACAAGACAGACATTCTTCAGGCGCTGCATTGAGGTAGACTGGAGCAGAGAGAGAGCTGTGAGTGCAGGTACCGGGTGAAAACGGTTCCACGACCCACTTTTGGGTCCCGAACCACCAGGTGAGAACCACTGGCCTTGTAGATTTCACCTCAGTGTCTGCTGGTCACACACCTGCAGCACATGCCTGTGAGCTGCACCTTAAGTAAACATTTACTGAGCAGTGTAATACTGTCAAACTGTTGGTAAATCAAATAATATTCAAGCTTCTGAAGATAAGATGAAGTTACTACAGTTTGTTTCAGAACTATAAGGCCCTTTACCTAGGACTGAAACAGCTAATCGATTAATTGACAACTAATCGTTTTATGCTAAACATCCATCCATCCATCCTTTTTTTTCCACTTTTCCGTTTCTGGGTCGTGGGGGCAGCCGTTGGAGCTGCCCAAATCACATTGCACCAGCCCCTTATGGCTCCTCCTGCAGGTGGAGGATCCACGGGAGGACGGCCTCACGATTCTGGCATGGCCTGTTGGGCTTCTGAACCGCTCTTTGTCTGACCCGTCACCTAGGACCTGTTTGCCCTGGGAGGATCTACCAGGGGCATTAAGCCCCCGACAACAGAGCCCCCAGGATCATTTGGGACTACACAGACTAAAAAAAAAGCAAAAATTATATGACGTTTTGTATTTTTGTTGAAAAAACACTTTTAAAGCTAGGGTCTGTCGTGTTTTGTACATGGTAAATTTCATGGATATCTGTCTGTGACAGATATTAATTTTACTCCATCAAGAAAAGCTTCCTATACCTATACGTTTTTTTCTTCATTCGAGCTGTTACTGTGACTATGAGGAAATGAGACATTAGAAAGTGAAGGGTGCTCTCTTTCATTGTTAACGAAAAAAGAAAAATCAGGTCATTTGAGATTCTGTGTGATAGAAACAGGGCAACAATACTGACCAATGTGCAGCTTCAGCAGACTCTATATGTGGATATTTGTTTCACAATAATTAGTATCTATTCTGTGTCAATTGGAGATATGGACCAGTGCCTCGACGACACAGTTGCATCATTTGTTACTCTCACACTACCTTAAAGCTCCCATCTCTCTCGTCTCTGTCCTCTGTCCTGTGTCCTCTATAGCCCGTCGCTCCGGCTGGGTGTCTTTATTTTGAGGTGAGACCTTTCTGTAGTGGTTTCTGGCCCAGTTCCCACCCTCTACTCTACATTCCCCCTGGCTTGCCGTGGGTTGCTGTGGCGAGGGTGAGAGAGAGTAGCATCCTTTTCCAAGTTGTCCTTTTTGTTAGTTGCCAAGCCCTAAATAACAAATAAGATGAATACTAGACCCTTGCTGATTGCTAAAGGTTAATAGTATTTATCTTTCTGCAGAAGACTTTTACTGTATTGGTCTTGTTATTCTTGTATTGTTATATGTGCAATTAAATATTTAGCAATTCAGTTTTATATTAATAACAGATATGTCCCGTGTATTGTTCCGTTTTCTTGTGTCTTTGTGGGTGTCCTTCTTGTGCTCTGGTTTCCCCATCAACCTAAATCATGATGCAGAATGATCCCCCGATCATGGCCGACTCTCAGCCTTCACTGTCCTCAGAGTACGACATGTTCAGGGAGAAGGCGCCGCATCCCAAACTGAAAAACCAACCTCTTTAAACAGTCCTTTGTTCCTACATCCATTACATTTATCAATTCTAAATCACTTAAGGCTTTAGGCCAACTTCCTCGTTGTACTTTCTGCTTAGTATATACTACTATCTTCTGAGCTGTTGTCTGAATGGTCTGTGGCCAAGACAAATTTCCCTCAAGAGACAATTATGTTGATTCTATTCCAATAAACGTTTTGCATTGGTTTACATAAGATCAATAAAGCATGTTGTATTTTGAAGGTATGACCTTTCTTCTGTAATCATTGTGTTTAGTAGTAAATGGTTAAACAAGCGTACTGTAGCGTAAATAACTTATGGCCACATACTATTTGGGACTCCATTGATTTTGTTTGCTGGTATTTGTTGAGTTGCTCAACTCTTCTTCTGTGCACAGGCCAGTCTGCAGTGGGCATGGGGCATGTTTGCTCATGTCTGTGGAGAGCTGAACGGAAAGTGCAGTTGGTGGAAAATCACTGTAGATCCATGAGGTGCGGCTCTTCCCAGAGCACATGCTCCCTCCTCTGCTGCCTTTAGCTTTATGACTGGTGCACAGCAAACCTCAGGGGAGGAGGTTATGTATGGACATCATGAGGCGTGGGGTTGCAATGTATCACCATAGTATTATTATCACAATAATAGGTGATGCAATATCCATGTCCAAGAAGATTAAGAAGATCTTACACTGACAGAGATTTTAACATTTTTGCTAACACAGCCTAATATGAAAATGTGCAAACGCTCACTTTCATTTATGTTTTTGGATTAGAAAGCTCAGATTGAATCAGTTATGATTTTTCTATCAAGCCTTGTTTTGGCACAATTTGATTAAAAAAAAAAAAAACACATTGCAAAGGATTTTTTTGTTTAAATTCAATGGTTATTGACCTCATCTAACCACAACGACACAAAGGATTACACTCAGACAAAAATAGAGTAGAGCCAGAACCACAGCTACATAATTACAGGAAATCAAGCCTGGACTCACATGGGAAGGTGCAGGATAAAGAAACAAATGTGTGTGTAGAACAAAACTATGATCTATTAACAGGTTGTGTGGTCTATGCGCATTTGTGACTGGGATATTTGTAGCATTGGGTGAGCAAGCTTTTATGATGTATATTTGTTTTGCATATATAAATAGCGGGACAAATGGCCCATGTTGTATCCTGAGAGGTCAACGAAAGGCACTTTTCAGCCATCATCAGTTCAGGTTACATTTTGCCGATGCCGATGCGGAAGAAACATGCCACAGCCGCTTAACCAGTTTAGTATAATGTCTTTTTGTGGGCTTTAGTCTGGAAGAGAGTGAGCATGACGCGGGGTGTTTTAGTCTTTTATTGCGCTTCAGAAAACTCTGTTGAATCATGCCTTTGTTGCCTCTGCCAGCTAGTACCAGTCCAGTCCTGTTTCCAACGTCCACCGATTTGAAATGTGATTATTTGTGCCATAGGGGATAGGGCTAATGTTATTAAGTCAGTATTAGACACAAAGCCAATGTGCAAATGGCCTCTCAACCTGTAACACTGTTTACAAATTCATAAACTACATGCAAGCATCAGTCAGTGAGGAAACAATCACTGACATATTTACTTTCTTGCGTATCTGACTTTGCATGTGGGGGAATTGTCTGCGCAAAATGAGAGAGATTTTTCATTGATGTTTTTGTCTGTCTTCTAGGTTTCCAAGCCTCAAGACTGAAGATGTCAAAGATCATCGCTTTAGTGCTAATGACCAGTAAGTAAACACAGCCTTCTCATGTCATGTTGAGTATCCAGAGTCAGAGTGTGTCCCACCAAAGGCCCACAGTTTCTGACGTTGAGACATCACAACCTCCAACAAAAATAAAGGAGAATTCATATATATAAAACGTACCTAATCTTTGTCCAACCATTTGCAGTTGTGTCGCTGGTGTTTGCAGATGAAGAAAAGGGTAAGAGTTTTACTAATTCTTGGGATGAATAATCTGGAGGATCAAAGAGTACTTGGGGTTTATTTTACATGGACATATTGATGGTTGATGTAAATGATTAAGAGGTGAACCAGGCCATTGATGATGATAAAGTTATGGTTTCATTTTGCACCACTGAGACATGAAAAAACTTACTTTATCCAATATCGCTCCTGCAGCCAACTCACACCCTGAGGATGACCCATTCACGTTCGGTAATACACATTTTATTATTTTGTTACAATAACCTGAACACACACAGTAAGTTTATTAATGTGGTGTCTTCTTGTATAGACTATCACCAGCTGCGCGTCGGAGGTCTGATTCTTGCTGCTGTACTATGTCTCATCGGCATCACAATCCTGTTCAGTAAGAAAATAACTATAACGATACAGTACATGATGAAACATGGATTAGTGCTGAACTTATTTCATCTTCAGGTATTAGACAGATATTGACTGCATGTTCTCCTTTTTACAGGTGGCCACTGCAGGTGCAAGTTCAATCAAAATAAGAGGTGAGCACTTCAATATTTATGAGGTGATATTTCAAAAGGAAATGTGTAAACATCAAATAGAGAATGTATTATATTTCTAAATAATATCTTGTTCTTCATCTTTAGGAGGAGGACTGGCAGTAATGCGCAGCAGATGCTCAACGACCAAGGCGAGTGACTCTTATGGTTTATTATTTTCATTCAGTATAACACCATGTTCACTTTCTGCTTCTAATGTTCAGTGTTTCTACTGCAAAAACACATACATTCTTTTTATCATATGACAATGTGCTCGCCTACCTCGGGGCCCCGATATCCCACTGCTCTCCGTTGTATTATATGATACACACAACAAAACAAATTGGCCATAGTAGACTTCATTGACTGGATAGTGTAAAGATAATGAGACATTTTAGGCTTACCAGATTGTTTTAACCTCTTAACCCCCGACTTAACACATTTTCTCCAGTTCAGCTTTACCCAAATGTCAAAGCTTCCCGACTGGAGCTCACAGCCTATAGTCAACATCTCATTTGATCTACAAAACTCATCTAAGATTTTTCCTTGCATTGTCGTCACTTTTTTATAGTATTTTTGGAATTTTTTTGGTCATGTGTTTGTGGCTTTTTTTGTTTCGCTTTTATTGCATTTCTGTTGATTTTTTGTTGCTTTTTCATCACGTTTTTTGTCACATTTTTGTTGTGTTTTTGTTGCTCTTTTGATGCTTTTTTTGATGCGTTTTCATCCTCATTTACGTCTCGTTTTTTGTTGCTATTTTGATGCTCTTTTCAAGAACCTTTTTTGGTTTTGTGCAAAGCCGAATTGGAGAAAATGTGCTCGGTTCAGGCGGGGATTAAGAGTTTAAACAACTAAAGAGTTACACTGTGTTCAATCGAACTGTTATTGTCATTACTTTCTTGCTGATGCTGCCTTACACGCACCAATTGCTATTATTATTTGTTTAGTACATTTATGACCCTAAAGTCTGAAGTCCTATTTGCCTTGTCCATATGTTGAGTGCAACACACTGATGTCACATACAGGCGCATTATGGAAACAACCCATAATGCTTTGCTAAATGCATCTTGCTGAACAACAGGTGCTTGGTCTCAGGGTGCCATGCAAACAGAGCAGCAGGAGTGTACAGGCTCCTGTCTCTATTCTCTCTCTAATTGCACAAACAAACATCCACATTTGGACATTATTTTAAAGAAAATTGTATAACTAATCTAAAAAACAAAACAAAACTGTAAAAAATAAAAGTCTAATCTATTCTTTACTAACTTTGTGCGTTTGTGTTTCCAGGTCGTGCTTGCGAATGCTAAAGATCAACACTGGCGCCCAATGCAAACAAAGTAGTTGTGGCTTTTTTTTTTTTTACTTTTGCTAAAATCAACAGGAAGTGAACTGTTGAGCATGTGCTGAGCTGCACTGTTGATGTAGAAACGGTTAAACAACATTAGTGTTACTGTGGGTGTCTGCAGGTGTAGTGGTTGTCTTTGTGGATACCACAGAACACACGACACTTGTGTAATAACACTAAATTCAAGTCAGATTGCTAATAAAAACATACGCAATGACTGAGAGCAAGCTTTTTCTAGGCATTCACGCTAAAACTGGGATTATTGAACAGTTTAGATAGTACACAAAATATACTGTTGAATAATTTTCTTCACAACTAATGCCTGTTGGGATGAGAAGCTCATGCTCACCCTGACCTGGACATTTTGTTTTCTTCTGCAAAACAGTTTTCAAATAAATGGTTAATGCTCTTGTTTACTCTGTTTATCTAATGTTTACTATGGTTGATTTTTGTTGATTGAAAGATAACGATACCAAATACAACTCAACTCGGTCTTTAAACAGCTGCATTGTAAAGTAAATGTGTGTAGATGCATTAGATGTATAACTTTGATTAGTCTAACCACTTTCATGTGCAGTGATGCTCTTGTGAAAATCAGAGAGTAATCTGTTAAAGGATTGTACTGTTCATGTTTATATAAAAGTAATGTTGAAACTAATTTGACTTATTTGTTTTTTAACTCATGCATTATCATTACACATGTGTTGTATACATTATCATATACATTACCTCATACATGTGAAAAAATACAAGCAATTGTTGAGACTTTATTATTATCTTAAGAGCATAATAAGACCAGGAAAAGCCTCTAACTTACACAGATTACTGAAACACAAATACAATTTAAATCACAGCATCTAGAATTACAGATTACCCTGAAGGAGCCTAAGTGCCACCAATGGTTCACCACAGTTTGAGAAACACATCCACTGTCCCTCATAGGCTGAATATGCTGTGGTCACATTGCAATGAACTTCTATTTTATAGGATTCATAATTCTATATTTTTTTTAATTTTTTATTTAAACAAACAAACAAACAAAGAACCACAATATCTGCCCCTTTGTTACTTTACAATCACTTTACATCAGTTCTGTTATTTTGTCTTTAAAAAAACAAGAACATTTTCCATGGTGTTTGTCCAACTCACAATACTCACAGTGGTCTATAGTTTCTTTGTTTAATGTTCTTGCGCCATCTTGCGGTGAACTTTAACTATGCCAATTTTAGGGATATAGTATTTTCGCTGCCTGTCAGTAAAGAATAAAGAACCTCTCATGAGCTGAATGCAGCTCTCAGTTCACCACTTCTTCCTGATGATCCGACAGAGTGCGAATAGCCTAACACTCAGCTGCATAGGCCGAAGTATGCGGCAAGTAAATTAGGCCTAGTACATAAGTCATACAATTATTCCACTCATTCATTCATTCATTCATTCATTCATTCATTCATTCATTCATTCATTCATGTATTCAATAGGCCTACATTTGAAGCAATAAAACGAAAATGCCCAACATATTGTGTGGGCTGAATAAATTTATAGGGTCGTTTTTTGTAGATCCCACGCGAACCTCACTGTCCGCCCCTCCCCCTAGGCTTATTTATGCTATTTTAGGAGCCTTATATGTATTTTTTGTTCGGTTCTGATTGGTTTATGCCACAAATTATGTTTGGTAATTTCGTTATGGTTTTGGTAAATTCTTATTTTGACCAAATGTAGGCCTACTTTTCTTCAAATGATTTGGTTAAGTTGGCTAATCATAATTCATAATCATAATTTAGGTCTTTGTTATTGCCGTATTGTCTTTGGTAATGGCTCAGGCCCGGAGCCGAGACGGATTCACAGTTACAGTGCGCCCTCTGCTGGTAGGAGCGGATCCACGACGGCATTATTAGGCCCGAGCGGCCTGCCGTCGCAAGGGCCTATTGTAATCGCAATCACAGCGCAGTGCGCGCAGCGCACTGAACCTAAGTGCGCGGAGCGCACAAAAACAGCGCGAAGCGCTGTCCCCATGTCAACCGTAAACTCACCATGTAAAACAGTGAAGCCCACACCGGAGGTGTGGGCCCTTTATACTTATTATTGCATTAAAATGAATGGGGGTATATAGTGTGAATGGGGGTATATAGTGGATGACGAGCGCGAAGCGCTCGTCATCCACCCAGGAACCCCACGGGTGCGTGCGGATCGTTGAAAGCTTTCCAAAAATGTATAATATAACATTGTCGCGAAAGCGACTATATTGTTTTTCTCGGAAATATTATTAGGCCCGAGCGGCCTGCCGTCGCAAGGGCCTATTGTAATCGTAATCACAGCGCAGTGCGCGCAGCGCACTGAACCTAAGTGCGCGGAGCGCACAAAAACAGCGCGAAGCGCTGTCCCCATGTCAACCGTAAACTCACCGTGTAAAACAGTGACAGCCCACACCGGAGGTGTGGGCCCTTTATACTTATTATTGCATTAAAATGAATGGGGGTATATAGTGTGAATGGGGGTATATAGTGGATGACGAGCGCGAAGCGCTCGTCATCCACCCAGGACCCCCACGGGTGCGTGCGGTTCGTTGAAAGCTTTCCAAAAATGTATATTATGATATCGTCGCGAAAGCGACGATATTGTTTTTGTAAAAAATATTATTATTATTAGGCCCGAGCGGCCTGCCGTCGCAAGGGCCTATTGTAATCGCAATCACAGCGCAGTGCGCGCAGCGCACTGACCCTAAGTGCGCGGAGCGCACAAAAACAGCGCGAAGCGCTGTCCCCATGTCAACCGTAAACTCACCGTGTAAAACAGTGACAGCCCACACCGGAGGTGTGGGCCCTTTATACTTATTATTGCATTAAAATGAATGGGGGTATATAGTGTGAATGGGGGTATATAGTGGATGACGAGCGCGAAGCGCTCGTCATCCACCCAGGAACCCCACGGATGCGTGCGGATCGCTTAGAGCTTTCCAAAAATGTATAATATGATATCGTCGCGAAAGCGACGATATTGTTTTTCTCGGAAATATTATTATTAGGCCCGAGCGGCCTGCCGTCGCAAGGGCCTATTGTAATCGCAATCACAGCGCAGTGCGCGCAGCGCACTGAACCTAAGTGCGCGGAGCGCACAAAAACAGCGCGAAGCGCTGTCCCCATGTCAACCGTAAACTCACCATGTAAAACAGTGACAGCCCACACCAAAGGTGTGGGGCCTTTATACTTATTATTGCATTAAAATGAATGGGGGTATATAGTGTGACTGGGGGTATATAGTGGATGACGAGCGCGAAGCGCTCGTCATCCACCCAGGAACCCCACGGGTGCGTGCGGATCGTTGAAAGCTTTCCAAAAATGTATAATATGACATCGTCGCGAAAGCGACGATATTGTTTTTGTAAAAAATATTATTATTCTTTCTTTCTTTCTTCTTCTTTCTTCTTTCTTCTGCTCTTTGAGCAGGAATTTGACCCCCTGAACATAGTCGAAAACTCACCAAACTTTGCCCAAAATTCAGGTCCGGCGAAAAATTAATTAAAATGTGTGTTTCATGTTGGGGAAAAAAAAAATGGCGCGATAGCGCCACCTACAAAAGTGAAAATACATTACGCCAATGGGGGAGGGGCCGACGTAAACTTTGTCGTAGAGCGACGAGATTCGGTACAGATATTCGTCATGTGACGACAAATTTTTTTTTTTATTGTGGCCACGCCCCCTGACAAACCGGAAGTCCGCCATTTTGACAGGAAGCCCGGAGAATGCTGAGTCAGCGTTTTCGCTGACGTCGCATTTTAACGAACTCCTCCTAGGGCGTTTGACCAAATGAGCTCAAAATCGCTCCAGCTCATCTCGAGATGTGGGGCATCAAAAGTTATCCAAATTTTTTGGCTAAGTTTTACAGTTTGTTTGCGGCGAAGCCGCAATCTTTCCGAAGTATTTTGCGATTCATCAAAAACTAAAAATCGCTCCCATTCGCACAAACAAACTCCGATTAAAAATCGGAAATATACATTTTATTGACCTTTCACCACTGGACACAACAAATGTGAAAAAGTGACACTGGGCGCGATAGCGCCCCCTCCAGGTGCAGAAGAAAAATTGCATTATGGGAAAAAAATTAGTTTGTCGGAAATTAATGAAATTTGGTACAAAAATAGTTGATGGCGTCCCGATCCAAAAAGCCAATGAGACCCATATCGCACTTTGTACGGTATTGCCATGGTGACGCCCGGGGCCCCCCATGTAATTCTAATGGGGCTGACACATGAATCTCACATTATGCAACATTACAGCGCGTTAGCGCCCCCTGTCAGGAGCTTGTGGACAGTGGACATGGAAGTACGGCCCGTTAGGGCTGTCTGATGCTACTTGTTAAATTAAAAAGTTTATGGGCGCGCTAGCGCCCTCTGCAGGCTGGAGCCATTATTCACATGGAGAGGCTAAAAATGTAGTTTTGACGTTTACTGACAAATATTAATGGCACATCAGGGCAAAAAAATGCAGTGTGGCGCCCTTGGTACGGTTATGGCACGGCAATAGAGGCGCTAAAGGAGGCACGGCCCGCGAGGGCCGTTCGATGCCGCTTGCGGCTTTAATTCTTTCTTCTTTCTTCTTTCTTCTTTCTTCTGCTCTTTGAGCAGGAATTTGACCCCCTGAACATAGTCGAAAACTCACCAAACTTTGCCCAAAATTCAGTTTTGGTGAAAAATTAATTAAAATGTGTGTTTCATATTGGGGAAAAAAAAAATGGCGCGACAGCGCCACCTACAAAAGTCAAAATACATTACGCCAATGGGGGAGGGGCCGAAGTAAACTTTGTCGTAGAGCGACGAGATTCGGTACAGACATTCGTCATGTGACGACAAAAAAAAAATATTATTGTGGCCACGCCCCCTGACAAACCGGAAGTCCGCCATTTTGAAAGGAAGACCGGAGAATGCTGAGTCAGCGTTTTCGCTGACATCGCATTTTCACGAACTCCTCCTAGGGTGTTTCACCAAATGAGCTCAAAATCGCTCCAGCTCATCTCGAGATGTGGGGCATCAAAAGTTATCCAAATTTTTTGGCTAAGTTTTACGGTTTGTTTGCGGCGAAGCCGCAATCTTTCCGAAGTATTTTGCGATTCATCAAAAACTAAAAATCGCTCCCATTCGCACAAACAAACTCCGATTAAAAATCGGAAATATACATTTTATTGACCTTTCACCCCTGGACACAGCAAATGTGAAAAAGTGACATTGGGCGCGATAGCGCCCCCTCCAGGTGCAGAAGAAAAAATGCATTATGGGAAAAAAATTAGTTTGTCGGAAATGGATGAAATTCGGTACGAAAATAGTTGATGGCGTCCCGATCCAAAAAGCCAATGAGACCCATATCGTATTTTGTACGGTGTTGCCATGGTGAATCAAAATACATTGCGTCGATGGAGGCGGGACCAATCTGGGCCAACGTCAACTTTGTCGTAGAGCGACGAGATTCGGTACATATATTCGTCATGTGACGACAAACAAAAATTATTATTGTGGCCACGACCCCTGACAAACCGGAAGTCCGCCATTTTGACTGGAAGCCTGGAGAATGCTGAGTCAGCGTTTTCGGTGCCATCGCATTTTAACAAACTCCTCCTAGGGCGTTTCACCGAATGAGCTCAAAATCGCTCCAGCTCATCTCGAGATGTGGGGCATCAAATGTTATCAAAATTTTTTGGCTATGTTTTACGGTTTGTTTGCGGCGAAGCCGCAATCTTTCCGAAGTATTTTGCGATTCATCAAAAACTAAAAATCGCTCCCATTCGCACAAACAAACTCCGATTTAAAATCGGACATATACATTTTGTTGACCTGTCACCCCTGGACGCAACAAATGTGAAAATATGCCATTGGGCGCGATAGCGCCCCCTCCAGGTGCAAAATAAAAATTGCATTATGGGAAAAAAATTAGTTTCTCGGAAATGGACAAAATTCGGCACAAAAATAGTTGATGGCGTCCCGATCCAAAAAGCCAATGAGACCCATATCGTATTTTGTACGGTGTTGCCATGGTGACGCCCAGGGCCTCCCATGTAATTCTAATGGGACTGACACATAAATCTCACATTATACAAAATTACAGCGCGTTAGCGCCCCCTGTCAGGAGCTTGTGGACAGTGGTCATGGAAGTACGGCCCGTTAGGGCCGTCTGATGCTAATTGTGAAATTAAAAAGATTACGGGCGCGCTAGCGCCCTCTGCAGACTGGAGCCATTATTCACATGGAGAGGCTAAAAATGTATTTTTGATGTTTACTGACAAAGATTAATGGCTCATCGGGGCAATAAAATGCAGTCTGGCGCCCTTGAGTGGGTTATGGCGCGGCAATAGAGGCGCTAAAGGAGGCACGGCCCGCGAGGGCCTTTCGATGCCGCTTGCGGCTTTAATTCTTTCTTTCTTCTTCTTCTGCTCTTTGAGCAGGAATTTGACCCCCTGAACATTGTCGAAAACTCACCAAACTTTGCCCAAAATTCAGGTCCGGTGAAAAATTAATTTAAATGTGTGTTTCATATTGGGGGGAAAAAAAATGGCGCGACAGCGCCACCTACAAAAATCAAAATACATTGCGCCAATGGGGGAGGGGCCGAAGTAAACTTTGTCGTAGAGCGACGAGATTCGGTCCAGACATTCGTCATGTGACGACAAAAAAAAAATATTATTGTGGCCACGCCCCCTGACAAACCGGAAGTCCGCCATTTTGACAGGAAGTCCTGAGAATGCTGAGTCAGCGTTTTCGCTGACGTCGCATTTTAACGAACTCCTCCTAGGGCGTTTCACCAAATGAGCTCAAAATCGCTCCAGCTCATCTCCAGATGTGGGGCATCAAAAGTTATCCAAATTTTTTGGCTAAGTTTTATGGTTCGTTTGCGGCGAAGCCGCAATCTTTCCGAAGTATTTTGCGATTCATCAAAAACTAAAAATCGCTCCCATTCGCACAAACAAACTCCGATTAAAAATCGGAAATATACATTTTGTTGACCTTTCACCCCTGGACGCAACAAATGTGGAAAAAGTGCCATTGGGCGCGATAGCGCCCCCTCCAGGTGCAGAAGAAAAAATGCATTATGGGAAAAAAATTAGTTTGTCGGAAATGGATGACATTCGGTACAAAAATAGTTGATGGCGTCCCGATCCAAAAAGCCAATGACACCCATATCGTATTTTGTACGGTGTTGCCATGGTGACCCCCGGGGCCCCCCATGTTATCCAATGGGGCTGACACATACATCTCACATTATACAACATTACAGCGCGTTAGCGCCCCCTGTCAGGAGCTTGTGGACAGTGGTCATGGAAATACGGCCCGTTAGGGTCATCTGATGCCAGTTGTGAAATTAAAAAGATTACGGGCGCGCTAGCGCCCTCTGCAGGCTTGAGCCATTGCTTACATGGAGAGGCTAAAAATGTAGCTCTGATGTTTACTGACAAAGATTAATGGCACATCAGGGCAATAAAATGCAGTGTGGCGCCCTTGGTACGGTTACATAGACGCGGCAATAGAGGCGCTAAAGGAGGCACGGCCCGCGAGGGCCGTTCGATGCCGCTTGCGGCTTTAATTATTCTTTCTTTCTTTCTTTCTTTCTTTCTTTCTTCTTCTTCTGCTCTTTGAGCAGGAATTTGACCCCCTGAACATTGTCGAAAACTCACCAAACTTTGCCCAAAATTCAGGTCCGGCGAAAAATTAATTAAAATGTGTGTTTCATATTGGGGAAAAAAAAAATGGCGCGACAGCGCCACCTACAAAAATCGAAATACATTACGCCAATGGGGGAGGGGCCGAAGTAAACTTTGTCGTAGAGCGACGAGATTCGGTACAGATATTCGTCATGTGACGACAAAAAAAAAATATTATTGTGGCCACGCCCCCTGACAAACCGGAAGTGCGCCATTTTGACAGGAAGTCCAGAGAATGCTGAGTCAGCGTTTTCGCTGACGTCGCATTTTAACGAACTCCTCCTAGGGCGTTTGACCAAATGAGCTCAGAATCGCTCCAGCTCATCTCGAGATGTGGGGCATCAAAAGTTATCCAATTTTTTTGCATATGTTTTACGGTTTGTGTGCGGCGAAGCCGCAATCTTTACGAAGTATTTTGCGATTCATCAAAAACTGAAAATCGCTCCCATTCGCACAAACAAACTCCGATTAAAAATCGGAAATATACATTTTATTGACCTTTCACTCCTGGACTCAGCAAATGTGAAAAAGTGACATTGGGCGCGATAGCGCCCCCTCCAGGTGCAGAAGAAAAAATGCATTATGGGAAAAAAATTAGTTTGTCGGAAATGGATGAAATTCGGTACAAAAATAGTTGATGGCATCCCGATCCAAAAAGCCAATGAGACCCATATCGTATTTTGTATGGTGTTGCCATGGTGAATCAAAATACATTGCGTCGATGGAGGCGGGACCAACCGGAGCCAACGTCAACTTTGTCGTAGAGCGACGAGATTCGGTACAGATATTCGTCACGTGACGACATACAAAAAATATTATTGTGGCCATGCCCCGTGACAAACCGGAAGTCTGCCATTTTGACAAGAAGTCTGGAAAATGCTGAGTCAGCGTTTTCGCTGACATCGCATTTTAACGAACTCCTCCTAGGGCGTTTCACCAAATGAGCTCAAAATTGCTCCAGTTCATCTCGAGATGTGGGGCATCAAAAGTTATCCAAATTTTTTGGCTAAGTTTTACGGTTTGTTTGCGGCGAAGCCGCAATCTTTACGAAGTATTTTGCGATTCATCAGAAACTAAAAATTGCTCCAATTTGCGCAAACAAACTCCGATTAAAAATCGGAAATATACATTTTATGGACCTTTCACCCCTGGACACAGCAAATGTGAAAAAGTGCCATTCGGCGCGATAGCGCCCCCTATAGGTGCAGAAGAAAAATTGCATTATGGGAAAAAAGAGATTGTGGACAGTGGACATGGAAGTACGGCCCGTTAGGGCCGTCTGATGCTACTTGTTAAATTAGAAAGTTTATGGGCGCGCTAGCGCCCTCTGCAGGCTGGAGCCATTATTCACATGGAGAGGCTAAAAATTTTGTTTTGATGTCTAATGACAAGATTAATGACACATCAGGACAATAAAATGCAGTGTGGCAACGCTGGCGCCCTTGGTAGGGTTGTGGCACGGATAGATAGAGGCGCTAAAGGAGGCACGGCCCGCGAGGGCCGTTCGATGCCGCTTGCGGCTTTAATTTATTAATATTTTTTGTTTTACAATTATTTTTATGGTTAGTTTAGGGTGGCTAGGATTAGGATTAGGTTCAATCCGGTAGGGTTGGGGTCGTTAGTGACAAAAATAACAAGCAATTCCTACGCTGTTTTGTTATCTTGATCAATCAACAGAAGCGTGATTGCACTTCCCAAATGTGTTCACAAGATTTTGTTTTCATGAAAACATTGAATAACTCAGACTCAGTTACTAACTCCCCACGTGCGTTAAGTAGCCTCGATCTACATATCAGCTGATTGGTCTAGATCCGTTTTATCCAGCAGAGGGCGCACCATCACGGTGCATCACGCTTTCCCCTTCTCTCATGAGCCAAACCGTTTTTTGACGTCCTCTGCTACCCCTTATTTGTGTTCCCCCGTCTGTTTTTCATGTCATTTTTTTACTGATTAAAGCTCTTCACTGCACCTTTGGTGTCCGTGGATTTTATTATTGACATGGTATCGGACTATACTTTGGACATGCTTAGGGCGCAGCGAGCCATGCAGGCGTCATCTAACTTTAGAGCCTACAACTGGCTTCAAGTCTGGTCAAGTGTGACCTCTGGAGGCCACGCGCATCCGAGATAAAGCCTCTGACAGTAAAAGCCCAGCGCAAACGAACTAATAAGGTGAACAATAGGCCTACGTCATCGCCTTCCTCTTTTGACCCTGTGGCTATAAATAACTGGGTGGTCAGAAGAATCACTAAAACATGTCTGTAGGTTGTTGTAGTGACGGTGCTTGTGTTAATTCTTTTTTGACTCTAGTGCTTGAGCAATTTCAAAGAATTACACTTTTGCACTTTCTACTGGGCATTCCTGGGTCTAATTGTGAAGTGAGTGTCTCTCATTGCTGTTGCAGGGCAGGAACTCTAAGCTTACGGTTATTATGATTATATTGATTACTCTGAAGATGTAGGCGGAAGTTCTTTGCCTCATTTTGTGTTGTCGTCTATGGTTGTCGAAATGTCCAGTCCATAGTCCAGTCATTGGGCTTTACCAATTATGCAGTTGTGGGTGTGGCGAAGCGGACACTGCGCTCTCTGTGTGGCACAGGCTCCGTTACTTTAAAACAACAGGAGAAACGAAACGACGACAGAAGTGCGCTGCTCTTGTTCAAAGACGCAGAAGTAAATCATGGACTCTCAGTATGGGGACGAGAAGGCGTCTATGGCGCAGGAGAAACAGAACCCCCCGCCCTACCAGGAAGCGACTCAGATGGGGTACCCGCAGCCTGGTCCGGCACAAGTAAGGAAAACATTAAGTTTAATTTGCATCATATAGACACGACATTACATTCTTCTTTCTTTCTTTCATTATTATTATTATTATTATTAGAATATGGACTATTTCTGAGCAACATGTGAAAAAGACATCTGAAATATATTAATTCTAGATTAGAGATGTGTATCAATGAGAGCTATGGATAAATTCCACATTCTTCTGCCACTGAGGGCCTAGACATTGTCACTGCTATTCAATTTCAATAAGCGAATAGGTCTATAGGTATAATAACTCAAGCTGAATGTGAATAATTTATAGACTACATTTTATAGCCTAACTCTGAATCAGGAACTGGTTACGTTTGGTTTGGTTTAGATTAAACACTAGTCTATGTTTGAGTTTGCCCCAGTTAAACATTTGATTTTCCTTTTTTTTACAGTTTGGTGGATACTCACAGCAGCCGTACCCAGGACAGCAGCCGTACCCAGGACAGCAGCCGTACCCAGGACAGCAGCCGTACCCAGGACAGCAGCCGTACCCAGGACAGCAGCCGTACCCAGGACAGGTTTATCCCGGGCAGACTGTGATCGCTGTTCAGCCACAGATGCCTCTGGTCACCCCTCAAAAGGATTACCTGGGATACTCCATCTTCACTCTGCTGTGCTGCTGTATGCCACTGGGGATTGCTGCACTCATCTACTCGATTCTTGTAAGTTACTATTTTAGTTGCAGTTATCAGAAATCACCACTTTGTAAGCGATACACAAAAGCAGAAATACAAAAGGGAGCAGTAGATAGCTGCTTCCAAAAGTCCAGGTTTATATCAAAAGATTGACTTGTCTCGGCATAGAAAATCAAATGTTGTCGATTATCAATATAGGCTGAGTATAAGTACAAACATATATTACAAAAAGAGAGATTCACACTCAGCGGAAGTTTTTAAGTCTCTAAAATCATTATTAGACGGGATAGTTCAAGGTGAAAGGGATGAAGAGTGTGGAAAGACATACATCAAACTCAATTCATCAATTAATTTTTACAAGGAGAGGCAGATGAGTTATATGAGGTGATTCAATGAAGAGCAGTCTCTCTGCTGCTCTTCATTGAAATTGCATTGACTTAGAAGATGTGTTGTATAATTTTAGTGTCACTTTGCATAAGTAAAGTAAAGAAAATGAAATGAAAAATATTAAATGAAAAAAAAATATAGAGCCTCTGATACACCACTTTGCAATTTGGCATGGAAGATGCAGGAATAATATATAGATTATGGACAAAGGGTTGAGGGCCAGACAAATTTGCTTGGGGGGCCAGATTTGGCCCACGGACCGCAGTTTGCCCACTTCTGCTCTAGACACACCCATGTGTACAGTGTGTAAATGACTGACCCTCTGAGGAAGGGTGTGTAAGCAGTGTAGATTTTATTCTTTCTACTTTGTCTTCATGTGTATATTTGGATGTTTATAGGATTCTTCTTATGTGTTTTTGTCTTGTTCATGTCTTATTTCTCTTTTCTGCTGTTGCTGCAACGTCACTGCATTTCCTGACTCCTATCTGATGATCAAAGTCTATTATTTCTTGTCCGCCATTTTGCTCAAACTCAATTGCCTTGAAGCTGAACCTGAAAGACATTCTCTTAATTGTTTCTATGTGGATATACCCAAGTATTGAGCGAGGGGAGGGTGACTCCAGCTACTTTCATTAATTAGCTTCCTATGGTTTATTTGGTTGTTGTTTGTGTTATATATAAGAAAAATCTAAGTTAAATGTGTATTATATTTGCACAAAGATTGAATCTATTGTACAAGTATCTTCGAGTTGGACTTAGTAGTTGCGCTCATCACCAAACGCTCATGGACTGGTTAATACAGTGTACAGAGCTGAGCACATTATACATAATTGCATCTGGTCTTTATTCTGCCTCTGGGTCGCATGACTGGAGCCAATTTCCGGGAATGCCCACGCAGCCAGTATCCTCACTTGAACTTTGTATTTGAAGCTTGTGATTGGGAATAAAAGATAATGGCTGGTGTGGCAGGGAATGAAAAAAAACACATTTAAGTTATGGCATTATATAGTAGATACAAAATCACACATTGGTTCAGTCAGTAACCCTCTTTTGACATAACTGTTGTAACTACGGTAATAACATGGCAAAATGAGAAAACCGAGATTAGAAACAAAACACAAATTATACACTTTTAACATCATGCTTTTGCTACTGCCATAGCTCTGTTTCTGCAAATGAAAGCTAAAAAAAAAGGTTTCAGATGCTGATTATTCACTTGTACTCTTTTGTGTTCATTAATGTAGCTAATAGTGATGAATAATGGAAAGGAAAAAAAGTAAACTATTATTATTTAGTACATCTAAAAGATTAATACATTTTCAAAATTGATGAACCTTATTTTATATTAACTGAAACATTATATGAACCGACTGAATGTTGAGTAGTCAGGACATGTATATTGTGTATGTTAACTCATTTTACTATATCTTTCTTATTTTTTATCCTTTTTTTTGCATGCCCTTATAGACTTATTATTATTTATCTTATTACTAGTTTATGCTACATGTTGCACAATTGCACCGAAAAAAACAAAAAACAATTCTAGATTGTGAATGTATCGACACCGACAGTGGCGATAAAACGTATTCTGAAATAGGCCATTTTATTTAATGTCACGTATCGACGACTTCCTGTCACATTGGGGGGTTAGCAAGACAAAAAAAGAAAAAATATATATAATGGCATATTTTTTAATCTGACTTTATTGTTTAAACTGTATATTAGAAACAGTATTTTTCCATAGGAATATAACAGGACAGGAAGTGGCGTTTGAGCCTCACGCTCCATGAAAAGGGTCTGTTGTGTCCCAAAGTTAGAGGCACTTCAGGACTATTGAGCTCCACTGCAATGATAAACTGAAAGATAGATGATAATGATGAGAAAACTTGCATTGAGAAATATAATAATAACAATAATACAATTGTGTGTGAGTCTGATACCAACACCATATGGGCTGCTTTTATTTTGAATTGGTAAAAAAAAACTCCACCAATTGCCTTTCAGTAAAACATTACATTTTAAAGACTATAATGATAATAATAAAACTACAACATTTTAGCATAGTAGAATAAGTTTTGGCATAGAGTTTTAACCGTCAGAACCTGAGGAAAAGGTTTCAAATAAAAAAAATGATTTCATCAATACTACCATTCATCAATTCATCAATATTAACATTAACACTGAAATAACACTGAAATATTAGATTTTTTTTCTTCTAGTGGTTCATTCCCTTTTCTTTTCTGTGAAACAAAAACAGCACCTTTGTGAATTTTATAAATAACCATTTATACTGAACATTGTTATTTTATTTTTTAACCCTTTAATTACAAACTTTTGACCCAAAGTTACTGTAGTGCATGTTCAACAGCATGCACAATATTTTTTTTTTTTTAACTTTTTTTGTCATATATTGAAGGCCTAACTCTCCTCTTTACATACATACATACAAAAATATATAATAATATAACTTTTAAAATATTTTAACCCTTTCTTTGCCAACTTCATGTTGCAAAGTCATGTATTTACATCGTGGGCCACTTGATTCGAGAGACTTACATTGTAATCACTATTTTTGAAAAACCACCAATGTTAAACGGATTAAAATGTATTTTCAAACTTCTGCATATTTTCAAACTTCTGCTTCAAACTAACGTCCTGACACATTTTTTTCGCTACGAGATCATTTTCACATAGTTTGGCAAGAGGAGGAACATGGCTGTCAGTAAACAACTGCATTACTTCATTTTTACTGAATCTTGCACTTTATTTTGTGACTTTACGCAACAGAGTGAATCTGTAGAAGTGTTTAGTAAGAGGCAAGACAGTGTTAGAGCTTTTTGAACCAGTGTTTGTAAAAAAAAAAAAGAAAATAAAAGAAGTAGACGAACATTGGCATTTGAAAATAGATCAGACTTGATGACCAGCTGTAAACACAGGGTATGGAGATGACAGAGAATTCCAATATGATAATAATATAAGTTTTGAAAAACATGATATTTTAGTATATTATTACAAGTGCTGGTGTGATAAATATGAAAAAAAAAAAGTATTTCATAGCATATTTGTTGTGAGCAGCAGAAGGGCTTCAATGGGAAGTCGCTGCTTGTTCCGTTGATCATAAAAGGCAAAAAACAAACAGGCATTTTCTTCCTTTTGCCAAACAAGGTAAAAATTACCTCATGGTGAAAAAAATATGTCCGGGAGATAGATTGAAGCCTCAATGTTCAGAAAATATGCAGGAGTTTAAAATTACATTTCAATCCGTTTTTATATTAGTGGTTTGAAAATAGTGATTAAAATGTAAGTCTATGGACGACATTTCATTTACATAGTAGATAGTACATAGTTAATTTACACAGTGGTCCATTTGAGTAACTGCAACAGAAAGTGGGCAATGAAAGGGTGTAAGTATTTAAAAAGTGATATTATTTTTATATGTATGAAAAGAGGAGAGTCAGCCCTTCAAAATAAAAGAAAACGTTTCATAAAATATTAATCCTTCATTTTTTTTTATAGCTCTCTGAAGTTTCAAGCACATTTTTGTGTCGAAGGGACCTTAACGTCACTTTTTAAAGGTGTGATTGAGGGTAAAGTCCTGTTACAATGTGCAGTTAGTTAACTTCTCTTGAAACCAGTGTGGTGACCTAATGGAGAGATGTCAGTAAAGGGCATTAGACAGAGGTCTGTGCTGGGACAGTGAAACAGCGACTGCCTCTTTCTGTCGCAGTGTGTGGGAAACAGAGCAGCTCTTTGATTTCTGTTCCACACTGTCTTTCATCAACTGTATCCAATTCTTTCAGCCAACCCGTATCTGCCACAAGTGCAAGTTTCAACCTAGAGGAACTATTATCAAGGGAATTTGCAGAACAATACAAGCATGTAGATACATATTTTTGACTTAAAACTTTAGAGTCAAGAGAGACAGGTTGAATATACAAGAATGTTTGTGTGTATTGTAAACATTTCATCCTTTCCTATAGTTGAACTGAAAATGACAACTTGATCACTTAAAGTTAAGTGATCAATCATTATTTATCACATCATTATTCATCACTATTTACGATTAATTAGCAATTACATTTTTCCCCCTTTCAGCAGTAAAAGCCTGAGATTAAGTTTTGTTTCAAAGCTCCACTTAGAAAGCATGAGTTATTTTGTCTCAGATTAAGGTGAATACTGGAAATGTTCAGGCTGCTTCAGGAAATACTCTGTTTCACCCTGTTTAGTTTAGTTTAGTTTATTTCAGCTGTAAACATTCTGCTCAAAAGGAGTGGGCCGAAGCAAGAAGCTCATGAGCACCTAGGCAATAAAAAAATCTCTTTTCACAATAGTACAAAAGGAATATAGTAGAAAAGGAACATAGTACAACAACAAAGAAACAATAGCAAAAAAAAAAAATGGATTACATACACGTGCTTTATTTGATCATGGTAGAAATGTCCATTTTCAAGATGATGACATTAAGGAAACATTATCCTTTCGTAATTGCATTATCCATCATACAATTAGCAACATCATTTTGTGATTAGCCTCACTGACAAAAGCAGAAACCAAAGTCATAAACCACTGTTTGAACTGTTCATATACAGTACAGGCCAAAGGTTTGGACACACTTTTAGTGTCTTGGCTTTTCTTTATTTTCAACATTATTAACACACTATGATTCTCATTGAAGGCGTTAAACTATGAATGAACACATGGGATTATGAAGGAACAGGTTACTCCAAATATGTTTTATATTCTGAATTCTTCAAATTCGCGGCCCTTTATTCTTGGCATTTTCTCCATGAGCTTCATAAGGTCGTCTTCTGAGATAGTTTTCAACATGTTTGAGACGTCCAAACCATTTCTGTGACGACACCGTGAAGCTCACTGAGCAAATGTTAAAAGTGTAAAGCAGTCATCAAAACGACAGGTGGCGATTTGGAAGAATGTTATGTTAATATGTGTTCACTCATAAATGATCGGCTTCAGTGAGAATCAATCAAGGGAACAGTTTTGAAATGAAAGGAAGGCACATTAATATACATATTATAATATGTTTGCTCCGTGCTCTTGCTACTTCCCAGTTGTCTTTGCCATCCTCGGTTCAGTATTAATTTGTGTAGTGCCTTAAAAAGCCAGGGTGTTGAGCGGGCCACTTGAAGAGAAGAGGCTCAGTGCCCGGTCACATGCTTCACAACAGGAAACACAGGCTGCAGTAATTTTGGAGGTCTTTACATTCCAGGAGCAGCTGCTGTGAGGAGGAGTGAGGGGAAGTGATTCAAAGCAAAGATTTTGTGATGTCGTAAAAATGTGTTTTCCGAACCATTTTACAGACATGGACCACAGAAATTAAATCAATAACACATTTAACTGTATAATCAGCACATATCGTCTGTGGCTTATGTGTTTGGGAAGAGGAGATGATGAGGCATACACTCTTTTTTTTTATTTTTTTTTTACAGTTTTCAGGAAAGATGTTGAAATAGGTTTTATTGGTTGCTGACGTGAGCATGGATTGTAAATGTGTCACAAGGCAGTGCAGTGACTTCTATTCCTCTTACGATCATAGTTCAGCATATAGTTAGTACAGCAAACAAATATTTACAGCTGCTGCCAGGACGGAGGCAATAAAATAATGGGTAAAGGGTAATAAAGTGGATTACGGTTTGATAAGGTCAATAATAACTAGAATCATTGCCCATGTGAGAGTGAGAGGTCATACTTGTAGCTCAACAATTTGTGCAATTACCTCTGAACTACAAGATCCATGGTTGGGGTCCAGGTTTGTCTCTTTCTCTTTACTATTGTGTCATGTGAGAGAAGGACAAAGCCAGGTCAATGTGTCTGTGCTCTGCATGAGAACTTGCTTTCTTAAATGTTTGTTTCTTGTTTGTCATGACTATTTGACAATGCATGTGTTATTATGCCTATATAATGAACCTTTCAAAGCTACTGTCAATGTCCTAGAACTATATATTTACTATCCATATCTAAGTTAGCTATGCTGATGCCTGCTTGATATTATAGAGCCCATATTATTCTTTGCTTTTTCCTAATTTCAACTTTCAGCTTCAGCTACTGTATATGGTCAGAGACTTCCCATACTGTTGCTTTCTCTGTTCACTGTATCTCATCTAAGCACGTACAGTATCTAACAGTTAAGGCTCTCTGTTAGCGCCTGCTCAATTCACCATTGTATGTGTTTCTCCTGTCAGACCCGGGACGCCAACAGCCGTGGAAATCTTACAGAAGCCACGGAAAACAGTCGTCTTGCTCGAAACCTGAACAACGCGGCCCTTGCAGTTGGACTTGTGGTCATCATCGGCGCCATAATCTATGTAGTTGTTGTTGTGACACAAATAAATTATTAATATGGAGCTAAATGAGAGAACATAATGGGGTCTTATAAGCAAAATGTTAATGTAATGTTATATACCCATATCTTGTTATTGCTTCTTCTTATATGTAATAGAAATATAAAATAATACACTACAATACACTCCTTCATTGTGGAGGGTAGACACGTTTTCAAATCAAAGTCTTTGTAAACTGATTTCATACATCACTGCACTGTGTTCGCTGTTGCGCATAAAGCAAATAATTGTTGGTTTGTCTGTTCTTTTGCAGCTCAACATCTAGGAGTGTTTGGAGACACCTGGCTGTCAAAAGTGGTCCAAGAAAGATACAAACCTAATGACTCGGGATGTGCGTGTCTGTCTGTCCAACCCACATACCTAATGTGTACCATGTGTATCATGTTTGCTTTTTGTATGCTTTTGTAATCATGAACACTTTATCTGTATTTACTTGACATGAATTTCAAATAAAACACTTCTTACACTGTTTAAAGAGAAACGAGTCACACACTGCTCAGAAAGTCAATACCATAACGTCGGCGATTTTTGGGGGGGTGCTTTTTTAGGGAACAGAACAGAAACTTCTCTATTTACGTTTATCAGCTCCAACTAGGCTTAAAGGCTTTTTAGAAAATGTAAATAGAGCATTAAGATGTGGGAGGAGTGCCTTTTTTTTGGTTTTGTTTTTTTAATTTCTCTTAACTTTTGTTTAAGCTTTTGCTCTAATGGCTATTAAGCTGCTCTACTGCATAGCTTTTCTGAGGTATTTGTGTTTGTCATATAGCCATGTACACAATATATTTTGTTTTCACTATTTGGTATGATTGTTTTCTGCTTGGACTCGATATTTTTCGACTTTTCTCTTCGAACACAGAGGAAGTACAGATACAAGAAGGTAAGGTGCACTACACGAGTATGTTTCACAACAAGTGGGTGTGTTGCTGTGGTCAGACAGTAGGAATTTCTTGATTGTAAAAATAGAGGAACTGCCTCTCCTTGTTACTGTATGTTGCCTAACTAAATGGGGTGTTTTCACTTCCACTGTAACTATGGAGTCTGTCTCAACCCAAATTTACCGAATCTTAATTTTCTTCTTTGTCCCATCAGACCCGAGACGCGAATCACCGTGGAGACCGTGAAGCCGCAGTGCAAAACAGCCAATGTGCCTTCAAACTGAACAGCTGGTCGGTTGGAATCAACATTGCCGTCATCATTGTTATTATTACTGTTTATGTTATTATTGAATTAAATCATGACATTTAATTGTCAGATTCATGTAGCGCCTTTCTACCTGCTTTACATCAAGGGATCAATCACCCATATGCTCACCAGTGTACGCAGGCAACCGCAGCAAGGTGGGTGAGGTGTCTTGCCCAAGGACACAATGACAGTGTGCATGATCTAAACCCCCAACCCTCTGATCACAAGGCGACACGTCACACGCTCTACTACACTGTCGCCCCATTTAAGCTCACTATTTAATATAAGTAATTCACTTAAATTTCTGTCCCTTGTAGCCAATATCTCAAACATTATAAATAGCATTTTATGTGACTTGTCAATGTGTTCAATTGCTGGCAATTTTATAGTCCAAAAAGTTTCACAGTGTGCCTTTAAACTTGCAGTAACAATTTCCACAGACTCCAGTCGCAATTTTCGGGACTTGAGACTTACTTGACCAAAGCTGCAAAAAGACTTGACTTGACTTGGGACTTGCTGTTTGTGACTCGAGACTTAACTTGGACTTGAGGCCAGTGACTCTCAATGACTTGCTGTGACTTTATAGTTATTATTTATTTGAGTGAAACTGTCGAAAGATCAGGATTCATTGCGTAAAAGCGGCGCATCTATGTTTACATGATGGTAATTAGCCACATGCGTGTTCGGTTTCCGACACAGCGCTTCTAATCAATACAGCGCGTAAAGGCAGGAGGAAATATGACGTCGAAATACGTGCATTAAAAGTTTTCTAAACAGAGTGAAGAGGTGGAGATTTACGGACAGGAAAACGTTTGAAACAATGGACTGGACCTGCAGCGCAGACGGAGCCTCCAGAACGACGATGCGTAAGAGCTGATTAATCAACAGAAATCTTGGGGCTTTTCGATGTTTTAAGGTGTTCACACAAAGTTTACAGCATTTAGTGGCTATTTTACGCATCCGCACACAGCCCAGTGACAGCGGGACTGAAGGCTACGCAGACTCTACTTTGAGCAGGGGCGAATCCGAGTATACAGGGGCTGGGGCATTACAGGGGAACCACTGACAGAAAAACTGCCAGAAACTAACAAAAATAAACAATATTATTTTAGATTTACCTTTCAGACTGCAGGGAAAAGCAGCTCATATTTAAAACACTATATTTCATATTTTTTAAGTCGCCCAAGTACCCCCCCCCCCCCCCCTTTTGAATGTTGTGGCGTTTAAATATCAATTAGACTTTAAATCCAAATCCATGAGTTTTTAAAAGTTTGATTTTAGTCTAAATTTTCTAAATTACGGTATCTTGAGAAAGCACTTGTTATTTTCAAGATTAAACACATGAAAAGTAGACACGCTGGCGTTTGTGACTTGAGGTGACTTGCCGGCTAAAGCAAGACTTGACTTGACTTGACAAAAGTTATGACTTGACTTGACTTGACATGAGCCCATGATCGATTGACTTGGACTTACTTGAGACTTGGTCCTTCACGACTTGGACTTGACTCGAGACTTGCATTTAGTGACTTACTCCCACCTCTGACAATTTCTATCTCTGGCAATGTTTGCCAATTTGCCAAAAAATTAATCTGAGGGGCATTTGGCCCCAGGCCGCAGTTAGAGCATCCCTGACTTTGGCCAATCACATTTCACCCACATGAATGGGGGACTATAATGCATTGCTTACTGAAATCCATTTAGCCATTTATTACTAGGATCTTTGAAATGTGCATTATGAATGGCATCTGTTATAGCGCAAGCTGAACACTGATCATGTCGAATGCTTTCATGTGTACTGCTGTATTATGGTTGCATCCCTTTTTGGTTGACTACCAGTAAGGTGACTGAAGTTTTCTTTTTTAAAGTTTGTTTTAAGTGCACCATGTAGGTCTCTGAGAGAGGCTATTTGGCCAACATTTTGGGACGTTCTGAAGGAAAGATGTAGCTTAAAGGCAGAACTTCCTACCAATACTGTCAGCATACAAGATAAAATATACAATTTTCCTCAAGCCATATAATATAGGTGTAATAATTTCAGTACAAGTACAACTAATATATACAAGACTGTTGGGCGGCATGGTAACACAGCGGTTAGTGCTTGTGCTTAACAGCAAGAAGGTCTGCATGTTCACCCAGTGTTTGCATAGGTTTCCTCCGGGCCACTAAAAACATGTACAATAGGCCAGAATGAAAGAAAGAGTGTGAGTGCGGGACAACAGGAAAGTAGCCTGTATGCATGTATCCAAGTCCCGACCAAATTAACAAATAAAAAACATAATCGCACCTAGTTCACAATTATAAGCTTTAGGCCGGGGGCAATGTGTTCACAGGCCAAGGCCCCTTAACTGTAAGCAAGACTGAGGTCTCTCTGCAGACCCTTTTTCTGCCACTAACCTCATGTTGTAGAACCCTCATGTTCTATACCACAGATTATTTTCTATTATTCAAATAAAGAGCTTTTGAAAACTGCAGTAAATAAAACAATGAAATGTGGTATGTATTATCCTATACCTAAACTCATGTTGCATTTCTTTTCAAACTGTCCATGTGGGATGCCAAGTGCTTTGTTTTCACTGTCATAAAGCACCCTCTGATGTATTAAAAAAAATCTATAGATATCCGTGTATATATTTTTATGTAAAACTAAAACCTCTTGTGACATAGACCTACTCTAAAATGAAGATTGGGTTCTTATATATATATATATATGTATATTATTCCATGCAAGCTTTATTGAACACGTAGAAATGTGCCAAGAAAAGAAAAAAGAAAATAAATATTACAAAGCACTATCACAATAGTTTACAATAAGTAAAAATAGGCAGATGCAAACGTACTGAAGACACTTATGGTTTCAATCTGTGAGTCGCTATGTGTGATTCTGGATGTGCAAATAAAACTTTTGTGATAGCCGTTATTTGAATTTGTACAATATTGATTACTACCACACAAGACTGAAGGTCAAACAGTGTTCAGTTTTTAACACAGTACACATATAGTCATATTTATTGTACATTTATGCAGTATCTACACTTCCCTTCTGCTGCTTGAAAGCAACATACCATTTGAAAAAAATGCATTTCTAAAATCTTTTCACAAGAGCAAAGAGCTGTGAATAAAGACGTAAGATTGAATACTACACTCAACTAGATGAAGTGCCGCGACCAAAGAGAGCTACATTTCCCTCAATGAAAGATATGCAAGTTATTAGTGCTTCAACATGTCCGTCAAGCAGTGAAATTTGATATCAATTTTAAACAACCACGACAGGAGCATAACATTAACTGTTAAGTACTTTGATGAAATCTTTCATGAAGAAAATGAATGACAAACTCTCATGACCACAATGAATGAGAAAATATGTTCTTAATAAGAGCGAATGGCAGGTGGAACATGAGCGCAGTCCTGCTCATCCAGAGAGTGATCAATAACAGGACGGTACTCCAGTGTCACCTGCGAGAAGAGGAACAATGGTTAAATTAATCTTATACTGAACAAAATACAGTGAAATAGTGGCATGGTACCTTTCCAGTGTTATGATCGACGTATGACAGAGTGTGTTTCCTCCAGTGCTGTTCGTAGGGCGTTTTCTCCTGACCTTGCAGCGGCTTGGAGTAGTCATACTCGTCAATGCGATCCTAGAGAGGCAGAAATGTAAATAAAAACACTACAAAAAGAAAAGAACTGCACAACAGAGAAAGTCAATCAGCAAACCTTGAAGTCCTCTCTGGCGTGAGCTCCTCTGCTCTCCTTCCTTTGTTCAGCAGAGTGGATTGTCTGCACTGCATTCAACATGAGATTCTGCAACTCCAGAGTCTCCACCAGGTCAGTATTCCACACAATGCCTGTAAAATAATAACATTTTAGAAATAAAACCAAAAATGTGAATTGCATAAAGGGAAAAAAAAAGACATATTAGGACCTCTGTCAAATGTCTTGAGGTCTTCCATGGTTGAGTAAATGGCATCCATCTTGTCACAGCCTTCCTTCAGCACAGAGCCAGTACGGAACACAGCAGCATGGGTCTGCATTGTCTGGTGAAAAGTGGAAAATATGAACTCGAGTTAAATACATCGTCGACAGATTTGTTATGATCCATGTGTTAGTTTGTTTTTTACCTTCTGCATATTAAGCCTAATTTCAGACGTTCTCAGGGAACCATTGGCATATCTCATCTTATCCAAGTTAGCCACGGACTCCTCTCCTGCATTGGACTTCAAAGGGGACAGTTTCTCTCCTGAAACACCATCATTAAGAGTCACCATTAAGATGGAATCTCTCTGCCATAGTGAATGGCATAAAAGCAGAGATCCTCACCTGGTTTGTGTTCATCAGCAATTGTAAGAGCACAAGCTCTGCCGAACACCACCAGATCCAATAACGAGTTGGCACCCAGACGGTTGGCACCATGGACACTGGCGCAGCCTGAC
Source organism: Gobius niger (assembly GCF_951799975.1). Taxonomy (NCBI): domain Eukaryota; kingdom Metazoa; phylum Chordata; class Actinopteri; order Gobiiformes; family Gobiidae; genus Gobius; species Gobius niger. Next base: position 20,464,970 of record NC_136859.1, read on the forward strand.
TCGCCACAGGCATACAGTCCTGGCACCACCTTGTCCTGTCCATCTTCATAAGTAATCACCTGAAAGGATACAGCAAAGTGTAGTAGGGCAGGATTTAATACAAAAAAAGATTTTGTGTGAACACCTACCTGTCCCTTATAGTTTGTGGGAATTCCTCCCATGTTGTAATGAACAGTGGGAAGAACAGGGATTGGCTCCTTGGTCACATCAACCCCAGCAAAAATCATGGCTGTCTCAGAAATTCCAGGCAGCCTCGTGGCCAGCTGCTGAGGAGGGAGGTGATGCAACTGCAGGTACACATGGTCCTTTTCCGGACCCACACCCCTGAAACATTAGGCACCGTATACTTCAATCATGTATGAATAGAAGTATAGGAACTCTTCAATAAAGAGAACATTTCCCATACCTGCCTTCCCGGATTTCAATAGTCATTGATCGTGACACAACATCTCTGGATGCCAAGTCTTTTGCATTGGGTGCGTAGCGCTCCATAAATCGTTCTCCTTCACTGTTGATAAGAATTCCTCCCTCTCCACGGCAGCCCTCAGTAATGAGGCATCCAGCTCCATAAATACCTGTAAGCACACATTAAAAATAGATCACACAAAGCCAATTTGTTATTAACACTGACACAGTTACTGTACATTAGGAAGGTGTCTATTGTGTAATTGTAATACTTCAAAGAAAACCTCAGTGTTGCCCCAACTGCAGTAATAATTAATTTCCCAGTTGAAAATAATTATTAATTAAGTAAATAATTGGGATTTAAATTTTATTTATTTATTTGTTTGTTTGGGACAGTGCATGTTAATGAACATACATGTATAAATGCATGTGAACACGCCAAGCCGCATTGTAACCTCACACTCTCAAACACGCTCTCATTCATCCTGGCCTATTGTACATGTTTTAAGCAGACATAGGGAGAACATGCAACCCAACCATACAAAAAATACTTATTGTCATTTCAAGTAATAACTTAATTGTGTAAAGTAGAAAGTAATTATTTACAGTAAAGATAAAAACACAAATAAAAAAACATGCAATACAATAGACATAAATGTGATATGTATAATTTATGTTTTGCTGCACACATTGATCATGTTCTACCTGTGGGATGAAACTGCACAAACTCCAGGTCTTGGCAGGGCAGACCAGCTCTGGTTACCATGGCATTTCCGTCACCTGTACTTGTGTGAGCAGAAGTACAGCTGAAATAGGCACGTCCATAACCCCTAGAAAGGACAGGTATAACATTGATTAATTTGAGCATCATGCATCAAGTTCTATTATTTTTTTAGTTGTGGCAGTGCCCACCCAGTAGCGATGACAGTATTGTTAGCTCTGAAGCGGTGGATAGAGCCATCCTCCATGCACAGAGCAATCACTCCTTTACACTCGCCATTCTCCATGAGCAGGTCAAGGGCAAAATACTCCACAAAATAACTTGTGTCATAACGAAGAGACTGCAGGAGGAGAGATTGTCAATATTTTGTGCTTGAAAGAGCTGCTTGTTAAACTTTTTAACTTTATTTATAATTAACCCACCCGTCCGTAGAGTGTATGCAGCAATGAATGTCCAGTTCGGTCTGCAACGCAGCAACAACGATGGGCCTGACCTCCCTTTCCATACTTAAGGCTCTGGCCACCAAAGGCTCTCTGGTATATCTTGCCATCTTCAGTGCGGCTAAACGGCATGCCAAAGTTCTCCAACTGTATAATATAGCATCGATTTACAAATAAATATTTATTGATCATACATGTGATTGTATTAATATATAAAAGTTATATTAAATTTTACTTATATTCAGATTTTATGCATGTATACAAACATACACATACATGTACATTTTTGACATAAATATGAGGAGGATATTCATTAAACAAGTGTCTTGTGATGCGGGGAGCGCTTAAGGGTGGTCCAATATACCCTATATCCAAAGTCTGTCTCTCTGTGCGTGCGTTCCCTTTACGAGTCTGCTCTCACAATCATATAATCACAATATATACATTGATTTTACAATATTACCTCTACTACAGCTGCAGGGGCTTGTTCCGTCATGTAATGAATAGCATCCTGATCTCCCAACCAATCAGAACCCTTCACTGTGTCATAGAAATGCCATCTCCAGTCGTCGTCTTCCATGTTTCCCAGTGCTGCATTGATACCACCCTATTTAAAAAGGACATGTTAGACGTTGCCTTAAATATACTAACAAAGTGAAATGGTCATTTTCATTTAGCTTTACCTGTGCCGCAACAGTGTGGGACCTGGTGGGAAACAGCTTTGTCACACATGCTGTGTTAAAGCCTGCTTCCGAGAGACCAAAGGCTGCTCTCAGACCTGCTCCACCAGCGCCAACAACTACAGCATCAAATTCATGATCCACCACTGGGTACTGAGTGGAGATCTGGACAATATAGATGATAATTTTAAGTGCCAATAAAAGACCAGCAGAATGACCTTCTAACATTCAACACGCTCAACTTACATCATCGGACACTTTTGCATTGTTCTTCTTCCCATATATGGAGAAGTGAAAATCTCTGGAGGTCTGCACTGAAACAGCAGGAATCTGAAAAAGCAAAATGTGTATAAACATTACCATTAGGCGATATACATTATTTGTGCACCCAACTATATTATCACTAAATCAATAAAGGGCTTCTGCACACAATTCAAGGTGCACAATCCGCCCCAATAATGGCACTGAAAAACAAATAACCACAATTGGACGTTGCAACTATTCAAACAATAAAAATGTGATGAAAACGTGAACAAAACAAAGTGCACGAGCCACAAAGCCATTTGCATTCTGTTAGCATGTTAGCATCAACAACCATTACACAAGCAAGGGCAACTGAAGTTGACATGGTCGTGTTTAGTCTGAAAGTGCATTCTTCACCTAAAAGTTACGATTTGTAAGTTATTTTCATATATTTTAACATTATCTAAAGCTCTAACAGCAAACGTTACATAGTTTTTGGAGGTGTCACATTGAAGTCACCGAAGCTACATAACAGCTTACGCAAGGCACGCAGTGTACACGTTACGAAAGACAAAAAACGACTCACATTCCTAAAAATGACTCATCCTGGAAACACACAAATCGAAATATACTGTAACGTGTCCATTAGCATATGTACTCACTGCTTTAGATTGTATTAAAGTCCTTTTGGAGAGGAGTCTAGAGGCTGCGCGAACACTGGCCATGTTGACGACTGGACTCACTGCCTTTGCTCTTTGCGGGGGGCGGTTCAAGGATCGCATATTCTGCTGCACAGGACCGAACCATTCTCCTAAAACCGGGGTGTTCATTTGATAATAATAGAATCAAATCCTTTAAACAAGCTAACACGTGATTCAATTTGGATTTGGGAGCCATAAAATCCTAAACAAAATATTATAATCGTGTATTTTTTACGTCTTACTATCCTTTGTAAACCTATAGGTAATAAAATATGTCAAGGGATAACCTGTTTTCAACACAAGTGCGCGTGATCCATAAACACGCAAGAATTGTATAATCTGAGGTTTGGGTGTGCAGCAGGACAAATGTATAAGTGACCTAGACTTTACTTTCAAGGTGAGCCTGTGCCCCGTGTATGTAATAGACACGTGTCAGCTATGTCTATAGTAATTCAACCATTGTTTCTCCTTTGTGTCCCTATGTCAAGTGCCAACAGGCTATAGTGCAGGCTAATAGGTAGCGTTAGCACCGGGGCTAGCCTTGTTTGCAATATTGACATCCAAGACTGGTCTTGCCAGTTTAACAACTGTGTAATAATGAGAATAGCAACTTAAACTATTGGAATGGTGGAACCCCACAATATGCATCAACAATGTGATAGCACTCGTTCATGTCTGCTCACAAGGATTTATCTGTGTCATAACCAAGTGAATATGTTTTTTTCTCATGATAGTCCCAAATGAACAACTTGAATGACCCTCCCAGATGGAACATTCAGCCAGACGGTAGAGAAAGGGGTCCAGGAGCTGGAGATGGGAGCCAGTGGAATTATGCTCTCCTCGTTCCTATGCTGGGACTGGCAGCTTTCCGTAAGAGATATTTCCAAAGTTTGACCCCCACTTTAACCTCCACCTTAGCACTTTTCTCCAGTTTTACCCAAATCTAAGACCTATAAGATTACAAAAATATAAGCCTCTTAGTTTTTGTTCACTTTCACAAAAAGTGACCAAGTGATCCAAAAGGATGAACAAAACATGATGAAAACAGAACCAAAAAGGACTAAAATATGACAATCAAAACGAGGAAGAAGCTGAGAGTAGTTTTTCAAATGAGGCGATACCTTTGCCTACAGGCTGTAATCTCCAGTCGAGAAGCTTTTAGATTTGAGTAAAGCTGACCTGGAGAAAATGCACTCGGTTAAGTAAGAGGTTATCATGTCATATGTATATATTTTTTTTCAGGCTGGATTTGGACAAGAGATTCCCAAAGGGAGATCCAAATGGTTAAATCTAAGTATGAAAGAGATGTGTCCATAATAAAAGGTGAAATTGAGGCACGTTACCAGGATACACTGACCGAGAGGCGAAGGGCAGCGGCTGCACTGGAGCTAGAGCTGGAGAAGGAGAGGCAAAGAGTGACGGGCTATAAGCAAGCTTTAATCTCACAGAGTCAGCAGCTGATGGAGGAACGAAAGAAGCTACAAGAGGTGAAGGAGATGTTTCCACCATTCACCTTTGTTACTTTACTTCTGTCACAGGAGAGCAAATTGTGTGAGATTGTATTGGCCAATCCTGTGCAAACCCAGCTGGATGATTGTGTTATTTATCTTTAAGGAACGAGATGCCATGGAGGGAGAGAAAGAAAGGCTGGTTAAAAGTGGAGCTGCCGGAGCACTGCTACACCAGGCTTTGGAGAGAGAGAATGAGTGGCACTGGCGAGCCACTGCCACCCTGAACGAGCTAGAGCACCTCCTGGTGGAGCGACAGAGTGCCTACTGCTCCATTATCCTGCCAAGAGAGCAACGCCTGGAAATGGAGAAAAACATTCTTTTGAAGGCTGTCAAAGACCCCTTAGTGGCAGAACTGAATCTTGAGTCGGACTTGAAGGACATTTTTAAGAGAGATAAGTATTGTGCAGACTTGCTTAACACTGACAAGCAAAAGAATGGTAGTTTAATGTGGGTTTATCTTAAATACTGGCAACTGCAGGTCACTGTTCAGAAACATAAGAGAGCTGAAAATGCACTTTTAGGAAAAACAAAGTGATAAATACCTGATCATACCGAATGAATGAATGAAGAAGTGATGTGTCTATTGTCTATTTTAAAAGGGAATTAGAAATGTTGTAGGAAAATATTGTAAGACGCAGGCCTTCCAGTCATTCTCTATTGACTGGAACAAAGGCAATGACGCTATTATATATTGAAGACATTTTATTTTTTCCAAAGAACATCCTGTTAAAAAAAAAATATCCTTCACAATTACAACACACTGTAATCTGTGTTTTCTTGGGTCTTCATGTATTACTTGGTGTGTGGTTTCAAAAATAAATTCTGCAATATATATTTTAATTTAATCATTAGCCTTTACAAAACAACTTAACAAAACCACCAAATCAAATATAAAGGCTGTAAATGGAAACCCAAGTAGATATTTTTTTTCGAAAGTATCTTATGATAAATAATGCACTGCTGTGACATGATTACAAAAGTAACATTAAGACTCAAGAGTTTTAGATTTTTTCTCCAGGATAGTGGTACAGTAGATATTTTCCACTTGTATGATAAAGCAAAGCTACTCTCTCTTCTGTCCTTAACGAGACATTTCCCGAGGTGAGGACATCAAGTTGACAGCTCTGAAGTTGGTTTGGATTGGTTTTGTAGGGTCGGCACCAGTGCTGATGTCATGGGTACTCTCAATTATTCTCTGTTGTTTTAAGGATTCTGATGTGTTTTCTTCTTTGGCTGGACCTCTGTTTTGCCAGGGGAATGGTAACAGGTGCTCTGTCGTGTCTCCGCTGCCGCAGCTCAGCTTCAGTGTCTGGTTCATGTTCCTCTCAACAATGAAGTGAGCCACCTGTTGCTGTTCATATCTCTCTTTGCCAATGCAGTTTTTTGCTGACATTCTTTGCCTAAAGAACACATGATAAACTATTGTACAATGGCAAACAATATCCACGTTACTTTACAACATGAAGCTATACACATCGCGTTGATTCTTTATTAAAGATAAAAAACATACCTATATTGCGGTCTGGTTTCCAAAACCAAACTTATCCAACAAGCCTGGTAGCTCTCTTTAGTCCAATGGTTTTCTTCCAGAACATCACTAAAGGAGTTCACGAGGTAGCTGCCGCCTCGGCTAATGCAATGCATTGAGCCACTAATTACAGTCAGTCTCCTGCTTGAGAAAAGCTATTTATGCTTTTAACACGGTATAGAGTCTCAGATTGTTTTGCAGGTTGGGAGCCTTTTAAATATCATTGGTGGTTTCTATTTTTACTCCTTTTTACATCACATCTACGTTCTCATCTTAGGCATCTCAGAGGATGGCTTTCATTTTAAATCCCTGGAAGTTTTGATTTTTTTTTAACTCTGACTGCACTTGTGTCCTAACTGTGTTATAAATGGAAGAAATGCTTAATTACAGTAATTGTAAATAATAAAGAAATGTCCAAAATATAAAGTCATGATTTGTATATATTTGATGTGGCATCTGACTGAAAAAGCGCCCTTTAGGGAAATCTATTAATTCCTTTCGTGAGATGTCTCTGACTTGACCACAAAGTAAACAGTTAAACATCTTAGATCAAATAGTTACATTAATACAGTCTTAATAAAAAAAAAAAAATCAGTTTTTTAAAATCTGATTTCAGATTCATTAACATACGAGCTGCATTGGGGTTCTACCTCTAGGTAAGGCAGTGATGTGTAGAACGGACTATCCCCAGAACAATAAAACACTTGGCGAGGGCATTTCTGGGGAGGGCTTTTATGTACAACAAGTAGCACTGACAAAGCATTTTCTAACATATTAGACTTGTGGCCTTTTTACTGTAATACACATATCACATGTTAAATTAGGTGCTCGCTTGATAGATGACCCCCTTTATGATTATTAGCAACATAAGAAGCAATTTTGCAAGCAGTTTTTCATATCCAATCTTTGCTACAGTGGCACAATGGTAAGATGCAACCAAAACAGAGCTGACTGAGCAACATTTTAGGTTTAGAAAAACAGGCATTTTACATCGATTACAGTGACTCATAATGTTTTGATTTTCAAAATGGATTTATTGTGCAGAAAAAGGGATAAACAGAGTTGAGGACATTCAAACAACAAAAACGTTCACTATTGGATTTGTGACGTCTGTCTTCTTTATTGTGCAGCAGTTAGATAATTAGTTCAACATTTTCATTTAAATAAAACCTAGATCCCTTATTTCCTGGTTGATCATACATTGAACCATGAAGGACGTTTTCTTGGCCTCTCAATAATCCTTTTATCTTTGTCTTGAGAGTTAGCGGTCTCTCCCTCATATAAGACAACAGTTTCCACTGTTGGGGCTCGGAAAGGTCCACCTTCCACTTCCTTAATTTGATTACGGATCTTGGCAGTTTCTCTGCAAACTTTAGCATAACAGAAACCACATAAGATATGCTTCTGCTTTAAATGGCCACACTCTGGACAGGGCTCAATGTTAGTCTGAGGAACAGAGAATGGAGCAGAAAAGTAAGTAAAAAATAATCAAACGATAAAAAATTAATTCATTTATACCTTGAGTTTTATGAGTTTGGACTCAGATCTTCTCCTTGTACGGTTGACCTCAATGGTACGCCTCTTTTTGGGTGCAGCCATCCACAGAATACCATCCAGCAGACCTGGTGACTGACATGGGCCCTCTACCTCCTCTTCAGTCTCCTGACCATTGTTGAGCTGAGGCAAAACACTTGGGCCATGTGCTGCCAATGCTGGGGCTACACACAAGCATATCACAATCTCAATATTTTTACTTATAAATGGAAATTATAACATTGAAAACAGATAATTAATCAACTCTAAGCCTAACCTACTCCATGTTTCGTTCATGCAATATCTGTCTTGTCATTCCACTAAAGTAAGCCAGTACAAGATGAGAAACTATTTATTCAGAAGACTGTTAATTAATGGATCTATTGTAGTTAAACCAAGTATAAATGTAGAAAACACGTGCAGCCCAGATCCAGTGAGTGAACTTACCCAGTTGCCTCTCGAGACCGGCTGCTTGTAACAATCGGTTTTCAATAAGCTGTAAAGACGTTCTCAAACTCTGCACAAATGAGGCTACGGTAAACATATTTCTTTATCTCACGCAGCGCTTCTGTCGTATATTTTTTTGTTTTTGTTTCTATCGTATGTCAAACAGTCCACGGTCACCGAAGATGCGTCAACAATCGGCGACAGAATTCTTTTCTTCTCCAATTTCTAGAAACGCAAGTGCCCGACAGCGCCACCTCTTGTTTTTATAAGTTCATTGTAAGATACATATATTAATTCCTTTTACTACATTGGGTGGTTGTTTCGTTGATATTCTAACGTAGATTGTATACGTACAACTATGTACGTGTCAGGCGGTTCATAACTTACCAACAAATCAAGCGTAAAATACATTGTTTTAAAAAGGGTTTTCTTAATTACTAGGCTCGCTGGGTGGCAGTATACATTCTCAAGTTGATTAGCACGCGGTGCGCCAATCTACCGTAGAAGAAGAGAAAGCTCAAGATGGCGGACCGTGGCTACAGTTTTTCTCTCACTACATTCAGGTAACTAAATATTATTTTAAAGTCAAGTATTTAACACTGACTGCTATATTTTCAATCTCATGAGATTTGCTGTATGTGGAGGTGGCAGAAGAATGTGTTTTGTTTGCCAGTTATTGAAAATACAGCGTTTTGATGCAGGTGCCGTTGATGCACAGTCATTGCCTCTCATTGTAACGAATGGGCTAACATTAGCATTGCAGCAAGCTCTAAAAGCGAAACCAAAAATAAGTTATGCTTTTGTGAATCTGTGTGTATTTTAGCGAGCACATCATTTAAATTAAGTATCTTTCATTGCTTCTATTGGTATACCTTGTAGATGTTGATCTAGATTTATTTTCGAAGGCAGATGCCGATTTGGGGGGTTTTGTATTGGCCAGTGCCGATACACACGGCCGATAGTTTTTGCCGATTTCCCCAAATGTCTTGTTTTATAATCCTGTGTATGATGCTTTTAACCTCTTAACCCCCACCGGAACCGAGCATATTTTGTCCAGTTTGGTTTTACCCAACAAAGAAACGAAAACGTGTCAGAAAGGCAGTAAAAATACAATTTAAAAAAACAGTGAAAACTTAACTTAAAAGTGAGCAACAAAAAATCACACAAACAAGCAGCAAAAGAAACAACAAAAATAGCGACATTTACACAATAATATGCAACAAAACACAACAGAAGTAACAAAAAAAGTTACAAAAGAGTGACAAAAAAGCAATAAAAACGTGACATAAACACGACAACAATGTGACAACAATGCAGCCACAGTGTGACAAAAAATTAACAATCAGGTCTTTAAACTCCAGTTGAGAAGCTTTTAGATTTGAGTAAAGCTGAACTGGAGAAAATGCGCTTGGTTAAGGCGGGGGTTAAGAGGTTTAACTGTAGCAAGTGTCATTGCTGAACTGTGACAGCGGGGAGCGCTTTATTAGGAGCAGAGGGCTTTTTTATTCAGGACATTCCTGTTTAGTAGGTACTTTAGCGGGAGCTCATTTTAAAGCCACACCGCGTAGAATTTTACCCAAAAAATAAAATTGAAAAACAAGCTTTTATGTTATGACAGATATTTTCAGCATTGAAAAATACCTCAAACAAACTGCAGTAATAGCCTTTTTTGTGTCGAGCTGGTGATTAGGAGCATGTATTGTAATGATGGCAACAGTATAGTCCAAAATGTTACGCAGTGTACCTTTTTAAAGTAATAATTCAGCAGACTACAACTGCAAGTCTCTGTCTCTCATGATTTCTGAAATTATAAACAAAAGTCTTCAACATCAAATATATATAATACAATCCAAGGTATTCAAACGTTGTTGTGGGAGGACTCATTTTAAAGCTCATTGTTTTTTCCAGTGCAAAAAATGGGAAGTCTATCACTTTTGGTTCCGGTGATATTGGCTTTTATCAGCATTATAGCGGCCAATAGCCGACATTGTAAAATATATCGATATATTCAGTCGGCCTAATATAATATTTCGTTTGATGTTTGTCTTCAGTCCCTCAGGTAAACTGGTCCAGATTGAATATGCCCTGGCAGCGGTAGCAGCAGGAGCACCGTCAGTGGGTATAAAAGGTAGGACCGTGCCAAACTGCAAATAAACTTGTAGAATTGTGTAGATTTAAAAGTAAATTTCATGCTTGTACTTTCAGCGACCAATGGAGTCGTACTGGCAACAGAGAAGAAACAGAAGTCCATTCTTTACGATGAGCAGAGCGTGCACAAAGTGGAGCCTATCACAAAACACATTGGGATGGTCTACAGTGGCATGGGGCCAGACTACAGGTATTTGAGTTAAGTTCGATGTTTTGGACAAAACATGCTTAGGTTTTGTATAACTGGGTGTCTGTGTTGCAGAGTGCTTGTTCGGCGAGCCCGCAAGTTGGCACAGCAGTACTTTCTGGTTTACCAGGAGCCAATCCCCACAGGACAGCTTGTTCAGAGGGTGGCTTCTGTGATGCAGGAGTATACACAGTCAGGGTAAAGATGGCAAAGTTTAAATGTGGAGTCTACATATCAATACACAACATCCTTCATTCATAAAAGTTGAAATTATCATTTAATTCTTAAAGTTAATTGAGATTAACATTTATGATAACAGCTACCTCTGCCATCAAACCATTTCTACATGGCACACAATGTTGACGTGGCTACAATTTTTCAGTTCTGAATACATTTTATTTGTTCATAAAAGTTGAATGTGTTGTGTATAGTTTTATGGTTTGATTTATGATCTTTATTTTAGTGGAGTACGACCTTTTGGAGTGTCCTTGCTAATCGCTGGATGGGATGAGGACCACCCCTACTTGTTCCAGTCGGATCCATCGGTATTCTATCTAATTTAATCTGAAAACTACTAAATGCGTGTCCTATGAGTTATTCATTTGTCTACATTTGTAGTAACACAAACTTGTATTTGTTATAAAGGGTGCATATTTTGCATGGAAAGCTACTGCGATGGGAAAGAACTATGTCAATGGTAAAACATTCCTTGAAAAAAGGTGTGTATGTTTATTGTGAAAATGTGTTCTGTAGTGGATTATAATGCACCAGTTGGTCATGTGTTGAAATGCTTTTTTTGTTGTTGTCCTTGATGCTTACTTACAGGTTATTAATCAGTAATTATTTTAACTACTTTCCTTTTAGATACAATAATGACCTGGAATTGGAAGATGCTATCCACACAGCCATCTTAACTCTCAAGGTAACATTTCTGAATAAACTACACAAATCAAATTTAGATCCATGTCATCGTAAACTTCTGTGAAGACTTGAAGCAGACTTCATTAAAAAGCAATGTTTTTTATTTTATTTTTATTTTAGGAGAGCTTTGAGGGTCAAATGACTGAAGAGAACATTGAGGTGGGAATCTGCAACGAGGCTGGCTTCAAAAGACTCACTCCTGCAGAAGTTAAGGACTATCTGGCAGCCATTGCATAATCTCATCCAGTGACCGAGCCACATTTTAAAACAACAGCGCTCAAGCCAACGTGGACATTACACATTGTAGTCTGGGAAAAGTCACTGTTTTAAACTTATAAGCAGTTTTCTTCTTTTTTTGACTCTCTAAACATACTACTTCCACCACTACTCTGTCAATGTTGTAATTTGGCTTCTGTGCAAAGAGAAATGGTAAAAAATAAATAAAACAAGCTTTCCTCTAAATATTTCAAACCAGCCTGAAAACAATTGACATTAATTTGGTTGAGGTAAATAAAAAAACATGCTTTTGTACGGCAAGTAATACATGTGGTTTAATTATTCAGTGGAAAGCATGAGGAATTGTTCTGTAATCTGGTTGGTTTTACAACATGCTTTTTCAAAGCAAAGAAAAACGTTTGTATTTTCACCTCTGTTATCTGTTATTCATTAGAATAAATACTGAAATGTCCTAATTGCAGTTTGATTTTTGTCATCACGTGGGCATAAGGCACATATTCGCTCACAAGAAGCTGATCATTGGTTGTGGGCACTGCCATAGAAATAAGACACTGCACTCTTATTAGAGATGATTCAATGAGGTCTTCCCTTCCCCTTAGCTTTGGGTTACAGAACATCCTCAACCTCTCGACGAGAAGATACAGGATATCTGTCTATTAAACCGCATAGTTTTGAAGCGTACAACTGCATCAACATATCTACTTTACAAAGTTCACAGCCCTTTCTGACTTGACGTCTGCTTAAAAGAATCTCCTCCTCTGCTCTAACAACTCCGTGACGTCATTGTTTTTGCAATTATCCCTCCGCGTAGTAGTGTAGAAACAAAAACTACGCATAATTTGACGACCATGCAAATAAAGTTCATTACAATGTGCCCTCATATCTTGCCAATGACTGTATGTGCATGTCCTTTTGGGGAATATGCATGCTGCTTATCAGGGGTCTACTTTGTTTGGCGGAAGCTGCTGTACAATTGATTCTCTGCCCTGATGACGTTTATGGCGCCAGAAATCAAGGGTTTACGGAAGCTTGGCTCTGTCAGATAGGCGGGTTCAAGCCAGTGGAGTTCGCGGTTTTGCGAAAGTACTGTCATTTTAGCTACACGTCTTATTATTAACCCTCTGGGCAATGGCATTGTAAGTTCGTTTTGGATTCAAGATGGTGATACTACGCAGCAGCGGGAATGCCGGAGCAGAGCCTGGTACAACCCCGAAGAGAAGGTCCTCTGAGTTGGATACAAGCTCGGAGTTTTTGTCGCTCCTTCCCGCTTCCCAGAGAAAGACCGCCAGGGTGACCCGCTCCTCCCGGGTCCTGGATGACAGTTTCAGCAGCCCTGAAAACTGCAGCGCTTCCAATGTAAGCTACAAACATGCGTAGCTAGCTAGCTTTAACGTGTCTCAAACTGTGGATAACGTGTGCTCGAGAACTAGCGGTACAAATCTCACTGTGCGATAACTTTGCAACCAGTAGCAATGCACTCCAGATCAGCATCAGCATCATATTAATACTTGATGTAAGAAGCTTGGCATTGTAATGACGGCTCTCAATGAACAAAATATACTTTATAAACTGAACATAATGTGCAAAATTCACGTTTTAGTTAACAAATGTAAATGAGTCCTTTATGAGTACAGAAAACCCGTAGACTTGTCTTTGTCAATTCTAATGCCTTTGCCATTTACTGATGCTTCTCAATAAGTAAACATTAAAGTAACAGTGCCATTCTTTGGAATCATTAAAGGCACACTGCGTAACATTTTGGACTATACTGTTGCCGTCAGTACATAACATGCTCCTAATGACCAGCTCGACACAGAAAATGCTCTTACTGCAGTGGTTGATCAAAGAATGGATTTGGAAGAGAACCTAGCCTGTTAAAATCTCAAATTCTACGGACTTTAGTCACATCTCCATGGAGACGAGCTGGAGACGTACCCACTCCTGGTAAAGTTATGTCATGTCTTAGGAAAGCTGAGCATGTTTGTTTGGGGTCTTTTTCAAAGCTGCAAATATCTGTCATAAAATGAAAGCTTGTATTTCAATTTAATTTTTGGGGTAAAATTCTACGCGGTGTGGCTTTAACACAGTCGTATGTTTGGCATTTGTTATTGTCTGGGAACCTGCTGTTTTGATTAGTTCTTGTAAATGTTTATAAAAAAATAATGTGTCTTTTGCAGGGGCACTATAGTAAAAATGAGGATAGAATAAGCCATTCTCCTTCTTTGAAGACCAGGGGGCAGAGAGTTAAACTGGAAGTGTCATTTTCAGACATGGATGCAAAAACAAGCTCGCCAGCAAATGCTGACAAGGCTGGCGTGTGCTGTACCAGGTATTACCCCATATGTATTGCTAAGTGCTTTTCAATCATAGGTAAATTGTGAAGCTGACAATTTGTAAATGATAGTTTGCATTAAATCTTGTCATCAGAAAATCATCCAGACTACAAAAAGATGGAAAATCACCAATGGGTGAGTAGTTTTCTTTATTGTATACAATAATACAGAGAAAGGTTGCACCATTACAGGTCTTTGTTGAATGCTTTCTTTGGTTCAGATATACACGACGAAGTAGAGGAGTCGTCAACTCAAAAGCGGAGTCATTTCAACTTGAGACACAGGGAGACTGAGGATGAGGAGGAAGATCATTCAGTGAGGCGTAGCTCCAGAATTACCAGGTACAGACTGGATTCACGGAACCAGTCTGTTCTGTACGATCGGCTCATCACTAAGTAAGTTTACGTTATTGTTATGAAAATGTAAATATTTATATCACGAACACAAATAATACTGTGATTGTCTGTTAGCACTGCAGAAGCTGTTCTCCAGAAGATGGATGACATGCAGAAGATGCGGCGTAGATTGAGGAGCAGAGACACAAGGTCACCAGAACAGGTAAATCCAAGATAATGTATTTTTTTAGACGATAATTGTAATGTATTCAATATGATTAATTAACATATTTTTTGTAACATTTAGGAGCTGGGTAGACTGCGCTCTCTACGATCAAATACTGAGGGAAAGGACACAGAAGAAGAAGAAAACCAAGGTAAAGACTTAATTGCACCAGTACAATTATTGATAGATCAAAAACCTTTTATTGTTCCAAATACTTTACAGTAGAAGATGATGAGGAGGTGGGGCAGGAGAACGAGCAGGATGAAGATGGGGACGATGACGAAGACGAGGATGACGAGGATGATGATGAGGAAGATGATGACGACGAAGAAGATGATGAAGATGGTGAAGATGAAGAGGAAGAAAACCAAAAACGTTATGACTTTAGACAACGGAAGGCAGTGGTCCGCTACCAAGCACCGCAGGAGGGTGTGAGACCTAATACTGAATGATTATATGAATTTGAGGATTTTTTGGTTGTTGACAACGTTTGACATAACTTCTTTAGAGCCCAGAGAACCGAGGAAACGCAGCATATACGATCACAGCTCACCAACCAGGCGCAGGTTTAGATTCAGCTCCACTGCCCCAAGAAGTCCTTACAGCAGGAGAGGCAGCAGGTTAGTGTGCAAAGATCCTAGTGACAAATATATAATATTTGACCTATAGACCCTTTGACTGCTTACATCATCAGTGACTAGGGCTGAAAGATACATCGTTATCTTATCGATATCGAGATATGAACATTCAAGATATCAATATCGCAAAAGAAAAATATATCATTATCATCTTGATACCGAGATATGAACATTCAAAATATTAATGTTGAAAAAGCAAGATATAATCAAGAAGGCTTTTTTTCATCAATAAAACTGCACTCTTTTGTATTATGATTTTATTTTTCTGGAGAATGCTTAGTTTTCACCTAACCCATAGTTGTATTGCATCGAGATCGGGATATCTAGCATAATTATTGAAATTATGAAACTATGTCCATATCGTTCAGCCCTATCAGTGACATCAGCTGGAGGCAGGAAGTGACCAAGAGAAAGATTAAACTAAAACTAGCGATTTATAAGTGTAAAGCTACAACTAAGAAATGTGGTCCTGTTTTGGCTGAAGGTGCCAGAACAAGAGGAATGACATTTCAGACGATAAAATAAGGTTCATCTGATGTTTCCAACTACATTAGACATTTGTCTATCGTTACTATGACAATAGCTACAATGGAAATAGATAGGAATTTGAGCTTCCCGCCTCCAGCTAAGCCGGGAATGTTTACAAACAATTGAAGGGTCTATAGTTTTTCTTTTGAACTTTTAGTCATTTTCCGCTATGATCTATACAACCAACATATTCCCTTTATTTTCTTTCTGATTCTTTTTATCACCCTCAGGAGTAGTTCTGAGAGGTAAGACTCTTATTATTCATATGTGGAATATGCCACATTTTTACCAATGTCAGTAGATGGATGGGACAGTGGTTTATGATTTGGTTTATGCGGCACGGTGGCGCAGTGGTTAGCACAATACAAGTGTAAGCCATTATTATTATGTGACTCTTGGTAAAGGTTGGGCATTTGGTGTAGAAATGTAGAATTGGTTGTATGGGGTTGTTGAAGACTGCTAAGTTAAGTAGGTGATATGTTTTTGTAATGGCAGACGGCGACATGCTATCCACAGCAGTGACTCCACTTCCTCCTCATCATCATCAGATGATGAAAAATTCCAGAGGAGGAGAAATAAAGGAAGGGCAAGGTCTGTCAACAGGTGAGTGTACCAGCAACATCTCTTTAGACTGTGAATAATAAACTGGTCACTAATTCACAATCTGCATGTAAGTGTGTTGTAAATGAAAATGATAATTAATATTCTGTGATTTTGTCGAAGATGTCTGCCTATGAATCTTGTTAAAGAAGACCTTCTTGGAATCCACAAAGACCGAATGAAGATAGGAGCAAGCCTTGCTGATGTGGACCCAATGCAAATCGACAAAACGGTGAGCTTCATGCCCTGTGTGTGTCATCATGTTAAAGTTTTGTTTTATTGTTGAAACTGATGTGTTGTTTTGCCTCAGGTGCGTTTTGACAGTATTGGAGGGTTAGGGAAACACATCTCAGCCCTGAAGGAGATGGTGGTCTTCCCTCTTCTTTACCCAGAAGTCTTTGAGAGATTTAAGATACAGCCACCAAGGTAAACATCAAACAAGTATAATCTTAAGTTTACCAGTAGTTTGCCAAAGATTTTATTGCAACATACAATATCTGCATTCAAGTGGAGGTTGGGACCATAGAATGTAGACTAGCGATGGACTAAGTGAGAGAGTGCTGCGGCTTCTCCCAGAGCGTACAGTGTGGGCTAACTGAAGCTCAATCATGCTAGCAATTGGACTGGGTTAAATTAAAATATAAAAAGAAAAAAGAAAAAAATAGGACAGTGTTAAGACATTGGAGGACTTGGAGGTAAGAATGATAAGCCTGCGTCCAATGAACGTCAAAAAAGATCACTGTTTCAAAAGTGCATTACAGCAAAGAACTTCTGGAGCCTGCAACCACTTCCCATTAGGTTTCCCGCAGCTAATAACAATGCTATGTCCATATTTTTATACGTCCATATTTTTGACTAATTTCAATGTGTTAATCGTATGATATGCATCTTATTCCTCCATTCTTTAGGGGCTGTCTGTTTTATGGGCCACCAGGTACTGGCAAAACCCTTGTAGCAAGAGCTCTGGCAAACGAGTGCAGCCAAGGGGAAAAGAAAGTATCTTTCTTTATGAGGAAAGGAGCGGACTGCCTCAGTAAGTGGGTGGGAGAGTCTGAGAGACAGCTGCGACTTCTGTTTGATCAGGTAAACCAAACTGTCTATTCAAATATGTCTGTTCTGTGATAAAGAACAATCCACATCTTCTTTGTTAAATCAATTCAGGCGTACCAGATGCGCCCATCTATCATCTTCTTTGATGAAATAGATGGTTTGGCTCCTGTGAGGTCAAGTCGACAGGATCAGATTCACAGGTGAGATATCTGGTCTGGAATGCATGATATATAAGAACAATGTGGTGTTGTATGTGGGTGGTGACCTAATTTGTCTCTATCAGTTCAATTGTATCCACCCTCCTTGCCCTGATGGATGGATTAGACGGTAGAGGAGAGGTGGTTGTGATCGGGGCCACAAACCGTCTTGACTCCATTGATCCAGCTCTACGACGACCAGGACGCTTTGACAGAGAATTTCTGTTTGGACTCCCAGACAGAGAGGTAAGCCACCATCACAACCTGACACTTAAAGCCACACTTCAGTCCAGGCAACTACTGTGTGATGTTACGTTTCAAGAGTGTGTGATCAAAATTAAGCATTTGAAAGATGATGTGATGTATTGACTAATTGTAGTAAAAACAAATCAGCATAATGAGCTGGTCATGTCCCACTCCTGGCAAAATGTGCAGATTTATGGAGAAGAGCGCCCACTCACAGAAACCCACATGTTTTCATTTATTGTCATTCATATTTTTAGTTTCGATGGTAAATTTTGAAGGCCATCCGTCATTTTTACGGATTGAAAATAAAGCTGTAATGAAAGCCCAAAGGCACTGCTCTACCTCAGACCGCACGGCCTTCTGGGCTTTCCCTAAAGCGCAGCTACGTCTCTGTGGAATGCGACATGGTTTTGCTTTGCATTTCACACAGCAACGAAACCATTGCAGCCTTTTACTGTCTGCGATGGTTCCAACACAATGCACACTCACATTGGAGCTGAGAGTGCATTGACTTGGATAAAAACGTGGAGACGAGAGAGAAAGAGGCGTGGTGCGCAGAGGTATGAGAACACGGACCTGTGCGCGTGTAGAGCAGGCTTCAAAGACGCACATGTGCTGCTGAATATTGCCCCATTGACCGTTCACGGTTCGCCCACTGTGTTACTTGAACTTAAAATTGAGGAAAGGCAAATAATAAGCCTCAATTTGAGCCTTAATATTGACAAGCAGATGATGGCTCTGAAGAAGTTCTCCTCTGAGACATTTACGCACAAGTTATGACACGTTTTTCCTGTTCATGTATGTTCCACGATTCTGTTCTGAAATAGTTTATTTTAGCTCTGTTTATTATGCAATATCAGATTTTTTTTATTTTTTAAAGTTGATATTTCATCGTCAAAATTACTATTTAAATTGTTGACATTCGCAAATCACACAGGTTGCAATTTTTGAGGAACTTTATCTTTGACACCAAGTTTTTTGTTTTGCTTTTTAAACCAAAATCATGCAGCCCTTATGTTTGTGAAATTCTGACAGGCAAGAAAGGACATCCTTACAATACACACAAGGCAATGGACTCCATCTCCCTCTGATATTTTTCTCGAAGAACTATCGGAAAAATGTGTTGGTGAGTGGCTTTTCCTTGTATGCTCTGCATTAAATTCGAAGTTAATTTGCCTTAATAAATTCTATTTTCTCGCTGATCAGGCTATTGTGGTGCGGATATCAAAGCAGTGTGTTCTGAAGCAGCACTCTGTGCACTGCGACGCCGTTACCCTCAAATCTACTCCTCATCCCAAAAACTCGTGCTCGATGTCAATTCCATTTCCATCACAAGCAAAGACTTTATGACTGCTATGACCAAGATGGTGCCAGCTGCTCAAAGGTAAAACGCATTTCACATTTGTAGTGGCAGTAGTGGTTTTTCTGTTCATAAGTGTACACATTTAGATGGTATTGGGGTTTTTATTTCAATTGCAGAGCGGTAGCATCACCAGCAAAAGCTCTGATCCCTGCCATCCGTCCTCTGTTGATTGCTGCGCTACAAAACATTCTTCAGACAGTAAGCAGATTGTTCCCACATGCAGAGCTGGGCTTAAAGAAGAAGAAGAAGCGAGATCAAGGTATTGGGATGGTTTCTTTCATCATTAACACGATTGCAGCATGTATTTTCAAATCTTTGTTGTCTTTTTTTTGGTCCAATATAGATCTTACTTTGGGAGTGTCAGAGGATGACTTGATGTTTAGTGACGAGGACGCTGAGGTCTGCTCCAGTGGACAGTCACAGGCCCAAACTGCATCTGCTAAAGAAATATTCAACCTGAACAGGTGAGCTTGAAAGTTAAGAAATATACAGCAGAACCAAGCCTTAAAAGTTAAAAATATTTGGATAAAAGCAGTGTTTTATCAGAAGTATGCCCTCATCCATTTTATTGTTTAGGAATGTGCTAAGCCAACCCACATCGTACCGGCCGAGGCTGCTGCTTCAGGGCAGACCGGGCTCTGGACAAAGCTCTCACTTGGCTCCTGCTGTGCTCCATGCGCTGGAGAAGTTTACAGTTTACACTCTGGACATGGCTGTTCTGTTTGGAGCCAGTGCAACTGCCCCAGAGGAGACTTGTGCTCAGGTGAGTGACTAGATGATGACCAGATAATCATAGATAAATAATGAATGCTTATCCGCGTGATGCAGATCTTTGTGGAGGCTAAGCGGACATCTCCCAGCATCTTGTACATCCCACACATTGGACAGTGGTGGGAAACAGTTGGCCCAGCCTTACGAGCTACCTTTCTTAGCCTTCTTGGCTCTATACCTGCCTTTGCTCCTATATTGCTGCTTGCTACTTGCAGCCTGCAATACAGCCAGCTCAGCTCAGAGGTATTCCATCAATGTTTATAGTATGCTAACTTTAACAACTGTGTTAAATGTCCCTTATTACCTCCAGATTCAGGAATTATTTCGAGTAGAGTATGGGGAGGTGTTTCATGTTCAAGTCCCTACAAGCAGAGAAAGAACAAGCTTTTTTGAGGATCTAATCCTAAATCAGGCTGCCAAGGCTCCTGCCTCAAGAAAGACAGCAGGTGAGAACTGAAACTGTAGAAACTCTGTTTTTTGACCAAATCTCTTGTAAAATGCACCAAAATTCAGGAATTTACCTGTTCAAAACTGTCTGCAAACCACCTTGCCCTACCATGGCCCTGAGAATTGTCCCCTTGTTCACCATGTTCGTCTGTGTAGCAAACCAAAAAGCGCCTGAACAATTGTTAAAACCAACTCCTCCACCTCCACTCTAAGGGCATCCGTGCTGTTTCTGAATATAAACACAGTGTGACGTCAGAGCATTATTGTGGCAGGCATTGACTGCTTCCTGAACTCCATTTAGGCGTTTGTGTGTGGTGTTTTTCCAAATATGACTTTTACGTTTTTAATCGGGAATATCTGCGGTTTCATGTGGATGACGGCAAATATCTTTGTTCATTGGGATACTTTATGTGTGGACAAAGCCTTAGTATATCTGTTTTTCAGTACTCCGTGCCCTAGAGGTGCTCCCTGTTGCACCTCCTCCTGCTCCACGTCTGCTGACTACAGAAGAGGTTAAAAGACTGGAGGAGCAGGAAGAAGGCACCCTCAGGGAGCTCCGCCTCTTCCTGCGTGATGTGACCAACCGGCTATCCCAGGATAAGCGGTTCAAAGCTTTCACAAAACCAGTGGACCTAGAAGAGGTGGCTGTTTGTAATTACTCCATTGACAGTACAATTCTTAATGCTTATTATTAGATCTTACCTTATTAAAATTGTACCTTCCTTTAGGTTCCAGATTATGCAGAGGTGATTAAGAAACCTATGGATCTGTCAACTGTCCTCACAAAGATTGACCTTCATCAATACGGGACAGTCAAAGAGTTTCTTTACGATGTGGACCTTATTTGGCAAAATGCACTGGAGTACAATCCAGACAGAGACCCTTCCGGTACACACAGTGACCTATTTCAACATACCGATAATTTTAGTTAAATGGTTCATAAGTTCTGTTAAACACAAACTTATTTAATCATTGATTCAAGAACATTTGAATGTTTTCCACAGATCGTCAGATACGACACAGAGCATGTGCATTAAAAGACACGGTTCATGCCATCATTAAAGATGAACTGGATGAAGATTTTGAGAAGATTTGTGAAGAGATAAAAGAGTCGCACAAGACGAGAGGTGAATGTTGGCTTTTTTTATGCCAACCAAGGAAAAAAAATCTCATTTGTTATGGGTCATTAAAGAACAATGCCATCTTTGTTTTTGAACATCGCTAGGTTGTGGTGTTGCAAAGCTTGCGCCATCTTTCTGTCATGTTCTTCCAAAGCCCAGAGTGTCTGTGGAGGCCAAGATCTCTGAGATAACCCCACAAAGAGAAGCAGCCAGCAGCGCAACTGCTGTCACTCCAGTAAAAACTGCAGTTTCAATTGCCTCAACACCAAAAAGCTCAGGTAAAAATCACAACATGGAGTACAATAATCAAGCACAAAGTCACAATCTCAAACATTATTGTATTTCCAAAGGTCAAAAAAAGAAAAGAAGGAGATGTCGCTGGGCTTCTGGAATCATTGCCAAGAAAAGGGTGTCCTTGTCTATGCATGTGGCTAAAGACAACACTCAGTCTGAGGATGAAGAGGAGGATGGGGATGATGAAGATGAGGGTGACAAGGGAGGTGATGAGGCGCAGGAACAGGAGCAAATGGTTGCCAATGCAGAGTCTGCAAATGAACAGGACCAGTGTGAAGAGAAGGGGGAGAGCAGTCAGCCTATTAGAAATGAAAATGCACAAGATGAGAAGTTTGGTGAGGACAACCAGGCACAAAATACAGAGGGAAGCATGGACAAAATGGAAACTGAGACTGAGTTACCATTGTTGCAAAATGATGACGGTGAAGCACCGAAGGAGAATCCTGCCCAGGAACAGTCTGAAACATTACAAAGCAATAAAGCTGCCAGTCAAAGCTTGTCAGAGATGGAAGTTGAGAAGACACAAACTTGTCAGCAAGGTGAAAAGGAGCCAGTGGAGTCAAAAAGCCATGGTGATGCAATGGAGGTGGATGAGACTTCAAAAGAGGATGATGCAGGTACAGAAGTTCTTTTTAATGTATGTATTTGAAGAACAAAAGCAAGCTTGATAATAATGTCATCTACCGGTGTTTTTAGAGCGAACTGTGAGACGTATGACCCGAGCTCTAAAAAATGCTGTACAAAAGCAACAGATGATTAATGTGGACCAAGCTTTGCAAATACTGGATGAGGAAACTCCCCCTTTGGTTGTAGACAGAGACAAATTACAGGTGAAACCCACTAACTTTTTTTTTTTTTTTTTTGCTTTGGTCTTGTTTCCCTCTTCTGCTAAATAAAAACATGAATGATTGTGTTCTTTGTTCTAGGGGCTGCTGGAGATGTTAGTGGTAAAGACTGAGGGCTATGAGGTCCATCAGCTTGAGAAACTGTATGCTCTTCTCTGTCAGACCATCTACAGACACCGAAGGGAGCATAATAAAACTGTGCTGATGCAGGTTGGCAACACTTGGATTACTCTAAAACCTTAACACTGACTAAAGCAATGTGTAATTACTAATTGACTATTGGGTATTTTGTTTCCTTTTCAGGAGTTGGAATATGAAATTAAAGACTTCTGTTGTTGACGTCTTCACTGCAACGATGGCCAATTTTATATTATGCTCTGTAAAATGTAAATATAACCAGTTAGATTTATTTTCATAGCTTGAGTAATTTTGTATGACTGATTGTTTTTGATGACATTCGATTAAAAGTAGTATTAATTTTGCACTAATATCTGCTATGCATCTTTGTCTTCATTGGAAACACCAATATATATAAAGACTGTATAATGTCAAAAGACTATAAGTAAGCGCATAATGGTAAAGCGATTCTTTAAACGTGTTTGCCAGTGATATTTGTACAAAAGTGAGTGCGGTTCATTAGACCGGTGTGTTGTCCTCATGTAGCTTAGCCATAGACTATTGCGCGGGCGGGTCACATAAGGACAGACCGCAGACATGGGGCCAACCAACCACGAGAAGTATCAGGTTTTGCTCGCTGTTTGACTACACATATGTTCTCTCAATAGACTGAATTATATATTGTAGTTCCAACAATACTATGAACACAAGACAACAATGAAATATGACTTTAAAAAGTGCATGGTTGACACAAAATTACAGGAAGATCTCGAGTCGCTGCGGAATGACGTCAACGCGTATCACTGAATGATGACGCTGCTTGATCATTAAAATCTGCCCTTAAAAATATCAGAGAATTGGGTCGGCAAAGTAACGCTGTTGCAATGGAAACCCTCAATTAATTGCCCCGTTTTGGGGGATATAACGTTATAAAAGCGAGAGTGGACCTATAAATAGCCAGATCCAACGGGGAGAATTGAAAAAGATGTCCGGTGTTTTGAGCATCTACACACGGGAGCTGTAGCAGTTAGACCGGTCCTGTCCGCCTCTCCGCTGGGCTTGGAAACCTGTGATCCGCGGCGGCCTGAATGCTTAGCCGGACACGGAGGGTCAGCCGGAGCCGTGTGCGTTGAGACCCCAGGACCCCACTATCTTCTCTCGACAGCCTGGTTGCGCACATTTCTGTAGTTCTGTAAGTTTACCACCAGACGTGATCAATAACAGTGACTGGCCCAGCTAACATGGGCTAGTTGGCCCATTACGTGCAGTATTCTACACGCCATACAAGCCACGGAGCAACGCAGGGTAATGCGCGCAATGTGGAGTCTTATAGCATATTCATTAATAGTGTATTAGCTGTTTTTAGCACCCATGTGTTCCTCTAAATGGCTTCATAATGACAACACTGCATTGCATTTTTTGACAAAGTCATCTGTGTAGTGGGACTCAAATTGGCTCTAATCTTATGAACCTGAATTTAACAGTATGTCTCTGAGACGCCACGGGGGCCAAAATCCATGCATATAATACCCCCTCAAGGATTACCGCCAAACGGTACACACAATGCCCTTCACGATTATAATAATCATTTTGCTTTACAAAATCTACAAATTCATTACTTATTGTTATCAGAGTTTATTAAAGCATTATTAGAAACTACTTATAGCATTTCAACTGCTCAAACAGGTTTAGCAGTGGCTGGAAGCCTTGTTGTAGTTAATTACTTATTACAGATTTGGTATTAGAATTTCAGGTGCTCGGCATATAATTAGAATATCATGAAAAAGTGCATTTACTTCTACTATGATAGATACGATTACATGTAAAGTGAGATATGTCGCCTTTTTAAAAAAAATCATTTTTGATTGTTATGGCTCACAGCTTGTAAAAACACCACATTAAAAATCTCAGAAAATTCAAATATTTTGAAAATGGACTCTAAACCATAATCATCATTAAAATTATAACAAATAAAGGCTTGATATTAGTTTCACATTTTAAGTTGAATAACAGAAAGAAATGCCCTTTTTCATGATATTCAATCTCCCCATTGATCTCTTTCTTTACTGTTAGAAATTACAATGTCTAGCCGCCGAAAATCCACTACACCTTGCATGGTGGTGCCCTCTGATGTGGTGGAGCAGAAGACTGAGGGGCCACAGGAGCTGGAGTCAGAGGTGAGAGGTAAAGAGCCAGAAGAGCAGGCTGCTCCGCCTCAGGACATCGATCAAGCCACGGTGATTGTACCTACTCCTCCCGATACAGGCAAGAAACTTTCACTCAAAAAAATCATCTTCTTATTTTCTCAGGCTGAGGGTGCACAGCCCAAGATTAACCATGTGTTTTTTGCACAAATTCATGTGAATGACAAGTTGTTTGAGAAGTTGCCTCTTTACAGTACCTACGCCTGTACGCATTTCACACTATTGATCAAAAACAGAAGTCTATATTTAATGCCAGATAAGAATAAGATAAGAAGTGAAACATTTTAAATTGTCCATCTAACGTGGTTATAAAATGTTGTTGAAAGTGAACTGAAAGCTGTATGCAGATTGCAAAACAACTCCACTTGTGTCTTCTAGATGAACCAAGTGTTTCTGCTGTAGAGGACAGCGATGTCAGTTTCCCCTCTCTGAAGCAAAGAACTACAAGCCCTTCAGAAGAAGCCAGCAGCGATCAGCCGAGTGTTGAACAACAGTGTGATACCCCTGATGAGGGATCCGCAGACCCCACAAATATCACTGCCATCTCTCTCAGCAAGACCCCCATTATGAGGATGAAGACCAAATCTGAGCCAAAGAGGATTGCTGTGTCCCTGAAATCGACAGATGAAGCAACAGAGGGTTTTGGAGGAGGTAGTGAAGGGGATGTGGGGGGAGAGCAGGAGCCCATAGAGGCCCCATTGGGGCCTATGACAGCTGTGGACATGCTGCTGCACGACTCCATGAAGCTGGGAGGGGGTTTGCTGGTTAGCCCTCCATTGGAGCAGCAAAGAAAATCATCACTTTTAAATCCTACTGTTATGCCTTCTGGTTTTGCACAGGTAGGCTGCATCACTGTAAATATTTCTTATACAGTATGTCCAACTGACAAAAGAAATTGTTTTTATACTGTTAATTTTCTACCATTGTTTTCATTTCAGGTGCTTTCTGCTTTCCAGGCCCAGCAGAGCACAGGATCCACAGCTGTTCAGCCTCAGCTCCTGATTCCTCTAAGTAGCATCCCGTCCTACAGCGCAGCGATGGACACCAACCCTCTGCTGGGCAGCACTTATAAGAAGTTTCCTTATCCTTCTATGGCTGAGATCAGCAGCCTGGCAGCACAGACACAGTTCACAGAAGAGCAAATCAAGGTCAATAAGAAACAACAATATTATTAGCAAATAATACTGCTTTCACACGTGTAGCCCGTATGCATCCTTAATTACCACAGAGGAATTACCACTGACTGAACATTATGGCTTGTGCAGGTGTGGTTCTCGGCTCAGCGGCTGAAGCATGGCGTCAGCTGGACTCCAGAGGAGGTGGAGGAGGCTCGGAGGAAACAGTTTAATGGCACAGTGCACACAGTGCCTCAGACCATCACTGTCATTCCTGCTCACCAACTTTCAGCTGCTGCCAATGGCCTGCAGTCCATTCTCCAGACATGCCAGATAGTGGGGCAGTCTGGCCTGGTTTTCACGCAGGTTAGTTTTAAGAAAGTATAATATTTAATAACTTGCATGCAACATGTTCCATCCATAATATAATCCCGCAGACTAGGACCTATACATAGTTGATGTGTTTATTGTTCTGTCCCTGGAGGTTGGCCCAAGCGGAAACCTCCCTGTGACAAGCCCCATCACTCTGACGGTGGCTGGACTGCCCAGTCAGTCTCAGAGCTCCAGTAGAGTGTCCACCCAATCCAGCTCATCCAACAGTGAACTAAAACGAGCAACTACTGTCCAACCTCCTTCACTCTCTCCACAGGTGGCACTATGTGTTTTATTTACAGTTTAATTATATTAATCTTGTCATTAATATGTATGTTTCTATTTTTCTTTTAAAGGAGAACTCAGCTCTTTGTGCTGACACATTTGGCATGCGTCCTAAGAAGTCCAAAGAACAGCTTGCAGAATTAAAAGCAAGCTACCTGAAAAACCATTTTGTTACTGATGCAGAAATTGCACGGTTGATGAAACTAACAAACCTGACAAAAGGCGAAATCAAGAAATGGTTCAGTGACACCAGATACAACCAGCGTAACTCTAAGAACAGTCATATAATCATGGTTCAGGATGGCACTCGTGGCGGCAGCAGTGCTAATGCCACCATCGTCATTGACTCAAGTGACGAGACCCCCACTTCGCCTCACCCTCCCCGTACTCCTCCAGTGAAAGAGAAGGAAACTCGCACAAAAACATGGAATCCATTTCCAGATTTCACACTGCAGAAGTTTAAGGAGAAGACGCCAGAGCAGTTGGTGGTGTTGGAGGAGAGCTTTGAGAAGAGCAGTACTCCCGTCGACGAGGAGCTTAGCCGCCTGAGGGCAGAGACCAAGCTAACGCGGCGAGAGATCGATGCCTGGTTCACCGAGAGGCGCAAAGTACCAGCCGCCACCTCTCCAGACTCTGATGGGGGCAAGCTGGAAACAGAGGAAGGTGTAGAAACTGCTGGCTCAACAAAGGAGAACCAAACTCCTCCTGGAGGTCAAAGTAAAGAACTGCCGTCCACAAGCTGCAGCAGCAAAGACATCAAAGATAAAGGTAAAAAGTCCCCAGAACAGCTGCATATGTTGAAGTGTGCCTTTGTGAGAAACCAGTGGCCCACAGCCGAGGAGTACGACCAGCTGGCAGAGGAGAGCGGCCTCTCTCGCTCCTACATTGTCAGCTGGTTTGGAGACTCGCGTTACTCCTGGAAGAATGGTAACCTAAAGTGGTTTGTTCAGTACCAAAGTGGCAATGTGGAGGCTCCGAGCAGTGGAGGAGGCAAAGCAGGCGTAGGGCGGAAAAGACGCGGTAGGAATCGTGGCTGGGGTCGTTCTCGAACACGTAGGCAGACGAGAAGATCGTCCTTCAATAGCGCAGATGTGGATGTGCCACCAAAGAAATGTAAGACTGGCAGAGATGTCCTCAAAGACTATTACCTAAAGCACCGCTTTCTCAACGAGCAAGATCTGGATGAGCTTGTCACCAAGACCAACATGAGTTATGAACAGGTAAAGAGAGTTCAACTGTATTATCAAGTACTGGTAATGTTGTTGCACGTAGTATATATTACAAGCAATACTACTGGTTAAAAATGTGTAATTGCTACTTAAACATTTAGCCTTAACACAGTTTTTTCTATGTGTATCAATAACATCGGAAGAATATTGTCTCTAAAAGCGGTTGTGTCTAGATGCATCATAAGTGTGTTCTTATTTGAGGTGAGAGACTGGTTTGCTGAAGTCCAGAGACGTTTGGACATGGGACTCGACCCCTTCCAGGACCCATCTGTGCTGAGGCCACATGGAGAGGGAGAAGACGCACATGGCCCAGGAGGAGAGCAGTCTGGTCTGGGAGAGGATGATGAAGATGAAGATGAAGAGGATGGAGAGGATTCAGATGACAGTGAGGTTTGGGAGCCATCAAGAAGTGTGAGAAAATCACTGTCAGTTTCTGAAGACTAATGATTGTTGATTTCAAATGGTGCAAGAGAAATAATATTGTTGACGTGATGAATGCTGGATAATCAAGATTTTTGCACCAACGTGCACAAGTGCACAATTCAATTCACTGTAATTATGAGTATTATGTCGAGACTATTGATTTTAGCTTTAGTGTGTTAGAGTAAATCGTCCCGATATCCTGACAATAATCTTTTGGGAATGACTGAGACACTGAAAACCAAATGTTGTTGCTTAGAACAGTTTGTCAGTAAGAAATACCATGAAGTGCAATCCTCAACTGAGGTTCAAGAAAAACTCCAAAAAGAAGTTTCGACACAATCTTGAGGAATGAATGCTATTGAGAACGGGCGTTTCCTGTTGACAGAATGATGCTGCATTTATTAATAATCTTCATCGTGGATGTTTCACCTTTGGTCCTAAACTGCTGAGGCCAAACTTGGATGTGATGTGTTTACAAGGGTGCTTAAATGATCGTTTTCATTTGTGACCATGAGATGGCACTACTGAGCAACGTCCTATTAGGACTGGACTTGACTATGATCTCGTTTTACTTGTTTACCTGTCATTTTAGCACCTGCAACAAACCCACAACCAGTAGTTACTATGTATACAATCATTTTGAGCCTGAACTAGTTCTCTGTAAGGACTAAATGTGATATCAGAGAAGGTACCTTTGGATTTTGGGATGTGGGATGTCTACTCAAGTCTTCCCTTTATATGCCCCTATGTTTCCAGGCACCATAATTATTATTGCATACTTTTACCTGGATACAAGTGTGCCCTGCATTTAATACTGTAGAAATCTTTTGAAAGTTTTAATAGCACCAACTATATGGTATCGTGCTGTGCTATTACTGTTTTAAAATGTTAATTAATGTGCCAAAGTTGAATGTGTTGCCCTCGGAGCAATGAGGTGATGGCACAGTCTGTGAACAGTTGCCTCGGTGTGTTAGTTCTTGAGTTTACTGAAACTGAAAATAGAAATGGTACTTTTGAGTTTTGTATGTAACCTTATCAAAGTCATCTGCTTCCAGGAGCAAGCTACTGCTTTGCTTTGCTTAGAGTAGGAGCTGAAAATAAGTGGTTTGGCAAACTTTTTACAAAATCCTGGTAAAAGCTGTACATTCATTTTCAGCTTTTATCTGGAATTATTATTTAGTAACCTTTTCCAGACTCTGAGGTCATACACTACAGCGCTGTTTCCCATAATGTATTGCTGTAACTGCTACACACAGTTCAAACATACAACTAAGTCAGTCCACAATCAAAGTACAATCATCAGTTTGATTTATCTTCTCAAAATGAGGCCTGTGAATATTTAGTCTAATATTAATGAACACTGTCTAACAGTATTTTGAGTAAATATTTCACTCCGTTCTGCACTGAACTAAAAACGTTAAGCACCTACTAAACCTTTAAAATGCACTTTGTCCACATTTGTACTTGTGGACTAAAACCTGATTAGGCACCTTAATCTCATGATGCCATAAAATGGCTCAGAGAGACCAAATCGTTTGTATGGCTCCAAGCTAAATCAGTATTTGCCTTTTATTCATTGATTATTTTTGGAGGAGGGACCTTAGCAGTTTATTTGTATTATAGAAATATATGTAGGATGTTTGAATGGCTCAAAATAGCTGAACAATCAGTCATTAAAATTGCACAATAAGAGCCAATTTTTATGTACTCACTTTAATAATTTCCATCTGTTCCTCTCCTCCACTTGACTTAACATCAAAATCTTAAGCTCTCCCGAGACGATTCTGTAGATGTTAATGCTGCTTTGTCTTGGTGAATCACATGTGACAGACAGATGCACAGCTGATGGGGTCTGTCTGATGGAGAACGGCGACAATGAAGCTTTGCAGATAAACCTTTGTGCCTCCATGGCTCGTACTCTTGGTTGAACTAAGTTGCACTAACTCTCAATGGACACTTGGAAAGAAAGAAAATGCTGTTCATAGTAAGGGTAACTGTTGTTCAAACTAAGAAGTGACGCATGGTCAAGCTCTGCTTTCTTGGTGATGCTCAAAGATGCCTATAAAACCCTCGAGGTTGTGCTATAATATCCTTGTCCTTGAATCTTGGTGATGTTTTTATATTTTGACACCAGGCATTTGTCACAGGGCTTTCCTGTCTTGTGTGCTCACTACAAATCAATCGTATTAACTAGTATAAACCTGGCTTTCAGTGTTACACTCTTCATGTGACAAGTGCCTGGAGATACAAATCAATTCAAAATGTTGAGCTATACTGTTGTCTAATCCTGCATGCAATAACTATCAATTGCATATTTTGTACATACTATAGTATGGTTGTGTAACTTAGGACAGCGAAAGCCTAACCTGGCTATAGGTCGCTTTTATCAAATCGTTTTACAGGCACCCTCTTTTTTCAACACATTTTAACATTAAGTTGCATTTAGCTTAATCCAGTTTTCCTAAGTTACCAGGTTTGGCTTGACCCTGTTCTTTGTTATTCAACCTTCCTTTTCCAATGTATTCTTTCATAGTCATTGTTCATTGTTTTGAATACGTCTGTGAGCTCATATCTATAAAACTGTGTCATTACAGCTCTGTCCAGATATAAGTGATTTGTAAGCAACACAAACCCCTAAAATTGTGTGTAACAGTGTTTTTCGAATACACTTTTTTTAATTTCAAAGCCGCTTTTTGGTACATATAGATTGCATTGAAATGTAAAGTCACAACTCTAGGGCTGCACAGTATTAATGCTTTTTATTAAAGATGTGATAAGTGTGAGTATGATTGGCAATGTTTTGAGAAACTTTTTAAAGGTGCATTATGGAACTTTTTATGCGGGGGAAAAAACCCTTGATATTAGTTTGACCTTTTTGCGACCCGGTGACTGCAGTCCCAGGGTGGTTGGCATGGCGCCTCTATTACAGCGGCCTCTTTAATTCTCCGGGATCAGTTGTTTTTAGGGTTTCTCGTAGGTTTTCACCTCTGATGGAACTGTCTTCATGGTTACGCAATCAGTCCATCCAGAAAACCTACCAGAAACCCTAAAAACAGATGGCCCTGGAGCGTCATAGGGGCCACTGTGATGGAAAAACATCAAAAGTTCCATAACGCACCTTTAACATTGAACGCATAAAATAATGAAAAGTCCAAAGTTGTTTCATGATCAAACTTACATCCACGACTAAACTAAAGTCAGTGACGTTATTGCAATAACATTTTTTTGGGTAAACATTTTTAAAGATTTTTTTTTCTTCTTTTTTTGAGTCGTGACTTTATATTAGCAATTTGTGCAGTAACGCTAAGAACAAACAGTATTTTTGTGGTCTAGTCTGTTTTCCTGCTTGTCCTCACGTGTTCTCTGTATTTAGGTGATTAGATCAATAGCTGGTTGAATGTTTTTAAGGAAAACTGAGATTTATGAGTTTTAACTGTAAGCCTGATTTTTTTTTTTTGTAAAGTACATGCTGTTTAATTTTTATTGTAATATTAAATGTCATTTTGTAAACTCACTCACAATATCTTTTTCTTTCTTAAACAATTTGTTTGTTGGGGTCTCCACTGAAACACAATACAAGCTTTACACATACTTTCAATTTATAGTACATGGGGCAGCCTCCTTGTAGTAATTTTGTAACAGTCTTTCTAAATACTCCACTGTTGAAGCTGGGGTACCTGAATTTTCCTGTTAAAAAAAATGAAATGTCCCAAACTCATTTCTAGCTGTCACAATCCCTCCTACACACACAATTTGTTAAAGCAAATTAATTATAGGCACGTTTCATGCCTATGTACACCACATTCCAAATTATTATGCAAATGACATTTTTCTCTGATTTTCTAAACTGTCAACTCAAATGAGAGTCAGCTTAAGTTAATTTAACTGTTAGAGGATCTCAGTGATAAAATAAATATAGTAAAAAAAACTCAAAATCCACTGTTCCAAATGATTATGCAACTCATCGTTTCAATACAATTTAAAGCTTGTAATTAACTGAAAATGGTCATTTGTGGAATTTGCAGCATTAGGAGGTCATACTTTCTGAAATCAAAAGCTATTTCAATCAAAAACATCTTAACAGGTCAAGTTATATTTCAACATTGGAGCCCATCTTTGAGCAGCTTCAAAATTCTTGAATTCATTAAACTTCTGAGTGTTTGGATAGTTTCTGCTTGGATTTCTTTGCAGCATGTCAGAATAGCCTCCGAGAGCTGCTGTTTGGATGAAAACTGCCTCCCACCCTCATAGAAGTTTTGCTTGAGGCTCCAAAGGTTGAGATTGAGGTCAGGGCAGGATGGGATCCACATCATGAGTTTCTTTCCTTTTATGTCCATAGCAGCCAGTGATGCAGAGAAAGATGCGTGAAGATGATTTTGTTGGGAAAAGCATGGCTCTTCTTTTTGTACCATGGAAGACAGTGGTCAGTCAAAAACTCCACATATTTTTCAGAGGTCATTTCACACTTTCAGGGACCTAAAGGGACCGACCAGCTCTATCCCCATGATTCTGGCCCAAAACATGACTCCACCCCCTCCTTACTGACGTCACAGCCTTGTTGGGACATTGTGGCCATTCACCAACCATCCACTACTACATCCATCTGACCATCCAGGGTTACACGGCCTCATCAGTGAACAAGACTGTCTGAAAATGAGTGTCTCATTAGCATTCAATTAACAGTTTAGGGGAGGCTGGATAGGCGGTTTATGCACAACTGCAGCCTCTGGTCCTACACCTTGATGTTCGGGAGACTCTAGAGGCACCAGCAGCTTGAAATACCTGTTTGCTGCTTTGTAGCAGCTGTTCTCTTAATCTGATATATTTGTCTGGCAGAAACCGTCCATATTTCGCCTTTATCTGCACAAACCCGTGTGTGCTTTGAATCAGCCACAAATCTCTCAACAGTACGATGATTATGCTTAATCTTGCATGAAATATCAAAGATTTTCATACCAAGGCATTCAACTATTTCATCAGCAGAGATACTTTTTCTTTCCCATATTGCTTAAAAATGAGGGTCTGGTTAATAGTGTGGAAAGTCCTTTTTCAGCAGTTTTCCCTCAACTGGGCTTAACCTGACAACTAATCATCCTAGGCGTCTGAGATTGATGTCAGTGATTCAGAGAGCCCTGATGTAGTAGCCTTTATTAAAAAGGACACAATACCATCCATGAGTTTAATTGAAAAACTTTTTTTTTTACCTTTTTGACACTGAAATACAAGATACATAATAATTTGGAACGCAGTGTACAACTTAGTGAAGCAAGTAGGAGCACCCACAAAATAAACTGCACTAGTTCTACTTCTATCTTCCAGCTTTAATTAGTAAAGCATTTACAAGCATGCCCAAAAGTGTCCAGTAATAGTTTATTGCTGAAGCAGGTCTTCTTGGACAATACAGTTGATATGGTGATGTAGCAGCCTTATTAAAAAATACATAAATAATAATAAAAAGATCGTGCTATTACGGGGTTTCTCAGAGAAAATATAAATAGTAAAATCTGAAAAGTGAATTTGGAAAAGTTACATTAAGAACTGCTCGCGGAACCTTTGTATCATGTCCCACGTGGCGGCGGGCCTTTTATAAAGACGTACGTCAACAGCTGCGTGGGGCTCTGACTGTAAACCACTGTAAACACGCTTGCTTTCCAAGTTTTGAAACCACAAGTTAAATCATCTGTTTGTTTGTAACTGCCTTTAAGATGGAGCTTTTTGGTAGCACGTTTGACGACTCCATGTTCTTGGAGGAGAGGGACAAAGTGTCAGAAACGCTAAAATCGTATAACGCCAAAGTTTGCGAATCTCAGGTGAGCCCGACAGCTAATGCATCTTTTCTCGTCCAAATAGATGAGTTTATCAGCGAAAGCCAGTGGAGCTAAACTGAGTCTACAAGCATGCACGTACATAATAACTGCTTGTAACCAGTGTTTTGAATCAGGGTCGTGATCATGTGTTGTAACCATTTTGTCCATGTTATTTCGTATCCGTGCGCAGTGGTTTTGTGCGGATGCTGCTCTAGATACAGACGATTCCTTGGAGAAACAGAAAGTGATGAAATTCAGGGGTGACTTGGCTGTGAGAAAGGGAGAGCATCAGGTGTGTATTGATTGAAAGTGATCAAGCATTTTGGTTATTGCTTCATGAATTACAAATGCCTGTCGTTTTATCTCTAGAAAGCCTTTGAAGCATATCGTGCATGTCTAGAGTGGATCTCTGAAAGCAACTTGAACATTAGGAGAGATGTGCTGGAGGGAATGGCCCGATGCAGCATCAACATGGGACAGAAAGATAAGGCATTGGAGCTTGTTGAGTTACTGGTATGTGATTTTTTTTGTTTTTGTTTAGGCATTTGTTGTACTTACTGTATGTTACAAATGGATCTTTACTTGTACACTGTGTGACCATCCAGTATTTTCTGTAGAAACAATATTGAAACTACCTGTGATAAGTGATACGAGTGTGCAAGATATGGGTATGCTTGCTGTGCTATATTACTAAATATTACTTCAATATTTTTACTAAACCGTTCCATTACATTTAAAAACTGTGAGGCATTTGTTTTTCAGCAATAAATGTAAAACTTAAACTTAAAAACAAAACAACATCACAAAATCAGGAGCAAAACAAGGCTATTTATAAGTTCCATGATTTTTTTGTCTAGTTGAGTTTGCAAAAAATTGTGTCAATGTCATCTGGTACTTTTGTGATTTTCTTTTTTGCAGCCCTAATGATTTAATGATCAGAAAAATAATTTGTCAGAATGTGTGGTCATGCTTTTATTTTTGTAACCTTTTTAGAACAAAGAGGCATCCAACACATGTCACATGACAAGCCTCCTTTTGCTCAAGGTCTGCACCGCATTGATAATCATCTACATTTCCTCCCCCTTTAAATATACATATGAAATAATATGGTAATGTGTTTGTTCAGGTCAGCATATTCCATAATTTTGGAGATGTAGGAGCAAAGATATTGTGCTTGCAGCAGCTTTGCAGCTTGTTACCCTTTAACCCTTGGCACTGGCTTGACCTTGGACGCACTTGCTTGCAGCTGCTGGGGAGTGATAAAACTACAGGTGCAGGTATGCACCATTTTAAGATTGTTGTCGAAAAGTTTAGAATATTTAGAAAAACTATTTATAATCTTTTCCCCAGAATCCCAATCACTTAATGGTTGTGAAGTGTCCAAATTGCAAAGTGGAGTCGAGGCTGCAAATGATGATGAGGACACGCACTGGCTCAAGGCTTGTATATGTTTCATCAGGACCAGGTACGATTTTACCCTGTTATAGCACACAAATGTACAAGATATATATATTCATGTTCTTGGACTTTTGCCTTTGTAGACTTTTGCTGAGAATCCTCCAGCAGCAGCAGTCTTCCTTTGTGCTAAAACGCAGTGAAAAGGCCCTGGAGGAGAGTGATGAAGCACTACAACATCTAAACCCCACAGAAACGACAATACAGAGACTGACAGAGGTAGATCAAATGAGTAATGTAAGAGTCTTGTTGAGCTGCGCTAAAATATATTAAACTATTTTCTTAACTGTTTATTTTCAGGTAATGTCGGAGGATCTTATTCCAGAGAAGATGAAGGAGGATTCCCAAGACGGAGAAAGTTTGACGAGTGTTCATGTCCAGAGCTTCAGACAGCGCTGGTGGGACAGGGTCCTACAGTTAGCAGTGACTCAGACTCAAACACACACACATTCATGATATTTAATGACTCTTAAAATGTAAAAAGTTGTAAAACTGTACTGCATATGTAAGACTTATAATAAACCACTATTTTCTTCATGGTCTTAACGGTGGACTACTTAAAATTGAGGCTTGTTGCTGGTCTCTCGGTCATGCTTTTGCTCCGTGCTAATTGTTTTGTCGAGGCGTTGTGAAACTGCCTCTGTCCATCCATCTTCTGAACTGTGTCATAGGCGTAAAAGGAGACTGGTCGTGTCACATGTCCTGATCTCACCGGGTTATTCTGAGTCATCCAGGCAAGTCTTAAAGATGGTTTCACCTGCGACGGGGCTTTTGGCTCCAGGGCCACCTTGTTTCTTGTTGCTGGTGAGAAATTAGACTCAAGTTTGGGTTGTGTTGCAATGCTGGTGGTTGGGGATCGCATTGTCTGTGACTGAAGGAAGTGGTGTCTTGGGGACTGGTCCAGCATTTTCATTCCACTGGACTTTACTGTAGTTTGTAATCTGTAAGCTGCCCCTTGAGAACTGTTTATGGGAGACTGAACACATTGCTCACTCTTCTCTTGTGACATGAAACGGTGCATAACCTTTGGATTATTAGGGGGGTTTGATTTGATTTGGGAAGTGAAGCGTTCTTCTCTGAGTTTGTTGATGCCTGCTGCAATGCCTGGAGGTGTCATGACGGTCCTGCTTTGTCTCCGATCCCAGTAATCTTCATGGGCAACATGGGGATTCCGATCGTTGAAGTCCTTGTTTTGGCCAGAACCAACAGTTTTGTCCTGTCTATGAGTGAGCAAAGCAGGATTTGGACGAGCTGCCCCTTTAATCACCACTACACTTTTGCCTGTTGTCGCTTGGTTAACACTATTTTGTGGAACCCAATTATTTTGATATTGTGACTTTCTTAGAGAGTGAAGTTTATGCAGAACATCTCTTTCGTCCTGTACTGGTAGCTTCCTGAACTTTTCCATGCACATGTGCTGCATTACTGGTTGCCTGAGAGGTCTTGATAATTGCGGTGTGATGGTGTTCATTTGTGTCCTTTTCTTTGTGTGACTGTTTAGACCATCTTCAATCCAGTCCCAGATGCGGACTACGTCAGTCTGGCCTGTTGTAATCTTGCCCCTCTGCCGGTCTGTATTTTTGTGTGGCTGTGTTTTAATGGGCAGCGTGAAAGGCACATTTGTGAAACCAGGCATAGGTGTAGAACAAGAAGAGAGTCTTTCAAACTCCTCAAGGAAATGTGTGGCAGCGCTGCCTTTAACATGAAAAGCCAGATTCCGATGGACCAGCCAAGAGAGCCAGGAGAAACTATGGAACCAACACACACAATCTGGTGTGAACAAAAAAAATGGCACACAGAAATAATTACATTTTGTCCGTCGTACCTAAAGGAGCCAGTCAGAGCCTCTGTCCAGTCTGTGATGATAAACGTTTCAGAAATTTGACCAGTTAGCTTCCTGCCCGTCTGGGCGCAGAAGGTTTGTCCCTGAACACTGTGAACTGCGAATTTCTTAAAAACGGAAAAAGAAAAAAAAATACAATTAATTAATTACATTTAAATTGTCATTTAAAAAAAAAGCTCATGTAATGTTACAGGTAAACGTGTTAACAATTCAGGTTCACCAGCATGTGTTAAACCTTTTCAGTCTTTATAGGCTACTTAATACATTCTTTAGTAAGATGCTGCTGAGCACTGCATATTTGATCGCCTATGTAAACATCACAATAACATGGCAAAATGGAGAGAATGAACCGTTCTTTCCCTGTGGAAAGTGGATGAAAATGTGTTTCCATGTGAGGTCTGTTAGAAGTTTTTACCCGTAGAAGTTTGAACATATGTTGCATTTAGGGCAAACTGCGTTTCTTGTTGGATTGAACAATTTATTAATTTATTTGACTATTTTATTTATTTATGCACATAGTGGGAGTGAACATTGTGTAACTTACAGGGAAGTCCTTGCCCTGGAGTTTGAGCTCTTGCCACATGTCTCTGAAAATGTTCAGGTTTAAATGGTCCAGAAGGAGATGAACTGAGACAAATCTCTTCTTACTCGCCTCCAGAAGGTCACACAGCAGCTCCACGTCACTGAAGCTGTCTGTCACTATTGCCAAGGACTACACAGGAAAAAATGATACAGTCAGTAACATGTTAGTTATGGCATCAAATGATAATCAACTGTGAAGTCTCTTCTCTTCAATTAAATTGTCCTTAAGGCACAAGACGATCTATTACATACAACATTAAGACAAGTACAGACATGAGGCGTGTGCAGAAGCACATGCAGGCACAAAAACATTCAGTACCTTTTGAGCTTTTCTGATGAACTCTCTGATCACGTCTTTGAGCCCAGCAGCCTTTTTCTCTGTGTTGAAATATGCCTCCACATTCAGCTCATTGGACTCAAAACTACCATCCTCATCTAAGATGCAAGAAAAAAAATAAACGGAGCATACGAGTTCGAATAAAAGTGTTTGGAAGCTGAAAATGATCCAGTTTTTCAATGAACTATGAAAACGATTTTATTCAATAAATAAATGGTCATAAACAGCCTATGACTATTGTTAAAGTGTATTTCATATCTTGTACAAACATTTTTTTTTTCAAACGGGTTGATTTGTTGTTCTTTTTTTACACAAAGTGAGTAGGCTATATAACAAAGAATAAGAATCATTTTAGCAGGACTGTGTTTTTGGATGAAAATAGTGCTATATGACTCAGTACCTTCTTTTGATCTTAAAGCAGCTTCAGTGGTGTCACTGTCTTTGAACACTGAGGGACACTGTGTAGCAGAATGAGAGCTGGAGGATAAGCTTTCAGACTCCATGTCACTACCATCAGCAGCATCCGCATCAGGCTCCACTGTAATGGAGCACGATACGATGTCAGAGTAAACAACATGATTATTTATTAATTGTTTACTCACCATCTGTGTGACTTCCATTTTCCAAAAAGTAGTTCTTCTCGCGCTCTGACAGGAAGTCCACCTCTCCTTGTGTTTGGAGCGCAGCGTGGTACCCCTCCAGTCCCTGAGAGAGGAGCCCGTCCACTGCCAGCCGCGCGCCTTCATTGTGGCTCAGGTCCGGCAGGGGCCCGCTGACCCAAAAACTGAAACTGGAGGAAGACGGTACTCGCAATTCCTGTACCCTTCTCCTGACCTTGCCCTGAGGTCTTACCTTTCTCTGCCATTGAGAGATACCGTTTGCATCCATGGGAAATTGTAGGAGCAAATATCATTGTAAGTCCTCCAATAGATGCTTGACATGAACCAGTTAGGTCTGAGACTGCACGTTCCTGCATGGAGGCTGAAAATGTTCCGCTTTTTGAAAGGAAGCGAGGGGGAAAACTTTAAAACACGCCCCTGCTTGAGGCAAGAGTCTAACACATGACTGGAGATGACAGACAGGCCCTGCAGCAGTGGAGAAAAGTCAATGATTTACAAATAGACGGAGCAGAAAAAGTAAATTATTTAAAAAGTTGTGTGGTTGTAACAAGAAAAAGAAAAAAAGAGATTGTTATCGAAGCTATGTATTGTTTTATTGGCTGGTTTAAAGTAATTGATCTTCAACTCAAGAGCTCTGCAAAGGTCAGGTCATGTTAAAGGGAGGAGGTCAGAACATAATGAGTGACAGGTATGGAGATGGGTGTCAGCATAGTTCACGTCACAGACTCACACCTGGTGCTTTCAGAGCTCCCTGGCAGACTGAAACATGCTCATAAATAATTTCTGGAAGGAATTTCTAAATGATATGGGATGGACCTGGGATAGTGTTCACACATGTGGGTGTGGATCCAGATTGCGGTTTCCACATTGATATGTGTTATTTTGTATAATTTCTGTTCATGAATACCGACTTCCTGAAATGAGTTTTCTTTTTTTGTATATTCTTAATTGAGTCCAGGCACAATTGCTTTAACATTGCAAGATAAGACCAGTTCTATCTTGATATAAGATTTTACAAGTGCCGTGAATGTTGATACACGTCATGTTTTTTTAAGCAGTGGAGAAAGTATTACCTACAATGATGACAAAAAAGCCAGTGGGGATAAAAAAAAAAAAACTTTATAAAAATAAATAACACAAGTAATTTAAAAATAAACCAACAACGACTATGTACACAAGTTACATTCTCCTAAAAAGCAGGCCTTTCTCATACGGACAATAAACAAACATTGTTGTCACACAGTCACTGAGAAACAGACGAGGACAGTGTGTGGACAGAGTGAGAGGACAAAGAACTTCCTTCTTTAGTCCGTGAGGCCAGTTTCTGTCTCAATTCACGGATTTCCTTTAGAAGCTCTCGCTCGCTGTTGTCCAGCTGCGCCCGACCGCGGTCCAGAGAGACTTGAAGAGGAAATGACAAAAATACATTAGGTCACTCAACAGAGCAGGTATACAATGCTTAATGCTATAGTGTGAAGTTCGGCTATGGATTCTCCTGCTCTGCATCAATTGTTTTGCGTACAGTTGTCATCGTTACCAAAATAGTTTCTGCACAACTAGCACGCTTCCCTTTTTAATCACTTATTCAATTTGTTTAATCACAACAATGAATTCGTATACTCTAATAACACAAGCAATGATATCTGCTTCAAACAATGCTTAAATACATAAAACATCTAAGTCTTTTCAAAACTTTTTCTTTTAAAATATTATTTTACCATTGATTTCTAGATGATCCTGAATACTTACAGTTGGTGGACGTGCTCTCGGTCGGCGAGCTGCTGTTCAGACACACCATAGCAGCCCCCTGTTGCCGGGGAGTGGCTGCACTGCTGTGTTTCTGGGTCAAACATGCAGCACTGGTACTGGGAAGGTTGACCTCAGCGGTGCCGTTTGAAGTATGAGGGAGTCCCTTTGAGGAATGAGATGATCGATCTATGTGGCCGGCTGTAAAAATAGACGAGAAAACTCTTATGACAATATATGCCACACTCAGACATTAGAGACATTTTTCTATTTCCTTCGGGATCAATTAAGTATCTACGTTAGCTCGAAATGACCATGCAAACAGTCAGGGAGCCCCACTGTAAAAAAACAATTGCTGCTTTTAATAATTTCATGCAGCAAAACTTAAACAGGGGTTGTATTGTATTGAATTATAAGTACTGTATATGACGTTTTGGTAACAAGGGTCTTATGTGTTATTACATTATGTACCTCCAAAGTACTAACACACATTGTTCCGTTGTCAGCTTAGTAACGTTCATTGTGTCTACTTGTGTTACTAGCATAACTTTCAGGTAAAGATTTCAACATCTCTAATCCTAGTGTCTGACCAAATAAACTCTAAAAGTTATATCATTCCTACATAGGTACTAGTTATTATTACAGATTGTTAAAAAGCAGATTACACTGTACTAAATTTAGCTAGGTACAATGTATGAAGGCAGTGTTAATATAAACCCCCCAGGGTCAACCCACATTGGCTACACTTTGTTTGTATGGAAGGTATGTTTGACAGTGTGGCTTGGGGCATTCACGACTTCAAAAGGTCCAAACCGACTTATTTCAGTAAAAAGTGGAATTACTATCTTATCCTCAACTCAACAAAACAAAACAAAAGATTTGTCATAAATCAGAGGCA
The DNA here is from genome assembly GCF_951799975.1 of Gobius niger. Taxonomy (NCBI): domain Eukaryota; kingdom Metazoa; phylum Chordata; class Actinopteri; order Gobiiformes; family Gobiidae; genus Gobius; species Gobius niger. The sequence goes on from NC_136859.1 coordinate 20,506,699, forward strand.
TTGTGTATGGTGCCTTTATTTACCCAGTATAACAGATGGTTAAGTTTATTGAGAGGCCCAATAGCTCCAGACCCTCCTAGATAGTTAGTTAATAGTCGTATTGTACTCAAACCTGTTTTTCCTGGAGACAAGGGTTTATGTTGCTCTGTAAACCGTGCTCTGGAGCTCATCACTTCTTCCCACTAAAGCACATAAATGATTAGAGGTTTACGTTTTCCTTTCAATATTTTAAAAGAAGCTCTGGTTGTCCACACCTTCTTCCCTGCAACCGCTCTCACGGTGTCCGTCAGCCTGCTCTCCTCTGCCTCTGTTTGCCAGTGAATCTCTGTCAGCCTCGCCCTCTGTCTGCTCTGCTCAGCCTCATCCTGCTCCAAATGCTCCAGCACCTCACGCTCCCAGACCAAGTTTACATCCAGCTGACACGCCTCTGCCAGGGACGCCTCATGATCCTGGTTTCAATTAAGAAGGTAGCAATTAAGATTATGCGGAGTCACAAACAAAGCTGCAAAAATGTGCAACGGTGCAGCATTTCACCAAGTTAATATATGTTATTTATTCCTTTGCATCTTTTCTGTGCTGTACTTGATAACACACAGCAAAAATATGATTGTCTTGTTTCAGGTATATCTGTACATTGTTTTTTTTATTTTACAACAGATAGATCTTGTACATGTTGGTTGGCCCATAATGGTGACGCACCGAGTCGCAGCGGCTCAGGACAAACCCTCCATCTGATCTACGTGATTTCTCTGTATAATATAATAATGACAATAAAAAAAGTACATGATTTGTAGTAACATTACCTGGATGTTTTTGTTTGGTTTGTGGAGTTGTTGTGCAATGCTCTCATTTTCCCGTTCTGCTTTTCTCAACCGTATGGTCACCTCATCCCCGACTCTTCGCTCAGTTTGGTCCTGCTCTTTCAACAGGTGCTAAATGAGATATAAAAGAACACATTGTTTGAAGATAGAATACGATATTCTTATTAAGAGACACATAAACATCAGCCAAAGTAAAAGCATATGTAGAAGTACAATTTAAGAATCTAGAGAGTGAATTAATACCAGAAAACACAGTGCATGAAGTACATTAAAAACAAAGGAAAACAGCCTAAGTGATGGGGATGACAAGCAAAAGGACAAGCATTTGAGACCTCTTCAAGTCGTCTCCTTTGAGCCTCTAGCTCCATCTGCCTCACTTCCAGATCCTCAATGGCTGCAGCTGTTTCTTGATCACGTAGATCCATCTGTTGATGTAGGTTTATAATTATGTGACTGAATATTCAGTGCTTTGTCTAGGAATCAATAGATGAACCTTTCTATTGATCTCTGTGTCCAGCTTCTGTATTTGCGATGCCTTCACTTCCTGTTGGTGTTTCAGAAAACGTCTTCTGGACGCATCGAGCAGCTGCAGCTCTTTCACCTTTAGCTCCCTCTTCATGGCCGCCAACCTGCACAAAACACCAAACATCACAGGCATTAAATCCCTGCTTCATACATTGTATTTATTAGTTGAATCATCAGGTTTACTTTGCTCTTTGCTCAGTCAGCTTGTCCTCTTCTTGTGCTAGGACGTTCCTGCGCTGTTCTTCAGTTTTCTGCAGCAGCTCCTAAGCTCAAGAAAAAAGTTTATAAATCAATTGAAATGTACAGTATTAGGCAATTTTACTTTAATAACCCACTGCGAAAAATAGCATTTTAGCAGAGCATTTGGAGCCCATTTATTTATTTCTTGGGGTTTTATGAGTTAAGTTGCTCTTGTGCTTTAGCAATACGCTTAGATTTTCCGCAATGTGGCTTTACATACACACATTTCTACCAACCTGCTGTGCATAGTAGGTCTCTTCTTCAGCTCGTCGACGTACAAATTCGGCATGCATTGCCGACAACTCCTGCCTAAGAAAGCAAAAGATTATCCCACTCAAGCATGCTCGATTTATTTAATTTCTCTTTCACCTTTCACGCAAATACTCCATCTCCTGCAGCCGTATCTTCTCCCTTTCACGACTTTGGTACTCCACGATGAACTCAGGGTATTGATTGAAGATTGGATACTGTCCCTGTGTGAGTGGTGAGAAGTCAGAAAGCATCTTCTTTGGATGAATGTCCGCTGGTGTGTTGCTCATCAAACGATATGCTTCTTTTATCATGGCTCCAACATCCAGATTGTTACGATGGTGAAAGAAATACTGAAATAAAAATGCAAAATAATCCACAAGAGATATGGTCAAAAACAGGTAAATTATGACAAACATAATACCTTATTGAAAAAGGTTACCTCAAAGTCTTGTTTTTGAGCGCACTGTAGCAGAGGCTCGCGACTACATGTGATATAGGCCACACAGGTCATAAGCAGAAATGATGGGTGATTGGTGAAAATGTTGTCAAAAAGTCGAAGCCACTCATCTCGAGTGAGGACCTCAGAGAACAGGGTTTCGAGCAATGGCCACACATATAGCTGTCAAAATAGTAGAAACGGCAAATGTAAGGTTTCATTTGAGAATGAAATTTACATATTGGGTGTTGATACCTGTGAAGTGATGCCGCAGTCCACCAAGTGCTGCAAGAGTTCTTTGTCGTGATGGGCCAGGACATTTTCAACCATGCTCAAGATGTTGAGTGGAGGATTTGGGAAATATTCAAACCAGTGCTGGCACCAGTTTACTATGAAAAGAAATGTCAATGTACTTAATCACAAAAGTACATGTAGCATAAAAGGGCAGATCAAGGCAGGTCATCATTGAAAATGATTTAAAAACGAAACAAAATAAAACACATACCTATAATTGTGGCAACCACCTCAAAGCAAAGCATGGGATTGTTCTGAAAAAGCTTCACAAATGGGAAGGCCACAAGAGGAAGATACTCCACCTCCCCAAAGATGGCTGCCCAGTGTGCCAGAGCAGACAAAACTCTGTGGAGAAGGAGGGAAGCCTTGTTTAGGTACTTAGGCAGGAGTTCATATTATGAAACCTTGGAGCAAGAATCCCACCTTTGCAGTCCCCGCTGTAGTTTCTGGCTTTTGATGGGATATTTATCACCCAGAGCGAGGTATGCGGTGTGGAGACCCTTGTCAGTCAAACTGCTGTACGCTGCATAGTTTTCGGGCAGAAACAGCAAAGATCGCCACACAAACATTCTGTGAAAAGCAGCCACATAAAATAATAATCCGTGCACGGACAGTGAGTCATTACAACACCAAAGATGTCTTCACCTGTATTTAGCTGGATATTCTCCAAATGCTTTTAACATAGCCACCAGTCGCTTTCTATTCAAACCAGCCGGCAGTTCATTCTAAAGACACACATCTTATTTTATTTACATTCTAGTCTCAAATGACAGTTAGTCACCATGTTTACTTCTTTATCATCGACAGCTGTGTCACCAGGCTTCAGGCTCTTTGCTTTTGTCCGTCTCCCTGAAAATTGTGCCGTTTTCTGCACCGCACCTGAGCGAACTTTCACCTTTGGCACAGTCTGTACAGTTTCCTTGCCTGTGACCACCACCTGAGACTTTGGAGGCTGCAAAAGGAACAGACACATTTATAAGGATATTGATTATAAAATGTATTATGTATCTGAAACCAATATGTTTGTGACTACGATCTTACACCAAGTGGTACCTGGTTTAATTCTTCAGTCAGACTCTGCACACTGTAGATATTGATGCCACCATTATCCATTATAGCAACAACATGTCTACCATTGGGACCCACTGTCACAGTAGTTATAGCATTGTCAGGAGAACCAATTTGAAACAGAAGCTTGCAAGTGTGGATGTTGATGAAACGCATTACGCCATCCTGGCTCAACACACCCAGCGTCTAAAACAGAGAAAAGCTGGAGATAGTGAGTGCTGTTCTCAGCATCTGAAATGGCACGGCAAGCTTATTTGTAGAGCGCAATTCATACACAAGGTAATTCAAAGTGCTTCACAATCAAATACAATTACAAGAAGGCGGATAAAATCAATCCATAAAACATCAACATGAATAAGTACATACTTCAAATACAATTGTGTCTCACCTGGTTTGCTCCACTGTCAAAAGCGTCAGGTAGGAATTCAAGATGTCGGATTGTTCGAACTTGTGAGGGCATCTGAATCACCCTGGTCAGTTGTTTATTCTCCAGACACCAAAGATGCAGTAGGTTGGACCGTCCGGCTGATACAAGGGACTTACCATCCCTTTTAATACATTAGAATGAGGTTAGGTCAACTGCCATAAATTTGTTTGTGAGCTGTTCCCTTGATTTACATTAAGAGGCAAAAAGCCAGTACCGTGTGACAGCAAAAGCCTTGTATGAGATTCGTGGTCCACAGTCTGGGACAGGCAACTGGTATTTGCAGGACAAAGTATCACTTTCCCAAGCGAAGATGGAGTCATCACTGAAACAGCTGAGTATAGTGTTGCTAAGTGGCAGGAAAAACACCTATAAAAAGAGCATTTTCAGTAATATTATTATGTAATTACTAATTAGTCAAAAATACTGAAAAACATTCTCCATCTCATCTCCATCTCAAGCAGCATAAACAGGTTGCTGAACCTCATTGAAATGCTCATACTGTGTAAATGTATTTTTCAAATGTGTCATTTTGGATTTAGCATCCTTACCCTCTGTATGCCAACAGACTGTCTAACGTTGAGCTTCCGCTTTCTCTGGAAGGTGTCCAGGTCCCAGAGCTGAGCTGTGTCTAAGGAGGAGGTGATGGCATATCTGCCTGAACTGTGAACAGAAATGGATGAAACTGCTCCATCGTGGCCACGCATCCAACTCACAAGCTGCTTTGTGTCTGTCCAAAGACAATAGAGATCATGTTAAAATATTTACACTGAGATGTTTGTACAGATTTACACATTGTGCCCAGCCCACCTTTATCAAAACATTTAACAGTGTAGTCTGCAAAAGCCACAAGGAACTCTGTGGTTCGGCGGAGAGTAAATGCCAGAGCAGTGCATGCCTGTCCTGTCTTCTGCACCAGTCGAAATCTGTCCCAAAGAGAACACATAACAAGAAACAAGATGGACCACTGTTGCAACACTGTCAGAATCATACTCTGTAATCAGCAGAGAATTTCAGATTGATTTAGTAAGATTTACATGAAACTAACAGTAAAACTATTGCTTTTATTTGTTTTGTTTTCTATTGAATTTTAATGTTATATTTTACTGGGCTACAGCAACTGAACTAAATCCCTTGTGGATTAATAAAGTATCCTAATTGTTAAATGTATAGATCCGACGGGTGAGGCCCTTATGGTCTTGTGTTTACACAAACAGGCAAAGTCACCTGTTTCTCCCAATGTCAATCACATAGATGTTTCCATGGTGATCTCCAGCGATAAAGGACTCTCCTGTGGTGTCAAAGGCAACATGGAGGAAGCGCACCGTCTTAGCCTGTTGTACAGTGCGTACCACTGTCACCATCAGCCTGAAAGAGACAACAGCACATGAGTAAAACCAATCACTTTAACGCAAGGGTAGATAACAAATAGTGCTTCATACACAAGACTGGAAGGCTGCATAAAGTTATCAAGTCCGAATAAACAGAGATCAACAGGTGTGTGGTGAAGCACCGGTAAATAACGTTACAATTAGAATTGATTAATGCATAACCTACTTAAAATCATCCAAGATTATTACATAGTATTTAGCTGCTGGCTAAAGACTTTGAAACAATTCACAATTCTCACCCTTTTGCCGAAGTAGGCTTTCTGTGCCAGATCTTCCCATCTTCTTTGTTCCCAATATCAGTCACTTGCATCGTGAAAAACTACTAAATGTAAGCTACTCAATATAACTGAGCGTTAGGGAATCTATCTTGTCGGTCAACACCATGTCAACACCCACAATACACTAGTCAAGATATAAAGCTAACAAAGCTAACCAATAATCTCTGCAGGCGGCACAAACAGCGCGAAATTTAAAAAAGAGCTCGTATTTCAGAATTCAGATCTTTAAACTTCTTTAAGGTTAAAATTAATCACAGACATTAAGAAGTGGTGCAAACGTGGCAACTCAATTTCATATTTGCGTAGTTACTTTGTGATACATAAATGTTGGCAACGCTAGACTTCCCAACCTCAAAAGGAGTAAATACACAAAAGACTGGTGGGATATGTAGTTCTAATGGATACCACATTAGAGATAAGAGCATTGTTTTCAAGCGCACAAGCATAAAGATTGTTTTTGTTGTGTGTTGCCACCTCCACCTGTTGAATACTAACTTACTACCCCTCGACCAACAACTCGATCTTTCTGTGCTTCTTTCCCTTGATATGATTCGAGTTTACATAAAACTACATCCAGCACTTCTGTAGCTACATCCGTCTATGTATTTTCATAATAAATGTATCGTTTTACTAAACTAACCCAAAAATCAATCTACTTATGACAAAACGGCAAAAAATATATACTTACAAATTGTAAGGGCACTTCACGTATATACTAGATACTAAACTTAAGAGGAAGATCATATTGCATTCATTTTATTATATTTCAATGGTAATTTATTTTGAAAGCCAAACAGGATCCATCGCTATGTTTTTGGTAATGATGCTATCTACAGCTAGCTGATTAGCCACGTCATGTAAACTAGCCTAGAAGCGAGTCTGATTAGCCGAAAAACACAGTCTTTTGGGGGGTTTGGGTCGACTTTCCTCCAAATCAACAGAGACTTGGGGAAATAGATTTGGTTGTGATTGTATGGAAAGATGTCAGATATCGGTGACTGGTTCAGAAGCATCCCTTTAATCACCCGATCATGGTTTGCTGGATCCGTAATTGTTCCCTTCATTGGGAAACTGGGATTAATTAATCCAATGAACCTTGTGCTGGCACCACAGATGTTCTTCAGTAGATTTCACGTAAGTGGCTTATCCTTAAATCGCAATCTTATTTTGTTTTTGTTGTTATAAATCAGTTAGCAGGTGGCTAGCGAGCTCCTGAAAGGCCTTAGCTTTGTAACCAACCAATGGGAGAACGCAACGTATACAAGGACTTCCGGATGCTGTCAAATCATTATATTATTGCTTTAATTTTTACTTTTTCGGTCTATTCCTGTCATATTTACTCAGATAATTTTCTGGAAATTGCGACTAGATGTTGCTGCAAAAAAATAAATGGCAAAAAACACAATGTATGTACTACTGAGGCTGTCGTAAGGATTATTACAAACGGATCCACAGATAACTTCAGTTTGATGCAATCTGTGGGTTATAATGCGACCAATAGTATAAGGTTAATCTTTTACTTATAGTAAAAGCAGAATTAGAATGGCAAGTCTGCAGTCTTCTTCTCTTCTTTGTCACTCAATTTGCAATGTTGAAGGTTCTATTTAGATTTAGATTTAAAACACGGCCAAACACTGATTATGTTGAATAAAAAAAGATGATGAAATAAAAAAAAAGTGTTAACATCACCAGTTTAATTACATCTATGTGTATCGCATCATACAGGGTGTAAATATTGTATGTTTTTTGCAGATTTGTTTTACTTTCACTTTTCTACACTTCACATGAAACAATACATGCTTTAACATATTAATTGGCTTGTGAATTTTGATCAAACCTTTAGTTTCTCAATTTACACGTTGTGCCAGTAACTCGTGGTTAATGTGTAAAATACTAGACATCACTGTTTGATGTTAATAATGCAATAGTTTAAATTGACATTGACCTTGTCTGTTGCAGCTATGGAGGCCTGTAACGTCCACCCTATACTTTCCAATCTACCCAAACACAGGATTTCTTTACTTGGTCAATCTCTATTTTCTCTACCACTACTCCACAAGACTAGAAACAGGTAAGGACTTTCTATCCACATGATTGTTGTCAACTCAAAAGGAAATTAGACACTGTATTTTCTTTAACACCCATGAACTGATTATCCCATTGTGTTCTGAAAGTACCATTAGTTTATTGGTTTGTAAAGATTCAGGTAGAGCAGCTGAAACGGTGAAATATAATATAAAATAATATTATAGATAAAATGAGCTTTAGGCTGTGTGAAGTGGGTTGGTGCAAGTGGCATGTATTTCTGCTACGTACAACTTTGTCTTGATTTTTTTTTTTGAACAGGGGCTTTTGATGGCAGAACTGCAGACTATGTTTTCATGCTCACCTTCAACTGGCTCTGCATTGTTGTATCCTTTAAAATGATTGTTTTTGCTCAGATTAAGCTGAGTAGCATTATATGTAGTAACACTTCCTCAGGCTATTTATCCTTTCCTTTCCTCTCATCTTGTTCTTTGTGCTACTTTTTTGTTGTCCATTCCCCACTTCTATTCTCCAATCTTTTGTGCTCTACTCCCACTGCAGCACGGTGCCATGTCAGGGTGGCTCTGTGCCAGTGCCCAGAGTCAGTCTACCCCTGCAATGGAGAGAAACCTAATCTAGGTCATATGCGGCAGAGAGGTCCAGCCTATCTTTTCGCTGGCTTGTGCTGCTTGTTATCCTCTCTATTTGAAAGTAGCAGGTACAGTTAGTCTGTTGCAAGTACTATCTAAGGTTGAGCCAAATGTTTCCCTAACATAAAGTAGATTACGTTCACATAAGGTAAACAGGGGGCATTGGGTTCACATAATGCTTGCACAGTAAAATAAGGCACAAGGTGGCAGCTTTGAGTCAAGCAACTCTATTATTGTAACGTCCTTGACTCTAACTATAGATAATTGGGCTACTCATGGACATGCAGGTAAGACACTTTCACACCATACATTTTTAGGCATCCTAAATTTAGTAACATTGAAATAAAAAGAGTTTGTTGTTTCAGCTGCTGATGATCCCACTCATTATGTCCGTGCTGTACGTCTGGGCGCAGTTCAACAAGGACACTATTGTCTCTTTCTGGTTTGGAACAAGATTTAAGGTACATTTAAACAACATTGTATAGGCCCCTACTTGTATTTAATTCATTCTTTAACCTGAGCATGTTTTTTAGGCACACTATCTACCTTGGGTGATCCTGGGTTTCAATTTCATCATCGGTGGCTCGTCCGTAACATCTTGTCAATATTAAGTTTTCCAAACTGTTTGAAATACTTCTTTTGTGTGAATGAATGTTTTCTTTTGCAGTTTTCTGAATGAGCTGATTGGAAACTTAGTTGGTCACCTCTACTTCTTCCTTATGTTTAAATATCCCATTGATCTCGGTGGACGGGCCTTCCTCTCAACACCAGAGATATTGTAAGTCATACCAGAGCCCATAGTTTTAGCAGAAGTATCTTTTTACTGGTCAAGTTTGTGTGAGCATGACCCCGTTTTCCTGTGTTCTCTCTGCAGGTACAGATTCTTCCCGAACAGGAGGGGAGGGGTGTCGGGCTTTGGGGCACCTCCCACTAGAAGAGCAGCTCCTCAGGAACAGGCTGGGTTTGGGGCAGGAAGACACAACTGGGGCGAAGGATTTCGTTTGGGTGGTGAATGAGTTTAATGTTTGTGTTGAGTTTTGTGTCTGCCACCATTTTACCTTGAACAGATGGAAGCGCAGTTTGAAATTTAGCAGAAACGTATGCCTCTGTCTGTGCACTTGAAGAAAAACTCCAATTTCAGATCAGCAAGAAGCAGACATTTTAGCACTGCATTGCTCCTTTGCAGAGCAAGCTTTGCCATTACTACTGTGGATGTGCCCCTGCGGACAAGAAAATAATAAATTTGTTTATATATTTCAATTTACTCACCTCACATTTTTTACTACGTCTGCAAATGACCTATTTACCATCAGTTGCCAATATGTCAATGGTTGCTGCAGAGACATCACAGCTTAGTTAATTTGATCTAGATTCTTGTCTCTCTGTTGCCATATCAGATTACATTATAATTAACAGTGTACTGGGACTTTGCTCTGCCAACCGTGAGTACAGCTGTTCAGAGCTCTGTTTAGAAGTCTGTACATTGGTGTAAAGTGTTTCTTAAGCTGCTGTGGAACAGACTCATATTTGTCTTAATAGAAATTCTGTAAGGATTAAATTGATTTTTTTTTGTAAATATAAACTTGTTTATTGTAAGTATACGTTGTCTGTTTTATTAATTTGTGTCTTATGGCAAGGTTTACAACCTGCTAAAACCAATGTAATTTGCACGTAATGTGTCCATTAGTTGGACAGTGGTGCATTGATTCAGTTGAAGCAGAACTGTTTAAAAAAGAAAAGGCCAACAGTGTTTCCTATAAGCCAAAAACAATCTTTATCCCAGATTAAACAAAAATCTTAAAGCAGTGCATTGACAGACATTGAGCAAGCTCAGCTGTACACCTGTTTTAACCAGTTTGTAATTAACGGGATAATGTATGCTGCTGCTTGCAAAAATAATGCAATTGCCAATAGATGACCCTTAAGAGTGAACACAAAGTCAGTTACAGATCACTAACTAATTCCATTGGAGCTCAGTGAAAAAGCCCTGTTGGAATTAAAACAGAAAAGGGAAGTGCTATTGTCTTTTTAAGAAAGACAGAAATGTAAGCAGAGATGTGTGATCACAGATCACAAAGTATTCCAACTTGTCAAAAAAGGAGTTTGATTATTTCACCATGCATGAAATATTTATGCGTAAATATCTGCAAGTTCAGTCAATAATATTTCAAGTTTTTTCCAACAAAAATGAAGGGTTGTAATTATCAACAGCGATAATTGTTTCAGGAAAATGCCAGGTGAAAGCTCAAAAGGCAGCGTGGCACAACTAAAACTGGGGAAAAAAAGAACAAAACACATTCAGCACTGTTTGGGCCTGTTAAGCACATCTTGGATATTGAGGCAAAACATTTCCAAAGAGAAGACATCAGGACAGTGCTTTCATTCCTTGGTCTGTGCTAATGCAACTTTGCTCAGAGCTGCAAACCCTCAGTAAAGCTGCGGCATTGTCTCCAAACACCGTTTCCATCTAATTGCACTTCTAGCACCTTCCAGTGTTGGTGATTCACTCTCACTAGAAAAGTATTAAGAAGTCAAGTCAAAAAGCTGCAGAAGTAAGGAAAGGTTAGTTTCCCAATAGCTGGTACAGTTAAGCAGAAAATGCAACATGACTTATCTATAACTATGACAGGACTATGTACAGTAAGTGCCATCAGAGATGTGATTTCATGTTGAGTTTCAAAAATATGACGATATTTTTGTTAATTATACACTTTGATCATAAAACAAAAACATCGAGGTTTGGGGCCGTATAAAAAAGTAACCAAAAGTGCCCTCTTAGTAAAACTGTACAAACGCTTCATACAGAAAAATATTTACAATGGTGCTTAATAAACACACTTGGTAGTAAGAACAATGCATCAAGTCCAGCTTTGGCACTCCTCTTTTGTCCATTTACGCATCACTCTTAGTGTTTTTCAGTGCAAATCTCAGGTCCATGGTGCTTCACGATAAGATCTCAGTGAGACAGCATCTTCACTGATGAGATCTACTTTTAAGTACTTTTAATTGAACGGTAAATACCTCTGAAAAACAGAACAAAAAGATATAATTACAAGCAGGAAATAAGCAAAGGCTGGCTCAGTCTTTTTTGTAAGCATGTGCACAACATGCTAATGATCATGTGGTCCAAGTATCATGCTGCCTTCCTGACCAACCCTGGCACATCTCTGAAGAACCAAGTGTGTTAATTATTCAGTAATAACGCCCTGGGTGAAAGGCGCTGCAGCTGTGGCATCTCAAAGAAATAGTTCACTATTTTCTCCATTTCCTCACCACTCTCTATTCTATTCATCTCGTGAAGTTGTGCTCTTCGAGCTGTCGTTTCCACTAGTGACTAGAGGCTACTGCCAGCCCAACAATCAACAGGTGAATAGTACTATACAAATAAACAGTTATTTAAGGATTATTATTGCACCAACCATCAGCCTGTAACTCTGCCCGGTTGCTCCAAAGCCAGAATGTCTGAGTCTGTTGCAGCTGCTTGAGGGTCCTCTCCCAATGCCACAGTCACCTTTACCCACCTGACAAGAGGACATTATGAATATATACATTTATACAAATATACATTTGTTTCAAAGACCAACCTCCCACTGTCAGCAGTGTTGTCACTGGTTTTGTCCGGCCGTGTCCGGCTCAGATCAGCTACTCCATGGTCCAGCCTTTCTGATAAACATTGCACTTTGTCATGGCCCAACAGCTTGGAGTGCTCTGAAGTGTTCTCACCAGCATTTTCTACTGGGATGCATAAAGAAAACACTCAAGGACATTTAGTAACATTTTATTTGCTCTATATAATTAGGTTTTTACCTTTTGCTGACAAGGTTTCTATAGAAATGCACTGCTGTTTTTCTGATTGTTGAACATTAATGGCTTTCTGTTGATCAAGAGTTTTTGGAACATCTTCCATCCACTCCAGCATTTCCCCATTTTTTAATGTAGAGCGATGGTCCTTGAACCAGCGCACGATGTCTGTGCGGCCCAAACTGGTTTGGACCTCAAGCTGACTATACTCTTCCGGAGAAGGCCACTGTGTCCGACAGAACATCTGTTCAGGCAAAAATATGAGAGGTTTGTATTTTTTAATCTTGTGAGTAGCTGGTTGCATTTTCATAATTTATATATGATTATGGCAATATAACATTAACATCTTAACAATGGGAAGTACATTTCTCATGTAAGAATGAGCAGCATTTCTTATTTTTACCTCTCTGAGCAAAGTGAGGGAGCGGCTAGTAATGGGCGCGGGGCTGTTGGAAGCGGACAGGACCGGGGGATGGGGTGATGAGGAGGAGGAGGATGTGAGAATGGGAGGAGAGGCGGAGGAGGAGAGAGTTGGCGGATGTGGAGAGGATGAGACCAGGACTGGAGGAGACGCAGATGAACAAGATAGGACTGGGGGGTGAGGGGAGGAGCGGTGAGCGGCCCCGTTTTGCAGCACCCCGGGACGATCTTCTGCATTCTTCATGCTGAGCAGAGCCTTCTCCATGTTGTCTCTCAGGGCTCTGCGCTCTGAAAACCAACAGTCCACCTCGGTTTTGGAGAGTCGAGTGTCAAGTGCGAGCTGGTCTGCAGGAGAAGAGAGATATCACAAAAGAGGTTTATTAAAGATGTTTTAATAAACCTAAACCTTAAGTGTGGTTTAAATCCTGACGTAAAAACGGATTCATTAAACTTTCTTGCTATTTCTGTTAAGTCCACAACCCCAAGAGACGGCACTGCATCTCTAATTTGGATGCAAAATATAGACTGTTGTAGACGTAGACTATTCTTAGTCATTTCTTGCAATGTTACATAGCATCAACATGATCTGGCTTACAAGCTCATTAAAAACAATACTCAAAAGAAACATACTCTATCAGACACACACAAACACGAAATAGAAAATGATAGTTATTTGAGCCATTTGACTACAATACTAAGATATAATGTACATTATGCAGCGTAACAGTACCTAGCTCAGCCTCTGTTGGAGAGCTGCTCTTCTGGAAACTCTCCTCTAGAGCTTTCAGCTGCTCTGAGGACTTGCCCTTGACTCTCTCCAGCAGCGGAAACTGACTTGGGACAGTCTTTTTAATAGGGCCATCTTTAGGGGGAGTCACCTCTGCTTTCACCAGCACAGGGGGGGGAGGAACACCTTTAGGAAATACAAACCATGAACGAGAATCACAAGGCACATGCCAACAAAAAATAAATAAACAGAACATATTTGAACCTATTTTTCAAAACTAGAAACATTCAGAGAATGTTGTACCTTTAAGATTAAGTAATCTCTGTTCACTGAACCACTTTTTAATTTCTCCTCTGGACAGCCCTGTGTTCTCTATCAGTCTGTAGATCTATAACATTTAGAAAACACAAACAGTAATATTATGACCACATAAAATTTGTTTCTCTTTTTATGCCAAGTCAGTCAGCACTGCAGTGTACAGTGAACATGTTTGAGAATTCTGTTTAAGTGGCAGTGCCCCATGATAGACCCACAGTCACTCGCATATATTTACCTCATCTTCTTCAGGGAATGGGCACTGTGTGTAGCTCGCTCTCAGTACAGAAAGCTGCTCTGCAGTTTTGTTTGGATCAACAGTGAAGCTCAGGAGTTTGGGTGAAGAGAGTTTGGGTGAAGGCATAGGGACAGAGATTGTCTGAATTATGGACGGCCGTTTGCTCTCTGTTGAAATCACAGGGGAAGCCAGGGGTCTTTTGAGCGATTGTGCAACCTGTTCAATTCAGAATAAGAACATCAAAACATAAGATATGACTTGCTGACATGGTCAACTTGATAAAAGGCTAATTGTAAAATCACAAACCATGTCCAAACATATGTATTTGAAAAATATTTAGACTTTTTCAAACGATTCCAGTGAACCGTATGGAAAAGTTCTTATTGTGGTGTAATGACATGTGTTAGGACACTTTGTGTACCTGGTTAGCCACAGTCAGAGCCAGTGGCGCACAGGTGACAGTAGATCCATTCGCCACAGGTGTGAGAACCAGGCTGGTTTGTCCCAGGAGCTGACAAGGCAGTGACTGCAGGACAGAGGCTGCAGGCTGTGTGACTTTGGAAGCCGAGATGGGGGTTGCAGAGTTGGTGGATGTTTGTGTGTTGAGCTGAGGAGCCACTACTGCAAATGTTTGGGAGATTGTACCATTGAACATTTTCTTTCTTGCTTCTTCAACCTATTATTGAAAACAAAAAACGTCATAAAAAGAAAAACTATTGCCAGCAAAGTGATGCGGGTGTGACATGTACCTCTTCTGGCGACCAGCTAATACCCTGTTTTAGTCGTTGTGTCGTGAACCAAACTTTGATTTGCTCTTCGGGATGTTTGGAGGCTGCCGTTAGCCATGACAGCTCGGCCTGTGTTGGATACGGAAACTTGTTGAAGGAGGAGATGAGGGTCAAGTTCTCGTCAAGCGAAGGGTTGTACTTGGTTGTGTTCAAGGGCACAGCAATCTTGGGCACCTGGAACAAACAGCAAACTTAACATGTAATCTCGAACTTTTTAAATACTCCTATGAAATCCTCCATTGTATTAACCCAAGAATAAATGAAGGAGTGAGCAATTCATTTCTAGCTGGCTTAAAGCATATCTAGCATCCCAATCCTTCACAGGGATGAGTTTATAAGCACATTTTACAACTAGAGTGTCAAACCTGTGTGTAGTTGAGAGGCCGCTGTAGTGAAGGCATGATGTGTGCAAGGCTGTCCGCTTTTAGGAGAGTCGACTCTGGGATGATGACCGTCCCGTTCACATTCACTGCTGTGATTGGCTTCTTGATCAACTCAGGAGCAAGTCTACCCAACTGTCCATCTGTCCTTTTATTGTCCACAGACATTATTTTTGGTTTGTTGATTTTTACTGAGGTGGATTTATTCATGGACAAAGCACCTTGTTCCTCCGCTTTACCAGAACCCGCGTTGGAGGAGTTGTAGATAACGGCATTGTTACTGCATCCCTCTATTGTCTGTTCTAAGATTGTCTGATTGTTCATTTTGATGCGTTTGAATTTGAAGTTGCTCTCTCCGGGATGGCACCTCTCGTTGTGCTCGGTCAGGGTGTCGAACTTTTTTGTGTTGAAATTGCAGACGGCACACAGGTACAAGGGGTTCAGAATGACGTTGGGGTGATTTGCATCGACATGTTCTTTGAAAGTGTTGAGGTTTTGTGTGGAGAAGGGGCAGTATTTGCACTCATAGCCGCCTTGTTGTTTTCGTTGGGATTTAGTAAGATCTGTTGATTCTTCTGCTTTGTCTGTTGAAGACTGGGAGTCCGATGTCTTATCCTGTAGGTCCAAGTTCGTAGACTGTCCATCTTGAGGTGAGATATCAGTTTCCATTGGCATTGTCTCTGTGTGGTTATTACTGCTGGCCTGAAAGTGGATGAAAACAGTGGTTCAAAACATGAAATAAAATAAATGCACAAATGAATGTATTACCTGTAAGTCACATGAATCCTCAGTGTCGTCATCGTCTGACTCCACTATGGTGTGGTCTGGCCGGATCATGCAGGGTGTAGAAGCCTTCCGTCGACTCGCCATGATGCAGGCTTATCCCAAATGATTTGTTTTTGTGCTTTAAGTTGTGGGACCAGGTTGCACCACCCAGATGTGTGAGTGGTCAACAGTCTTGCAGAAGATGCAGCAGAAAGCCCAGAAGAAACTGGTAAAATATGATGACTATCCAGTATGAAGGGGCAGGACAGCTAAAGGGCCGACGTCGCTGAGTTTGTCCCCTCAGCCAGGAGACATAAAGGTCCAGTTTAGAGCTCGCTGACAGTGTCAGCTCCAGTTCTGGAGGACCCACTGCATGACGCGATCTTCCACTAAAAAGAAACACAACAAATATAATCAGCACACACTCTCTATAAGTAGAACATCACACAAGATACGACACTAAAGTATAAAGATAGGCCGGTTTGTGCTCTTGCCTCACAATATCCCAGGGCATTTCTGTGAGGACCATGTTTCCTCTGTGTCTGGGTGGATTTGCATAACCCCATAACCCCAAAACTGCACATTAGGTTAATCCTCCCACTAGCTGGATGAAGGATGAGTCAAAAGCAGACACATTTCCCAACAGAAAAAAATAAACATTTGATAATTTCTGGAGGATTTTGGTTGTAACATGTGTGCTTCAGTTGTGGGGATCTAGAAATGTATTGAAATTGCTCTAAAATCGATTTCAACTGCATAAAATGTGAATCAATGTCAAAAATAAAACAATCTAAGTAAAAAAAAAAACTGTCTAAATGATTAATTCATTAATTTTCATGTCTTGTAATTGTTTTGTGAGGTAAAGTTCTCATAGACAACAGTAACAGTTTGTTACAAAGACAAAAATGCAGATGTGAAAGTAAAAGAAACATCTTTTGCTTATAAAATGAGTCACATTCATTTTGTATAAAAAAAACAATAGTTACATCCCTATTCAGTTAAATCATATGTGGACTTTGTTCAGCTCAATTGCAGCTCGTATGTAAGACTTTTGCCGAGACAAAGTTTGACCTCAGGCTAAATACAGCACTGTCTTTCATTATTTCTGACATCCATTAAATATTTGACATTTTACAAACTACTCTGAGCTGTATTACTGTACTTTGATGAATGTGCTTTTGAAGGCATAGCTTGTGGGCAAATGCAGACTTGACAGGTTTGTAACTTTCAACAGATTTAAACTAATCCAGCTCCTGTTATATCAAATAAAGCAGCAAAGACAAAAATAACTTTACAGAAGAAAGAGAGGAAAATGCACAGTATGTGATTGATTTGAATGGCTTGATTTATTAAAAAAAAAAAAAAATCGGATGATGTGGCATTCAAAACCAAAAATTCAGAGCCTACCCAGGACGACAAAAGGATTTAATGCAACCACAAAAGGAAATGAGCTTCTCTCAAACTATGTCCACATGAATTAAATCATGATGAGAAAAAAAAACTCCCATTGAGTAACACATCTTAGTCAAAGCAGCAATATACTGTTAGTGTTTACTGTTTAAGTTGAAATGATACGACAGTTTGGCCTCACAAAGTTTTGACATCCCCAGATTCTAGCTTTCCCTCCAGTCCATTCCATATTAATTGCTGTAGCTCGACTCCATCTCGTCACC
Organism: Gobius niger; assembly: GCF_951799975.1. Lineage (NCBI taxonomy): Eukaryota > Metazoa > Chordata > Actinopteri > Gobiiformes > Gobiidae > Gobius > Gobius niger. The sequence goes on from NC_136859.1 coordinate 20,524,210, forward strand.
GTCCTGAACGAGAGAGACGGCCCGTAGAGCCGCCGTTACGACAACATCGTTAGAATGCAGACTCATTACCGCAGCAGCGTCACTATAGCAACTGTGGACGTCTAGCTGTAGCAGAAACACCCAACCAGAGACACTGTATAACATCACCTACCAGACAATAGGCAGATATACAGTAGGAGAATTGGCTTAGTTCCTATTTAAAGTAAAGGAAATATTTCTCTGCAGGCCTGTATTATATTAGTGTTACTTTTTCAAAATTAACATTTTGACGAGAATACAAGGAATAATTTTCATTTTTTATAGAACAAGGTTAAAAACGTCTCTATAACACACCCTGCCAGATAAACACACAGCGTAAATACAGTATTACTATGCAAATAAGGTGGCAGCATTTGTTGCTCCCACTCATCCACTATCTGTGTCTGCATTCATCAACCAGCCACACTCACACTAACCCCCAGCACAGAGCTGGGGCAACATCTGCTGGCTTCATCCAAATGCCACTTTATATGACCTACTGAACTTCCACTGCTCCTCGGCTCTTACAGTCTCTGAGCGCTTATCAATGCGTTTGTGGGCGATAGTGGCACGATGACGCGAGAAAAGCAGCAGTCTGCAAAACCCACACAGGTAGAGAAAGCAGAGAGAAACATTTCATTTGTGTGAAGTCTGTTCGCAAGCTGTAACGCTGCATATTTTATTATTATGCGTAGCCACTGGCCGTTCAAGTGACAAGGATTTATATGAATTTTGCTTTAAAGCGTTGAATGTAAACAGAAGTGGGTTGGCTTAGGATAATAAATAGAGGCGTAATGAGCCACTTCGACTAAATATATTCGAAACATTGCCAACGCTGGAAAGACGCTGACTCACTACAATAGGAAAACTTCACCATGCAAGCACAAACAGCTTGTTACATACGCAAAACTCTTTCACAGAGCGCCTCGAACAAAGTCAAACACTGTAATACTGCTGAACATACTGGATCCTCTGGCACAAGCTCTATCCTCTTAAATCATGTTTGCAAGAGGAGGACAGAGAGCTGTTTGCACTGGGAACAGAGTCTACCAACTGCAGTGTAAAGATATTTAACACACACACACGATCTATGCACGCATGGTTTACACCAATTGAGCATGACGTTATTTTAAAATGACAAATATGTAACTCCATATGCTACTAACTGTTGTACTTGGCTATGACACCAGCGTTGACTTCAGCAATGCGATCTACAGTAGCCCCACTTAGCACACGGCTCACCAGGAAGTCCAACATAAAGAGCAGGCTTTGGAGACGATCCATAACATTTACAATCAAAACCTGCTTCTCCTTCAACACATATTATTCTACTAAAACATCAAGTGCGACTCAACTCATTCAGTTTATGACTTCAGCTGTCGGTGATCATTAACGGGCATTACTGTAACACATATTTGCAAAACTGCTATTAACGTGTATTATTGCCATCGCAGTACATTTCCAGGGTTCTTTTTCTAAAATGAAAACCAAACAATTGAGGAAATTATAACACACTAGTTGGGAGATAATTTGCTTTTGATTGACTGGCCCCAAAAGGGAACAGCCGCAAGAACAGAGGGAGGTGATAAACAACGGTGTGTGTGTGTGTGTGTTTGTGTGTGTGTGTGTCTTCCTTGTCCTTGGGAGTGTGTTACTTGATCACTTCTGCTGTCTTCCTTTAAAATCTTTTCCTCCTGACATCGTCTTTTGTACATCGTGATTTAATTTTAATCAATGTTTTATTTACACACCAAAATCCCAAACTTGGCCGCTTCAGTCTCCACCTCAGTCTCCCCCCACCTGTTTGTTTGTGAGTCTAGTCCAGTCAGCCTCTCTGTGAGCTCCCACTGTCTGATGCTCATTAAACTTGTATGAATACTCAGCCGGGCATCCTCTTGCCAGCCTGTCTGTCTGTACTTGCCTAATGTCTGCCAGTGTGATTGCTGCGTTATATTACTGGAGCCGTCCCTCTGAAAAAGTTACCTTAAACGCCACGAGGCAGCTAATACATTCATCTGCTGTAATCAGTTCAGACTGCACACTGGCAAACACACAAGAACCAACTCTGGGAAAAACAATCCAATTTTATGAACCACAGAGGCTCGCTAATGTCCAAAGACAGAGGAAACCAGATAAATTGTACAGTTACGATAACTTTATTTTTAGAGCAGAGAGAATTGTACGAGATAGAGAAAGCAGCTTCTCTGGCCTGAAAATGGGTAAGCAATAAAGGGAAGAATGGAAACACATAACGCAATATTGGGGTGCCCAGTACATCGCAAAACATATTGTATCGCAAGTAAAGGGGATGCAATATCTGTATCGTAAGAGTCCACAATACATCGCGAAATCACTAGTCTTCCATCTGACTGAGATTGACACATTTTGCAAACCCAGGCTAAAGCAAAAAAATGTATAGAACTTATAAATGTTGCACACTTGCGTATCGCATATCGCAAGTTTTCCCCCCATATCATGCAGCCCTAACACAACAAATCCTAATATTAATCAGACAGCAAAATGTTTGGTAAATCTTTGTAATACTAAAGTAGGATGGGATTGAGTTTTCTCTTTCGTGAGTCTTGATCTTCTGTGCATGTTTTTGTGGCATCTTTGCTTGAGCTTGGTACAACAGAGTACGCAGGCAAGTGGAGCAGACATTTAGGAAAAAGACATGCATTAAGCATTTCCATAAACTGAATGGCAGTAAAGCTCCACTTTGCTCCCTGAAAGTTGCAATGTTTGCAACGCTAGAAATATGTTAGGAAAGTTAGGAATGAGTCTGAACCACAGCCATCAGTTTGAATTGTATTTGTTTCCTCTTTGAGTGTTCGTAAACTCAAAAATATTTCAGGTACAAGGATTTGGTGGGGGTTATTTTTGTGTGTCATCATGCATCCGCATTTTTTTTCTCAAGGCAGTGTTTTCTTCTTTCTGCCTACGGAGAGTCCAGCATATCTTTACACAGGACAGCAAGTTTCATTGGGATATTAACTTCAACACAGCTCCACCAAGCAACACATCTATATCAATAAAAGTAGTTTTTTTCCTGGCTGTTTTGTCTTCAAACCATAGACAATCTAATCTAATACAGCTAGCACAGTATAGAAAGGGACAAACTTACCCCTTTAGGGCCTATTTCTTTTGCCATCAGTCAATTGTAAATGTAGAGAGCTACAAATCATTTGCATCGAAATACAGCACCTTTTTTGGGATTGCAAAAAACATCCTGCCTTGAAACTCTCCTAATCTATTCAGGTCAGCAATCAGAGGGACCGAGAGAGCTAGAAATGAGTTGGGGCTGCAGCCAACAGTTTCAACTCCTAAATTAGGACCCTCCACTTTAAGTGATAGCTAGAAGAGTCTTTCTTCACAAACTGACTGAGCTACTTGGGTTTCTACTGAGCATTTCTCACTGCAGAAAAATGGAGGCACCGACTTAAGCAACAGAGTGCCAGGGTTTTTGAAGCATTCAGTCGATTTGAAAGCTCGGTGGAGGACTCAACACACAGAGCAGACTTTTAAAGGTTATTTCTCCCACTACATTTGCAGAAACAACAATTGCCAAGACTTTTTCTTGTTCCCACATATTGCCTTCAACATACTGTATATCACAACCTGCAAAACTGTACTCCTCAGCATCAGCGCCGTTAGCATTACAGGACGTGCATCTTTGCTTTGTTTTCCCCATTGACTGCCTGTTCCACCGCTCAGCCTCTGCAGAAGAGAGGACTCAGTCAGTGCACTCTGAGTGGATAGAGACGCCGAAGAGAAGCATTAATACAACAGGTCCCAGCAGGGGTGTGCGAGGCAGAATTTCGGACCGGCGCAGAATTAATTTAAATCTCATCACGAAGCTCCTCTAGCGCGCTGCAAAGTGGTGCACTGTGCGGCATGTTCTGCATAGCAACAGAATCGTGCAACTTGTACAGGAGAGGTGAACAATGACTGATAAAAATAACACATGCCGAAGCTTAAATGCTCTCTGTGCCAGTCGCGAAAGCGGACAAATTGTAAGCTTTTATTAAGGAAGGCATCCACAATGACACATCACTTCAAACTGCAGGCAATATTTGTTTGTGTTGTCTCCTGAAAGCCAAACACAAGCAGAAAGAATTAAAATGGCAAAGGGTGAATAAACTCTAGTAGCTTATGGATATTAAAATAATCGTTCGTCGCGTTCATCTTTCATGGGAACAAATAACGAGCACCAACAAGTTTTTTTTAATCTGGGCTGCAGACCTCAGCAGTTGTAGAGGACTTAAACTTACTAGTGTGCTATGCTGCACTTCGTGTTTTATACCGGCTTCTCGTTCAAACCTGAAGCTAGAAAATCCCTGTGAGACGTTTCAACAAAGCTGCCACATCAGTGCAATACGGGCCATGGCAGCTTTGACCTTGTTTGAACCAAAACAATGTCGAGAGACGCTGTGGCCTATATACAGTGCATCACCAAATAGTGTCGAGCTGCTCCGCATTCAACGGCGCACTCTTCTCACTTTTAAACTCAAAACTTCCCCCGGACTGGAGGAAATCATGCCTCTACTTAAACAGTTCATAGGCTTTAAACAAGATTTTAAGCTGGCGACAATCAGCTTCAGCAATGGATGGTTGAATTGTTTAATAATAGAGTTCAGGAGGGAATGTTACATGTGCACTGTTACTATGGCGATACACCATGTTAGTGAGCGCTAGCAAACATTTTCCATAAACAAACATGAGCTAAAATAACTGTATAAAAAGTGAAGAGACACTACTGGGAAATACACCTAACACAATGTAGTGTCAAACTGTTTTAATGTGAACAATATCTCCAGTATTTTACCTTTTAAAGTCTCCATTTCTTTATTATTGCACCATGCTGCTTAGCGATGGGTCTTTAGATTTTGTAGTGCCATGAGTGTTTCTAGATGTAAAATAAGTTGCGTTGCACTTTCAAATCTGACACACTAAAGACACAAAGAAAGAAATGTATGGTTTGTGCCGGTGTTTGCTTGATCTAACACGAAATGACAAAATAGTCTAGTGCTAGAGCGCAGGACATCAGTCAGTGAAAATCAGTTACTTTGCAGTTGGTCCACATGCCACACATGAAAGCACTTTCAACAAGTTTCAGAGCCAGAACTGACTCGATATACTCACTCAGAAAGGGCACGCTTTAAAAATATCCATGTCACCCGCTCCAAGGCTGACGCTGGGGTTTCCACGGCAACAGTAACCAACAATGATAATGTTTAGTGAAGAAGCCACTGAGCCGAGGTCAATCAGCGACAGCACAACCTGCATATGTAACGTCAACCAAACACTTCATTACAGACACAAAACAGATCCCACGTTTTCATAATGATGCAAGATCTTTCTTTTTTGAATCCAGTAAAAGCTTCTGTTGTGTGGATCTATTTAGATTTGACCTTTAACAAAGTCCCGCTGAGAATAAGAATCTACTTTTCAAAAACACTGCAATTTAGGCAAGTGGTAATTGTGAACACAGCTCCAAAACTTTCTGAGGAAAACGACAGAAACTCACTCCCACGGTGGAAAGATTTTTCCAAGACTGACACTTACAGTTGTTTCTCATATCAAACTAAACCAGGACACAACTCTATATAAAGATGAACGACAACATTTTATGAGGAGAGAATACAGAATGTTCCTACTCTACTTTTCATTTAATTTGCCGTAGTATTGGCCCAGTTATGGCTGTTAGTTAAGCTTCTTGTATCTACTCATTACTCAACCTTATTATTCTGATATTAAGACCATAAAACATCCCTAATTTTTCTTAATATAGGAATCGCTAAGAAATATGGCAAATAAGTCCTCATTTAGAAGTTTCTTTGAGTCCATCAATAGTAAGAAACCGCGACCAAACTAAAAGATATGAATTTCCACATTATAAAAACATTTTGACAGTGGTAAATTTGATTATAAAAACAACACAGTATTTCCTCAGAGTTTTGCCATTTGAATGATCGAGTAGACAGGTGACTCACACAAGCAATTTAACGCAATATATCAACCCCCCCAAAAACTTTAGGGTCCCGACCCACCACAAATCATACACGCAAAAAAAGTCTTCCTTTATACTTCTGGCATGGAATTGGTTGTGAACAGCCCTATGACAAAAACTGAGAATGATCAAAGTTAAGGTTGTGATTTTGATTAAATGCCGATCACTTGCACAGCTCCGTCTTCAAATAAAGGGCACTCTTAAACCATTAAATGAACAGATATGATCACAAAACGCTTTTCAGATTTGGTTTAAAATACAACTTTGGTGTGATAGTCGAGAGATGCCAAATGCTGATTTAATCCAGGAGACTTTGCTGTTCATTATTATGTGTTTACCCAAGTGTCCCTGAGCTCTCTCTGCGTCTATAGACCAGACTTCCCACCTGTCAATCGGTGGCTTCCCTGCAGTGGGTGCGGCTTAAAGATTCTCTCAAGCTTCTCCTCCTTTTTGGACTGAGCTGGTATGAGGTCTTTGCCTGTGCAGTGTCGCGGGGCTGACGTGGTGCAGTGCAGAAAGACTCCATAGTTTGCTCTCTCTCCCTCTCTCTCTCTCTCGCTCACGCTTCTCCACACTCCCTCCCTCGTTTCCAAACTTGAGAGATTTGGAGGGCACAGTTAGAACGTGGGACAGCGTCCGTCTACTCAGGCAGAAAACGACCTAGGCTACATGACAAAACACAGCGAGACCAGAAAACTTTCTCAACAGCTGCCTGCAGTACCGCTGCTGTTTTAAATTTCACCAGCGCAATTCAATTTGTCACTCAAAGTAGTCTAATTTCCTGCGACACCGTGCAGGCTGGCAGGCGTAAACAGAAAATTTAAACTCTGTAGTGCAAAAAAATATCCACAGTGCTGGGAATAACAAAGCAAATTCAGTTGCAAATATAATCTTTGGCAGAGGCATTACTGTGCAAAAGTTTATACGAGTTTTCTGTTATAATATCCAACTACAAGCACTCAGAAAACATCAGAGCTCTGCTTAAAGGGTGGTGCAAAACTTAACCATCTAGTTCAAAGGGTATTAAGTCTTTTAGAACAAGAAAATGTATATATTCGGTAACGCTTAAGGTGTACTCGTTGAGTATTAATAAGGTATTAATAAGCATTAATAATATGCTTGTTAAGTATTAACACACCGTTCAATATACTTTTATCTGTAAACATACTAATAGGCCATTAATAATACGCTTATTCATAGGGCTGGGACAAAAGATCGGATGGGATTTGGATATCACATACTGTCAATACTTCAATAGGCTTTTTTATTCTGCGCTCCTTTCTTTTCCTGTAACAGCACTTTGTTACATTTTGTGTTAATGCACCAGTGTTAATTTTGACAACATATTATAATTTAGTTTTAGTCTTTAGACGAAAATGTAATTCGATTTTAGTCTAGTTTTAGTCGACTAAAATTGCAAATAAATTTAGTCGACTATACATTTAAAATATTCATTATAATCACATTTAATCACAGTCCTCTGCTTCATGGAGCTGCTTCCACATGAACAAAGCTCAGAGCTGATCCTTTGACAGAGAATTTACATGATATGAGGCTCTTTCAGACGGTCAATAGAAGTTTGGATGATTTTAGTCATCAAAAATATCACTTTGACTAAAATCAAGACTAAATATTTTAGTTGATGAAATTAACACTGTAATGCTCTTAACACTTCAATAAATGGCATTTGGTTTATAAACATTGGACACATGACTGTTTTCACATTTTAAGGTAAACATATTACAATCATACGTATCGGATCGGCCCCTGAGTATCGTGATACACATCAGCTCGTGACAAAAGTGGATCGTCCCAGCCCTACTTATTCTTCGCCAACCCTTAACCTTAACCCTGACTTTAACCCTAACCTGAAAATGATTACTAATGCTTATTAATACTTAATGAGCACACCTTAATCTAAAGCGATACTATCTTATATACGCACTTATTATCATGCAGTTTGTCACTTGGAGACCATCTTAAATTTCACTCTTACACTGCTTTGCCATTAACATTTGCAAATATACTTCTTTCAACCACGTTCGATGACACCTTAAGATACAGCCATTGCACAAGCCAATACTGCCAACTATGTTAGTGTGATATTGTGCACACTCTATTAATATTAATTATGTTTTTAATGGTTTATCTAGAGTTTTATAGAAATTGAATTGAAGCTATAACTGCACTGCAAATGCCATCCCTTGTGCAACCAATCCCAGTTAACAGAGCGGCGTCTTCAAACTCCCCCATGGCCATGCTGGGCTCCACCCACAGGTGATGAGCTCATCTCTGTGGTTGCCTTAGTCACTTCACAACACGTCCGAGAAACGACGGCCCAGACGCTGATTCCAGAACATGATGCTCCGCTCTCAGATGGGAGGCAGGGGCAAGTAGTATCGGCTTTACCATTGCTTCACGAGAGATGTCAAAACTAATGTTCGCTCGCTGTCTCCACATGCATTATATACAGTTAAAAAGTGCCCAACACTGTGATGTCATCTGAAACCCAGCATTGGGAAGTGATCCGAAAGCACGGGAACAAAGGCCTGTAGATGTCGATGACGTCAGCAGCGCGGAGCCAAGCAAAGCACGACCGCCACGATGACAACAGCCTCCATGTAACCCACGATGAGTCAGTCGCTTCAGTGGGAGAATGAACACGTATTATTATATAGTCCTCCAGCTACTTTGAGCTGTGTTTACAAGACCAGCAAACAAGACTGGACTAATCAAGGTCTAAACTGGACTTGTGGTCCCAACCCACTCGAACCCATGATGAGGACGAGACCCTTAGCCAGACAGATCAACTGGAAGGCTGAAAAAAAGAAAAAAACAGTGCTTCACTTTATACAAGTCTAGAGTGAAGGGGGCTCAATGTAATATCATTTTTGTTGCATTTTGTTTTTTTCTGTGTACAATGATATACAATGATATACCTTTTGAGACAGGCATGAGTCAAAACATAATAATTTCAAGAGACCAATCTAGATTTACAAAGCAATATTAAACAGTGTAAAGCAAATGCGCGTACACTGTATGCTACCGAGACGAAGGTTCTTGAGTCATCATCCGTACTCTGCAGTTGAATGTGCTCTGTAATAATGATATGACAGTTTACTGTGAAGCGATGCATTAATGAATTACATAAAATGCATTTTTGTAAATCCAAGTATTGTTTTGCTGAAATATGAGCGGTATCAGTGCTGCTCAATTACAGAAAAACTAAATACATCCAGCCACAAATGAAATCACGATGATTCAGACAATTATTTGTTGATTGAAAGGTGTCTCATGAAACAACGCCATGGTAAAGAAAAAATGGTAATTTACAAGGGATAATGCATTTTACAGCCACGTCCATATTATTGCCAAGAAAGTTTTAACCGTGACTTCTGTTAATTTAAAGTCTTGATAGTGGGTAATGGTCAGGGATATGACTAATCATATCACCACGGAATAAATTAATGTGAGTCCTGTTTCAATGACCGTAATTACAATGCTATTACACTTAATACTACATTATTACTGTGTTTTCTCGATTATGCAATTTTTAAAAATCATTTTATCGCCCCAGGTGGTAATATGAAGTTAAACTCCTAAAATGCCGGCTTTGTCTTAGTATTTCAACTACACACACCACCTGCTTTTCTTATTTGAATCAATGACAGCAACTCTGACAGAACTGAACAGTCAACATGAAAATATCAAATCATCGTCGCTCATACAGAGATGAATTAAACCAAATGTTTGGGCACTCACAGCTGTCAAAACAAAAAGCTCTTCATATTATGACTCAATTTGTGGGTTGCAGTTCGACACCAGTGCTGTGAATTTTACAATTGGAACTGACGGTGACAGACATTGCCTTGTTCGTTTTTGTTCTTGCCATCTGACGACTGTAAATAGTCGAGATGTAGCAGGAACAAACGGCACACATCGTTTCGCAGCCTGATGTTTTAGGCCGCGACACTCTTGAGGTCACACGGTGCAATGTAAAAAACGCTGGTATGTCGCTGGGGAAACGGATTCAGCAGAGGTGGATTTAATGCTTATACCGAATTCCTAAAATAACATCTGGCCAAAAATCTGTGTATAAAACCCTCCTTTTCGCTAAATGCTTGAGTTCTCGTTGTCCTGACGGGAGAGGGGACAATGGCGGTGAGGTAGCAACATCTGTGCATCGCTATAATCCCTGGGGAAACAGTTGCAACAACCAACATCTTACACAACAGCGGCAGTATTCAGAATGCCTAAAACGGGCTCATAAGAAATCCTACGAGCAAGGAAAGACACGTAAATAAGCATAAAATACCCACAATAGAAGAACTACAACCTCTGTCCAGGCACTTACTCAGCATCAAACCCAACTCAAATCAAACTGAGTCACCCTTTGCATCATACGGCATCAACTAGATTGACTACATTCAGAATAAATCATAATTCTGACCTCGACCTGTAAAAGGCCTCAAAGCATCAAGTTTAAAATCGACCTACATTGACCTAAATTATCTCTAGATGTAAACCTTGCCTAATAATAATAATAAAATAGACAAAAAACAAATAATACACATGAAATTGCAGCTACAATTGCAGATGATCCACCTAAACAAGCCCAAGTGCCACCAGTGGTCCACAGTGTGAGAAATAATAATACAATGGACTATGTGAAGAAGAAAAAAATAAACTAAACCACGCACACACCAGTTCCAGCAGCACATAGTTCATTGCTGCTCACCGTATCTAAGAAAATTCCTGCCTGTGATTATGGGATTTGCTTTCATCAGTAAAAGAACCGCCTTTGTTGCAGGATCAAAATTCAAAAATGAGCCTGTTGTCACTTGATATTACGATTACAGATTTCCCCATGTTTTGACAGATCACGCCGCGAAAAACCATATGAAGTTGTTTTCCCTTCGCATGTGAAGTGCAGGAGTCTGTACTCAGAGGGATTACAGCAACACAAACGACAGAAAGGTTAAATAAAGCTGTGATCAAAATCCGCCTGGCTCCTTTGATGGGAGGTGGGACGGGAACGGCATTAGAAGAAATAAACATTGAGGTCGCGCACGGTGCATTCTAAACATTATAGGCACGTCTGACGTTTTCGAGATGACACGCACTTAAGTGACATCTTCATGACAGGGTTACATCGTTTTTTTATTTTAATGGGCCCATTTACAAGGCCCACCTGTAGCGCTGGCACGTAAGCCGAGCAAAATGTTTGAGAATCGTGATGCCATTATCCAATTAAACAAAATAAACAGGTGCCTTCTAGCGGGATAAATACCATGCATGTAAAAACCTTTTAAAAACAAAAGCCTTTTTGTGCTTTTTTTTGAGCTGAACCAAGGTTTTAACAGCAGGGCATTTCTCAAAGTACAGATAAGCAGTTATTATCGTATTACTACTTTTCTCTACTTATCTCAGTTTCTTCTAGCGGCAGAGGAAATATTGAAATATTGAAATGTGTCAAAGCTTAAAGCGGTTTTGCGTTATCGCCCTCGTGATGTTTTGTGTACAAGTGTAATGACTTTATGTAATAGCCCGACATTCATTTCTGTCAGTGCGTAATTGCAGAGTGTACATATACAAAAGAGGCATGAAGGAGGACATGCTCGTCATTGCCTGAATTGATGTGATAAATGACACACAGTAGCTTAATGAACGGTTTCAGTTTTTACACCCGAAAACTTCCGAACTGTTACCTCGACTTGGGGTCACCAAAACTTCAAAGGGCTTCTGAGAAAAAGAGTCACACTGGGTTGATGAAGAATGATTATAAAGGAATGATATGAGAGATGTAACACCAATGTGCTTTTGAAGTTGCAGCTCGTGCCAAGGCTAATAAGATGGGCCTGGTGACTAAGGATTTTGAAAAAATGAATAGCAAACAATACCGGTGTGCTGATGTGTCACATAAATGTAGGCTGTTAGAGTAAAACGATACAAAAAGAGCTTAAAAGATTAGCCTGGGGTTATGCTACTATGTAATTGGACGATTATTAGGAAGTGCATGATGACTTATTGTGTAAAAAGTGCAATAACATCAGAACGAAACTCCCATTAGTAAAACTGCTGGAGAGTAATCGCCGCACTGTAACTTATCCAAAGTCGGAGATTGCGCCCATAAACAGTCTCTTCAGGAGCATAATTACTAAGTATCCAAAAGGGGGTTTGTTCAGAGAGAGAGGGAGACAGACAGAGGGGGAGATATGTGCGCTCACATTCTGAAGGTCCTGAGCAGCGCTATAGCACAGCGTTTGCAGCGCGAGCCGTGGACGGGAGGGGAGGGAGCGTCACTCGGGGTAACGTTACGCCTACATCAGAGAGAGTCGTACAAATCAAAGTCTATAAACAACACCGGACTCCAAAAGTTGCACTCACTGAGGGCCACTGTAGCTCTCATTTTTGAGTCGGTCCGGAGGCGCGCGGGGGAGAGTTTAAGCGCGGCCAGACGTGACGGAGAAGGGGCTCCCGAGGAGAAGCGCTCTCCCCAAATGTTCCCCCTTCTCGCCGTCGACGTAACAACATGTCGGCAACGGACGGCCATGTTTTGCTGGTTATGTCGACACGGGGAGGAGGAAAAAAAAAGTAGACACGATGTTCTCCGTCTCTGCTTGCTACCCCGACGGTCACCACGCATCCGAGCAGAAACTTGGCCCAAAATAACAACTTGCTGGGCATATTGTCGGCAGGTGGACGCGACGGGGGCACGCAAAGTTCATGCGCAAAAGACAAGTTAAAATATTTACACTGAGGCTCGTGGCGCTTGGGGATCGCGTCAGGCGATGCTAGCAACTCGAAGGGTCCAAACAAACAATGTATGGTTAGTTATAACTTGCGAGACTTTTTTTTTGGTGGGAGGGGGCGTTTCGGGGCAAACACACAGAGGGAGAGTTTATCCGTTTCTTACCTGCCCGCGGGTTTGACGCGATGCTCAGGTGAAGTCGTGGGTACGTGGGTGACGGAGTGAAAGCAGCCGTGAAGCCGCAAAAATAGCCAAAGCCGGGCTAAACAACCTCCCCGCGGTCCGGTAACCGAGCAGACAACAGGCGACAGGAAAGGAAAAATTGGCGATCACAAGGAGACTCTACGCCAAAAGCCACATGACCGCCGACGTCAGAGTGCGTATTTGCATGCCGTGCCGAAGCGCCGGTGTCCGTCCACAGCGGATCCATATAGCGCAGTAGTCGGGAAAAGTTGGGACCCAGCGTGGGGAAAGTGGTACAACGGAGTGGCCGGGCTGCCGCAGTCATACCGGAAGCTGCACAATGCACGCTCGCCGCTCTAAAAACGCATGACCTGGTGTTGTGGTGCTGTCAACTTTCCCTGAGCTGATGCCTGCCTGCCTCTTTGCTGTGACCTAATTGAATATTACATGATCAATGGGACGTCCGTGTTACCCCAAAAGCTCCACCCCTTGTTTTCCACCACCCACCCTTCTCCTGTGTGCATGTGCGCGTGGAGAGGGGTGTGTGGTGCTGCAGCACTGCTGTCTATGCGGGGGTTACCTCGGCTACAGGGCTCCTGCTTCCACTCTTCTCTCACAGAAATCCTAATAAGTGTATCAGTGTGCTGAAAGGTCAATCCGAGGTCAGTGAGTATTTTGTTCTGGATGGGAGGAGGCACAACTGTCCTGAAACAACAGACAACTTTGAGCCGGATTCACACCCGACAGCGCCATCTGCTGGGAGAGTCTGGCATTGTTTTCTTGACCTTGGCCCACCCCTGCATTGCTCTTGCAGTAAAGCTGCTTTTCAGTTATGCTGCCATGTAAAATGTTTTTGTCTCTATTTGAGCCGTAGTCTGCTGACAAATACCAAACACAATTCATTACACCACTGATCTCATTGAGCAGAGGTCTGTCCTCATATTTTGCCTTGGTGGTTTAACTAAATAAACCAAGTTGGTCCATTTAGTTAGATGCTTGTGTTTCTTTACTTATGTAAAGTTTATAAGGATATTTTATTATTTTTTTCTTGGAGAGAGGAATGGAGGGGAGTAGCACATCTTTAGAGTCTTTAGACTGTAAATAACCTAAACCTGGGTGTCATGTGAAATTGCTTAGCACCAAAATAAAGATTTTCCGATCATGAACATAAAAATAAATACATTTTAAGTAAAAACACCTCCTGTTGATCTGTTAACACCAGATCATGTGATTACATATACCCAGTTAGATTTAATTACTGGGGTTGTCCTTCGCTTTGGCACATTTAGCTCAGATCAGATTTATATTTCTCAACTTTTTGGACATTTCTTAAAACACTTTAAGTGTGACCTCCTGACACCATTTTACAGTCTACTATTTTTGACTCCAACTCTTGCCTTGCTAAGGAGTTCACTGTAAAATACCCCAGACTCCCTCTGTCATCCTCCATGATGAAGCCAAACACCAACAACTGCTGCGCCCTGAACACCTTCTCTGGATCCTGCTTTCTACTTTAATTCCAGTTCTTGTTTTACATAATTCTTCATATCTTTGCCAATGCATCTAGCTGAATTTGCTCTGACCTTGTCTCTTACCTTATGTGTAAAATTAATATGGCAGATCATGTGAATACTATGCCTGACAGATTCTGACAGTTGGTGGCAATATCTCAATACAATGAAGCAATACTTATATTTTGAGGGGCCTGACTATGCGTATAATCAACTGGGGAAAAAACTAAATCGAATTTGAATTTTGAATTGAAAATTACTTGTCCCTGTGCAATGGAGAACAGCTGTTATTAAAAAAGAAAAAACAGTTGTATCCGCTATTGTTGGGTTGCAGGTTCTAGAATATGATGAAGTCATCGAGCCGTAGCTAAAAAGAAAATATATGTATAATTATATATATAATATATATATATATATATATATATATATATATATATATATATATATATATATATATATATATAATGTATAAAAAAAGATCATTAATATCAGTCACTGCCATGACCTCTCTGTACAAGACCAAACATTTCCTCAAAAACAAACTCAGTGCAACTCAGCAATAAGATCCTGACAATTTATACACAAAAATGAAACGCCTCTTTTTCGCCTCCCTTTCATCTAAGTGTGATTGACATAAATGGCCACTAGATGGGGCCAAATGGCTGCTCTTCTAAGGTTCCCTCAGCGGCAGAAGTTGCAGCTGTTCATGACTGGCACATAATGTAGTAACAGTAACCATTGAACTCAACCTTCTCTCATTTATTTGTGGCTCAACGATAAAGTTTAAACCCACAAACCTGGTGATGGTTTGTTTCCTGAGGCATATTGCCGGTTTGTCCACGGGCAAGACACTTTGCCCACCTGTTTGCGAATGTGTTTTTCAGTGTGTGCTTAACGTAAATGTTTTTTCTGGGGTGGTCAGGGGGACCGTAGGCACAGATTGTAAGCCACACTTCCCTTAATGGCCCCAGAAAATCACTTCATAAGACTAATTTGATATCTATTTTTTATTATTACATGTATAAACAATGGCTTTGTAACCAACCAAAGTCTATATACCTGACCGGATAGGTCCAACTAAATATTATCATTACAAAATCACTTGTAATATATTTAAAATCATCAATGAAAATGATGGTGACACCCATCTGTATTAGAATTGCTTGTGGGCGCCTGCTTCATCAAGGAGTCACCCACTGGCGACTTTTTTTTCACAGAGCAAACCAAATCCCATCCTAACAGAGTCCAGAGATGTGAAGGTGAAATGAGTTCATGCTGTAGTTTTAGTAAATACCTAGAAGAAGAAGCAGATGAAGAAGAAGAAGAAGAAGAAGCAGATGAAGAAGAAGAAGAAGAAGAAGAAGAAGAAGCAGATGAAAAAGATGAAGAAGAAGATGAAGAAGAAGAAGAAGAGGAAGAAGAAGAAGAAGAAGAGGAAGAAGAAGAGGAAGAAGAAGAAGCAGATGAAGAAGAAGAAGAAGAAGAGGAAGAAGCAGATAATGAAGAAGAAGAAGCAGATGAAGAAGAAGAAGAAGAAGAAGAAGAAGAAGAAGATGAAGAAGAAGAACTAGTCTTGTTTTGGATCAAGCCATTATACAGTGGAGTTTTATTATTTTAAACAATACTTAGAGGTCTCCTGATGGTTTGGCAAAGCTCAAGCCCCAAAACGGTTTTAATGTGTTCAAAGAAGTTGTGGTTTCTGGTCTTGCAAAACACTGAGAAATTGGTTGGTCTTAAATTATTTGGCTGTTAAAATCAGAAATGAGTAAACTTTATATTTCCTAATCATTGGAATAAATTACATTTGATTAAACCAATCTGGCAATGGCGGTGAATGTGGGGAACAGAGTGGTTAACAGTTTGGTTCTCAGAAACGAGGCTGTTGCAATTTCTCTCTTTTATCACCCGAGCAGCAACAGGCCTGCAGAATTAGGTGATGTTAGATACATTTAAATGTTCAAACTCATGCATTTAAAGACATTGACTTACTAATCTAAATGGCTTTAAATTGGTAATTGGTAAAGTTAAATTCAGTCTTGCCCAGATAGGAATCAGTATGAATAGAGAGGTCAGGATGCATGTTTAATGCATGACTTTTGGCTCATTGTAAACAAATAATTTAAGCGTTAAGTGGTTTCCTTCACTCTGGCTCACGATCAACACAGTTCATTTGTTTTCACTTTGAAAGACGGCATTCTTTCTAATTGAACAAATCTGCACAAACACAATGCTCAAAGCTTGGCATCCTAATGTTTTCCCAAGGCTCAAGAAAAGAGGAAGAAAGCTGCAGACAGCAATTCATCTGCCCGATTTAGGTCAAAAGCTTATCATTGTGGTTAAGGATACAGTAACTTAACAGCTTCTCTATCCGTAAATGTCTATCACTGCAACAGGTTTTGTGAGGATTTATTTTATTTATTTGTTTATTTTGTTGGGGCAGTGCATATTAAAGGGACTACACGGAGTTTAAAAATGTTAAAACTAAGTATTTTCATCCCCCTACATGTTCCGGCCATGTTCTAATGTGTAGAATGAGCCCAGACCTGTTACTCAAAAAGGTCTTAATTTGGGTCCGACGTGCCGTCATGCACAAGTTTAATATAGAAGGTGTAGTTACACGTAAGACCTGAGGTGGAAGTGGTGAGCATAAAATGACTAACTTGCATCTAGCCCCTTTAATGAACATACATGACTTATGCATGTAAACACACCATGCAGGATTGTGGCCATGGGCTAATTTCCACTTGTTGTCCCCACTCACTTTCTCAAACAGACTCTCGCTTAACCTCGTCTATTCTACATGTTTTTAGTGGTTGGGGAAACCGGAGCAGACCCACAGGGAGAACATGCAAACTCCTCACAGAAAGGCCCCGTCGGCCCGCGGATTGAACCCGGGACCTTCTAGCATTAAAGCACAAGCGCTAACCCCTGTGCCACTGTGCGTCTTGTCTTCCTGTCTGTGATGGAGTTGTGCTGCTTTGGTACCGAGGTGCTGCCATGATGCAAGTGGTACAAGTTTGTTTAAACGTGAGCCACCTCTGTGCAGTGAGAGAGGAGTTCTCAGAGACTGACTGAGCTACCAGTGTAATCATCAAACACACACATGTTTCCTATTACACCATATGGTTTTGAGTCGCAGAGTGAAAGGAGAGCGAGCAGTATGAGAGAGAGAGAGAGACATATATGCCAAATGCATTTTACTGAATCCAGAGCAAGTGATACAGACAGGAACAGTAGATAAGGACATCTTTAGAGGGATTGTTGGATACAGTGATGTATTGAACATCCTTAATACGTGTCAGTGGGTTTTTCATCTCAAGTTCCCAGAGTTTATACTGAATAAAGAAGAAGAAGAAGAACTTTATTTATATAGCGCCTTTCTTTTACATTCACCCAAAACTCGGTGGTGCTCAGTTTCCCCTGAGGGACACTTAACAGAAACACTGTCGCGCCTGCACACATCTGCACCAATGGTCCCTCTAACTACCATCATTCACCCTGACCTATTGTACATGTTTTAGTGGTAGGGGAAACAGAGTGCCCGGAGGAAACCTACGCAGACGCGGGGAGAACATGCAAACTCCACACAGAAATGCCCCCTCCGGCTGGGGACCGAACCCGGGGCCTTCTAGCTGTGAAGCACAAGCGCTAACCACTGCGCTACTGTGCCACCGATGTGTATATTTTCACATTTATGTCATGGACAGCAGTAAGATAAATATATATCAATGCGAACAGCTGAGGACCCCCAAAAAGTTATTCCAAATCATTTCAAATCTTATATACATGGATGGCCGCATATTGAAGCATACACGGGGTAATGGGCCGCAGATCGGTGGTCAGTGCAGTGAAACCTTCGACTGGTGTATTTTTCAGAGGTTTAAACCGTGCCCCACACATTTATTTATGCATAGAAGCTTAATGTCAGCTCAGTCTCACAATTAAATGTTAGCTGTTGAGGTTATTGTGTTTTATTACAAAAAGGCCCATCTCTGGTGACATGTGCCGATTCTGCAAGAAGCCCAAGGGCCACTAAAAATGGGTCTGAGGGCCGTATTTGACCCTCAGGCCGCACTTCAGGCGCCCCTGCTCTAGTGGATGCTTGACTTTGAAGTTCCTGCAGGCCTTTAATGTTTGGGCCATCATGCTTTGTGCTTCTGACACTTCTGGCTTGTTAAATATTCTCCAATGTCGTTTTGTAACTTTGGGATGTTTATCTACTGTCTTGGTGATGGACTCGTAACAAAACATTTTCTAAGAACCATTTTCTCCTGAACAAACTAGTCATTTTTGGCTGATAATAAGAGCACATTTATTGGTGGAGCTGTGTTGATGTCCGGGGGAGCTCGCGGCAGACACACTGAAGGGAAAACATATCTAATTTGGCATCGCACACGGCTCGGGACTCACCAGAAGGATCTGCTCTGTGCGTTTATTGGCCCGCTTCTTCATGCTGTCTTTGGTTGATTTAGTGCAGCCTGACAAACTTACAGGATAAAGGATTGCACAAGGTCAAATCAATATTCAGTTCATCAAATATTCTTACCCCACGTAAGAGCTTGGCCCTCGACGGTTTTGTGAATGAACACGAACTGCCTTTGATTCTTGCTAAGGAGAATGGGCCGGGGCTTGATTTACTTTTCCGACGTAAAGAAGACTAACTTTCTTCCTTTTCGACTCAGTCTGGTTTATTCATGCGTGATGCACTTGAGCTGTCGGCCTGTAATCAGTGTACACAAGACCAACGGCATGTAATCTGCTGCAATGTGTTGCCCATTATGGGGTGTATTTCCTCTTTCATTTATGTGTATATTGCATTTCAAAACTTCGCTCCGGCTTGCCTTGTCGAGAGCCAACATACATCGCAGAGCGGACTTAAGACAGGCTTGTATACACTGAGGTCGCTGCATTTGGTAAATAGAGCTTAGATTGAGTTTTTATTGCAGGGCCTGGGAAAAAAGGTTGTAATTGAACAGCATCATCATAGCATTAGTGTGCTTAAACCTCTATTTGATCTAATTTACGCAGTGGGTATTGTATTTCGCACTTGGTCATTAAAAGAGCACTGGTTTCCTCCCAGACTCTTCCTCTTTTCTTTGTGATTTAAAAGCCGCAGCATTTTTTGAATCATTACAAGTTTGTCACTGTTAACTTTATAGACCCTGATTACAGATGCCTTTCAAGACTATTTATTGCTCACATCCTATTTCTGTCTACGGCATCCTCTCTTTTGAAACGGCTTTGAAACGGAGGATCACCACCAGGTTAGTCATTAGGCATAAAAAATGAGTCCAAAGATGATTAGAGATTGTAGATCCCAGGGTGACTCCAACATTTATGCCTCACTATGGAGTTGAAAAGTCAGCATTGTGTCATAGAAAGCAGCAGTTTAGACAGTGAGTGGCTGGAGACCCATATGCATTTGTTTATGTAGGTCTCTGATGTCAAGATGCAGCTAGATTACTTAAGACAAGCAGGATACACAGACTTATGCTTTCGCTTGGCATGTGTAATATATTCAATGTGCTGTCATAATGAATATTGGATTAGTCCACTTTTTCAGAATCTAATGTTAGAAATTCAACATTACACCATGAAATTCTGACATGTTTTGGGGGTTCAAGCTTTTGCCCAAAGACTGTCATTCACTGAACAATGTAAAAAAAAACGTTGAAACTTTATTTATAGTTTCACAGACATATTCGCAAAGCACTTTACATGGGACAATTTTACATTCACTCCTTACAGGATGGTGGTATATGTTGTCACCATTGCTGCCCTTTGCGGTCACGCAGACCCATTGCCTCAACCATTCATTCACTCTGGACTATTGCACATGATTTTAGTGATAGGGAAAACCAGGGCACCGGGAGTAAACCTACGGTGGCATGGGCAGAACATGCAAACTCCAGCCCTGGAATCAAACCAGGGACCTTCTTGCTGTGAAGCCTTAGCGCTAACTGCTGCGCCACAGTGCCACCCAATGTAGTGGTAAAAGCCACAGAACAAGGCCACACATTTAACATTTTAAGGGATATTTCAATATTTTTATTCTTTTATTTATTTAATTCATGCAGTCCATATATTTGAAGAGTTTAGTCGTGCTGGGCTAGTGCTACGCTAGTGCATGTCTATAGTAGCCTGCGTTAAAAACAGTCTGACCCAAGCACAGTGCACCTGAGGCAAATCACTTATAACACCAGACTACCCATATAAATGTCTGTGTTGACTGAATAATTTTTGAAATATAACCATTTTACATGTAAAAAGAAGCTATATTTGAGCAGCATCAGCTTCCTGGTCCTAGGCAGCGGTGGAGTGATCTGCTAGGTTACCGGATCGGTAGTTTGTTTACCTGCGGCTGGCATTACTACACGTGGAATTCACAAAGGAGCTTTCTACAAATCAAATATGACAACGCTTGGAGGACTACCCCATGATTTTGAAGAGGTTTTTAAGTAGTTACCATAGACATGCGCTCGTCTAGCACTAGCCTAGCACCACAAAACTCTTCAAATATAAGGACTGCATTAATTAAATATATATATATATCTCCAGAATCAACAACACTTTGGATAACTAGGAAATTAGATCCTATGTCAAAAATCCTGAAATATCCCTTTAACACACAACAGTGTCCAGATTCTTATATTGATAACCTGTTTTACATTTTAAAATTTCTTATTATGGCATTCGCCAGAAATCCCTGAAATCTTAGTGATTTTGATCGGAATATCCCAAGCTCTATTGATTGAGGAGTGCTGATGTACATTTAAGCTTCATTGCCAATTCGGGTTGTCAACAAATCCACCAGAGAGAATTGGGGTATTGAATATCCTGTGGGATCCCATGTGATAAAGGTCTATTTCAAAATGCAGCCTTCCTCTCCAGACTTTATCATGTACCATCTCACCTTGCCTGAACTTTCTCCCCACTATCAGATCAGCCAGTTTCTATAGCCCTACGGCAGACAAGTGAAAACTATTACACATTAGAAACTGTGCAACTTATGTGTCGTATCCACTCTTGTTCATAGACTCCTGTCGTCACATTAAAAGATAAGGTAATTGGCTCGAAATGGTTGAAGGATTACTGACTGATGGTATCCGTTTACTTGCAACTGGACCAAACCAAACTGCACTGCGGGGACCATCAACCAGTCGAGTCAGCATGAATTCAACTCAGCATTGCTTTTGTTTGCTAATGCACTGTGATTATGTGTATATGTACATAAGTAAATGATTAGTAAATGTAGTAAATGATTGATTGTTTTAATGTACATATTAAAACAATCAGTCATTTACTAGGTGAATGGTAAATAAAAATAATAAAAATGATGATTATCAAATAACCGCTGCAAAATATGAACATTGAAAAACTCCTTGATCTTATGTTCAGGTTTAGAATGAACAGCAACCAGTAGTTTTCTGCAGGAAAGTAGCAGAAATAGGCAATGGTCACAGTAAATGAGTAATGATGGCACAGCATATGCTTTACTGAGGTTCATCACCTCGCCTATTACTAGATTATCTGGAAATCTATATACCTTTCCCATGGTTTATAGATTAGCCATGATATTTTAAATGTACTTTTAGAGAAACTATCTGGATGCAGATGCCTGCTATAGCATTTGTCACAAAATATTTGAAATTGAACAGCTTTACTTGTATGGCCTTCAAAGAGGAACCAAAGACAATCTTCTACCATGATCTTATTTAGACTTCCTCCTAGTCTGAAGTCTGTCTTTTATCTGCATGGGAACCAGAACTTTACTTGCTGCAAAACACTGGTTTTCTTGTAAAAGTGACCGCAGTCTGTCTCTTCAATGACTTTATACTTACATCTGTGTGTTGGAGTGTGGCAGAGAGAGGAAGTTGAATGGCACTCTGGTTTCCTTCCCTTGGCTCCATAAAGCCTTGGGGACCATTTGTTAACTGTCAGTTGTTTCGCCTCTGTCCCCACTCTAACCTGAAATAAAAATCTTTGAACATCTGTAGCCGGGGTTTGGAAAGGTGAAGCACACTGCTACTTCCAGTGTCTACAGGCCGAACCGATTAGCGCCATTTGGTAGTGTCTTTGATCCGAAGGGCTTTTGAAGCATGGTCCACAGGCGGTTAAGCAGCTGTATCTTAAAATGATACTGGAGAACACAATGAACACTGTGATTCACTTCCATGTTGTGTTAAGAACGGATGGGCCCATGGGGTTGATCTTGAAAGGGGTTTGTCCATTGATCCTCAGTCCTTGAAGGTCATACAGGTAAATTATAGTGGATAAATGTACCCATGCAGACGCCTTTAACAGATTGTTAATCCTCATTTTTAAGAGAAAATTGGGTCTAATTCATTAAAACATATTGGGCGTGAATGAGTCCCTTGTTTTATACATTGCTCTCAGCCTTTTCTCAATGATATGGTGAGGTTTACCTTCATTATTATAGTGAGGAGAAAACAAACATAAATATATTAACAAAGATTCAAAACAATCCTTCAGTTGTTTCATTCACACCAGGTATCTTTCCGCAGCCATTTGTCATTGAATGGAAGAACGGGAAGAGCAGAGGGCGCGTTGAGGTCATCTGACGTGTTGTTATTGGGTGGTCTGACACTTCGAGAACCTCCAGTGACTCAATAAGAGACCATCCTTTGGGAGCCTGAGGCAGAGCAAACACCAGCGACTGACGCAGAGCTCAAATTACCACCCTGAATTAAAATATAAAAGTGTTTATATGATCTGTGATGTCATGATACAGAGGTCAAAACAACCAATCTCTGCATCACGTATGGGGTCACACACCGTGAACCCAAAGAGATTTAGTGGGTTAAGCCATTTTTTCAGAGCTCCTTTTTGTTTTAATCATAAACGTTTATTTTCTACTTCAATAAAATCTGCTCTACAATGTGAAAAGATAGGAAACAAGAACATGTGTTGACATAGGTTCTCTGATCAATGAGCCCAGCCGGATGCTTTTAATTCTATTGTTTATCAAGCCTTCAAATGGTGAGAGGCGAAACGTCTTCTAGTCTAAACAACCCAGTACAGATGAGGACTTGGAAAAACATTTTCTACAATGGAAAACTCCTGCACTACTAAGACCCACACAACAACCATAAAGTTTGAGTGTAGATTGTTCTTTAAAGAATGAATGAATAAATAGACAATTTTAATACTCCAATATAATAAGGAGCACATGATTACTTCCTGAACTAATGTACTTTCTCAAATTACTCTTATCTTTAAAAAAAAATACACATTAACACTGTGGTATATACGTAACAAATCAAGTTATTGCCATAGTACATAATATTTGTCAAACATCACGCTTTGTCTTTCAACACGGATTGGGTAAAACCCAATAATCTGTGTAAAAATCTAACATACTGAAATCCCTCTAAGCGGTCATTAAGGAGCTATGGGAATATGCAACCATTTTCAATCCCAAAACAATCTGCAGCGCAATGGACTCTCTGACGAACTATGGGGGCTTTGTTCAGGCTTTGTGCTTATATCTTAAACACATAGAGGGGGTAAGTCTCGGTGGGGGGCACACACAAAATGAATCTCTCCGTGCACTTACCGGCACAGAGCAGAGAGGCTACTGGAGGTAATTGTGTCAAAGATGTATATGGAGAGGGTTACAGCAGAACAGAGGGGAGAGAGAGGAAGCAGGAGCTGGAGGGGGCTGTGTACTAATGGGAGCCAAATGGGCAGCAAATGAAATGAAGTGGTTCACTGTGTAGTCACTTACGCTCTGTTTCAGCCTCATTTTCCCCCCGTCCCGTGAAAACGAATTAGCAAATCATTATGGCGAGGTCTGCCTTCTTGTTCTAAGCTTAAATCTCAAAATCATTTATCAATTTTGATTTCAACATATTTTAATATTGTAAACTGCCAAAACTTAGGAGAAACAATAAGGCTATAATTCATCATATATATAAAAATAATTATTTGATCATATAAGCCACGATTACAGAAAGGTTTAAAAGTGACAAATGTATTGCTACAGACTATACTTCACTTAAAATGAAACTTCTCGCATGCATGGGGTAAGATAAGGCGTAAAAAGAGACCAAAGCCAACAAAAAGGAGGTATGCTGAGGACAGTATTAAAATGTCTTACAAACTATAATGCCGAACAGAAAGACGCTGTTAAAATGCTGTTACAAATCTGTGGCTGTTGAAAATTTAAGAAGGACTTGTTCGTTGTGGGACTTTACACATTGCATAAAATATGCTAATGTGGCAGTATGAATGATGCGTGGTTGCCTGCCGGCTATAAATAGGGCAGCAGTCCCCTTTGTTCGTCCCACCTGACCTCTCCCCTCCGTGACGTCACCCGCCGACCAGGAGCTAGCAGCTAGCATAGCTGTCAGAGCTTCGTAGTGTAATAGATCCATGAGTGTAACATGTATGAAGATTGTCGCTAAGAAAGAGGAAATAAGGCGTCAAGCCCAGTGTTCGGAGCATGCGGTGTAGCATGTGCTCTCGGTGAGTGGCAATGAGATCATTATTGTTCGTAACTATCAGTTGTGCGCTGAGCTAACACTAGCTAGCTAGTTTGTAGCTTCTCGGCTGTGCGAGGTCGGCGCGTTTAATATAATAGATCCATGGGTGGGCTTCGCGGCTGTAGCCCTCGCGTGTGTGTGTCTGGATGTGTCACAGCCACCCGGTATGTGCACGTTTAGTGTCCCTGTTGTAATGTAAGTAGATTTATACTGTTAGACTAATTATACTGTAACCTCCTAGGCTGCTGGTCGGTGGGAGAGCTTCCCTTTCTCTGTCTCGTGTTTCTGTCACCTGGTCCTTCCTCCATCACACAGCGTTGGACTGGTAACATGGACATTGTGCATTGGACGATTGACTGACAACTATGCGAAATTATGTATTATTAATCAATGAACTGTGAACCTGTCAATGTGGACTGTGAGAAAGGAACGTAACCGACGTGTCTAAACCAAAAGACGAACTATATTTTAAAGTCAAAGCAACGAAAACGTATTAATACATTGACCAACTGTATTACTGTCTCGGTCCATAGTTAATACGAACCTGTGGTGCCTTAAGCGTGGGGATACTTTCATTTGCCCAGTATAACGCTGGGCTGGCGTTGTTGGTTTAAATGGTAACATCTTGATAAGATAATGCACCCCTGCGCCCCCGCATGGTCACACTAAAAATATGCTAAAATGTCAAAGTAGTTTAATATGATCTCTAGAAACACTTCTGTAGATCAGAGAGCAGGTCCAGGAGAAGCCAGAGACTTGGAGCAAACTGGGGAGGAATAAAAACAAAAGCACACAAGTACAGAGGAGAGTGGTGGAGGCGCTAACAACTGCCCACTGTGCACAAGACTCCAGGACGGGGTTGTCAAAACACTACTGAGCTGGAGCATTTGGAATTATACATATTTTTCTTTTTATTATAAATGGGATTGTGTAAGATTTTCTTCAAGCCCCCAACTATATGTGTAAAAATAGCCCCGCCCACTTAGTCACTGTTGCTAGGTCCGTCAAACTTGCTGATGCTGATGCTGAAGTGACCGCTGCTAGTGCAATCCTCCAGATCAAGGCAAAAGTGGTTGCGATCTGCAGCAGAGGGAAATATTCAGGCAAAGTACAGCGGTTATGCCAAACATACAAAAATCAAACATGATGGTACACATGGGGTATTTATCAGAAAAAGTCCCCTTGATAGAGGACCTCCTTGGACCAGGTGTCTCTGAACGCTCTTAAATAATGAGCTGCAAAAGAAAATCGGCAAAACAACATTTTTTATTCAAAGACGACAAAACGTGTCTGCTCTCCACAATAAAGGAGTGTATTTACAACAAGCAACATCTTTAAAGATGTTTTTAGTGTCAAGAAAGGTGTGTGGGGCCTAATTTGGGAGTCACAAAAATATCAATTTAAAAAATAACTTTTTATATTTCTATTACATATAAGAAGAATCAATAACAAGTTATGGTATATTTAAATGGAATAAGATTTTGCTTATGTCCACTATGTTCTCTCAATTCAATCATTTGCTGCTGATTAAAGACTGATCACAATAACAGTTGTCATGACGATGGCGAACAAAAGTCCAGCTACAATGGTCCCGATAATCCCTTTTGGCACAAGACGACTCATATGCGCGGCTTTCATACGATCTCCACAGCGGTTGGCGTTGCGGGTCTGAAAGGAGAAACACATAATATAAAATGGTGAATTGAGCAGGCGCTAACAGAGAGCCTTAGCCGTTCGATACATGCTTAGGTGAAGATACAAGATGCAGTGAACAGAGAAAGCAACAATATGGAAAGTCCCTGACCATATACAGTAGCTGAAGCTGAAAGTTGAAATTAGGAAAAAGCAAAGAATAAAACTGGGTCTATAATATCAAGTATGGCCGCAGCGTAGCCAACTTAAATACAGATAGTAAAGATGTAGTTCTAGGACAGAGACAGTAGCTTTTGAAAAGTTACTTACCGTATCTTCCGGACTATAAGTCACACTTGTTTTCATAGTTTGGCTGGGAGTGCAACTTATACTCAGGTGCGACTTATGTATCAAAATATATAATTTCACATGTTTGTTGTTTTCATACTGACAGCCGCTCGAGGCCTGTGCACCAGTATCTGCTACGTTACATCCGCGCAGTATTATCTTCACTTTACTGTGCGGACGACAAAGTACTACTGGTATCATTAAGACTTACTATATAGTTCCCTTTTTTATCCGCTTAGAAAATCCACATTGTTTAATTTTGTGTAACCATATTTGAATTATGCTGCCTAATAAAGAATTTAAAGACTTCCCCGCAGTGTACTCTGAGATTTACAACCTTTTTCTCTAAATAGTTATTGAAGGGCCTATATCATGCAAAATCGACTTTTTGGAGCTTTTAGCCATGTTGTTATGCTATTTCCTTCTCAAAAACACCCCCAGAGTGGCTTTTGTCTTCATTCAGCAGTTCTCAGCAATCCTCCTGTTCCTGCTCTCTGAGCAGCTGCTCCGCCCTCTGCTGGAAAATGACTCAGGAAGAGCACAACTTCTGTAATGTAGTGCCTTACCGTCTGATTTTAATCTATAAAACAGCTATTAAAAAAAATGAAAAAAATTGTAGAAAAAAAAGGAAGCGCTTCCATTTCAGGGCTTAAAACAAACGCACCCCTGAGCGTCTAAACTATTCTGGACACACCTGTTCTTTTTTCTTACCTAACAATAATGTCACAGAGAAAAGCGCGTTTGGCCACGAGAGGTGCAGGACTTATTTCAACCTTTCCTAAAGAAGAGGACACACGCCAGAAGTTGGAATTTCTTACCGGGATTCAGCGACTATCAGCCAAAATAGTGTTTTTCTGTGACTGTCTCTTGATGGATGTTTGGTGAATCTTCTCAAAGTGGATTCACTTTTATAACCAACCATATAACTTTTATAACCAGCCATTTATGAAGCTGTGTTGCAGATATCAACTCATAACTGTATTGTGAAGTAACTTCACTTATTGCTGTGATATTTATATTTATTTTACTGCTAATAATGCATGGGCAGATCCGCTCAGAGAGAGGGGCGGAGTTAACTGAAGCGTCTTGTCTTCCGGGTTTGCAAAACACCCCCAGAAAATACTTATGTTTCTCACAAAAAAATAGTGCTCCATAGCGGTAGAGGTACAATATATCATATAAATGCCTATGCTTTACTTTGGGATGGCTAAAATAGCATGATACAGATTGTTTAAACATTTGATATTCATTCTTTCTAAGTCAATCTTTTGAAACCTGGACCTTTGAATGCAGTTATCTACTGCTCCCATTTGTATTTCTGGTTTTGTGTATCTCTTACAAAATGGTGATTTCTGATAACTGCAACTAGAATAGTAACTTACATAAATCGACAAAGTGAGTGGAAGGACCCCCAGTGGCAAAAAGCAGCACAGCAGAGTGACGATGGAGAATACCAGGTAATCCTTTTCAGGAGGGGACAAAGGGGAGCACTCTGTCTGTGGCTGAACAACGAGCACAGTCTGCCCGTGCACGGAATAAACCTGTCCTGTGAAAAGCTGCTGTCCTGGGTACGGCTGCTGTCCTGGATATGGCTGCTGTCCTGGGTACGGCTGCTGTCCTGGATACGGCTGCTGTCCTGGATACGGCTGCTGTCCTGGATACGGCTGCTGTGAGTATCCATCAAACTGTAAAAAAAAAAAGAAAAAAATTCACCTTCAGCTTGAGACAATTATTAAACCTATAGGCCTAATTGCTTTTTGAAAGTTTTGAAATTGAATAGCAGTGACAATGTGTAGGCCCTCAGTGGCAGAAGAATGTGGAATTTATTTTCTCGAGTGAGGCTATAACTGACATTGAAACACATCTCTAATCTAAAATTATTGAGAGGCCATATTTCAGACTATTATGTCATTTTTCACATACTTTTCAGTAATGGTGAATATTCTACTAAGAAAAGAATGTCATGTTATTAAATATGCTCTACATGCTATGTGGCTAACAATATGCAACTTTATGTTTTCCTTACTTGTGCCGGACCAGGCTGCGGGTACCCCATCTGACACGCTTCCTGGTAGGGCGGAGGGTTGTCCATGATTTACTTCTGTGTCTTTGAACAAGAACAACACACTGATGTGGTTGGTGTTTTAAAGTAGCCGTAGCCTCTTCCGCACGGAGAGCGCAGTGTCCTTCGCCACACCCACAACTCCAAGCCTAATGACTGGACTATGGACTGGACATTTCGACAACCATAGATGACCACAGCACAAAATGAGGCAATGAACTTCCGCCTACATCTTCAGAGTAATCATAATAATCATAAAAACCGTGGAAGCTTTTGATAAGAGTTCCTGCCCTGCAACAGCTTATGAGAGATACTCAGTAAAGAAAGGGTCAAAAGCGACACAGGCTAAACGATTAAGTATTGTAATCGTAATTGGTGAGTTTGTTTGCTCTGGGGCTTTTTTGTTAGAGCGCTTGATCTCCATTGTAAGTGGCCTCACAAGGTCAGACTTGAGCAAACTTAAAGACATACCAGCCACTGAAAAAAGTTTTTTGTTGCCGTTTTTAAACCTGGGTATCTAGGTAAAAGAAACACTGATGTGTGTCTTTTAAGGCTGCAACGAATCGATTACGTAAAAACGGCGTTGACGCGTCGCTTGTTTACATTTCACTTCCAGCATGGCTGCGCGTAATGCAGACGCTGCAAGCGAGGGGAAAAAGCACGCCAAAAGTCGCTAAAAGTCGTCAAAAGTGTGGGAGTATTTCCAGAAACTGCCTAATAATGTTGTTGTATGCACACTTCGTCTTCTTCTTTTTCTTCTTGGTTTTCTTCTTCTTCGTCGTCGTCTTCGTCTTCTTCTTCGTCTTCTTCTTCGTCTTCTTCGCCTGGTAGGGTTTTTGGTGGTTAGCAGCAAAGTGCATCTTCTCAATGCTAAGTACATTTCTCCAGATAAAATGAAGATATTTTTATATATGAATTAAGCCTTCATTGTGTATGAAAAATGTTGATATCCCTACATCCCTAATTTGATAATGAATCCCAGAAAAGCATTACTAATGAAAATCCAGAGTAAATGTAATATTTCTTTGTGATCAGATGTTTAAAAAGATCCTTGTAGTCGGCTCTACAACAGACTAAAATCAGCTAAATCCCATCGATTACATCATTACTTAAGAAACGTAACAAACACACAAGTGAGCATGGTGGATAGCGGTGGATAGCGGTGGACATAGTGCGGCGAACGTGAATACTGATGAAAACATCCCGGAAGTTTATTTATTTAAGGTGGGACAGTGCATTAATTAACACGAGTCCTCAAAGTGTATGTAAATATGCCACAATGGCAAATTTTCATCTGTTGTCCCAGGGCTGGTTGCTGTTCACAGACAGAAAAGGCCGCAGAACACAATAGACATGAACAAAAGACAAAAGACATGAAGTTGAGATTGAGCAAGCCCTGCAGATTTTAAGTCAGATGTGAGAAGCATTTTGGCTTCACAGTGTAAAAAAAAAAAAGCTCAACGAGTTAGAGTGGTGGACAGACAATGGACCGTGAACAAGCACTGCCAAACTGCGATAAGACGGGAAACACGAGCGAACATGCGGAATCATCTGACTCTTCTCCCTTGCAGATGTCTTGATCTTTCTGAAGAAAAACTTTAACATAAGCTTAAGGCTAGGTCCGTGTTTTTCAGTAGGCTTTTTGCCTGACTATTTTATTAAAGTTAATTTATGTTTTTAGATGCTCAAGTGTTTGAACAGGCTGTTTTTGTTTGCGTTGCACATTCATGATTGATTTGACAGTTTACACAGTTTACACAGTGATGGTGTGGATTCACAGACTTGGGTTATGAGGCAAGTCCTCACTACACTACTATAGTAAAAAGGGACAGTGGAGGCAAGACTTGAAATAGTTGGCATAATTAGACCATTGTAGTGTGTGTGTCCGTCTACTCCCGTAATAAAAACTCCCAAGAACGTGAATAATTCCTTGATCCAATTAAGTGGTGGCCTGCCAGGTCACAGCCAATCAAGAGAGACAACACCATGTGGTTGTTGGGAAAGGTCCATAAGCCAAATACTACTTATCACTCTCGGTATTAACTTCATGCTGGATTTATGTGATGAGAATGATCGGAAATTACATAACTTTACTGGCACAATTTCACCACTCTCGGGTTCACAGCAGGGATATATCGACAATCAAAACAGCCCAGTGACAGACAAAGTGAGAAAAAAAAAATCCCACTTTTCCCCCTCTAGTGTCAAACCTTCTCCAAACCACCTTTATGATATTGCAATCCATGACCTTTAGCCACTTCTTTCAGGTTCGTCAGCTATCACTTTGAGGAGCAACATGCTGAGGCCATTGAGGGATGCAAGTAAAACGCCCTTTCTCCAAACATCTGGGCAGTAATGCTTGGGTATCTCCGATGATGGTGTATTCATTAATATATAACTAACCATATATAGAACAAAATGCTACCTTCAATTTGATCCCTCTATGTATTATTATTTTTGCGAGTATTGTTTTTATACTAAATGCACAGTCACATCAAGGACTGGTTCAGGTTTGAGCTGGCTGACCTCTTGTTGTGGATGTACACTTCCTTGGCACTCCTGCTCCAATAGTTGAAATCGTTTGAATCATTTTTTTCTGTTGACATTTTCTAATTGTATGCTCCGGGATAAAGACACATCTGTGACTTTTGCACATGTGGAAATGATTAAACATGGATATCATCACAACCATGGAGAAATACTGTAATCATAATCATGTTTGCGAATCCCTTTTGTCTGGGTGCGTTAATGAAATTGGTCACACCGATTAGTTTTTTTCATACGAGGTCAAATCATGGAAGTGTCAGCGAAAAGGCTAAGACGGGGAATAAACAACACAACATTTGTAATCATTATCACAAACGCTGGCACCTCACGATACTTGGAGACTTAATTTAAGCTCTGCTCCAACACAACTAAAGAAACTACATTATCCAACATATTCCCATGACAGTCACTGCTATGTTAATATACAAGATTTCCACAATGAACAATAAAGGGGGGACTGCCATGACTGGAGTAGACTCTAAGAGACTATGCGGAGACCTCTCGGAGACTATGCGGAGACCTCTCGGAGACCATCCGGAAATCTCTCAGAGACCAGGCGGAGACCTCTCTGAGACAATGCGGAAAGTCTCCATGTGATCTCCGCTGAAATCGAACATGCTCGTTTTCACAAAGACTATCTGAAGACTCGCCTTCTCGAGTCTCTTGCTAGTCTCTAGCTAGCGCCGAACCTGGGGAGACAGAACCTTCTCCATAGCCGCCCCCACACTCTGGAACTCACTGCCCCAACCACTCCGTGCCTGTTCTGACTTCCCCACCTTCAAGAGAGAACTCAAAACCCACCTCTTTAAAAAGGCTTTTAATGTCGAGTAACTGCCCTCTATTTTAATGTGCTAATTTTATGTGTGATTTTATTCTTGTTTTCTGTAAAGCGTCTTTGAGTGTCTTGAAAAGCGCTATACAAATAAAATGTATTATTATTATTATTATAGTCTCCAGGCAAGTGAAATAGGGCCTTATGGCACTGCTGTCCTTGACACATGTAAGTGGAAGAAAATATATATATATTTTTAAACCCATTTGAATATATGCATTAATGTACCATTCATTTTTGTTAATGGTCATTACCATCAGTTTATCTTCATTTTTGCCTTTCAGGCCAAAGGGGCACTAATTCGCCTCATATGGTCAGTTGTCTCTGCATAGCCTAGTTCTTTTTAGTCCATTTCTCTGTTTATTTGTTTATGGGATTGCATGTGTGCGGTCTTCTGCTTTCATCCTCAGGACCAATGTGGTTACAGTGAATTTTATACATTTAACACTGCATTTAACACTGTATTTATATTTGTTATCAAGTCATTGTTGTCATTGTATTGCACAACGTTAAGCAGAAGTGACCCTTTGCCATTACCATACTTTTTGGCAGCTATAACTGTCACCTAATTCTTCTATTAGTTGCAGAGGTAACAAAAGTTTTGAGAAAAAAGAAAAACTCCTGTAGGCAGCTGAGGTTATGTGGGGGCACTCTCTGGCAAACCGTTTTTTTCTACAGAAGGGGTGGACTCTCGTCATGTCTGTTGCTTGCGTCAGAGCCCTTCCACAGTAATTTCATCAGTGTTTTATATGTTGCAACATCAGCCCCAGTTTTGGATGCTATTCACTTTATTGCTATGGAGATGATTGTATTATAAACAGTCAAAGTAAAACTCTATTTAGGCTCAAAAAGATGACTCTAAAATATTTATCAACACCTAAATCTCCAATATCCACTTTAACGTAAGGCATGAGATCAAGTTTAATAATGGTAGCCGTAAAGTATGACATGTATCAAACTGAAAATATGTTTATTAATTTTTTTAATCAATACATTTTCAAAATCATAAATAAATGTCAATATTCAGCTATGACCTCAGACGCTAATCATCACCCTGGACGGATGGATTTACTACAGCATGCTTGGAGTGGTCTGTTGAGTCGGGGCCCAGGGGAAATGCATTTGTGTAATCATTCTTGGCCATGTTTTATGAAGAAACCTTTGTTCTTAGGTCTCAATTACTATCTGGAAATGTTTCCAATTCAAGGCATTGTGAGAATGTTTAGTTTCTACATTTTTTCTTACCTCATTCTCTTTGATGTTTTTATGCTCTCGCAACTCATCAGTAACATCAGTCAAGGTAATCCTTTATCACCTCATCCATTTTAGAGATTTTGGCTTTTGCTTGCCATATTTCTGGAGTAAAAGGCAGGTTGGGAAGTTTCTCGATGCTAAAAGTAGTTTTAATTTCTGACTACCTGATATACCATCAAATATATCCTCATAAATTTTAAATTACATAAGGCCCTTAAAGGTGTCTTTCTCATGTGCAATGAGAAAAGCATGAAACCACGGAAAAACAGGTGGGATAATGCAAAATGATAAAAGAACAAAGTGGGAAGGTTTACATGCTTAAATAAAGCATGTTGTGGTTTCCCTAATCACTGTTGAAGTGTTGTATAGTCCAGTGCACTGCGGCTGCTGCTTAACACGTGGCTTTATGTGAACTGACAGCCCACTGCAGTGCGGACTGTACGGAGACCAGGACTACAATACAATGTGGAATGTTATGCTAACTACATTTGTCACAGAAACTGTAGATTGTGTTATGATCCTTTAACACTGACCCCGATTCACACAGAGTATGCATAATGTGAAACTGGATTATCAGAATGCATTGAGCAACAAGTAAGCGGATACATTACACTTTTACACAGTATATTGTATGGTTCTAATCCACTCTAACAGAGGCCAGCTGTGTGCTACAGCCTTTTCTGTTGCAGAAGAATGGTTTTGTGTGAACATCGCACAAAGGAGATGAGCAAAGGTAAATCAGTAAGCAAAATATAAATGCTTAACATATTTGAACCAATGTTGATGGGATTCTTCATGTGTTTTCTTTGACGTTTTTGAGCAATGTACAATGTAGTGGCAGTCCAGGCCTGTTTGATGGCCTGGGTGAAGAAAGGAAATGGGATATTTCAGGATTTTTGACATAGGGCCTCATTTCCTAGTTGTCCATAGTGTTGTTGATGTCTGGAGAGAGATATATTTTTTAATTCACACAGTCCTTATATTTGAAGAGTTTAGTGGTGCTAGGCTAGTGCATGTCTATGGTAACTTGTAGCCTGCATTAAAAATCTCTTCAGAATCGTAGTCCTCCAGACATTAACATATCTCATTTGCATAAAGTATGTCGCAAGAGAGCTAAACCGTCCTGTGTACCTGTTTCCAAGTTAAACCATTTCACACAGAACATTTTTTTTTCTAGTCCTCTCATGCTGCCACGGAACGTAAAGAATGATATGATGATGAATGATGATATAGTGCCTCATGTAGTTTAGGGGCAGATCTTTTCTCCATTTGGCTACTGTCTCAAAACACACTTAAACACATGTACAGAGACAGACTTCAAGTTTCAATATAATAAAGTGGGGTTCTGTGTTGTATCACCATATTAGGACATCATGTTTGCAAGGCTATTTGCTTCGTACTCATCATTGACCTTGAAGAATAGATTTAATATAGCACACCTGTTAAATTTAATGATAGCAAGCACACGTTACAACAGCCCATCAGAGACCAGTACTCCAGACATCAGTCACATACACAGCCCAATAGAGCTTTATAGTTTGGGAGGAATAAACTGACCAAGATGAAAACCAGCTTGATTGATTGTAATGATGCAACATGTGTGTGATTTGGAAGAGAGTGGTGTGGAAAGCCCCTGAATAAAACAGTCCATTGTGTTGCTGTTGTGATAGAGAAGACTTTGTTTCTACTTCAGCTGGACCCTCTTTTACCCCTTTGGCTCATGTTCATGGGGAAGAAACTGGGGGACAATGGCAACAGTTTATAAGACCCAAACCTTTGTTTCATTGTTGAATGTTTGAACATAACATTGGCCTGTGAATTTGTCTATGCTTACTCTTCAATAAAAGCTCATACTTGCACAAAAGACAATGCTAATGAATGTAAACAGGCCATGGACATGTTTTCACACTCATTTATGCGCAGAAGAATAGAATAGAAGCAAGCTAGTTTAAGAGTTTTGCCCAAGAACTTTGTTTCCGAAATCTGAGGAGATCAGGCATCCCAAGGTGGAATGGGGGCATGCCATCGTGTTGGTTTCAAAACATGTAATGGCTGGCCAAGTTGAACCATGCCAAACCACTTTTGACTTGAGATTTCACTATAGCGTTAGCTATATCAATCATTTTAATGGACAACGCAAGGTTGGAACTGTAATCATTCTTAGAACTGTACACCTCCCTGCAGAGTCCAGTTGGATTAGATTTTTTTAAACAGCTTCTGTCTTTCTAGGAAGTTATTGAGCAACCCTTGGATTTTAATCCTCCATTTCTACATTTCACTCTTGGGACATGAGGCCTGGAGTGTGACAGGCTGCAGTCAGCACTGCGGTGAAATTCTGCCACAATTACAAGAAAACTTGTTTTGTTACCTCACTGTTATTGCAAGGAATTGATAAGGAATTCGAAGGGGGTACTTTGGAAATGAAGGTACTTGCAGGAACATGATCTTGTTGTGTCATGGATTTGTCACGTCGGGATTGAACTAGTGGGCCTATTGTACACCTATCCTCACTGCGTCACTAACCTTTTCAAAATGATTAGTATTATCACAAGACACAGGCCAGACCGTCTGACTAACTACTTCCCTGGAAACATTCAGTTTCTCTGAACAGGAAGCAGATAAACTCCCACGGGAGAAAGATCAGAAAGCTACTGTTAAGGTACGCATGAGTAATCAGATAAAATGTGCCCAAATATTTAAAGAAACATAGAAGTATAACCAAATTGGTATGTCCTACATCAAATCCTGCAAACCTACCGCTAGTCGCTTAAAGAATAAACCAAGGCATGTAGAGGCCCATCTTTTTAGTTTCTCTGCCCCGTAGACTCCGGACAAAACAGTGTAGGGTGAAAGGGGGTGGACAGCGGGGTGAGAAAGTATGTCCTGCGTATGTGGGTAAGGCTTCTAAAAATGACCAAAGCCTTAAACGACCTGTATCCAGTTTCTCAAACCATAACTTTTTAAGATTTAGGATGAAATTGTTAGTTGAGGTCATTCCTAACACATCCTGATGCTTTATGGAAATAAGATAAGCATGTTTTACAATTTTCAGGGGGCAAAGTGGAGCTGTACCTTTCTGATATGGAAACAACTTCACCTAAACTTTACTGTTGATAAAAAATATTTCATAATGGGCTTCCAATGGTATCTTTCCCTCATTCAAATGCCACTCTGCTATGGAGTAGCTATCGGAACTTTACTGACGATGGTAAACGTCTAAAACAGGTAAAGCTATAGGTCATTGGAAGCTTTTCTATTTTAGCTACACAAACCCACAAAACTAATGATTACTGTATGTCCTCACTTGTTTGAATAAAGTTGTTTTTGACCAAAAAAAGAGCCCAAAGCTAAAAGGCGCATATGGAACTGGTCTGAGTTATTCTATGTTTATGTTGCTGAGATTGTTGAAAGCATAAGGCATGAACCGCAAAGCACGAAGCCAAAATATTTTTTCACTATTAG
This sequence comes from Gobius niger, assembly GCF_951799975.1. NCBI lineage: Eukaryota > Metazoa > Chordata > Actinopteri > Gobiiformes > Gobiidae > Gobius > Gobius niger. Next base: position 20,561,325 of record NC_136859.1, read on the forward strand.
CATATATGAGGAAAGCAGACTAATCATTGCGTTAATTTGTAATCCCTTGTACCTTTTTGTGGTTTTCCTGCCTGAATGCAAAAGGATCAAGATTGACGCAAATAAACAATATTGAGTTTGTAGTAACCGCATATCCATATTGCTTAAAGGCCCATGTGTTAGAGTAGTGTTCAAAACATTTAGTTTCGCTCCACGTCTCGACCTCCCAAAGTCAGACCAGTTCGAAGACAGAGAGGGGGCTTTCCATTGCCCCCATTTTTGACGACCCTATAAGGACTTTCATCTGGCTGTGTATCAAAATGCAAGTCAGAAATCAAAGGCATGATGCGAATTACCAGCAGCTGGCTAAATACATTCTTGTCACATTACATGAAACCACAATCTCATTCACTACCTCCGCTACAGTAGTTAGTCAAGTCAGAAGCATCGACCTGCATTCCCCTCACCAGATTCATAAAGTGACTCTGAGCGATGCCGCAGAGGAAGACAGACCTCTGGAACTAAAAGAATTGAACTCTGTGAATATTTGTGGTGAAATTTTAAGACTCTTAAATCCAGAGGGTCTGACCAAAGCCAAGACTGGACCTCTCCAAGTCTAATGACTCACTATATGTGGACATACTCGGGAATATACAGTGAAACGGTCCAGATTTAGAAATACTATATCTTACATTAAATCTGTTGAGAAATAACTAAACAAATGCTGTATTCAAAACAAAACGACACGTGCCGCTTCTGCCCTTTGTCATACTGTATCTGCAATTTTATTTTGGTTCTTTTAGGAGAAAACTATACTGTACTATACTACTATACTACTACGGTTTACTATACTAAACAGTATCCCAGTGAAGAAAAAAAACAACTGTCTTGTGATCAGTGTTGGGCAAGTTACTTTAACATGGTCATTTATTGTATATTAGTAGGTACAGCTTTAAACATGTAATATGTTTGTATTACACATTACTGTTTCAAAAATGTAGCTGAGTTACACTACTTTGAGTTACTTCTGAGTTACTTTGGCAAAATATAAACTGAAGATAGTGATAATGCCACTGTGCAAAAGTGCAGTCAGAGATTTATTTTTCCTTTGCTTTCCCCATGCTATTATATTTTGTTTTAATGACATTAGTTCACGCAACTGCAGATCTTATACACCAGCATCCAACTAGATTTGGTGACTCATTTTATTTGGGGAAGTTTGGCCTTTTTTGTTCCTACATCAATACAAACCATTTAAATGCACTTGTAACTTGAGTTACTTGTATTGTAATGACTAATATATTTTGTTTAAGTCATATGTTTTAATCTTCGTTACTGAAAAAAGTAATATATTTTTGTAACAAGTTACTTTTGTAATACGTTGCCCCCAACACTACTTGTGATTGATTTATCCAAGCTCCCGCCTCACTTACCTTGGCCTAATACTAATACTGGTCTTTGTTGTCATTTCTCCCAACAATATGATGTATCCACCATGTAGGATTTTTATTGATTATTGTAAAGAGCCCATAACGGTCCTGAATAAAGCAGCTATTTAAAAGTAAACAGCTAAACCCAATTGAGACCTACAAATTGCCACTGAAGAGGCACCAAGAGCCCCCTACACCTGCAGCACAGTGGAGGCGTCACAAGAGGAGCTACAGGAAACAAACAAGGGACAAACGAGAAGGTATCCATCCGGCTCATCCCAGAAGATGGTGAAAAACAGCTGTGGGGCGGAGGGAGCTGCGCAGGAGGAAGAGGAAGGAGGAGGCGCTGACCAGTTCAGGACACCACGCTCTGAAGAAGGGACAAACCCAGGAGGCGCTGCACCGTTTCAGAGGAGCATTGAAGGTATTCAGGTTTCCTCCAGGTGCTACGGTTTCCCCGACCTCTAAAAACATGCGGGTCAGGTTGACCCACAGTGGCGGCGTGGCACAGTGGCGGCGGCGTGGCACAGTATTTGTCATTGTACAATGACAAATAAAGCACTTACTTACTTACTTGTCACGGAAAAACAATTTTTAACGGCCTTGAGAACAAATCTTTTTTACTTTTTTTGTCATTGTGAGATCATGTGTAAGCCTACACAACAATGCACAAAGCTACAGTTCATATCAAGGCTTGTCTGTTCCTTTACCGATACCAAATGCTGCAATATTTCGATCTACTGAGCTACAATAAAGCAATAAGTTAATTTAGTCATTGTTTTTCTTGAGTAATTTCTTCTTATATTGCTTTTGGGACTTTGGAAACATACATAAGCTATATTGTATTACATACGTTAATTCGTGGGTGATATTATTTTTCATTATATCTTCAATCATCTCATTCAAGTGTCTCTGTAAAACATCAATAGTGTGACTCAACCGGCCGTTTAGGCTCATCACGACCACCGCCTGTGCTCCACTAAACCACACATAAACACGCATAAACAAGTGTAAATACTTGAAGATAGTACATGAAGAGATCAAGACGGCAGATTGTCAAAAGGGGCTATAAACATGATTACTGTGTCCGGCAAGAGGAAATAGAGTGAATCATGAAGCGTGATTTAAACTCTTAAGGGACCATTTACTGTTTGCTCATGTGCAAAGTGAGTAGTGAGTAAAAGTCATTTGTGCATTTTTTTGTGCAGACTTACTCTTTAGATCTTGATAAATGACCCCATAGTACAGTTTAGGGCGGCGGTTTGGGGGATTTTTAGACAAACCCTTTATGCAGAATAACTTGACAATGATAAATGTGACCCCAAATTTCATTTAATCCAAAAAAAAATAAAAAATTGCAGATTCAGGCCCGTGCTAGTATTTTGATCACAATATATTCTCTCTCTCGGGCAGCGTTTAACTCACTGTGGGATAAATAACGTTTCTCCTGTGAGAGCTGCAGAGGGATGGAGCCTAAATGTTGAAGGAAGTGCCTGAGGCAGTGCGATGTTAAGGAGGAAAAGATTTTGAGGCTGTGGAAGCAAAAGCAGAAAACCATGCCTCAGTCTATCTCTTTTTTTTAAATAATTGACGCCCTTTAGCCACTGGGCGCAGTCACAAGGCGCAACCATGGGAGAACAATTGCACACATGCAAGATGACAGTTTCGTTTGGACCAACGCTGTTCTAGCGCCAAGCGGAAGATTTATCATCATTGTATTCTTTTACCTGTGTGAATGGTCTTTTTCTGCCTTCTATAGCCTGCAATGTATTGATTAGTGTACAAATTTAAAGTGAGTTCTGTAGTAAATGTGCTGTTACTTCAAGCCCTGTGAGCCTAAAATGTTCAGAGTGAGTGCTCCAATGATTGGTCTCCTCTTGAACCACTCACTTTCTAAATCATCAGACAGCCCATTCATCCCCTGCTCTGATCAACTGCAGTCTGGCTCCAAATGCTTGGGTTGGACAGGTCAAAGGAGGTTGTTAAATATATTTTCTATTGTGTAAACCCATGTGTGTACCACTAATGGGAGATCTCATGTTGGCAGGACAAAAAAATCACATTACTGAAAGTGGTTCTTGATACTGAATACAGTTTAGCAGCAAGTTTACATTTACATTTTCGAAGCTTGAGTTCAAGTACCTGTTACTGAGTCTAGAGACTAAAATTGGTTTGATTTTTTTTTAAATTTACATTCATCCATTGACCCTGATGTCTCATTTTAGTCTGTACAGTCAACATAAGTCTTGAAAATTTGGGTGGCGCAGCCATGTGTTCAGAATGAGATTTTGTTGGAGATGAGAAAAAAAAAATCCTTGTTTGAAGTAGCTGAGAGTGCTATATACATGTTCTGTGTCTGTATGACTTACTGTTAACACAACTGTATCAGCTGCATTTTGATGAAGGCTAATGGCTGGTGCAGCGGTTCGTGCTCGTGCTTCACAGCAAGAGGGTCCCAGGTTCGATTCCCACCAGGACGGGCCTTTCTGTGTGGCGTCTGCGTGTTCTCCCCGTGTCTGTGTAAGTTTCCTCTGGGTACTCCGCTTTCCCCTACCACTGAAACATGTACAATAGGTTCCCCTCTGAGACCAGGACTTCCCTGGGAATGAGATTCCTTATCTCAGTGAGACTTTCCTAAAGGATAAATAAAAATAAGAACATTCTCTGAAAATACCCTATACCCTTTTATCACTTTATTTACACTCATTGTTTGTAAACTTTGAACCATTTGTGTCTAAACTCATCTCCAACATTCATAGCATATTTCTAGCATCCCACTTCTTCAGAGTTTATAAACCTGTAAAAATGATGCTAACAACAATTTGCCTGCTTGTTCTTGAAAAATATAATCAATATGATTAAATGTACAGTTTTTTTTCTTTCAAAAATGTCTGCTTTCACAATTCACTTAAGCAGGAAAAAACATGTTAATTCCATCACCTGGAAAAATATCAGGTACAGGGCCTTTAAAAGTCCCTAAAACCTTCTCTACCTTGGTCTTTGTACTGTGATGTTTTGTTTTAGATTATTTTCATTCATGTGTCACTATTATTTGGTATTATTGTTTTTTGCTCTAATTTTAAATCTGCACATGCAGGCTCAAAATATCTAAGATTTGTGGTTAAGATTTCTGTTCTGTCATGATTGTCAACGCTAAAACATATAGTCCATTCTGTAGCGCTTGTATTGCTTTGGCAGCTGAGAATACAGGAAGTATGGATGTAAACCATAGCAGGAAATGTAGGCCAAATCTTAGAGTGAGGTCACCGCTGGTTTTACTCCGTAACAGGGATGAGTGACACAGAGAGGACTCTGTGTCACTTCGGGGGCGGTGATTGGCTGTGGCTGCTGGGGAGCTGTCCTGTGGGTGTCTGGATGGAGGTGTGTTGGTGCCCTGTGTTGGTGCCCTGTGGCTGCAGCCGAGGTGCCGCTCCCGATGCAGACGGCTCCTTGGATGGTGTTTCCTTACCTGGTTTATCTGTACCCAGCCTTACCTCAGCTTTATGTCCATTGCGTCCATTGTTTTACTTTGAGTGTGTGTGGTGAGGGAGAGTGTGAATGCGACAATGTGTTTGTATTTGTGGGAGAACGTGGGTGTGAGAGAATGTTTTTAAATCTTTAAAGCACCTTGTGTTGCATGAAGTGTATGAAAAGCGCTATATAAATAAAAATGTATAGATTGATTGATTGATTGATTGATTGACTCATGCAAGACACTGGAGCTGAACGCATTAAACAAAGCAATAAATATGTGTACTGCATAGGTATCAATTTGTGTAAAGCAGTTATTAATGACATTTGTGAATGTCTTTTTGCAAAGGGTCACGAACAACAAGACAACGTCTTCATCATTAAAAATCCTTATTGTATGGAGGGACCCCCATGTCCCTCCATACAATAAGGTTTTTTAATTGTATAAGTCGGTTGTGCCTCGGACCTCCTTTCTAATAGCTTATGCATATCTGGTGGATTGGAACTCAAACGTGGGCCTCAGTGAGTTGCAAGAAAAATCCCTTAAAAATCCCTTAAAGGGGCTGGAAGCAAGTTCGCCATTTTATACTCACTACTGCCACCTCAGGCCATATGTGTAACTGCACCTTCTATATTAAGCTCGTGCATGACGGCAATTCGGGCCGAAGTGACACATTTTTGAGTGACCCTACAGGATTTTAGAGGCAGTTGTGGTGAACAGGTCTGGGCTCATTCTACACATTAGGACATGGCTGGAACATGTAGGGGGAGGAAAATACTTAATTTTAACATTTTTAAACTCCTTATAGTCCCTTTAACCTTAAAAAAAAATCAAATGTATGGGATGTGATTGGTTTACATTCATTTTCAGACTCAGATTAATTCATTGTATTGTTTGTCTCCCGAGGGAGAACTTTGACGGAGGAGGAGAGTCAGTTGCAAACATAAACACAAACACAAGGACATAAACACATTACAAGTGGCCCGGCTTAACACAGACACAGTCACATTAATTAATTTGATGGAGTGCCGTACAAATACCGCACTCCATCAAATTTTATAGCGGTTGTGTGAACAAACGGGGATCCTGAACCTCTTCCCAGACGGCAGCAGCTCGTACTGACAGTTGAGCACACGAGAAACCTATGATTTTACGAGTCAATGTGGACGGATCAAAAATGTCCTGCAGGGAGGCTGGAGGAGAAGACATCCCCATGATTTTACCAGCCAGATTTACAAGTCTGACAATCTGTGTTTTATATTGTACAGTCCGGTCACCAAACCAACTTACAATTCAGCGCAGTTTCAATACACGCTCTGTAGAAAGTCAACATTATTCCCCGACTAACCCCAAACACTCTTAGCCTCCTCAAAACCGGTGATGTATTTTTGCACATTGTTGTACATGTTCATGCCAGCTCATCTTATCATCCATTTGTTTAGACTATTTTAGTATAATCCCCTATTGACCTAGGGCCCACAGTCATTTCCCTTGTTTTATTTACATTAACTTGTAGATAATATTCGCAGATAATCTTGCAGTCATAGAATCCCTCTAAAACCCCTAATCCAAGCGGTGACCTGCATGAACAACTGTAACTACTGACTGTTATATGTTCAAATCTGTCACGGAGGATTTCCCGTGAGGTGCCGCTTTAACCTACAGCGCTTGAGAGTAATTTGTCTGGACTCCTGGACCTGGTCACGCCTCCACACGCTTCAGACCAAACATCTTAATAATGAGTCTCCCATGACTGCTTCTTTGGACCCTGACGGGAGCATCACCCCGACCTTTGACCCTCTCACAGAAATCAGATGACGTTATTCATACGTGGGTGATGCATATTGTGTTATTGACCTATTTGCCTCCAAAATCTATGTTGGTTTAATGAGTGATTGAATGGTTCAGTGATTCCTTGATGCTTTGACTATGATACACACGTGACCATTTACCATATTGCACAATCAGAATCAAACTCATTGTACTTTAAGGTATTTGGAAATGTAATAACAGGGACTAGTGGTTACTCATTGAAACATGACACTCCAGTCTACTTTATTTACGGACACATGATCCCCAAAGATTGCAAATTACCTGAAAACATCTACACACTAATGCTAGTATTAATAATGTGCGACCAGTTTAACAATATATTGAACTGGAGCTTGGTCGTAACTAGGGATGGGCACCGTTAAACGGTTCCTACTTGAGGCGGTATCGAAAATGTTTAATTCTTTCGGTGCCAACTTCCGGTTCTTTTTCTCTCCAAACGTCAATATATGACCCTCAGCGAGTCTTAAAAAAGCAACATGAACGTGTGCAGGTACTGAGCGGCTTCAGCGCAAATGGAGCCAAGCAAAGATATATTTCATAGATGTAGCCTAACTTATAGCGAAGCAAAGCTATGACTTGCTAAACTTCTGTAATAGAGATGGCAGAGCCGCGGTCTGCGTCAGGACTGAGCAGGACTGAGCCAGGACGTGGACTACACCGGGTAAAACCCAGAGCTAAACAAAATCAGTTATGAACCAGGACTAAACCAGGACTGAATAAGAAACTTGAGCTTTTAGTCAAATTGAAAAGCAAAAGAGAGCAGTGACAACAAGAAAGACGTCTTTACCTATAGGGACAGACCCGGAGGCTGAGCTTACGTTTACAACTTTACAGCAGCTGCAGCGACAGGAATATCAAAGATTGTTTGTTGTTTGTTGAAAGCGAGCGCTCACTCTGTATTAGACATTGTTGGTCCAGTTTTGGTAAATTGTCAGTGGCAGAGTGAGCGCTCACACCATGTAAGGATCTTTGACGTGTGAAGTTGCTTTCGCTTCGTCAAACAGCGCAGTGTGTTTAGAAAAGTTTAGCTGAAAGAAAACCATGTCCTGATGTGGATCTGTCCTGTCTCTGCAGCTTAAGAGGTAATAACGTCCTTTCATTCTTTTTAGTACTGCTTAAGTGGAAATTGTGCTCAAAACACGAAGTCACAGGCGACGCTGCTGCTCCTGTGTAGCTTCTGCTGTGCCGTTTTAGGATTTTTTCCTGAACTATACTTTTAATACACGTTTTTTTTATTGAATTAAAATAACACAGGTATCGAAAAAAGTACCGTTAAGGCACCGGAACCGAAGAGCAGGTATCGTTAAAGTACTTGGTATCGAAAAAAAACGAACGGTACCCATCCCTAGTCGTAACAGTGTTCGGTCTTACCTCAGTCTTGGTGGGTTCATGCTCAAAGCTAATAAATAAAAGATCCGCACAACTTAGTCGCTCCAAAGCTTATTTAATGCTCACCAGATAGTGACGTTTCGGGCCTTAGCCCTTCTTCAGACAATGCTCAAAGCTGACATGAGACAGTGAATCAACCCTGTCCGCTGTGATTAGTAATTAAAGCAGTCATAGGTGGGCTGTAGTCAGTGAGCCGTGGCCCTGAGCAGATAAAACACGCCCCTCTCTCTGGGACACAGGTCACTGACTCTGACCTCTCACTCTGGAAATGTGCCACAGAAAAAGTCAAGATAAAGAAAATGTTCCCGAATAAGTTGTCAGGAAAAGCTGTTTTTTAAACTTTAAATTACTTAGTCTGAATCCTTATGATAACAGTAGCATCCTTTTCCAAATGACATCATAGTAAATTAGCTGCACTGATAAGTAGTAGGGAGTTGAGATAAAACATTCAGTATCCTTTGGCTATAGAGATATTAAAATATTTCACACAAGAAATTCTGATTGCCTATTTCTTCACAGATATTAAGAGTTTTCTGAGCATGCACATCTACCCCCTCACAGCTGTGAGTTTAAGCTTCACCCATGAAATTTTACAAAGCTCTCACTTTGTTGTGACAGCGACAGGAACCACATGCAGATGACGGAGACTTCTCTCAACAGGACAAGACCCGACTACAAAATTTGACTTGCACATCCTTTGAGGTGAACAGAAATGGAAGTTTTGGCCTGTGTCTTAAATGTTGACAGTGTGTCGGCTCAAAGGAAGCACCTGCCCTGTGTCTATGTGAGCCTGGGGGGGGGGCTACAACAGCTCTTTGAACTCGAGTGGAAACTCACACATAGACACATACAAAGCCCATCTCAACACTCACTCAGAGTGTGTGTGTGTTGGTTTACGACCAGTGAAAGAAGTCATCAAAGTACAGTGTTTGGGCTGCGCCACTCGGCACCGATAGGACCACACAAAGCACAGCCACTTCTTTAAGCTCCTTTACTATTTTCTTAAAACTAAAGCCTTTCCATCAGAATGTATCAAATGACAGAATGATAACAACATGCGTATAAATTCCAGCATGTGAAGAATTGAGATGTGCAAAGAGGTTTGTGAGATCGAGAAACATGCTTAAATTAAACTCACTACAGAATCAATGACTCTGATAGCTTTAATTCAAAAACTATGTACGCAACAATACTACATATATTAGCAAGTGTCAATGAACGACAAGATCTGCTGATTCTAAGCTAAGTTGCCTTTAGAACCATGCTTTTGGAAACCACTGATCCCCCTTTTCCATCTTGTAATTTTCCTCTATCATTGTTCTGCTCAGTAGTAACCACCTGCTTCAGTCTCAGATGGTCTCTCGTCTTTATGAGCTCCTCTCAGCTCTGGGTCACTGGGTCAGGCCTCTACGCTGCACGAGCCATAAACACTTCCTCCCCATTTGTCTCCAGCAACAAAACAAAACAAAACATCTCTCAATGCTTCTGTGATAAATGATGAAGAAGTGCTCATTTTACTTACTTACTGTACTTACTAAACAAACAAAGAAACAACCTTGCGATAGCTCAGCAACAGTGTGATGTGAGTGAAATCCTAAACACCCACATGAGCCCCTCCAAACCTACTTAATGAGCTGATAGTCAACCTTTTGCTCCTTACAGCATTGCCTTCCAATAGATTGTGGATCAAAAGTAAACCAATATTCAACAAATCTCTCGTTCCAAGCACTTCTTCTGCTTCAACATGCCAACAGACACACACACATCCTCCCTGAGAATCACCACGGCATGCAAATTTATTATTAATTGACTTATAGGAGGATATACTTCCAGTGCACTATTTATTAAACTTTGGAAGCCTCATAGCCAGCTACTCCCATTGGAAAAATATAGAAATCGCTGCTGGAAGGCAGATAACTTGCAGTGCGGAGAAGGACAATTTGGTTCAAATTAGAGAAATGATTCAACAATAAATAATGAATGAAATCTTTGGGTAGCTTCACTCTTGACCCGGTAGAGGCACAAAGCCACACACACAGACTAAACCTCTTCATACATTCTGGGGATTCCACATAAAGTGTCCTCTGCAAATCATTTGGCTACCGTTGGCCCCTAAAAGCTCAGTAGTGAGCTGCCATCTACCGATTCGTCCTTTAAAGGTATAAGCAGACCAGACGAGCAGCTGGACCCTCTGCCCAAGATCAGGGTTTTCCATGATCTCAACAGGTTTTTCCAGGATACGTCTGCAGCCAGCGCCATTACGTACAGCGCCTCATGTCAGCCTCACACTTAACACAAGTTCACTTTCCACCATCCTCTTTACTCCTCCATTATCCTGTCAGTACATGGTTTGGATTTAGACAATGTGTTTGTACAGTACCCATTCGCAATTGTCGCACTGGCTTTTGATCAGGTAGTTATATTGGCCAATACTTTCATTTTATCATTTCATCATTTATCATAAGCATTCTGACTATATGCATGTGGATCCAGTGGCCCGGAGGGAATTGAACCAGTGACAGTCTGGTTAACGACTAATGAACTAAACTCCAAAGACTTGACAGTTCATACAGCTCTGCTATACCATTTTAAGTTCCCATAGAAACATAACTCTGACCGTCGACTTCCAGCTCACCGTGGCCGTATCACATTTTATTGGCCTGACCAGAGGATCTACGGCGCTTGCTTTCTGCGCCTTGGGTTACATCACTTCCACTGGATTGAGAAACGGCATTACTGCAGTATCCTTAGTATCCTTCAGAGAGCCGTTTATGTGCAAAAGGAGTGGCAACTGGCCTAACTACACACTCACCTATCATAATTATTTTCTGATTTCTATTTTGTGAGGGCTTCAGGCCTAGATTAAGGCTCGAACTACATGTCCATCAATAGCTTTTAAGTGAAAATGAAAACAATAAATTTGAGCACAAGAAAAGGTTATTTTTAAACTTTGAATGGCGTCCGACCTGCCTTGACCTTTTTAGATTGTTGTATTATAACAAACCTGCTCTCGGTCACGTGCGTAACTAAGGCGCCCACTGGACAAATATTGTGAAGTAATAATGCTGTAATCAGAGGGAAGAAGTTAACTCAAGGTTATGTAAACCACTCAGCAGCACTGTAGACAGTAATAACAGTCAGACCAACAGTGACGTGACACTGGGCTTTCCACTAATGACCAAATTAGGATTGAACTCAACCCAAGACACATTGTTTTGAATTTCTTAAAATTATAATAATCCAGTCACATGTGGCCGTGAACAAGTGTGTCTTACCTTATTTGGGGTGACAGTGGCGCAGATAGTAGAGCGGGTCGTCTCCCTGACAGGAGGGTTGGCGGTTCAAATCCTGCAGGCACACACTTTTGTTGTGTCCTCAGGCAAGACACTTTGCACCCAGTGTCTGCATGCACTGATGTATGAATGAGAATGTGAATGGGTGAACGGTTCCTTGATGTAAAACGCTTTGAGTGCCTAAAGCAGGTATGGCATGAAGAAGAAGAAGATCTTTATTTATATAGCGCCGTTCACAGACATAGTCACAAAGCGCTTTACATGAGACAATTGTGCAATTGTGTGATTGGGGGGGAGGTCTTTCATCTCCCCCTGGTGTCTCTGGCCAGAAAACCATACTTGCAGCATTCCTGCACCGGGTCAGAGCCACCAACACACACTAATGGAATCATGAAGATAAGCTAACAGGCTAACGGGCAAAGCTATCTTAAGGCTAGCACCACATAAACAGTATACAGCCAAGTTTGAGCGAAAAAAATGATTTCCATTGTGTAATTGGATGTACAATATCCCTCTTTCCCTTTGTCTTTTCCGTCAGCGTAACATTTACTCTCACGGACAATTAATGTGTAAATAAACGTGCTACGACACCTGCAGTGGTGCTTTTGGCCTCTGGGGGCAACATACACAAGTAAATTACGGCGATGTCAATGCATTTAAAAAGGGGCTCAGCGTTATAGAACGAATTAAGTGAATAAAATAACAAAGTTTCTGAACAATAAGCAATTGACAGAACTGTAAAACACTCCTCCAAGCCTCATGCTGTTACTGCCTTAAGACGATTTCATGATTAAAGCTGCCCCATCCCGATAAATGAGAATGACTGCAGTTTAAATTGCAATTTGATTAAAATTAGCTTAATTGCACAGCCTTACTTTTATGGGATGTTTATTATAATCTGTGTTTAAGATATCTAATCTAACAAAAGACTAGATAGGATCTGTGTACTGTGCTTGCAACCAGGACAAAAAATAGTTGACCTCTCTTTTAACATAACAACAACCATCAGCATACATCTACACTACACTGTTCTTGTTTTGCTGCAGTGACGGAGCAGAGAGGAGCATTGCTGACCTTAGATCTTCTGACCCTGCCACGCCTCAGTCTGCAGCTGAGAGCTCACGCCCGCTCAACAGGAACGAGGCTGCTATAATCACTCCACATTGTTACACTGTTTAGACTATTCTTAATATCGAAACCGCAAATTGCTGAAATCTCTCCTTAGCCTCGCAGGAAAGTGGTCTCAGACACTTCTTACGTTAACCAGACGTCAGTGGCTCGGCGGTGTCAGGAGGTGAGATCATTTGGGAAACTTACTCCACAACTAAAACTGAGCAGACATAAACATGAGAAACAGGGAGCGTTTGTGAAAGGTAACAGACAACGCCAAACACCAAAAAAAAACACCAAAACAAATCCATGGGTTACAAATCTGACAAATGTGGTGCTTCGAAGAAAATCCCCCTTTGAACAAAAATGTGCCACTTTATTTTTTAAATCTGTCTGTGTTTCATTATTTCATCTGTTGTGTTTCCTTGACAGATCAAGCACATGGTTTTACACAGAGTCAAACAGTTTCAGAATTGGTGCAATGAAATACAATTATGTGGTGTTTCTTTATGAGTTATTAGGCAACTATTGCAGCTCACAGAATCGATTTTCTTGGAAATGATGTTGCTACACCGGCTACTATTTTTTCTCAAAACCATAACAACAGTATATTTGTAAACGCAATGTAGTTTCCAAACGTCCAAAGGATTTCCTGCACTGGGGACCATCTCCTGATTTTGATCTATCGGCTCTTGATAAGAATGACCAGACTGGAGATTTTTTGTTTTAGTCACAGGGGAACCCAAAGTGCCTTTACATAGACACAGAACATGCAAACACCAAACTATGGACCCTCTTGCTGTGAGAGCTCTAACAGCTCCGCCATGTGCTGCCAGGTTCACCATCTTTCCAAGCCTTGTTGTGGTGACAAATTGCAGGACTTAAAATATGCATCCAGTAGCAAGAAAACATTAATTGCTACAAGAAAAGCTCTTTAAGCATAGTTGGAGTCTTGGGGCTTGGAGTTTAACGCAGATAATTCTTTCAATGTTTTAATCATGTCTATACGACCAGTGGGACCAAATGTGATTGTAGCGTTTTGCGTCATTACAAAACATGCTCTGTCCTTAGTTAGCACCACACGACAACTCACTCAGATGTTTTCTTTAGCTTAATTGGCTGGATGTAGGTATGATGACTTCACTAACCTTAGGTGGATTTTACACACAAAGGGTGGGAATGTTATTGATTATCACCATGGGAACAACTTAATTGGAAAGACCGTGGGTCAAAATCTAAATTTATGTATGTGTTTTATTGCAGTGCAGAAGTCGGTGAACTGCGTTCACATAGGCTGCACGGATCCAGATGTGAAGACATGTTTGTTGGTGACACCCTTCATAAATCACGCAAGTCTTAGTAATGAACACATCGAGGAAACAGAAAAACATACACAAGAAAATGGGGAAACAGCAATCAGAAAATATGAAAGCTGAAGTCACTTAGTCACTTATCAAAGATAACAACAGATCTCAAAGATGCTTCACTATCTATTCTGAAAAATCGTCGAGCCTTTTCTTTGTCTCAGTTTGAAAACAGAAAAAAACATATAATGCCTCTTTACATCAGTCAATGTGAGAGAAGAATTCATACAGTTTTCAGAAGAATCCATGGAAAATGTAGGGCATTTCTGTGGATCACAACCTCCATTTTAGAGTATTACCAAACACCACTAAGTTCGGTCATGGTTATTACACGAACAGGATGTCAAGGCTTTTACAAAATAACAAAATCTAAGTTTGCCTCACAGGATCTTTGCCCAGCATCCATGTGTTTCTCATGTGGCAATTTCCACAGGCTACATCTGCAGTAAGTCCTCGTTTGGTTTAAAGGCTGAAGTGAACATGTTCCAAGAAGGTTGTGTGATATCAGATAATACTGAGGGGATTAGCCAGTTCGGTGGGGCATGTGGCGGTCACTTGACTTTCAGAAAGATACTACATAGAGGGGAAAAAAAGGGTTTTAAGCTTTTTGTTATAACTCATTGTACATAAGAAACCTCTATTTAACTGTTTGCACATTTCCTGTCTATTTTGCACACCCTGAGAGTTTTTCTTCAGAGCCGACTCTAACAAGCGAATTTCTCCTTTGTGAGATTAATAAGGGATTATTTTATCTTATTTTACGCTTTAAACAAAGGAAAGCAAATGGTAAAGTAAAGTACACGATAAATCAATGTGTGCTTTGTGTTTGAGCCATTAGAAGTTGCTTTTAATTGGATGTGCACATAGCCCCATGTGTAATACAGAGGGCAGGAGAGGTGACAGTACTTCCTATTCCCACCAGCCCCCCACATGAACATTAGATTTCTCAATGTCTCAATGTTTGGGCAAGCCCTTAATCCCCCACAGCCTAATAGCACACACACAGACAGGCCTGTCACCGTGATGCATCTCCCATGGGACTGCTGTATCTTGTCTGGGTGTTCTGGTCTCTCTGAGTCACAAAGGCCCTGTGACGACAGCTGACGTGAGCCTGACAATGGACGACGTGTATGCAGGAGGTTGCTCAAATACCCCTCCCTGTGTGGTGCAGGGCGGGTTGACAAAGAGGAACTTTTAAATTAACTTGAGGGAACCTGGAAGCTTATGAGACATTTATTTTTAAAGTCATTAAGAAGGGTGGGGCATAATAAGGTTTAACTTCTTCCCAGTCCCTTTGTGCATATTTACCATTATAAATGTTTGATAGAATTGCTTTTGGATGCACAACTTGAAATATTCCTGCACAATAGCAAGTGTACAGTAAACTTCCCAATTTACAAGGTACTTCTGGTGTATAAGTGGACGCAGATATCCAGTACTATTGAGCCACATTCTTATTCTCTGGAGTATTTTTGATCCACTCTATGGAGAAGCCAGTGCAAACTGTTGTTATGTCCCTAAGTAACATACTCCGCCCATAAGGTTGGAAAAGTCGAATCTACCAGCTTTTTAACAGTTCTGCTTGTAAAAGGGCAACCACTTGGGCAAACCTAGATCAGCATTACCTTTAAACCCTGGACTTTTAGAGGCAGATTATTTGAAAGACTTTGTTGGCCAGACTCTAAGGGTGAGGTTTTAGGGAGTGTCTTCCAAATTCACTGCCTCAGTGTGACTTGAAGTGAACAAAATATCATCATGTTCGATGATTATTGAGTTGACATGGCATTACACAACTATATTTTCTTCCAACTTCAGGTTTTAATACCATTATTTTCACATATATTTGTGCCAGCTGAGGGGCACATTGGCAAACTCACTGCACATGATCTGATATTCTGTCTCACCACTCTCAGTATTTTGTCATCCATTGTGCACAAGTTGTTCTCGCCAAATGTAAGTGGCTCTTACTCAGTTGTTGGCATTAGGTGTTTTGAAGCGACCCAACAATATTGCAACACAAAGCGTTCTGTAATACTCGCCTGGGATCGTGAGACAAAGTTGCTGCTTTCTGGGAAATGGACAAAATCATTTTGATGAGGTGAACGGGATGTTGATGATGATGGTGATGATGATGGTGATGGTGATGGTGATGATGATGATGATGATGATGGTGATGATGATGATGAGGATGATGATGATGATGATACCTGCTTGATCTTGTACAGGGATACACTGCTTACTTTTTTTCTTCTTTTTAGTAATTTGAGGTAGAAAACAGTTTTTGGCAAGACTGCGGTATCTGGAATGCTTATTGATTGGATGAATGAACGAGACAAATAACTACTGGGTGTGACATGAGTCAGTCACAAATGCACCTCATCAGACATTTGTCCACATGCTTCCATTTACGTGGACTGAGCCCCGGCTGCGCAAATGCTAAAGACAGGATCTCACCAAAACCTGACGTCACACATTATCCTACATGGTTTTGAGTTCCCAGCAATGAACAATCCAATCCATATTTCCTCCAAATTATTATATATTGAATACACATTTGCATATATTGTTTGCATGCGAGGCTGGTTTCTTATTGCCCAATAATATAATAAAAATTAAAAAATAATATTTGACTGGGTTAATAAACCGTATGACAAATGTTTCATGATGGAAACTTTAAACTTTAGTCTTGAATGAATGGATCCTCAAAGGCCTCAGCTGGAAAGTGTCAAGTGTGTGAATCAACTGGTCTTGTCCCAAAAGCATCATAATTTTGTCACTATTTGTCCACACAATTCCATAATAACTGAATTTGGCTTGTGGACTTTTTCAAGCAGTCAAACAAATCTGGATTTGTCTAACACAGCATCAAACACAGATTTTGACTATGGCCCAAGAATGATTAGCAACACTTGAAACTCACAGGATGTTTGAAGTGTCTTTGAATATACACTTGCCTTGTGAGCTCATTTTCTTTTGAAAGCACTTCCTCAACTGGCCTGTCAGCTGCTTCACTGCAGAAAAGCTACCAAATAAGAAAAGTGAGAGTGAGTCTCCAACATGGAGTTAAGGTTGTTGATTCTTCCCGCTTAAATGACAGAACATCCGACCTGTAACCAAACTGAGAACGATGTAAGTTTTTAGAAAAATCAATCAATCAATCAATCAAATAAAAAAGTTCATTATAAAACCAACAGTCTAAAATGCAAGACTGTCTTCTACACATAGACAGAGTCCCAGCTCCAACAATTTGCTTAATGTCTCTCACCACTCTTCACCCCCTTTCACTCTATGATGTCCTGTCTAATAAAGCCAAAATAAATAAATAAATAAGGGCATGTTGCATCTCATTTACCATTTGAAATTCTGTGTATTACATTACTGTGACAGAAAGCTGGATGAAATTTTAATTTTTTTGTGCAAATATATACATGTTGCACCCAACGATGTTTGACGCTCCAGCAATGTCCTAATCATAGACTGTAAAAAATAATGGTCTTCTGCTCACTTCTCCCCGTTTACCATAATGACCACGGTCGAGGGGGAATTCATGGAGGATTTACAGACTCCCCCTCCCCAGCTCTGACGATTATGTTCCTAAAAAGGACATACAGGCGGGATCTTCACCGTAGACTCGGCCCTTGCGTGACGTGTAGCTCGCGCTGCTCCAATGCTAACAGTCCGACCCTCATTAAGTACGAGATTTTTAATTGTTAATTGCTTTCTAAAGGTCCAATTGTACTGTTTTAAAGCCATACCATGTAGAATGTTTTCCCAATAAATAAAATTGAAATACATGCATTTATTATATGACAGATATTTTCATGATTGACAAATACTTCATAAATGTACAAACAAACATGAGCCTTTGCTGAGCGGCTCAGCTCTTATAAGACCTGACTGTAACTTTACTGGGTACGCCTCCAGCTCGTCTCCATGGAGATGCTCACGAAAAGCAGCAGAATTTTGTCCTCATCCAAATCCATTCTTTGATCACCCACTGCAGTAAAAGCATTTTTATTGGGAGCATGTTTTGCACTGATGGCAACAGTATAGTCCACAATGTTACACAGTGTACCTTTGAAGAAAAAAAATATATTCATAATAATATCACAATGAGAATACAGAATACTTGATTCAAACACGTGTCTTCTCAGGGTCCCAGTGCTTCATTGTGAACATCTGGGTTCAATTTCACACTTCAAAAACATCAGGAACAGCACAAGCAGTGTTGGCCGGTGCTGTGTGAATGTGGTGTTTGTCCTATTGGAGGTTGGAGATTTAATTATCTCCTGCTTATATTGTTAGACTTCCCCCCAGCAATGCCACGGACAATAGCTGGCACTGGCGGTCTCTCTGAGTAGGGGGCACACAGGGACTGGTTGAACTGTGGCTAGTGTGTACAGAGCTGATTTTGTCATTTGACAATGAACCTCTCACAATTGGCAGAAACATTTGTACTCAGGCATTTCTAAGTTTGCAAAAAGGAAGTTAGGCTTGCGACCAATGATAAAAATGATAGAATATGAAGACCAGGTCGCTTTTCATTTTGAATGTACAAAAGACAAGAGAGCAGATATTTGTTTGCAAAGTTAGAAAGACAAGTACATTAAACTTTCTGAAATGCATTAGTTACTTGGACATACCTGAAAAATTACTATTTTTTATTCTACAATGTTGGTATTTCTGTTTTTTCGTTTTGTTGCAATGCCAACGGCTATAAGTGATGGAAGCCCCAATAGCACAATGACCTGTTCCTGGGAATTTGGGCAACTGGCGCCATTATAATCTTTAAACTCCAGTACAGTGGTACATTTAGTAAAGCTGTATTTTGCTGAACTGCCTGGAGCAAATACCCGAGATAAGTCCTAGCATATGAAGCTAATGCTAGGTCATGAGACTATTTACTTTGAGATCAACCTTTACCATAAATTCACTTTGATCACAGGTTGGGTGATCCTCATAATTCCTTTTAATATTATTCCTATCTATACTATTATTGGAGGCTTCTCTGCATTCCTCTGTCTTGGAGATAGTTTTCCGAATATCATCCATGGCCCGTCTTTATTGCTTTTTGGTCATTCTCTGTCTCTGTAATGACTCTTTAAAGTTTACATCCTTGTTGTAATCAGCTGAGTGGCTCAAGTGGGAAATCCTCCTGAAATTGCTACAGGAACCACTCAAATAACTAATCTTTTAGTTAGAGGGAGATGTGTAGTGCTGAAGACAGGTGGACCACACTGAGTTCACCAAGTGAGGATCACACGCTGATTGTAGGTCGTCCAAGACATGGTCTCTGAGGACATAAGCTGGACCAACAGGGAAGAGACTAAGACTAAGACTAAAACCCCAGATCAGGTCAATGGCAATGGGTGCTTGTGAACATGGGTGTAAGTTTGCATGGGACCATGGGACATGTCCCCTCCAATACTTCACGATCACCAAGTTGTCCCGACTCCCCACAAACTTCATGTGGAGTGTACGATCTTTCACAAAGACTTAACTCAGATGTGGGTACTTTAGGTTTGGAGAGAGGACGATCGTCTTCACAACACTTTTTGTTTCGTGTTGCTTGAGCAAATATTCGTGGAGATTTTTCTTTGCAAAAGGTTCATAATGTCTTTTTAGTTTAAAGATTGTTCTTTTAGCAAGACAGAAGGTTTAGTTTACCTGCTTTACTAGTTTCGATCACTTCCTGTGATCCTCCTCAGAAGCGTCACCTGGTAGTGAAAGTGAATCCATCGAGATCAGGAAATGTGCACCAACATCTATGAACCGAGATGACGGATCGTGCACCTTATCCCACACCTGGGACGCCGTCCTGGAGAAGGCGTCAGTCATGGGGGCAAAGCTTTCCCTACTGACTGATAAATCCATAGCTGCTGACGACAAGTCACTTTCATAGTCCCACCAGCGTGTTATTTTCAGTTTTTATTTTGCCAAAAGTAACTCAGAAGTAACTCAAAGTAGTGTAACTCAGCTCCATTTTTGAAACAGCAATATGTAAAACAAACATACTACATTTTTAAAGCTCTAATCACTAATATAGAATATATTTAAATTAATAAATTTTCCCAACACGGTCAGGTGGCTACGAACAGACAATAATGTGAGCAGATTAAGAAATATAAAGTCCTTTATCAGATAAAATACTAGTGCATGTCTCTCACTATCACTTGCCAAGAGTGTCATGTTGTCTTTGTCTCTATTTCTTCGTATAGATAAGAGTGAAACACCGCCATGTTGTGAGCCAATCCCTCCAGTATTCAACTGTTCACCTTGAAGGACCCAATCAAGCTGCATTTGGGTCAAACTTTGTCCCAAAACCAGCTGTCGAGCACACACAATGTTACAGCACTTTCCAGGCCGGGAGCCCCACATAATTTATTCTGTGCATGAAAACCATTTTCATCTTTAGAGCAGAGGAAGCAATCACAAAGCAAATTGCAGCTGAAAAAGGGGGAAAAAAAGAAAAGAAAAAAAAGGCAGGATCATATGGATTGGACCTTTTGTCATTATGGGTGTAGGAGGTAGGATGAAGCCTGTTTAAGGTTAAGACGTAGCATTTTAACATTTTACTTGTCAGATTAGTTAATGACATCACTGGGTGGGTGGGCAGTGGAGAGAGGTATTACTTGGAAACATTTAAAGAAATTCACGGAAAAAGTCATGACATTTTGGATTTGGGGTAATTGGGCGTAATTATAGTATTAGTAATCATTTGCGAAACTCTTTAATGTTTAAGACCTTGTTGTGATTCTTGTAACACACCCAGTTCTGTTTACAGCTCAACAAACTCCAAAGACGAATGCGCTCCTCAGTGATACTCGTGTGACTATGCGCTCTGTGACCGTCGAGTGTGTAGAAGAAAAACTTGTGCTGATTATGAGCAACAACCACATGCAATAAACCACTGAGGTGTCAACAAATGTGGCCTCTTTTCCCGGTTAACTGAATCGGTGAAACATAATGAACAGATGAATATGCGCCGTCTTCTCCCGGATCAATGAGTGGATGGAGTGAGGTCAACAGAGGGGCCGCTGCTTCACGCTGTGTCCGCCAAAGGTCACGTTGTATCAGGCCATGAGAGTGCAAGAGGTTAATGACTTTGGAATTGGATCTTTATTCACAGTGACTCCATTTGCAACGCATCCATCATCGGACATTTGGGACGTATAGGGTATGGTGTCGAGAGTAGGCAGGATTCAGGGCAGAATAAGAAGAGGGCGATTAAGTCTGAGAAAAGATGATTTTGTGGTTCTATAAATGCACCAGAAAGCAACGACTCAACATTTAAAGTGACCAGTACATTCATATGCAAGCTCATGCAAGACACTTGAGAAAACCAGGTGAGAGAGAATAACAAAATATAGATGGGAAATTGATTTTCTTGAGTCAGTTTTGACACAACTACACGCACACTTAAACAACTGCAGGGATTAAATTGAAAAGTGTGGGGGGTGGGTGGGACATAAATACAAAAGGCAATAGTTTGAGCCCTTTAATTCGAGAAACTTTTGAGTAAAATGCAACAATTCTAGGATCTGGATGACAGACGATAGAATATGAACTTATGCAGCCCACATTTCACACGTAAGCTTTTGAAGTCATGGGTCTAAGTGATCAATTACACCTTTCAGCAGTAGTCCATCTTTACAAATGTTCTTCCTCACTTGCAACAAATCGTCTGGGGTTATATAATGCCTGTGTTAGACTAATATAGGTTTAGGGCAACATTACCTTTTACTAACCTACAGCTGTCATACAAAATCTCTAAATAACACACTGAGGTGTGATGAAAAGGGAAATCAAAAGTCAAAGGGAGGATCTGTATCATGAATGACACCGTGAAAGGTGCATGGAGAGATGGCATTTCAGGGTTAAATTAAGTTTCTCTAAGGGTCAGACAAAGGTCAAGAGTTTAGCTTAGGTCTCTCCATGCTTAATGCTTCACCGCAAAGGCAACACAGGTTAACATAATGGGGCTGATTTACTAAGCCAGGTGCTAAAATGCAGTTGTTGTAGTTGGAATTAGTAAGTGCTATTTTGTGGCTGTGTTACACCTGATTTACTATAAGGAACTGTGGGTATTTTTAGTGCTGCACACCTGAAAATATTATGAAAAAGTTATGATGGATAAATGAAAGTTACGATGGATAAATTGTACTGATTTTCCTCCTTACAGCCGTGATAAATATGACAGCACCTGCTAAACAATATAATTTGCATTGCGCATTTTGGCAAAATTGTCCCGTTTTGCATATTGATTGGGTCCCATTCGCTGAATGGGATTGAATTGGCAATATTAAAGGTGCATCTTTTTATGTGGAATAAAAAACCTTGAGATGAATGCGTATTTGACCTTTGACCCAGCCGCTGTAGGTGAACATGGGTGGCCTTCATGATGCTCCAGGATCATTTGAAGAAGACCTACCAGAAACACTGGCCGCTTCTGAATTCCTCCAATAATAGCTCCTACGTCCTCATCCTAGCTCCAATCCCCTTGTCATGTGACAAGGTCAACCGTTAGATCCCTGTGCAGTTAGGAATTACAGATTCAGCTGTGTTTGTACAAACCGACTGTCCTCATCCAGTGGCGGAAACAACAGAGGAAGTGACATCACCAACAGCTGTTTAATAAAAGCAATATTCCCCATATAGTATTGGACTTCAAAAAACACTCCTACTTCTGGCCACTGACTTTAATGACTCAAACATGAACCACAACAACGCTATGAAACCACACAGAAATAGGAGGTATGAGAGGAAGCATTGAGGCTCCATTTCTTGCCTGTTTCCTCACTGACAGCACTATTTGGACGCTTCTTATCATGGCGGACACTGACACTCATCTGGTTGAGCATAGACCTCTTTTGCTCGATTTGGAAGCAGCCACTAAAAAACAATAAATCCTGGGGCATTATAAAGGCTTCTGTGATGAAAAGTAAAAGTGCCATGCCAAACACCCATGCAGCCACTGGATCACAAAGGTACGCACTGATGCACCTTTGAGAAAGACACAAAGATATATATGAGTAACTCTGTGTTTTAATGCAGTGGTTCTCAACCTTTTGGAGCAGCGACCGCCATTATAACAGTTAACTGTGATCGTGACCCCAGCCTGGGTCACACCGTGGGAAAGACAGGGACATTAGACGATATAATAAAAAAAACAAAAACATTGGCATAGCTAAACATGGCTATAATAATGTCCCACAGAGATTCAAAATCTATGTTTAGGTAAGTACCAGCTCCAAGGAACCCTATGTTGTACCTGTTTTTGATGTCAGAAGAAACCAGGTTACTCAAAGAAAACCATATGGGAAATCCACTTTCTCCACTGTACTATAGACGACACAGAAAGGCTCCATTCAGTCTGGAATCTAAACCTTGTTGAAAGGCCAGAGCACAATCCGCCTGCAGGATATCACAAAATTGTGATTCCTGTAAAACTATTATCTGCTATTATACAGTATATAACTTTAAATATAACTATATAACTCTAGAGATGCAATAAAGACAGTATAAGAGACATCCAAAAGCACCTTGAATTTTCTTCGTTCAATTTTCTCCACAGTTGCACACAGTACAGTTGCATCAGCCCTGGAGCAAAGGTACCATGGTTAGCAAAACCATAAAAAGATGATTATTGCCCTTGTGGTCTTTGTTTTGATTTTCTCTAATCCGCAGCAGAGGGAGTCCATATAGTTTCACATGGTGGTGTCAGAAGGAGGAAAAAACAAACTGCACACCACAACACTGGCCCTTGGATACACTGTCACACATTTTAGGTATAAGTGCACATGGTTTCTATTTCCTTTCCCCCATAGCTGGCCACATTTCTGACTTTAACCAATTTCCCATGCTTATCTCAAACCAGTAACTTAGTGTCACTCAGTCCCTCAAAGTTCAAGGCACTCACTTTAACATGTTATGTTGTTATGGCTGTTATTGCACTAAGAGAGTGCCACAAGGTCAAGCAACCTGCACTACTGCTTCAATTTACACTTACATATCACAACCATTCAGGGCTAGATACAGTATATATTTTGAATTTACGTCAGTGATGTAAACCATCTTTGGTACTAGTTTGTTGCAAGGTTCACCCATAGGTCCTGAGGTTTGATTAATTTGATTCAATCTGGTTTTACTCTTGTTTTTACCTTAATAATAACGAGTAGGGCAACGTGATGGGCAGTTAGTGCTCTTACTTCTCCGCAAGTAGGTCCCGGGTATGAGTCCCTGTGTGCCGTTTGCAGGCTCTCCCCGCGCTTGCTTTGGTTTCCTCCGGGTGCTCTGGTTTCCCCTTCCACAAAAAATATGTACAGTAGGATACTATTGGGGACCAGGACTCCCCTGAAAAAGAGATTCTTAATCTCAGTGGGACTATCCTGGCTAAATATAAGTCAAATAAAAACAAAAAGTGACAAATTATTATAATTGTTTGTTATAATTGGTTTTAAGTCCTTTTTTGAATGCGTCCACCGTCTGTGGGGCCCTGAGGTGATCTGGGAGGGCGTTCCACAGGCAGGGAGCAGCGAAAGGCCCTGTCGCCCATAGTTTTGAGCCGTGTCCTGGGCATGACCAGACGGTGCTGTTGGCCTGACCGGGTCCTGGTTGAGGTGTGTGGTGTGAGCAGTTCGGTGAGGTAAGTGGGGGCCACACCGTGCAGACAGTGATGGGTGTGGGGAGCCAGTGCAGTGTACGGAGGATGGGGGTGATGTGCTCGTGTTTTCGCACCCGCATCAGGATTCTAGCAGCACTGTTTTGAACATACTGGAGCTGTTCATTTTGCATGTTTTATTTATTCTTCACTTAACCAGGCATGTCAAATGTGAATTCTCATTTGCAAGGACACAGAACAAGAACATATGGTACAAAAGAGAATTCTAACCATTCTTTAACAATGACAATGATTATGCATACTATATAATACATACAGAATTAACAATTGAAAGCGAGGTTCTTAACTCAACCTTCTCTCTGAGTGGAACCTTGAACAATTGCCTTCACTTTATCACAGTGGCATCCTTAAGTACACCGTTTATCCTCCCCTCTTCTCACACACTCCCTGGTAAAACACTTGTCACACCGATGTTGCCTCATATAGTACAAGAGTAAGTCGGTGTGTGGCACCACAGAGCGAGCCCCTACACTGCTGTCACTCCTTGTAACTCAACACAGACCAGCACTGAGATCTGCAGACGGATAACATACAAGCAGGAGCAGTTATCATGGAGCCAATGTAGACTAATCATTATCCATAAAGACCATAAAGGTATCGTATTTATTCTTCACAGTGTTTTTTTGTTTTGTTTCTTGCTAGCTCTCCCTTAATGTAATTCATGTCATTGCAGTGTTATACCCTACCTTTTTGTGTACATTATATAACTATTTATAATACTCATATTTTATTCATATTTCATTATTACATTCCCGTTTATTTGGTTCGTAAGACTGCTGTTTGATCTCCTGATCCAAATTACTCTTAACTTAGTTTAATCGAGTCGGTTTTACAATAAGCTACAGTTAGACATGAACTTAGGGCGTCATTTCCTCCAAGAGTTCAAAAATATGGTCCGTGTTTTGGAGATGCTACGGATAATTGATTTGACCGTGACCAGGTAAAGGGAGGCAAGTCCGCACAAATGTCACTTTAGGTTGAAGAGGTTGGGTCATGCCATCTGGTCTGTTTTATTCTTTGTATAAACTGTTGGCTTATGTTACTCACAGCTTATACAACGTTGGACATCTTTATCATGTTGCTCTCAATCTCAAATTACAAATGTGTTAATCCCATCCATTAATGCTGCCCCATACCGGCCGTCTCTTAGCTGTAGGTCCCCATCACAGTGTGAAATCAGTTACGTGCACGAAAGTGTCTCCAAGTGATTTAACGGCCCTTGTAACCACCCAAGATTATAACTATTACCAGCCTATACTCAAAATACAAGCACTAATAGAAAAAATATGTATCAAGTGACCAGTAAAATCAGGTGGTGAACGTTTGAAAGGTGTCAGGTTGAGGGTGAAGGGGTCGGAAGAACAAAGAGCTGTAACTATTTATGACTTGTGGAGTTTGCATGGTCAAAAAGGCAAATATAAAGCGATTAGGTTTACACTTTACTTAACGGCATGACAATAAGATGGAAATATCTTGGTAAATAAGGGTGTAATGTGCAGCCCTGTTTCCATAATATGTATATATTTTAAAAAAAGTTTTCCTTTTGACAGTATATTTTCGGTTAGAATTAATCACATTACCATGAAATAAATTATGTTTAAAGTGTTTAACTGTGTTTCATTAGCCTGGCTAACACCAGACTAAAATCACAAGTGATATTTAGTCTGGGGACCACCAATTCATTTTCTCGTAGGAGAGGTGTGGTTTACGATCGTCCATAGTCGTTTATTGGGCGATACGAAAAAAAAAAAAAAAAGTCTCATGCGTCTGCACGTAGCCCCAGCCAATCATATCATCGTATGAGATGACGTATGACGTACCCGCTGTAAACTTTTGAGCTAAATTATTTAGAACAAGGTCTAAAGCTTGATCAAAAAATACCATCGTGTCTGCTGCTGTCACGTTGGATCCGTAAATAAACTTTTTTTTAAATTATCCGTAAATAAACTACAAGCTTCCATATATCGAATAGCGCGTCATCGTCTTGCCGTCCCTCCTCGCTCTGTGATTGGTTCCCAAATCCACCGGAGATTTGGCCATGGTCCCCAGGCTGTTGTGCAGTTCGAAATAATTCGAGCGCACACAGCAGCCTGGTGTTAGCCAGGTTAGTGTTTCATGTTATCATGAAACACAGTTGTTGTATTGACTCTCTTCCAGCCATGAACTGTTTTGGACGAGGCAGGTGACATTGCACCCCCTTAAGGCTGGTTATGTGTTATGTACAGAGCTTGGTAAAACCCCAAAGATTTCTGTGAATGGCTTCCATGGCACAGTATATGACAGAACAATGGATGTTTAAAGAAGAACTAAGTAACTTGATTACCTTACCTTGTTTCCGTAGTTCCTCTGGGGGTAATACAAGTGTTAACGGGATGATTGGGGGTCTTTCATCTCCCCCGGTGTCTCTGTCCAGAAAACTACAATTGCAACTTTCCTGCACTGGGTCGCAGGCGCAATACATCCTTATAGAATCATGATGAAGAAGCTAACAGACTATTGGCTAACTGTGGGCTAGCACCACTTAAACAGTATTTGCAGCCAAGTTTGAGTGAAAAAAATTATCTCCATTGTGTAATTGGATGTACAATATCCTGCTCTCCCTTTGACTTTTTCTGTCAGCGTAGTATTTACTCTCATGGACAATTAATGAGTAAAAAACCGCAACATGCTACGACACCTGCAGTGGCGCTTATGGCCTCTAGGGGCATGAGTTACTTAGTTCTGCTTTTAGTAAAAAAAATACTGGAGTTATCGTTCACATTAAAGTGTGTGGACTGAATATAGTGTCAGATGTAGTGTGACCTGACACCGAACAAAGTTGTTCCACGGCTCTTTTCATTACTTTTAGAAATCATTTTCAGCCACTGTTTATCTGTAGACAATGTAAGTAAGTAAGTTCCCCCTAACATGACGGATTTCTATCGTAGTCTAATGTTAAATTTATAACATTCCGTCTTGAACTCTGTTGTTGATAAAAGAAGGGAGTTCAAGTGTTAACACAGGGAAACAATACCATTTCAGGCATTAGAAAACCTCTGAGGAATATTTTGTTAGTATTATTTATTAACCACATGGTCAGAAGGAAGTGCTTTGTTAACGCACAGACCCCCAAAGGGCAGTCTCTTATCCTGTATTCACGTTATTATTTCTGGCTTTTTGCCCGACAGGTGGGAATATAAATCTGCTGCAAAGTCTGCAACAACCACCGAGTGAAATGAGAAGTTATAAGTTTCTCTTTTGACCGACACGGCTTTTAACATTAGTCATAAAGAAGCTCGGACATACAGAATTAATTATTGAAAGTATATAGATAATAACAGGAAAACATGTTACTTGTTAACATAAGGAAATCAACATGTGTCCATTGAAGAACCTGATTATTTTCCCACAGCAATTCTCCAATATCTGCTACTCTCTACTACTCTCTACTACTAAACAAATAAGTGTATGCAGCTTCCTCTGTGGAGTTGTAGCTGCCTGTGCGGCTGTCAGCTCCTCCTCAGTCTGATTCTCACAAACATTTATCTTCCTGCTCTGCTCTCCTAACCTTATTTTAGCAGCAGCCGCTCTCCCAGCAGCTCACGGGCCAAACCAAACACTGAGGGTTTTATCTCTTATCACCACGCTGAGCTCCTGCCGCCGCACAAGAGGCTATGTCAATGAAACAACAGCCCTCGGAGTGGGATCGCGCCCTCGTATAATTATTAATACTGTCTCCTATAGTTTATGCACATTTCCCAAACATCTGCGGTGGCTTTTCTGTAGGTGATGTGGATCTGGGTCAGACTCTGCTGTTTTCACATAGCTCAAGCAAGGTCTGAGAGACGCACAGTGGTTCAGCGGATAGAATAATCTGGTGCTGGTCGTAATGTTATTTATCCTTTCTAGAAGTACAGTTTCTGCACAACTAGAAGAACTACTATTACCTGTAGGTTGATGTACTTCATTTAGGTACAGGTGCTCAAAAAGTAAAATGAAATAACAAATGTAAATTGCTTGAGTAGATCATACAGTATTTGCGAGGAAATTAGTATGCCATTAAAAAAAACCCGAATAAAATATCACTGACTTAATCTTCTCAATAGGCATAAGGGCAGGATTTTGAAGCAGTTTGTCCATTGTCAATTATATCATTAAATATATTGTTCTTTTTTTTATATTGTGATATAGATTTTAGGCCATATCGCCCTGCCCTAATGGGAACCTATTTTATTGTTAATGGCCTGTTTGGATATTGTCTATAACAAAAATATATAAAACATATATAAAATATATTCAATAAGTTTCCAAATTCTGATTGAGAGGTCACTTAGGTGCAGAACAGGAGCTATGAAAACAATATTTTTGGATAATTAGTAATGTTGCTACTGCTATAATCATACAATCCAGGAATATATCTGAATCACTATCACACATTTTCCCTCTACAAACAAAAACCGGTTTGGTTCGATTGTCACGTTCAAATGGCACGCTTGTTTTCTTAAGATGAAATGGGACTGCACTGATGGAAGCTATTCTTGTATTGGTTAAGGAAAGGCTCCAGATGTCACCTTTGGTATTTTCCTGGCAGTGAAAACAGACCCACCCACTGCCTCTAACCCCGCGATGACCTCCCTGAAGACCTCTGTGTTGTGAGGCGCTGTCATCTTAGTCTCCATCTGCCAGACCCAGAGAGCCACACTGTGATAGAGAGAGGTAACCCAACACTCCCCATCCCGCGTACATTAACGTACACAAGGTTGAATATTAAATAAATTGGATTTGCGAGCACTCTCCAACACTTCTTTATTTCCCCTTGTGCCGCATGGTTTCATGTCCAAAAACAGGATAAAGATTTATTCACCAAAAATCCCCATCTGAAAGTTGGGTAATTTCATAGACAGTTCTGTTAAGGGTGTGGTGCTACTGCCTCCACAACCTGGACGGGCCTGTGTGTTTTTGGGCTTCTGTCTGGCCAGCACATGTCAAGGTCTGGCAGCGGGAAACTGACCAGGGTGTTTCTCAGATAACTATGGGAAAAACTCAAAACTGGACACAATCAGGTTTTCTCACATTTAATATCAAATTGGCCTTAAGCTCCTCATTTCGATTTTTAAAATGTGAGCTTGAAGGTGCTTCTACGATTTCCATTCCCAAAGTCCCTCATTTGATTGTTGCTTTGGGTTTGGACTATTTTGTAAATTATAAACAAGGTCAATGGCACTTTGCATTTGACCAATCCTTCGATGCCACTGGAGCAACCCGTAAGGAGCAGTGGGCAACAGTGCAGCGCCCAGGGACCCATCTCCAGATGTGGAGCCAGCCGCTAACCGCTGTGCTACTGGAGGGATTAGTTTATACATATATGAATTAAATGCAATGTCACTGCATGTACGGTAATGGCATTTATTCATACATCATTTATTAATCCTCATTACTCATGTGTTTTGTTGGAAGTGATAGGTAAAAGGTGATATGCCCAGAGAGCTGTGCGTTCACTCAGATTAATGACACCGTGAGGAGCGGAGCAAAAGTAGGTCAACAGCTGAGATGCTGGCCCCTGTAGCGCTACAGCTATAGGGCTTGATGTCCAGCATGTTATACACATTACATAACAGTGTGTGCATGTGTGTGTGTTATAAGAATATGCTGATATAAAAGATCTAATTCATTGTGTTCATGCTACAATTTTAGGCATATAGTTCAAATCTTGATGGTGACATGAAATCACTGTGCCCACTGACAGTGCAACACAAAACAGATTACATTAAAACAAGGTTCACACATGTATTCAATGATGTGAAGTGCTTTACATTTTCAGGGTTTGATCCTATAGTTTGAGTGACACATGTTTGCAGTGTATCCATAGCATCAAGTCAATCATTTCCCCTTTCTCAAACCACTACCTTGTGGAGGGGGGGTTGAGCACCTGAACGATTCCAGGAGCTGTTGGGAGCTTTGTGCCCCAGGGTCTTCCATGGTAAAGCAAACAGCTGACGGGTCAGAAGCCTTTTGTGATGGGACACCAACAAGACTTGATCTGTGTGGATGTCCTTCAACCTGGCAATGGAGGAAGATGGATTGATGGATCAATCATCAAGAGATTGATGCCCAGCTTTCAGTTCGTATTATGTGAGCATGGGAATGCATCCAAATGCTTTACAAGCTGTTCTGAATAGAGAAACTATTGTGATAATTTGCAAATTGTCAAATAAAATAGGAAGTTATAGACTTAAATGACCACAGCGCTCTCACCGTAAGCTTTCAATGGGAAATGCAGGGGTTTGAAATAAAAACAGCTGCTCTTGTATGTGTGTAATGTTTACAAAGACGAGAGTGTGTACGTTTCTTCATAAACACTGGACCCCTCTCTCTCTCTCTCTCTCTCTCCCTCCCCTGAAGGAGAGGTAAATCACGTGGACAACATAAAATGAGCAAATAGATGACCTCTGGACACTTATATGACAGTATTTACTTCACATTTTGTATTCAAATGACAGCAGTGTCATTGCCATTTGGTATTAGGAATTAAACAGACAATTTCCACATACAGGAAAAACGACTACAATTACTGCAAAAACACATCAAAAACAGAAAAAAGAAAGCAATTCTCACATTTTAAAATATGTAAAAAACTACAACAAAAACAAAAATAGTGTTGTTTTCTTCATTTCAGAATAAAGTAGTTACTTTTGTTTGTTTTGTTTTTCAAGCCCAATAGGTGTCGTCTCACAACACTCACCATAACACACGGCAACAGACATTTCCACATCAGTGTTTCTAGGAATTGTCCCTAAGTGACCTCCTTCCTCTGTCCAGCCAATCAACAGCTCGATGTGCTCAAACTGTAATCTTCACTGCCTGGTTTGATGGAATAGGCCTGTTGTACAAGCCATCCCACCCACAGTGACTAATCCTAACCCGGCCTAAGTGTGTGTGTGTGTGTGTGTGTGTGTGTTTGGGGGGGGGGGGGGGGGGGGGGCATGTGATGGTGCAATATAGTGTTTCTCACTGGCTGCCAATCCCTTCACATTGTTTTGTATTGTGATGATGGTCAGATGAGCACATGTGGAAACGGCTTATATTTCAGGCCCTTGTTTATGATGCTGTTGCACTCGTAATTGCGATGGAAGTAGATCAACAGAGTATTCTTGTGTCAGTTTGTGTCGAGCCCACGAAGAGGGATGACTGAGAGATCAATCAATCGATCCGTTGCAATCACTCTACACACAATTTTAGGCAAGGAGAAAAGATGGAATGAACGAGGCCGAATAGAGATAAGACGGATAATGTCACCATTCAGTTTGGGCTTTATGAACAGCAGCGTTTCTCAACAAGGTGGAGCTAATGACAGGTCTAACTCCTCCCCACTAGAGGAGAACTTAAATCCAATGAGGTGAATTGTTGTTTGTATTGTAGATGCTTTCTTTTATCCTTTATTTACACATTTTTGACTTATCAGAGAAAGGTCCCCTGCCTTATTTCCAAATTTGCACTTTTTCTTTTAACTTCCCTTTTTTTCCCTGACCTCCTTTCTGACACAAATCTATAGCCGGAAAAAGCACTGTTGTCATCAAAGTTGGCCAAACAGCACCCACATGTTGCTGTCACCCCCACAGAAACCAGTGAAATCTGTAAGCAAAATCCAACAATCCAGTTCATTCCAGTTCCTGCGCAAGTATACTGTGTCTTTTTCTCTAAATGTTATTCTTTAGCTCTGTTTCAAACCCAAACCGCGCTGGTTTGGACAGAGCTGTGGGCACATGTGTGTGTTAAATCTTCACATGGGTGTAAATGCTACAAATGACCACAGATGTTCTTCTGAGCTCAGCGCTCTCAAACCAATAAGTCAATTTAGTGTTAACCAGGCCCTAATGTGGACCATCTGATCCAGACCACTTCTGGGATATGCAGTTGTACTCTACAACTTACATAATACTAATGTTACTACAGTTTTGTCATGTGTAAATGGTCACTATACATCAGGGGTAAGTTTGCTTGGTGGAGGGCCGATTTTCTTCATTGTCAAAAGACCAAGGGCCGGACCCTCCCATTGTAGGCTGAAGTAAAGCATCACATATGGCCTAAATGTTCTGCTATGCACTTGACAGTATTTGAAGAGTGCTTTAACATGACTCTGATTTGTGTAATAATATCCCTAAAAATCATCTTAAGGGCCAGAGGTTCCACAATGGAGGACCGTTTTTCCCCCCTGGGTCTTACGTTGCCTATACCCCTGCTCTACATTATGCTAGAAATTAAGCAAATGCGTTTTATTTCAGTGATTTTGATGTGTAGTATTATTCAGCGCACAATTATTCAGGCTGGGTGCAGATGAACAAAGTGGGGAAACCCCATCAGAGGAGCAGCAGATCAGCTGCAGCCCCCAGAGCACCAACACAAGGGTCCCCATACCTCCACCTGGGTAGCCACAGGACAGCACCCACACAGCCACAGCCAACCACCACTCCTGAGGCAGAGGGCTCCTTCAGAGGAAACACTGGAGATTCTAAATATAAAAGAAACTGTATAAAAACCAGAGAGTGAAAACTAGTCAAGACTCTAGAAATAGATATCGACATATCAATAAATATAATAAATTACCAAGATGAATAGATAAATAAATAAGACTAAAATAAATTAATACATATTAGTTAAAAGCTAAAAAGGTGGGTCTTGAACCTGCTCTTAAAAACCTCAAACAGGCCGTTCCAAGGCGAGGGCCAGGGTACTGGAAAGACCCCTCACCATGAGTGCACGTCCCAACTTTGGGAATAACTAGGAGACCCCTGGGCAGTGAAGGTTCATAAGGTAAAAGCAGTTCTGAAAGATAAAAAGAACCAAGACCACTAAGACATTTAAAAACCATTAACCTTAAACTTGACCCTGAAACACACGGGGAGCCAATGCAGTGATTTTGAAACCGGAATAATGTGGTCCTGCCTCCTGGTCTTCGTCAGCACACGAGCTGCAGAACTTAAACGAGAAAGGGGCAGTGTTTGTCTTGTCTGTTACGTTATACAACACCAATTTTCAAGAAAAGGAGAGTTGAGTGTTGATATATTTGAAGTCCAGAATGACAACTGAGGTAAAAAAAAAAAAAAAAAACTATGGCCTTATCTGTCTTTATGAGTATATTATTACAGAGAGATTATCATAAAGAATAAAAAAAAGTTTTTGTTTTTCCCCCCCTTGAATTATATTGCTTCAGGTCAGCGCTGACAGAAAACAAGGACAAGAGAGCCCTAATACTTAAAAACCCTCCACTACGACTGTTTTCTATTTGGAGGAGCACACTGAAATGATTTTTCTACAGATTGTACTTGCACATTGGATCTTGCAACTTAAAAAGTAATATTATAGCCATTGTCCATTATGTAAGCTTTCTGTAAGCATTAGGCTGACTATTATTAATGTGGCTTCTACAGTTACAAATGTTTTACTCCCAAACATATGCTGCTATATAGAATATTCACTACTGGCCTTAGCAATTCAAATCTGGTTGGTATAGTCCATGCATTTATGTTTTATATGCAGCATCGTGTTATTTTAACCTTGCAAAAGATGTGTATAAAATTACGCATTTTAAAGTCCTCCTTCACCTCTCCTCCACCTGCTGATGTCATGATGTTCCACACAATCTGTCTACTGGTAGCTTGAGGCTTTTAATTTGTGCCTTTATTTTTAATGGTTCAATCCTCTCTGTGGCAGCAAAACATTATTCCAGGCATTGTGTACGCTCAGTCTGTACCAACTGAGCTACGTCCAACCTTCAAAACGAATCTTGCACCTTATTTTCGTTGCTTCGGGCAAACTGAATGCTTTAACCATTCCTGGACGATGATCTGACATCTCCGCCCATTAGAAAGAAAACCACATACAAAAACAGTTCAAATCTATAGACACAGGCAGCAACACGTAATGGAAAAAGTGAAAGTAGCAGCCATTAAATTTAATAATTAGCTGCTTGATTAAGTCACATTGGAGCACTTGTATTGCACGTGCAGAAGTGTTAAACACCCAGCTGGTTGCTTTTCATAAACATTCAGAGTTTGTGACTCTCAATGATGTAATATTGAAGACTTTTATACATCGTCTGTCTCTCTGAGAGCATTCCTGACGCTTTCCCAGCTGCATCACGGTGCTATTACAGCTGCTCATGTGAGAGACACTTAGACACGTCTTTACAAGATGTGGGCGTGTCTGCAGGGGGACAACATCAGAGCTAAAGGAAGACAATAGTAAAAGCAAAACCAAAACGTGGAGTATAGACTGATTCAATCATCCAAGGTAAAACAAAATCAACACGTTCAAAAAGCAGGTAAAGGTGAAATGTCTTGCCTAAGGATATCTACAATATATCTGGTTGGACCTGGTATCAAACCAACAACCATCTATACCATCTGTGCCACATTCATCTACTTTGATAAAGCAGCAGATTTATGATTTAACAAGCAATAACAAGCAATAGCTCCAGACCCTGGTGACATGTTTAACTGATTAGTTTATAAAATGTATTGAGATCATTTCCCGTTAGAAAATTATAAATCAGACATTAAAGCAGCACTAAGTAACTGCCCCTAGAGGCCATAAGCTCCACTGCAGGTATCGTAGCATGTTGCGTTTTTTTTTACTCATTAATTGTCCGTGAGAGTAAATACTACGCTGACAGAAAAGACAAAGGGAGAGAGGGATATTGTACATCCAATTACACAATGGAGATACTTTTTTTTCACTCAAACTTGGCTGTTAATACTATTCAAGTGGCACTAGCCCGCAGTTAGCTTTGCCCGTTAGCCTGTTAGCTTCTTCTTCGTGATTCAATTACTGTGTATTGGTGGCTCCAACCTGGAGGCAGCGAAGTTGCAATAGTGGTTTTCTGGCCAGAGACAGGGGGAGATGACAGTCCCCCCAATCATCCCATTAACACATGTATTACCCCCAGAGGGGCTACAAAAAGGATTTATTAAGGGAAACAAGATACTTAGTACTGCTTTAAGGCCATGTACCACAAAATATAGGGATCATTTTCTTCAAAGAAATCTATATGGGAAGTAATTCATATTCAAATGTAGCGCTGCCGATACCATGAACAGAGTGAAACATGTCACGGGTAGGCCCACATAGGCACAGTAGAGCATGTTGACTTTCCTCACAAGTTTGACCTAAGAACTACTGTAGGTTTACCCAAACCCTGTCACATCCTGCTCTGTCTAATTAAAGAAGGCCAGATCCGCAGCTGACCTCTGAACGCATGACTGAAGATACAGTAGTGAGGTGTTGGTACAGCTCTGGAGAATCAAGCCACTCATTAGCAACTACAATATACAGTATGTACCTCATATACTTTCTAGGGTCTGTATGCATTGCTCTTCGAGTTGGTATTGCACGAAAACCCAACACTTGATAATAAAACTCTGGACTTTCTGACAAGCCATTTACCTCCAGCCTGCAATGATCCTATAGAACCAATTTTCCAATCATTCTTTTTACGCAGAGAATACAAGCTGACATTATAGACTTGTTGTTTTGTTTTTGTATAGCATTGTAAGTGTAAAACATGCTTTAAACTAACCCCTATAGTACATCATTTACATTGTTTGTATAGGCCTCCTTGTTGGAGCCGTGCCTTCTGGCCCATTTGGACAATTACTTCAGAAAGCTGTTTCTTTTTCACCTTTACAAAGAACTGGTAGGAAAAGAAACTGTTGGTGCAATGAAAACAAACATAAAACATCAGCAAAATGGGACCAGTACAATGCCTACAGCCATGTGTAGTTTTGCAAACAATGCATCGTTCGAACTTAGAACTTTTGAGTAAAAACCTGAATTACCATAAAAGCTCATTCACGGTTTGTGGACACAGTGCACTTTAAATGGTGCCAGACTGATCGCAATAGAAGGACTGAAAGGCCTTTTTGTCTTTATTTCCTGCTTTCCCCAAGTAATGATATTGGTAGCACACCCCATTCAGGCATGGAAATGCAAATAAACAATGCAGGATTGTGAAAAGCTGAGACAGGGTGTTACATGTTCCTGTAATGGTTTAGATATGAAAAAAATAACAATATTAAAGGCGTTGTTGACGTTGGTTGATTGATTGTTTATTTTGAATAAGAGCATACAGATGTAAGAAAAAGTAAAAGTTATATTCCCCCATTTTATATCGAACGGTTTGGTTGTCTAAACTTATTATATGCAGTATAATATACATATAAAATGTAATATATATTATATTTACTATTCATTTATTGTAAGATCATTTATTTATCATTGGGCACATAAATAACACCAATTTAAACCATACAGCCTAAAAACTCACAGGATCTCTATAAAATGGCAATATACATTATGTATATGTGTTAAATACAAAAACACCACCTCGTGAAAATAAACAATTCTAAATCGGTGTTACAGGAACACTTTTGAGCTGGTGTGATGGATTGAGGGAACAAGCCAAAATGGTTTCCGGAACGCACACAGTAAACAGTATGGTATCAGCGTATTTTGTTGATCTGGGCTACTTGATTGGCTCTTTCCAGAGAATCATGTGTTCCCATGTGAGGGATTTACCTTCTCTCTTAAGATGCAAGTCAGCGAGGTACAAGTCTGTGACCACTGGTACGTTGAATCTTCAAGAACAAAGCAGAACAACGTGTGACAGAGCAGCCATTTGTCCGTGGGGGCTGGACGCAAGTGTCTGTCAGCCCGTCTGTGCATTCTGTGTCCAGGTGTGAAGGAGGAGGAGAGAACGGCCACAGGAAATCCTTGTTGACAACACCGACCAAAAGGTGTTTGAACTGAAGGACTGACTGTCTGGGTGGCATCCTATTTGCGCCAGACTTTACAATTAGGACCATGAGCTGCACTGGCAGACTCGAGGGGTCAACGCTGATGTTTGTGGACTGTCAATCATCCTAGGGGGTGGGGTGGGCTTTGCCCCTCCTGCAGTGTTAACAAGACTGAAACAACATGCAATCACCCAAACGCTTTCCTGCACGTCTACAGTACACAGCGCTGCTCTGGGGACGCATACTTTATCTAGGTCTCTCTTTATCTTTTTTTACTGGGGAATGAAAAATTATCAAATTAACAAACGAGAGGTTGGAGACAACAGATCAAGTGCCTGAAGAAAATGCTGTGAAAGTTAATTAACGTTTAGTGACATAAACTTAGAAACAAACATGAAATATTCTAAGAAAACCAAACCATAAAACCCCCTATATATTAAAAAAAAAATGATTATGAGGAATGAAGTAAACAAAATATAGAATGTATTTTATGCATCAAAATTAAGAAAAGTCACTTAGATTTACTACCAATGGAATTAATATCTATTTTTTTAGTACAATAATTACTCAAGCAGAAGTAAAAAGAACTGCATGTTAAAAATACTCTAACAAGTGCGTTACATCAAAAGTGCATGTACTTGCGTGTTGCTTTTAACGTCGGTATGACGGAGGGTGTGTTCATGTTATGATAATGACGACATCACAGTCTGGATAACGCGACAGTCTCCTTCCTGTAGCTCCTGATTGAGCTGATGTTTACTCATAGGGAAGCTGCCTTCTTTACTTGCTGTCTTCACTTAACAACCTCATCTGTCACAGCAAACTGGGCCAAGTACCTCTGACCTCTGTTTACATTCAAAACAATGATGCAATTCTCCTGTGCTTGTATTTTTTTTATTCAGGTTACGGGTCAGGTCACGAGACAGGTGACCCCGCGGTCCACTGTGAGTAAATCTTAAAGCGTCAAACAAACCTTATTCTTCAGAATGATTTCTTGGCATCAGTATCAAGATGTTCACATTACGTTTGGTTGAACTCAATTTTTGTCACTTCTGAAACATAAATCAAAGTTTTGCTCTCGAACAGCAACAGGATCTTGTGACCAGCAGTTGCACCTAATGTGTGATGTCATTGGACACTCTTGTATACGAGCATTCACCACTAGGAGGACATAGTCATTATAAGGCAAGGTGCAATGGGAGCTTGGCCAGTTGTCAGTAATTGAGATAAATTGTATGAGTGATAAGATAAAGCCAATGCTGGCGTTTCCTTTCGAGTGGACCCCTGTGATGGGTACGTGCTGCTGTGGGGGCTTGTGGGAGTTATCACCTGACAACAATTTAAGCAGCACTGGCCTCTCGTAGCAGAGTTACAGAGGGAGAGGAAGTTCAAATGTGCCACAGGACGACTTAAATGGAATCAAAGGGAACAACTTAATCCTTGGACACAAAAGTCATCCGTCCAGTGTGACCTCTGAACATGTTTTTTGTCTGCTGCTGATGGGTCGGTTACTTTTGCTTCATTTTAGTACATTATGGGGGTCATTCACTAAGCGTTTTCCCATGTGCAAAACAAGCAGCATGTGAAATGTGGATACGCAGCAGAGTCATTCACACATTTCAGTTCAGGTCAGTTCATTTGGCATTAGCTTGATTGTAAATTCTACCAAATCTAAAGCACATACACCAAATGAGTTACTCTTTAAACCCTTGGTGTAAATAAACATATGTTGCCTACACATAAAAGCAAGTCAGTTGGACCTGACCCTGTAAATGCATGTGAAGGAATACAATAAAAATCGGAGTCATAAAGTCCCTTGTGGTTGATAATATGGACAATTGAGAACACGTTATTTTTCTACCACAGACCTACTGACTTTTTTTCATTTAATGATATGAAGAATCCAATACATTTCTACTGGCTCTAAACACATTTGTGAAAACTTCAAAATGTGTTGTTTTGTTAAGCGGTATAGCAATTCTTCTCTTAGATGATGGAATCAAGTTAATCTCGTCTCTCCTCTGGTTTTGTTCTCACTGAAAATAACCAAAGACATCTGTAAAAAAGTTTTGAACTCCATGGGAAGAGGTCTAGTGTTATCAAAGACATTCTCCGTAACAGAACACTATAACGAGCAAGGGAATGTTCGAAATCCATAAAATCTTCGTGAGCTAATATCTGAAGGTCACCAGCCAGTGCATGGTTCACATGAGATGCTTGAGCCAGATCATTAAAGTTGAACCTTTGACTATGAACAGTAGCTGCCAGCAGGACACTGGTTTAACACACTATCCGCTCACCATGAAGTTCACACAGAGATGATCTAGAGCCTCGCTGCTTGTCAACTTCACAGGTTTCCAAATGAGAAAGCAGCACTGAGAACCTTTGATCATTGATCTAAGTTTTGACAGTGGATTTTTCTGTAATGGTTTGCATTCCAACAGTTGATGTTCTGTTATGACTAAAGTAGCCTAAACACACAATGACTGGACGGTTATTATACCTTTAAAAAGTCTTTGAACTGTATTGCCTTTTTGCTAGACAACAATCACAATACATATTCTTGAAACGGCATGACCATGAAGATAGCAATGCCGTCTTATGTGAGTGGGCTTTGGTCATCAGCTTATTCATAGAAACAGTACCTGGGTTTAATACAGCAACACGCAACATTATTGTCCGTACAGTGTAGCTGAGCTATGACCTTCCCTACAAGCTGAATTCTCACAGAGTTCACTTCACAAACACACGTGAATCCACCTTGTGCTGCTCCCACCGATCTGTTTTAATCCGAACAATAAGTTATTTGGACTAAATGGATATTAATTCAGATCGCTGCAACGATGCAACAGGAGTGCTCAAGTCGAAGCTGGTATCTTGCGTACAAACAGCATCAGCGTGGTGTGTGCTTCCTCTTCGCTCTCTTCTTTACAATAACATCGCACACAGCCTCACATCTCTTATTAAGGACAAACTACAAACTATGTCTCCCACTGTAAGTTAAACACTGTCCATGTCCTGAGAGATCGATGGTTCCATTGAGCTTGAGTGTGAAACTCTTCACGTCACAGAAAAACACATGATCAAAACACCAGCACGTGTTGAGTGTCATGGTCATCCACTGCACAGCTGTCTACCTTTTTTGAGTTGACTAAGAGGTACCAGCCCATCCAGCCTTGTGTGCAAAAAGAACATACAGTATAGTAGGTAAGGTATACTTTATTAATCCCCGTAGGGAAATTCATTCTCTGCATTTGACCCATCCTCAATGCCGCTGGGGCGACCTGTAGGAGCAGTGAGCTGCCAGCATGGGCCGGCG
Source organism: Gobius niger (assembly GCF_951799975.1). Classification (NCBI taxonomy): domain Eukaryota; kingdom Metazoa; phylum Chordata; class Actinopteri; order Gobiiformes; family Gobiidae; genus Gobius; species Gobius niger. The sequence goes on from NC_136859.1 coordinate 20,601,965, forward strand.
CAAGTAATAGGTACATTTCTCCATTGTGAGATCAATAACATCACATCAATGTGGTTGAAGTCAGAAAGTTCCTAGCATGAATTGCACCCTAGGAACTTTGAAAACACAGTATACTAGGCGTAATACTGTGTTTTTGACCGCTTATGTGTGCTGACCTACCAACTGCAATAGTAAAATTCGCAATTTGACACCACACCGGCCTCGATAAAATGCAAAACATAACCTTCTGAAAGCCATGTTTACTTTTATATATTTGTATAAAACAGAAAAGTGTACTGGATGTCTTCCAGTTCACTAATAATGAAAAGATGGGCTTTGCAATATAGGAACTTTCGAGACACGAATGAGGGACATTCTTTTTAGGCCAGAACAATGCCTTAAATTTAGTCATTTTTTGATACCTATTGCGTTTCTTCTCAAGTCTTGTATTCAAAACTGAGCTGTGGTGCATTGGGGAATACCACCGCATTACATCACCAGTAGATTCCTCTCCTGTCCCAGCAGAAATCCTGACAAGTGTCTGAATCTAAAGGAACACATAGCACTGTATGTCTTGGCAAAGGGGAACTCTCAATGTAATTCCTTGACTCAACTTTGGCAGAGGTCCCAGAAACATACGCAGCATATGGCAGACATGACGAAGGATCCAGGGACCATGTGAGGAAGAGGAGGGAGCAGAGCTTTACGGTATAGAATTGGGTGAAAGGGAAACCCAGTGTAATGGGTTCTGAAAGCTGTCGTATTTATCGTTTTGTAGTAGCAGTGATCATGACAAGTAGCTCAGGTCTTTGTGTTTTTAAAGCTGCAGGAGTTAGTGCCACTTTGAGTCACAAATGTCTGCGATGCAAACAGCGTATAGCAGTAAATTTGTGTGATAAAATGGACAGTTATGGTCTCTTTGGAAGCATTTCAAATGAGCAACCGCCTGTTTCATGGCAGTGTAAGCAGTGACAGCATTTGCATGGATAATATATGAATACGAAGAAAGAGAGTAAAATAATTAATTTAAGGTCTGTAATCTGTTAGTAGCCGCAAGGATTAGAGTCCACATGAATGCATGTTTAGATTTAATGCTCCTCATAAATCAAATGCAGGCCCAAAGCAGTTGTGTATTGTTATGGAGCAGAACGCATAGAAACTCACACAAACCGCAGGTGTAAAGTTACAATACATTTACTGTAAAGGGAATAATATGTATTACTTTATGTAGGCATATTTTATTTAATGCTGTGGAAAGCAATGCAGAAGTAGGAAATCAAGTGTAGCAAAGACAAATGAAATAAGAGTTGCACATCGTAAGCATCCTTGGACAATTGCCTAAGCCATTGATCATTTTGCTTCAATTTACTTTCCAAACACTGCTCCAACTTTAGGTGTCACTGATTATGTCCACAGACAATTAGAAAACTTACTGAATGTTTCATAGACAAGGTTGTTGAGTTTTACCTTATCTTAAATCAGGGAACATGGCTCCTCTCCAGTAGTTGGGCCTCTATGATCAGAGGGTACATCCTTGATGCTTGTTTTTGTTGTTTGTTGTTGTGTCAAATGTTTCCACATTTCGTCAGCTCAAATAATAATTAAATAAAACTCTCGCTGTGAAAGTAGCTCATGATGGAGAGACTGCTGAACAGGACCAGCTGTTGTAATGTGCCATATGGAATTATCATCACTGAACAAGGACAGTTCAAACTCAAGTCCACACCATATACTGCACCATGTACTGATCCTGTGCCTTTGGTAACGTTTATCCAGGGACATTGTGGTCCTTTGCCTGTAGGCAAGCTGATTTATGCCTGCAGTCCAGGATCTGGACTTGGACTGGGATCAGGACAGACTGAGGAGGTTCACAGTCTATTCCCCTCTCACTGTCACCCTTTCCACATGTTTGCCAAGAGACAAATGCATTCGAACCATAACTCAGACGATGTATGTGATGAAGTGAATGTTGAATATATGCAGCAAGACAAATCCACCTAATCCAGTGTTAAGCATAAGTTATTGCAAAGACCATCTGTGCTTATTTTTAAAAGCAGATTTGCCTCCTGTGGCACTGCCAATAAGCCAAGTACTCATCTATGAATATAAGTAAAAATGTGTACTGAGTTTATATTGTTTATGAGGAGTGTGAGATGAGGGTATGAGATAAGGATGGCCTTGGTGTCAAATGCTTGGTTTTAATCTCATTTCAAGATTCCCAAAACGAAAAACACAGTGCTCCAAGGATTGCAAATGACTGGGCAAGTCAGCTTGCCATTTTTTGTCTGTGTTGACTTTTGTTTCCCATCTAAAAAGGTATACAAGTAATTATTTGTTTTCATCAATCACCAAAATGTGTTCTAACTTGACTGTATTGGGAAAATACAATGATAACATAATTTAGTCTTTGGTCTGAGTCGAGTTTGTTTGGATTGAGTTGCAGAAGCTTTTTCTTAGTTCTTGTGGTCAGAAAGTGTGACAACAGACCGAAGCTAGAGAGATCTCATATAAGACTCTGGCTCCTCCCAGGAGGAGGGAGCAAGATGGACACCTATCAACTGAAGCATAAGCAAATCTTTGTTATGCTCTGATGCAGAGAAACAGGTCCTGCCAAAACAAGAATGGCATCATGGAATAGAAAGTGGTGAAAGCATCAAGTGCCTAGGTTGTTTGATAGAAGAATATCGTTACCAAAATATTAGTAATTATAAGTTTTATGGTCCATGTGTTTTTTTTTCTGTGAAAACCCTTTAGCTTTAACAAAGGAAAGTCGTTCACCTGATCTCGTTGTAGGTGTGCCTCAGTCCCCAACCCCAGTTGAGACTGGGATGCTGCTGCTCTTTCACTCTTCTCTTAAACCATCTCTTCTCCCATACTAGTATTTTAACATCTTTATTCTTAAAAGTGTGGTTAGAAGCTTTAAGATGGAGAAGCCGACTGTGGACCACTTTTGTTCTTCCTGCAATACTGTGCTATTCTTTTGAAGAGAGGCTGCTGCTTGGTTTCCCCTATGTAATGCTCACTACAATCTTCCTGACACTGGGTGGAGTACACTACATTGCTCTATAGCTGGGTGTCTTGTCTAACTTCTGTCTCAGAGTGTTGACTGGTTTAAAATACACTGGGATTTTGTGTTGTCTGAAAATCTTCTGTAGTTTCTCTCATTTTAATATACATGTTGGCACATCCCTCTCCGTTTAGCCTGGCACAGTCACTGACCCTGCATCAGCCAATGAAGCTGTGTGCACCACAGGATTGTTAGCATAAATATGCATTTTTGCTTTTATTTCTCTAAATCATAATGTTTTGAGTGAAGAAATTAGCAAAAACCTCAATGAATGCTTTGTCCAACAGCACTAGGACTAGAACACGAAGAAGCCATGTTTCACAGTTCTCCCTAACACACTGCAGAGGAGTAAATATCATTGTCAAAGAGGAAAAAACAAAACAAACAAACACCCCTCTAACAGCACGGAGCATATTTTTCAGGATAAAGATGTTGTCATGTAAATGGGCCCTCAGATTTGAAGCGGCAGTGGGGGTCCACTTTGGCGAAGGGGAAAGTGTGTGCGTTGGTGGTAGCAAACAGATGTGTGTGCTGGGGGTAGGACAGGATCCAAATTGAGAACCCCCAGGAACATTAGTTACTTACAGACTTGGGACAGAGCTGGGGGTTGAAGAAAGAGAGACAAGGGGCCTTGGAAGTAGGAAAGAAAGTAAGACGAGAAGAGTAGAAGAGAGGAGAGGCCAAGAGTCAGTGTTAATCTGGATGAAGCAACTGAAGGATGGAGTTCAAGATGCCAAATCCAATTTATCTATTTAACAAAACAATCTCACTAAAGGCTTCAATTGGATTAATATACTAATCTTTTAGCTGATTTTGATTAAAAACTAAAAGACTAAAACCAAGTCTTTGCAATGGCAGGACTGGACAAATTCTTTGGCAAAGGCTGCAACATTCTGGGCACTACGATTCTCTTCCTCTCTGCAGTTTAAAAAAAACATTTTTAACCTAGATTTACGGTGTAGTCTAAAAAAAACATGCATTCAGTGACCAGTTTGGAGAAATGTGTGGTATGATTTCCCATTAGTGTCATTCACTCACTTGGGGGGTAACCATTTCTGGAAACAGTTAGTCACGTTTAGACAGACATGTATGTGGCTCTTTCTGGCAGCCAGCTCGTTTGACAATGAACAGAAGCCAAGGATGATGTGCAAAGTCAAAAAAAAAAATCTGCCAGAACTACATCCTGGTGTTGTCCATGATTTCTGTTAGCAGCTTGTGTGAAGGACAAGAAGTGGAATCCAAAATTAAACCTTCTCAGGCATTAAAAAATGTCCCCGTAACTTAAACTTGAAAAGGTTTGTAATGGAGATTACAAAATCAACTGTTAAAATGACTGAAGTATAATGCAAATGATGTATTTTTTGCCATCCATTTTCACAATGTTAAAATATTTTCCAAAATTGCAAAAATATCCTATGCTAAATATTCAGTTACATTCCACACACATGGGAAAGTATAATGAATGTGTCCATATCATGTAGTAAGATTTATTGCTGTTAAACCACATAATCATATTAAAACAACAATGTTGTAAATCATGCCGTCAAGCTGAAGAGGAGTCCTACCTGCCATTGTTGGCTTGTAGGACTCCGGAGGCAGCTGAGAGGTAATGGCATGCCATAGCTCCTGCGATCACAGAGCCACGCTTGGTTTGCTCATCAGGGAGGAGTTCGGAGAAGCCATGGAGGTGGACGATCAGTCAGCCTCGTAGAAATTCTGGCAAACCATCCAACGCCTCAGGGCGGGAAGGCACTGTCTACAGTGCAGGTGGGGAGCTGTTGACCTCAACTGGGAATGCTGTCGGATGGTGGAGGTAGTACAAGGACCTCCTCAATCAATCAATCAATCAATCAATCAATCAATCAATCAATCAATCAATCCATCAATCCATCAATCCATCAATCAATCAATCAATCAATCAATCAATCAATCAATCAATCAATCAATCAATCAATCAATCAGTCAGTCAATTGTTTTGTATAGCCCAATATCGCAACATCGCCGCACACTGGACCAGCTCTATACCCTTCATCGGGTGCTCGAGGGTTCGTGGGAGTTTCGCCCAACCAGTCCACATGTGCTTTGTGGATCTGGTGAAAGCGTTTGACCGTGCCCCTCATGGTGCCCTGTGGAGGGTGCTCCGGGAGTATGGGGTCTGGGCCCCTCTGCTAAGGGCCGTTTCCTGAGTACCCACAGCAGGAGCTTGGTTCGCCGGCATTCCCAGTGCATGTTGGTGTTGGTGTGCCAGGGCTGCCCTTTGTCACCGGTTCTGTTCACTACCTTTATGGACAAAATTTATAGGTGCAGCCAGGGGCCGGTGTCCAGTTTGAGAACATCAGGAGCTCATCTCTGCTCTTTGCAGGTGATTATGTTGGCCTGGATCAATGATGAAGTCTTATATAGCACATTCTGCATAATAGGTTCCAGTTTACTGGCATTGGATACACTCTCGAATTGTACAAGTGACCCATGTCATGCATCATCCGCTTGAATACAACACTAAAAATCACTGTGGTGGCAGACCAACCTCACACCACAAAGTCCATCTAATCCTTTTACAGGCCTGCTGCAGTGTGTGGAGAGCCTGTTGGAAATGTTTACCTCAACAATACAGTCTGCCAACACTGATATTGTATGTGTTTTATAACTGGAATAAAATGACTGAGATTTGTGGTGTGATTGAGAATAATTGCATCTTTGGAAAGTTTCAGCTTCTCAAATGCCAAGTGTGTCTGATGGAAATATGTCTTCAACAGAATGGTCTTGCTGCCTCTTTGTAAAAATATTTAATGAAACCATGCACCCTCAGATTTTTGTTGTCATTGGGCCAAATACATTTACCCAACCTTCGTTCAATTTCCTTCTTACCTGATTTTGCAATGGCACTAACTTACATGGCTCAGAAAATCCAATAAGCTACATTACCAATGTTGGTGTCAGCCCAAAGTGTTAGCACAGGCCAATTCACACAAGGCTGTTGCCAGAGTAAAACGTGGTGCATAAGAAGGTGATGTCAGCTGGCAGTGTGGACAGACCAGAGTCTGTCAAAAGCATGTCTCAATATGTGAGTGTGCCGTAGGTGTGCCACTCTGACTAAGTCGACACAATCACGCAGATTTGACTTGGCCTTTCAGACTTTGAAGTGATCTCATGGGAGCCATTAGCCAAACGCTCGAAGGTCCTGCCAAAACAAGAATGGCATCATGGAATAGAAAGCGGTGACAGCATCAAGTGGCTAGTTTTCGGCAACAAAAAAAATCTTACCAAAATAAATATGAGAAGGTTTATGAATCATAGATGGTTTACTATGTAGATTTATAACTTGTGCATTCACAGGTTATAAGTTCACACACAGGTCAAAGTTAAATTTGTAAATCCTTTTGTTAAACAAAATGTTATACTTAAATAATCTTAAAATATGCATATTTAATTAACCCGATTACAAAATATTACAAAAAGCAACACAACACAAAAAGATATTACACACTGTGTGTTGACTTTTGTTTTTACATCTTCTGTCTGATCCCTGCCCACAGAGTAGACATGCACCCCTTGAAAGAGTCACGCCCATGCAGCGTGAAGTTACACCCGTTTTCTCTGGCTAAAGTTCCAAATGGACACTGCAGACAGAAACAAATACTCCCCCTGGGCATTATCGATGAGGGTGATCTGGCATTGGAACTGCACCCACACACAAATATTCTGGTTTTACTGACAGAGGGTTTGGACAAAATGTAATTTGCTCTTCATCTCATTAATCTTTGCAAGGAAATCCAGAATATGATTTTACAATAATTCCAAAAAAGGATTGTAATAAATGTGTAAATTGCATTTCGAATTGCCACAGGCTAACATCAGATGCTTCTCCTTCATACTTCTTGAAACTGTAACAGGGGTTTGGCTGACCCCATTTACATCTGCGTCACTGAGTACAACTGTGTCATAACATAAAGAATCCAAAAAGTTTTGTATTGCATAGTTTTCATGCAAGGTTCACAAATCCATAAGCATAAACATTGGTGGGCATATGTAAATGAATGTTAATTCAGACAGTGTTTCCTAGAAGGCTACAGCGAGTGCTGAACGTGGTGGTCCGCTGTTTGGGCTCAGGAGGCAGGGGATTTTCCCTCAGCGGTCTAATTAGCTCCAGCGATGATGTCAGGAGCCACTCGTAGGTCAGTGTTGTCTGGACTACAGGTACTATGTAAACTCAGGACCATACACCATTCAGACAAACTACTGTGTCAGATTATTTTATAAAGATGGCCTTTGTGATCAAGCACCAACAGCAGCATGTGACTTGAAAATGTAATAGATCTGAAAACAACAGTAAGAGAACCAGGACAAATGCCACAAGAAAAATCACTTCTCATAGCTCTTTGAAAAATAAATGACCAATTTTAAGGAGTTACCAAAAAATAATACATTAATATAGAAAGTATAGAATATTTCATATCACTTTAGATTAAGGTGTGCTCATTAAGTATTAAAAAGCAATAGTAATCTTTTTAGGGCTAGGATTAAGGTGAGGGTTAGGTTATGGTTGGATTTGAATATAATAAGCATATTGCTCATGGGCTATTAGCATAATATAATGCTCAGCCTATATCTTTATAAGCATATTATTAATGGCCTAGAATGTTAACAGATACAATTATAATAAGCAGTTTATTGATACTTTACAAGCATATTATTAATGCTTATTAATACCTTCATAATTAACAAGCACACCTTAATGCAAAGCGTTACTGAATATTTAGAGCCACTTCAAAAAGACTGAAAAAAGTTCTATTTAATTTCATCTTTGCAATGGTCTTTTGCATCCTCACATGCAAAGCTGCAAGATGTTTGTGTGTTGCCCCCACAACAATGCACTCTTTCTCTGTACTAAAGGAGATTTAAAGGATACACAGCCAGATGTTGCCAGTGTGCTAGTTTGAGTTCTCCCATGCACTCACAAACACACACACACAAATGTGTTCCTCATTGGATCAGCCAGAGTGACGTACTACAGACCCTCTATCTCCGTTTAAAACCCGATCAACACACACACATGAATAAGCCCTCTGTGTAAGTTTCTTGGAAGTGTGTGTGTGAATGCATTCAACAGTTTGTGCAACCGTAAGCTTCATATTAACATTGTGTCAGCATCCGTTTGACTGTCCAGGCATCCTTTTGCAATTTGAGTTCAGGTCTGTGTCCTCAGTAGAATGGGAGCACATAAACTGCAAGAAACACATTGATTTGATGAGAAATATCTGTGATAGCTTTGGTCTGTTCCCACAGTCCAAACGAGAACGAGAGGACATTGCAGGTTACACATGTGAGAGATTGGTGTGCCTGGCCCTCAACAGGTATGAGGTTCAGATTATGCCCTGGACAAGGTATCGCCTCAGGCCATGTTCGGGAATCATTCCAGTGATGTCATTGGATCTCATTAGAACCAGAACTCATTCACCACCCACTCCCACATCTATATCTAATGGGTGTGACGGTCACCAAAAAATGCCATGAGGAGACTCTCTGGATGGAGAGTAAAGCGTATGTCAAAGATATAGCTGCTGTTGTCTTGTTTTAACTTTATAAGATTAAATCAAACACCTGAATGACCGAGAATTTACACCGTTTTGTTTCTACTACTGATTAGAGATAGAGGCTTCTAAATGCAGGCTGCAGACAAGACGTTGGGGCTGCTGGGGGATGTTCTGTTAAATCTTCAGCACCAGGCCTGACGAAGTAAGTGGGCTGGACGTGGGCTGGACAGACACCCATGTTGAACAGCGATGTAGAACAGTGGTCCCCAACCCTTTTCCTCTGTACCAGACTTTAATCATTTTCCACAGACTGGGGGTAAGGAGGTGTACACGTGCTGGTGTTAATCATGTTTCCGCCTCTGTATATTCTCTTTCTCTCTGGACACGGACAGTGTGTCGGACATAAGGCTGTATAGTGCTTGCCAGGAAAAATCCAGACTCACCGCTGGACCAGCGATTGAGTCGGATCAGAGTCGGCAGTAACTACATTCCTGAAGCGGAACATACACAAGCAAACAGAAAGAAACCAATCAGCGGCGATACGTCACAACATCGGCCTTTTTCACACAATATTTCCTCAATCATCCTGTTACAAAAGCAATTAAAACGTCCTGGTACAGGTTTTGGCTTTAGAGTTGTCCGGAGCGTGTATCTCCTCAACAGCTCAGCGCAAGGCTGCAGAGGACCAACCCAAAAGGATGAAGAGAAGTAAATAGTAAAAAAAGTAATAGTAAATAATCATGTTCAATGTTCTTATACGTTTATATGCACATTGTTATCAAATGTTGGACTCTGGAAAGAATGGCAACAGTTTGGCTGCTAGAATATGGATCCGCTAATAGGGATCCTTTCAATAAAACATATAAAAACATAAACATTATTAGTTTATGTTTAATCATGTCATCACAAAAAACATTATTGCATATTTTTCTTCAACTTCAGTTTCCTTCCCTTCCTTTTGTGTAGTTGAACTTCTCATATAAAAGTTTCAAACGATTTCTGAGAGAAGAGAACAATATTTTGGTAAAACATCGGTGTGTAGCTAATGTTTCCAATGTCACATATTGTTTCTTATTGCCAGGCTGCCAATACACAGCACTATAGCATCAAAGCCAATGCATAGCATCAACGCCAATCACAAACAGCATCTGTGAAAAGTGATTAATTGGTCATTTAGTCCCACAAACACAGAGGTCTGTCATTCCCCAAAACTGTGGAAGCAAAGCTGACGCTGTTTATCACTCAAAAACTACTCTGGCTAACCAACTGGAAACAACCTGGAAGTGATTTTACAAGACAAAAGGTAGCCTGTGTGTCTGTTCCCCATACAATTTACTGCTGAATTTTTTTTTTTTACATGGTACAGACATGATGCTGATATGCAGTAATGGTGGAACTGAGAAGACTGGCAACTGGTGAGCAGCAAAAGCATGGAGAAACAAAAATGTGAACTTCAGGAAGGGGAAGATGACTATGCAAGTAATAGACCTATACAGATAGATCTGGACATATGGCACACAATGAAAACATTGTAAATCACATCATTTAATAAAAGTGTGAGAGAGTCGCTGGCATGTGCTTCGGAGCTGCTAGACTCTTTGTCCAAATGTGTGTATCTATCAAGCAGCAATCAGCTTACATAAATAAAATGTCTGCAAGGATTTGGAGAGGGCCCATACAGTAATCTGCCTCAAGTGAGACTGGGAGAACTTTACAAAACCATTAGCATTAGTGCTAACAGCAAACGGCTCCGTGCTCCAACCAGACAATGCATCATCTCATTGTAGACACTAAGATTAATCTTAAACAATTTTAATATTGCTGAAAGCGCCTTCAACAACTGTTTGTAATTCTAACACATGTTGTTCCTTTCATTTAGAGTTCATAAAAAATATTATACAAAAGTTGCATGTGTTTTCAGTCATCCAGAGTTTTCCAACAAGGCGGCTGACTTTCCCCGCCAACTTCTGGGCAGACCCAATCCCAGACAGAAACACATCAGATACTGAGTAAACCAAGAAGAAACATGGCCAACAAATCCCCTTCTCTCCTTCCTTCCTTCCTTCCTTCCTTCCTTTCTTCCTTCCTTCCTTCCTTCCTTCCTTCCTTCCTTCCATCCTTCCTTCCTTCCTTCCTTCCTTCCTTCCTTCCTTCCTTCCTTCCTTCCTTCCTTCCTTCCTTCCTTCCTTCCATCCTTCCTTCCTTCATACATTAATTCCTTCATACCTTCCTTCCTTCCTTCCTTCCTTCCTTCCTTCCTTCCTTCCTTCGTACATTAATTCCTTCCTTCCTTCCTTCCTTCCTTCCTTCCTTCCTTCCTTCCTTCCTTCCTTCCTTCCTTCCTTCCTTCAATTCATTCATACATTAATTCCTTCAATTCATTCATTCAGAAATAAGTATAAATACTTTTAAGCTGGCATTCCACAGGCAGGCGCTTATCAGCCCAATACCTGGTCAACCCGGTCTGACCAGGTGAACGTTTTGGGAATGACCTCTAGCTGTGGCCAAAGCGCGCTGAATCGTACCAACGTGACGTGAACACATTGCTCCTCGGTGGGGGCGCGGCCCACAACAAATGCGGGTGTGTGTGTGGCGGAAATAGAAGCATGTTCGGGGTAGAGTCGATACGTGCACATAGATCGTGGCGTGCACGGTCGAGTCTATGTGGAATAGAGCCTAAAGAGACAATCCAGACCCTTATGTGAGACGGAAGCACTAACCACTTTGTACAATGCCTGAAAATGAATTGTAGTCACTTTCAAAAATACGCTCTCATAGTTTTCACTTTCATTATACTGTACATTACACATGGCTTTAAATAAGTAACAGCCAATGTGTTTTATCCATCAAGCATAAAATAAATGTCTGTGGCTACTGACTGCAGTATGTTCTCACCTCAACGCATAATTTTATCCAATGCCCATGACATTAACCAACTTCTATTCATCCAGCATTTATTTAGTTTATTGCCAAGGCAACAGTTATGCTGTTTCGAGCTTCAAAGCCAAAATGAGTAATTTCAGCGCGTACTGGGACTCTTGGGTCATTAGCCTTTGTTGAAATCGGTTGTATGTTTGGCAAAGACACACCCATTTGCAAATCAATCATTTTGTGCATCAAATACAAGGATATGAGGCCTCAATAGCTGGGATCTGTACTGCACTCACAGAAACACAAGAGAAATAGCAGTGCTTCTCACATACGTAGCAAAGTATTGTGGGGTCAAAGCAAAGACAACATGTGAAAATAAATTCATGCTATCAATTGGTTCATTAGCAACCACATATTTCGCAAATTATCAAGGAGTGTCTCTAGTTTAAGTTGTTCTACAGTGTGTTCATGTTAGCGCTGAAGCCCCAAAGGAAACACAATGGTGGCCAGGTCTCCCTATGCAAAATAAATAGAGGCTGCAGCGTTTATTTATTCGCAGCTTAAATGGGGGTTCAGAGAAAGAGGAAGACGAACATATGAAGGGGGGAGGGAAGAAAGTGGTTTATTTTTGCTGTGGCAAAACGGGTTTGTTTTAACTCAGCTTATCCCCACTGTGAAGTCAGGAACAGATGAGGCAGAGATGGTGCACAGAAAGACAGGAAGGCCAGAGACACTACACAGGGAGCAATAGAGGGAACCAAGCAACAACACGAGGCGCATGTGTTGGTGCTTATTGTTGGGAAATCGGACGTTGAAACAGGAGATCCCAGGGGTTTTCACTGCGCCGCCACAGCCAGCTCTCTGATGCTGAACTGCTGCACACACGACTGTGAGAATGCATAAAGGCACCTCCTCTGTTGACGCACTAAAGTCACTGTGACATCACCCGTTATAATTGATCCCTGCCCCTCTCTCTCTCTCTCTCTCTCTCTCTCTCTCTCTAACTCTCTCTCTCTCTCCCTTTCTCTTTTTACACTAAATGAAAACAAAAAGCATTTCCCCCCCACAGATTATACACAAATGTGCGCTTGTGCTAATGTGCTAAAAGCTTTCTCTGGGTTAAGAAAATGTTTCATTAAATTCCCCATAGGATACTTGCACAACTTGATTGGTTCTTACTAGTCAGTAATAGGCATATTGCACAAGCAGTGTTTGATTCTGAAGGTCTGCAAATACATTGTCCTGCTGGGGAAAGACTTTTTGGGTTTTGTTTTGCTATTTGTACATGACCCAAAACTACTGGTCGACCAGTTTAATTTCACAATACATGAAAGTCTTTCATATTGACCACCGCTTTGAAAGCTGTGTCATTTGAATCATGTTCATACCCTGGGACAGCCTGTCAGAGGAAGCGGCCACATGTAGCACCTGAGTACTCTTAGCTCCTGGTCAGGATCACCCACCTGGAGGATTAGCCTGTGGTGCATGCTTTAGTTTGGTAGGAAACCAGAGATCCCTGTAGGACAACATGCAAACTCCAGAAAGAGCGATGTTTTCCTGCTGTGAAAGGGTTACCTGCTACTCGAGATACAACCATTTACATATATAATCTGTATTATTTAACAAGGAAGCACTCAAATTAATCTGAATGTTGACATTGTTTTATTAACAAATTGCTTTTACTTTAAAGGGACTTAGTTTAAAAATGTTAAAATTATGTATTATCTGCCCCCTAATGTGTAGAATGAGCCCAGACCTATTCACTACAACTGCTGCTAAAATCACTGTCACTCTAAAAGTTGTTCTGTCAGGTCTAAGTACCGTCATGCACGAGCTTAATACAGAAACTGCTGTTACGGGTAAGACCTGAGGTGGCAGTAGTGAGTATAAAAATGACAGCTTCCATCTAGTCCCTTTAAATTACTTTTAAATGTCCAATAGATATTTTGGAGTGTATGGCATTGTTTGGCTTTAGCCTTGATAACACATGACAGCTAAACATGAATTTTCAATTTATTTTGGCCCCATTCGGGCTTCAGTTTAACAACAGACCTTGAGGCTAAACAGGACTCTGCTTAGTGTGTGTCTCAAACACCATAGTCATCACCTGAACTACAGCACACTCGCTCAACATTTGTCTTGGCTTCATTCTTGGCACAATCTCACCCATTGTCCATTCTGCTTCTCATCACTCACTGACTCCTAATTTTCTATGCAGAATAAGTCTCAAACCACAATTGATCTATCACTAAACCCGAATGAGAGCAGAGAGCGCTGGTGTGGCGCGTCTCTGCGACCAGCCCTGACAGGAGTTTATAGAGCGAAGTGAGCTGTTTTATTCTGTAATGCCTGATGCTACTGCCTGGTGAGTTACAGATGAAGGAAACTGGCTAAAACCCTTGGTAAAAGTCTTACAAGAAATGTGAAAGTGTGTATTTGCCCCTAAGGTAACGTTAACAAAACCAATGGTTTGCTAAAAGGTCACCTCAAAAGCCTAGATCTAAAGGCAAAAAACTGCAAATCTTCTGAAAGAGGCCTCACATAATTTGTCTCTGAGTTTAAAGAGGAAGCGGTCATGAAGGTTGACCTGGGTCCAGCGCACACACACTGAGGGTTATGTTAACACGAAGCCTTCACTTTCTATATAAATGAAAAATAACAACAAAGACACAAATATTTCGTAGTAAGCATTGACTAGAAAACTTGAATATAGTTGAATTCAATGAAAATAAATTCCTGTGCCAGATTGTCGCCATATTGTATTATTTATTATGTGCTAAGCTTCACACAGCACATCTCTTTGTGGGTGGTGTAATTTGTCCTTTGATGACATTTCCTTCTATGATCTAAGCCGGCATGTTCTTTATGTTTGACCCAGGTAATTTTGAATGGCGTTTGAGAGCTGCAAAGTGTCAGATCAATGGACCTCTGGGTGGGGGAGGCGTGCGCTGACTGAAGCTCTGGTCCGTCACTGGGACAGCTGTGGTCTGTACACTTTGACCTCACGATGAAATATATCTACACCTCAGCAGCATGAACCAAATGATCAGAGCTTTATCTGCGCTCGGCCTGCTGGGAGAGGAATGAAAGAGAAAAGAGTGACAGGACCCTCAGCTTTTCATTGGCTACGGATAAGACACCTCCACTGCGGATGCCACATGAAAGCGTCAGGAAGAGGCCCGGTTAGATACGTTTCTGGAGGTACCTGGGTTGGGTCCTTTGTGTGGTGTTGGCCTTAGCACCATGGATTTGCTTTTAGCTTCTTATCACAAAGAGGCACCCCTTTGCGTGACTCACCTCAATGACAAAGAGCATTGTAAAACCGTACCTTAGATATTGAAATGTCAACAACACAAACGGTCAATCAGAAAAGGCCACAGATCTGCAACAGACTCATTTTTTGCAGTTGCCATATGTTGAATCAAAGGCTCTAGTAGAAATGCTTACACAGACTGACATTTAACTATTGCATTAATTTGCTTTAGCCTGTGGACACCTTACATGCACGCCTGCCGTCACCAGATTGTAAATTCAAACAATACGATTTCGACTGAAACTGCATTTTCTTTACAAATATGCAAGCTACTTATATGACGAGATCAGTATTGACAGGTGTAATGTTGCCTCTTGAGGCCCAGACATTTGCATTTCTTACATATATTGGTTTAATACTTATTCACAGCGTGTATTGTTCCAGCTGCTTCTGTGGCTATAAGCCTGAAGAGCTCTGTGTGACACTTGAACTTACACCAGCAGGGGTCCTGAACTGTGACCTCAGACGTGACAGGTCACAAGGTAGTTATTTCTGCACACTGAACAGATCCATATCTTCAAACATGAAACAAACAAGGAAACCAATGTTGCATTGAATTTTCGGGATAAAATTATTGCAAGGGTTTCATCTTATTGCGGGGGTCCAGTCCTGTCACATGCTTACGTGTCTGCTCAAATTAGACAGAATGAGCATGGAACATGTGCTCAACCAGCAGGAGGCAAGGTTAATGTATTGGGTTAAGGCCTAAACCCAGCTTGCTTGACTAGAATTCAAAACAACCACTTGATTATTATAACTACATTACTAAGCTACTGGATTCCATCTACACTAATAGTGGTATTCAACCGCATTGGCCAATAAACAGCCTGGGTAATATTACACACGCGTATCGAGATGCACACATCCATTTTGGGCCAGTGACAGAAGACTGCTGGAGCTTTGTTATCTTCTCTGGAGCTGTGGGAGGCAAATTAACATTTGACATGTATACTAAATACTACATATTTTCTAACTTCTCTACAAATCTGGTTTGATTTTTTTAAGATAGAGGAGTTGCTATGTATTACATAGTTGTAAAACCTTAAATGCCTGAATGTGCATGACGATAACACATGACACTGTGTATACCAAAAGAATAAGGTCCAAGAACAAAGACGTCAATTTAAGCATTGTCTAAAAAAGTGCCTTAGCCGGGTAATACGAAACTTCTTAATTCAAATTTCTGAATTGAGGAAGACAATAGACAAGCACCAAAAGCCAATTTTCAGGAATGGTGCATGCAGATTCAGAATCACTCTCCGAGATGTTTGAGCGTTGGTTTCATAATCCCCATATTGACAATTGCTAACAATAGTTGCATGATTTTCTTAACTATTGTGATTTTTATGTGGAGCTTCAGACCAATAAACTTGAGGCTAAAATGCAAACCGAAAAGTTGCGAGATTTGCGCACCGTCCCCATAAAATGCTTTTTTTCTTCAAATGAATAGCAGCTGTGTGCAAGTGATTAGAACGTGTACTACTTGTCTGTAATGGAGATGTCACACAGCACTCAACTTAGCTCTATAATAACTCTCCTAAATACCATCAAAGACCCCTTTTCCTTTTACATCCCATTGATTTTCATTAAGTCGCAGGTAAATTAGATTACTGCAGTAAGACCACAGCAGCTGAGACCAGAGACAGACAGAGAATGACACATTCATGGCTCTTGTAGAAGTTGCAGATAATATTTTGAACCACTGAAGATAAATGACAGATTTTTGTTTTTGTTTTTATGAAAGTCTTCCGCGAAAGTTCTGGCCTGTGTCATAGAAGGAAACTTCACCAGTGAAATTGTTTTTGAACACCACCACTGTAAATAACACAAAAAGTAAAAAAAATGAAGCTATATTGGTATAATTGAAGCTCTGTTGGAGCATCTTTGGCCTATAAATGTAGATACATATGCAAAAGATTACTGGCATTATGTGTGAAGTTTTGTATTACACATTGCTTTAATGTTTTTCATATGGACTGGACCACTTTGTGACAAGTGAAATACACGTTTAGTTCAGCAGCAGACTTGTGAAGTTGTAAAAGCTGGATGTCTCTCAGTGGATGTGCTTTAAAACCCTCTGCGACCCAAGGCGTCACCGAAGAAAAAAGGTTTTACATACCCACGAACATCTTTTGACCAGTAAAAGATCGAGACTAACTTTTGTTCAATATGGTCCGGACCAGGTAATAATTGCCATTTTCTTCTGTCAAGGTTTTCTCAACGGATTCTCAATTTCATCAGTCTAATTGAAATGTACTCTTGAGCCACCTGGAATTTTGACCAGAATCCAAAATTGCCGCCAAAAATCATAGCTGGCTGCCGATTTGAAGTACAACACGGCAGGACGACTTACTGTGTAATCTGTGTGAACTTCAATATGACATAGGCTGAAACTGAGACCTGCCCGGGTTTACCAGTGGCTTGTGCTCATTATTACTTTACATTTCCACGTTACTTCCACATTTGTTTCTGGATTATTGGATACAATGGGCAAGTGTCCCTCATGCCTCATATGAACTGAGTACCCCCGGGGGGATGGGTCAAATGCAGAGGACACATTTCGTTGTACAGTTGACGTTTAATATTAATATTGATAAACCGCCTTTACTATCGCCTTCAGTCTATCAAACTGTGTCTCTACGCCAGAGTAATGTATTTCACAGCTTTAATCCTGTGTTAAGTCTTGTGATTTCAACAAGATTATTAAAGAAAAGTACATCAACAAACGTATAAAATAGATTTCAGGACCTATCTTCTGTAGGGGAGCCCGGGGCTATTTGTCACACTTTTTTTCTAAAGTTCACTCCTTATCAAGAGAAAATCCCACAAGAGTCAGACCTGCATTAAATGAAAGCTTGAACCCTTGACTTGAAATAGACCTCACTCTCTTTTTTCTATCATATTGCATTAAATAGTTATTAACTGTCAAAACACAACAAAATCGACTGTGACAATGTGCCCCATGTGCGGGCAGATTGTCATAAGGTGAGGGGTTGGTTGTCACTATCGTTTTTTTTAATGTTTGATAATAAAAATTTGATAAACCTTTGTGACTTTTTTGCCCCAAACAAACTGCCTCTATAAAAGCTCATAAAGTGAAAAACAGAAAAACATATTAGACGCAAAAGAAAGTAATGTCCCACCATTTAATACCCCATGTGACAAATAACCTCTCAGCTTTTGTGACAAATAGCCCCGAGTGTCCACTTTACCAACAATGTAAGCTAGCTAACAAACAGTTTTAGTATGCTAGCTCTAAAATGGCTCAAATCGAAGCTAACACCGCTGTCTTTCAGATCAGTGTCTTTTGTTTAAGGCACTAACTAAAGGAAAGCTCTCATCACAAAAATAACCCAGACGTTAAAGTTTGGGAAAAGGCATAAAAACAATTCAAATGTGTCCTGTCCTCATGCCTTTAGTCCAAATGAGAAAATATTATTGGAAGAGACGAGGAATACCAATGCACATATTATATATCAGTGTGGCTATAAAGAGCAATGTGACAAATGACCCCCCGTGACAAATAGCCCCGGTCTCCCCCACATACTGCTTCTTATAAAGAGAATCCTATTGTGTCCGTCTGGTTTAGCACTTGTCCTGTGAGTCCTCTTTTGGCTTGCAATGATAATATTTCAGTGTCTCCATGTTGCAGACACATGGACTGTTGGTAAATGCAGTATTGTCCTGTGAAGGGGAATGATGATTGAATGCATGTCAACTGCAGTTCACACAGGTTCAGTGGCCCTGACGTCTCCGTGACCTTGTCCTACCCACAGAGGGGCATTTGAGAGACAGAGGAGGCAGGCGGTCTGCTGCGTGGAGAGAAAAGCCTGCCATTTATCTGGGGCTGAATCTTGGAGTGTAATGCTCAAAGGAGAGAGACCATGACCTCCATCTTCTCAGACATTTCCTCCAGTTATTCTGAGGCAAATCCCAATCGCAGCTATGGAAGACAGCGCCACCACAAGCCCAGCATCTCCATGGGGACTGTGAACATACTGGTTAAGGGAGAGAATTTGTTTTTCGTCTACATTGCCGTCAACAGAGAGCTGTGTTTTATCCTCTAAAACGTCTAAATTACTCCATTACTTCTACGTGGTGGATGGCCTTATGAATCTCCATAGTAACAACACCATAATAAGAAAGGGCTGGGTCTTCTTAGGCCAGACGTTGTTTCCATCGTTGAAAACACACCCCGTTTGTTCCCCACATCTCCCCTCTGAGAGCAAATCAACACCAGTACCATCTCCAGTGCTCTGTTTCGGTTCTTCCCCCTCAACTTTATGACGTTCTTACCTAATCTGCTCGCTCTCCTCGAAGAGCTCTGTGGCTGTGCTGACGTTACACTCAAGTTTAGTGTCTGCAGATGATGCTGAACTTTGACTTTGAATGAACTTTCACTGATTACAATCAAAAGTTCAGACTACCAGAGGCGGGCAGTACTCAGGTACAATTACATGCACTTGAGTAACTTGTAAGTAAGTAATTGTGCTTGCTTTTTTACACTTACTTGAGTAAAGATTTTAGCTACTCTATGCCCACCACTGACGGTAACTGTACTTTACATTTATGTCACCAAATCAACAGAAAAACTAAAAGATTTATAGTTTAAATACTATTTTATGAATGGTAGGATGTCCCTCTCTCTTTGTTTTAGTGTTAAGTGCCCTTTTCCTCTGGAGGCGTCGTCAGCAACCAACGATCATTTTAGCAGAAGGCTGTTTATGTCTAGCAGAGAGAGATTTATCTAATTTGGTCATATACCAAATCATTTTAGAATGAAGGTGAGTAGAATCAATGCCAATGAAAAAGGATTTAATAGTTGCTGTGAAGCCTAAAGTTCCTCAAAAACATCCCAGTAAAGATGATAGTTTGACAATCTTAGTCTACAATAGCGGAGAACAAGAGCAGCATGAAAAGGTTTAGGTGTGTGCAATTATCAAAAATGACAAAATCATGAGATATCTTTGTCCAGTGTCATAATCTCATATAAATATTAAAACAGAATTTAAATGGCATCTATAATGAAAGAAAACAACCAATGAAGATATATATTTTCTTAGTTTCTTTGTAATCAGTTGAAAACACAACCCTCCGGAGGAATATAAAGGAAGTCATCAGGTGACACTTATGACCTATTTAAAAGGGCAGACACATGGTACCAATTGAACTTCAATTCCTGGAGAAACACTCATTTTATTGTCAATGACTCAAATGTTAAAGCTTGTTCTCTTGCATTTCTATACTTTTTCAAAGGGCATGTCCCACCTGAGATCAGATCACTTATTGTGTGTGCCTGCATTCGCCTGGCATAATCACAGCAGGCAAAATAAGCCATGTCAACTGCCAATCAGCCTCTCATTTCTGGTGGCTTGGTGATGGAGTGGTTTAAAACCATGACTTCACGCCCTAAAACCACACCCCAGCACTAATGTGTGTCTGCGGTCTCCAGCTTCACACTATACCACCCACCCATTAACTCTCAGCTTCTTACAGACTTGTGACGCGACTACGCTCGATCTCATACATGACTCTATTTAAATGTAAGTGTGTTACAGACTGGCATTTTCAGAAGCATACATTTCTTTAATGTCCCTGGGCAAGACACTTCTCCCATTTAGGATGTTGTATGTTTGTGTGATGGTCAGCCATGCTTCTGTCAGTGAGCCCCAGGGCAGTTACAAGTATGTACCACGTTTAACTTTGTCCTTTATTCAACCAGAAATGCCATTCAAGGGGCCATTTCAGGGGGGGTTCTGGCCACAGAGGAGACCGTATTGTACATGTTTGGTGGAAGATCCAGTAATCGAACCTAAAACTGTCTTGCTGCAAAGGAAGAGGGCAAAGTGCTGGGCCACCAAGCTGCTCAACTGTAAACTACCTTTGAATCGCATCTAATTATATTACAAGTGTATTTTAGGAATATTATTTTCCAATTTTAAACTTTTCTAAACTTAAAACAGAGTCGGTGTGTTAATTCAAACTAATGTGGATAAAATATTACATAAACAATTACATAAATAAATAATACTCACAAAAAATGTTGCGATCAGCTTATACTTTCAAGAATTGTTAGTCAAATATAATATTTCAAAATGTTTTTCAAGAATATGATCGTTTATGAGTGGAGCCAACACAAGACTGACAGCATGACACTTCATGAACATTTGCCCACTGCTAACTGTGTGCCTCACACGATAATTACCCAGTTTATTCCCCCATGCGCTGCACATATGTCTGCCTGCAGAGTTTCACCGTGATGGACATTTTCAGTCTGTGTTTTACCAATCTGTCATGTAACACAAAATGTACAAGAACGAACATGGAGCAGACAGATCTGTGGTTTGGTTCATGGTGCAAAGTCAACTGGAATATTACTGTATCAAGTAACTGTAACAAAAGTAGGATTAAAGTGATGTGAGGGTTTTTGGCAGTTTATCAAACTATTTCCCCCCGTTTCTATTGTTTGATTGTATTGCATTTTTTCCTCACAAAGCTGGCACAGTATATAGTATTATGTATTGTGTTTTGTCCGGGTCTAAAGAGGCCGCCTCTTTGTGATGTTGTCCACATTTATTTGGTTAATCATTGAGCCTACAGTGTTTTAGTAATGAGTCCTTCAAAATATAATATACACATTGAATCATAATCACCTCTGCATGGGTAGAACAGATGTTGAGGTATAATATACTCTTCTCATAGCTCACCATGTTTAGGAAGCTCTATGTAATGGTATAGCTAAAAAAGTAAATAAACATATCGGTAAATGAGTCGGTGCAGAAGTACAAATCCAAACAGGAATCCCTATGATTGGTCTTAAACAATATATGACCCCAGAGACACTATAATGTCACTGCCTCAGACCTGGCACAGTCGGCATTGACCTGCTGCAGCTTGGAAACTGTATGTTTTTTCTCCATCAAATGTAAACACAACAAAGTCTATTGGGGTTTTCCAGCAGCAGGCCTCATTTCTACACGACACTTTGACTCAGAATCCAAGAGGAAAGAAACCTGTGAGGCTCGACATGTGGAGTCCCGTGACCTCAAATGAACCCCACGAAATCTGGTATTTTATAATAAGTATTTTATAATAATGATTATATATAAGTATTATATCAACAAATATGGAACCAACCATCAATTGATAACATGTGTATTATGATTATGGGGTATCGGTTTAGCTTTAGTATTAAGTATTAATAAGCATTAGTAATCATTTTAGGGTAAGGGTTAAGTTTAGGGTTAGGTTGAGGGTTGGCTATGAATAAGTGTATTATTAATGGCCTATTAGTATGTTAACAAATACAAGTATAAAAAGCAGTGTGTTAAAACTTTACAAGCATTTTATTAATACTTAAAGAGAACACCTTAATATAAAGCATTACAGATTATTATTATTATTATTATTATTATTATTATTATTATTATTATTATTATTATTATTATTATTATTATTATTATTATAAGTAGTAGTCATTTTTATTGAACAAACGAATGATGACTGGCGTTTTCATCCATCAAATTCGTCACCTCCTAGTTCTGCATTACACAGCACTACCTGCTGGTCAAAGCTGCAAACTACATGCACATTTTTACATTTTAATATTCAGATTGTCACCTGCTGAAGCTAGCGCGTTCCAGACTTCTCCTCCACCAAATATTGTTTCCACGCTGCTTTTTTACGAGCCAGTTAATTCAGTCTGGCAAACTGTGAAACACGCCTCTCTTAAATTCAAGTCCACGTGCTTTAAGCTGTGCCAAACTCCTCGCGCCAGCCTGTGATCATTGGTGAGACGTTTGGCGCTCAGGAACATGCCAGAATCATGCGCTGCTGCCTCTTGAAATGGCAACAGCCGGCGCGTCTCACTATCACTAACTTCAGGAGTTTGAATGAGTTTGGATGAGAGATAGTCCCCCCCCCCCCTCTCTCTCCTCTCCTCTGCCTTTGCTCCTCCTTATGCCCCCTCAAACCTTCCCCTCTTATTAAAACAACACGCCAATCTGTTGTAGGCCGGTAAAGGGCTTTGGGAGCCACAGCAGCCGTAAAGGAGGCTCCACACACAAGCGTCTGGAAGGAATTAGACAACTGAAACACTCCTGGCCATCACTCTGCGCGCAGGCTAGCGTGGATGCTTGAACGAAATTGTAATAGACTTACCTATGTGTGCCTCAAGATACTAATGACCTGACATCCCATGCGCTTGGGAATACACGCCAGCAAATTTGACGCCTCTTTTTTTGTTGTATTTTCCCCACAGACTTTCAGTTTACATCGCGCTTGATGGAGATTTATATTTCTAGAGGTACCAAAGTGGCCTGACACGCCTCCTTCTATCCAAAAATGGACACTCTGGCAATTATTTCACAGGACCAAGCGGTGAAATACAGAGGGACATTTTCTATGGATTCATGAGGCACATTGCGAACGTGCAAGTGCTATTTGAAGTTTTGCACACATTTTTCTTTTCTCCTCACGGGGTGGACTGATCACAGCATCACCAGAGTTGAAGCATCTGTGAGTGCTCCTGAATCAAGGTAAGGAGATATTTCAGGTGTGGCTGCAGTGAATGGATGGAGGAAAGTTGGTGGTGATGGTGAACGTAAAGAAGCATGTGCATTGCGTTATAGAGTGTGCGTAATGTATGCGTAAAAGTCATTTAAAGCTGGTTTTCTCACCCATTTGAACGTCAACTACATGATAAGCCATCTCAAAGGCTAATTAATGATACAGGTATGGCCGAAATGTCATGAAGCATTACTGTAACTACCATGTGTGCATTCCTCATAAAGCGGTTAGTCATACACAACTTTTACCATCACTGATGCTGTGACCACTCATGTACGTCATAGCGGGTTCGTCCAATAAATTGTACGGATTTGACCAACGCTCACCTTGGGGTGGATGCGCGTAATTTGATACTACATAGCCTACGTCCTCTCCCCCGTCCAGTCACGTAACTCACGTTCACATATTATTATGTTTCAACAGCGTTAATTAGCGCCTGACTCTGTTGTGGCTTGTTTAATCGATTCACACGTGTGGGATAAACGTTTCTTTACCACCTCTGAACATTTGTCCATTCAAAAACTTCAGACCACCAACCTTGCCATCTGCTTGCGCCCGGTAACAAATATCCATATAATGCAAATTACCATCTGTCACACTGCTTCTTCTGTCATGGTTTTTTCATCCGCCTCTCTCAGATACAACTGTTTCCTGAGATAAAACCCACATAAGGAATGCTCATCTGTTGAGTTGGATGTCTGAGAATTCGTGACATTTATTCATAATGTATTCTTGAGTTGGTCATCCTACACGTTAGACTTCGAGCCATCAATAATAATACACTTTAGATCCCAAAATTGTAAGTGACAAAATATAAGCAGACAGCACGGACACCAGAAATGTCTGTTGGTATGAAATTGAAGAAGCCAAGGACTTCTTGAAAGTGACTAAATTTCCTGGGAGACAGACGTGTTTGTGTGACGTATAAAGTTATGTGCAGAGTCTTCCGGTCAGAGCACTGATCGGGATGGTTTTCCAGGGAGCAGTTTACTACTTACCAAAACAGGCATTCCTTAGCTGGTCCCCATTAGGGCTCACAAGAAGTCTCACGTGCCATTACCGCTCACAGCAAGAGTCCATCAGGGCAGAGGCCCTGGGGTTACCAGACCAGCCACTGAAGTCCAAACAACAAAGTGACATGCGACACGTACAGTAGACACATTACAGGTAATTGGCTAAGACGTTATAATGACATGATTTAGGGTTACACTCAGCATCATCATTATCAAACTCTGCTTTTTAATGACGCCCTTTACCAGACCATTGTGTTTCTAACTATATCTGCTTAATGTGTGGTTTGCAGCTTCTTCTGCACTATCTGAGACATGATAACTAAGTGCTATGTATAGTCTTAGTCAGGCACTGGGTTAGATCAGTAGAAGACACAAGAGAGCAGTGGTTGACAAGGCTTTTAGAACTCAATTAGAGATTGTTTCAACAGAGCAAGATTTCATTTACAATTTAGAGGCGAAAATGAGGAAATGCTTAAATGAGCAACATCTGTAATTCTGCTGAGTTTCCTGCAGACTGGCACTCGCTACTGTATACAGGGCAGTGGCACAGCTGGCAGTCAAATGAGCCAAAACCAATGCCAGGCTTCCAGTTTTCTTACCTCTTTGTGGCGTCTGCCATGCTGCCCTCATTCACCCAGCCCTGCTTTATATCCCTCATTCAGGTTGCAGTCAACATTCTCCTCCTGTGATATGTGAGTCTTTTAGTCATTCACAAAAGACGGCTAAGGGCTTTGTATAGATACCAAACCGAAAGCCTTGGCTCAGAAATCAAAAGTGGATTATGAAATGATGAAGCACAGATTCACCCTGCAGAGCAATGAAAGTTGTGATGCAACTGCAGTGGTAAAAAGCAGAGGTGAAACACAAGGCATTATTATACTCAATGAAGAACAGATTTTTATATTGCATTTAATTACCTTCCAGTTGTCGTTGCTCCTTTTCCTGGTGTTCCACAACAAATCATGGGCCTCATTCTTCCTTGCTGTTCAGGTTAGATTTAGTTTCAAGCCTTGACTTGTTTTTCCAGGTTGATGTTTTGCTGAAATACTCTATCTTGTGACCCCAAGAAATTGGGCTAAATCTATAGAGTACAGTGCAAGTCACTGGACACTAACTCAGTATTTGGTTAACAATGCCTATTAACATATCACTCCTCATTTAGCCCGGGCACTGTTTTGAATTTCCCTTGTGGCTTGGTATTTTCTCATTGATGTTGTTATGTTTATATTGCAGCGGTTTGCATATTGATAGGCTGTCCATCCTGACATCACTCTCTCAGTTTATTAGGTTTGGGAATGGCAAAACATTGGTTTATGACCTCTTGGTGGTTGGACTGATTGTCTCTTCTTTTCTCAATGATCTCAATGAGAAAATAGCATTTTGTGCATGTTTCGTGTCGCCCTTTGCCAGTGGCAGCCACGTTCACCTGATTTCAATCATGTAAGAAGGAAGTGCATTGCTTCTCTGTTGGTGGTGTTCAGTGTTCAGCTCTGGTTCTCATAATGACAACAGCTTACTGTGCCCATTGAGAGTTTATGAGCAGGAGGAGGAGGAAGAGGTGGTGACGAGATGCAGTGACTTCTTTTTATTACTGACATGACCTTTAGTTCGTTCACAGCATAATGTTTCATTGTGGTAGTGTGTCAGGCAAAGTACTTCTTCATGACTTTTTGACCCAATGCCTTCATTTCAAGCCTCTCTTTTCTGTGGATGTCTCATGCACAGTAATAAAGTTGATGTTGTGTGCAGCCAAATCTAAAGTCCACACGAGCCTCTCCCTCTTGTCTGCAAGGGGACTTCAGATCTTATGTTGCTCTCTGCTACAAGCATCACGAGAGCCATCTTCAGATGTAATGCTGAGTTTCCGTGACACACACCTGCCTGCTATTGCACGCAGCATTGCGTATACATGAACAATGGGGTTGGATCTTTACATTGTGAGCATATGTCCCATGTGTGCTTATTCTGTTTTCTCTAAAGCTGCTCAATGTCATTCGTTTTAGAGGACTTTGTAGTGTGAGCCAACAAGTTCAGCCTTAGGTAACTGGGTGCTCGCTGAACTATTTGTGTGTAACATACATTTTCCCTTACTTAGGAGTGCTTTTCCTCATCCCCTGACAACCGGTCACGAGTTTGTAGTATTGA
This sequence comes from Gobius niger, assembly GCF_951799975.1. Classification (NCBI taxonomy): domain Eukaryota; kingdom Metazoa; phylum Chordata; class Actinopteri; order Gobiiformes; family Gobiidae; genus Gobius; species Gobius niger. The sequence goes on from NC_136859.1 coordinate 20,628,455, forward strand.
CATATATGAAGAGGTTTGCATCTGGATCAGTATCTGTCATAAAACCTTTGAAAGTTTTCAAATCATTACAGACTGTGGACGTTTTTTTGTGGTGACCTCTAAAGGGAAAGGGAAAGAAGAAAGGAGACTCAACTTACGATACAGTATTATGATGGCATGCTTGTCAGGGAAAGCTATTCGGTAAGATGTGCCTGTTCCTGTATGGAAATGTGTCTCCTGCATTTGATCTATTCATCAATGCCACCGAAGCAACCTGTCAGGAGCAATGGAGACTACAGTCCAAGAGCAAGTTTGGTCTGGACTAGGTTTTAGACTATTGTGCTTGTTTCAAGTTTATGGGGAAAACTTGTGCACTCTTTGGAAACCCAGAGATATGAAGTATACTCACATACTCAGGAATTGAACCGGATTATTGCACATCCAGAGCTCAGCCACTGTGCCGCCAAAGTTTGAGTTAAGTGTCCGGCCCGTCCTTTCACCAGTGATGTCTGATTTGTGAGTGCTACACTTCCAGCCAGTGTCTGCTGAGTCACAATAGTATAAAGATGTAGGCTGTATGTTATCTCAGCTCCACACGGCTCGGGCGAATGGCTGTCTTTTTTGGCCGCCCGACAGATATACTGCCTGTGCAGAACAATGTAGCAATCACACTCACGTATAGCACATAATGTATATACTCACCCAGAGTCTGGCAAGCCCTGCAGTATTTTATGTTCCATAGCCAGGTTTGAGCTGCGTGGGACCCATCTGACGGGGATTCCTACTCTCCTGTGTCTTTTCCACACACATTACCTTCAGCTGCGAGACACACGCGCAACACATGGCAACAGGCAGCCCTAACAGTGTAAGCATTTCAACAGTATATCTGACAGCCATCCACGCTTATGTAACTCACTTTAGGGTATTACAACATGGGGTTATTCCTCTGGTGACACTAAATCATTTCCCACAACATCCATGTGAAAAGAGTGTGGATGTATTTATTTATTTTTTTAGAATGTATGGAACACTTGCGTGAAGATTCGTTCATTCTGTTATTCAGGCAATGTTATTAGAGTATATGGATCATTACATGCAGAAAATAAACATACACTGCTCAGACTTTTCCTACTTTTACATTATAAAAGCAGAAAGGCTTTTATAGCTCCTACACTCATCGACAGCTTTCCCGTCTAAAACACATCTATCTAATCTAAACCTGATCAATAACCTGTGCTGATGTGTTACTGAGAAATCTGAATATCAATTATGAAATAGTTCCATAAGATCTAACATATGCTACATTTAAACTGTGCATCATTTTGATATGTATTATAGTTGTTGTTTTTCAGCACAACCTAAGTTTTAAACTGAAAGAGCCATGGGTTTGAAGATCCAGGAAGCCCAGTACGATAGCATCATGTTTCGGGTAGGGCCCATTGCAGAGCTACAGTGATCTGGCCATCTCGTCCATATGCTATTAATCTTGCTGCAGACTGAAGTTAATTACATTGGTCTGACCTTTGTAACGAATCACACGCCCAAAATGATCCATGAGATTCTGTCTATGAGGAGCACAGCATCTTCACCACTCAGATGCAATGTTTGTTTTGAATCAGTGTATTCACAAAACTTCCCTGTGGGTGGGTTAAGAGAGTAATTTCAAATTTCTTTTTCTTTCTGTAATGATTCTAAAATTCCAAGAAAGCAAAACATCTGCCTCTGTTTGTTTGGTTGTAATAAATGATAGGAACAAGGAAAAACAGGCTGTGTATAACAAGCATATTAGGAATGAAAGTTTTCAAAAGCAATGATGACTAAGACCATATACAAACTAAAACAAAATGATCCACTAGCGGTCCATTAATGACTTATTTGCTGACCGGCTGCAGCATTGCTTTGGCTCTGTAGTTGTAAAAACAAACAAACACACACGGTGACCCACATTAGCAGAGGGGGGTCTCCTGGAGGTGATTTACACAAACACTCCTTTCTCTGGTTTATGCTCTGTGCCTGTGCCTACTGTATACTGCAGTGTATAGCTTGTATCCAGGGTCCTGTAAATAAGCAGCTGACGCTAGGAGCCGCGCCACGTGCCAGAGGAGGCCTGCCTTGCTCTCTGTAACTTTCTCATGCAGAGATCAAATGAGCGAGATGCAGTCTGGGCCAAGGGGTGTGGAGCACGCGCTAGCATCCTGTTGCATTCTGCCTTCTGTCTGTTGTTATTTGTTTTGCATATTACCGCTATCGTCATTTCACATCATGCTTCTTTCTTCAATCATCTGCACAATTCCTTTCTGTCTGTGTATTTCCCGATCCCTCCCTCCATCTGTCTTGTGCACGTAGGTGTGGTGCAATGAACCGTTGCCAAATCACATCCACTGCTGGTCTTTGTGTGCTCATCTTTTGATGGCTGCATGGATTTCCCTGATCACCTTGTCTCACATTTCCTGAAAATGACATAAAAAGTGTGACGTGCGCTTAAATGAGTGTTTTGACCAAGTTGCCACAAGGGGGTGCTAAGTCAACTTTATGACCTTAGCTCCCTGCCATTACCATCAGTAATCTATGCAAACCTTTCTTTTCAACATTTACAGGCGGCCATTTTTTTAGAGTTAGTTTGTGAGAGTAGATCAAAAACACATATGTAGCGTTTCGAACGTCCAAAAGGCCCTGTCCAGCTCTTCCCACGGAGATATAAACAGATGACATCACAGGGTGGTCCGCTCTGCGCTGAGCTGAGCCACTCTGAGTGGGTCCGTGGGTCTGCCAAACAGATGGCGGTAGCAACATAATGAGGGCTGGAAACAAACTGAAGATTTTGAGCACAAGATTTAGTTCAACAAGAACCTCAATTCGTAGAAAAAGACAACTGCACACACACAAAAAACATGTGTTTGTGAAAATGCTCTTTAATTCATCATTGATGAATGGTTGTTTATCTAAACCATTGGGAGATGGTTTGAACGTGTGGCATGGGAAAGTATTTTGTTGGTTAATTAGGTCGAGAAATCATGTAATTTGGCCCACACAGGAACCAAGGGAGAACAATCGGCTTCTCACAAGTGTCTGACATTTAGAGTGAGATTTGGGGAGAGGAGGAAGGGGGCTGAGGAGAGGCTGAGGGGTTTCTTTACCTCGGCATTGGAAATAAAGGAAGTCTCTGTGTCAATGAGTCGAATGGTGACAAGAATCTGCATTTCCGTGTTTAGTTTAGAGTCCCAAATTATTCTCATATGCAACAAATAAAAGCTGTGATGTGCAATCGAGCAATCAATATTGTCAGTAAGTTACACATAACATTGCAATTTTTTTTTTTTTTTCCAGTGCTGGTTTACAAGGAGACAGTTCCAAAAAACATAAAATGGCTTTGCATGTTTATTTGCTTCGCCTCTTCAAACTATAGCCTGACTGATTTCCCTCTCCTTCCCTTGCAGATGAATTGCCAAAGAGCGCTCACGTATCTGCGGGTATTTGGCACCACACTGTTCGGCGTGTCCCTCCTCGTGGGCATCTCCACCGCTTACATTATGGGTTACCAGTTCTTCACCACAGCCCACAATTACTTATCCTTTGGCTTGTACGGCGCCATCTTGGTTGTTCACCTCATTATCCAGAGCCTGTTTGCACTGTTGGAGCACAGAAACATGAGGAGATCCTTGGAGACGCCGATCAAACTCAACAAATCATTAGCCCTGTGCATCGCTGCCTATCAAGAAGATCCCAACTATCTCCGGAAGTGCCTTGTGTCGGTGAAGCGGCTGACGTACCCTGGGATCAAAGTGATCATGGTCATTGATGGGAACAATGACGACGACTTGTACATGATGGAGATATTCAAGGAGGTGATGGGCTGGGACAAAGCGACCACATACATATGGAAGAGTAATTTCCACGCCAAAGGACCAGGCGAGACAGAGGAGAGCTACGTGGAGAGCCAGCGGCAGGTCTCCCGGCTTGTCCTCAGTAGTAAGTGCCTGTGCATCATGCAGAAGTGGGGAGGCAAGAGAGAGGTCATGTACACCCCGTTTAAGGCACTGGGCCGGAGCGTCGACTACGTGCAGGTAAGAACTAACCGACACAGTAACAGATAACAAAACGTGAGGTACTTTTGGCGGTGCTTAGTGATTAATAAACACACTAAATGTCCAAAACGCATTTGAAGGTATCATTTTCATATCTTGTTATTGTCAATGAAATCAACAGTCTACATTCTGAAGTTCAACTGGTTGAGTTCAGATTGGGAAAGAAAGTTGAAATCTGGGTAAGGGTGCTCGTGAAGGGAGGGGGGAGGCTCCGCCAAGTTAAACACGCAGTCCACAAAGACTCTTTTGTGCTGCCTCAGACGGATGGTGGCTGCGTGCATCATGTTGTGAAGTGTGGTGTGAAGAAATGCAGTGGTAGCTCATGTTTTAGTGTAATAACAGGGAACATCACAGACATGAGAGAAGTTTAGGTAAATTTACTGACTCATAACTTTCTTTTGATCTTGTGTAGTCGGTTACTTCAGTGAGAATAAAGACAGCAGCGGTGTTGCTGTTTTCCACCTGTTCTTCGCTGGAGTTTGCCAAAAAACCTTTAGGCCGAGGCTTGTAAAGGCAACACAAATGTGTCGATCCATTTAGGAGTTGCCTCAGGCTCAGGTTTAATCACCTTGAAATTAGAAAATAATGCCTTTTAAGGAAGGTGGCAAGTGCACATGTATTTTACCTTTATTGTATTTTGTCTTATATTCCCCGATGTATGTTCTGCAGGTGTGTGACTCAGACACGATGCTGGACCCAGCCTGTTCAGTGGAGATGGTGAAGGTTTTGGAGGAAGACCCAATGGTGGGGGGTGTCGGAGGAGATGTGCAGGTAAGCATATACTACATTATAACGCCATGGCCTTTGCTCTACTGTAACCCTAGTGTTTACAGATGTGCTCAAGCTTGAACTTAATCTGTGTCCCTGTCTTTAAACAACTCAGGTCTCAGTTGTTTTGAGCATTTGATTGATCAAAAGAGCTGTAATAACATTTCAGTCTTAGGCCTTACTAGAGCTTCACTAACATGTTTTGAAATCACCTCTAAAAAGTTATCCTCATTGTGTCTTTAGATTCTAAACAAGTATGAGTCATGGATCTCCTTTCTGAGCAGTGTGCGATACTGGATGGCCTTCAACATCGAGAGAGCGTGCCAGTCCTACTTCGGCTGTGTGCAGTGCATCAGTGGGCCGCTGGGAATGTACCGAAACTCCCTCCTGCATGAGTTCCTAGAGGCCTGGTACAATCAGACCTTTATGGGATCACACTGTAGTTTTGGAGACGACCGACACCTCACCAACCGAGTGCTCAGTCTGGGATATGCTACAAAATACACAGCGCGCTCCAAGTGTTTGACTGAGACGCCTATCACTTACCTGCGCTGGCTCAACCAGCAGACCAGGTGGAGCAAATCCTACTTCAGAGAGTGGCTATACAATTCCATGTGGTTTCACAAACATCATTTATGGATGACATATGAAGCTGTCATCACAGGCTTCTTTCCTTTCTTTCTCATTGCCACAGCCATCCAGCTTTTCTACCAAGGAAGACTGTGGAATATCTTGTTATTTCTTCTTATTGTGCAAGCAGTGGCTCTGATCAAATCCACATTCGCCAGCTGCCTACGAGGGAACATTGTGATGGTTTTCATGTCCTTTTATTCTGTACTTTATATGTCAAGCCTCTTACCTGCAAAAATGTTTGCAATAGCAACCATCAATAAGTCTGGATGGGGGACTTCTGGGAGGAAAACCATAGTAGTGAACTTTATTGGTTTGATTCCCATATCAGTGTGGTTCACCATCCTTTTCATTGGAATTATTTACACAGTGATCCTACAGACTAAGAAGCCCTTCCCTGATTCAGAGAAATTAGTTCTGGTCATAGGGGCAGTGGTCTATGCCAGTTACTGGGTCATACTCTTGACTTTGTATGCAGTGCTCATAAACAAGTGTGGCAAGAGGAAGAAGGAGACACACTACGACATGGTGTTGGATGTATGACACTTGTCATTAACCACTTTACTTTCTGTCACAACATATAGTTACATGTTTTGTAAAATGCTGCTCTGGAGGCAACATTGGCTGATGCAAGCCAAAATGGGCAAACCAACAACTTGAACTATCATTTTATTGCAGTGGCTGCTATTTTTCAATCATGACCACAACATTATGTTATGTAGGAAAACTAATGTATGGTGTGGGTAGTTCTTTTTTTTTTTTACTATTTAAATAGACTAATAGATTATATTTATTATTACTGACATTTTGACCTGATTACTAACAGTGCTGTTGGCAGCAAGAGCAGTAGGCTTTAAAACGTTATAGCTACCTCTTCCTGTGTCAGTTCACTGGGTTCAGTCCAACATTCATCAAACAAACTGGAATCCGTTTTGCCCATTGAGGTTGTGCTCAGCCAGTGGAGAAATCTTCTTCCACTGCACCATTATGACCTATGTGTCGACCAACAGCTCTGACACATCAACCGTAGACAAGATTCAGTGCTGCCATTTTACACCATAGTATCATTTGAAGACACTGCTGTAACAAATAGGTGTAATTATTTTTATTAACAACATGGTGCTAACAGCTTTTGATTGTCGATGGTGCTATTTGGGCAGTCAAGTGTACACAGCACTAACTGATGGAACACATGAATGTCTCCATTGTGAGATCAATAAGGCTTATCTTAAGTGGAGCATTTAGTTCAACTGTTAAATATGCAAAGGTCTGATAGAATACAGTATTAATCAAACCTTTTTCTTCCATTTCCAAAGACTACCGGTAAATACAGTAAATAATAAAAATGACTCTCATGGTCACACTATACATACTTTTTGAAAAAATGTTAAATTCTCTTCCTTTTTTAGGTTTAAACTAATTATTTATTGTATCTGCCTGCACACTTTGTGCATATAAAATGTGAAAACATATCTATACCAGAACTGAAGTTCACATTCCAAGTAACTGATCTGTACAACCAACTTATGTCCCATAACTCCCTACAATGCATGACTGCAGTATTGTCAAAGCAATGTTTACATAATGACTAATCTCAAAATAATTGGTGTTTGATAGTATAATCTCCACCTGAATGTCTGATCATGTGACCAGATGCAGTTTGGGGATATGCAAAAACTTGCTGCTGTCACTGTTTTACAGTGACCATGGTTTTTTGGGATTTTTTGTTTTGTTTTGTTATTAATGAATGATGAAAATGTATCACTAGGGTGTTATCTTTGTATCTGTAAATCCATCATCGTGATGGACATTTCCAAAAACACTGTGCCTTCCAAAGTGCCACATGGAGAATAAGTCCTTCATTACTACCTTATTTGGGAATGTGAATTGGGCACTGACAGAAGGACCAGGTTTTGGAGAGAAACACATCCCACGTTTGCAGTGCAGCAGGATCAGACATGAGTTTAACTTTGATGCACTTTTGTGTCTGACCTGTTGTGGACATGTTGCTTGACTAAGACATGATTAAATACCTCAGCGGTTGTATTTTGGATTGCATCAAATTGTCAGAATGCCATTACATTCTGAAGGACTTTATAATTTATATTTTAGTGACAGAGAACATTATTATTATTGTGTATGCACACATTCTTATTAAGTCAAAGCTGGATTTTCTGCCTTTTGGGCCCTTTTTGCTGTAGCCAGTGTTATACATATATATTTTATTGCTTTTTACAGACATTATATTCTAATTTTGCTTATCTACCAAAGAGCTTTTATTTTTAATCTTTTTTTTTTTTTTTTTAAGAAAGTGAAAAACATCGAGTCTTTGACCAAACAATGTGAAATTATGAGCTGTGGGTTTTATTTGCAATAACAACAATGAAATGCAATAGGGATAAGTTATTGAGTACAAGAGAGGAGATGAACCTGTGGCTTTTATACTTTTTAGTGTATTTATGTAAGAATTTTTTAAATAGGATTTGTATTTGTAGTCAAATGTACTATTTGAGTACATGTGAAATCATCAGGCACCTGCTGCATCTTTGTACCAAACGTATTACTTCAAACAAAGGAAGAGCGTGCCTTATAGAAAACAGTGATGATGTTGTCGTGTACTTTTGATGGAATGTTTTGATATTGAGACCAATTATTGTTTTTCTGCCAAAAGAACAATGAACAGTGTTATTTTGAAGCACTTTTGTGTTGTGCCAAATAAAAGAGTGAAATGCTTTTTTTAAATTTCTGCTGCAGTTTTGTTTCTTTATTTGAAAGCAGTTTAATGTGTCACCTACTTTTCCATTATGGTGATAACAGGTCAATATGGCGTCATAAACATTCACATACAGAAAACTTCAGATCGTTATTTTACACAGATCTACAGATTCAACTACACTGAGAGAATCAACATGTTGCATTACTATTGACCTCACCTCTACATATATATATATATATATATATATATATATATATATATATATATATATATATATATTTATGATTTAACTGCATCTTGATGTATTTGACAGTTGCAAAGAAGTCAAGGGAACTTCCATCCTTAAAAGTGCTGTTTATAAACACTTTTGTCTGAGGTTACATTTTCAGCTTTGCTGTTTTCAAACCAAACAATATCACACGCCGAGTAAACAGAGGGGAAGTGCATCCCAAAGGTGAGTCAGCACATCTGAACTGCGTTAGAGGCTCCCAGGAGGAGGCTGCTTCACATTTGAATATGAAGCATGTCCAAAGGAAGTAAAGACGAAGAGAAACATGCGTTTGAACATTGCAACTGAATGAATAATGGATGGGTTTATTCATGAAATACAGCTGAGTGAAATCACAATGAAATTAAATGAATTAAATCAAGTGCTCACTCACTAATGGGAAGAAAATAACAGATTTGCGTGTGAGTGTATGTGTGTTTGTGTACAAGATCAAATCCTAGTCTTAACTGTTTGCAGTGAACAAGTTTGCTTGTTGTACCCTACACTGTTCCTGAATGGTGTCCCAACAGAAGGGGCGGGTCCCCTGAGGACAATGGTCCTAAAGTTCATATTCAGTCAAACATTCCAGTCATGATGTTTTTGCTTTTTTTAATTTTTAATTTTTTTTGTTTTTGTCATTAAATCCTTGAAGGTAAATTCAGTGTTTCTTTTATTGCACAAAAGCTCGACCGTCTGCCTGCCTTGGCACCACTCATGGAAAATGTACATGTTGATAAACTTTTGGCATTTTAATACAAAGCCTTTAAACCATCTTTTATTTGATGTTACTTTGTGTTTATAGCCAGCCTTAACCATTTTAATAAACCGGCTTGAACAGAGAAGACTATTGCGGAATTTAATAACCAACGCGAATTGTCGTGTTGAAATTGCATGAGAGTTGCGGGTATAACTTTGGAGAAGACCTCGCTGTCCCTCAGTGCGTCAGCAGTCAAAGTCTGAGGCTGCCAAAAACATTACAACACTGTATCTCCCGGTTACTCTGCAGCTAATGGCTCCCTGTTGTCAAACTGTGTCCAGCTGCTGACTGGGCTGTAGCCTACTTTTCTCTTTTCAACCAGTAGTTTTAGGGTTTTTTACACATGCATGCATACGCTGACTTTTAACCCCATTTTTATCCTTTCCACCTAACTGCCGAACCCATAACTTCAGAGTTTACACAACAAACTATGGTGCTCTTAAGCGACAGACTGTGTAAAATGAGCTCATCCTTGAAGCCTCTGTTATGTTTGCTGCTACGCTTTGATGATGTCATAACTACGCCTCAGAAATTTAGGCACAATTAACGGTAAATAATTGAATGATCTGATCGGATTAATTAATGAATCTGACACATTTCAATGGAGGTCTGCGTAAATGAATCAGATCGCTGTGAACACGAATGTGAAGCATCTGAAATAACTTTCAATTACAGCCCACGTGGAGCCTCGCCGAACTGATGACAGGTGACAGATTGCAGATGATTGTTTGTTTGGCGAACCATGGGGTTATGTAAATGAGAGGAGTGAAATTAGAAGGTGAAATAGTAACACTGCTGGCTTCAGAAGGTGTCATTATCAAGATCACTTTCAGAGTTTGTTTAGCGCACAATAGTTTGGCCTATCACTGAGAATTGGGCGAGTGTGGTGGCACAGGCGTCTTTGGCTCAAATAGAAGTTATCAAATGACAGTTTATTTATCGTTTTCATCACCGAAAAAAATTAAAACTGTTATTACATTGCCTTATTTGAGAAGTATTTATGGCTTTAATGTTCACACCCAATGTACAGCGAGGAAAACAGAAACGGACGAACCAGCTGATCTGTGATATAATAATATATATAATAATATAAACCCAGGTCAAATTTGGCTTGAGTGTAATAAAGCTCGCACTGACCACGTGAGTTTCTTCTCATCATTTCCCCCTAAATGTTAACTAAACAAACATCCCAGTCTAGACCATCTTGAAACAACTTTATCTTGATAATTAGCACTGCAAGGCCCTTTACTCCGTCCCCTATACTGTAAGTTAATAACGTACTTGGACACACTCTGAAAAGCTTTTCCACCACACACTCACCTATCCGGATCACCTTTGACCCCTCGCCCTCCTTCTTTCCCCTTTGTCTGGATCATCAAACGATATAATAGGCCTCAATTCACAGGAGTTAATTGTGTTAAAAACTCCCATGTGTTCACTTAACCTGGGAAACAGCCTTTGCAGACAGTCAATGAACAAAACCTGCTCTCCTATATAAAAAGGACGCAGTATATAGAAATCAGTCATAATTGAAACATGCATTAATGTATAATGTATGTGTGTGTACTTCCTACATGCCCACAGACTGCAGACAGAGGAACTGGTGGGTGCTCTTGGCTGATCCAGACGTCTGTCGCTCAGGGCCAAATGACTGGCCACCCACAGCTCAGCTTTCTCAGCGCTGCACAATGTGAGGGATCCTTTGTTCACTTTGTGACAAATTACACAGAATATTCACCTCCTAAGATATTGATAATAATACTTCTCTCTTCTTCTCTCTCTCTCTCCTCACTCTCTTCTGCCCTCTTTCCCCTCTCTCTCTCCTTCCCTCTCTCTCCTCTCTCTCTCCTGCCCTCTTGCTCCTCTCTCTCTCCTTCCCTCTCTCTCTCCTCTCTCTCTCCTTCCCTCTCTCTCCTTCCCTCTCTCCTTCTCTCTCTCTCTTCTTCCCTCTCTCTCCTCTCTCTCTCCTTCCCTCTCTCTCCTCTCTCTCTCCTACCCTCTTTCTCCTCTCTCTCTTCTTCCCCCCTCTCTTCTCTCTCTCTCCTGCCCTCTCTCTCCTCTCTCTCTCCTTCCCTCTTTCTCCCCTCTCTCTCCTTCCCTCTTTCTCCCCTCTCTCTCCTTCCCTCTTTCTCCCCTCTCTCTCCTCTCTCTCTCCTTCCCTCTCTCTCCTCTCTCTCTCCTACCCTCTTTCTCCTCTCTCTCTCCTTCCCTCTCTCTCCTTCTCTCTCTCTCTCTCTCTCTCTTCTTCCCTCTCTCTCTCCTCTCTCTCTCTCCTGCCCTCTTTCTCCTCTCTCTCTCTCCTTCATACTCTCTCTCCTTCTCTCTCTCTCCTTCCCTTTCTGTCTCCTCTTTCTCTCTCTCTCCTTGTCTCTCTCCATGCCTCTCTCTCTCTCCTAGTTTCTCTGCTTTTATTTGTAATTGTTTAGTAATATATATTGGTAATTGTTGCAAGGTTTAATAAAAGTCATTTTTTTAAATACTTTTTGGTGGGGCGAATTAAGACAAATGTTGTTCAAACCCATTATGTAAGTCAATGTACACTGACATGCTGCTCTATAAGGGAATTGTTATTCATAGCATGTCTGTTCTCCATACTGTATACGTATGTGGTATGATGCACAGTACTTTGATAAGTACATATGTTCCAAACACACTGAGTCACATATTAATCCACTTATGGGTCACCTCTGTTTGGACTCAGATGCCACACCAGTTTTTGAGCAAATGTTTGGGGACAGCAATGTTTTCAATTTATTAAAGCAAATGGTGGGGTTTGTCTTCAGACCGTTTTTTTTTCTACTGATGCATGTTAACAATTAGGTTAACATTCAAAGTAAAACAATACGTGCCAGTGTCATTGATGGAGAGGGTGGAGAGGCTTTAAGTGTTTGGACACTGAAATCCCCACTAGGATAAACAAAACAATTATTGCATATGTTAGAACACAACGGAAAAAGCAGGGAAATCCCATGGATCAATACAGCATGGAGCACGCCATGCACATGACAGCCGACAGTCATCATTCGTTTTGAGGGGGGAAAAACAAGTTGTTATAGTATGCACCGATACTTCGAATACAAATGTCATTGTTCCGTTTTTCTAATCCATCCAATCAAAAAACAAAATAGTAAACAGTGAACATCTCTTCTTAAATGTCCTTAAAATCTGTTTAGTGAGATTCTGTGAAGCAGACATGGGGTCAGACAACCAGGAAAAAGCCCGGAATCCCAGGGTCCTGCATGGATCATTGGGTCTGGTATAGGCAGCAGGGGATATTTATCTTAACGTCCTCTAAATTTCATCAAACTACATTCTCATATGGATAGTTAAACATAGTTACAGAGTGCATGCCAACAATTCTGACCATATTCCTGCATCCCTTTGAGCTAATTTTATGGATTATATAACAGGTCGTAAATTCTACATGTTGTACTGTATACGTGGTGTGTTTAGTCAATGCACTGGTTGCTCCACAGGCTGTTATGAGGCAGCGGGCCGGCTATTGATTTACTGTTACCATGGGAACGGGAGATTTAGGGACCAAGCTCCAGATGTTTGGTGAAGGAGATGGGAACTTCCTGCATCCTAAAGGACTTGAAGGAAGCATTAACCTTGGGCTGTGTGTGTGTTTGTGTGCGTGTGTGAGAGAGAGAGAGAGAGTGAGTGAAGCCCGTTTCAGGAGCTCAAAGGGTTGAAGATGGCGAGCATTGCGTGTGACATCAGAGAAGACCTCGTTCAGACCAGATCCTCCCCGAAGAATTGGATGTCCCAACACTGGGGAGTTGTATTCCTAACACACCCAAATGTCTGCGCACAAGATGACTTTACATTTGTAGTATTTGAACTAACACCCCAATGGTAAGCATCAAATAGGTACAGTATATTACTTTATTAATGCACTGATGCAAAAGAAACAGTGCTCTATCTATCTATCTATCTATCTATCTATCTATCTATCTATCTATCTATCTATCTATCTATCTATCTATCTATCTATCTATCTATCTATCTATCTATCTATCTATCTATCTATCTATCTATCTATCTATCTATCTATCTATCTATCTATCTATCTATCTATCTATCTATCTATCTATCTATCTATCTATCTATCTATCTATCTATCTATCTATCTATCTATCTATCTATCTATCTATCTATCTCTTAGTAGTTCTCACAACTGGTAGATTGGGACTCAAATAGCCCAAGAGTTGATAATTGTTTTTAATCATCCTCATGATCAATGCTTAACTCAACAGAACTTCGAGTGAATATACAACATTATGATGTGTACGGCTTCTCATGATTGCTTGATGGTGAATCTAGCCCGACATCCTGAAGCTAGTTGAAAACCAGTTCACAAGTATTCTGTGTATGCTCTTTGTGATGGTCCTGAGCCAAATAAATGTAGGAGTGCAAAACTGTTAATAACTACATTAAGACAAACAGAAGACTTTAGGCATCAACACCCTAAATGACAAGCACACTCACATTGTTCTCTTCTGTTCCTTTCTTTTCTGCTTGCGTCTAAATTGCTGTGAGAAAATTCTTTTGGACAAATTTCAGCATCTGCAAGATAATATTGCTGCATCAGAACCACAGGGGGAAGTGCACAGTGAAAAATGTGTTCACGCTAACTTTGATGGCCGCACAGCTCCTCTCAAGTATCCTTCAGCCTGCAAAGTCACTTAAAGTGGAATCCCTTGCTTGTGAATGTAGAATTTGAAAACTTTCAACATGATACTAAACCAAGAAAGACAATGGTGTGTCTTTTTGGAGTAGTTCTTAATAGTTTTTGGACTGGAGAATATGGAGGAAGATGTCAATTTTGTTTTGTTTTAGTACAAAATTGCCAGAAGTTGAAAACAAATGCTTGAAACACTTCCCAGATTCGTTTGACATAGTGTCAGTCATTAAGTCACTTTTTAAGTCAAAAGCTCCTGGGAAGATAGCATTGTGCTGTGAGGTTCATCTCAGGGGGGGGACTGCGTTCTGCATAAAAATGTTAGATCGTCCGCCAAGCCTTGAGTGGACTGTTTCATTGTGAAAACAAAGCTTGCACACCGGAGTAACCTGAGGAAACCTACACAGGCACAGGGAGAACATGGCCCCGTACCAGGGATCGAACCCGGGACCTTCTTACTGTGATATTATTGTCCCTATAAATCAGGGGTAGGCAACATCAGGCCCGGGGGCCAAATTCGACCCTCCAGCATATAACCTTTGGCCCCCAAGAGAATTTTGAAGAAACATTTATTCATAAATCAGAGACCAAATACGTGAAAAGGACTCTAAAATGTGGAAAATGCTGTCAATATTTTCACATTTCCCATCAAAACACCTGATTAGATCATATATTTTGTGCATAACTTATATTTGTAGAAAAAAGGGGCTTTACTTTGGGCTACAATAGTGAGTTTCGGCCCTTCGTGTTTTGGCATTGAAGAAAATCGGCCCTCCATGACACAAACTTTCCTACCCCTTCTATAAATCATGTGACATGTACACATATGTGCGAAAATATAAATCAGAAGTGTTTTGATGGCACACAGTGGCTTTGATTGTCTCTTTTGGGAAATAACCAGAGTCATGGAATTGAATAAGGTGAACCAGGAAAAGGTGCAGGTGGTGACTTTCCCAAAAGCTCAGTAACATTTTAAATCCAGTTGACAATAGGCCATCAGAAATCAAGGCACTAAATCTGTTTGGGAAAAGCCCCCTTGTCCGCTCACCTTCACAGCCACAACATGGTCTCACTGTTGTGTAAAACACTGGCTCATTACGGCCATACTTGCCATGTGATACTATTGATAGAGCAAGAAAATATCCATTATGCATTATTATCAGCTTTGCTTTAAATGCTCCATTTGAACAAAACCCCTTTTGGCTGTGCCTAACACACTGAAGCTGGAGGTGTCCTGTTAATCTGTTATTTTACACTAGCACTCAGCCGACCATAGACACAAACAGATTTGCAGCCAGCACAGGTGAGGCTAACACTAACAGCCTCACACTCACAAAACTGAAGTCTCCATTATATTATTGATAAACTGATAAAAAGTGCATAACAATACCCTCTTTTTAGAGTTTCCACTTGCATAAAACACCATGGTAAAATTTCTCAGTTGTGGAATGGCTATTGAAATTGCAGCAAGGGCTTTACTCAAATATTTTTGCACTTGTAAAATTGTATTTACTATATTGACCCGCTCCTATTCATAGTCATTGTCTGTCATCTGCTCACGAGTAACCAATTATCTCTGTGCTCTTTATAGCTCTTAGTACGGGCCACCCCATCCATCCCCCCCACACCATGTTCCTCTTAATATGACTTTTGATACAATACTCCTATCTATAAGAAGGCACACTCAACTATAGCATTCCCTCTGTGTAGTACCACTCCCATATAGGGTATTTGGCATATAGTCATATTGTTAAATTTATGGGAAAAACCGAATCATGCTGACAAATGCTATTCCTAGCAGTTTTCTATACACGCTCATTGACAAAATGAAAACGTAAAATGGAAGAGACAGTTTATGACATAGAACAAAAAGCGTGGCCAAAAACTAAAAGTAGGTCATATAGACTGTAGCTTAGATAGTGCAATAGTCTGTGGTTTGGTGTATACTTTCAAATATTTCTTTCTATGGTCAATTACCCTGTACAATCTTTTTATCATTTTAAGATAGCACAAACCCAAAACATTAAGGATAATAACCAAAGGCAGCGTTCCGTAATGAGATGTTAGAAGTCATCTCAAGGAAAACACATATCATCTGGGAGCTATTTCAAAGTTTGACAAATACCGACAGAAGCCTTTACTGAGAGTCACATGCGGAAAGGTGAGGTAACCAGAGAAGTAGTGGTTGTACATGGGAAAGAGCACCTACATTTATGTGTCTTTGTGCAATTTATGTTTGAGAATACACTATGACATCGTAATTAGCCTGTCATACGTGCGCACTCATTCAGTGGTATTACAATATGGGAAAACACTAGAAGACTCACGGGAAGGAGGTAATGCTTTGGTGCTGCTATGTTGGTGCTGGTCAGTGCATTAAACCTTGAGCAAAATTAACCTATAATGGTCCTTAGTGCCATCAGCTTAGTTATAGTCAACATTTAATTTTTTGCAAGAAAGCTAAAAAAAAATCACGTCACAATGACAATTTCTCTCCACCTTATACCAGGTACAGATCTGGAAAGATAGTCACTCAGAGAACCATGGTTACATACTTAAGTTGGTCTCAAATATTGATTGGTCTGTCAGGTGAGATGCTTTCTTTATTACCAGGACTTACGTTGTTATGTAAGCTTTAGCATGTGATACGGCAAAGGATACAGAGACCATCTCCATTTGTCACACGATGGTACAGGGAAGCTTTATTTTTCCCAAATGAAGTGCCTAAGTGACATTATAATTATAAAGGATCATGTGAACATTTTGTATGAAACTTGGCTACCCCTTCTGGCTCAGCTGCCTCAGGACTTGGTGAACACTCTTTGGACATAATTAGGCACTTAACACTGTGCTGGATTTTGTTTTGTTATGTTCCGTGTTTTACTAAAATGTTTTTTAAGTTATTGTTTGTTTCAGCATCAATTCTAAAATAAAAATCAAATTCAAAATAAATCTCTACTTTATACATCCTGTTACTTGTAAACAAAGATGTGTGATGTTGTTCCTTAATATGTAAATCAGAGCCCTTTCCCATGACAAGTAAAGCAATTGTCCTGGGATAAAAGCTTACTATTAGCAAGACCATAAAATATATATAGATATAGTGTGTTATGAGTGCCGCTGGCCATCTAAACATCCTTGAGGAAAAGGCTCAGGCGAGAGTGTGTGTGAACACCATCAGTCAAACAGCCATGACTCAAGTGTCAGCTCTGCCTTGGGCCCACCCAAAGAGACTGTGGTGATAAACCCCCGTCCCATCTCACTCTGGGTGTGAATGACTGCTAGACCCATCTCTGATTCAGATTCTGCTCTTGTGGATTTTCTATGTCGTATGTGAGTGCGACAAAGTTACTATATGTGTTACAGTTGTTCTATTTCATATACTGTAACAATGACAGTATTTATCTTGTTCCACTTGCTTACTTTTAACAAAAGATAATTGCATTGGCTGTTATTAGCTAAGACACTGGTATTGTCTCAGAGTACTTCTAACAATGGTAAATAACTGCTCTATCTGCAAACCGATCTCAGCCGTAATTAAAAAAAAAAAGAGAAAAGAAAGAAAAATATTTTTGACCAGTGGAAGAACATCTGAATACAAGTTAGTTTGTATAAAAATAAATAACTATCACTGAATATATAACATTGCCATACATTTTCCCTTTTTTTACAAGATGCAGCAGAAGTGAGTTGGGTTTTATAGAGAAGATCTAGAGTACTCCACCCAGTGCACATAGCCAGCCCATTTTAAGTTTTTTTTTTTTTCCTTAACTCTCAGTTTTACACACTAACACACATATAGAGCACACTCACGCACTCCCCAGGTGATACCTCCAGTACGGTCCCTTCGTCTGAGCTCATGCTTCTAGGAAAGGACAGAGCTCAAGGAGAAGCTGTGGGTGGGACAAGAACCCCAACATAAGTGTCCCAGCTGTGCAGTATGGACAGTGCCAGAAGTAATCATGTCTCCTTGTGAATTTACTATTAAAATCGTAATTTGAATACATTGAATACCATCGTAATCAATAGTCATAGCCTACAATAGATATTTAGGCGAAGTGAAAATAAAAGTCTGTGGATTTTAAAGGTCTCTGCTTGACATGACATTAGATCTATAGGCCTATTGGTTCAATTGTGTTGCTTCAAAATAATTGTTATAACTTGAATGACATTTGCTTCAGTGTCTATTCTAAAGGAATATTCTGCATCTGCAAGCCATTTGGGAAGGACTATGTCCACGAAATATCGGCACGCTGTTGTATTAAACTAAAATGCTTTGTAAAACCTTATGATGCAGGTGATACATGATGAGCCTTTAAAACTGTTGCTAACTCTGCACCAGAAACTAGACTAGTTATAAAAAGATCCTTATAAAAGTAGGTTGTGTTCACTCAGTGAAGTGCATTTAGAAGCTGCAATGACTTTATGTGACAGCTGCTGATCCCATAATGAAGGAAATCTTTCTAGTAAACAGTCAAAAGCAGAGAAACGAATTACAATTAAGTTGTGTAAAAAAGGAAATGTTGTCATAAAAAATCATATGGAAAGTCTACATTTGTTATGGGCAAACACCCTTGAAAACAGCCTATGTTTCTGCCTTGGAGTAAACTTGTAGATAGCCAGTGAAGATAAAAAAAGATGCCGTCTTCAGCAAGGTTATAACACCATCACTCCGGTTAAAAGGTTTCACTGTGAGCAAACGCTCGTTCCTCCTCAGTTTGTGAGATGTGTCTCGGGCGGTTGCCATAGCACTACAGACACACCATGCAGCTGTTGTTGCAGAGGTTTGCCAAAATGTTTCACTGAAAATATGCAGATTGTGCCCTCTACTGGGTCTCCGTATAAATACCAAAGTATCTCCAGTTCTTCACATGATGTGAGAGATTGTTTTAAGAAATATTTGCTCATCATTATATTATTGGCACAATACAAACGATTTACTTAACTGCAACAGTTAAGTAAGCAAAAAACAAACAAACAAGAAAAAGTGGCCAAGGAGTCAAGGACCATAGCCTCATTCAAATGTGACCCAAAACTATTGGCCTATGTTTTTCGCGGGGTCTTTGAATATTTCATTCAATGATACAGCAATACTTGATAGAAAATAAAAATGTGAAACAAAATAATCCATCGCCTGCACGTTACAAACATAACACGCTAGCTCCACCCATTTGCTGTGACGCATGGCTGAGGCTCAGGCTACGGTACGCCATTTGTGTCTAGCAGGAAAACGCGCGGAGATCCATAAAGTATCGTTTTTTACCAGGTATGTTACATCTAGCAAATTTAGCATAGTCATATAAACGCCTTCATGCAGTTTACTGACAGTCTATATGTGTTAATAGGTTTTTTAAAGGTTGCTTCTGACATTACAGTTAACTCATATGGCGGTCGATGTTAGCCTGCTTTTTGGGCCAGTGTGCTGCCGTCGTTTTCCAAGCCTGAATCCTGTTTGGACCCACCTTTTCTTCGCTCTGATTGGTTAGAAAAGTAAAACAGGCTGTGTGATTGGCTCCTTCGGACACAGCTCAAAGTACAGTTGAGAAACATGTTGCTAGTTAGCTACTTAGCTCTACCTAAGCTACAATATTTGAATATACTCCGTTTTTACCCCCACTCAAGATACATTAACGATATATTATTTTTTCCTGAGAGCAAGTCACACTTGTCTGTCATGTCAGTTTGTGTGCATGTTGTTGTCGTAATTAAACTGCAGTATAATGCCTAAAGTGTCAAATGTCAGGGCTAGCATTGATACTAGAAACAACTGGTGGAGTTGAGTTTAGCATTTTGTCATATCAGCTGTGCAAATGTGTTTTATAGAACTCGTGTCTAATTTGCCACTGGCCAGGCAAAAAGTTTGTGTCATTTCCAAAATAAAATTGACATTTAGCGCGTATATAGTTGCAGCGACTTTTTTCCCCTTTTCTTTGGGGTTTTAGAAGTAACTTGTAGTGACACAATCACCAAAACAAGCATAAATGAAATTTCCCGTATATTACTATTTTTTACATGTATTTATTCATTTTTACATACAATGATATGTAATTAGTGTTTTCCCCGTTTATATTCTTTATACAAGATCTGTTTAACACAGTTAAAGCCAGAGGCGGGTAGTACTCTGTTACATACTCATTTACAAGTACTTTGATGAAATTGTAATTCTTCTTCTTCTTAGGGTAGTTTTATCATGCAGTATTTTTTACTTCTACTGGAGGAAAACTATAATGAAGTATCTGTACTATTACTTGAGTAAAAATAATCGTTTCTTTTTCCACTGGCAAATGCTTCATTTTAATCTATAAAATAGATGCCGATCGTCTCGTACTCCTTGTTCTCTAGAATTAATTGTTTTTCTGTATTTTTATGGAATTTTGTTGGAATTTTGTTTGGAAATATCACGATTTACACATGACTTTTTTTTTTTTTTGGTTTTCCACATAAGTTATTGCATTATTGAAAATAAAACAGATATTTTCGCTCAGTTACTCAGTACTCACAGTATTCAAGTAATATTTTATCTTAAGTACTCTTTTTTTTACTTTTATTTGAGTAATTGTTTGGTCCAGTACTTTTTACATCTACTTGAGTACAATTATTTGAAAGTAACGTTACTCTTTCTTGAGTAAATATTTTGGGTACCCACCTCTGGTTAAAGCATTTGCAGACGTTGAAGCTCGACGTGGATGACGATGACTACAATAGCCACTAGATGGCGACATCATCCTTTTTATTTTTTTTAAGAATACCCAGTGACTGAAAACGTGTTCTTTGATTGGAAACCTGTATTTCTCCTTCATATAATTGTTTTAAATACATTTAGTTTAACCCCATCCCTCTTTTTTCCTTTCAGTATTTTAACATTGATGACTACAGCAAACCTGATGATTATTTGAGATCAATATGGAAGAAACATCAGAATCTGTAATGCCCCAAGATGGAGAAGCCATCTGCACAGTTTGTGGATTTTGTGCCAAGTGTCCCCGGTCATTAAAAATACACTGTGCTAGAAAACATGGGAAGAAGAATATCTCTGACGATATGGCGGCTGATGCAGAGTTGATGCAGCAACAAAGTGGCAGTGATGAGACGAGTCCGTCACTAAATAACAAACATGGAGATGAGAAAGAGACACTGACACAGGAGAGACGAGCGAGCAAGAGGACCCCAAAGCCGAAGATCATTCATTCTTGCAATTACTGTGGGCAAGAATTTAGGGACAAGGAACCACTCAACATTCATATCCAGAGATACCATACCAAAGACATACCATATTCCTGTAAGTATTTTATGTCCATTTACACAGAATATCTTGTTTTTCCATTTGTTGATTTTTATGAAGAATGATAATATAAGAAATGTGTTCCTTTTAGTTGATGAAGATGAGGATATGGAGGAAGAAAACGCGTCTGAAGAACTGGGTGATGACTTAAAGTCCTCCCTGACTCCTGCAACAGAAAAACTCTCTCCAAAAAGGTTCCAGTTGAAGTGTGAACACTGTGATTTCAAGGTGGGAACACCAACTTTCCTTGAAAACCACACACGAGAGGTACACCAGGAACATGACTGGTACCGCTGCAAAACATGCAACTTTTTTTCAGCAACATCCCAGTGGATGGAGTCACACCTTGCCTCTGAAACACACCAACAGCAACAAAAAGAAGAAGATATAAATTCGGAGTCCTCTGTTTTTGATGTTTGTGTGGAGAAAGTCTGTAAGGAAGGAGTCATTTTTGAAGCCATCACTGAAGTTCCACTAGGGGGAGACCAAAACACTGAAGAGACAGAGGAGGATAGTACAGCAATGTTGGATGAAGAGAATGAAACTGAAGAGCCTCCCAGGAAGAAAAGGGGTCGACCAAAACTGGGAGCTTCACCCACTTGTGAGTACTGTGGCCTAGTAGTTTCCAACGCTACTAATCTTAGTGTTCATGTGCGCCGTAAACATAGCAAAGAATATGGCTACAGCTGTACCCTCTGCAACTACAACTGTGTGACCAAAGGCGACATGGACCGGCACTGCATTACAAAGAAACATATCAAACGTGCACAAGAGTCAACAAATAAAAGTGGTAAATCTATTTTGGCATCTGAGGAGCCTATTCCCACAAAAGAGGAGGAAGCGCCTGAACCCATGCAGATCACCGCCACAGAAAATGTCACTGAAAGCACAAACGAAGTGAGCGGTGAAGAAAGTCAGTCCACCCCAAAACAACAGAACTCCGACTCAGTAACCACTTGCATTTATTGCGATTTTGTGGCTCATTCGCTTCCCTCACTTCATCTTCACGTCAAACGAAAGCACACCAAAGATTTTGAATATGTCTGTCTGGCATGTAGTTACTATGCCGTTAACTGCAGGGAAATGACTAGGCATGCGAGCACGGACAAGCACAAGCAGAAAAGCCTGAAATACTTAGAGCAACAAGGAACGGAAGAGCAGAAAACGTTATTAGTTTTAGAAAAAGATCATAGTGAGGCTGCTGAAGATGACCAGAATCCTGAATATGTCCCAGGTCCTGAAGATTCTTTATCAAATTCTGATGACAACGCAGGGACAGAACACCAGGACACTGCTACGGCTGAATGCGTTGAAGTCGAGGCAAGTGAAAAATTGGAAAACAAAAATCAGTCGAATGATATTTCTCAGACTGAAACAGACCTATCAAACATAAAGACTGAAGTCACTGTTTCTCAGACAGAGCTTACTCCAGAAATGGAAACAGTGGTGGACACAGTACTAGAGAAAGAAAATGAAGAGGACAGTGAAAAAGATGAACATTTGAATCCCGATGCTAATTTTGACGTACAGCTATCGAGGGTTGTCTTTGATGCATCTATAGTTTCCTGTAAGGCCTTTGCGGAGCAGGAGAACTTTCAGGAAGGGGACACCGCAGTCATCTGTTTGTCTACAGGGGCCCCGATGCGACCTCTTTGCCAATCTACAGACAGTGCCTTTGTTAAGAAGCTCAAACCCAAGGAAACAAGGCACGAGTCCGGAGGTCGTATTCGCTGCGAGGACTGCGGTTTCCTGGCAGACGGTATGAGCGGGTTAAACGTCCACATCTCAATGAAACACCCAACCAAAGAAAAGCACTTCCACTGTTTGTTATGTGGCAAGTCATTCTACACCGACAGTAACCTTCACCAGCACATGGCCAGCGCCGCTCACCTCCGCAATGAGCAGAACAGTGTGGAGGAGCTTCCAGAGGGGGGCGCTAGTTTCAAATGCGTTAAGTGCACGGAGCGATTTGAGAATGAGCAAGAGCTGTTCATTCACATCAAAGAGAAACATGAAGATCTTCTGAGAGAGGTCAACAAGTATGTGCTGGAAGACACGGA
The DNA here is from genome assembly GCF_951799975.1 of Gobius niger. Lineage (NCBI taxonomy): Eukaryota > Metazoa > Chordata > Actinopteri > Gobiiformes > Gobiidae > Gobius > Gobius niger. Next base: position 20,651,684 of record NC_136859.1, read on the forward strand.
GCAGATCAACCGAGAGAGAGAGGAGAACAAGGGCAACGTGTGCAAATACTGCGGCAAAGTCTGTAAGAGCAGCAACTCCATGGCTTTCCTGGCCCACATCCGAACACACACAGGTACTGTACCACTCCATATATGTTATTACTGTAGGTTCCAACACAGTCAAATCAATTGTACTGTCACAGTTAGAAAAAAATAAATATAAATAAATAAATGCTGCGTAGTTTTCAAGAAGTTAAAGAGATTCATGCCAAAAATAATCAGCCATTTTCATGTGTGTTTTTGTACACAAGGGTCATGAAGATGTGCCAAAATTCCCTTTGACGTTTTCTAAAAAGTCTCTAAAATTAATATTCTCTGCTGAAATCTTGACCCAGAGCTGCAACACAGTCAAAATGATCAACAGATGAAGGAAAAGGAGAGTAAAATGTACAACTTTATACCAGGGTGGGAAAAGGGTTCGGCCTCTACTGCAAACATGGATGTGATACTTGTATTAGTTGAGCTGTGAATATTTCAATCTTCTGTCAAATAGTAATGCTCCTGAAAGGGATTAAAGCATGGACTGTGGACTATTTAAACTTTACAGCATTCAAAATGGTTCCGATAATTGTTCAACCCATTGTTTTTATACATTTTTTTAGATAAAGGTTGGGGATTTAGGACAGAAATGTTGGTATGGATCAAGATTACTCTTTAAATTCAACTGTGTCAGTGATTACTATCTAAATTGTGGCAGAATTGTTTTGTTCCCTCTGGATTAAGCATGAGGTTTGAATGAAAGGTGCTTTTCTTTTGGTAGCAGCGTCTTAGTATTTTATTAAATCTATCAAATATCGCATCTCTCTGTAGGACTTTTGGTCTGTGCAAAAAAAACAAAAAACCTTTATTCAGATTTCAGACATATACTGTAGGTTCCAACTTCTAAAGCTATTTGCTGTGGAGGCACACTGTGATATAGCGCTAATGCTAAGGCCCCTATCTACTTGGGCCAGGTAATGGCTGTTTCTAAAGAGGTGAAGGTGAAGACTGATTGAGCTTCAGACCAGCAGGAGAGACGCTAATGGACCCCAGATTGGGATTCCCTGAGCAACGCCTGGTCAGAGACATGTGCGACTCATAATTGATGTGTCCATTACTAAGACTCAGTTGTAATTATAGTCAATAAGTCTCTGTAAATGTGTTAAAGCTTAGGCTAAAAGCATTGGAGGTCCAAAGAGAGGTGGGCTAATAATTTAAAATAATCAATGCAGACGTATTCAAAGCCCTTAATTTCCCCAGTGTCTGTACGTCCGTGTTTGTGCGTATGTGTGAGAGCGGCGCTGTGTGTGGTCGCAGTGTGTATATGTCAGCCTTCATGGCCAGCTGATTATCCTCAATCCATTAAGATTTATCTTGTCATTTATAATGCAAAGCAGGCCTCTGTTGGTGCGGCTTTGGGCTGGGAGATGTCCGGCAGGTTAAGAACATAGGGCGCTCCATTACTCCTCGCCTGACCATGTGTATTAATTGCTTTTAAAATCAACTTAATGCAGGAACGAGATGTGAGGGCGCCATCAATAAATGCCCTTCTTTACCTCCCATGGTCCATCCCCCTTTCAGCCCAAACTTTAATGGGACTTTAATTGAAGTCCTTGTTCTTGGCTGTGCATGTGTGCATGTGTGCGTATAAGTGCTCGGTGTCTCAGTGTGTCCAAAGTGTCTGCTGAGTGCAAGATGCAATAAGATCAGGCAAGTAAAACGGCATGCCAGGCTAGTAAATCTCATGAGGGCTTCAGGAAATACATAAATTAGTCAAAAGAAGAGAAATAGGGCGACTTGGACAAGCCGTATTTTCCCCCCTTGCACGTGCATGCCAGTCACCTTCTGTGCCAAACTCGGATTGCTTACAGCTAAAATAAGACGTATAAAGCAGCACGATTTAGAGGTGAAATTCCTGATGATTAATGTCCAGTCTTACTTCTTTTTTATTAACAGTCTATATGTATTCATAATTTTTCCCTGTGCCATAATTTTTGAGTTGAGAAGGTCAGGAGAGGTCTTACTTAAGAAAATGAAGCTTTGACACTGAGTTTTCAATAGATTGCTTCAAGTCAAGGGCAGTTTCTAATACTCGAAGTGATATATAGTTGTATCAATTTATTAGTCTAATGTTGTTATTTAGTAGAGTTATGGTATTTGTTGCGTCCTCACTTTTATTTGTACAGTTCTTATTTACAGAGAGGATTCATTTTTCTCATCTTGACAACATATGCCAGTGGTTATTATGGCTAAGTTCCCTCATTACTGTGAACGATTCACCTTTTATGTGGTGGTCATTTATTCTGAAGTTTGTTTGTGAGCCTGCGGAGCGGCGTGGTAGGGGTCTGCCAACATCTTCACTGGGAGCATGTCCAGATTCTTTTAATTAAGACCTAGTTTTATCCACTTGATTAATCAGTGAATTCAGGAGAAGATGGCGGGAGGCTGCGCACAGATTTGTCATGTTTTCTCTTACGGGGTCTTAGAGTGTTTTGCCAATGAGGCCTCAGCTGGGATTTGCATTTTGAACTAAATTGGTCAGTTTTTCATGGGATGAGCTGCTGACCTCAGACTGAGCTTTCAAACTAATGGCCAATTCCTCAGATGTATTTGAACGCCGGGTGCTTTGCAGTATGTGCTGCACAGTTGAATGAAAACTCTGTTTGTTTGTCACAATGATCAATTTAAAGCATTAGTCGCAGAAGCATAAAACATTAGAAAGGGATTTTTATACTGTTAAGAAAGTTATAATGCCTCGCGCAGACAAAAATGTAGCTTGTTTTATTATGTTGTTTCACCAGCTGTTACCTTTTGTCCAAACCCCTTTGTTTAGGATAGCCAAAAATAAGTGTCTACATACAAACACACAAAAACATCAGACAGATTGATCAATAGGGGTGGGAACCTCAGGGTACTTCACGATTCGATATGATACACGATACATTGCTTACGATAACGACAATCTCGCGATACGCCGATACTACGATAATCGATATATTGCAGAAAAATAACCTACGATACATCAAGATAAAAAAACATGCCACTTTTAATCTTTATCTTAACATACTACATATTATTCATCATTTACATTTCTCTCCATGTGTTTTTTTTATTTTTTTTTACCTCTTTCTGTGCGAATAAATGATCCCGTGGTATGTGGCTGCCTTTGCTATGCCCAATCCCGTCAGACCTTGGAAGCTTTGCAGGGAAGGGCCTGGCAGGACTTGGATGGGAGACCGTTTGGGAACACCAGGAAGCCTAGCGAATGGAGTGAGTGAGTGAGTGGTTGTTGGTGGTCGGAGGGGCCAATGGCGCAGACTGGTAGCCTCGCTTCCGTCAGTCTACTCCAGGGCAGCCATGGCTCCAATTGTAGCTTCCCACCACCGAGTATGGAGTGAACGGAAAGCGCAATGTAAAGCGTCTTTGAGTGTCCAGAAAAATGCTATAGAAAACTAATGCATTATTATTATTATCCCTGACTTACACACTGAAGAAGGGTCAATAGATCTCTGAGACATCACTACATTCACATTTAAATAAACTAGAAACCACAGTCTAATTTCAAAAGGAATAAATCCACCCCAAATTGTTCGTTGCTCATTAAATATGCTTGACGTCATCACAAGTATCGATATCGGTATCGTCCTGCAAAAAATCGCAATATATCAGAAAATCTATATATTGTCACACTCCTAAAGATCAAGATGGCCGGAATCGATAAAATGGCACTTGGCACTTGAAAAAGTATTTATCTGTGATCATTTTGGATCATGTTTACCTCGTATTTAAGGCTGAAGCATTCGAAGGCTGTGTGTGACATGTGCAAAGCTGATGTGTGTGTTGAGTGAAATGTTGCATGAGGTTCCTCTCTCCTCTCAGGAAATGAATTAGTCATTCCCTGTCTCATCTGGGCTGTGAGGGAGCCACATCGCCCCTGTGTGGATGGCAATATTAATTTAACATGACACCGCATTGATGGTCAATTTCAGTTTCACGGAGGCTGTTTAAGTGGAGTGGTGGAGTATTAATGTGATAAGATGTGAGGAGCGAGGGACGTAACATCTCTCTCCTCTCTGCCATGTCTCATCCTCAGCCAGCCATCTGCACAGACCCGACTCCCCACATGCCGCCTTTTCTCGCTCTGACTCCAGGTTATGTGCGACTGCGGAGGAACCATTGTGTCGCCGTCTGTTTGTCCACAAGTTGTGCCTCAGAAATGCCATGCACATCCATAGGTGTGACATCAGGCTCTGAATAGAGATGCTCGTAGGTGTAATAACGGGTGTTGTGTATGTCCTGACTTTTAGTTTTTGTAAGTGTTGATAATGGTGTTTTTTTTTAAAGTGCCTGTGAAATTGTCTGTACATTTAGGTGTGAATGTCTGCTGTATGCTGCTATTATCTGTTTACATGCCCATTATATTTTGCCTGTGTGGCTTTCTGACTTGTGTTGCAAGCTGTTTTGCACATATTCAGTAGGGACATGTGAAATGAAAGGGGCTTGCTCTGCTGTTGCCCACATGTGTCCCCCCCCCCAACTCCTCGCCCCCTGTGTTTATGGGCCTTGTTAGCACAGGCTTGCCTTTCAATCTTCGTTACCGGCTTAAAATTCGATGTGTCGTACTAGCAGCTCACAGCAAGTGAACCGTGTATGAACGAATTAGTAATCTACACAAAGTGCTTAATCAAATCAGTGGCTGCCCCTGGAATAAATATTGCAGAACGTCTTGGGATCTCCACTCAGAGTGTGTGAAGGTTTGCTCAGAGATATGTACGTGGATATCATACCAGGATGCCACTTAGACTGGAGTGTCGTACTGACGGCAGCCTCGCACTTGGTTATGCTGCCAGTTTTTTCGACCAAACTCTTAGAGGTGTTTGATGTTGGTCGTGAGTGTTTTAAATATTTACTGTAAATGTCACTTTATATGGGAATGGTATTTTTTTTTTTAGAATAACGTGTGTTTTTGAAAAGCCCTTCAAGGGACGGACATTGCAAATTAGCCTTGGCTATAAATGTTGTAGTGTGGTGCATGTTCATTGTTCACACATGTCCCTATCAAATAAATGAATGAATAAATAAATAAATAAATAAATACTGTGCACATCTCACCAACAAACATTGATCCATAAAAGATGCTTCTTATTGTGTTAGTTAAAGCAGAACTAAGTAACTCATGCCCCTAGAGGCCATAAGTGCCACTGCAGGTGTCGTAGCATGTTGCAGTTTTTTACTCATTAATTGTCCGTGAGAGTAAATACTACGCTGACAGAAAAGACAAAGGGAGAGAGGGATATTGTACATCCAATTACTCAATGGACATTTTTTTTCTCTCAAACTTGGCTGTAAATACTGTTTAAGCGGCGCTAGCCCACAGTTAACTTTGCCCGTTAGCCTGTTAGTTTCTTCTTTGTGATTCCATTAGTGTGTATTGGTGACTCCGACCTCGAGGCAGGCAAGTTGCAAGGGTGGTTTTCTGGCCAGAGACACAAGGGCGAGATGAAAGACCCCCCAATAATCCCATTAACACTTGTATTATCCCCAGAGGGACTACGGAAAGGATTTATTAATACACCATTACACCATTAGCACGGACCGTTCACGGTCCTCACGTGTATGATACGCCATTTCTGCTTGTCAGCGATGTATCCGCTTGAACTGGTAGTTGCAACTTGTGAACTCAGAGATGATCAGAGTGGCCTGACTCCAGATACAAGCTAGAGACCGCAATGGCAGCCCCCAGTGGAGAAGTGTAGCTCATGATAATAAATCTTTAACTTTACCACTTCATCACTGGCGTGAACCTCTGTAATTGATCACAACTTTCAATTAGCGTGTTTTGAAGTACATCTGCTGTGAAGAATCGTTCATGTTACGCCGGCATCTTACTGTTGTAGCGTTGGTTACTCTGTTTACATACTAGTTTATTCAGCTCAAATGTTCCGGTCGGATTTCGTCAGTTTCTTGTGGCATCATCAGTCTGGCCACTTTGATGCTGATGTCTCTGTGTCCATCCAAACACACAGATATCAGCAGGTTTCAACGCTCGCTCAAACGCCACTCCGCCCTCTGGACTTATTAATGGCAATAATTAGAGAGGAGCATCTTGGAGAGGGCCTCCCCAGTGATTAGTGCTCTAATGATGGAACGTCAGGTACTGGGCACACACAAAATTGATTTACTTATTTGCCCTGACCTTTGAAATTCAATTTACCCATCCACAGGCAAAGACGCAAATATATGATGGAGAGTGACAAGAATAGACAGAACAAAAAGTTTAACTGTGTTTTCTATGAAGAGAAGAGCAACTTTTAGAATTCTTTGGTGGCTTTGTGTGAATCTTAACAAAAAACAAAATACTGTTGTGAGGAGTGATGATCCCATGTGATTACAATTAGATTTACGATTTCTGTTTAAGATTCAATACTCTGCATATTTCAAACATATTTCGAATAGTTTTATATTTTGATAAAAGTGAAATATGAACGGCTAAACTAATGCAATAATCACTTAAATTTCAGAACTTTTTAAAGATTTTTGTCAAGATCTAAACTGCAGAGTTAGCATGTTTTTAACATAATAATGGATATTTTGTATTTTCTTATTGTACTGCTTGGAAATTGCTTTAATTGCAATCATTATAATTGATTGCAATGTTGATTTGATTGTGAGCCCTATACTGTATTGTGCTACATTTGATATTGCGCAGTCATGGCTGATGTTTGATAAATAAAAAGTGCCTTTTTTGTCTAAACATAACGTTGCTGCATAGAAAACTCTCAACACTTTGTTCTCCAGGATCCAAGCCCTTTATGTGCAAGATCTGCAACTTTGCCACGGCTCAGCTGGGCGACGCCAGGAACCATGTGAAGAGACACCTCGGCATGAGGGAGTACAAGTGTGACATCTGTGGGTGAGTTCAGAGCCCAACATCTTTTATGAACAGTTATTTTTACATCAAGTGCATTAGATCTCATTTATGTGGTGAACCAACAAATTTGCTTCATAAACACTTATTTTCCGTTGGTCCACTTTTCTTACGAATAATGCCAGCGCCTTTGTAAAGCCTCCTGCTGGAGCATCTTGTGAATTAAGGGTCAAAAATAAAAATGCTGTGAACTTCTACAGTTATACTTGTATCAGTACAAAAGCAAATAGTGCTAATTGGAAGTTTACGTAGGTAACACGGAGCTATAAATATCCAATAGTGTGTGGTACAATTTCTATGGCAGGGTTTGGTACCCCCCACTAGTGGACCATATGTTGTGCTGCGCTCGTTTTGTTCCCGTGGTAGAGCTCCTCTCTGGCACGCTCATTTCAAATAGACGTGTTAAGCTGTTTTACATGCATTTGGGGAATACAGTCAATTGTGGGATTTTCAGTCTTCTACCATTGAGCTTCTGTGGCTCCACGTGCTCCAAGATTAAGACATATGAAGCATTATTAGTTTCTCCCTCTGTGATTCTGTATAAAGCGTTCCATTTAGTTCAGTCGCGGGACGATTTTGTTCCTCTAAAGCTGAGCAGAGTGAATGTGTTTATTTGCTCCCGCTGATGTGCACAAACATTACAGCAGGAGCCAACAAGCTTTGGTTTAAGCACAGCTTTTTCTTTAATGAGAAGAAAGACTCATGTTTCACAGGTCCTCCAGCTAAAAGCCCTTTCTCCCTAGTGAAGCAAATGCGTTGGGCAATGACCAACGGCACACACATGCAGCGACATACAGCGCGTGTCTCCAATATGCCTTTAAATGGGACCACTAAATACAAAATCTAGTTTCACCAATCATGTGAAAGGAGGAGCCGTGTGCTGCCAGTACCAGCCACTGGTGACAAATCGGCCCGGTGTGCCTCAGTCCTGACTGATCACCGGGCCATCGCTCTCTGTGACTAAAGAGCAGCAAACACAAAGAAACCCCAGAAACACAGTCATTAAGGCCACAGCTATACATATAAGCCAGTCCCTTTGCTAAACTTTGCACGTTTGACGATGTGTCCTTAATCTGAAGCCAGAGCGTCTTGGTAATGGAGGGCCATGTTTCAGGTGTAATGTGATTACCTGCTTTATTTTGCATGACCTAGAAAAGTGAGATTATGGTGCGATTAAGCTGTGCGTTCTCCTGTGGTTACTAATGGCAGGGCGACATTTCACTTAACAAAAGAAAGTTTTAGCCGTGTTTCCGTGTAATCACCATTTATCACAGCAATTAACTGAAGACAATGTAAGCGTGACTTTTTATTGTTATAAAATATATGTTTTATACATTGCTAAACACCTTTTGACTCATACTGGTGTGTGTAAATATGTTTATTATTATTTATTTGAAACTATTTCTTTAAAGTGTTTTGCTCCCCTCTGTGTGTTGCCTTTGCCTTGTTATAAACCTAACTCAGTGGTTTAAGGCGGCTCCTGAGCTGCCCGCCTCACTTAAGCTTCATCCCACTTGGGTTTGTCCCCCCACAGTTGATTGTTAAAGATCATATTGTTGTGACATTTAATTAAGAAATGCAAATGCAGGGCCAGCACAGATTAGAACCCTTGACCATGCTGCCAATCAGAGCTGAGTGGAGTGGTCAGCTCCTCTCTCATCCTCGCTAACTCCTTATAGGCTTTCTGTCTCTGCCGCTACAATCCACTTCCCCTCTTGTATCAGTCCCACCTCTGTCTTCACTTTAAAGCAGATTGATGTATCTTAATTTGCCTATATATAAAAATCTCTTAAGGCCCCCAAACTGCAGAGGAACACAAATTGGCTGTTAGCACGCAAGATAAGATTCTTCATATTTAATTGGTTGAAAAAATCCTCCAGCATTCAAGACGGCAGGTTTTTTTTCTTCTTTTTTTTTGCATATCCTCCTGCTGGCGTGATTCGTCCACAATGGGGGCCCGGGCCACTTAATGAGCATCCTCCTCTTTCTCCTCAATCATGTTCGGGCGGAGATAGCCACAGATTCAGCATTTCGCACAACTCCCCGCTCCTCCCCTAAGATACAGTGGACATCCAGTTGCTGTTGTAGATGTTAAATTATGCATAAACTCTCTAAATGCTTTGAGGCATTGGTTTAATATCTCGGGCCCGGGCCCTTCGACGCATTAGCGCTGGATGATTTGGATTGTCCTCTTGTGAAATGGCGTTTTATGATTATGGGGCATAAGCTGCTGTTTTTTTCCAGTCAGGAATTTGAGCAAAACTTAACGACTATATGGCAAAAGTTTGAGTCAAGTTCTCCGTGGAGGGCACTGCCACTGCGCTTTTTTGGAAAGTAATTAAATTGCAATTTAGAAACCTAGAATTTCTAAACAATTGTCAAATATTGCGCAATTGCAGTGCCATAGTGCGTTTATTTTAAGTGTATGATGGCGCCTGTAAATTTTGTGACTAATCGTGATGTCCTTTTTAGTTCTAAGCCTCTTTAATAACACTCTGTCTAAAGTTTGTCCCAAAGTTCCCTGGTGGAAACGGCGTCTGCGCTCCCTTCCCCCCGTGCACTTGCTTCTTGACTTAGTGCCGGAGTGAGTATATAGTCAGGGCTTCATGTTGTGTGTTGTGTATGCGATTTGACTGTTAACAGGGTTTTATGTCCCCCCTGTCTTGTGAGATTGTCTGGCCCGTTCCCAGAATAGCCCATCAGTTCCGCCCTGCATGGCTCATCCCCTGTAATGTGCCTTAATGCCCGGGCCTGTATGAGTAGCATGAGGCCTGCCACTGTCACAGCAACATAGCGGCATCTTAGCTCGGCTGCTTATCCAGAGAAAGCCGTCACTTAACTCACAACCCCTCTATTGTCTGTCCACACCCCCGACGTGATTCTCTATAATCCTCAAGCAGATTCTGGTTAGAACTTCCTGAGAACTATCTTTATGTTTTTTCTTTTTTTTTTCCCCCCCTTCCCATTTAAACATTAATGGTTGTTACAGATGAAGAGAAGGATCCCTATGAAGATGATTATATTGTCACTCCGCTGATCTCCCGCCGCCCCGAAATAATTGTACATCATCGCTTCATAACGTGTCACAGCGACACTTTGGTGGCGTGCAATTAAAACCGCAGAATATAATACACCAAATTACTGCCTGTCAGGCCTACGAACAACACACTCTGTATTTGAGTTACACTTAGTCATTACGTACATTAACGATTTCACTAAGATCCTTCCTTCCACTCCCTACCCCCTCTGCCTGTGCTGAGTGTGAGATGCACTGCTACTTACTGGCTCAGGGACTGTCTGTGGTACAACAATGCATGTACTCAAGTTGTAGCTAGATTTCTATTTAAACGCTCTGAAGTTTAAAAACGATGGATGCTAGTTTTTACTATCAAAACATGCAATACATGTGATAAGAGTGGCAAAACAAACTGAATTACCCTCATTTTATCTCTGTAATTCTTCCCGTGTACTATTTCCTGCATTTGGCCATAGGAGCCTGTTTGTCTCCCCCCGCAGGGGAAATCTTAAATGTTTACTGGTTTGGAGATTTTTATAGTCTCTGCTCGGGAACACGGCCCTTGTCAGTCAGTCCGGTCCCCTTCACCAAAACAAACACATTTCACTCTGATGCATTTAACTGAATTTAGGGCGCCATTATCGGAAATGAAATAAGTAACGCTAAAGGTCATTGTGAAAATGATGCAGAAAGCCTGGTCTGGAAAGGTTAAGTATGTGGCGGAGCGGCTTTGATGATAACGAGGAAGTGGACCACTTGGAGGAGAGCTGGGCGTTTGGGTTGGACTCGACACTCTGCGATCGCTCTTTATGACCGCGACAGCTTTACAGCCCGTTACCCCCCATAACACGATAAAGCGCAGCATAATGGATTGGATGTGTTTAGTAGCCTTGGGCTGATGTTTGTAAAATTAATGTTTTTTGCAATAGAAACACTCAGAGAAAAAAGACGAGAGAGGAAAACTGGAGGAGAGAGGTATCAATTCTAGACACCGTCGATATATCAATATAAATCTAGCGCTCCTTGTTTTATAGTGTGTGTGCGACTGGTTTGTCAAACTTTATCTTCTCAGATGCTCTCGGACATCTCTCCTCTAAAGAGACGGCCAGAAACTTATGACTTCATTAGTCCAGTTTGGCTTAGAGTCCTAAAACTCAGCAGAAAAGATGTGGATGCTCAACAGCGGTCACACTACTATTAAATTTGTGTATCAAATGACACTGCAGCAAGACTCGAGGGAGATAAAAGTCAGTTTGTGTAGACCGTAGTCTGGTGAACAAAGCGCAGTTTTAAATGGGGCTCCTCAGCAGCTCCAAGCGCCAAACACAAAGAGAGGAATCTTTGTCAGCATATCAGTCCTATTAGGTTTTAATAACAATCTCATATTCTTTAGTGGCTTTGGAGCAGGCCTGGGGGGTTCATAATCAAAGCATTTTCCTTTAATCACATGCAAACAAAAACAAAATAAAGGAGCAATACATGCACGGTATTGAGGCGAGGGAGCCAGCGCAGCACAACGGCTAACGGTAAGTCACAGAAACGTGTCCGCTAAGGTTCCCCTAAACTTTTCAAACTTTTTTTTTTTATTCCCCCCCATTCACTTTTTGTCAACTTCATCTCCCGCTTTGAGCAGGTAGCATTATTGCGCGTAAAGAGCTCGAATTATCTTAACATTGCCCGAACAATCCATTCTATAGAGCTAATCATGTCGTATGTATAGGCGCGGCGAGGGGAGAAGTTAATGAGTGATTAACAACAGCAATTAAAAGATGAAGAGGAAGGCAGATGAAATAAGGGGATGTAATTAAAATATCAGTCCGCTCATTGTCACAAGTGCGAGTGTCATCCATTGTGCGCTTATTAAAAAAGCTGGGTGGAAGGGGGGTGGTGGTGGTGGAGGGGAGCGTACACTTCAGCAGCCCCAAAGTGTCTGGTAATCTACCCATAGATGGAGCAGGGACAGGCCGTAACTCACGTTTAAGTGTTGGGGCCGTGTCATTGCGGGTTCACAGTCATGCATTTCCGTGTTGACACCCGTCGGGCCAGCGGATATTTGGCAGTCAGGAGTAATTTCACTTAATTAATGGGATGCATATTTGATGGAGGAATAAAATATCCCCGGCTCAGCAAAGTGGAAAAGGGGAAAGATTTAGAGGGAGTTAAAGGTGGAGGGGAGAGTAATTTGTGCGTGGAGTTATCAGCGGCTTGAGAGACAGAGAGAGAAAGAGGGAGAGAGGAGAAGGGAAGGGAGAGATGGATGGTTGACACAGAGCTGAGCCGATGTGGAGAGGGGAATGGGCTGTCCCTCCATTGAGAGGCCATCACACTGACACGCCTTGATTTAATTGATATCGAGATTGAACCTTTACCCAGCGCAAACAGACACATTACAGCGGTTTGCAAACTCGTGGTGCCGCCGCCGTCTGCCAAGGGCCCTTTTAATATTCATAAGGGGGCTTTTAAGGGTGTTCGTCTGTGTCCCTCTACTGCTGCCACCTGCTCTGCACGCACACACACACACACACACACACACACACACACACACATACACATACACCTTTTACCTCTCAGACACCCCCCCCCCCTCCCCCCTCATCCCCTCATCCTGGACAGACAAACCCACGGCCTGACGAAAAGCTGCTGTCACGCTGCTCTTAATCTCCCCTGGCACTTTTTAATTGACTTCCTGTAGGTATAGATTATTTTCGTGGCGAAGCCTGTTTGATATGGTGGCAGAGACTGGCATCTGGAGTGCTGTAGCTCACTGTAGCTGAAGCGGGCTGTCTCGATCACTGTCCCCCCGCTCCTCTCCTCCTATGGCGTCTCTCGTCTGCGTGATGGCCAGACTTATTGGGGGAGCGGGAGGAGAAGTTAAATGTAATCAGTCATTGCCATCATCATAATTGAGCCGATGTACCTGCTGGGAGTGCTGGGCAAATGTTGGCCGAACCTGAAGGAAGGCTTTTTGTGTCTGACTGGAGCGGTTAGTCTCATCACGCCGACGAGAGAGGCAGGTACAGGCCAGTGTTAAAAACTGGATCTTTGCCAGTTTCTGATGTCCGTCTGAGATGCTGGAAATATGAGACCAAAAGATTTATTGTTCAAGTAATGCCTGTGAATGACCAATATGAAACGTGTTCTATAAATTTATCTTGTTTGAGTGGCCAAACAAGTGTCCTTATTTAATTTACCTCATGGAATATACTTTATCACACACGTAGTTGGAGGAAATTCAGAGTGCTCAACAAAGCAGTACTTTCTTTTAAATATTGGCCCACAAAGTAGTTGACATTTATAAAGTTTTGAAATAGTTGCTCAAACTGTCAGCTGTCAGTGGCTTGAGTCCAGAAATGTTGCTCGTTGTACAAGTCTTCCTATCATTTGCCAAATAGTGTTCTCACTTTGAGGAGCACATGTGGTGTGGCCCACACACGCTCATAGCAGGACCATAATGCACCAGCCCTCATCCCTCCCACACAAGCCCCTGTCTGCACACAGACCCACACAGACGCACATTCGCCCTTCCTGTTATCATGCCACCAGTGCTTTGAAAGCCAGCCTTCAGCTCATGTTGGCTGTTCCTAAAACAGACCCATGGGCCACTAAAGATTTAGACTGGACCTGTCTCTATTTTACCATTAATTTTACTTGGATGACTTGAAGGCAAAGCAGCTCGAAAACAACAAGAAGCAAGGAAATTATTGTTTTAAACCCATTCTTGCAGTTGGACAGAGAAGATATTTCTGTGCAGTCAATCATTGGGTCAGAGTAATCAGACCTAATATGATACAATCTCAATGATTTTCAGATTTATGAAGTGATATTGACCATTGTCTAAGGGAGATAGATAATGGGCTGTGATAAATGGCTGACATTAGTGATGAAATTACATCAAGCCTAATAGGCTATTGTCTTAACACACCTAGCCGATTCCCCTCTCGCCCGCTGCCCGTTTAATTGATTAATTGCTGACAGGGATGGATGAGGGCTGGTGGGCTCTGAATCGGTGGCTGATTGCTAGTCAACCATAAACAGCAGCAGCCACACTGGGCCCTCAAGGGCAATATTCATGCTCCCCAACCTCATGGTGATTCCTTATCCAGCTCTGACAACAGGAAAAATATTCGTCCATAAAACCGCTGGTATCACCGAGCTGACATATAAAGTCCTCCGTCATTCCCGCTCTTTCTTGCTCCGCAGCTCCTTTAGCTCGCCGACGTTCAGCACACCCGTTGGGCCCAGAAATCACCCTGCCTCCTTTTGCATGTGTAGCTACAATCCCTCAGGTAGGCCCAGGCCTCTCAGCTTTAAATATGAGCGAATAATGGTGGCGTGAGTGATGCTGCCCGTGTCCTTGACTGGGATCCTCTGTGTGCTGTAGCCACTGCTCACTGTCTGCAGCCCCGTGGGACGCATAAACCTCCACAGAAACACTCCCAAGGCTTTGCAGTGCCATCTCTGGATGTATGCAGCGATGCAGAATGGCAGCGCACTCTCTGTTTATGCACGATTGGCGAGCAGTATTAATGTTTGCACAGTGTATTTAATGGGAGAGGTGCTGTGTCCACTTTATGTGTTTGCATTTCAGATGTGCTGCAACAAAGTTATAAAAATGCCGCACTGTATATCACATTACTTTATAGATGGATGTTTTCCTGGAGCGGAGCGGGTTGGGTTCAGCGGAGGAAGAGGTTGTGGCCAGACTCTGCCACTAAAATCTCCTCATCAGCACAGTTGCTTCTAAATGGTAGCAAATCTTTTGACAAGGGCATCCGGGGCTAAAATTTGAGCACGGTAAGACGAGGAAGAGTTTGCCCGCCCTCCAGGGAGACATCCACAAGTGTCAGGTCTTTGGGAAAAGAGGAGTGGACATGTGGCCAAAAAAGGACAGGACCCCATTGTCAGCTGTGCTTTATTTGTGCACTTCTAAAACTGCACTGCGTTAACCCTTCAGCCACTGAGCCCATGCAGCCGCCCGTAAAAACGCTGACACATTTATTACCCCCAGGAAAAGGAGTTGAGCGTGATGAGGAGGAGTGCACTCGTGAAGAGGAAGCATTTACTCATTTATTCTGTTTATTCAGCAAAACAAACAGAGGTCACGCTGCAGCTCTGATAGCTCGGTGTCTATTACAGTTAAATTTCAAATTAGAGGTTCACGCTGCCCACTTTTATGGTCATTTCAAAGCCTGCCCGCTGCCTTCTTTAGCCCCCAGCGGAATCTGATTACTGAACTTTTACAGGCTTCAAGAGGAACCAGAAACTAATTTGCTAGTTTGACTTCATGTTTCGGCTCAACTAAACCGATGCATGTTATTAACTCGAGGTTGTTGTTTTTTCTCCGACCAGTAGATGGAGCCATACAACTTGTTTCAAAACCTACAGTCACACGTTTCATTTGTAAATATGACTGCCTGGTGTGTGGTATCTTGGGCCATCTCCATTGAATAAAAAGTATGCGCTTTTATTATTGATAAAATCTTAAAACAGCCTCCCATAATATTTATAATCTATCAATTACGTTCACTTCGAAAGGTAGGTTAAGATTTTTTGTTTGTAAAAAGAATTCATTAAGATGGTTCATTTAAGACGTATGGTAGAAGTTCAGTTTTAAATTAAAGAATAATTTGTAAGTAAATTCAGTTTGTTTTTAGTCAATAATTACATATCATAAAATGTAATCCGTGTAGTGGATATGTTCATTTGTTCTGTGGTGGCGTACTTTCACTGTGGGTGTTTTTGCACTTGAAAATGAGCGAGTTGGAGGCTGGGCTTGTGGCAGGGCAGGCTGTGAGAGGGGTGTCCCTGCCGGAGCTGCTTTAACTAGGACAAGGCTCTCTGTGGCGGCGGACCTCAGGGGCTGATCAGTGGGTCTCAGGAGGCTCCTCTCGCCGCTGCACCAGGCCTGTCACGAGGGGCCGAGGCGGGTGTGGGGCGGCCGGCTGCCATGGTGCTGCGGAGGGGCTGACATGCCGAGAGGGCAATTACAGCAAGGACAAAGACTACCCAGTGATAAGTCCCCACAGCAGCTAATGAAGAGCAGGTTAGCCTGTAAAGAGGAGCCGGGGAGCCATGGCCTGAGTGCGTGTTTATTTGCATGTGTTTTTCTGTTTAACCTACCCGAGGAGGATACATTTTCTGAGGTCATGTTGCTACCACGCTCACTAACCTTTTTGACTGATACTCTCCTAAGCTGCAGCTTTAACCCTCTTAGAGCAAAAGCAAACAACAACATAAAACTGGAGGCCAGTGGCTCTGTGGGGAATTCCTTTCCTGTAGCTTTGTACAGTTTAAAGTGCAGACCTTTAATCAATTGAAATACTTGAATAATGTTTGGAGAAGTGGAAAAGTACTTGGACTTGCAGCTGATCTAATTTCTAATAAACTGTATTTTAAAACACATTTTTAATGTTATTCCACATTGTTATACATGTGAAGTAAGCAGGATATGTATACAATGAAAAATGAAAAATAAAGTGCATGAAACAATCAGTGATAAAAATTACCTTCTCCACCACTTGTGCATACTGCCGGGTGTGATTATGGTTAGATTATGTTATCAGGTAACACACCAGCTCCTTGTACTCTTTCTTCTCTTCTAACCTGTTTATTTTATATTTATATATTTATTTTGGGCGGCGAAGAGAGATGGTTTGTACCTGATACTGCTGTGTTGGCACCCCCGTCTGGGATCTGATAAGGAGCCTCTGGAGCGGCGCTTATTCAAATCAGTGCATGTTCACAGTGAATAGGAGCAGGTAAAGGCAATAAGATACAAGGCGATAACCTTTGTGGAGAGAGAGGAAAGAGTTTAACACTGTTTCACAGTCTTTCTACACCACATCAGCCATTCCTCTGCTCCTCTAATTGATTCGCCTTATCCTAAATGAGAAAGTTAAAAAAAAGTGTCTTGAGTGCAACTTGTAGACTTTTTACTGTTCATAAAACCGCAATGATTTTATCGTTTACTTTTTATTTGCTTTGTGAATTGATCATCCCTCAGCCTCCTCAGTGAGTGGTTTCGCCTTTGCACTTGTAGGAGGCTCTCTAGATGAGTGTGTTTTGATTTTGTTGCACGTATTTATTTAAATTTAATTTCACATTTCACAGAATCAATTAGATTTTAGCACTTGCCCTCTGTAATCCCGTACTCGGAGATTGAAGTAATCTGGTATGCTTGTGTTCGTGTGTGTGCTCCAAACATAAACATCATATTAAATCAATTAAATGCTATAATGCTGATCCACGCTGATCATTTTGAATCCAGTGAGCAGAGATGGGAGCGAGGCTCAGAGCTTAATTGCGGAGCGCGGGGTGGTGTGCCAGAGTCTCGGGGGCTGGGGCTCTAACATATGTTGCGTGCAGTCGGCGCAGGACTCAGCGGCAGCCATAGTTAAACATGGGGGTGAAGCGCGTCCTCCAAGGGCCTCAGTGTTAATGTGTTTGGCTTGTTCTGAACTCTCACTACATCCCTTCGTTTAACGGCGCCGTGTAGGAAAACCATGGCCCTTCTCTGTTGTATTTTAATGTTACAAATTAGAAAGTGTTGCATTTTAATTAGGATTGTGGGATTTTTAAAACAGTAAACCATAGTTGTGTACAGTTTTGTGACTGTAAAAGTTGTTAATATTTAAATATCAGGGTTGTTATGAAATTTTGTTTTTGTATATTAATAGAGTTCACTGGTCATTTAGCGCTATAGATATTAGAATATTTTCAGCTTTTATTTGAGATGGAGAAGATGAATATTTAAGTTATTTATTTGATTAGAGATAAACGTTGTCATTATAAGGTCAAATGTTACTACTAAATGAAGTCCAGTTTTCCTCTTAGACAAAGGTTGGAATATGTGTCCCATTTCCATATTGCCTCTTACTGGGCAGCTGACTGAGCACACATAATGAAACAGCCCCTTTCCCCCTACACGACCAAACACCACTAATCCAACATATTAGTCAGCCGTCACTTGTGTATGAGTGAGCAATTACTGTAAAGTTTCCACACCATGCTGAGGTGACAAAGGGAGTATGTGTGAAGAGCAACGGCGATACGTTTGACGGCTGCTCGCGGATGCTGATAGGCCAAACGGTGGTGGGAACCCGCCACTTTTAATCATGCACCGGCTGATGCCTTTCATAAGAGCACGCGGCGACTCTGACAATTCTAATAAGGAGAGGTGACAGAGAAAGTTTCCGAGTTAGAGGCAAAACAGAGGGGGAAGGTCTCCTTGTTTTTTTTTTTTTATGAGTGGTATTTTTCTCTTTGATTCTGGTTTGAGTACGCAAGAAGAATTTCACAATAGGAGACAGTATTTGTGCTGAAAGAATGTCAACATTAATAAAAGGCTCCGGGGACAAGGTCACTCGGGTCTGTGCACAGCAGAGCACCCCCAGTCTGTTCGTGGCTCTGACATAGGGAAACATGCTAAGACGTGGACTTGTGCATAAGGTGCCGACCATAGAGTCTGGATTGTCAATGTTTTGCCACCCAATCTAATTTATGATTCCTCAGCTTTTTTATTCGAAGACAATCTCAGGTCTATGTAAAAAAAGCTGAAAGGAATGATGCTTTGAGGATATAATTAAAGATATCGTTCAAAGAACAACTTTTTGCATATTTGAATTATTACTGTCGTTAAAATCCACACAAAATATGGAAATATGATTGCCGGAAGCACATAAATCAATGATCAGCAAGGCCTCAGAGCCCAATAAATATGGGGAGTTAAATACTTTAAAATGCAAATCACATCTTAAAATTTGCATATGGGTGAATTTAAAGGAAGTGCGCTTCTTTAAGACCCTCTGAGGTAGAACAGATCGGAGCTGGAGGGGGCTCGGGCAGACGCAGACAGCCAGCCAACGCTCTTTTTCTCCTTCCTCACTTTGTCATTGGTCAAGTTGTCTGATCGCTCTAAATCAGGGGTGGCCAACCCGCGGCTCTCGAGCCGCGTGCGGCTCTTGGCCAATCAGAGTGCGGCTCTTTGCATGATTGGAGATGTTTAATACAATGCGGCTCTTCGCAAAATAATTGGTAAATATTTCCCATAAACTGTAACAGTCAATGACCAAAAATCCAACCATAGTCCTACAGACCCTGTTTCCATCTCTACATGAATGAGAGTTCGCATCTCTCTCCTTTTCGAGGCGGTGTGTAAAAGGAGCCCGTGCAGCCTCACTCAAAGCGGGATGTAGGTTAAACAACAGGCGGGCAGATCGTGGCACTAGGATCAGCTTCTGTGCTTTTCAGATTTCTGATCAGCTACTCTTTATTTGATGTAATTTGGCCACATATTCACAGAAAAAGATCAAAATTAGGAAATGGAAAAAAGCGGAGCTCTTATTAAGCGTATGATGCGAAGCGCAACATCGTAGCGCGGAAATACGCAAAGTCATGACTTTTCTTTCACATGTGACAGTAACTGTAACAGATGCAACTTAAAACAGACTCTCAGATCCTCCAGAGGCTCCTGGTTAAAGTTCATGAACTTTGTGCAGCCGAGAGTGCGTTCTCTGTACAGTCCAGTCAGGACCGAGCTGCACTGAGCGCACAGGCCAGGGGCGAATCAGAGAAGGGGGCTCAGTGGGCAGGGCCCCCCATACAAACACACCCCAGCATTAAAAAAAATAAAAATAATAATAATAATAATAATAATCTAATTCTGTCTCAGTCAGAACAGGAAACACAAAATGTCATTTAATATACATGTATTTCTATCTTGTTGAGGAGTAAAACCATTCAATCTAACACAATTATTTAAAAAAAAAAAGAAAAAGGCATAAAGTTATAGTTTATTGTGATTAAATAAAACGGTCACATTCTATTTAATCACAATAAAGTACCGCCCCGGGATCTCGCTAATGGTCGGTGCCTTTGTGGCTCTTCACAGGATCAAGGTTGAAAATTTCGGCTCTTGGTCTCCGACTGGTTGGCCACCCCTGCTCTAAATGATAGCAGCTGAAGTGGGCTGACAGACACGGCCGCATCTCTTTTGTGGATCCAGAAAGTGCCCTAAGTGATCTGAATAATT
Organism: Gobius niger; assembly: GCF_951799975.1. NCBI lineage: Eukaryota > Metazoa > Chordata > Actinopteri > Gobiiformes > Gobiidae > Gobius > Gobius niger. Next base: position 20,671,676 of record NC_136859.1, read on the forward strand.
AGGAGTTAATTATTCTTCATCCATCTAAATCAGAAAAGGACAGATATGGGAATGGAATTTATAATTTTAGCCCAACGTCCTGTGTCGTACTAATGTGGTAAACTAAAGTGACTGTGAATAATACCTACTGACCTTCCAGTAATTACGCCTCGCCTGGCAATTTGCTTGCTGTTGCTAATTGAGGGTATTGATTCAGTGAGATTCATATTAAAAATACATATGTTTTATGGCTGGGCTTTTTCTCCTGGTTGTGTTTAATGTATTATTAATCCTTATTATTTTATTTTATTTTTGAGCAATAATTAGCAGACGGATGTGCTGCACCGGAGGGCTGCTGCCTCCTTTGTCTAACTCAACAAACGCAGGTGGTTTATTTCAGGCTAAACTTTTTGCTGAAGCTAAATTAGCTTTTGTGTTGTGGAAGTTTAACTTTTGAGCCGTGAATTTTAAGAAGCCGTACAATTAAAACCGTTTTAATGAGAGAAAAAATACAAACATAAAAACTAGAGGCATGTTTTTTAGTGGTGGATAGCAGTAAATGATTATCACCGTTCTTTTGGTTTCGCCTCAAATACTACTTGCCTTCCCCCCACTCACACATTTAAGACACTCCGGCGGCGGCACAGCTGGATCAATGGACATGATGTCTCGTTGTGCATTAACACTTAGGTTAGAGTGTTAGGTTAAAAACCTGTCCAGCTCCTCCCTGCGATGAGACAGGGAAGAGAGAGAGGAAAAAAAAAAATCAATGTCCCATGTGGAGACAGGAGGTGTGGGTTCTGGAGGCATCCCCTTTCCCAAATGCACGTGTGTCTGGCGGTGTGTGGACGGGGGTGGTCGTTTGTGTCACTGCTGAGAGTTTGCATGTGTGAATTCCCTTCCTGTGGCGCCTGCAGGTATTGACCAGTGCAGAGGACAGAGATGCTTCTCCCCTTCCACTTTCGCCTCTAATATTTTAAGCCTTTTCGACCCAGCGCAGCTCACAGTGGCAGCTCATAGCCTCGTAATAACCCAGATAGGAATCGATGGCGCTGGATTTAGGCACTTACCCCTGCTAAAACTGGTAAACTCATTTGTCTTTTCCCGAGCAGCGGCCTCTCTGTTGTTTAAGGAGACACTTAAAAGAATCCCTTGAATTAAGATAATGTGACTGTTGTGTGTGCGTGATCAGGCGGGCTCAGCGGAGACGAGGACAAGCGGCTTTAGCGCTTTCATTAGCTCTCTATTTAAGGGGCCATACATGTTTTGACGGAGTCCAACTCTCTTTATTTTATTTCTGTCATGGCGATTAGCGTGCCGGGGAACACCTCCCTGCCCCCCTCCACACGGGCTGCATATGCATGTGCGAGAGACTGTGTATGCCAGCTCTAAATGAGATGGACCAAAGTGTGATGGCCCCGCCGCCTCTCCTGCTGCAGCCCACATGAGCGGCTCGACACAAATTTCTGCTGAAGGACTCAATGGATGCCGTGAAATCGTATTTGCTCTACAGCTAATAGCATAGGACTGGTTCTGCAAAAAATGTTCCTTTGAGCAAGAAAACATGTTGTTTGGTCATAATGCACCCTGACCATCCATTCTTTGCCATGCATAGGCGATTATGTCCCATTTTTAAACGGATTTGTGCTGAGGAATTCTGAAGGATCATGATGAGGAGTTCTAAAATAAACCTGATACCTCCATGGAAATGCTGAGTATACCAAGAAGAGAGCCAAGTTAAGAACAGGTGTCGCATTCGGGGGAGATAGAAATGACGTTCAGTGTGAGAACTTGTTATAAAGAAGAAAAGGAATAGGCATTATGATGAGTCAGGAAAGTGGGAGAAGTAAATTATAAACTACAAACAGACCTCCCTTGTTTCTTCAGCCCACCTTCTGACACGCGCAGCACAGAGCCCTTTGGCATCATACGGCCGTCTCCCCCCTCCCCCCCTTTTCTTTTCTTTCTTTCTTTTTTTTTTTTTAGCCCCGTGTCTGTTTGAAACTACAAAGGGACGCGGTGGGTCCGAGCCGTGCCGCGGGTGACGCCGGGGCGATGCTGCTGCTGGTGGTGGTAATTAGGCGTCACAAAACACTTAGAGCTGGTGTCTCGCGCAGCCGCTGCAATGCCTTCTGACGTGACGGAGGGACGCGAGACTTATCTAACTCCGCGGCTTTCTTCTGCTCCGGTGGTCAACTGTCCTCTTCCGGGGCCCATCAGAGTAAACAGCCCAACATCAGGGCTAACCAATCACACAGGCACGGAAAACCCCCCACCCCACACACCCTGCCATGTTGCCCCCGCAGGCGGCCCGAGAGGCAGCGTGTTACAGAGAGAGATATCAAAGCCCTCGGGGGGGTGGGCACAGGGCTACGGGGGAGCAGAGCTAAAGACGTGTGGGTGTAGCAAAAGGGGTGTTAGTCAATATTTAGACCTCCGCATCGCTAACTGTACAGACAATATGATCAATAAGAAGTGAAGGCACATATATTTTACTAATTACTGGAATAATTAAAAGGGTCTGTTGTGATTAAAATGGAATCAGCGGGTGGTCAATTTTCAGGTAAGTGGATTCAGGCACAGTGGACTAATTCTGTTATGGCCCCGGAGCTCCCTTGTCATAAAATCATTCGGGATAACAGCATTAGTGAAGTGAAGTTTTCTCTTTCCATTTGAATAACTTTGCCACTGACGCATAGAGCGGTTGCTTACAATGTATGATGTTTAAGCCCAAAGATTCCTGCAATTTAAATACGACTTGTGCCTTTGTCTATGGAATTTAAAGTGGATGCACAATGTATTGACTCAAAAGTAATCTACAAGCATGTATCGCAATAACTATAAAGTTGTGGTCTTCAATCTCAAACATGATTGGATTCTACATTCTTGTCACCTTTTCAAGCGTTTTCTGATATTGGGCGACTCTTTCAATTTTTTTTTCTCTTACATTACTTGACACAATAAAATATCTGATTGAATAATAAAGCTGACTTGCTTGCAGGGTGAGAAGAAATGTGCTGTGGCAGTAAATCTGAAGTTTGTGTAGCGTGCGGAACAGGGACTACGAAAAAGGCAAGCTGCTTTCATGTCCCTAAGCCACGTTCACGTCCACTTAAGACTTGAGTTTCTTCACAGGTAGGCAGTTTGGGGACTATCTCCGTAGGAAGATGGAGTGAAAAATAAAAGAAGAGAGGAATCAAAGGATGTTCCCCTTTTTAATAATGTAACAAATATTCAAATTTCTAAAAATAAAAACCTCCTCTTCATCCTTCCTGCTAATCTGAGCGGTAATTTATTCCAACCCAAGGCCGAATTAGTATGCTAGCCAAGGGCATAATGGTTATGACAAGACCGAGTTCTTTCAAAAACCTGAGAAACGAAAGTGAAGATTCAATGGCAACTTGTAGAGAGCACTTGACTTAAAGTTTTAATAATCTTTCTCCAACCAATTTTATTCTCTACTAACAAGTCGAATTGTACACAATACATCAGCAACATAAAATCTAAAGACAGAGAGGCCTATTGAGAGCTAAAAAAAATGGCGATGTTGTGGTTGGCTCTGCTCATTCAGGCCCTTCTCATGATTAATTGCCCCAAAATGGTAAGTTTCCATATTCAGTTGCAGTTATTAGCATAAGGTTGCTTGCGTGTCCACGTGGATATATATACCGATGTCATTTTATGATAAGCAATTGAGCAATAGGACTTTGTTGCAGCCATCAAACAGACACTTCATTATGGGAGCAGTGATAACAAATACATTGTGTTGGATAATGATGGCAGTGGTTCATATTGTTCATTATACGTCTGGGTGTCACACGGCTCTGCAAATTTATACATGTGTGTGTGTGCGTCTTTGTTTTTGTCATTTTACAACATCATGTTTCAGCAAATTAACGCCTGAACCATTGAGAAGAAAAATATACCATCATTTGCCATCGATGACAAACTATATATTTTGGATAATGATTGCATCTATTGGCTTCTGCATTTGCAAATGGGAGGTAATGAATTTCCTTTGTGGGCTATGAAAGCAAACAGAGATATTTTGTCACTTTGCTTGAATAGGCCTAGTGTTTTCATGATTGACTGTCACTTCATGATAAACTGTGTCAGTATGGGAGAAATAAATATCTTTTATAATATGGGCATACTAAGTAACTCCACCATGTGCTGAATAAACATTTCCATGGATGGCGCTCCATGCAGAGCGGGCGATGTGATCTAGAGACTGACTGATCGCGGCCTCCAGCACATTGGCTGTTTCAGACTCTGGGCCCGTCAATGGTTTTGGGGCACTGGACTGAGTCGATGCCTGCCACACACGTGTCATGGCTCTCCTCCCTGATGAGCCCTGCAGTTAGGCAATCAACAGTATTATTGCTCAGAAATGTATATATTTAAATTATGAAACAATGACAGTTTCGCTTGATTTATGGTGCAAGGCAAGGTTTAATTAATTGAAAAATGCATATTACCCCGTGACTTAATTATTAGCTAATTAATCATTGAGTACTTGTTCAGTGTTCCCCCTCCTGTTTCCACTCTTTTCAGGCATATTTCTCTCTTTATCTGACACTTGAATTTCCTCCCAGGGTCGTTTTTATGTGAGGTCATGCTTTTTCTTCCTGAGTAGTCGCTGAGATGGAGAACATGCGTTGCACCAAGTCCTTGGCACAGCTATCATTTCTCCAAACTTGTGTTAAAACATAACCCTGCAGTCAACTTTTTTGTTTCTTCAGTTTCAAGTGGTAATGGTCGTGATGGACACAGTTGAATATGCCTCACCTCCATGAAATTACTTGTCGACATAACTTTATTTCACAAACCATGCTATATTGCCCAGGTGATGGTATTCTATTGTAAGTTGATACAACAATTTTCAATATTGCAAGTAAACATGTCAGTATCACAGCTGTCAGCGAACAACAACACAGTCTGAATAATAGTGTTTTTGTCCATCATTTATTTTTACGGGACAAGCAGTTCAGGTTGAACGGAAAATCAAGGATTTCTCGTTTGACCAGAAAGCTACAGTTAGTAAATGATAGGGAAAGGACACTTTGGTTGCATGCTTCCATAAAAGCGTAGAAGGTGTGGCACTCACTTCAGGCCGGCCTGCCAAAACACCTTACCCTCAACAACCGTCCAGCGGCTGTCTGGCCCCCGTGTGTCTGTGCCCGGTAATGGTAAGCGTTTTAAACTATTAGAGGTGCTGTGAAAAAGGCCCGTCTTGAGTGCAGAGCTGTCAGTCTGCAATGAGCCAATTGGGGGTGGGGGGCTGTCACGGCTGTCACTCAAGGGAAGGATGAGAACTGTTTGGCCCTAATGGATTCCTCCAGGCGGACGACTTACACGCCGGCTCGAAGTAAAATCGATGCGTTGTCATGAGCGAGTGAGGCATCATCAAACGGCCAGGTGGACGGGGAAGTAAGGGAGGGAGGCCTGTCCGGGTAGTTATGTCTATATCTAGTGAAACGTGTGTGCGCGCCATTTGGAAAAGAGAAGAGACAGACAGATGCTCAGCGTGGCTTTACACGCCCAATGGGGCTCGGTTATGATTGTAAGCATGAAAGGGGGCTCTGACCTCCATCATCTCTGCAGCTTTTATTTTCCGGTTCTCTTGGAATCGGACACAGATCCGCACAGACATACCAGCACACATACAGGGAACTTGATGTGAAGCTTGTAGATAGGGGCATCGTGCCTTGACAAAAATCAAACATCATCTTGTAGGCAAAATCACTTTTCATAGAGCACTTTTCTATCACATGATTTAAGGTTTTGACTAGCACCTGCAGAGAATGTGGCAAAAGGGCTGGGAGGTATAACGTGTGGTGACAGCATATCACATCTGAACAGCCTTCACACGCGGAACATTAAAACAAGCAAATGAAACAGCCTGGAAAACTGTGCCTGTAAAACAATTGCAAGTCCTTCAAAATCTAGTGCTCATACAGACCATGTACATTCAGATATTTACTAACACATACATCCAGACAGCTGTTAGCCCAGTGAGCCTATTGTAGTTGTGTGTGGTGCTCACTGGTGGACACAGGCCTCCAGGAGTGTGATGGGGGCACCCTCCGGCCCCCGCCTGGGCTCCTGAGAGGGGCCCTGAGCATGTGATTGACAGCTGGAGCTGGAGGAGATTGCTCCAAGCTGGCGGTGCTGATGCAGAGCAGGGATGCTGGTGTACGACTTCCTCACTTGGCCTCTCTGCCTGTGTTCAGTCAGCCTCCAAATGCTCCTGTCAGTCTGCTTCCCTCTGGGTGCACTTTAGTCTGCTCTACAGCGCACAGGAATGCTCTTTTCTTTTGATACAGCCTGTATGATGATAATACACACTTATTTTTTGTTTAAGATAGTTTACATTTTGAGATAAAGTTTAATAAAAACATGTAGATTCTCAGATTCTCAGAGAATCAGACATGTAGCACTGAAACACATCAACTGGACTTACATTTCAAAGAGATGCCAACATGCCCCGAACATGGATTAGCCCTGGGCGATGTCCGGAGCACATTCCAGCGATGTCACCTGACATCACCGCACACACCTCTGGCCTCTCTGGTGGGCACAGCAATCACCATATCACCAGGAAGAAGCTTCGTTGATGGGGAGTAAAGTGTCTCAATGAAATGTAAGTCCAGGTGTTTTGTTTTCAATGTTCGAAGTTTGAATAAAGTGTGCCTGTGGATTTGTTTTTACAGATCGTTCAAAAAGAAATTGTAATTTTTTTTTATTTGCTACACCTGAGCCATTATTGCTATCATTGCTTCATGATGGCAATAATCCTGGACATAATTTAAGCTTTTATTCGTAGCTTTTTCCCCAAGCATTGTGCAACAGTTTTATTGTTATTAAGAATCCCACAATATTCTCCTAAACAAACTTAGTAATATAATTTATATCAACATTACTGGGTGAAGTCAAGACGTTCTCAAGAAGATATTTTCAGTTTAGCCTTTGGAAACATTTTTTTTCTTTATTGCTGAACACATGAAAGGGCTGGTGTTGATTAAGAAGCCCTTTTAAGCCGTGAAAGCCCTAAATGTGCTGTGTCCTTAGTAAGATGAAAAGAAGTCCAAGTTCGCTGGAGTTGTTTCTTACCTTAACTCTTCCAATGGGAGCTGCTCTGGGAGGATGCCTCAGAGAGAGACAAACTCAGAGCCCTTACTCTTTATGCAAATGCCTCTGTGTTTTACGTGTAATTATGCCCCGGCATCCTCCTTCCTCTCCTCTCATTCTCCTCTATTCTTCACTAATGGCACCCTCCCTGTTTTTGCTCTTATTGCTGATGAAACATTTTCCTGCATACTCCGTCATCATCGTTTTCAAACAGTCACACCGCTCAGACCTTCCTCTGATCAACAAAGACTTTTTGATTATTTCCATCTTTATAAAAGTGTAGTTGTTCCTGGAGGAAACCAAATAGAAAATGTTTCTTGCCACATCGGTGCGGAGTGAATTGAAACAACATTGTGCTTTTTACTGCTCACTGTGCTGTATGTCTGGAGCCAAAGTGTTTTGTGGTGACGTATATGTCCCCTTTCTCCTTCTAGCATGTCACTTCTCTTCCATCTCGACCCTGCCATTGCCCATATTTATTTTATCTCACTAATGTGGGTCACCCCTGTATTGCTGCCATCAGCGAGGCACAGTCAAATAGCGGTGTCTGAAGCCTACCTTTGGCATGATTTATGGGCCGCTGTGACGCGCCGCTCTCAAAAGGACCGCCATTGTCCTGCTACAGCTCTCAACTCTCGACGTAGGGGCGCTTTGTCTGCGCTGAGGCAAACCAGACCCCCGTCTTTAAAAAGAATCAAATTATTTCATCATGTTGGAAATGAAAAGGCTGTAATTACTCCTAATTAGAGCCTGACTTTTTTCTTTCTCCTTTCTTTCTCTTCTTCTCCTCCTCATGCCCCTCTCTTTTCTCACAGTTTCAGAGGTGAATTCTTCTGCAGAGGTTTCTCTGTTGCTCTCAATCAGGGCGGTAATGGGTGGAGAGTAGGAAACAATTTTCTGTTCAGTTTGAAATTGATTAATATAGGCTTCTGACAGCTCTTCTGGCTTTGATATTCAGTATGAGGAGAGGTCTGAAGTGGTGTGAAGACACTGTAATGTTTGCTTTAAAAGGCTACCTTAATAGGGCGAGCTCTACAATGTCATGATGTTTCAAGAGCCAGGGGAAATCGAGAAGCTAAGCACCATGTTTGTGCAGTTTTAAAGCATGTGTGTGTTAGGCACCGTGGAAGACCATCTACCTCATTGCGCTGCTTATGTGACTGCTGTCGTGTTGGGTTCCCTTCTAATAACAGCCATCTATGCTGGAGAGCACCAGCCTAATGGCCGACTATCACGGAAAATCATTTTCTACCCGTCAACTATTTACATGTATCCTTACCACACAAGTCTTGTCGTTTTAGGCGGCATAACAATTTGCTGAGCAAATCCACTCACCATTTATCTATCAAGTCTGTAGATGTGTCTGGAGAAACACTGTCTTTGGTAGAAGGGGTAGTGCGCAGGGAGGTAAATATTTTTTCTGGCTTGCAACTGCACAGTGAAAACACACTCCTGATGCTGATGTGTATTAGAAGTGAGCCATGTAAATATTAGCATTAGCATTGCTTTACAGTGGCAGAGGAGTAGTAAGGCAAAGATGGTGTGTGTGTGCTGAGGGAGGAGCTTTTGGACGCTGCATTTTGTAAGAGCTGCCACTGAAATATGTTTTGTTCCAAACACAAAGATCCTTGGTTAAAGCTACAGGATGATGCTTGATGTTGAGAGAACATCATGTTTCGGAGTGACCATGTGAAATTAAATTGTTTTAGCCTATGTTTAGTTTACAAATTGTGAAGTGATATGTTTGACTTTGTGTGTACGTGAATGCATGGTGATGGTCGGAGGGACTGTTGGCTCAGATGTGTGCAGTCGTGACAGCGTTATAAGGTGTCATATAAATAAAGCTCTTCTTCTTCTTCTCTGAATGGACTTTCTTCAGCCCACCCACTACCAATGAACAAATCTTCACTTTTACCCTGATGGACATTAATCTGCGCAGGTTTATGTGTGCTCAAGGGCACAACAACAACAGTAGCAACATTCAGCTCCCCCTACATTTCCGGCATCAGTCAAACATCTGAATGGTCTGGAAAAACAGGAAGTGCACACACTCTCTTGGTGGTCAGTGCAGTACGGTGATGCGACTTGTTACGACCCAAGTGCAAAATAATGTGACAGAGCGCTGGAGGGGGTTTCCAAATCCATTTCCTGCTCTTGTCCGTCCACATCAGACGCTGACGACCACAGATCTGTTGATTTTTGTGTGTGTTATGAAATAGCAGGGGCAGCGGGGGGCCGAGCAGGAGCACACATGCCCAAACTGATGCATCTGCTTTGATCTGTTGCAGCTACATGAACAGTTGTGCTCTCGGGCTCATATGCGTATGCAGCCCTGCGGTGTGGCCCTCTGGACATTTTATAGCCTCGCTCTGTCCCTGCCTCTGTGTGTGTGTAGGTAATTTATTCCAGCATGTTATTTCCATTCATTTTTTTTTTTTTTACTCATGATACATTTGTAGAGTGCAACGTAACAGGAGCTGGTGTTGAGGTACGGTGCTTATTAGTTTCTTATCTCGGCTAATTACCCATTAAATAACCTCATGCAGACACACTACTATTACTAGATAATTAGCAAGTGGCCCATTTTGAAAACACATTCCCTGCTCTTAATTTATAAAATGTATCCATTCTAATGACCTTGCATTCAATGTGATGTTTTTTGTTAGCAAGGTAAAAAAGGCAAGGTTTGAATGGTTATTTTGTTTTGTATTTGACACTCTAATGATACTGTGAACTGAAAACAAGGTGCTACCTTTTCCAAGAAGACATGCACCACATTTTTTAAAGTTATATCATTAAAATATTACAACCATTTGATTGCACAGAAAACCTCCTATGCTCTCTGTAATCCCGAAAGAAAGACCTCACCAACTTAAAAATAACAAAACGAATGAATAATGTTAATTATGATAAAATGAATAAATTAATACACATGGATGGTTGGGGACAATCTCTTCCTGTTTGGCTTCATGGCCTGTGTTTGTTGTTGTTCCTCTTTGGCCTGTGGTGCAGTGTATCCTCAGAGCAGTGTGTGTCACTTCAGGTGCGTCAGGATGCCCACTGGTAGGTGGCCGCTGACCGAAGCCATTCCAGCCTATCAGCTTTGGGCAGAATGACCTTTTGTGCGTCTCCCTGACCCTGATGAGAGGTGAAGTGTGTGGCTGGTAGCAGTCAGCAGTGGCACAGCGGGCGACGAAGCGTGGAGGAGGAGGGGTATAAAAGGAGCGGGCCAGAGGCAAGAGATTTTGTTGGCCAGTCTGTCCTCGTCCCGCTTTGAGCCTGTTGGACCTGGTCATGACAGGCTCTCCTAGCTATGCTTCGCTGATTTTATCATGCAATCACTTACATCCGATGAGAGTAACCTCATATGGGTCGGACTGATAAATCACAAATTAAAATAGCTATTTATTTTTTATTGCTATTTCCATTTTCCAACTTGCTTTCAAACGATGAATCACATATGCAAAAACAGTCTCTTGAATATATTGTTTTTTAATTATGTTTCATCTCCAACTGCTTTAGTGGGTGTGATCTTACCTTACAATGGTCAAATATAATGCCTTCAAAATGTTCTGATTTCATGTTTGTTTGCTGAGAGTTAGCCGCCCAGTCTCTCACCAGCCTCTCCCGTAATCTGAGGTGCTTAGCAACAATATGTCCACGGAAAACGAGAAAACAAAAATCAGAGGACACTCAAAAATATGCAGTAATGAATATTTTAGACATAAAGGGCCACTTTTCCAGCCTCCATTTGCCTGGCTCAGCCCTCCAAACAGCCCTTTTAAAGTCAAGTGATGGGGGTTAAGTTAATTATGCACATTAGGGCCAGCCTCCCTCCGTTGCCGGCTCAGTCTGCGTGTGTATGTTTGGGTGTGTGCGCGAACAAGCTATGACGGCGACTTGGGATGCCGAAACTCTGCTTTTAATTAAACACAGATGCATCGAAGGCTAGACTGACTGTCACACCCGTTCGGCCGCACACAGAGAGACGCACGAATTGAGGAGATAAAAAGTGTGGCTGATTTGGTGTGCAGTGGGACCTTTCTCTGTCTTTTTGGCACGAGGGAGTAAACAACTTTTCACCACATTGAAGCTTGAGAATGATTAGCTTTTGAAGAGCCGCTATACTGGTATAAAAATATTTGTGCACTTGAGTTTAGTCTTGTATGTTTTTACGTACTCAAATCTTTCACACTGTTTATTTACTCTATCCATCTACAGCTTACTACATCCTTTGAGCTGACATCCATTGTGTCTTTATGTTTTGCTACCTTCTGACATGGCAGCAGATTGATATAATCCGTTTGCAGAAGCACATGGATAGGCAACAAAACGACGATACAAGAATTACCACTTGAAGGCCAGAAATAATCAGACGTGCATGGCTAACACAGACCAGTCGCTGCAAAAAACGCTTTGTGGGTTTTTATGTTTTGGAATACATGGATGAGAAACAGACACGCTAAAACTGCAGGAGGAAACAGGAGATTTACAGATAATGTTTAGACATACCACTGTTTTTGATTATCAAATTAGAAGTCGCTTGGTTCTAAAATATTACATGAACATGATATTTGTTAACAGTTTTAAACACAGTATTAGTTTGGATTTTTGTTGTTGTAGATATATAAGTAAGGACTGACACCTGAACACTATTTCATTGTACGCTTGTACAGTGACAATAAAGTTTACTTACTTACTTACTTTTTTTTTTTTTTTTTTTTCATTTAATGCTTTCATTGTTTGAAAATGAGATGCTCATGCAGCCTCACATTTTTGGAAAATATTATCTCAGTCCAGTTTTATTTGAGCGTAGTTGTAAAATAGCTGTTTCAATATTTAATTGAGCCTTATTAGCAATTTCCACCCACCAGTTTTGTGGAGAGTAGTGCAGCTTGAAGCTGCAAGTCCAAAGCGTCCGTTCCTCTTTGTCTCTCGCTCTTTCCTGTGCCGCTGCAATGGCCTCATTTTTCATTAGAGGATTGCCCCATTATTTCATTTCTTGTGATAAAATGACAAAAGATTACTCACGAGAAATACTAAATACAGAGCGGACCGATGGGATCTCCCCTCATACGTAACGGCGCTGCACTGCAGTTGAAGGCTTCATATTTCCTATTTCTCTCTCGATTATATATATCTGTTGCAGATACACAAGTGTGTATGTGCGCTCACTGTATTACATTCAACTCCATCTGATCACACACGAGCTGGTCAACAGACCTTGATCTTTTTAAAACCTTATTTTCAAGAAAAATATAGAAAATTAGTTGCACCCTTGACAGAAGTGTCAGTGTGTTGGGAACAAGTAACTTATTTCTCACAAGCTACAAGCGATGGCCTACCGGAAAGTGGAAGGAAGCATCAAATAAATAAATAATACCCACAGCGTATCTTTATCTAAGATGATTCATATTTTATTTCATAACAGTGCTTCCAGTGGTCACATTTTTCAGTTGTGGATAATAGAAAATGTAAAGATAGGGGCAGTGAAATATGACTTGGTTTGGGGAGGTAAGAATGAGAAAAGATTAGCCTGAGATTAGAATAAGAGAGATGGAGGAGGGCGAAGAGTCTCGGGTGAGGGGGGTTTGTGAGTGCAGGCTGGTGTGTCCGTCTGAACCAAAGAGAAAAATTGTGATTGTAATCGCATCCACCCTGTAATGCTTTTCACGTGGGCACCCGGGCATCCTTGACTGACCTGCTGCCTGCACAGTCTACACAGAGTTTTACTTAGTTTTACCTATCAAACTCAAGCAAGTACCACAAAGTGCACGTGCCTCCTTTTAATACTGAAAGTCTTTTTTGCATGTTCATTTGCCTACCTGTGTCAAATAACACACCTCACTTGTTTTTTTGTGATGTTCTTTTTTAGACTCCGATCCCTGGCTGGTGCTGTGGTATGCAGGCCAGTCGCCGGGGCAACTCTCTAAATGAACAAGAATTGTGTGTTGTCGCTCCCTTCCATCCTTAGTCATTAAAGCTAGCCCACAGTGCGGGACACCCGGCCAGGCGATTGTGGGTCTGCACAGAGAAGCACAAGGAGCCTCTGGGTCAATGAAACTCACAGATCAAATGTTCTTGGTCCTGAAACAAGCTTTGGTAGCAAGTAGCTCGGAGTCTGTGTCGGAGTCTGTGTCAAGGGAGTAGAAGCACAAGTAAAAGAAAAACAGCATACCAAAATAGTTTCTGATGTTTTATTAAGTAGTGGTCGAACTAATCAATATACATATGGACGGAGCTGCCATAGTAGTACTGCTTTCAAAAGTTACTGTGCAATGAACAAACTAATAGGGCCCGATATTTTTGTATTTCACAATATCCTCAATCAGTCGATATAAGCTGATAAAAAGGCTGATATCTCTGGAACCGAAAGCTCAGTCAGAGCTTTGAAAAGAGCCCTCCCACAACTTCCTAGGCCTCAGGGGGGTAGAGAAATATTCCAGTGAACGTCGGCCACAAGTTTGTACACCTATTTATTTTATGTGGTTGTATGTCATATGAACCATGAGAGAGAGACACTTACCGTTTTTTTTATTTTAGAATCTACTGATTTTTGTCTTTCAAACTCTGAAGTACTTACTAAACATGAATAAAAAAAGGTCAACCTCTCTTAGATATATTTCTATTATACAAACGTTTACTATAATAATGAATGTTTAACTGTAGGCTCTTTGAGAGATGAAAAAAAAACAACAAATCCATATCATTGGACCCCAAATCCATATCGGTCAGGCCCTACTACTTAACATAAAACGTTGAATCACACTGATGTTTAGTTTTACTTGTAGTAGAGTTGCTTCTTCTGCAACCTGTGGTGAAAAGGGTTTTCAAAAGTTTAAACACTGGTGATAGGCTACCTGGAGCAATACTTTTTCCGTCCTTATGCTGCTTTAACCATTAACCAACAATCACTCATAATTTTAAATTTCATAAAATACAAATTATTTGGGAAAAAACAGTAGTTTCTATGTGCCGAGACTGCCAAGTAGTTTTGTAGCACCAATTTCAAGATCAAGGCATCAAAACTTGATAAAAAATAAAAATGTGTTTTTCAACTAGTTTTTGGTATCAACATTTGAGGGTCACTCTCGTAAAATTGTAAATCTCAATTACTTTTTTACCAGTTTAAATAAAGGTTAAATAAATAAATAACCTTTACATTTTTTTCATTGTAGTCACTTACTCCAGTCTCATGAGAGAGTTAGCAGAAATAACACTGATGCATTAGCTTTTATGCAGGAAGTCTTTTTTCCTATAAGGCACCAAAGGCTCCAGCCTAAACTTGGTGTTGTTTTTCTAATCCTGATCTGAGGTGTCCTGTTCTGGTTTCCTGCCCTGATGCCATCTGCTCTGCTTTAGAGGAAAAGTGACCGATCTACACTGACAGACACGGCCCTCTCATCACGCAGGCCTAACGTTAATTGACTTAAAGTTATTCTGTGTTTACATTACCTCACTTCTGTCAAACCATCACATTGACGTTGCTATAGTGTGCTGTTGTTTTGTTTTGGGGTCTGAGAAACCAAACAGTGACTAGGGGAGTGATGAATAATGCTTAATGGCAGACGAGGGCTGTTGTTGCTGGACGTTTTGGCAGAGCTGGTGGCTGTGAGATGTGCGTGTCAACATTATTTCAAGAATTACTTTTAATAAGTACTTAAACCTTCTTACAAACAAAAAGAAGAAACAGCCTACTTTTTAAAGTGTAGCGCTCTTATACAACCAAACAACAGAGTAAAAAAAAATCCTTCAAATGCTGTAAAGTAACTCCTTGAACTGCTCGGTGTAAAAATACCTCTAGTTAACACAGTGGCCCTCGCAGTAAAAGAGACATCTTTTTCAAAGCTGCCAGCCTGATTTGAGAGAAGTGCAGCTCCCTACGACTCTCCCTGCAGATGTTGAGGAATTGTTTGTCTAGTTAACACATGTCAGTTGACACTCAGAAACCCTTTGTCTAATTAAAGAAGAGTCATTGTCGTCTGTCTCCTAATGAGGAATCATGCCGACTCCTTAGCTCTCTCAGGTGCCATTTGATATTTTACTGCGTCTGCAGATGAACACAAGACTTGCCATATTTCAAGATTTTGTTATAAACTGTTTTTTTCCTCTCTCTCCGCGCACTGTCAATTACCAAGTGGCACTTGCCTAGCAGATAGAGGGGGGCGCAGCAGTGGCTGGGTGCCTGACTGGGTGAGTGCCGGGGTGGCAGACTGGCTTGTCTCTTGGAAACCTGTGAAATATGATTTACATTAGGTCCATGTTGTAGCAAACTCTAGCCCACGGTATGCATATTCTCCCATTGTTTGTGACAGTTGGTTGTAGCCGCTCCGGGGGGAAGCGCCAAAGTAGGCACCCAACTTTGCATTTCAGTGGCTGAGCTCGGGTCAGGAGCACATCTGGCTGAGTGAGAGGTTTGCGTGGCGTATCATTTTAGTTTCAGATTACACTGCTGGTGCACACAGACTGCATGCTCACTTGTTGCGGTGCACGGTGGCTCGTGTGCAGAGAGCAACCGCACACACATACACACGCACACACCGCTGCACTCCCACACAAACAAACAAACACACCTGCTGCTCCTGGCAAGTGGCTCTGACAATCAGCCGAAGGAGGGAGGCAAACAAAACAAACAGTTTAATTTACATGACAGTATCCTGCTTTACATTAGCATGCCTTGGCAATGATAGAGTGAAGCTCAGCGGGAAACAGCAGGTAATGAAAAGTGATGGTCCTATTTGCGGTATACTGTAAGTGCAGCAATGGTAAGCTTGAGCAGTCACAACTAATAGCAGGCACCATGCTGCACAACTCCAGTCTTTTTGTGGGTTTTACAGGCACAGTTTAAGAAATATTTTTAACAATAATGTTGTCCTATTATCACTATAACTTTCATGTTTTTCCTTAAGGCAGAAACTAAAATGTTTGTGTGTGTGTAATTTTATCAAGCAATTAACTCTTGCAGTAAACAAACAAACAAACAAACCAACAAAGTGTTTTGCCTGTTTTATAATTGCACTGAATGGTATTTGTGTCTTGAGACTTCTTTCCTTGTTAAGCTTTATTTCTGCTGGCATTAATGCCATGTGTTAAGTGTGTGTGGTTTGTGGGGTATGTTTGTGTTTCTGTAAATGATAATGTGCAGACAGCATCAGTGTGTCATGTGTTTGTAGTAATACTAGTCATGTATTTGAACATGAGCGTGCGGCTGTGCGCTCTGGCTCCGGTGGTCTGCTCCTCATGTAAAGAGATAGCATCTTCCCACAACAGATCAATATGGGAATATTTGTAGAAGCCGTGCCTCTGTCTAGGATATAACCCCACTGAGTGAGTGTGTGTGCTTGTGGTTGGCTGCAAACATTACTGAGACTGACAGCTGTATTCCAGTGCAGGCGATTAGGTTGAACTACCATTATTAAGACTATTGGCATTTTGTCAAAAGATGGCAAGTTTTTCACTGCCTCAGTCACGTGTGTGTCAAAGTGTCAAACTGTAAGAATTCATGTTTGATGCATCTTCATTAGATTAAATCAATACCACACAAACACAAGTTTATATAGACCAACCCGGTCATCCTCAGTTATAATCATCCCAATTGTCTGAGAGCAAAGCAACTTCACATGATTTATTTTTTTGCCAACTATGATGTAAACCACATAGATTAGCAAACAGTGGCATGCCTACACCTTAAATAGAGATTCATGTTATTAGTAGTGAAGGACTGAAGGATCAAACCCTCTGTAAGACATCGGTGTCTGCTGATCTTGGGGAGAAGTTGAGGCTCAGGTATGTTGTGTTAACATTCAGGAAAGAGCCCTGATTTATAATGCTTGTTTTTGATGGGTGGTAAATATAAGATAGACTGTCAAGGTGGCTTGTTAACTTGGAACTTTAATATTTTATTTTATTTGACTTTGTTGAGGGGAATACTACACGAAAGGGGGTCATCAACCGAGCATTTTATGTGCTTAATGAGTAGTACGTGCAAAAGAAGATAAAGATGTGCAAATAAGTTGGCTGCTTAACTCCCGCAGCATTCTCTCAATTACACATCCGATGTTTAGCCCTAATACTGTAATACAGGCAATATCTAATCAAAAATTAGATGCAACATGCCCAGTTTTGCCCACGGAATAGCATTTTTTTTTTGCACTCTCTATTTAGCACCTGTCTTGACAAATGATTTTTGTTTGCTCTCCTCTTTATGGTTCAGTAGTGTTTTCTTTAATGATAACTTTGTTTCACTAGTAAGGACCACAGCAGAGGTAAATTAAAAAATATTTATTAGCGAGATTGACAAAAGGATGATGAGGTGAGGTTGCTGTGTGCAGAGCGTGAGAACAATGCCAATAGAGATGAATGAACTGTTGGAGTTAAATAGGCTGCAGGGAAAATAGGGACGATTACAGTTCCTTTATTAATCGTTACTATACACAATGAAGTCTAGTTTTTCCACTTTCTTATACTGAACTAGTGTATCTTAATACTGTGGAGAGTTAGTTAGTCTGCACCTTCACTTTGTCTCTTAAAAGTAGAACTCACACAGTTCAAGGTTAGTCTCCAGTTTGTCCCAGTCCGGCTCACAGATGACTGTCAATAAAATTGATCTTTCCATCCTGTCGACTCTGCTTATATGTTTTATCCCTGTCCCTTCCCCCAGACACTTCCCTCTCTGCCTCTGCCCAGTCTCCTTTGCTGTGTCCTTCTGTTCATCTTAACTCAGAAGTCTCCACTGCCAAGAGCACAAGTATCACTGCCCTTCTTTTTCCCTCTCTTTTATCTTCTTCTCACTGTGCACTGAAGCCATGTTGCAGTTTCTCAGGCAGTTTTGATGCCTGGATGTCTCCTGTCGGGGTCCATCTCATCTGCGCGCTGGTGCCGGGCCTATGCGATGTGAACTGCGCTGCCTCGCTGCAGGTCAGCCTTCACGGCCGATTAGTGTCGGAGCGCCACTTTGGTCACAAGTTGTCGGGAGCGCTTATCGTGAAGATCAACAGCGATCAGTCTGGCCGCAGCACACTCTCTCGCAGTCCTCCACATCACGTCTCGCGTTTCCTCTCCTCTCTGTTTGGTGCCCTCTCCCCTTTTGACATTAGCCCTCCCTCTTCTTGTTTTCCAAATCCCCAGATTTCCATCTTTATCACTGTCAACTGCATCTTTTACCTTCCCCCAATCTGCTTTGGTCACATGCCCTCATAATAAGATAATGTTTTTATTGTCAAAAACCTTGTTGTCATTCACAATTCACAAAAGTGTATATGCCTGGTGTATATCCTTCTGTGTGTTGTCTAAAATACATTTGCTACTATATTCTCGATTTCAGGATAACTGGTACCTCATAAAATCAAAAACTTCTATTAACAGTTACAGTCATTTTATGAACATAATCTTTATTAAAGTATTCTTCAAGTTTTTAAAAGGCACATGAAATATCCAAAGTGGTACCAAGCCTCAGTTGAAATTTTACCTGTATAATGCCTATTTTATCGGTTTGAATTATTTATTTCCCCCTCTCCTGTATAATCTCCCTGTACTTCAGTGCGTCTGTGTGCCATGAGGCCCCTGTCTGTGATGGAAAAGTGAGGACTCATGTTTGGCCTGTCACAGTGGCTGGTAGTGTCAGTGTCTGCAGCGGCTGGTTCCTGTGACAGCGCTGGAGGGCCCTGGTCCGAGCAGAGTGGCTCCGTCAGCCCGTGACACGCTCGGTGTCAGTGATCTCCTCCAACGGGTGACACAACACCCCCCTCCCTCCCCATCCCTCTCCTCCACCTCCTTCTCCTCCCAGCCACTGGCCTTTTCACTGCCACTCACTCACTTACTGCCTAAGTCTTCAAGAGAGATGACCTACATATGTTTTTGAAAGCTGATACTAGCATCCAAAGTGTCACTGAATGCATAATCTGTTGCCAATTTTACGATTGCTTTGGTAAGATATAGATGAGCGGACAGATAGATGGATAGATGGATATGGTTGGAGCACAGCAGGACTAAATATGTGTTTGATTTAATCTGGCCTTGGCAAGTGCGCCGCAGTGACAAATGGATGCTCACTATGAAACCCCCTCATCCAAGAGACAGTATTAGTTTTTGCTTTAATTACCAGCAGCAGTAATGTTTCCTATCCATAACTGTCGGCCGGCGAGAATGTGGGCTGGCAGAGGGGTGAGGGCCTTGTCTCTTCTCTCAGTGGGCCTCCTGTCTGTTCTCCCCCCCTCCCCATCCGTCTACATCCCCCACCACCCCTTCTCCACATCCCCATCGCGCCTGCCGCATCTTTCATTTCAATATTTCAATATTTATGCCTCATCTGAGAAAGTTCAAAGTCACTGAAAGGAGGCATAACTTTCTCTCACTGGTCTCCCAGTGGACATCTGGGGGAGGTGCCGCTGCGGGCCACCGTTCACTCCCTTTTCACTGACCACTGGTGACATGAAGTGGAGACAATGGAGAGATGCCAAAAATAAATATAAGTAAAACGCCGCCAAGCTAGTTAAGGCCTGGATGTCCGAAGAATACTTGTGCCACAGACAGAATTTAAAGTATTTTTAAAATCTGTTATTCTCTACTCTGAAGTATGTCGGGCCTCATTTCCTAGTTATCCTAGTGTTGTTGATTTATGTATTTTTTTTTTATTCATGCAGTCCATATTTGAAGAGTTTAGTGGTGCTAGGCTAGTGCATGTCTATGGTAGCTAGTAACCTGCATTAAAAACAGTCTGACCCAAGCACAGTGCACCTGAGGCAAATCACTTAAAAATCCAGACTACCCATATAAATGTCTGTGTTGACTAAATTTGATTTTATTATTATTACTAGCTGAGACCCGGCCTTCGGCCGGGCCTCGCTAGTCTCCACATTTGATATTCAGAGATTAAGAGTTATTACACAGAAATGTCCAGTATAGTCCCTATAACCCGTCAGTCAGAATAGCTGTAGACCCGCAGTAAGTAGACCAGTGGTTCCCAACCCATTCCTAAAACTATGGCCACTACAAATGTGTAAAATAATGAATGCTAAAAATAATTTCAAACAAACTGCAATTGGAGTGTTTGATGCACCTGTACTCCTTTCGTATATACTACAACGACAATATGTTCCATAAACGCAGGGAATAGAATTCAAGAGACAGTGGAACATGTAGGCCTATGGATTAATATTAGGGGTTCAGCTGTTACGGTTCGGTTGACGGTGCAGGAGACGTGGTTTGGTGCATCAAGGTGTAAGTGCAATCTAAAAAAGAATACGTAGTTTTTTATTAGACAGTATTTATATCCTTAGAATACAATAGGCAATGCTTTCAAAGCCGCTTTATAGAATGTAAAGGAGGGAAGGAAAAATAGAAAAGAAATGGTACAGCAGCAAAGTAAAAAAAATAAAAAAATAAAACGCTACAGTGCAGGCCATGCGCTCGTTAAGTGGTAGTTTCACTTTCGCTTTCTGCACACGGAGGCTGAAGCTCTCGGAGCAGCGCGTTTCATTTGAAGCTCGTGTTTCTGCGTGTACTTTTTTTCGGAGACATAACTGTGGAGACCGAATATGGCCAGGATTGGATCTTACGCATTTGTGTGCGCTCTGACATGACGCAGCACTGGATCTATAATGAACCACAGCCTCGGTCACTGCAGGAGAGACGTAAACAAAGAGACGCCGATGTGTTTTTGAGGAGGTAACTGTACCTGTGCGGAGCGTCTACAGCTGCAGTTTAGTGGTGAGTGACGATGACACACATCGCCCTGTTTGGATGCGCGCACACACGCACGGCAGTCAGATCTCGTGCACTCGCGTTGTTGTGACGGCGGGTTGTCCTCGGCCAGCAGCGCCGCGGTCCATATGGACCCGTGTCCAAAGCCCGCGGCCGGTGGGACGGTCACGTGGTGGCCTCTGGCCAATGCCCGCGAGCGGAGGGACCACCACGTGGGGGCCAAATGAACATGGCAAGTCTTATATAGCGCGTTTCCAGACGCTCGTCGGTGTACAATTGGTTGCAGTATTCATTCAGTCCACTGCGCACCTCAGCCCCCACCACCAACCACGCACACAGTCACTACTGTCGCCAGGCTTCCTGGTGTTCCCAAACGGTCTCCCATCCCAGTTCTAACCAGGCCCGTCCCTGCTTAGCTTCAAAGTCGGTATGGGAAATAAACATGGCCGCGCCCAGGCGTCGGCCATTGAGAGAGCGTTTTCTATTATAGATTCTTTTTTAAATATAACCATTTTGCATTTAAAAGAATACTTATATATATAGCGGCGGAGTGATCTGCTCGGTTACCGGATCAGTAGTTTGTTTACCTGCGGCCGGCATTACTACACGTGGTATTCACAGAGGAGCTTTCTACAAATCAGATATGGCAACGCTTGGAGGACTACTCCATGATTTTGAAGAGTTTTTCAATGCAGGCTACTAGTTATCATAGACATGCGCTCGCCTAGCATTAGCCTAGCACCACTAAACTCTTCAAATATAAGGACGGCATGAATTACATAACGAAAAATATTTCCAGAAATCAACAACACTTTGGATAACTAGGAAATGAGGCCCTATGTCAAAAATCCTGAAATATCCCTTTAATTGAAGTAATCTTTTGCAGTAAAATGAGTTAGTTCCCTGTGATGGAGTTGTCCTGGTCTGATGTGACACTCGTTAACTTCAGGGGGAAGTGCTTTGGTAGCAGCAGCAGCAGCGTGTCAGAGGTCAAGGATCTGACCAGTGGTGCCAGCCCCAGTGTTATCCAACTGTATCTAACCCACATCATGAGACGGTGTGGGTACATATTTCTGCTATTACAACTGACCGCCTCAATGAAAAAAAAGAAAAAGAAAAAAAAAATCCAGCCAGTTTTAATAAATAAGGCATGTGACAAGTCCGTCCTTTGCCATAAAGATCTCTGACAGGCGCCGTCTGGTAATAGATTAGCCTAATTACTGCGTCCCTGAGTTTAGATCACAACGTCACGTACTCAGTCTGTCACTCTAATAGCCATTACACTCCTCTCGCCCACTCGCCTTCTCCTAATGTAAAGTTGTAAAAAAAAAAAAAAAAAAATCAGCCAAAAGGAAAAGGTCGTTCTCATTTGCATGCCTGCATTCATTAGAATATGCGAATATGCTAAGGACTGGAGCAGTTTTGCTTTTGCACGTGCAAGTGATGAATGGCCAGCGCGTCGCAGAATGGGCCGAGACGCAGGCTTCGTCACCCTCATCTGCATAGCGCACCTTATTTACTTATTTATTTTACTTTTGAGTGCATGTTTGGCATGATGCATCTCGTTGTCTACATATTCGGGTGGAACCTTTGCAATTCACCCAGATCCCTTTGACACAGTGCTTTAATAAACGTCCCGTATAGGAGCCTGGGGTCCTCACGAGGCTATAAAAAAAGGAGTTCTAAGCTGTGTATGTTTTGATATAGTCACAACAAGAAGATGCCCCAAAAAAGTCGAAAGTGTTTTTGCTATTGAGCGGTGATTCAACTTGTAGAGCATCAGAGAACGTCCACAGTGGGAGGGATGGAAGGCCTGAGTGTTTTTTACGGAAGGTGGGAGTGGGGTATTTTTTCTGAGGTGGAGGGCGAGTTTCCAGAGAGAAACTCATCTCTTCGTGCTGCTCAGTTGCTGGGGCGGCAGATGGTGGGTGTCAAGACAACGGCAGCAATAGCCAAACAAAGACGTCTTTTGTGTGTGTGCATACTTCCTGAGAGGTGTAGAAAAGTGCCTGAGCTCTGAGTAGGAGGCTCAGCATCTATAACAACACTTAAACTGTGCATTGTGTGAATTTATAAGCTGTGTTTACACCCAATTTACGTAAACCCGTTGCGTGAGTTAATACTAAATGTACTATCTCGAGTATTGCTAACAAAATCTGAGTACTGATATGAAACTTGCAACAGTGATTGTAAATACCACTACTTCTAGAAGATTCAGACATGTACTAGATGAAAAAAACACAGTAAAATATGGAGACAATGTATTAAATATGGTGTGATATGAAGGGATATATGCTCTAAAAGGAAAACTGGGCGAGATATAAAACAAAACAGCCATATTGGAACAAAGAGCTTCACAATCTTTGGGCTAAAGCAAGATCAGCTCAAAACCACTATCTTAAATCTAAAGAGCCAGATGAAAGAATTACCTTGAAGAAAGAATAAAAACAGAATGCTGAGAATGTTTCCACATTGTACTGTATGGCGGTAAAAATAACATGCCACAGCTGTGTAATCTTTCTTTTTGTTCATGTCTGCTTCACCATCCATCCCGCTGTTAAGCATCTAATAATGCTCTCTTTGTTGGAATGATGTTGTAATGACTTATTTCGTTGGTTGGAAGAGTGACCTTAGCTGCCCTTTAGAGAGGCAGAAGGATAATGAGAGTGGTATCTGGCCGACTGACAGGCCTGACATCCAGCTACGCCCTTCACTCAAGACGCCTGAGAAAAGAGGGAAAAATGAACGTCAATAGTGAGCCCTTATGTTTTATGGATTATGTGCTTGAGCAAAACTATAGTGAGAGAAGTACAAGTCTTGCTTGTCATGTTGCCCTGCTTCGTTTTAATGTGCGAGAGCAGTCAACAAAACAACAGCGATGGAAATTAGAGGCTGTCTTTTTGAGTTTGGATTCATTTTCAACTCAGTTCACACCTTTTACTTCTTTTTCTCTATTCTTTGCTTCTTCAGGTTGGACTGTAAGGTCTAACTGTGATAAATATTGGGTTCAAGTTAGTACTGCAGATTCAATATAGAAAAAATCAGTCGTGATATTGTAATGCAAGCAGACATTTACACTCACTGTTCTAAAAATATCTGGGACACTGTGGGCGCACTATACCTTTAAGATAATAATGTACAGTTGGGCCAAACCAACTCCAAATTTAGCTTGATAGACAGTTTCAATACCATTACTTGGTTGAAACAATGTTTTCAAGTACATTACATTGTATTGTACATAATTGAAAGTCCTTAAGGAGGTTAAGGCGCAAACACGTTTTTCCCAAGCCCATACAAATGGAGAGATTTGAGTTAGAAAGTGCATCTGTCGCCAAACCAAGATGCAAATCACTGCAGGGTCGGACGCAGTTGATCTGCTGTGGCAACCCCTCAAGGGAGAATCCGAAAAGAAACCGGATCTTACTGTTAATTTACTCTCATAGGACAGCAAATGGCAACTACAGTAAACACACTAAATAAATCATATTTGGGAGTTGGTTTCTTTGCGTGTGTGCGGGGGCTTAAGGTCTCAGGGCTGGTGTTGCTCTGTATCCTCAAGAGGCTCAGAGAAGGCTTGGTGTTGTAAACGGACCCAAGTGCTGCTCTGTTATCCTGGTTTAATCTGCCCACCGGGGGCCAGGCGGTCGCTCGCGCAGGGGCTCATCTCTGCTCCCAGAAGGATCATGAGACGGGGCCAGAACTGCGTGCAGAGGTGAGAGCAGAAGATACTGCCCCCAATTAGACTCTTTAGCATCAGATAAGGGTTTGCAGAGCTGTTTATGAAGTCACAGTGGATAATAGTCAACTGTTTCAATCACAAATGACTCTAATTGGTAGTTCTCCTGCTCACATTTTGAATTGGTTGAAACGATTTGATTAAGCTAACTAAGTGACTGTTCTTTGTATTCTTGTCACATCAGAAAGAACCTTATTAACATAGCGCACAGAAGAAAAAAACAATACTCAAAGCCCTCTACATTATCATCAAATCATATATTTGCTTTTATAGGAATAATGTTCGCCATCTATCAGGCTTAATAATATTGAAATAGTAAAGAACAACCCCCAGTCTTCACCCCGTCTCCCAGTGCACCCAATACACACCTGAGGAGACCTCGAAACATAAGGAAACCTGCATTACAAATTACTGCACATCATAGAAATTGTGCAGCAAGCTTTTTAAAATACCAGCGCTGCCAGTGAGGCGCTTTGTAATTTATCCCTTCACGGCTGTTAGCTGCGCTGCACAACGGTGATTTATTTGGTTTAAGAGAAGTTTTGTTTAGAGAGATAATGAGCAGGACTTCTCTTTAATGATTTAACACGGCACTGAGGAAGAGAGAGGGGGAAGAGAGGAAAAAAAAGCCCATATATTTTTCATATCTTTAACTGCACTGCAGAGAGGAGGAGAAGAAAGGAATGAGAGAGAGATGCATTAGCAAGAGAAGCTAACAGCCTTTAACAGCCTGCATTTTTGATTCATTTTGTTTTGTTGTGTAAAATGAGAGTTTTTCACCTCCCAGTAGCACAACAGTACTTTAAGATGTTATGTATTTCAATTAAAATGTTTCCCAGCTCTTGTTCTGTTTTCATAGTGAACGCCGTTGCCATCAATAAAAAAGAGAATCTCGTTTGTGCTGATTCCTTACAATGGATGTGTTTGGTGAAAGTGCTGCAGCCATTTGTGTAACTGTCTACTTTCATCTTGACGCCTTGTGTTGTTCTTTCTTGTTCAGCAATTTCAACTTTCTCCCCTCACTTAAGATTTAAATCCCAAATTAAAGCTTAATTAGAAAATATAATGAAGCTCAGTAGCATAATATGCAAACAGTGCAATGACGCCGTGCGCTGAAGGCTCTGTAACATTGAAAGTGCCATAGGCGCATAACGATGATCATATCAATAATAGATGACTTCATCAATCGGTATTCTCTTGAAGATGAAAATGCGCTGTTGGGAGCGGTCTGACTCTTTTTTTTTTATTACATCTTTTTTCTTCCTTCCTCCCTGTCTTCCTGTAGCTTGGAAATGTCTGTTTCATCTCACATTAGGCTGTGCTCTGCATAAGTGCAGGTGGAACTTGCTCTCCTCTAAATGATCCTTTAATGGAACAGTGTGCACTGGAGCTGGGAGCTCTATGGGGCGCTGCCACTGTCGATGAGAACTTTGCCTCAATCAATCCGTCAAGGCCCATCACCTGCCTCAGCAGATGATCCAAAAACCCCTTTGGAGAGGCAGAGCATTTTATGTACCTCGTCAGAATAGAGGACAAAATGTGCACATACACATGACGGATTCACCACAAGCTTCAGCAACATAGAGGTGACTGTTTCTCTGAGACACTTTATATTGAGCAGTTGTCAGAGAAACAGTTCCTCTCTCTTGTATTTTTATCAAGATCATCTTAGAATAGATCAAGTGTTGTGAAAGAAGCATGAGCAAAATCAATTCTGATGGTTTAGTTATTTATTTCTCTTCCCAATATCTGCTGCATTATGGGACACTCATAAGTGGATCTCTTAGAGGCCCAAGCTATATTGATGTAAAGTCGCCTCATACTTCCATCAAACAAAGCGACAGCACCACAAACTGCATTTGCCTCTGCGTCTCTCCCTGGTTCGCATTCACGGCGACTTATCCGGCTACTCCATCATGATTTTTTCATATATTCGTGTTGCTTTTCCCTCTTGTCTCCTGTGGCTTTTCTTCTCCATTCCTCCATCACCATCTATCTCTGCATCTGCAAATTCGACACCACATTTAGTTCTCCCGATGTGCTGCTATAGGCTGACTTGTAGAACATCCATTAAAGTTAGCCCGTAAACTCGGCAGAATCGCTTTCTTTAGTCCTTATTCGTGATGTTTGCCTGCCCGTCTCCATGGCGGGAAGCAGTCACTCTGTCTGTCAATAAAAGTCTAATCTTGCCACTTCTTGTTCCTGTCTGTTTATCTGTCTGTCTGGCATGTCGGAGCTGTCTCGGCGCTCCAGGGTTGCTGTCAGCCAAGTGTTGGTTTGTGTTCTTCTGTCAGTTCAGCTGCCTGTCAAAGCCTCTCACAGAAGACATTTCAACTTACCTGCATGCCACGTTTCACTCACTTTATTTGCTAAAAAACACATTGTTTTGTTTTCTACGAAGTATGACAAGTACTGTCAACGTGTTTAAGTGTAATGCTCCAGTATGACCAACACATGCTGTCTGTTTTCAGTATAGAGTTTTTTCTTTACGTTCTATTAAGAGTGGATATTGTGTGACTGATATGATTCATGGTTAGTTGGTTCGCACTTGTCTTGGTGAGTCAACTATTATCAAGTAAGTCTGTATGGGGTCCATTTCGATAATGTTGTTTTTAACATTACGATTTTGCATGTGTTCTGTGCACTGAGGAATTGTTACTTTTGCAGTGAGTAAATACAAGGAATAAGCATGTTTTTTTTCCTCCTCATTTGTCCAATTCACAGCCAACCTGTAGACCCATAGCTGCTGGGATAAGTGGGTATTGTTAAATTCAATATACATTGTTGTATTCTGTCAACAACAAGCAATACTCTATGGTTATATAGTGAAGTCATTCAACATAAGACATCACACAGTGTGACACTGAAATGAAAGGTGATTTTGTATTTCCTTATCGTAAATCTAAGCAGAGACAGATGGATTGTGTGGACTATTCAGATGCAGTGATGGCAGAGGAGAGGGTCCCGGCTGTGAGGGGAGATGGAGGGGGAAAGTGTGCATCGGGGAGCTACCTGCTGCTGATGGGAGCCGCAGTCAGTGAGCGATGCAGGCCGATCCAGCTGTGACATTAAAGCAGCAGGTGGAGGCCATCATTAGGACTGGCACAGGATGAGCCCGCACACACTCATTTCTTTGGGGCGCAGCAGACCTCTGCAAAGCGAATGTGTCTGTGTGTGTGTGTGTGTGTGTGTGTGTGTGTGTGTGTGTGTGTGTGTTGGTGTGTACTATATGTCCTCTCTAAAAGAGCTCAACCATAGTCCCATAACTTTAGGGAGCACCAATGTCTCCTGCCTACATCTGTGCCCTATGGAGGGGCACTATTCCTCTGTAGCAGCCAGCAGCTCTGCCTGGTGAGGGTTGAGTGCTTCCTACATCTGGTGGTTCTCTGGTAATGGTTTTTCACTTACCTTTTAGCCAATTACAATACAGAAGTTTGTTCAACTCCAGGCTAATTTTTCAGCCCAAAGATTTGCCTATGTTGCATTGTTAAGAACTGCAAACGGCAGGCAGAAAACTTTCATTCTGAAGAAAAAGAGAACTTAACACCTTTGATCTGATCTATTGACGACCAGTGAGCAAACAGTTGTAGTGATGCAATTTTAAAGCTAAAGCGCATGTTACATTACTCGCATTTACCAAATATATTCTGTCATTCCTTCCTCAAAATGTGCATGGCTCTTGGCAATCGCTGCTTGCGATTTTGAAGGTTGGCTTATAGCTTTTCTGTGCCAAGTGTTGCTCTAGGCCCTTTCTTAGATCTCCATCCCTTCCAGACCTGTGGATGGGCCTATCCAGGAACACCATTAGGCAAATGAAGTTGTTTGTATCCAATATTGACATGTTATCTCTTCATCGTCAGGCGGCGGAGGAAAGAGAGGGAAAGATTGTAACTGTGGGTAATTGAGCCGTGTCTCCCCTGCTTATCGGTAAAGCTCTGGCACGTCACGGACCTAACGAGCTGTGGCGCGCCGATTAGTCTGAAGGGAAAGTCGAACGTGAAACAGCAGAGCCTCTGTCTTTCTCTTTCCTTTTTTCATATCTGCAACGGATATTATGAGACTCCCTGGAGGGCACAGGCACAGCCTTATTAGTTCATTTCATGGGGGGGCAGAGAATTGATATGGATGAATGGCATGTTAAAGTATCCCTTTGTTAGAGTAACCATCTCGGCTGATAGTTGAGGCTGATGATGCGGCCCACGGCAGCAGGCGACGAGCTGCGGCCTTGACCTTAGTGGCACATGAGTTCGCAGCAGGGCGGGGGGTCGATTGCACTCACTTTAAACAAATGGATGCGGTCTTTACTGTTTGGTTTTATGTACGTGACATATAAAAGGCTTTTGTGGGTGTTGTTGCCCATAGCACTTGCCACACTTTGTCTGCTGTCTATCATTTCTCATGGAATTAGCCAAAGTGTGTGTCGCCCTGACAATTACATGGTGAATAACTCATTATGAGTGTGTTTGCATGGTTCTGCGGGCATTAGCCACTTGTTATTATTTAGGCTTGTGGATGTGCATTCTGAATATGCATGTTTGTGTGTGTCTTTGCCAGGTGCCTCCGCAGAGCATTACCCATCTTGCTCTCTGAGAATAATCCAGGAAAAATGGGCGAGATGAGAATCTCACAACATGCCAGTTTGATTTGTACCCCTCGCAATCAAAGAATGCTAATTAAAATCATATTTTGCATATGTCTTGTCTTTCATACGCATATGCAAATTGGCCCTGTTGCCTTTCAGCACTCTGTAATTAGGTTTATGAAGGACAGCTGTAATACATAATTAACAGAAATGTTTGCAAGCTCTTTTTTCTTCCCGTCTAAACACAGCGACTTAAACAAGCGTAAACCAAGGCCGTGATTTTCCCTCAAATCTATCAATTCATCCTTATTTTGTCAGAAATCTCTTAATTATGCTGTTTGTGTATTTATAGATGATGCCATCAGTGACAGCCCTTTTCATTCGGGCACAAAGACTGAACATTTTCATCTTGTTATTGTTCCTTATTGGAGTATACAAGATGTTTCTATGCACTAGTTTAACTCCGAGGCAGAATTCTGGACATGTGGATGGATTGAGTTCGGAAGCAATAAGAAAATGTAGAGTGATGGTAACGAGGCAAACAGTGGCACATGTTTGAATATTTATATGGTGGTGTTAGTTAGTGTGTGCCTACGGGGCGAAGTGACGGACGGGACTCTTGTGTGTGTGTGTGTGTCCAGACGTTGGATGGGGGACTGGGTGACATAAATGGCGAAATAATTATGCTTTTGCTTCATGATAGACTGACTCCAAAACATTGTAGGAAAGCTTCAGAAGACACAGACGGGCTTGCCGGAGAGAAAACAGAATAATGATCTACAGCGATCTACGGCGCTGGAAAAAAAAAAAAGGCAAAGTGAAAACCTCCCGAATAGAAGGAACGAGGAGTCCCACAGAGGAGGGCGCAGTGTGCAGTGACAGTGCCAAACACTGGGCCGCTTGTCCCGCCTTGGTCCCTTTCATGTCGCGCAGCCTAGTCCCTGGCCTTCAGATGTGGTCACTGTCACCCTGTGGGCAGTAATCGGAAGTGATGGGTGCTAAACCAAAAGGCAACTGCATGAAAACACTGGAGAAGCGGCTTGAATGTTCAGAGTAGTTAGTGCTGTCATCCCTTCATTATGTTTTCATATGCTGTTTAGGAGACACAGTAAACTCCCAAAGTCAGGACACTGCGGTCACTGTCAACTTGTGGTGCCAAGGCAGTTTGGACTGCTGTGCGTGCCTCTGCTGAATATTGTGAGCACGGTGGAATCTGTCTAATAGCATGCATATTTTGTTGGCACATTGATATACTGCATATGGTATTCTTTACTTGTACATTGTCATTTAACTGTCTGACCCAAATGGCTTTTTACTCTTAAACAAATACGTTAAATGTTAGCAAATTATACGTTCAGTGGTTTCACACGAATAGCTTTCATCAATTAACACAACAATGGTTATTCCACCTTATAATGCTCCGACAGCTTAATAAACCATAATGTTACTGTCAGGTTCTGCTCTGGGAAAGGTCTACAAATGTAAAACAAGGATGGAAGAAAGCGGATTCAAACAAAGAGTTAGTGTTTTACTACACGATTAACCCAGGACCTCTATGCCTTTGTTTTTGCAGATGGGCTTTTGTGATGAAGAAACACCTGAGCACCCACCTGCTGGGAAAACACGGAGTGGGACAGCGTAAAGAGAGGTACACAGACGCCTGCTTTTTTAATGCACACACAATACAACTGAAGCATCAGCCATCACAGCTACAGCACTAATAGAACTTCTAAAAAGTGTATACTAGGAATTAGGCTGTGTGTGTGGTATGAGCCGGTAGGGGTAAACATGAAAAGTTATACCAGTGATAGAAAAAAATACCAAATATAGTGTGCATATGCTTCACATTTCAATAAACTGAAACCACGGTCTGTGTCTAGTTGCAGTATCGGTCTACCTCGTATGTATTTGCAATGCGGCTGTCAAACTCGGTTTCAAAGATCTCAGAGCTGCAGCTGGCAATTAAATTAAATTAAATCTACAATCTGGGTTTTGCAGCCTTCAAATCTAAAATTCCCACAAGTTAAGTAACAAATTAAATTTAACTCTCGATCCTCCTCCTACCAAACGACTTAAATGACTTTCACTCATTCTGTCTGCCTTGGTCTCTTGCTTATCCTCTTTTCTGTCAAACTTTATCTGGCTTCCTTCCTCATCTCACACTCTGGCCTCCCTCTTGAATTAAGGATGAATGATGCGTATGCGCCAGTGTGTTTGTGCATGTTTATGTGTGTGTAATACCTCCCGCTTGGCCCTGTCGATCAGAAGCAGAGCAGTGCTGTCAGTTTGTCAGGGTCTGTGAGAACAAGAAAGATGTGGAGATGAAGTTGTGAGGCCCCCCTTCAATTCTGACAAGCCAAAACGAGATGCTAAACACCTCTCAATCTGTCAAGTGAGCTGCTAAAATAGAAACAGACCTGCTTTTTCATTATACCACAACCAAATTGATATTTTTGACAACATGTGCTATTGGGTTTGACAAGTGGCTGTGCGGCCAGATGCCTCTCCATCTCTGACAGTGAAAACTGTATTTATATTGTCAGCTGCTCATCTGGATTAGATGAAGGCAAGATCTTCACATTGTCACTTATTCCAAAAAAAAATTTTCTACATGTTTTTTTCTCCACTGTGTGCACAAGTATTACGCCAATGAGTTTTGAGGGAAAATAGCTGCGTAATATTGCTGCACAGTTTGAAAATCTGACGTTCAAAAAACTCACTTGAACTTAAGCCTGTCACGATAACAAATTTGTTATAACAAGCTCGATATATTGAGGGAGGAAAGTATTGTGATAAATGATATTATTGACTCTAACGATACTGGATACTGTCAACTCTCAGGCATAAAAATACAGTAAACCTTTGTTCTAAAAGTGCATCATCATATCCTAAAATACCACACAAGCTGCACTAAACATGAAATATAACGGTTTGCAACGTTTTACAAAGAAGAAATAGGGGGAAATGTTGATAAATGTACAGACTATAAATATCGAACCCAAAAATATCGTTTAATCGTTATAAATGATAAGTCAATATAGTAATTATCGTGACAGCCCTACTTGAACTCGAGTTCCCATAACATTACATAGAATAAATACTACAATCTATGTAACATAATAAAAATGGGTGTACAATCAAAGCACTAGACAGTTTGCACACTGTAATCAAGGAATAAAAATGTTGTACAATATCCTCAAATCATTGTATTTTATTAATAGTATGCTTTTTGTTTTACAAAATAATCAACAAAAATGTGTTATTTCTATTGAATACAGAACACATATCAATCAAATGGAAAGAATAAACAACCCAGGTAGCTCTTAAAACCCTTTTTATTGCGCTGCATTTTTGCTCATAATAGAAACCTGGCTATTTTTGTCGAACATCTTCATTTTATTATGTCGTCTGCAAAGTATTCCCGTGTGGAACTTCACTCTATTTTGTCTCCGAAAGACCCCTTTGTGTCAGTGGCTTGTACATTATAACTCAGCGACACAGCAAGGTCAGCAGGAACGCACACACTCGCACACTCACAGAGACTTGAATGAAGCTGCTGCACTCGTGTGTGTTACCTGATAGCATTGAGCTCACTCACTGCTCCTGTCACTCCACTCAGCCATGACACATTATGTCACGCTTCGTCATTACATCACTCACACTTTAGAAGTAATATTGCAGATGCGAAAACACTCCTTTTTTATTCACCTACTCGTGCGCATGCTAACTGTCATCAAAAGACGGCCGTTTTCCTCCTCTATATGGATCATTCACCTTTCCACTTTTCACATGAGAGAGAGAGAGAGAGAGAGAGGACAGCCACAAGGTTTCTTCTATTTAAACGGGTAAAATACAGCGTCATCATTTTTCTGACGGTCCTGCAGACAAAATTTATCTCATCATTAATTAACCATCATATTTTCAACGCTGAGCAGCTTAATTAGCACAAGGTCATTGGGGAGGGCTTATTAAGTGGAACAAATTTGGGCACCAAGTGTAGGAAAGAGGAGGCAGAGGACACAGGGAAGGAAGGAGCTCGAGAAGGCGATACGTACTGAGCAGCTTTGGCCTGCTCTGACAACGGTCCGCCGATGATTGATAACTGCACTGGTTTTGAAAGACCTGAAGACTGGGAAAGGTAGATAGGGGATTGTCGTACGTATGTAAGTGTGTATGGGGGTATCTGAGAAGGCAACCTGGGACCAGTGATGGGGGGGTGTGCTGAAGGGGGGGGGGTGTTTTTGAGGAGCGATGGGGGTTGCAGGGGGGAGCCAATTGCAAACATATGCTGGCTGGCAGGCAGCGGAGAGATGGATTGCAGTGGGACAGTGTCAGAGAGGCAGTTTCATCACCATCTCTACTACGGCCCTGTTCACCTGGTATTTTTAGAACACGAGGGAGATCTGTTAGTCAAAGGAAAAGAGGAGGAGGAGGAGGAGTGGAGGGAGGGCGCTGGAGGTAATGCCAGGATCTACTTAGCCAAATCAGTCCCAAGTCAGTTCAGGTGAAGTGTGGATCTCAGAGGCACAATGAGAAGAATGAAGCAAGGCTGTACAAGTTGATATGTTTTGGCCCTCTGAATAAATTACCGGTTCTTATGTAACTTTATCCACTTACCCAGGCTTTGGATGGGCTCGTGCTTCACAGTTGGAAGGTCCGGGTTCGATTCCCACCAGGGACGGGGCCTTTCTGTGTAGAGTTTGCATGTTCTCCCCGTGTCTGCGTATGTTTCCTCCGGGTACTCCAGGCCAGGATGAATGAGAGTGTGTTTGAGGGTGCACATGGGGAACGACGGATGGAAATTAGCCCAAGGCTATGATCTGATGTAGCTTGTGCATTAATATGCACTGTCCCAACCAAATAAACAAATAAACAAACTTGGACGAGTAGTAAACTTATTGGGAAAATATTAAAAAATACTTGCTTAGCAGCTTCTCAAAACTTTAGTCACTATTCATTCGCCCCAGTCCCCACACACGGATGATGGTAAGCTGTGACTCACTGCAAAATACAGTTGGATGTTTTCTCAACTATTTTTTTTATTTACATGACATTATCAAAAACATTCACTTTATTGCTCTGAAAAATACGTTTAGAAATTATAACACGTTAACTAGCGCCAAACCTTTTCCTGACCATTTCTGACTTGTGCCAAACCTTTACCAGACATCTAGTAAGCTATTGATCTATTTTACATCTTTCTAAATAAATGTTGCTGCTGAAATTTTGTGAGACCACGTTTAGAAGAGTTAAACAAACAGACCAGAGCAGATGCACCGATCTGCTTTTTTCCATCAGATGCCAATATCTGCCTTATTAAAAGTAGGCTGGATTAACTAGGTGTTACTTCCCAAAGGGTTTTCTATCAAACAAGGGGTCGAAGGTAACTTTTCAATTTAGTCGTCGTTCACAATAAATAAATACTAAACATTTTAAAGTAAGTGTATTTTCATGGTCATTAATTTGGCTATCCGTTTTGATTGTTGATAAAAGTAAATGAAGTTCTAACATTAAAGCATTTCAACACTCACATTTTTATGCAAATAAGGAAAACGGCCTGGCTGTCCTTTCACCGGGGGACAGCCGCACTCACTTCACTAATAAGTGAATAAGGCAGTCCCAACTGGTCAGAAGTGACGTTAACTAAAAGGCTAACGCGCACTGCAGTCGCCCCATTGGGAGAGAGGAGGACGAGGATTCAGAGGGGAGGATGGGGGAGATGACAGGCTCTGACTCCCTGACAGGTTCTGGGTGAGAGAAAGAGAGAGGGAACTGCTCCGAAGTGACACAACTGGGTCTCTGTCTCAGTCACACCATCGCTGCTCACTGCAGGCGTCGAGGGAGGAAGAGCGCCTTTGTCTGCCTCCATCTATCTGCTTTAGGGTTAGGTATGTAGGTTCGCGGACACTTAACTTCCCAAATCTGACGCACTTGACTTTTCATAACACAAGAACTTCAGGACATTGTCATAGTGCCTTGTGTCTGCTCACTGTTATTCCCTATAACACTCGTTATAGTATTTACAAGAGAAAACCCAAGACAAATAATGGTTTGACCGGTCAACTAATCGACAAAATAAGCACCAAGCATCTTGTTGAATAATTTTTGTTTTTTGTCAGGCGTACTCCTTGGGCCTTTCATTTATGCTATGAGTGCTGTCTGCCTCGAGGGTTTAGAATAAAGTAAAACTACATTTCAAAAGTAAAAAGACATGGTGTTGTGTTAAAAAATAATGCTCACGTACTCTCAGATTCATACATTTTTCTACCAAATATCTAAACAGCTTTCCTTTAAAACTTTGGAGTTTCACTTGCATTTTTTATCTGAAATTATTCCGAGTACCCTCTGCTATGTGCTTATGTACACGTACCCCTGATTGGGAAGCACTGCAATGGTATACAGACGTTTTTAATTTACAATACTATGGAAATGAAAGGATGCCAATTAAAAAACAAAACACACAAAAACGGTGTTTTGTTTTTTGGGAGGGGGTTAGAAAATAAACGTTGCCTTTTTCAGTAAGCAACAACGTGTGTATAGTCTAATTATAGCAAAGATGCAAAACAATATTTTATTTAAGTTTGTGAGATTTGTGCATCTGCTGCATGTCTCAGAATGGCTTCCGTCTAACTCCTCTGTATCTTAACAATATAATAATGGATTTACACCAGTGTAATAATGACTGACCTTCACCAAAATGTCCAACATTATTCAGTTAAATCCTACTTTGCAGGATTTTTTCCCACTACTTACTTAAGCCTGCGCTCAGTATCGTAAATGTTCTCCTCTCTTTCCTGGCCCACGCTGGCACCTAAACCAACACTTCAAAAACAAGGAAGTATAGCGTTGGAAGTTTGACTGACAGCAGTGACCTTGCCTCAATTGCTTGTAATTAGTCTTTTAAAAACAGGGCTCCGAAAGACAACTGACCTGTCTCGCGTACCTGTTTTCTTTAGTAATTGTTGAAATGCCTCCCATTTATACGCTTGTAATAATAAACTCCTTCAGCTAATACAGCCATCTTTTTTTAAATGAGAGTGCTGACAGGTCCAAAGAAAGATGTTTTTGTTTAAGTAGGAAAACATGATACAGGCTGCTGCCGAGAAGGTGGTCAGAGTTTCTTTGTGCATTTGCTGTTACTGAATAGTTAGAATGAAATCTGCGTTTTCCCCCCCTATTATTTAAACCCTGATAGTGTATGTTTTTGTGTTGCGTAACTGATTTAATCCCACAGAACAAGAGAAAAGATACAATTATAAAGTATGAAGCATGATCCAGAAATAGTTAGGATGATGCATGCTGCACAGGTGGGATGACTCAATAAAAGATGACAGGAATAGTTGGGGCGTCTGTTCATGGCAACATTGCAGAGTGGTCAACAGAAGTGGAACTACTCAGAAGGGCAAACCTGTAATGGAAAGCAACAAACAAACAAAAGTTGAAACACGCAGTCAGCAGTTACAGTATCCCTGTTATAATATGGGGTTCCGTTTTTAAGGGCTCAGTCCCATCACAGTGCGTTGACTAAGTGGGCATCTGGCTTTAATTCTGTGCCCAGAGCTTGCAACCGTGGCCCAGCATGCCGAGCGGCATGGCCATATTGGCTGGGCTCAGAGGGCTGGGAGTAACCAGGCTGCGGAAGAGCCCTGCCTGGAGCCAGCATGGTGGCAATATGGAGCAGAGAGAGCAGGCCCAGGTCAAGCCACATGGAAAACCCCACACTGTGCCCTGCTACACCATGGCAGTGAAAACATGGGATGCAACCTCTTTAATTTATATGTTACCAATATAGCTACCATTACTATACTACACTGTCTGCAAAGGCAATATATGTGAAACGGTGACCCCCAGATGAACAAAACAAATAATTTAAAGAAATACAAGGTGGAATCTAGAACTAGGCATTGATTTGCATGCTCAAAAATGTAATGTAAACGAATAATAAAAAGGACATGAATCCTGTCATCAAATGACCCCCTTTTAATGCTTAACCCAGTCAATCGAAGGAAAGCCCACTTTGAGTGTACAGTGCAGTGAGTACTGCGATCGGCAGATAAAGGCTTGATCTAGACAAGACCCAATTCATTAGAATAATTCCTTAGCCTTAATTATTGATAATAAATTGTCTCTTTAATCTTTCGCGTTCTTGCCTTTCTTATCTGCACGTGTCAGCACTTTGTCTCTTTGCTTTGGTGTTGGGTGGTGGGGCCTCATTTGCAGCCACCCAAGGGCAGCAGTCAGTAACACAGCACATTGATACAACTGTAATAGATAGATAATTATTTTAATATGCCCCCATAATGATGAAACACTTCACAAAGTGTTAACCTCGACTTTTGTGTGGCTAAGCATCATATTTACCCTGACCAAACACCAATGATCAGTGCTGGCGTAGTAATATCTTATCTGCAACATCAGCGCACTGTTTTTATGTGTTTGCACTCATGAAGCGCCTCAATTTCCCAGAGGTCTTTGCAGCTCTGTCCCGCTGTGGTACTGGCATGGCCTCAGCGACCCCCAGCTCACCTCTGTGTTTGCTGCTGCCCGCTGTTTGAACAGCAGCCAGCGATGGACCGGCGCGCAGGCTGTTTACCCTACTCAATATTTCATGGCGAATGAACACTTGCAGAATGAGGGATTGCGTTAATATTGCTGTTAAAATTAAGCGATAATTAAAATTTGTTAGTTTAAAAGCCATCGCAGTCTATAAAAGTTTGATTACTGGAAAATTAGGAGCATTAAGTTTTTATGGGTTGGCCTGTGCTATCACTTGGGAGCGATTTTTATGCACTTGTCATGGGCATATGGTGCAGAAAGTGTGTGTGTTTGTGGTTTGGTAGAAATGCATGTTGTTCAAAGCTGACACATAAATACTTAAGGAAATAAGAAACAGCCCTGCAGTAGCAACTTTGATGATGAACTTTGAAAATACCAATTGATAAATCTGCTTTTTTTTTGTTAGACCACAAGGGCCAGATGTCATGCACTGCTTTGTCTACATAATATTCAAGTCATCTGGTCAATGATCTCATATAAGCAACTCTATAGAGTAGCCGTCCCATGAATAAAGGGACCTCTGGGTTGTTATAATGTGGGCGTTATTAGTCACAAGGTGCAGCAGGGTCCTATTGTGTCCTATTACTAATAATAATGTAAGGTAGTAGCTGACAGCTCGTCCCGGAGTCGGCAGAAACACATCATGTCAGTGTAACATGACCTTGACTCAAATTGATAGTGCAGCTTTAAGACGGTCCCATTCTTTTGGGTTAAAAAAATATAGAACAATAATAATCTTTTATTGTTTTTTAAGAATGATGTCACCTGTCTCTGAACCCGAATGACATTACTCAAGCTGACAAGAATGGAAAGAGCGGCGCAATACAGAGGCACGACTGGGGAGCAAACTGTTGACAGTAGTTAGACATTATGCACAGTGGGACCAGGGGAAAACTGGGCTTTTGCCAGACTGTTTTTCTTTCTCTATTGAAACATCAGACTGTCATGGCTGAAATAGATGTTGCCAGCCATCACTAATGAACCAATTAATCAATGAATTAGCTGAGCAGCGATTAAATAAATGTGCACCGGACGGCCAAGCGGCAGGCGAGAATATATCCTGGGAAGGTGATTAACACACGGAACAGGCAGCCATCAACAAGGCACCATTAAGTTAGGCAACTTCCTGAACTTTTTCTGTTTTCAGCTAAATATAGAAAAGCTTAATGCATTTGTGTTTCTCTTGGCTCCTGATTGAGTATTAGAATTTGCCGTCTGGGCAAATTACTGTGACAAAACAGAGATGTTATAAAAGACAAAAAATAATCTTATGAGGAAGAGCTACTGCGTATATGTTCTAAAGATATTTTAGCTTACCGCTTTTTTGACTGGTTAAGGCCAATGCTAGATTAGACATTCATTCTTGCAAAAACCATTACATGACTAATTTGTGAGGCTATTCAAATTTTTACAGTATAGATTTAAAAGATGTGACTAACTTCATTAAAGCGTGTCAGGATTTGATTTGACTAATCAGTTAAGTCTTTGAGGCAATAAAAGATCAGAAATCTGTGACAAATTCCATCAGAAATCCCTGTAGCCATCGGCAGACCGAGCTAACGAAGTAGAACTGAGATGGCAGATTACGCTGCGCAAACAACAATGAAAAAGATAAACCACAGACCATTTCTACGGGTAACTATTGGCTCATTTATCTAAATTAGTGTTTATGTGCATCCAATATAAAAAATACAACCGAGTAGTAACCCGAGCTCTAAGTTAGTAAAACTCATTTAGGGCCTACTCTGGAAAAACTTCAAGCACAAATTTGCAAAGATATGCAATAGAAATAGAAATTGAAATGATTGTGTTGCTGGAAACAAATGCACCCATTTACGGAAACTACTGATACAAACCATCTCTTCATGGCGAGGAGACACACCCAGAGTGCAGATGTGATGCACAGCTCATCGGCGCATGCTGTGTGTCTGCTCTGCCTGTGTGGGCTATAGGTAAGTGTGATGTGAGCAGAACAACCATCATTTAGTTCCCAGTGTCCACTGCAGCTTCTCAGGCCCAAGGACAAGACAGTTAGGAGCAGTTTGTGGGCCTCTGGCAGGGACATCAAACAAAATTACTCCATTTTGTTGAAGGCATAACTGTTTCATTTTCTCTTTAATGCACAAATTGCTCACAACACATTGTTCTTCAACCTTTTGACATTTTTCTGAGTTACATATC
Source organism: Gobius niger (assembly GCF_951799975.1). Lineage (NCBI taxonomy): Eukaryota > Metazoa > Chordata > Actinopteri > Gobiiformes > Gobiidae > Gobius > Gobius niger. The sequence continues at coordinate 20,711,542 of NC_136859.1, forward strand.
TGTGCCAGTATATTGGATATAACACAGCTTTGTTACCTCATCAGTGAGTGGTCAAAAGAGTTTCCATCATCTGACCATTATTTGATATAGAGAAATTACACTTATTCCTTTGCACATTGTCCAACAGGCAAGTCACTGAAGTACAGCTTTTGTGGGATGGTAAACATATAAGCAATACTGTATATCCACATGCCTTTGTTAGACTTTGAGCCGAGCAATGATTAGAATTAGCTTCCCATTAGCCATAGGTCTTTCATATATCACATTATTTCAAAGCACAATGTCTCCCACATTGCAGATGTAAGCGGTGGTGGATGCGTGTAGGGCGTGGGAGGGCTGCTTGATTATGAGACATCCTCCGGAAGACCGCTGGAGTTGTTTCCTCCATTACTTAGAACGGGAAAAAAGAGGCCTTTTCACTATTGAGACTGTCACTCTCAATTTGGCCTAACGGTAAGCATGCACAAGGTCTCCTGGATATTCACCCTCTTCCCCACCTGCCCCCCCCCCCCCCCCCCCCCACCGCACATTCAACCCCCCCTGCACCAGATCGCCGTGGTGACAGTTTGATTAGATCATCAATCGTGGCCGTTAACAGTGGTTTTCCTGAGCACCTGGACCGGCAGGTCACAGCTGGCTCTGAGCTACTGCTGTCCCCCTGACCCAGAGCTGTGCACGTGTGTGTCTGGGTGCGCTTTGTGAGTGCCAGCATCAAACACATTGTACTAGATTGTCCTTTTGCAGGCATTTTGTTGTTCACAGCTTGTTATATTTCAGTAAATCTCCTCAAGATCAATAATGCCATTTAACGTATTCCATTACGATCTTGATCTCAGTACGGCTCCAGCTACAGTGAAAGAACATCAGCTCATATTTAACTTAAAAATATGCCACGGCATACTGAATACTCTGATACCACCCAAATACTCCTGAAACCCCACCTGTGCTGCCTCGCACACTCACACAGATGTTGTACACTGTAGTTAGGACCCACTGCTGCTTACAAACACACACATAATAAATTCACCTGCTTTCCTGCGTTGTCTCTGCGCGTATCAGCTGTTTCCGTCGTCGTGGTAAAGCTGTTAAATTTATGGGCTAACAATAATGGGACAAAGTGTGTGTCTCATTGCGATTCCTCAGGTATTCTATGATTAAATAAACGTCCCAGGTCTTTTCATAAAGCTTGTTTATGGCAGCGTGGCACCATATGCTACTGCTACACGGCCACCACACTCCCGTCCCTGCCTTTCTCTCTCTCTCCCTCTCTTCTCCCGCTTTCCGTTTAATTCAATGGCATTTTTTCTTTGTCTGCCTCTGTTTCTCTACACTGCCCTGCGCTTGCTCTTCCAGATGCGGCCTAGTCATTACTTTGTGGTGGAGTCATGGAGGAGAAGCTAAAGTTGTGAATTAACACGTAGAAGGCATTATGGAGTGATGATGATCTCCATCTGCATCGTTCATAGGTGCTACTTAGCGAAGTGCCTGCGCTGCAATGGCACAACAGTAACAGTGGAAAGCTGTTTCCAACTGCAGGATCTGTGTGAGAACTGCTTTGTGTTTGTGGAAGAAATGGATGTGAGTGTGGAGTGTAGGTACTGTAGGTGGAGTCAAATGCACTTTGCTATGTTGTCACAGAAATACGTCTACTGCATCTTCATCATCATTTTTATTTAAAGAAACAACTCAGATGAAAATCAATATTAAACAATGATATATAACAAAATGACAGTTGTCTTACTAAACTTACAAGGATATACAGTATAGAAAGTTATGTATAGGACTACATCAGTTTCTCCTACATTAATAGAAAAAATAAATTACATTTTCAAAATCTGTATTCAGTAGGCCTGTCATGATAACCAATTTGAAGGTCGATGTATTGAGGCAGGAAAGTATCACGATAAACGATAATATTGACTCTAACGATACTAGATACTGTCGACTCTCAGGCATAAAAATGACAGTAAAACTTTGTTCTAAAAGTACATAATCATATCCTAAAATACCACACAAGCAACATAAAATATAATGTAACTCAATTTGCTTCAGTTAGATGTCAAAGTTTTACAAGGAAGAAGTTGGGGGGAAATGCTAATAAATGTATACACGATAAATATCGAGCCCAAAAATGTATCGTTTCACTGTTATTTATTGAACAATAAGTCGATATAGTAATTATAGTGCCAGCCCTTGTATTCAGTATAAAGTTTTTACCTTAGTGTCAAAATCGACATTGAAACTACTGTGACATCAAGAATGTTTTAACAATGAGACGCCAAATTCTGACCAAAAACTGACAAATTCTGACCAAAGACGAAATGATGATGAAATAGGAATACCTGCAGGTTCTCAGCTAAATAAGGCGCAAGAGTCTAATGGACATGTGAAATGAAAAGTCGTGATTTTTTTTTTTTTTTTATGTCCCGTCCCTGTCAAAATGCTATAGTTCTCCGGTCCTCTGCGGCTGTGACAGTTTTGACTATGCAAACACAAACAAAGCAGAGAAAGTTGAGAATGGTAATTAATTCTCTGATGGAGTGTCTCCCTGTGTGTATTCGCGACTCAATGGACAGACAGAGGGGGGGGGGAGAGAAACACTGCTACAAAGCACAAAGTCAGAAAAGCAATTAACTTCTCCAGCCGGGACATGGCAGTAAATACATGCGGATGCTCTCTATATTGTCCTGCCGGGTTCACTACAGGCAAGTCAAGTGAGTTTACTTTTGTTAAGATTATTAATGGGCGTTTTTTACGTTAACCTCGTCTCGACTAATACACTCCACAATGGCCCAGATCACCTGCAGCCCCGTGTCCAGCCAACATTGTAGCCGCGACGCCAGTGTCCCTCCACCAATGACCAAGATTAATGGAACCGCAGCCGATTTTAATTAGCATGGCCGCAGTCATCAATTACGTCTGCCCCACCCCAAATACAAATATTGTTATATTTGGGGGTAAAAAAAAAGAAAAAATCTTGATTTATTTCATTGTAGTGGCCGGAGGAGTGAGATGAATTGCCTCCCATCATGGTCATTTGCAGAGATGAGGAGGAGGAGAGATGCAGAGGGAGGGGCCAGGGGGTAATAAGATCACAAGAGAGGGGGGGGGGGGGGGGGGGGTTGGGTGTCGCACGTATACAATGGTAGTAGCGGACATAGACGGGACAGTCCAGGGGGAAGTCTACAGAGACTACAGGGCCAGACTGGAGTTTATATGTTGTCCCGCAGTGGAACCTAACTCCTAATTAGACTTCCCTTGAACCCCGATACGTGTTTGTGGAGTCCATTAGAGGGGCGGGTAGTCATGTGTGCCAAAAATCCTTGACGAAACACGCAAAGAAAAGAGTTAATAGATGTTCAAAACCTGCGTCATCTCAAAAGCTAGTCAAAGTGAATGAATTTTCATGTTAAATCATGAAATGTGTGGATCAGTGCGGTGACAAACGCAAATGCGATGGACTTTATTCTGTTTTAATGCACAGCTTTATCTAATGAATGATGCTCTGCCTCTTGGAGCCATTTATTCTTAACTTTTAACACACTTTGCTCATTGTTCAACAGGCAGACCATTACAAATTAGGCTAGATAGAAATATTCAAAATACAAAATGATAAAAAATCTCTCTTATTGACATTGTCATTAGTTTTACATAATACACGAGCACGGCAAGAGTATATTTTTCAATCCCTCTTCCGCAATGTACAGGTGCATATATTTAAATGTTAAAAATGCACCTGTGCGTGAATATATTTCAGATGTTGAGGAATATTAGAATGAAAAGCATTTATACTTTTCTTCTGTACATTTCCTATGCACCTGTTTCAGGAAAACAATCCCCCCCCCCCAAAAAAAAAAGAATGGGGGTTGATGAATGAACCTGAGATGTAATGACAGGGCTGATAATGATTTGTCACATTTGCTGCTTCATTTTTAATAGTCTTATATATTGTTATGAACAATGAGCAAAGTGTGTTGGAAGTTGAGAATAAATGGCTCCCAGAGACAGAGCATCATTCATTAGATAAAGCTGTGCATTAAACAGAACGCTTAATAAAGAACACTGCATTTGCATTTGGCTCCACACTCCTGCACTTTGCTACATTCATCATGCGGGATTTTGTTCTGAATGTGTTCCATACAGTCAAAGCAGATGCATCACAACTGACCAGTCCATCTCTGTTGGATTCTGCTCATCTGTGCCAAACTTGTTACTCAACCTCTTCTTCTTTTATTTTTAAAGCATCATCTTTCATGGACTACATTAACGCCATCGAAAATTGGACAAAGCACTCCAAACCAAGCATGTAACCAAATGTACTGTACAGTTGTGTGAAAACTCAGGCCGAAACAAGTCACAAATCAAAAATAAACTGCGCCAAAACCACACCCAGTCAGTCAACTATAAATAAAAGCATCAACTCTCGCTTAGATTAAAACTTTAAAGCCTCAAAACAACATCAGAAGCGCTTCCTACGTACCAAGAGTATCCGCACCACTGTTTTGGAACCACACGTCCAGACTAAAATTCACTGCATAGCATTCCTTTGTAAACCAAGCATTGTAAAAGCATATATTTAAAAGGGAGTAGCAGTAGGTTTCTGCATTTCATCACGTTGGCTAATATAGGAGCAGGGTGACTTACAATAATAATCCTATCCATTGCTTTATAACTTAAAGATGGGCTCATATTTGCGGTTTGGGAGTTTGCGTTGAGCCGCCAGCCGTTTCTCTCACACACGCACACACACAGTACATACACTATATAGTATATGGGCAAATTTTATACTGCCTCACCATCCCCTGCCCATTGACTCTGGAGGAAAAGGGTGGGAAAGATCTTGAATATTTTATAAAGCTCGGGAACCCCACCTCTTGTCTTCTTCTCCCCACTGTCCGGCAACACGCGAGCACGCCGACGCGCACGCCGGCAGCACAAAACAGAAATAATGTTTTAAATGCAATCATTGTCAGGCCCAAACAATGTCATTTATCAAGGGAGCGTTTGGGACTGTATAATAAGTTTCACATTATTAATACAATTTTTCATCCTCTGTCAAGCCTATCTGATTTATGGCACGCGTGTGATCTAAGGTGATCATTGAATTACAATTCCAGTAATAAGCGGGAGAATGGACCTGGTCTTTTACTTGGTGCCCACTCAAGCACACACACACACTCCCCCCCATAAGCACTCTGCACGTGCGAGGTACTGCAATCAGCTCCGGAGTAAAAAAAGAAAGACTGATACTCTATTTGTAGAATAATCTCAATAGAATTAAAATCGCAATTTGAATGGAGCTGTAAAAGCAGCAATTATTTAGTAAGTAAAAAAGCATAAGACAAGAAATAATCCTCTCTTTTGGGTCTTTTTGTGAACCAATCCTGTTAACCCTCTACTTTAAATGTTCTAAAATTCAGGTGATTCTTGTTTAGCAGTTTATATTTCCGTTGCTTCACAATATTAATCCTAGATGTGTTTAGAAATAATGCTCCGTGAACAAAGTCCTGATTAGAAACACATTTCAATCTAATCGTAATCGCCTGCCTGTCTGCGAATGTATTTAATTATTTATTTATTTGAGCCTTAGCATGCTCCTAATTTGAGAAAGAGCGTTAGGAGAGGACAAAAAAAAAAAAAAAGAGGGGGTTGAATAAGAGCAAATGAACATAGCCTTAGAGGTAATTAAATAGGGGACAAAGCTCATTATGCTAAAATGATATTGGGACTCAGAGAGTAAATATGATTGGCCTGTGAGGGGGCGCACTAATGAGACTCGAGCGCATTGTCGTTACCAGAACTATAAGGATATAAAGCCAGATGTCCTGTGATGTATGGATTGTACTGTTTATTAAGCGTCTGCTGTTGCGTTCTGTCATTTCGCTTTGTGTCTAACCAAGATCCATATCCGGACAATGGCGAGAAGAAAAGTATGAGAAGTAAACAGCGGTGTTGGTGGTGCCTCCTCCTCCTCCTCCAGCAGCAGCAGCAGGACGCGGTGTAGGAATTATTGCCGCAGTTATTTGTGATTCAGACAAACACATGTAACAATCTACAACAGCAAATGTCTAAATTCAATTGTGATAATTTGATCATAAAGACAGAGTCACATCATAATATCTGGATCTCGTTGCACTATTAGCAGTCGGCGTGCCTTATCAGATTATTCGGCTGTTGAGGCCTCGGTGATGGGTGTCATGCATCACCCTGTTTGATTTGTGTTAGCAGCGATTTTGGAGAAGATGTTAATTGGATTGTGGAAGTGCCGCACCGGTTAAAAATGGTAAACAGTCGAGCAGACTTGTCCCCCAAACTCTCATCCCCACAGGCTTTGAAATATGCCCACACTCCTCACGATCACCGCAATTTATGACACTTTTTCTCTGTATTCTTAAAAGATAATTAGGTTTATCACCCAGTTTTTCTGCCGGCCCCTCCTTTGCTTCCCATTTGTGTACCTGAGAGCATACAATCGCAGCATAAAAACATAAATATTTCTGCAGCGCAGCAGTGCTGGCAGGTGAGCCTAATGAAATTCTAGGAGTGTAATTTGATTTACGAGGTGCTAATGCGGCCTGATATTAGAGAGAAAAAGCTCTGATATGGCTGCCTTGTGCTGCATTTAAGGCCCATCAGAAGCCTGATAAAGAGCATCCTGTCCTCAGCGCTGCGGCTGAGTTATTGTTGCAGATATTCATATTGATAGTAATTCTTCCCGACGCAATTTAGTGCTGGCAATATATAAATATGGAGATAATAGTTAATTTTAGTGGCTGCCCAGATTGCAATGCTTTACATTCCACAAGTACAAAAAGTTGAGCTCTAAAGCATGTGGACATTTTGTAAAGTGCAGTTTAACAGATAGGTGGGAGTGCTGGGAAGAGGCCTTTGACCAAGTCGTGTCACACAAATCAGATTTCCAGTGCTTTTCAGCCACAGCTAATTTTAACTGGAAGCCACTTTTGATTTGCCGTTTTTGTCTAAAACATTGTGAATCATGAGAGGCGTGTAGAAGCTATTAAGCTTTTAAATTTGCCAAAAAGAAGAATGTTGCTTTGCAGCGGATTGTGCAAATGTGGAGGACAGAAGTCACTGTGTGGAGTGGTCACAGTCACAGTTTTGTACTTTGAGTCCTATTCATTTATTGTTGTTTAATTCACTTCTTCATTGTGTGTGAGCAGCTCGATGAGTTTGTTCCTCTATTGTGTGGTGTGTAAGCGGCACACACACACGTTTGGTGTGTGTCTAAAGTGTGTTTGGGTCTGCTGAGCTATGGCTCATAATAAAAGTGGGCAATAACAAGGCCACCACAGCGGGACGTGGCCTCAGTGCTCCCCGGCGCCCCCTCTCCTGCCGTGCCTCTCCTCTAGCCCTCTCCCCACCCCCAGAGTTATGGGCTGAATAACAGCGCAACAATATTAAGATAACATTTCCTGATTGTTTGTCAGGCAGCAGGCTCCTTCACCCTGCTTTCATCACGTCCACCGTGTTCATTAAATTGACAATTTGTATTTGCCCTACAGCAGGATAAACAGGAGCTTATCTGATGGGCCTGCTTTTTTATTATTTATTTCATTATCTTTTTCTTTTTTCTCCTCCTCCTCTCGGGATGGAAGGTAAACATAAATCAGTAGCAACATCTCAGTTGTGTGTTGATACTGCAGTCATATGCAGCGCAGGACTCTCAGAGGAGCCAATGCTCTGCAGACAGTGTGGCCTCTTCGTGGAGGGTTTTCTTATTGTTTTTATGGCATGCTCCTGCAGCCTTCTGTATCTGAACTCATGACAAACACTTTTGCTCCTGCACTTATAAATAACCTCCAACTGCATTAGTTTATTTTTTTAGTTCTCAGGTCATTTTAGTAAATCACTTCTGCAGCCTCAGTCCACATTCACTCCAGTGTTAAAGCAGGGTTTTCTAAGCAAGAGTGAGCAATGATGTTGCCTGGTTCAATATCTTAGTGCCGGAACAGGCCTGTCGTCGGTTGACATTGCGCGCACAAACAAAAAATATCGGAGCCAGTTCCCTTATTTAGGAAACAGTTGTCCCAGAAATTGAATCTTGTTCACATTTTTTATCCTGCACCCTCTTCTTAATCAGGTTTCAATTGACTACCATTGAAGGAAGATGCACTCCCTTAGACACAGATATAGGTCCAAAGCCAGTCAGACGGCATTTAAGGTTTACTCAGTCTTTCTCCCAATATGTTCGAGAGCTCAGGGCCAAATGATTTAATCTTCATTCAGCTAATTTAGTCTAGATTTAAGCTGCTGGGTTGTCGAAGTGCAGAGTGATGGAGTCTGAAAACAGGATGAGAAGGGCAAACGGAAGGAAGGGAGTGAGGGAGAGATATGGAGCCGTGGAGAAAAAGGGTAGAGGAGAAAGGGGGGGCTGAAGATGATGATCCATCCTGACCCTAGTGAATGCTGTCATGTTCCTCCCTCTAGGTAATCTCTCTCACTCACTCGCTATTTTGCATGTGAAAATGCTCTCCTGACAGTTGCATATCAGATAAATTTTTCGCTCTTTCCCCCTCCCCACTCTTCCCCTTCGCCAAATAAACAACAGTCTTCACTTTGAAGTTGTCTGTTTGTGTCAGTTTGGCTGGAGGCGTCAGTTGGCCGCACTCTTTTCCCTCTCATTCTGTCTTTGTGCTGCAGCGTGAGAGCATGCACACATTATTTCTCCTCAGTGACTGGCCAACGCAGTATGAATAACCAGAGCAGGAGTCCTCAGCTGTCAGATAGGCCTGAGCCATTAATTCTATCAATTAAACGGCCCCTTGTGTTTTGCTTAGAGTGATGTTCTGTCTGACGGGAGCGTGAGGGAAAAAAATAAAAAAATAAAGTGGCCCTACGCTTCAATGTCAGAATGGCTTCAAAAGCTTAACTCATAGAGGTAACTGAAAGCACATAGATCATTATTATGTTCATCTCATTATCTTTTAATAAATTGATCTCTTGTGTGTATTGTTAATCTTGAGTTTAATTAATCACATTTTATTTTTTGAGCTCGACGAAGACCAAAGTGACTCAAAAGAGGCATAATAGAGGTTTCCCTGAAATCACGCACACTCCTCCTCTCACCACCTCTCCACTCGGGGGCAGTAGTGAGTCCTTGCTAATAAATTGGGTCATTTTTCCCCTCTCCATGCCTCTGTGCATTTGTTCTTTATTCCCAATTAAAATCTGACCAGCGCATGATGTTGTGACAGTAGCCCTGTACTCCGGGCCCGATGGCTGGCTGGCTGGCGGTTGCTGGTATAGATATGGTAATGAGTGACAGTATAGACGCGGCATCACGCAGCTCTCACAACATACAGGCAACAGTTTCACCTGGGTCTCGGAATAAATCTTCAAGCAATGTCAATCATTACACATCCAGGCTCATGATCAGAGGGAACTGGGGGGGGGGAGGAGGAATACAGGGAGTAATGACTGACAGGGAATATTTATGATCAGGGCTAATAAAAAGGAGTTCTCTTGAGCGGATGAATAATGGTGACCTCTGAACCAACTTCAGGTAATTGAAGGGCTCCGGGATTTTAGATTTATTGGCATGTGACAGGATTCTTCAAATGATGGTGTCCAGGAATGACCATAAGCTTCCTATTAGAGTTATCGCAGCACTGTGGGGAAAATCTTTCAAGACACAACACAAAGTGTATCAAACAAAATACAAAGCAGTACATAGAGCTCTTGTCAGTACAATTATTACTCTTATTTTTATTGAAAAAGGAAAAAAAGAACCAGATTGACCATTGAACGTACAACGCAGTTATTAATCAAAAATAACACTGAGGTTACGAGGTGTTTTAAATGTTTTAACTGAATCTGAAAGTAACATATATTTCATGTATTAAGTCAGGTTTTTGTGTGGATTATTATTATTATTTTATTTATTTATTGGGGGTATAATGTATGTATGATATATATACATATGTATAATATCTAGTGTATAAGTGAAGTACCAAAATATATGCACAAATGCAAATTATGTTACGACCAACCCATAATTGTGGACAGACAGCCACCAGGACAGGACGGAAGACAGGGGTACAAACATTTACCTGATTGAGCAAAACCAATGTGATTTTTTGTTTCAGCACATCAAAATTGTATTAAATCAGCTCACAAAACTAGTGTGATCAGTTGATTCTTTTCCTTTTTTTTTTTTTTTTTTTAATCACTTCTCAAATAAGTTACTGGCATTGACCTACAATGTTAATTACTGTTGTGTTTCTGCTGATCATGATTACATTATGATTACATACAGGTCATTATAAAACAAACTTCCTTAAAGCATCCTCTCTCTCTAACATAGGTAAACATGCACTCATCCGCTACTTTTCCTCTTCTGCTCTTGTTTTTCCTCATCCCCTACCTCCTACCTTGGGCGTGTTTTGCATGGCGCCTCGCTGTTTAGAGGCAGTATGCATATGTATGGGAGAGACGGTGGATCGTGACGGGATCTGACACGCGGGGACAAGATCAAAGCGCTTCATCTGATCCCATAAAAACAGACGCAAAACCTCCTCTCATCCTTACAAAACCCCCACTGATAGTCAACTCTGCAAGCCCCGACTCTTCCATCTTCTCTCCTCTTCCAGTGCCTTCCTTCGGTTCTCGCTCATTCCAGTGTGCAAGTGTGCCCACGTCAAGGCCCGGCCCGCCTGCCTGCCTTGACTGCGATTACGCCCCGTGATAAACAATGGCCCGTTTAGCTCATAAAGCAGGAGTGTTGTGCATAATGCTTACAATAAAAGATAGCATCTCTTCACTCATCTTATTTACCTCTCCCATGGTGGCACAGGCGACGAGCGCTTCTATAAATACCATAGGGAAGATGGGGAAACCGCGAAGGAGAAGAAAACATGATGATGATGTACACTTGTTAGTCAAATAAAGTAGTGCCCAAATAAAAGCATCAGGGCTGCCTGAAAGGAGAAGGAAAAAACTATTTTGCATTAAGCGAACATACATAAAAAGACAAATTGCGTAAACAGTGCAAACTAAAGACACGTACAATAGGCGATTATGAATGAGAGTGTGTTTTAAACACACATACGGGATGAGGGATGCAAATTAGCTCATGGCTACAATCTGTCCCATGTGTGTTTGTTACCTTGCACTGTCCAGATTAAAATAAAATGAAAACCCCAAGCCAACCACCCAATATACACACCCAGTATAATATGGGTGCATAAGGAAGAGTGTCTGTTGTAGAAGTATCAAACAATTTGCAAGCAGGGAGAGGTAGAACCTGAGCAGTTATAACTTACAATAACACCCACTAGGCCCCAACTAACATCTATGAATGACATTCAAAGCAAGTCTACACCTGGGACACAGGACTTGATATAATAGACCTTCTTTATCATTTGCAATATAATGTTTTGTGGTTCACACCGGTTATATCGCACTGACTGTAAACAGTGCAGACTGAAGCCCAAAGGCAAAGAAGCCTCATCCTTTCTGCAAAGTTGGCTGCTCTAAACTACCACATGCATATTACATTCAGATTTATCTAGATTGATACGAAAGCCAGGACACATTTTCTTTGCTATCTCTCCTCTGTCCACCTTCCCATCTTAATTCCCTGCTTTGGTCCCCCTCTCCCCTCCTCCACCCCCTCCCTGCAGTAAGGAAGATGTATGAGTTTGAATTATTGATTCAGACACATGCTACATGCTGCTTGGAGTCATTATTTGTTCAGGTGAGTGTCATGCTGCTCGCTATGAAACAGATACCACGGGGATTAAGCGACACAATCAGGACTTAAAGACAGCCGCCCTCCCTAAAATAACATGGCCTCCGCCACAAGACGAATGCTTCCCCAAACCTCACTTCATTTGTTTATGACTCGCTCATTAGTCATTCAGTGCCTAAATTATAATATTGGGGTAAAGATTAATTCAAGCACAGGCTTTTTATTGTTTTAACTTCTATGTGTTTCTTGAAGCCTAATAACACAGCAGATGAATATAGGTGCAAACATCCTACACAGTGATATAAAAAACCCAGCTTTTGTCAGCTTGTAGGCGTCAGCATGAACAACAGATGTCCAAAGTCAACATAAAGACAGAATGCCATGCATATTCACATTTTGTTCCTGCTCGCAAGGATGGTTTTTGGAATTGCATATCAAAAACACTTAAATAAACATTGTTTCTTGAAATTTCAAAGCATAAAGCACATTGCTCTTTTGTATATAATCCAGGGGTGTGGAAGACCCTTTGCGAGAGCGTAAAGAGCGGAACATGGACCACAATGTTGCTAACTGTTCATTTAGCCTGGGCTAAGTGGTCAGGGACGCTGGACAGGTGAACTCTATTCTCCCCACTGGCCCGCGGGTTGTGTATACTTGTGTGTGTGGAGTGTAACAGAATTTCTCCAGTCCTCTGGGTCCTGGTGCAAAGCAGAGAATAAATGGTGGAGGTGGCAGGCCAGGACAGAAAAATCAATGCCTGCTTATACAGACATGACACACCAGCAGCTAACTGCCCACTGTGTGTAGTGTGTGGATGTACAGCACACAATCAGAAGACCAGAGCTTTGTGGCTTTACCCCCATTTCTTCACTCAAAGGTTTCAGTTTGTAGCATTTTAAGTCAGCTTTGGGATCAGTAAATAAATGTTTTGTCTTTCTCTCCTGTCTACCCTGCTGCAGGAAGTTTGAGTGCGAGTTGTGCGAGCGCTCCTTCAGTGAAAAATGGGCCCTGAACAACCACATGAAACTGCACAACGGGGAGAAGCCGTATAAGTGCACCTGGCCGTCCTGTCACTATGCCTTCCTCACCCTGTCTGCCATGAAGGACCACTACAGGACCCACACAGGTGAGACACATCACTATGTAGGGCAACAATCCATGTGGCACCTCAATATTTACTACACACATCTGAATATAGAGAGATCGTAAGGGTGGGCCATGAAACAAGATAAGGGACTAGATTTAATAAATTTGTAATATTTAATAAATAGATATTTGGTTCTTACTTTTCCATTGTATTTAGCAGTATACGTTTGTCACAAAATTAACAAACTAACAAAAAACATTAGGGAAAGATTTTTGCAAGTATGTGCAAGGAAAAAAGTATTGCAGTCCTTAGCAAGGCAGGTTTTAGATCAACAATTGCTTTATATTCTTTATTCTTCATTGGTTTCATGTCACATACTGCACAGAGGTTTGGGGAAATAAATATAAAACTAGTCTGCAGTCATTAGTCATACATCAAAAGAGAGCTTTATGTACATACAGCTGGATACTTAGACCATACCAACCCATTGTTTATCAAGTCAAGGTTACTGCCAATGTTTTGTGCTGATGAAACATAATTTCATTCAACAATTGGAAATCAAGAAAGTAACTACATTAACTGACCGTTGCTGCTGCTTGTTGCCATTGTCATTGCTATTACTTCTCAAACTAAGCAACAGTAAGTTAGGGACTGCGAGACATGGATCTGTTGGCTAGAGCCCCCCCCCCCCCTCTCCCAACAGGCATAAAGCCTCATCTTTTTAACGCGTCACACTGCATAGGTTGCAAGTATCATCCGCAAAGTCAACTCGTCAGGGTCGCTGGGTGGGACACTCTCAACTGCCCACTTTCACTCCCTGAACGCACCCCGTGAGATAGGGCATCTAACTCAGAGATAGTAATGACAACACAGAAGTTGCAAGATGACAGAATATAATGCCCATATGCCTATAGTATAACATAAATTATTATATATTATATATATTATTATCGGATATTGATTGATAATGACAACAAGGTTAATTGTTGATTAATAATTATTATTAACTATTGTCAATTAGCATGCTGTGAAAACGCTAAGTTAATATTAATTTAAGAATCATAGCAATCTAGAGTAAAGGCTTATATTTGATGCATTATATCAGCCTGTAAATAATAATAATGATAGTAATATTATCCCGAGATTACTTAACATGTACATACTTAAATTATGCTTTATCTAAGTTCATTTTGGGTTTAAGTATTTAACATTTATTTACATCTGTACAGACTAGTAAATAGACATTCTGCCTATTTTTAAACCAATTGACTTAAATGTTGAAATACTGTACATAAATATTTCCCCTCTCCAATATTGTCATCACAAATATCGACTGACCACTATCAGCCACAGACACTTTGACTGACACCTCAGTGGAGAATCTGTGCTCACTTAAGGACATCGTGTTACAACACTATTCTTGGATCACACAGAATGTATTTTTTCTAAAAGCCACAACTTTCTGAAGCTCTAGACTTTTTAACAAAAATGAAGTTCATATGTAAACTGTGAAAGTCTCACATCGATTTTGAATCTTCACAGCTTTGTTGGGAAGAAATACACACACTCATTTTTGGCAGATAAAAGCCATGACTTGTCCATCTGTAGTGATTTTCAACAACTGAAGAACGGCTTTCTTGGCGTGCACAAACACGAGCCTGTTCGAGGGTGAAGCATTCACATGCTCCCATTATGGCCATCAGATAATCTAATAATATTACAACAGATTTCATTTTAATTAGTGTCCAAAGACAAAAAGATGGACTGCATAGAAAGACAACATGCAATATTGTTGTTTTGTGCCACCCGGACTTAATGAGGGGATTATTACAGGTTTGTATTCCCAAAATCCAAATGGTCGTCATCTGTATTTCCACACAATCCATCTGGTGAGCAAGTGTGTTCTCAAACCCAGCTGGTCAGCAAGTGTGTTCAAGAAATTCATCGCATCAAGTATTTTCACGAGAGTTTAGAGTCCTTATTTAAACTTATCAAAGCAAGTATCACTCATTCCCACAGAGCTGACGAGTGACTACAACGTATGAGAAGTATCTACGTTTCAAAAGTTTTTTTCCTGCCAGCCTAAGTAGCAAATGTTGCAACTGGGCGCCAGTAACTTTTAGCTGGCTGAAACTGTGCAGGCTGCATGTGCGGTGAGTGGTGGGAGGACTTAGTTGAATAATTGCCTAAGCGCCTAAATACTGGACCCCAGCAGTTTGCCCTGATCTTCCGAATGTCCACACACTCCTTTTAAGTGCATGACGGCGGCAGCAGCAGCGCCCGCCTGACAGGCTGACTGAGAGCTTGTTGGAGAACCCACCATTCGTCACCAGTGCCCGCTGTGTGTTGGCGATTACGCGCGCGCCACTTGTGCTGGATGTTATTTTAAATGTGTTTTAACAGTGATGTAACGTCAAGGTGCCCCTCACATAATTAGACGTTTTATTTTCATTTGTTTTCAGCCGCCATTGTTCCCCATCAGGAGGTAGGCGTCAAACTGTCACCGAGCTGTCACCTCGGCGCGAGTCGGGGGGAATGTGTGTGATTTTAGCGCCAACTATAATAAAGTTCAGTGATTGAGATGGAAAAGGGGAAGTTAGAGCTGCAGAGTGTGCATATCTTCAAATCGGAAAAAAAAACACGATTGAACCTGAAAATTCTCATTTAAGTGATGGAGGAGACCTTGGTTGAATAAAAGAATTCCCCAAAAATCTAACAGAATTTGCTCCGCTTTGACCCTCGCCCAAACCCTTTGCCAGTTGTAATTGGTGCAGGGTTGGACGCTTTTAGCTGCAGCTATACAATCATTGCAATCACATTCCGGCAGCCAACCTGACACCCTGAAATATTATCAGCATGCGTGTGATCTGTTTAAAGGTTATAAATCGGCTCCTTCACAGCGCTAAGATGCAATACTAATCAAATCAGGTGGAGATTTAAGAAGTTGAACTTATCCATCCTGGTACGGAGCAGTCACTTAATGAAGAGATGTGTGTTAAAATCTGGCAAGTTCGTAAAGTGACTGTCTTTAAAGCAGATCTAACTTGCTACTTTTTTACTTTAAGCCACGTATTCGGTCTCTAAAGCGCCCCAAATTTTATCACCGCTTCTTTCCCTGACTGAGACGGTGTTATTCAAGTGTGCTTAATTGGCTTACAATTTGTTAAAATAGCATTTATCTTCATTTGCAGTGGTTAATGTCATGTTTTAAAGCTGGAGCACTGGCATAGTTATGTGCATTTAGCATTTGGTGTGAACTTCAGGCAGGAAAAAAAACATGCAAAATACATCATTAACTACAGCGTCCGTGATTACAGTATATGTTCCAGCATATGTCCCCCCCCAAATGTTTGTCGTCCCTGTAAATCAGCTTTTGGATATCTACATTTTCTCTACAAGTAACTTTTAAATACATTGTGCTTCTAAGAGTTTTACAGCAATAAACTTTACTTCAACAGCCGGAATACAAGCTCATACTCCAGAACAAAGACTCTAGTTTTAATATATGTATAGTTGTAATGTTTTAATTTGGGTCAGTACCAAAATTAGAACATTATGTTATTGCCAGTATTTTCCGCAAGTACCTTTATATACTGTATGTGTATGTGTGTGTGTTTTGTGAACAAAGGGTCACTTTTACTTGAGTATATATATACTGTATATCAAAATAATCTTATACTATTAACTACCCACCAATGCTTACCAACTAGAAGTAATGACCTTATCTAAAAAGTTATCTCTGCTTCTCTTGCTTGAGTTTCATTGTCCCTTTCTGATTTGTGTGTACTTTATGTTAATGGCGGGCTCCACGTGCACCAGTCCTGTCTGCGTGGTGGGGAAGGGGGTGTGTGCGTCTGTGGTCGTCAGCCGCTCGGGTCATTTGTAAAAGCTGATAAATGAGCGACTTGAATAAATAAATAAGTGCACTGAATCTGACCCATGCAGCTTACTCCCAGGCTCTTGTGTGCCGCGCATGTGTGTGCGTTGGCGCGAGGCAAGGGAGGCCCGAGCAACGCCACCGACAGGGCCACAATTGATTTCCTCATTGCTTCAGTTTGTCGCTTAATCTGGCGATATGCTGATAAATCTTCACACTTTGTCAATTAATTTCCCTGAAAAATGAGACCCAAAATGGCGAACACATCAATACAGCGGCGGATTCGATGTCAAAAATTAAGCGGTAAAATTAATTGCCCTCCCATCCGCTCCTGCTAAAACATAACTAATGAGGGAGGCAATTATAGCCTCATGCAGACTCCTCAGGGGTTATTTCAAACACACACAGTACATATATATGTATCCAGACACACAAGATTGTACATTTGAACTTAAAGATGGTGTTATCGTCTGATTGTGAAGTCCATTTTAAGAGTTGGGCGCGTCAGTAGCAGCAGCAGACGCCAACACGTCAACAACAGTAATTAAAATAGATGTCAAAATACCTTTTCAGGAACATTTATGGAAATAATATATCAGTAGTTAAACACCAAAAAATATGTAAATAATAATACTTTGCAACAAACACAGACATAAAGATATCTTCCAAACACTGAATAAACAGGCATCTTACTCAATCTTAAAGTTGTGGTTTTGCACATATAGGACATAGTATTTTTATTTAAAATTTTACCACAACTTTTTGTTAGTTTTCACAACCCACTAAAACTGTACCTTTCTTCTCTAGAGATTTTACTGCTGAATGCTGTGCAAAAAGACGGTGCTACAAATTTCCTTTGTCTATCTGTAATTTTACACCTGTGTCATCGGTTAAGGTCAAGCCAAGCCTAATATCAGTTTAGTAAGAAATAACTATGTGTTTTTCAGGGTCCCAAGGGGTTGGGGGGAGTTGCCTGTCCAAAGCAGGACTGTCCCGTTTGTTGACAGTCTCTTGTCAGTCCTTTGTACCTGCCCCATCTCACTGTCCCAGCCCAGGTTCTCCCAGAGGGCTCTGTGCCACCACCGAACAGCAGATGAAAAGCACACATGTAATTTATAGCCAATGTTTCCTCTTCAAGAATAATTGTGGCGACCGCAGCTGGGCTCAGGGATCGATGGCTATGGATTTTTCTGTGGTGGGGTCTTGTAGCGTGGACCGTAATGAGAGATGGGAGGGAGAAGAGAAGAGGAGGGAGGAGAGACTGGGGCTGCTTCTGTGATAGGGAGGGAAAGCGCTGGCCATTTTAGAGACACATAAATAAAAAGGAGTTGTGTTTCGGTCATTTCACACAAGGCTTGGACACAAAGCACTTCCCCCTGTTTTACAAGGTTTAGCAAATATGCTGTGGTGGTTTTGCCAAGTTTTTGAAATATGATTCCCTGTACAATTAGCTGCTGTAGTTACATTTCTGTAAACACGGCAAGGCATGCTGTACAAAGGAAATGCAACTCGTAAACAAAGGGGCTTTTTGTACTTGCAAAGTGCCAAATTTCCCTTTTTTTTTTCAAATGCTACAATTCATCCTTAACTGTTAAGTAGCCTCATGAGAACAATGTGCAATATTTGCGTTTTTGTTTGTTTTGTTTTGCTTTTACATTCTAAGATAGATTTGATGACGGCTATTATTTTTATTCATTTATCAAATTATTTTTTTATATATTGGTCGGGACAGTGCATGTTAATAAACACACATAGGACTCATGCATGTAAACATGCCACGCCGGTTTGTAGCCATGGGGAAATTTGCATCCGTTTGTCTCACACACAAACAAGCACTCACTCGTCCACGTTTTTGTGATGAGCTCGAATATCATTTTCACTTTATGTCATGTTTTATTCATTAGATAAAACATGATTAAAGATCATATTTAAATTATTCCAAACACACTGTGCAGATCTAACCTTAATCTGTGCATAATGGACTTGTGTTCTCTTGAAAACAAAGCTTTGTCAGAGAGCAGTTACATTGGGATTTAACGTGTGTGAATTGGCTTAGGAATGTACCTTTTTAAAGCTGTTTTTCTCCTCTGTAAGTGGCACTGCATTAAAACTCTTCTCTCAGTCGAGTGGCTTTAAATGGCAGTAATCGAGGCAAACTTGAGGCTGCTTTGTCTCTGTGGACTGCGTGAAAGCTGCTGTATGAGCAGAGCGAGGCAGCGCACTGCTGAGGCCCAGCTGGAGGAGTCACCCAAATGTGTTATGGGTGCACGCCGAAAGCCCAGTTCAACATCAGCATTTAGATGAATATTTAAGTGCTGGAGGTTTACGTCCTGCAATGTGTCTGTGCGCGTACAGAGTAATATAGCACTTGGGTATGTCTCACCTACTAAACATGTCATGGCTTTTGCAAATGTGCATGTGGCGCACAACATGTGAAAATGTGCTGCGAGTAGCATGCACGTGCACACACACACACGCACGCACACACACACACACACGCACACACACACACGCACACATTGGCAGCTAACCTCTAGTGAGGTTTTTATGTGCGTTGTCTGAGCACAAGTGTGTGACTGCCTGTGTTCTGTGGCAGTGAGAAAGAGAGACCATAATGCTGTTAATGACAGAGCCAGATGCAGGGAAGAGAGGAGGAGTGTAAAAAAGCTCTCCACGCACCCCATCTGGAAGGCATCGCCCCCAAATGAAGTTGTACAAAACCATCCCATTGATAATAAAGCTAATTTTTATGGCTCTGACAAGTATGTAATTATGTTCAGCGGTGCTTTTCAGATTTTATCACAGTCAATAAACCACACTGGCAATTTCCCGTCCCCCATTTGACATATTTACACGGATCCATCTGATTGGAGGAATTAGTTAGCTGTGAGAGCTCTGATGGATATACACTAGTGATCTGTGACTTCTGCTCGGCTCATCTGTTAGCCAACGAGACCCGCTGTTCATCTGCTCAATCTGTCTGCGCCTGTACTTCACACTTTGTGTCGTTTTGTGTGTCTGTACTCTACGTCTCCTTTATCCATTAAAGTGCTGCACATTTACTCTGGCATTGATGTGAATGAGGACATTATATCCAAAGGCAAAAGAACTGTCCTTTCATTGTGTCTCATACTATACATACTATTTATATAAATACCTAATTGGACTTTAACATGACAGGTGACACGCTCATTGTAAATCATCATTATTTCTGATGGACTTGTTTGTTTAAAATTAGAGTTAATTGACCACAAAATGGACAGAAAATAACTTTGCAAGAACAAATGTCATGATTAATATAAAATATAGAATTACTACATGGCACCACTTCATTTGTCTTGCCTATCTTAATTCAAATACATTAAAATTGTCATCTTTGCCTTGTGTTTAATATGTAGAAAGAGCATTTAAACCTTACAGAAAGTGTCATGTTAATATAGGAATTGCTCATTATAGAAATGTAAATTTAAGTTTGTGTTTTGAACATTTATTCTCTCTTATCAAGTTTTATTTTTATTTTTTCTTTGTTTGCATCTACAGGAGAGAAGTCATACCTGTGTGATCTCTGCGGCTTTGCAGGAGGAACAAGACATGCTCTCACCAAGCACCGGAGGCAGCACACAGGTTGGTAACATTGTGCCCCATCATCATTAAAAAAACAGCACTGTAACGCAAAATGAAATATAAAATAAAGTGTAGTAATCTTAATGCAACTTGAGATTTAATGACTGACATTTTGAAACCTCACTGGCATCCCTTAGACATAGATTATTTGACAGAATATTATATTCACTCAAAGACGCAGGCATCACTGTGACAAGTCAGTGTCAGTGATGGGCATGTGTACCACTATGGCTGACTGAAACTGAGATTTTTAATTCCAGTTATCATTTCCCCATGTCATTCTGTCGCTTAAGGAAATTGCATTTCTCAGATAGGCTGTCATTAACACACGCTTTTTTTTAGAAATTGAGGTTGTAAAATAAATATTGTTCTTAACTGTTGTCGGGAAGTCGCCCAAGGATCAAGGATCCGGTTATAAATATTAATTTAGATTTTCATAATTCATTTTGTTTGCTTCTCTGCCATTTCTCCTGGAAACCTTCAATTTCATACTTTTTCACCTGAGCTGACACATGTCAATTCTCCTGATTTATGAAGGCATTCAAATTGGTTGTCATGTGGCTGTCAATGAAGGAACCAGTCTGTCCAACACTGCCTCAGTTGTATTTATGATATAGAACATTCATGTGTATAGTATAGATTTGTTTTTATTCACCTTCCATCTCTCTTTTGTCACTCTCCCATAAAGTAATGTCAGTAATGCGTTATATTCAGGTGTGCTTGTTAAGTATTAATAAGCATTAATAATATGCTTGTAAAGTTTTAACACACTGCTTATTATACTTTTATCTGTTAACATACTAATAGGCCATTAATAATACGCTTATTCATAGCCAACCCTTAACCTAACCCTAACCGTAACCCTTACCATAAAATGATTACTAATGCTTATTAATACTTAATGAGCACACCTCAATCTAAAGCGATACCGATGTTTCGATGATCATTATAGTTTTTTAATTCTCTTGGCTATTTTTGCAAGAACACTGCTTTTTGCCACATACATTACTGGCACTTGAATGTCACCGTTACACAAGACGGTACATCTTTTGTCCTATCTCTCAATCCATTTTCCTTATAAAAGCATGTCTGTTATCTCTTTTTTTCCCCTGCAGGAGAGAGACCATTCAAATGCCTGTTCTGTAACTTCGCCTCCACCACGCAGTCGCATCTCTCCCGGCACATCCGCGTCCACACCGGAGAAAAGCCCTACCGCTGCCCCTGGTGCGACTACAGGTACCGCCTCATTGACCCTCCCGCGCTTCGAGGCGCTAATGGTCGCCCCTGCTCCCTCTGATGATCCGGGCCTTGTTGGTTGACGGCGTATAGGAGGGTGCTGCAGGGGGTCCCAAACGGATGTGAGAGTGTGATGAGTGCGGGATAGCAGCTGGCATTGTAGGGTAGTTTAGGGGGAGGTGGGGGCGGGTGCTAATATGTGAGGTCTTCTTGCTGTAGGCAGGTAGATAGAAGTTGAGGGCGCACAGGTCTAATCTCCACAGCACGACTCCGTCCCATCAGTCTGCCCTCGTCAACAGGCCGAGCCAGAGTCCAACACACACACACACACACACACACAATGTCACCGTCACTGGCAGGTCCCTGTCATTAAAACACCATCACACAATAGCAGTAATTACACAGGAAATTGTCGGTGAAATTGAAAAAGTTTTGGCTAGCGTTGCACATCTCCATCTCTCTCTCTGTTTCGTCTCTTATTATAATCTCTCTGGCTCTGCCCTTCTGTTCATCGTTTTCCCCTCGTAGCGTGTTTCCTCGTTGGCTGTGGCAGAGGAGTGTGAAAGGGAATGATCCCAAACCCATCATTGGTGTTAGATGCACTCTCCATTCAGGCGCCCAGTGACAAGGTCATTTGAGCTGTGTCCTACACCTGCTCTGCAGACGATTCACATCATCTGGCTTTGTGTTGGGTTCAGAATCAAAGCAGCGTTGCCAAGGAATCATTTTTGATTTGTTTGTTTTTCCCCACAAAAAGTGTACATTTTTAAAGAACAAGCGAATATTGTTTGTTCTTTACAAATCTTTTATTTTGAATAGGGATTTAAATCTGGATGTAAAAGGCTTGAAAGAAATCAACAAAATACTGACACAGTAAACAAATCTGCTTGTACTGCATTAAAATGAAGTTTCATTTGAATTTCTCAAACCTTTTGTAGAGCTGCCTCTTGACCCATTCACTATTGTACATATAATTGGTTTTCCTGGCTTTTTACATATTGTGATATGTTCTTACCTTATACGAGTTGATGTGTACCTGTTTGGTCTTTGACGATATTGCAGCGCGGATGTCGAAGTACTCCAGGTGTTATTACGCCTCACAATATAGTACCCCTTTTTATCCGCTTAGAAAATTGACATGTTTAATTTTGTGTAGCTAGACTTGGATCATGTAAAGGCTCACGTAACTGTATTTAAATAGGGAAAGCGTGGAACAGCTTGGCAGCTTCTAAACTCACCCCAGTTTGGACCTTTGCTGGGAGCGGCTAACGCCTATTCCTTTAAATCAATAGACGTTGAGACAGAAACACTTGATACAATAGATCTGAATAAATTTGCAATATTCCTTAAGATGAAAAAGAAGCTTTTTTTTTTGTTTGTTTCATTTCAGTTTACATCAGTTAAAAATGTACTACCCATATTGCCCTGGGGCTGGTACCACTCATTCCTAACTTGTTATTAACATTTTATTAACATTATGTTGTCTCTAAGGGTTACGGAAAGTTCAAAGGAGAGGAGAAAGTACAAGTAGAGGTAGAAGGTTAAGGCAATACCCCAGTGGTTTACTAATGTGTGCATGAGCAGTTAAATTCAGGGGCCTCAGACGCCGTTCACGGGGGCCTTGCCTTTGGCCTGCTCTTGAATACATGTTTAAAATCCGTCTCTCGTGACCTGCCCAGTATAAGAGGCTAAAATTCAAATTAGCATGTTTGACCTTTCACAACGTCCACGACGTGTAGGCTAAAACTCGCAATTTATAAATATCTGTTTGTATATTAGTATAAGACAAAGGAAATGATTAGGTCTTTATTAGAATACAACTGATTTGCTCCATATCCATATTCATGCGACACGGTGCGGGTGCATTCCATTGTTTCTCACTTGTTATCTCTGTGAAGGCTGCCCCTCAACCGCATGTAAATTAGTGGGGAGTGAATGATCCATCAAATGCCACTCATCTCCCATTCACACAAAGATAGATAATAAAAAGGGATAATTACGATGTGGAATTGTGGGTAAAACTCGTCTAATGATATTGCACTGGGAGTCATGTGCTGTCAGTTAATGAGGGCTATTGGACTGTTCTGCTGCTATTTATGCAAACTTCTTTACTTTGGTGTTGAAGGCATAACCCCCATTGTTTCATATGAGATACTTTTTATATATAAGGCTACGGTTGCAATTTAAATAGCCTTATTGATATATAGCCACTTACTCCTGTTATTGTTTATCGAAAGCTGACGCATTCATGTTTCAACCTATTTAAGTTAAGATAGCGTGGTGGCTTTGAGGATGGCACGCTTACTGTCAATGCCAAAAAGGTTTCGCAACCTTGTGAAAAGCAATGGGAGAGTGGCGAGGGAAGGAGCAAGCCATTAATGATGATAAGTGTAGCTCCTTGGCAGCGCAAGTCCTCAACGGCACCAGTGATCCAAATAGACACAAAGAAACTGATTTAAATCTGCACTAACGAAGCGGCTCTCAATTACACCTCTGCCATCATCATACAGTGGTAAGGAAGAATAATATGGAAATGGCTCAAATAAAGGGGCGCAGGGAGAGGTTGGGCCTTGGGGTGATGTGTCTGTTGAGCATGGATGTGGCTGATTCCCAGGGTGAGTGCAGGATGGGGGAGGAAGGCAAAACAGTGTCGGGCTAATTAATACAGTGTATAGTAGGAGGGCTGGTGTGGGCCTTCACTAACTGTGACACCTGCTGACTCCTAAACGCACGTTGTGTTGTTTTAATATGACAATTACACCATTACCATATCTGAGAGATAGCACGGCCCCCCCTAGGAATCCGCCCGCGCTCTCTTTAGAACCTTTTAGCTCCGCAGAAATGTTTTATCTATTTATGCTCCCATTTTTGAATAAGAAATGGTCTCACTTTTAGCAGTTAATGCATTTTTAGCTCAGTGATTTGCGTTAATTTGTGAGCATGTGACAGATTCCTTTGCTACTGCTGTCTACTTTTCAGTACTTTCAGTAAAAGGCAACAGATGGGTCCATGATTTGTCTGTGAACCTGTTGTTATACCTGTCAGTGAGGGCTGATAAAGTTATCACAATAATAGGTAGAGCTTTACTAATTAATTGATTGAGGATTGTGTGCAAAATCACTAAATTAACTTTGACTTTTTGTTGTTGTTCACAACAGGTTGCGTTCACGTGGCATCACAACATTTTAAAGAGCCTATAGTTAACTGAAAAATCCATGGCGGTAACTACGGTAACCGTCTAAAATGCAGATATCTCATCTTAGTTTATTGCCAATTTCTCTGTAATTCCTGGGCCAATTCACATGAAGCAAAAAACTGTCTCAAAGTTCAAAGTCATCTCTTCCAGCGCATATGAACTGTGGTCTAATTATTTCCTCAGAAAGGCGTCCAAAGGTGGTGACAAAATTCAAAAACATGTGCGTGTGATTTTGCCCAGTAGAAAGGACTTTCAGCCATACGAATAATGTGGTAGGTTTGTGAATCCAATCACTACCAAATCAGAGAATACATTTGGACATTTTCTTTATGGAAATTTCTTTCAAAAACTGTATCTCTCCCATAGAGTTGTGTTGGCCCCTGCCCTCCAGCTGAAATACAATTATATAACATAAACGCAACCTATACTTTATGTGATGCTATGAAATTACATCATAAATAAAAGAACTCTGACACTGGATTATTATTTTATTAAAGTATTGTATGGATTATTAGATGATTTATCAGTGATCGAGGTAGTTGATTCAAACTTCAAGTAATGTACACCTGGACAGAATTTAAAGGGACGCCAATGTTCAAGTCCTCATCCAGGGAGCTTCCTTATGGCTGGTTTTGGTGACCGCGATGCCCACCAGATGTTGATGTGGGTGTTGAAAACCACTGGACAGTCTCCGGTCATGTCCTGGTACCAAACCATGTTGCGGATCACTCCCCTGGATTGAGAGTGAAGCGTTTAATTTAATTGCAGTCCATCTGTTTTTCTTGTTGTTTGAAGTTTGTTCTACTTGTTATTGTATAAAATAGATTAACAAAAAGCATACACAATCCGTGCAACGGTAACATTATCCTTTTGAATCCCTTCTTGCGAGTCTTATGTTCAGGAGCTTATTGTTCAATTGTGGCCACTCTTGTATATATTCTGCTGCTTGGACAGCACCAAGCGAGGGCCCGCTCTCGTTTTAAGGCCCCAACGGAGCCAGGTTGGACTCTGTTTCATGATGGAGAGTAGTGTCTCTGCAAAAGTGAAAACAAATTCTCTCCTCGGCTGGCGTGAGCTATGGCACTGTGAGGCTTTATTGTCCCGGCCAAGGTGATAAGGGAGAGTAATTGCGTATTATACTGTCCGAGAATGTCAGGTCCAAACTGAGCACGAGTGCCCCATCCATCAACACTGATGCCGCTGTTTATGTGTGTGTATGAAGCAGTGCACATGCTGCTGCATGATGCATTATGGCTATGTGCTGGTCTGCTTCATTCTGTTTTCATGTCTATACAGCACAGCACCACCTTTGTCATGTCATATCTGAGATTTTGTATTTTGTTTGCTTGTGTATGCATAGGTCCGTCCGGGGCCAGTATCACACACATGGGTGTCTGTGGAGTGTGTCTGCAGGCAGGTTTAGATAGAGCCCAGGAGCAGGTCAGGCAGCATCATTAATCAGCAGCGGCTTGTGTGTGACTCTGTAGCTGACATCATTACATCCTACACCCTGCAATAGCTCACTATAGGCCTGGCCTCTCTGACCAGACCCACCAGTTCTCTTAAACATGCAGACAAACAGGAAAAAACCTTCTGTGGAAGTGTATGAAAACCTGTCGCAAATAGACAGATCCCTCCCAATTATATGTAACTGCACAAAACTGCTGTAATAGATTGTTATAGATTCAGTAACGTGAATAGGTCAACATTTTAGCTCATCAGTTAGAATATGATTCTAAAACACAAAGGGTAAAACCGAGTAGCGGACATGTTTTCTTATTCATAACCTTTCCTTTGAAACCTTTTAGATCAAATTGCGCTGAGAACATCCGGAAGCACATCCTCCACACTGGTAAACATGAGGGGGTGAAGATGTACAACTGTCCCAAATGTTCCTTCGCCACCAACTCGCCTAATGACTTCAGGAACCATCTGAAGGAGAGTCACTCTGACATCGAGAACCCAGACTTGGCCTACCTCCATGCAGGTAACTACTGTCATTTCCTAGTAATGCTTTTCTACACAGATGTGTAAAAAAAATGAGCAGCGCATCATTTTGACACCAATAGGCAGTGTTGGGGAGAATACTTTAAAAATGTTTTCCGTCACAGAATACTGAATACTTGCCTGAAAATGTACTTTGTAACGTATTCCGTTACTCTGGCTATTCAGAGTACTGTATTCTGAATACTTTAAATACTTTTACTTAAACACACAATATATTATAGTAGTGTATATACTTGATATAGGATTGCACTTCCATTTTATAATGCTTAATTTGCTTATTTACCACAAATTAGACAAGAAATAAGTGTTTAATGCCCTCCCGGGGGGAACAGGTTGTATCTGCTGTCGAAATGTGCAGCCGCTCCAGTCTGCAGATTATAACACTGGAAAATCATGGCTTGCACGGAGAGCATGTTTGAATGCTCCATGGATAAGTTTTCATCTGTATTTTTATGTTGGGAGGACAGTTTTTTTATGAACCATTGGGAAAATCGCTGCATTACTTTGCATCTCACTCGACAGAGGAGTTTGGGAAAGTGTGACAAACTGCAGTCTGTACTTAGATTACTCCTCAGGGTTTCTCCTTGTGTGTGTGTGTCTCCCTCGCCTTGTCTTTATTTAGATTATTTTAACATTTTACCTTTCTTTTGAATGGTGTGCGATATGAAGCCGAAATTTAAACAATGAGTACCAAGATGTTTTCCCTTGGTATTAGCAAAGTAACTGTATTCTATGTAAATATCCTCTGATTAAATAGTAACTATTCTGAAAGTCTCCATCACTATGTGCACCGAAAATAAGCAGGTACGCAGCTATTGTTCAAAAAAATGGTACTCAATAAAACACATGTCTATAGACAATGCCCTATGGCCTATGCTACTACCCCCACTATCATGGCCTGACTCTATTAGTTTTCTGAGGTCCAAGTTTGTTAAATCTTTAGTGGCTGTTTGCCCTCCATCAGCATTGTGTTGTACAAGTTGATTCACTGAAAACATCACGGTCCATAGAGGCAGCACTCAAAGATTGCAAGCCTTTGCCATCCCTGCCAATCACTCAGGCCGGAGAGACAGATGAAATCTTTTACCTCCGCAATTGGTTTCTTTGTGTCTTCCTGTTCCTCTTTTGTCCTTGAGAGCCTCCAAATCCAATCGGAGGAGTGGTTGTCCTTCAGAGGAGCAGAGGGGACAGCAGTGATCCTGTTATCCCCCTGACCTCACATAAAAGCTGTGGACTTTTGTGGGAGCAGCACGGGATAAAAGGCCAGACCGGGATATTACTGAGAGTGTTGTAGTTTGTATTCTACTTCACTGTGGATAGGTTCATAGTGAAATGGGATGGAGACAAGCTTTGACCCTGAAACTTTCCTTCTAAAACAAGAGCATATCATTGTGTTGTGTTGGTTGACCCTCTGACCCCTCAAAGTGACATTCACGATTTCACCCTTGACTCATAAACTCTGCTTTGTCTTAAACTATCCAAGAATCCAATCTAAAGAAGTCACTATAGAGTGTTGACCTATGGCCTATGTTGCTAAAAAACGCTGAAGTCTAAGGTGTACGAAGAAGAAAATATTTGATATACACGGCAGATTTTGAAAGAAATTTTAGTCCATACTGAACCAGTAGTAACATTATGCAAGGTCCAGAATGCTGTCTTCTCCACGCCACACATTATTGACAAGCTTTACGGAATCCTTACATTTTCATTAAAGGAAGAAATCGGCAGATCAATAGTGGCTTCTTTCATACCAAAAGTGTTTGGGAAAGGCATGGGAAGTGAACTTGAGCTCCCATCCGTTCAAAAGTAGAATAGCAGAGTGGGGGTGGTACGGGAAGGAGCTGTGTTTCATCTAAGTAGACAGAACGAGACCAAAAGAAAGAGACAGGGAGAAAAAGATTAAGAAGGTAGATGTTGAATTAACCTGCTTGTGATTGCTCTCTGTCAGAGTGGCACCAGGGCCAGCAGCGAGAGGCAAATCGCCTGTGATGGCCCTTCCCACCGCTCCCTCTTTGAAAGACACAGATCAAACGCAGCCTAGTCACGGACCCTCGCAGCCGCGCGCCCCCCGATTGATTGACACGGCAACGTCTCCGGCGCCGCTGCTCTGTCTCTCCATATCACCCTCTCCTCCTTCAGTTCCCTTCTTTATGCAGCATCGAACTCCGAATTAAAGCCCTTCTCAAGGATGAAAGCAGAGGTCCTTTGCATTGAAGGAAGACAGAGAATTAGAGCCAGCCAGTGATGGAGAAGAATGATGATTAGAGTTTGAGGAAGATGAGGCAAAGAGAAAAGAGGTTAGATGTGTGAGGGGGTGAGATTCAGCTGATAGGACACATTTTAATAAAATGGTAATGACAATTGTCTTCCCTGTGCGATGTGCAGATAGATCTGTCAGAAAGAAGTGGCAGCGCGTGTGTGATCTCAGTGTGGATATGAGTGCAGCAGAAGTGGAGCTACAGGTACCTTAGAGGGCTGCGACTTTGCTAAATTAACCACAGCTCCAACTTTCTTCTAGTTAAAATGCTGAAAGTGCTCAGTGACTGGCGTGGCTTTGGGAAATGTTCCATTTTCTTTTTCCTTGCTCCCTCCGGCGAGGTCATCTGGTTTCAGGGCTATGGCTTTGTTAAATCAGCCCCTGTCCTGGTGAGTTTTAAGCTCTATAACACACACACACACACACACACACACACACAGGTGGGATGTCGCCATTAGCTCTGTCTGAGATTTTTCAGACTGTTTTTAATTTTGGAATATTTCTCCAATTTCCAGCCAAGGTTGCAAATTGCACATCTAGGGGGCATAGAGATCAAATGCTTTGTAATTAGCTAACAGCAACTGAGTGCTCAGAACCACTGCTTTGTGCCCAAAAAGATAATACAAATAAATAAATAAACTTGTTCAAGGCGCTGTTGCTGCTTATGCAGATTGTATTTTCTTAATAATGCATGATGGATGACTACTGTAGAGGACTGCAGGAGACCTGGCCTTGTAAGTGATCATCTTAATACACAAATACCACCACAGGCAAATTTATTTGTTTACATAGATTTTGCCCTTATTAAACAAATCTGTAAACAAATATGAGCTTGGATGGCTTTTACTTAAGTTATGCAGCAGCCCCTCCCTCTCTTTCACCTTCTGTTCATCACATAATGAAACATTGCTCTCTAGAGCTGGCTGTTCATTGTGTTGCAGCTGCGTGTTGCATTGTTCAGGACAGGTGTGTGTGTCCCGGCAGATGACACAGTGTCGACATGGTGAATGAAGCCACAGACACCAGCGATAAAATCAACATCTGCTTCTAATAACAATGTGCTGCATGTGACACTTTTGGATGTGGGGAAATATGTGTAAAAACATTGTACACAGTTCTTGAAAAACACCTATAGGACTTCAAGTCGTCAGTGATAGTGATGAACCTGCGTCTTTGTGTCACCGTCCTTATGTTGCTTTCAGTTGATGGGCATTAATGAAAAAAAGTCATTCTGTTCACTACAATGTAAAGTCACCTCATTCTGTCGGTGCTGTCAAGGTGTGACTTTTTTTGTGCATGGTAAAATTAAAGAGTTTTTAGACTTAACAGGGAAATGGCGAGATGTTATACCAATCTAGAGACAACGATTCTTACTTAGTTTTCTTTTTGCATTTGTTCAATCTATTATTATTATTATTATTATTATTATTATTATTATTATTATTATTATTATTATTATTATTATTATTATTATTATTATTATTATTATTATTATTATGTTTTTATTTCATCTTATCAGTAATTGTTAAATGTATATTTAACATTGGGTGTTAATTTGGTCATCTAAAATGAACATTCAAGTCGTTCAGATTAGTTAATGTAGTTTAACCTTCATGTAAACATGAAGTACATGTCTCAAGAGACAGACACAGTGAACAACTGGCATCTACTGTAAATTTGTGTTTCGCAGCATCAGCTGTGGTTATGACTAAACCACTCCAAGACTATATGGGCAGAGCAGGCTGCAGTCTTCTGCATAATGACCTGCTTCAATGAGCATGAAAACTCTCCCAAACGGCAGCATTTATCGCACATCAGCCTCAACAAACCACCTATTGTTTCAGGCCCTTCATTTCCTTCAAACAATTTAATGGGCGTTGATAGACTTTTATCCTGTCAGTCCAACAAAAACACAGAAAGAACAATTACTACTTTTTGCAACCTTAAACTTCAATCATCATTAGTATTTTCTTTGATTTTCTTTTCTTACCATCTTCTCTTATAGCTAACCAATCTTTTCGTTTTAGTTTACATTTTATTGAAATATTCTTAAACTTTTTTAAGGTTCACAGCACATTGCATTTGTATAAGTCATTGTGCCAAGGCAGCACACTGTAAGTATATGAAGAAACCGAATGCTGGAGAGCTTTAGTGAGTGATGTGTGATCAGGATGCTTGCAGGCAGTGCTGTCCCTCCTGTATGGGACATTGGATATAGGACCCGACAGGCCGCCGGCGCCTATAAAGCCCTTTCCATAATTCAGTCCTTCTCCCTCAGTTTACTGTACATATCCAGTGAGCGCTAAAGGCTAACTTGTCCCTGTTACTAGAAAGACAGAAGAAGCACAAAATAAATGTTCTTGTGGATATAAAGTAATGAAAAAGGCATAAGATATAATGTTTGAGTATTATTTGTTGACCTTCATGGCCTTTACTGAGTAAATGGTGCTGTTTTCCCCTGATATTCCCTCTGCGCAGCCCTTTGACCTTTGCACCGTTGAGGATCATTTGTTGCACGTGTCGTCGCTTTGGTGGCTTCAAACATCCCAGCTTCACTAATTACAAACAGACTCAACTTTCCAAACTATACAACCAATTACAAGTGCTTAAGCTCAGCCTAGGCCCGTGTTTTCTGATAC
Organism: Gobius niger; assembly: GCF_951799975.1. Lineage (NCBI taxonomy): Eukaryota > Metazoa > Chordata > Actinopteri > Gobiiformes > Gobiidae > Gobius > Gobius niger. Next base: position 20,743,175 of record NC_136859.1, read on the forward strand.
AGTGGCCTATTAGGGCCCCTTATTTCTCCCTGTGCATAATTGAATCCCCTGGCTGCTCATCAGCGGGCTAATTTCAGCCAATGTGTAGAGTTGATAATCAGAGGGGCTGCCTGTTTGGCTATCAGACACCAATTAAGTGCCCTCTTATTTCCACCACTACAAGGTATTATCACGACCTCTGTTATTGTACAGCCTTTATCGCATCGTTTTGTTTGGGTACATTTGTTTATAGAAGAAGAAACAAGTTTTAATGCGTGTGCTTGTAATTATAAATAGTAGAGGACACACATTTTGCTCTTTATAGTTAGAGAACAATTAAAAGTGTTGATATGGTTTGGTTGAATGGCTTCTGTTTGCTGACTTATGGAACGGTTCAATTAGTTACTCATTTCTATTAAGTAACTAAACATTTTGGCTACTCTACTCTACTGTTATTAACAACTGCCTTACTAAAGTCTCAATGTGTCTGGAGACTTGTGAAATGTAGAAAGTTCAGATCAAGTTTCGCTGCAATCCCTTTAGTTGGACATCTCACTTCTTTTTTTTACCATGTTCTTCCCTCTCTCTTGTCCTTGTTCCTGCGCCGGTGCAGTTGAGGGGAGCCCGAGTGTGGAAGAGGCCCACGGAGGCTGGTGACGACTGTCTTAAAGCATATCTCCAGTTGGGGACTCTGTGTTTCTGGAGTGTGTGTGTGTGTGTGTATTAGTCTGAGAGGGTCTTGGAAATCTTCTGCTTATGTGTGTGTGTTTTGTGTTGGTGCCGACTCCCCATAGCCTAATTAAAGGGCGAGGAAAGCAACTCACAGGGAGATTAAACCTAAAAGGGTAAATTAGCACTCAAAGGGGGTGTGGCAAATTCACGCATATGCACAGGCCATGAAATTTCTTCTGACACCTGCAGGAAAAAAAAAAGAGGGGAACAAGAGAAAAGAATGAGCGAAGAAAACTTTTGTGTTTTTCTTTTTTTTTTTGTGTGCGAATATTACCGTTAAAGCTAATTCACACACACTGCTTTAAACCATTTGGAAGATCCTGGTTTATAATGTTTTGGCTTAGGCAGTCACATATTTATACAGATTTATTTGTAAATAATGAGCAATACATAATGGTGAAAATAAATGATATTAATACACTGTCAAAAATACAAACAAAAAGAAAAAATGGTATGATGTTTTGTTGGTGTAACGTTCAGTTGTGAAAATTATGGGGTTTTTTCAAAGCTATCAGCCATACCACAGCATACAAGTGTCATCTTATTCATGACCTTGCTCTATATACAGTAGCAGTATGTATTGATGCCGCCGGCCAGTTTCGGTATCTTTTGAAAACATCTGTAGCCCCCTCACCGTGCCGTCTCTTCATCAGTCTCTCCGGAGCGGGTGTCTTGGGATGTTGTTTAGGGTATGATGTCTCACTGTTGCGGCGACGGTGTGTTTGTTGTTGAGTCGCGAGTGACTGATGTGAGTCTACGCCGCGTTTATCTGTCTTGGTATCTGTTTGCCCGGCCCCTCTGACGTCTGCTTGTCTCTATATGCTGTTTTCATTGCTATCGGGCCAGTCAGATCCGAGCTGCTCTTCCTCACTGCGTCGTGTCATCTGTCAGTGTCCTTCACCAACGCCAGACATCTCAAACACCAACTTGGCCTGGTTTACTGTACACACAGAATCTCATGGTCTTCACATTTTGCTCGGGTGAACATATCGTGACTTACAAGTAACTTAATCTCTTACCCCATGCCTTAACCGAGCACATCTTCTCCAGTTCTGTTTTACCCAAATCTGAAAGCTTCTCGACTGGAGCTTGCAGCATATAGGCCAGAGAAACCCCTCATTTGAAAGCTAAGACCTATAAAAAAGGAGATTTTTTTTTTTTTTGGTGCGTTGTCGCAGCGTTTTTGTGTGTGTTTTTTTTGTTGCACTTTGGACTTTATTTTTGTCAGGTTTTCGTAGGGCTGGGCGATATATCGATATTTAAGATATATCAATATATTTTGAAATGAGATATGGAATTTGACCATAACGTGTATATCAGGATATTTAAAATTCAGATAAGCTATTATGAAACAGGTATTCTCAAGCTGATTTAAAAAAATATATATAATCTTACAACGAAACAAAGTGCTCAGTTTCAGAATCTCTTTATATATAAATGCTGCCCTATTTTATTTTCTAGGCTATTTTTATTAAGATGTTTTTTTTTATTTAAATGTGCATCTGACGGAGCTTTGTTATCCAGTGTTTATGTTTACATTTTATAGTGACTTTTCAATAAAACTACTCGTATTTGGCTTTGACTTTGACTTAACATTTAATTTCACAGCTCTCACTTTGGGGGAAAAATATCGGGATATATATCGTATATCGATATTCAACCAAAATATATCGGGATATGACTTTTGGTCCATATCGCCCAACCCTAGGTTTTCGTCATGTTTTTGTCGCTCTTTTGTCACTATTTTGTTGTGTTATTGTTGCCTTTCCAGCACGTTATTGTCGCTCTTTTGTTGGGTTTTATTCTTGTTTTTGTGGCTATTTCAGCGCTTTTTTTCAAGAAGCTTAATGCCAAACTCAGGTTCAGGTGAGGATTAAGAGGCTAGAAATGCATCAATTTCCTCCAATTAATAGAATTAAAGACAAGCAATTATATAATTACGGCTGGTTTTGTGGATAAAAAGAACATGTCCCGACTGTGAGTGGGCTCGCTTCTTTCCAGACCTGGCTCATAACTTTGCTGGGAGCAGAACATACTCGGCTCGTCTCCATGGTGATGATGCTGCATAGCCTTGACTATAGGTAGCCAAACATGAGGGTTTAATACCAACTCTTGCAAATACTTTATTATTTTAAACAACTTCAGAAATAGCAGTGTCAATGTCTTTCTAATCTATCATTAGGATGACATATATTTTATTGCTGATATAGATTTTCTGTAGCCATTAAGACAGACTCTCTTGCCTTTATTTTGTATGCTCTATTGTATTGTGTTCATATGATTCATGACAAGAGCATTGTAATATACAAAGTAAATTCCCAAAGAACTAAAGCAGAGTGATTAAAGTCCAGTTTCAATTATTGTATAATTATTCATTCAACACTGGAATGGAGCTGCCAATAGAAAAAATTATGAAGAAATTGACCAGTGTATGTCAGAAATAAAGAGGAATAGTAAGATGCTCAATGTGGCTTCTTAAAAACAGTGGGAAGAAAATGTAAGTACACTCACTGTTTGGAATTTCTCACATTTCTGCCTAAATTGGTCACTAAATGTGGTCTGATCTTCATCAGAATCACAAGAATGATTAAACAGTGTGTGCTTAAACTAGTACCACCCAAACATTTACATTTTATCATATTTTTATTGGCCGTAATATTCATCCACAGGAGAGCGTGGAATAAGTAAACACACTGCCTGAAACTCACTGAACTGCAGCAGCTTTGTAAAGAAGGATGGCCCAAGATTCATCCTGATCGTTGTGAGCGTCTCAGTTGCTGCAGTTCAGTGAGATTCAGGGGGTGTACTTACTTATTCCACGCTCTCCTGTGAATGTTTACATGTTATGGCCAACAAAAATATGATCAAATGTAAATGTTTGGGTGGTATTAGTTTAAGCAGACACTGTTTACTCATTCTTATGATTTTGATGAAGAACGTATTTTATGGCAGATTTTAGGCAGAAATGTGAGAAATTCCTAGTGGTGTACTTCTTTTTTCTTCCCACTGTATGTGTCACAGCTTATTCTATGAAAATGTACTTTTGAACTTAATATTAAGCAGTCAGTTTATGTTGTTTAAGTCATTTTCTTTTTCAGTGGTGTGAATGATTCCCAAAGACACCAGTAGTTATTTTGCGGATGCTTTTTATAATAAGCACATCCACGTATAAAAATGTATGTTGGTGGTGTCACAGTTGGCCTGGGGTGTGAGAGGACCGAAAGAATGTCTTCCTCAGAGGTGCACACAGTCTGCAGACCTGGGCCCTCCTGGACCTGTGCACAGGAATACAGATTTGGTTCCTCTCTAGATAGGGATCAGCCTCGCCATGGCTTCAGAAATGTTATCTTCACCAGGCGCCTGAATTGATAATACCCCCCCCCCCCCCCCCTACGCATTTTATTACAAAGGCCCAGTTTGTAAAAAGGTAATCATTTACTGCTGCTACTATCGCCTCTGAGCCATACATCTTCTGTCTTCAGGGACAAAAGTTCTCCCGCTGCTACAGATACATTTTTTCCCTTTTTATTATGATTTTTTTTGTTTGTTTTGCCAGTGGGTTTGTAGATGGCTGCTTTTTCACCACCACATTCTGCTACCTTTGAGTTTTACACCAGGTTGAAATATTTTTTTGTAGTGAAATGCATGCATTTGTGTCTTTGTTGCATGCTGTGTTTACGTTATGTGGTGTTTAGGGCAACAAGACTTAAAATGACAGTGAATGAAGGGCTAATCCCTTTGGGCACACGGCAGAATCCAATACCAACTACCCAAATCTCATCATTTCAATTATCATATTTATCATATTTATTCATTTTCTTGCAGCCAGGCTTAATACTGCTTCGCTCTCTCCGTCTCTCAGCTCTTCCTCTGTACGTTAATCTATTTTTTTTCCCTTCATTGCTCTCTCCACTGGCGACATGTGAGCCTGCCAGTCATCTTGATTGACAGAGCTCAAGTGGCCTACGGAAAAGCAGCTCATTTTTCTTTTTCTTTTCCTTTTTTTGGTCCGACGTTGGGCTGAGGATGCCTGGGTCTTATCGAAAAACCCAATTTATTGCCGTTTCTCTGGGCAAAAGGGGTTGCCACTCACGTTGACTGACAGCTCTCAGATTTGCTGGGCTGCGGTGGAGGGATTTCCTTTAAGTTGTTATGTTGTTCGTTTTTTCTTTAGATTGCCCTTGTACCATCGGAGATTATTCTGTTGCACAGGGATGTACATGCACACTCCTCTCACAAAGACATAGAAATCAACGGTCTCCACTTTTGTCCGTGCTTTGACTGACAGTGATGTGATTGGCAGTCGTGAACAGGTCAAGATCAGCCTCACAGCATCTTTGTTTAGACGGAAGAGTGGGGAATTAAAATATGTGAATGTGGAGCAAGTGCTTTGTTTACTGGTGGCTTTCACACAATCTCTGTTAAATTGCTGGTATTCCAAATGAAATTTTATAGGTTTCCCCCTTATTTTCTATCTATTTTACTAAGAATGTAACAAATGGAAATACCACACATCTTGTGTCTTGTGCCTCGTGTCCTGTCCTAGCACCCAATGACTGTATTAACTTTTTAATTTAACTTTATTAAACCAGGATAGTCCCACTGAGATTAACCATCTTATTTCCAGGGGAGTCCACTCTCCTGTGTGCATATTTTTAGTGGTAGGGGAAACTTGAGGAAACCTACACAGCCATGGAGAGAACATGCAAACTCTGCATAGAAAGGGATGGAACCTGCAAACGTTTTGCTATGAGGCACGAGCCACTCCTGCTGCTCAGAGTGTTTTGAACGTCTGACCTTCTGGTTATAGAAAAGTGCATGATTATGTTTAAGATATACAATTATTTGATAAATTATCTATTTACAGAAAAGGAAACTTATAAATAATCCTTTGTTGTTTATTGCAGGCCAGTTTTTTTTGTCCTCCATAAGCCTACACATGCTATGCAGCTGTGTCTTTGCTTGATTTGAGTTTGTGTATGTCATCACATTGGAGTTTTTCATGTGCTGTCTGGGCATGTGATGCAGGCGTGCACGTGTGTCATCTCTCACGCGTGTGCATGTGTGTATGTTGAGTATGACCTCCGAATCCTCAGGCTTATCGTGGCGGTGTTCCACATTATTGATAGCGAGCACAGATATCGACAGGCCAAGCGCCGGCAGCTTCCAGCAGCGCCGGGAAGCGGGATGGGACTTTGATATGACATATTGTGCATCTCAGCACAAGCCATAAATAATTGTGACACGTTTTTGTATGCATGGGAAAGTCCTTGATTCAGCCTCCCATAAAAATAAACTTCTATTATGGAAGGTATTTGTCAAGTGGGTGCGTGATGGATGGCCCGGCGTTTACCCCATGGCAGGACGATGGGTTATGGATGCCCGCCGCCCCTTGCCGGGGGAGGAGTCGCACCAAGCAACGCTGACACCAGAGTAATTACTGCCCTCCTCAACACAGCGTCGCAGGGAGGGAGTAAGGGAGGGGTGAGGGCGCAAAAGGTAGGGGGAGGTTTGTTAAACGCACCTGCACCTCCTTGGCTCGGCACTGCCCGTAATATGATCTGCATGAAGTGACGCAGCGCGGACATATGGATGGTCGGGTTTAGTATTGATTGACAGATTGATTGAAGTGCTGACTGATTCTTACTGAAGAGGCTTTTTGTTTCACATGTTTCCAAGAATCAATGCACTGCACCGCATTAGTTCACAGAAATGAGCCCATACTAAAGGTCATTGTTATAGCATTCGTCATATTTGTAGGACATACTGCAAGAGCTTTTCAGGTCTGCTTTTCATGCCAATAACAACAACAAAATGAGATAAGGCAAAAACCTACCAAGCATCTTCAGCATTCGGAATAGTTTAATGTCAAATTTAGCGTAACTAATTTGTGAAAAATGAAAAGCTTCTACAATGCCATGTGTCTCAATAATAAAAGCACAACCTATACTTACAGCAATGTGTCCTGACCTAGAAAAATCCAGAATGTGTGTGCATTTAGGTGCTGCTGTAGTTTACATCCCTGGCCTTATGTGCATGCGTTCTCATGTTCCCATGCTTATGAATATGTACAGGCATTTTTGTGTGCTAATGAGGGCCAGTGTGTGCCTTTTGTACATGTCAATCTGTGGGCCCAGCAGCCAGACTCTGGTGCCATCTGAGGAAGAGGAGGCAGGTGGGTGTAGGGCCAAAGAATCGAATCCCCCCCCTGAACCTCCTGATACCCCAGAGTAGCTGGCGTGGGTCGGTTGACTCTGTGGGTTCAGAGACGGGACACTGTGGCAGCCCGTCAGTGGGAGTGGCACCTGTTCACGGCTGCACGTGCTGCGTCCCCTACAGCTGCTCTACCTCCTCTGTCCTCACCTCCTCCAGCTCTGCTTTGGCTGCACTGGCCTTACTGTCTCACGGTTTCAACCACTGTGGGTCGAACTTGTCCAGATGTTCAGACATACAGCTGTTGAGGCAGGTTTTGTCAGGACACAAACAATTACGGGAACATCAGCAGACTGCCTCGGTCCTGGTGAGTAAAGTCCAAGATTGGTTCAAGATGGTGTGCAAATGTCTGGCACAAGACACGACATCTTTAAAAGTTGCTGTTTTGTGGAAAAGTTATGATTTTCCCTTTGACCTAATTGAATGTTTTGTGAGACAGAATGGTAGTTTGCCTTTTTCAAGCCCTTGTACTTGAGAAGTATCCAATTACAAACATAAACATAATTTTAGTCAAGTCAAATTGCTTGATACTAACTCAACCAAAATGATATCACAAAGTCTAGCTCTCTTGGAATCAGACCACTGTAATACTTTGACCTCACTTTTTCATAAGTAGATAACTAGAAACTCGATTACAATTTTGTTTTGCTCATTCACTACCTTCCCAACTTGTTTTTTTCCCTCCGTCTTTGTCCTACGCTTCCAGCCAATTGTTTAACCCTCCGGTGCACATGCGGAGGCAGACAGTGTTGTAGAAATGCTTGTTTGCATGGATCGGGCTCGGTTTAACCTGGTAACCCTCTCCCAGGGCGCGGATAGGTTGACTGAGGCATCTGTCTGCTGCTCCAGATGTGGGGTCAGCCAGAGGAACGGTCCCAGTCAATAGGCTTAGGAGACCATCAGGGACTATCGATTGCGGCGGACAGTGAGGCCAGCTCTGCACTAATTGTTTCTTTACTAGCCGGTGGCAAAGACAACAGTCACGCGCAGGGACTCATGAATCTTACATCTGTTTTGTTGCGAAAGCACTAAGAGTTAATAGCCTTTGATTACCAAGGGGTTTGTGTGTGTGTGTCTGTGTATAAAAGTAATGTGTGTGTTAAAGGAGGAGGTTTTGAAAACACAATATTATTTGGCATTATCTCAGGTTTGGATGTTTTATTTACTCAAGGAAAATTCTGTAATAAATATTTTAAACTGTTTTATGAAAAGCGCATAAAAACAGTTTTATGAAAATGCTAATGGCCAGCATTATCCTAACTTTTTAGTGGGAAATGGTATTTTCTTCAAGTTATTAAATAAAATTACCATGAATTAGCATCATCTGCATAATATTGTAATGGTGTCCTTGTTTGCAGTAGCATTGAAAGAATTATAAAAGTAGTTAGAATAACTTTGAGGAAGGTCAGTGTGTTTTAGAGTAAGATTAATTATGTGTCTTTCTGGCGATTATATCACTGTACTTCTGCCTATACTGCTCTTTACAGATCCATATAGGTTATGACAGAATCCCTGAGTAACATTCCTCTGTTTTTGTCACTGTGCATGTTGTCATGTCGCTGGTCACAGTCCTGCCCCCACGCTCGCCCCCGTTCCCTCCTGCAGTGGTCAGCCTCTGGTCAGTCTCTGTGTGCAGTTTGTTTATTGCGTGCAGCAGCAGAGTTTGTTTGTGGCTGCCTGTCAGAGCGGCTGGCCCGTTGTGATGAAAGACACTTGGACCTTCCCATCCATTTCACATTTGCTCCAATCAATTATTCAACAGGACAGCCAATTAAAAATGAGGGAGAGCGGTCAGGGCCTCGCCCCCCGAAGGCCGCCACTAGACAACTCTCTCTGTGAATAATTGGTGCAATTAATTTAGCATTGAGCAATAAAGGAGTTCTCACTCTCAGCTCGATCTCTCTTTCTTACTCCCAACAGTATATACTGCTGCAACACACCGGTCATTACGGACACACATTTCACAACACACAGCCACACTAAACATCCTCCCGCTATTATATAACACTTAACACGCAGGTGAACTTTTACCAAATTACACCTTTTTATTTACACGGATGTCTAATTAGTCCAAACTATGCCTATTATGGATCAAAATAGGAAACAAATAGCTATGGTGGGTGTTTCTGCTGTAATGATCTCCAGCTGGAGGTGAGGCTTTACTGTGGCTTGTTATATCACTGTCCCACACACATACAGGAGATGCACAGAACCACAGCTGTTCCCTCAGCGATATCGGATTTTTAAAGTTCTCAGAACACAGCGGGGCAAATTCTACACTCGGCATCATCAACCTTACACGGGCCATAAATTATCACCATACCACTAAATTATTCCATTTGCTTGATTCTATACATTTTTTTCCTTCTTCCCTTATCTGCAATTATGGTTAATTTGCTCCTGCCCTCGCGCAATGGTGCCTCTGCTATAATGGCACCGGCGACACACACACAGTAATAAGGCCACTCAGGAGGTGGCTAATAGTGACAGCTAAATTTCTCCACCAGCTCTGATTTATTCAATCACCAAAGAGATGTTATGATTGGTCCCTAAAACCTCTCAGCCTCCTGTTCACCTCCCACCATCTCCTCCTATTGATCAAGCTATACCTCCTTGTACCTCTACCCCCTCTCTCCCTCATCCTCCTATCCTTTTTTTGTTTCTTCTTTTTTTTTATATCCAGATTGACAGTTGAGTAATTTCCCTGTCAGAGTTTGAGTGATGCATGGAAATGTGAAGACGTTGAGAGCGGCATTACAACACAAAATAATTTCCAATTTACCGCTCATCAAAAGTGGAAGGGAGAGTTGGGACGGAAGGAGAGAGCGAGCGAGGAGGTAGTGAGGGGAGAACACAACAGTGGATTTATGGCTTCAATTACTGATATTTCACATTTAGTTTAAAGCGACATGTTTTTGTAATGTGACAGGCTTCAGTGGATTTGAAAACCTCTTCAGACCTCTTCACTATCCCTCTTCTTCTTGTTGTGTTTTTTTTTTTTTTTTTTCCCCTCCCAGCCCCTCGTGGAGAGATAATGAAAGGGCGAATCAAACATGATGGGGGGCAGCGGAGGGAGGTGGGGGCGGAGAAGGAGAGTGATGGCTGTGACTCGGAGCGTCTTTAAGGAGCAGAGGAAGTCACGTGACAGTGGAGATGAGGCCAGGGGCTTTGATGTATGTGGAGGATCTGACTGGAGACGCTCTGCCCAACTGCCATTCACCGCTCAGACTACCACACACGTATTACTAAAGTACACTGGGACATTACTGTGTTTATACTGAGAATTTGGCTTTCACCGTCTAAACCAGGCGTGAGCAATACAGGCTCTAAATGAAGCATAATTAACCTCTTACCCTCCGTCTTCTTCGAGCACATTTTCTCCAGTTCGGCTTTACCCAAATCTAAAATCTTAAGCCATTTGAAAGTTAAGACCAACAAAATGGATCAAAGATTTTTCCTCGAGTTGTCCCTTTTTTGTTGTATTTTTGGTGGGTTTTTGTCATGTTTTTGTTGCTTTTTTTTTTAGCATTTTCATCCTCATTTATGTCTTACTGTTCGCTATTTTGACGCTGTTTTTCAAGAAACTTTTTAGATTTGGGTAAACAGGACAAATTGTGCTCGGTTAAGTCGGGGGGCTTAAGTGTTAATACCACAGACATAATATTAATAGAATACATCTCCTCACTTCTCCCCATTTGCCATAATAACCATATTCGAGGGGGAAATCATGGCAGATTTACAGACTCCTCCTACCCAGCTCTGACATAGCATGTTCCTAATAAGGGCATAAGGGCGGGATCTTCACTGTAGACTCGGCCCGCGCGTTACATGTAGTTCGGTCGTAGCCGCGCCATTAGCTCTAATGCTAACGGCCTGTCAATCAAAGTCCGACCCTTATTAGTATACGAGATTTCTACATTTCTACAAAAAACAGCCTGGTCCCTGTTGTTGTGCCTAACCCAGCGTTATCACAGGAGCTATATCGAGCTGTTTAGCTGTTGTTTTGAAAATTAGGCACCAGGCCTTAAAGTTGTTTTTAACGTGTCTTAAGTGCAATGGTAGCTAATGGAAAACTAGCTTGTTCTGCCGCCCCTATATGGAGGTACTGCAGCAATGTCGGCCCCTAGTGTCGTGATCATAAAGCAGCGCAACAAGCGGCCATGTTGTCCTGTGCATTTTCCCCCACTAGGACAACCTGTCAAGAGCATCGGGTGAGCTGGGTGCTGTATCCAAGGGGTCCATATCTTGAGTAGTGTTTTTGTTCCTTTAACTTTTTTTTTATGGAAAGAAAAAAACTAAATTAAAACGTGCATAATTTGTTTTAGTGAATACAAGTGTATCATTTTGCTCTTTCATTATTTCATCATTTATTCCTTACTGGATAAAGTGCTTTACATTGCAAATTGCTTTTCCTTGATTTTGCTCAAATTTCACCCATAAGTACCAGGAGGGAGGAAATCTGTATTGCTGGTATATTCAATTGGATATCCATTCCCATGTTCATCCTTCACTTTTGCAGCTTTTCCACCTTCCCTTTCACCTGTGTCTTCTTGAATGAACTTCTTCACACCAATAAGTACAAGTGTGACCTCCCGTGGCGTGCCTCGCGTGCGTATGTGTACACTGAATCCCCCCTGCCCTGATCCAGCTGTTATCGCACCCCGGCCGAGATTGATAAGTTGATTTTTAGAGCTCTTTGTTTGACGGGCCTCCTGCAGTGAGAGGAAAACACCACCTGCTTGTCACAACATGTGCTGCACACACTTGTCTATCAGCAATAAGCAAGACAGACATGCAAAAGTAATGAAGAGGGGAGCGAGCATAGTGTGTTTAGAAGTTAATAATAAAAAGAAACGCACACATGTTCACTGAAATATACACACTTCTAGAAACATGAATACAATATAAACTTTTATTAATTTGCTGTTTCTTTGTTGTTCCGCATTTGTTCTAGATGTTTTTGTAGCTAATGTTTGAACTGAAAAACCAAACTCCTGTAGCCTCTTGCTCCGAAAATGAGTGATTTCCAGTATCTACTCTTTGGCTGCATTCATTTTACATCATAAATATTATTATATTTAGTTAATTACTTCAGGGGACTACTAGATATAGCAATCATAGGCTTTTTTGGTTTTATTTTTCTTTAAATGAGCCAGAGAGAGCAGAGGTTTCACAAGTCTCTCTGTGGTTTAATACAGTGTGTGGTCCAGTCAGGAGTCTTGTGCTATCCCCAGTGGAGTTCTTTTTTCTTCTGCAGTGCCTTTGTGCTTGAGCCCAGTGCTGCCAACGCCACAGTGAACACAGCGCTCTCTTTCAGATACAAAGAGACATGACTGTCAGTCTGCAGCTATGAACATGTGACAGTGCCAGCAGCTGGTAAAGCATGTTTGGCACACTCTGTAGGTGTACATATGTCCAGGCTGTATGTGTAGCAGGCCTGGATACAGCTTCATATCCGCTCCTAAAGCAAAGTAGTAAAGAAGTTAAAAACAACATTTGTCCTGTATGCACTGCAGTTATATATGCAATATACAGTCTGCCATTTTTGCACAATGTAGAACACAAGGTATCCGCCAATGAGCAGTAAGACACCAAAAACTCCTAGCAGAAGCAGAGAGAGGTTTTTATGCATGCATGTGTGATCCCATGTGTTTTTCTAGTTCTGGACCGTGACACTTTATCCGTCCTCTATTAGAATCCCTGAATCCAAACTTGCGGTATTCAATCATTTTGATTAAAAGGCGCAGTGTCTAACAGAAGTGTTGGGAGTGGAGCTGCACGGCAGCCTGCTACGTTTGAGAATTCATATATTTTCATAAACTTTTAACAATGTCAATGAGACACGTCTTCAATCTTTGGCCGCGCGACGGCGGGGCATTCAATCTTTCTTTAGCTTTTCGACAGAAAATTTGAATACGACTGCAATGTTATTAATGTGACAGTTCATATGGAGGGCTTCATGGGGGATTTGTGAGGGCTTTTTTATTAGTTTTGGAGACACTTGAAGCAGAGAAAGAGGGAAGGAGAAGAAACGCTCTGTTAGGTCAAATAGATGGGCCTGAATTGCTAGCTTGCTGTAATGTGGACATTTTAATTTTGCACGCCCAATTAATAACACCAACTAACCAGAGACATTAATTTTTGCAACAATCTCAATACTAGAAAACTGAATATTGTTTTGGCCCTGTTGTGAATCTTTCATTTATTTATCATTTTGTATTGCCGGTCCTCACGCTTCTCACTGTCTTTAAATGCGTTCAAATCAATATGACTCTGATTTTGATTTATATGGAGGCATACCTATAGCTCAGACACAGCAGTGTTTCAGAATATGATGGTTATTTCATTTTATGCAATCCTTTAAATGAGAACTGAGCAGTTTTGCAGACTTGTAGCCATGATCATTTGAATGTGACCCTGGTCTTGGTGATGAAGCTGCATGACTTTGACTCCATCATATGTGGATTGATAGGAGGTTAAATATAGCCTGATGCAGGACAGTGCATCTGATTGCCCTTGATGCTGCAAAGAGCAAACCCTGGCTAATATGAAATGGTTTGTCAATGCCAGATCAATGTGTACATCTTAAGTGAATGCACACTGGCTACATAATCCATAACTGTAGGTAGGCTGAGCAGCTCAGCGCAGTATTGAGTGTCTGTTGCCTTTGACACATCTTTGGTGTCATGGGTGGTGCCATAAAGGCGCCTGAGAAACAGGCCAGTCCCCATTCATATAGTCTTTATTACCTTTCTCTGGTTACACGCCATAACACAAGCCATTTTATCAGCATTAACGTCACTGGTGCGCAGACACTATCCATCTGTCAATATGCAAACTCTGCTTACTGACTTTCCTCATATTTATGTTTTGTCTAATGATGTTGAGTGGTCAGTGGATACTTACGCATGTAGTTCCCCTTTATCATAAGTTTTGCTGATGTTTTTTTTATATTATGTTATGTATTGTGTAGCACAGCCTCAACTAGTTAGGCTGAAATCAGCGTCATGGTGAGTGTTTCAAAGTTGCCTGCACAGAGTTTGAATTTACTGGAAGAGAAAAGCCTAAACATGTATGATCTGTTTATAGAGGCAATGTCTACTAGAAACAAACAGCCTTCAACATTCTTTGCTGTAGGCTTAGAAAATACTCTATAGAGGGGGAAAAAACTGCCCTGTTTGTAGTCTTGTGCCAGCCTCATGCCCTTCTCCACAGCACCTGAGCACATTACATATTTGGTGTTGTATCTTAACACCATATTGTGTGCATGTTCCACTTAGCCGCCCACTCTTTTGCACAACGCCGGTGTAATGTTTTTCTTTTTGCTTGACTTGTGGACTCTCCCCTGCTCTGAGCGCTCCACTCGCTGCCTTTGCCTGTGAATCGCCGGCCCGTTGTCAGGAGAATGAATGGAGTCCGTCGCCCCCAGTGAAAACCTGGCCAGACACGGCGCACTAACCCACTGGATAACAGATAGACACAGACACCCCACATCCCTTTTGGGGATTTAAAAGCGGGGTTCGGCACTCCGCCTGCGTGTGTTGTGTCTATGTGTGTTCCAAAAGGGGATCGCATGGTCGTTTGTAACCCTGGCACTCTCATAGCACCTGCTGCCCAACCCAGGCAGCCTAGTAATGATGCAGACTGATGATGTTAATAAGAAGAGGTGCCCCCTTTGGCTACAGCGCTCCGGCTGCATACATGCACCCAGTTATCCACCTATGGACACACAATCCAAAAGTCTGAAAGGTTAGGGCACGGTGTAGAACTATATTGGGAAAGGACCATAAGCAATTTGATTCCCACTTTTCTCCACAGATTGGGAATGTGTTGCCTTGACACTTGATTAAAAAGAACTTGTTAATTTTCATCTGTTTCTGATGTTTCGTGTTGCGATTTGTTAAGATGCTGTTGCTAAATGTAGTACCATCTAAACTTTTTTTAGAATTGAGTTGAACATGGACCCTATGCTAGACGTGTATCATCCTCATGCAATACATACAGCTTGTTGCCCTATACATAATCTTGTGTTAGACTTGGGAGGTGGAGAAACACTAGCTTCCTATCTGAGCGAAGATAAAGAAATAATAATGGAAATAAAAATGTGTTTGCGCATGTGGGGGCAATCTTTCTGCTGGAAGGTAGAGAGACAATTATCACATACAGGGCTGTCTTCATGCATGTAGCAATACTCTGTCTCTTTTTATTTAGGAGATAAACATCAGTAATTGGTGGTTGATGTACGGTTTGCCAGCTGCACTTACAGGTACATATATATACAATTGCACTGTTTTAATCTTGGGCTTTTGGGGAATTGGACATGTATTTGTGCTGGGCTTAATCTCCTTCCCAGTACAGTGCAGTTGCTCGGCTAGCACAGGTCGCTAGTTACTTTGTGTCCTCTTCTTTTTTTTATTTGGTCCCATAGTCCTGAAGAATTGATAGAGTCGCTGTGTGCATTCCGGCGATGTCAGCACGGCACTTTCACTCCTTCTCTCTCCTCTCCACTCTCTTCCCCCGCACCAGGTAAACATATTTTTGCTGAAAAGCTGACGGAGAGCTTGTTTTAACAACCTCAAGGTCAGCGAGTCAAAGCGCGCAGTCGTCATGCCGCCTCGCTGCGTGGCGTAGGGGGGCCTCTGGATGTGCATGTCTGCATGTGTGTTATGGCGTATGGCATCTCTATGGCAGATTTATTCTTCACGGCGCACCCTCAATAATTCAGAACCAGTGCCACTGTCTCCTCCGCTGCTCCCGGTGTCATTATAGAGCAGGGCTAAATGCCACCAGGCCTTAGTCCATCTCTCCAACACACAAACAGGCGGCTCCTCTGCCCCACTTCAGATATGCCCACACACCTTAGCAGACTGTCTGGAGCTGCACATGCTGGTAATACAGGCTATATATATGGGTGGTGCCTAGAAAGTGAGCAATATCAGCCAACGTAGTTATGTTGTTTACATTTGTGGTTCACCATTGGGGCAATGATATTCACTAAATATGTTGTATTGCTTGCTTTAATCCTGCTTTAATCATCAGTTTAGTGTAAAGTGTTGATGGTGATGCAGTAATATGGTAAACACAAGCACATGTAAAATTTTAGAAGTAAATTATATCAGCTCCACATTAAGGCATTGTCAACATAATAAACATGTGTATATGCGTGATTTTTTCACTCAGCACATAAGTCAGTGCTTTTGATCAAGTTATGCAGTTTGTGACCATAAACATATTCAGGTATCTCAATAAATCACATCCTCCTTTAGCGCGCCTCTTTTTCTACCTGTCAATGCCTCCTCACTGTAGTGCGAGGCTGTTTTAACCCTCCTGACCCGCTCCTAGCCCTGCTTAGCTGTGTTCTGGACATCCGTGACTCCTCCGGTATTACGGAGCTCCTTCAATCTCTCCCATCGATCCGGCTCCCCTTCTGTTGCTATGTGCTTCACCCTCTCTCTGACCCTCCTCTGCTGCCTCATAGCCCTGTCTGCTAATGTGCCCTGCGCGCTGCCCTGTGGTGCGTGTGTGTTCGTGTGCGTGCGCCGCTGACCTGAGTGATGAGTGGTGACCCTCTGGCTGGCGCCTGCCGTCCTCCTCACTCCTATTGATTAGATCTGAGGTTTCATACAGTAGCCACGTCACGTGACTCTGTCATTTACTGTCTCTGCACTGTCTCCAACCTGTCTTCCACACACAACCATCACAGCACACTTATAAGTGATGAGCTTGTCGCGGCTAATGAATGCGAGGGAGGCTAAAGGGTCAGATTCCATATTGCTGTATGAACATACAGTGGCATCCAGGAAAATGGGTTTAATTAAGAAACAACAGATGCTGTGCGCTAACTGTTTGGCTTATAGCTACTGAATGAGTCAGCAGCAGAGCCAAGTGTGAGTGAAGGATCAGAAAGAAAACACGGATACAGCTGTCGATGTGAATTTCTCAAGGTTTGATTTGATGGATTTGCAAGTCTTTCATTACTCAACATGCCGTGTCGCTTCCTGCTCCTGCGCACTTTGGTAAACAGCGTTCAAAAACCTAGACCTATGAGTATGCTGGTGTGCCTCTCCCACTCAGTCTTTGCCACAGTAACGCTCAGGTTAAGTGTAGTTGCAGGCTATTATACATCATTAGGGTAAGTAAGGCTCAGGCGGCGCGGCAAGAGAAATGGACGCTTTCAGATGCTCCATTCCTCACCAGCCGTGGCTCAAAGAGGTCCTGACGTCACACCTACACACAGCAGCACATGCACACAGTACCACACGGAGTAACCAGCGAGCCACTTATCCTTTCAGTCAGTCACAAATCACCTTGTCAATCAAGCCGCTTTATAGGGACTAAATCCTCTTGATCGCCACAAGTCAGTCGGGCCTGCCACTCTCCTGCCATAGCGGAAATTAAAGTCTTCTTAATGGCAGCATGGGAGTGTTTTATTGTGTTTTCACGTTTTATGATACATGTTAACGCCGAGCACGCTGGATCCCGAGTGTGGTAATTTCTTCCAACCGCATCAATTAGAGTCAGCCTGCTACATGAGCCAGATATGGTCCTTTCATTAAATTGAGAGATTACGCGTACAGTATGATAGATAGGATGCAATTTATTTTTGTGTTATTGTGACATTGATTAATAATAAATCCATTGCTAATGCCATTTTACCTAGTTAATAATTTAGTGCTTATTTGGAAGGATTCCTCATTTCTAATCGCAGACTTATTTGGGAAACAATGATTCTTAATGACGATGCCAGCAAGCTTAGCCGTTGAATACAAAGAATAATAAAGCTGAATTTGAGATCACAATCTTGATATTGATTTGGAAATGAAGCCAAAATGGGTCAGAGTGCACTTGGACAGAGTGTATGCAAGAGACAACTCTCACTGATTGGCTTCTTAAGCTATTAATCACGCCACACATTAATCAAATTGTTTTATACTGTGGCAGAGTAGTTCGTTGAGTGATTTAAAATGAAATTCTTTTGCTGCTGTCCACTGTGAATCTAGCATAACAGAATAACAGAAATAAAAGACAAAGTGCAAAGATTATGGGCAAAATGTTGTGTGCAATGTATGTAGAGTAGAGAGTGGAGTTTGCAGTAGTGTGAGCTCAAAGCAGCAGAGTTCTTTTTAAACTAAACTTTCATTTCAGTCTTTTTAATTAAGTTCTCATATCAGTTTTGGAAGGTTATTGTTTATAATGTGACAAGTTGTTTACGTGGATATATCCTTTGCCATGCCATTCGATCCTGAACCTGTGCGTTCCCTCTCCTCTGTCCTGTCCCGCAGAGGGATGCTCTGTTGTCGGCTGCCCAGAGAGCGCACACCTCTGCTGGGTTCTCTGAGGCAGCTGCTTGGCCTGGGTGGCAAAGCTCCACCAAATCGGGTGATAGATGAAGCAGGGCAAGAAAAAGACTAATTGTTCTCAT
Source organism: Gobius niger (assembly GCF_951799975.1). Classification (NCBI taxonomy): domain Eukaryota; kingdom Metazoa; phylum Chordata; class Actinopteri; order Gobiiformes; family Gobiidae; genus Gobius; species Gobius niger. Next base: position 20,761,521 of record NC_136859.1, read on the forward strand.
TACCGAACAAATAAAAATCAATAGCTTTCAAAGCGTGGAGGAGGTGCTGGCTGTCGTGTAGGGCACTGTAGTTATTGCATAGCAGTGGATTTTGTGGGAATTACAAGAAGTGGCAAAGGCGCTCTGGTACCGATCACATTTGAATGCTAATTTCGATAAAGGACAGTTAGATTAATAGATGTGGCCGTTCAGCACTGGTCCCTTTCCCCCGTATAACAGCAATTGTGTGGGTGTTGGAGATTGAAGTCCAAAATGCAATTAAAATGGAAAACACAAGGCAAGAAAGAGTAGATATTTCCCCAATTTTTTCAAATTAAAGAAGGAAATTTTATTACCAAGGGAGCATAATTTACACAGGCAATTACAAGGTTAATACATCTTCAACATCGCTGCTTAAAGCCCTCATATATTTGTTCAGGGATCTTGTTCTTGTATTTTAGTTTAATTGGCTATGCAGAGGGCTACACTGAAGGTCTGTGTGGTATATGCACTATCTCACACAGATACGCACACTCCCGGGCAAAGAACAGCATTCAGGAGAAATATATTATTTAAGTTTGAATCAACAATTTATGAGTCCGGAGTAACGCGATTCTACTTAAACAGTTTTGTGGCGATGACTATATTGAAAATTGTTTAATGTTTTTTTTAAATCCAAGCAACAATTTTATCGATAAGAGACTCCGACTCTTACTATGTTTTGTCTTTTTCTTTCTCACTTTGATTAGTTTTTGCTCCTCAGTTTTTCATGACATCTGCTTTTCTTATATGTTTTTTTTTGCATGTGGGTTTGTTTTAAATACAGCCTTATGCAACACATAATGACAACATGTAAAGGTTATCTGCAAACCTTGAAACCATTGTATCTCTAGTATCCACAGGCCTTTAATGAATATTCCGTAAACATGTCCCCAGGCCTACACGTTGCCTCCAGGATGTCCCTAAGTTGTCAAAAGTCAGTGTTGGGGAGTGGAGCTAAACTCAAATGCAAACACAGTGTGTGCATGGGGAGCTGTGGAAGCGTATTGGCAGCAGTGTGAAGGCTGTGCCCAAACTAGAGTGGCTCAGGTCTGTTTTCTCCCTGACACACATGACAGCTGTGAGCAGGACTTCCTCTGTTTGTGAGAGTCCTCGCATGTACACTGAGCTATATGGGAGTATGAAGACTCTCACTCAGAAACTTTGGCCATGTCCGTAAACTTTTCTGCAAGTCTTGTCATTGTAATAAGTTTGATAAATATGCATGTGCTCTTCAGTAAATGACTCACAGAGTAATTTGTGACTGCAAATATATCAATGTAGTCTAAATCCATAAAGTGTTTTGAAGTTCAACATTGTTGCCAATCTCCTCAGAGTTTCTTCCCTGTCGGATTGTTTTCCTCTGATTTAGCCTGTCTTACAGCCACAGACACCGTACTTTATGATAGAAACTCAGTGAAAACAGTGAAGCAAATTGGCAGAGCCACAGAGGGCGGATCGACAGGGAGAAGACGAGCTGGGAAGGAGGCGGAGAGCAGAGGAGGCAGTGTGAAAGATGGAGCACTGAGATGGAGATGATGATGATGAGGGAGGAAGAGAACGCCTGGTTTATATAACATCTCCGGGACGGGCTTTGGCGTGCGTCAGGAGGCTGAGCCATCAATCACTCCATCTGTGTAAAATCACAAGCTGACTCCAATATTGCTAAATATTTACACTGTCACATAGACACAGGCGTGCAGATGAAAAGAGCTATTCATTAGGGCCTCCTCAGGCCTGTCAGGCTGGAGATGGAGATTAGAGGAACTACCTCCCACCGCGCTGCCTCGCAGCCCGGCCCTATATATAGAGTCATCAGAACGATAAATATCTGAGGCCACTCTGTAGGTAAAGACAGTAAATATGGACCAGAGCAGGACAGAGCTGTGAGTTTTAAATGTGTGGAACTATAGAAATCCGCCATTCCCAAATCCCATATCTAGTAATCTAGAACTGGTCTCATATATAATGTAGAACTGGGATCTGGACACCTTTGTTTTGGGGGAATTTTTTTCCCAATAGTTGAAAGACTTAGTAAAAGTTTGTAGTCTCCAAGAAGATATTTGCTAAACACAGAATACAAGCATAAAATATTAATTTGAATTTAATGAAACATTATAACATAAGAACAACTATTATGATTTTACTGTTATGTGAACTGAGGACATTTTCTTGCTATTCTGCTTTTGCCCCATAGCATAGTCCAGTGCTTTGATTTCTAAAACACCACTATTTATTCTGACTGCCACAATGTTCCACGGATTGGCGTACAGGCCGATCATTGGCACCAGACGGCATCAGCAGCACCATCTTCACATTGTAATTAACAGAATGGGGGGAAATTTCATTTTGATTAGCGAAAAAGCTTTTATTCTCCAACTCACATCCATAATTAATCATTAAATCATGGGAGGGAGTGAGACGGAGGAGGGGGGTGCTTTGAGGAAAGAGGATAGAGGATAGAGGGATGAATTCAGCGTCAGAGAAAACGGGGAAAAGGCATGTAATTATCTGTAGAAGTTCGACATCCCCAGTAAATCCACAGAGCCGTCTGACATGGCTAATTAAAGAAGCAATCAAAAGGTCCACCTCCAGAGATTTTGCGAGAAGACGGGAGAAGACGGCACCAAGACGGCGCGATGGAACAAGAGGCGTAATGGAGAGGAGGCGGGGAAGAATGAGAAAATATTGTGATCGCTGTTATTGTTTCACAAGTCAACCTGCTGTCGTCTCTTCCTATTGCGTTTTGATTTTGCGGCTCGCATTCGTGGCCGTCACACCCTGATCACATCTGACCTTCATCTGCACTGTGCAAAATAACTGATTTACAGCGTCAGGCAAATAAGCGCTGGCCGCGACAAACTGTAATGCTGTAGTCATATCTGGTTAGTCATTTTTAAAGTTGAAACGATGCTTTTCTGGGACACATAATCAGTGATGTAAGCCGGGAGTCATCAGGTGTTGAGGCCCGCTCTCCGCTCTCCCCGCTGAGGTGCACTGTATCAACCACCCACACCAATGCTCTTTTATGTGCAGCCAACTGCTCTGATCCTCCACACGCTGCTGCTCTTAGCACTCATGCTAGATCTGTAAGGTAAAAGACTTCCCAATGTACAGCCCTGAATCCTGGACACAGCCATGGTTTCTCTATAGCTTAACTATATCTTTGACTGAAGTTTACTCTCGTTCCCAGTCCAGGAGTAGGGAGTCTTTCTCTCTCCTTCAGTGTGATGAAGGACTTTGTCGGCTCTGGCAGTTGTCTGGTCTAAAGATAGTCGCTGGGACTTGCTGAGTTGACTGGCTCTACTCTCCCACAGCACGAGTCTCTGTTTAAAGGCAGGTTAACTACAACACATCTGCCCAGAAAAGATACTTCCTGGGGAGATACTTGCCTTTCATTTTCGACTTTGGTAATTATAATTAGATAAAAATCATTTACTGGATCAACTACCTTTTTTTTGATTATTTTTTTTTAGGGACACTTTCCTACTTTATCACTTGAGACCCATGGATAGGGTCGTAGCTGGTTGGACTTGTAGTGAATTTTGTGTTACTCTGTGTGTCTGATGTTGTTTGACAGAATATGTCTTTCCCATATCATTTTTTCATTGTAATTTCGAGTCACCTCTTCTTACACATGGAATACCCAAATACATTTATTTTGACTGTAAGCTTTGAGATCATATCCATAACTCTTCTTTTAAGCCAGAAAACCAAGCTTGTATTGCGTTAGTATCTCCTGTAATTTGAATTTATCAGCCATGGCCTTGATAGGTGAATGTTTTCGCAGTGGACTCTTGTGTTGTCGGGAGATAGATGATTAAAGGATATTGAAAAGTGACACAATAGGCAGTTTGTATAGTTGATGAGAAGAACTGTGTATGGCCCCCTTCACCTTTGACACTTGGCTTGTCCCCCTTCCTGACATCCTCTGGGACACAGACCTTAGAGACACAATCCGTGGGAGTGATTGTGGAGCAGATTAGTCCCCTGCAGGTTGTCCTCCGTCAGCAGAAACCAGAGCAGCGACCTGTGCTCCGCTTGACCACTGGAGCCTCTCACCTGAGTCTCTTTGCTCCGGACCCCCATAATGATATTATCTCTAAATTTAGATGTCACATCCACTTTAACTGGCCATTTACTTTCTCCTTCCCTGATTTTATTATGTCACACTAGCACATTTAAACAGCATTATCTGGACGTCAGTCACTCAGACCAATTTGTCATTTGATTTATTACAGTTTAACCCGTCATAAATAGCCATTTGTCTTTTATTTCCACTGTTTTTCACTTTCTGTTTCTGAAAGAGAGCACAAGAAATGATAACAGCTTATGCTACGTGATAGTTATGTTCAAAAGCTGATGCCAGTCGTTTAGATCAGATGTAGTCTATACCAAAACATTCCATAAGCAATAAATAAAGACACTCTGGAAGCAGTCTTTTATGTTATAAGTCCTGGACCTTCAACATGTACATTCAGACAAGTTCCATCGTAACAAAATGTTTCAAAGGGTAGTTATCTGTATTGAGTCTTTATCAACAGGCCACCGTTTTCCACACTGAGATATGCTCTTACCTGAGCTTAGACGAGTTGATGCGTACCTGTCTGGTCTTTAAGCGTGCCCTCAGGTAAGAACATATCTCAGTATGGGGAAAACAGTGGCCTCTTCCCTTAAAGAAGAAGGGAAATTAAGAAATATTAAAACAGAAACGATAGAAAGTAATTGCCTGTTGTGAACGTTTTCTCAAAAACCATAGAGCAATGTGATAGATTTGTGAATGACCCTTGTGGCCTACAGATCCACACCGGTGTTATCTGCATCAAAGCAAATCAGCTTTCACGTGTTGTTTCCCTGACCAGTGCTCCTGTGTAAACCCCCCCGCCTCTTCATTTTCCTGATGGATTCCAAAGCAGCGTACAGCACTAAGAGCCCAGAAGGCCCCCTGTCAGTCCGTGCCCTCATTTTCTTGTGTTTATTCGTCCTTGGGGTGCGTCTCCATCTCTCTCTGTGCCCTGTCCACCCGGTGTCAATCTCTGCGCTGTATAATTGGTTGTTTTTTGGTCAGCCGGCCTGTCCTGCCTGGCTTTGATTCATAGCGTTTGTAAAGGTGACAGTAGCGGCTGTCCCTACCAGACAAAGTAGAGCCATCACTAACCGGACCTTGCTTGACCTGCTAGTTTGTGCAAACACACATACATACACACAGCTGTCCATACACATTCACGCATAGCAAAACAACCAGGGGGAGAGAGAGAGGCAGGTAAGGTCAGTGTGTACACGAGACAACAAAGGACTAAGGGCAGGGCAGTGCTCAAGTCAAGTCACTTGTTTATGAGTCCAAGTTCCACTCAGTTATTCAGTGTTGAAGTCACTAAAGAGTGGACCAAAACAAATGGAAATGAAAGAAAAGGTGATAACATGGTCATTAGTTTTACCATTCAGAGTCTGTTCCTACCTGATTATATCAATCTTAAAAGAGTATAATCAGTTTGTTCCTCCTGTCACAATATAACAACTGTGACATGTTGTGCAAAGGAGTCGTAGATACACATTATCCCCTTGTGTTCAAATCACATTCTTCAAAACACAAATCCATGCCTAAATAATCTGCCTGTACATACGCATCGGCCTTCTCCTGTGACCTGGATACACTCAGGACTGACACTTTATCTATTTAGCAGTGTCACCTTCAAAAGACGGCTCCCATCACACACACCGCCCACTCCCTCTCCAGCACCTCATGTGTTAAAATCCACCGCAAATAACCGCCATATGTGTGTCACATTCAGCCATCTTCGTCTTGCTGTTTTGAAGGCACCGGCTTCATATCTATAATTGAAGGTAATGGCTCGGTGAAAGGATTGTAAAGGGGTTTGTGCCGTGTTTAAGGTTGGATCCTAAGCTGCTCATGGTCTCATATTGACCTTGTAATTGATTTGTTGGGCATGCTTTTTCATCTCTCGTGTTACGGTTGGATATGGTTTAATTGACTTAGTCTTTTTTGTCTTTTGCTGCTTTGAGACTTGGCACATGGAGGTTAAGGTGTGTTAAATATAGGTCACATGTTTAAGAATGGTGCGTGTACCAAGGCTAATGTGGAGTTATATGATTGCATTTACTAAGCTTACATTTGCCGATGCCTGACCTGTGTTACAGCTAGTGTAATTGATTGTGTGTGCGCCGGTGTCTCAGTGTTAAGGTTAATTTCTCTAACTGCTGGTAAGTGCTGTCTGACCGCTCCCCTGGTGGCCTCTCTGAGCTGAAGTAATGCCACTTAGAGCCCCCCAGGGCCCCCACCGCTGGCCAGTGCATTGATCCATTGATCGATAATTGCATGTGGAGCGCACACTGAGCACAGAGGCTCCGGAGCTGACCTGCAGCTCGCACACAGTGGCTGCTGTAGGAGTGGAGCCGCAGCAGTCACAGTGATCAAACTGTAGTCTAGGGAGCACCTAAGTCTTTAAACAGGAGCCAGAGGTGTGCTCAGCCAAATGAGGAGAAGATAATTTCCTGCACCATCTCATTCATTACAAGGTATCACATTTTTAAAAGGTTATTGATGTAATGAGGGTTAAAAGCAGCACAAAAATATATGCTCTCCATTCAGATGTTTGGAAGAGAGACTCTGTGTTGTCTTGGCTGTACATCTGCCTACCAACGGCTCTGCCACGCGTGATGTCTTTATTAGGTTCAGTGGCATTCAAGGGATAAAACTGAGAACATGCCAACATGAGAATATTTCTAAGAAGTGATGGGCAATTTGACCAAAAAAAATCTACATTTCTTCATTTGGACAATTCACATTCTTCCATCCATTTGGGCCCAATCAAGAGTTTGTAGTTTTTATTGCAGGGGTTGCCTAATTCATAGATTTCATAAAAATTGTGTTTATTTAAATTGCGTTCAATAATCATAAGCCCGTTATAAGCTTTAGGTCTTTTATTAAGTGTGAACTATAATGCGGGAACACACATGATGTAAAGCAGGGGTAGGCAACTTTGCTTGCTGGTGGGCCAATTTTCTTTATTGTCAAAAGACCGAGGGCCGAACCTCCCAATTGTCGCCAGAAGTAAAGCATCACTTTCAACAAATTGTACATCAGTTGTGCATCAGCTATGGGTGGGTGTTCTGCTAAGAAATGTAAAGAAATTGACTGTATGTTTCACATTTTTGAGTACTTTATCCTCCTACCCCTGCCTTAACCGAGCACATACTGTATCTCCACTTCAGCTTTACTCAAAACTAACCGCGTTTTTTCATATTTTGTCGTGTTTATGTTTTGTTTCATTAGTGTGTTTTTGTTGCTTTTTCATTGATTTTTTTCTGTTGCTTTTTTTGTCTTGGTTTCGCCACATTTTCATTAAGTCTTTTGTTGCTTCTGTATTGCTTTTTATTGTCACTTATTCGTGGATTTTTTCCCCCCACATTTTTATTGCGTTTTCATCCTTGTTTTTGTTGCTATTTTGACTCTTTTTTTCAAGAAACCTTTAGATTTGGGTTAAGCCAAACTGGCGTTATGAGATTAACAGGCTTAAAATTATTTCTCAACATCATCTTGGGGGCCAGAGCTTCTATGCTGGAGGGCCGGATTTGGCCCGCGGGCCTGACGTTGCCTCCCCCTGATGTTCGCACTGATGCATGATGCAGACTGGTGCCCAAAAAGTCTGTAACACTATTGCAAGCTATTGTATTAAATTAAAATGTAATTACATTATATGAAAATTGCCACTACCTGATATTTCAGCACTGCTCAGAAATGTTCCTTCAAGTAATACATAATAAGTGACCCCTCTGCCCCATCCGCCGCTGGTTGTTTTATTCCTCTCAAGGAGCTTCCATCTTGTTTCAAATCACAGTCAATAAAGCAGGCTGACTCCCTCTCCGTTATCCATCTCCCTACTTCCTGTTAAAGCAGTCAGCGAGTCAGAACACTCCAAACACATATTAAACAGGCATCAGCTCCTCGCCGCGGCCAAATCACGCTCTTCAAATGTTGTTCTTCCACCGGGAGCGCAGGACAACTGAAGAGATGGGATCTGCAACATTAACTTGATTCACGGCTGCGGCAACTGAGTGACACTCCATAAACCTCAGCGGGCCAGCACGGAGCTAATGTGAGGCGCCTCTCCACCCCCACTGCCTCAAACACATATACATAAGACATATTAGCCTGACCATATAGGATACTTCCACCCGCATGGGACAGCAATATGACATTCTCCTATAAACATGAGTGATACCAGAAAGGCTTATGCATGTCTGAATTAGTACATATTTGTGGAGAAGATGCAGCTGTGGGAAGAAACAACAGATTTAGTTAGGTGAATCGTTTGTAACTGATTCTCAAACATAGTGATTTGAAGGTGTTTTAACGTTAGGCGAGCTCTGTACTCTGCACAAGGACCAGGTGACAGGCAGTGAGGGCCACAGATGGAAAGGCACTTCATCATATGAAAAAATTAAAGGTGCATTATTCAACTTTTTATGCCGTAAAAAAAGTCAATATTTGTGCGTATTTCACCTTGTAGTGACCCAGTGGCTGTATCAGTGGCCAGCATAGCGCCTTTACTGTTCATTACAGTGGCCTCCAGGATCCTCCAGGATCAATTGTTTGGAAGATTTTCACTGCTGACTGACCCTTTCAACAGGAAACCAACAAAACAATTCATCCTTGGTCATACCGCCTTTGAATAAAGTGTTGTCCCAGCAAGATCATTGCAGCCCGTCTACACTGCTGCTGCATTCAAGTGCACTACGACATCATGGCGCAGTAAATAATTAAAAGAAAAAAATATATCAGCCGATTTTTTTCCCCATATTGGATCGATACCAATGTTTGAAAAGAATTACAAATATCACCCGATAATATCGGCGGTACCGATATATCATCCATCCCTAATACAGCTGCTGGGTTAGTACAAGGTCATATATGCACAAACATCAACTTTTTGGGGGCATGAAAAGTTGCATAATGCACCTTTTTTTTACTAGCAAATTTTGCTAGTAAAAAAAAAAAGTTACATTTCAGCTTCTCATTACTCATGATATTGAAGAGAAATCTTAAATTGTACACGGGGCTCAATCCCTGCTCCCCCTTGCAGAGGGAGAGCAAGTGTCTGCCGAGTTGACCAGATTTTATCCTCAACTCAAGTCAATTGTTAAAACTTTTTACTTTTAACCATTCCTTCCTTTACAGCACTTGTTGAAAGGCTTCCTTAAACATTTCTTTGAAATTCAATGGACTTGTTTTCTTAAAACAAGAACTTGTGTTCTTAAAGTCCATAATTCTTGTGCAGCATAGACAAATCTACAGGGAACATCCATAGACTTGCCGCAAATTAAAGTAATTTAAATTTAATTTAATTTAACTCGTTGCTTGTTCATGCACCAAATTCTCTACCTAGACAACAAAAGAGCGTTTAACGGGTATTTCCCGAGTATGGTACCGGGTACAGGCTTGTAAAGCACCTTACAAGTTTAAGGCATTATTATTTACAAATGTATTTTTGTTTTTCTGATGCGCACTGGATGAATTTGCCAAGTCAGTTTGTGTTGGGTCAGCGGCGTCAGCCAATGGCGCCCCACCGTTCTTATTCATCTACATGGTTATTTAAAGCCACAATGCGTAACATTTCAACCAAAAAATAAATATAAGCCCTTATATTTCCATCGCTGAAAAATACAAAAAAACAAACGTGTGCTTGATTGAGCGGCTGACTTCTCCTCAGACCTGACGTGTAACTTTACTTGGAGCGTGGACGTCTCCGGCTCATCTCCATGGAGATGTTGACTAAAGGCAGCCAAATATGAGATGCAAATTGGTCAGGTCATCATCTAAATCCACCCTGCAAAAATAGCACTTCCTGTGTCTAGCTTGTCATTAGACTGGCACGAGCCAGACTGATCCTCCATGTTAAGAGATACATGGGGATACAGTCTGGAATTGTGCGATTTGAATCTCGCTGACTCCGGCTAAACCAGGCAGAGCCAATCATAGCACGGGAGGCGGGAGTTAATGGTGCGTCATCTTCCGTGCTAGGATTTCCCATCAACCAGTGCTCCTCAGGGCCGTAACGAAAACAGTGAAGATGGCGGCCGCGACTCAACGATCTTTTACCAGTGCCCTTTCTTCTGTTTTAAATGAGCTGGACTTGACGTTAAAGCCATACCAAGAAGCTGCTCTGAGGGCTTTCACCGGATCATTTACTCAACGTCATGTGTGGACTACAAACAATCATGGCGGAGGACGTGAACGCAAAGCATAGGTCGCTTTGTGTTTGATTGGTTTGCTCTCGTTCAAACTACAATTGTTAGCCCCGCCTCCAGTCTTGATTTGGAAATTGCGTCCTATTACCACAATTCCAGACTGTCTTTTATATGTATTTATAAATACATGAATAAAGTCAGTATGGCTTTTGCCAGGCTAGCTGGTCATAGGAGCATGTTTTGTTTTGCCGGCTATAGTATAGTCCAAAATGTTGTGCAGTGTGCCTTTAAACCCTGCTTTAAAGGTAGCTTTCCATAGACGCTGGCCTGTAGAAGAGGCAGACCATATACTTCTACCACCTACATGGACAACAAACAAGCACGTACCTATAAACATGATTGATGCCAGTAATGCTCATCCATGCATGAATTATTTGTATTGTTAAGAGGATGTATGAGTTGAGTGGGTTTAGATGCAAAAGCACAAGCTCAGTTTTTATGGTAATCTGGCAGAAAAGTGCACAGCCATTGAATTATCGTCTTCCCTGACTGACCTCATGGCTCACAGTGATTTGGTGTAGGCAGCAGTCCGTTGCTCTGTGTAAATAGGTAACCTCTGCCGCTCCAAATGCCACCTTTCTCTGGCTGTTTTTGCCAGCACTGTTTCCCCGCTGCTCACTAACTACTGCACTTGTCACTTAAGGCACAAACACTGGGGTCTGAACTCATGTGTTCTGCAGCATGACCATTAAACACTGAGTGACATTTTCACTTCAAAATGTCAAAACAAGAAAAAAAGATTTTATTTTTAGGTCAACAGAGAAGCATTTGCAAAGGTGTACAGATCTGGCTTACGCTATTGGTGTTCTAAAACTAAACTGATTTTATTATGTAGTAATCAATGTTTAAGAATACAACTCAAAAACCAAGCACTAAACTCTCAACATATGTAAAGCATATTCATATTTCAGTGATGTTGATTTAAAACAAATGAAGCACTGCTTTATCAGATAGATAGTAGTAATCTGAAAGAATACACATGGTGACTAGTTATTACTGCGCTGATCTCCAGCACTGCCCTGACAGTCGACTACAGACTATTCACTGTAATAAGTTTAGGCTGTTACTCCAGCTGCATAGAAAGACTAGTAAACTCTTCTATTCCCTTGAAATGGAGGCATTTACAGTCATATTTCATCTTTAGCTTCTCTCTAAACTCGAAGTGGCAGTCCTCCTCCACTTGCCTTCCTGTTGTTGTAGCAAACTTGTTTTGGAGAGGTGTCAGAGCGCACCTCTCTCCTGTTTACACCGGACGAGGACAGGGCACACCTGGGTCAGAGCACAACTTCCCCATAGCACTGTCACCCTTGTGAGTACAGGACATTAAATGTCAGCAGGAGATAGGAATATCAATGATTGATGAGTTTGTTCCTTTGTGTTCTTTCACATCTCTCTGATCTTGCCTCTGCCTTTGGGGGTAAACCTTGTGCAGCTCAAATGTCAACTTTTAAGAAGTTGAAGTGTAAAATGTTTTGAAGTGTGTTTTCTTAAGGTTTTGAGAAATTGTTTCGATGAAATTTCTTAGAAGAACACAAAATGTTTAGGAAATGAAAGAGAGGCACTGTTTGGACTGGCATGATAATGAGCCAGTAACCAGCTGTGGTCAGTGTTTATACTCTGTGTGAACTCAAAGTCTACAACATCAGCATGTCTCATTTCCCTCTGAAACTATACATTACAATACGTTATTTAGAGTCTGTATTTCACAGACATCATCCGCCTGTAGCCGTGGCCCACCTGCACATTAAGTAATTTAAGAATTGTGTCCCACTTTGTCAAATTCCAGTTTTCTGCAGATTAGCCCACAAGTGCTTGACTGAGCTGGGCGCTGTTTAAACAATTGCATTTCTAACACTGTTCTGTCACCTTGGAGACACCATGGCAACCTGTGATCTGAGAGGGCACGATATGGCTCAATTAGCACCCGCAGTATCTCACACACTAGTCTGCCTGCCTAATATCTCCTTATTCTGTCTCCTTTCATGCACTAAGTGACACAAATATGAGAAGTGTTACTTCACCTTTTACATCAACTTTCCTTACAGTCCTCTCCTTGTTTTCTGCCCTGATGGAGGCGAGAACTTGGGTGACTGGTCAAGTCATTTGGGCAGAGGCAAGGTGTGCACTGCTCTCAGCTTTTAAGCTTATTATGTATTTGTACTTTGTCCAAGCAGTATGTATTTAATCTTCTCACACCATGATGGTTCTACTGTTTGTACCATATCATACCAGATAATACTGCATTTTAGATACTTGTACAAAAGTAGCTTACAATAGCACACCCAGATCTAAAACGGGGGAAAAAAACAACCATTGATGCACCAGTGAGTGAGAAAGTAGTGCTAAAAAAAACTCTTTTTGTCTTCCAGGTATTGTTTCCAAGTCATTCGAGTGCCGGCTGAAGGGCCAAGGGGCTGCCTTTGTGGAAGCTGATATTTTGGGGTCTCCAGTGCGGCGAAAACCATTATTAGAGTCTGGTCAGGACGATCCAGTCCAACAGGTCATTATTATCCAGGGCTACGGCGAAGGGGAAGTGTCCATCGACCAAGCTTTGGAGGAGTCTGCAGCTGCCACTCTACAGACTTTAGCCATGGCGGGACAAGTGGCTGAGGTGCTACATATCACAGAAGATGGACAAGTTATTGCATCCGGCAGGGAGGTGGCGTCAGGAGGGGCTCACTTAGCTGGAGGTAGCACCCAGTATGTTGTTTTGGAGTCAGGGGAATCCAGGCAGGGGCTTGGGACTGCAGTTGCAGTCAGAGGACAAAGCCACGTGGTTTCCGAATCAACCACCGCTCTCGACGCTCTACTAAGCGCCGTTACAGAAATGGGCCAGCAAGAGGAGATGGAGATGCAGAGCGGGGCGGCTGTGGTCCACGAGATGGTGGCCCCAGAGGAGAACGGAGGAGCCCTGGAGGTGGAGGTGAAGCAAGAGCAGGAGGAGGTACAGCTGCAGGTAGATGGGACAGGGCAGGGGAGCATGCAAGAAGTGCTCCAGCTGGCTGCATCTCAGATGATGAAGGAAGGACTGACACAGGTGATTGTGAACGATGAGGGAACTCATTATATAGTGACAGAGCTGGACGACTGCACGCTACAAGTGGAGCAGGGTTTGTACGGAGAGGCCGGAGCAGAGCAGCAGGAGCAGCAGGGGCCCAAAGAGATGGTTGTGTATGTGGATGGAACGCCTCATAATGTTGTCCTGGAAGGATAGCATTGTATCGAGTTGTATTGAGTTACACAGCAAAGCCGCAACAGTCTTCCTTTCTTTTCTTTTTTTGTTTTATATTCAATTACTGACAGATAAGAGCTCCCTGGATAAATTCTGGTGCTAAACATTGAGCTTGTGATTCACAAACTCTTAAATTCAATGAGTGTATTTTCCCCGTCTTCTAAAATCTTTTTCGTATCATAATGAAAAAACTGAATTTTACATTTTTTATTCTTCTTTCTAGGTTTTGCTTTATTGATTGTTCTTTCATTTGTAAGCTCTTTGTCATCAACTACATTATTGTTTGTCATTCGGAAATACTTGCCAACAATAAAAGAAAGAATATAGTTTTAAAAATGTGTCTCAAAGGTTTTCATCTTTTAAAGAGCCATGTCCATGATTGAGACTCAGGGGGTAAGGTTAATTTGCTCAAACACACATGCCGTCAGATTTTGTACTTCATCTGTTAGCAAATACCCCATCCATTGCTACTTTGTTTATCTATGTACTGGATGTAGTCTGCAATCTGCCCATTTATTCATTATTGTCTCCAGGACAGATTTTATATATCGAAACTGGATCACTGGGGGAGGCATGAGAATGTATTATATATAAGTGTTTACATGATATTCCATATTCACCTGCATTGTTTTTCCATTGTTCTTTACTTTACAGTTCAGTAATAGCATTGTTAGCTTGTAATAATACATTTTACAGCCTTGTTTCCATATAATACTAAGAAAATAGTATGTTTCTGTGTATTACTGTTCCCATGTTATTACACAATTAGGTTCCATGCTTGCTATTTCCATCCTATTGTCATGCTATCGCTGTGTGTTGTAAACTCACTATTTATATTGCTTATTCTGTAAAGCAACTACTGTTTTTTTTTTTTCCTGAACGCACCCAACAGCTTCATGTAATGTACAACACACTGCACTTTATGCTATTATAGGTGCAACAAGTCCACACATGCATCAGCTGCTGGTCGGCCCCATCATGCGTCTGATCACTAACACAGTCATCACTATTACCATTATCATTATCGCCATCATGATCACCATCATCCTAATCGTCATCCTCATTCGCTGCCTCCATCAGGCCCATTCTGCTCATTGCCTACAACACGCTCATTCTTTTTTTTTTTCTTTTTTTTCCCGAGCACTATTCAGCACTGGAGGGAGAATCAATATTCATTTAGGCCCCTACACCGGCCCGCTTTTCTGATGGAGTGAGTGGGAGACCGCTATGACGGCTCTACAACACAATGGCTGACCACTGGAAGTAGAGGGAAAGCACTCATTGGACCGAAAGGCATCAAAAGAACATCCTCTCTGCACGTGCCCTGAGAAGCCGGGCAGAGAGGGGAAAGAGCGGAGGAGGATTACAGATGGAGGGGAGTGATGAAGGCACAGAGATGTGAAAGAGCAGTCAAATCCACAAGTGCACAGCAGGATATAGACGCTTAAGTTCACATAACACCTGTCTGCCTTTCATACTGCACTAGTGTAGTACTGATGCACACTCGATCAATTCCAAAAACATGTCAATGTCAATTTTATTTATAAAGCACATTTAAAAACAACCATTGTCGACCAAAGTGCTGTACAAGAACAGTAACAATATGTACAATAAACACAATAAAACTTAAAAACAGGTAATATATAAAGGCACAAACTGTCTGGTCTACATAGAACCGAAGGCCAAAGCAAAAAGATGAGTTTTTAATTTGGTTTTAAACTCCTCTACAGACTGAGCCGAGCGCACATGTAGAGGAAGGCTGTTCCAAAGTTTAGGGGCCGCCACTGAGAAGGCTCGGTCACCTCTGGACACACGGTTGGATTTAGGATTTAGCAGACCTCAGAGCTCTGGAAGGACAGTAGAGCTGCGGCAGTTCTGACCAATACTTAGGTGCCAGTGAATTTAGGCACATCCATAAGTCACTCTATTTTGGCAAACAATTGAGAACATTACACTCATTACACCTCAATTTGTGAGTTATTTATTTATGAATTTGCTTTATAAATGTTTGATCTGCAGTGAAAATCATTCATGTAGCGTTTGCACCCTCAGTTGCAGCAAACATTCATTTACTTCCTCTCATAAACTGCCCGTGTTTTTCTGAATAGGCGCATCAGTCCGTGTCCCTCCTCGAACATCCTTCAGCATGTCGCCTTGAGTGATTGTGTACTGTACTGCGCGGACCCCAGCCTCTCTCTCCCGCCTCTCCATGTATCTCCCTAATCAGCGCTGGATGGCTCATTATTAACTGCAGCAGGCCACTCGTGTGACATGGAAGAGGCAGAAATTAGCAGCTGTCAGCCCGTGATGAGTTCATTTCCTGACAGGCCTCTGCTCTGAAGAGTGCTGCCGCAGACGAGCAGACAGCTGATGGAAACCTGCCGCCCGAGCCTAATTGGAGAACCGGAAAGGGCAGCATGAGGAGGGGATGGGGACCCACATAAGCATATAGAAGGAGGAGTGAGTGGGAGAAGTGGAATGCAACAACTGCCAGGTTATTTTCATTTACTGCTATAGCCTTTGCACATTTACAAGTAGTTCAAGGGAGAGACAGGGCACCTTTATGCACGTACTAGCTGTATGTGCTTACTTGAGAATGAATTAAGACACAAGGAGTCAGTAAAGGAAGAACTTTGTGTAGTGGGATGTCTGAGTGCAGGTCTAGGCCCTATATATTTTGGTCTTTCGTTGTATGTTTAACACAAAAGCAATCTTTAATACACATTTGTTTATGTCATAACAGTATAACTGAGCTACCAAGTACAGACATGTATCTGTATGAGAAGAGAGAAACCACATAAAACAAGAGTAGACCAACAGACTGCTCACAGGTATATGGAGTCACAAGCATATTACTTTTGCTGGTCCCAAGTCTGTAAAATATTAGAAGGAAGGACATTTGACTAAGGTACTGTATGCCAATTCAATGTCAAAACTGATGCTTGGGGAACCAAAAGAAATAATGGCATTACTCCAAATACCGGCATGATATCTTCCATGTATTTTCAGTGGATACGCTGCAACCGGGTGGCTTGGTATGCCAGGCCAATGCACAACAGCACACATTCTTCTCCCCTCTTTAAGTTAGCCTCTCACCCAGGGGCACCTCTCATCACTCCTGGGGACATCTGAGAGAGGGACAGCACTTTGAATGTAGCGCCCTCTCTCTCTTTCTCTCTGTGTTTTCGTGAGCATGATAAATATGGCAATTCAGTTTAGTCGCCATCTATAGAAAACATATCAGCCCGGGGATCATTTCCTTAATGTCTGTGCTATTACTTTGGCTTCCCTTTGGCGGTATTAGCATGCCGGTTGATATGCTCTGCTTGTGTGTGTGTGTGTGTCCTCGGGGCGGCAGGTACAATTCTGTGACTTGTTTATTTCCTGTCTGTCTCCGACATGTGCCCTAGCTGCCAGAAGCCCCAATACCTCTGTGTACGTACAGCGCTAGGTCTAGTAGCGGCATGTTTGTATAAAATGTTGGCTTTTGGTAATATTTGTTGCCGTGAATTGATAGCTATTATCAAAAGGTGGAGTTCAAGGTCAGAGGACGGACCACCATTCGGTATATTTTAATTGTCAAAATGAAGCTGCTTTAAGGCTTCACATGAAACAAAAACAGTCACAATGTTCATTTGGGAGAGTCTAGGGGATGGCAAGGGGTAGCACGGTTCACCCATGGCATCTGATTGGCCAGAACAGATGCCAGCACACTCTTAAAACAAAATAATGTAAGTTTATTTGTACTTGTATATCACAAAACTCTAACAAATATTTATACAGTAAATCACCATGAATATGAGCAAACATGTGGATCTTCAGTTTACAACAATGATAAAATACCCTATGGTTTTTTCTCCCGCTGTGAGTTAAACACTGTCCACCTCCCGAATATCTATCGATGGTCCCGCTCTAGTGCCAGTATTAAAGATTGCAGGGCAAACTCCACGCCGCGGAAACGTGATTGAATATTCCTGTAAGGAGGTAAAGCATGGGGAGCAACCACTGATGTGCAAAACATGACCACCAGGTATGAGGCTGAAGATTTCACCTAGTCTGCGCAAAAGTCTAGTCTAATGTAAAACATTAAAAAAAGGACTTTGTGACTAAGTAAAAAATTTAAACCACAGTTAAAGATAAGTCCATAAATGTGCAGTTCCAAGTGATAGGGGCAATGCCCCGTGGTGGTCCACTGAGTTTGAAAAAATATGTAAATAGAGTTTCTATAGTTTGGCTTGGTGTCATTTTATGTAAATCAGTCGCAGAGTTCTTACGAGCTGGTGTTCAGTTATGGCTGTTCTCTTTTATTATATTTTGATGGAAAAAGTGAAGAGGGGTCTTGCCCGGCATGGCTCTCTTTTTCTCTTGTGCTTCTGTATAAGTGTCTTTGATCACCCTAATCCCTGCCTGGCCCCCACCCGTCCCCCGACTCTCCCTGCCATACACTGACTGCCACACGCACCTCACTGGTTGACACAAATTGACAACCGCCCGCTCTGTCAACCATGCATACGCTATTCCTCAAAACTGCATGCAGTCTAATCGTGTAGCAATTGGCGCTTGGTTAATTTGTCTTAGCTGTATTTGAACTCCTAATTGTCCGTGTAACTATGTTAGTCAAGAAAGTAAGAAACATAATAAGCCTGAGCTAAGGAGTGACTGTAAAGTAGCGAACAAATGAAATGTTCACGCAATACACATTACTCTGGTGTAGATGTTCATTTGAAATAATATTGCATTTTCTATTTCATAATATACATTACACAATTTGGGCTATGTAATACAATGTAATACAGACTAAATTCAAGCATAGGCCTCGATGTAAGATGAGCATCCAAATGCTGCTGCGCCTTTCAGTCGTTTTGTTCTCCAGAAGCTTTCTTTTCAGAGCAGGTGAACACTTTAATACAAATCTTGTGATTCCAGAGATTTTCTGTGCCGGTAAGAAAACTTGAAGAAAAGTAATTTTGTAAGTAAACGATAAATGGTCTATAGTAAACTTTAGGGATGAGCTAAATGGGCCCTGTTGAGTTAAAGAATTAGTATTTATATCCTCCATCTGATTCCACGTGTGTTTGAGAGCTCGCCCGACGGTGTAGAAATAGCAGATCTTCACTGTCAGCCAGAGATAACACCTTTCCACGGAGCTGCTGCAGCCATCTGCTTCATGTCAGCTCTGCCGTATAGGGGTTAATTCTGTTGGTATATTCATTTTAGCAAAACAAACAGCGTGACAGACGAGGAGAGGGAGTCTTGAAATCATACTCCAACATATTTCACATAAAGGTGAAACTTTAGGGGGCCTAAAATTTGTCAGCGTAACGCAAATAGGACACAGCCGAAATGATTAAGACGATAAGATTTGAATTAATTGGCTAAAATCAGCTTCAAAAGGGGCTCTCTCTTCCACAATCCCAGCACCTGTCCCCCATCATGTCTAAATGAGTGCTAGAGCAGCCACCAGTACTCAAAGCTCAGTCACTGAATTCAATATATTCTTTCCTGTTCACATACACGCAGTCATAATGTGTGTTTGTGTCTTCATAAGCAGCTTAAGGCAACCTAAGTTCAGTCACAATTGTGGTGACTTTTTTTTAACCTCTTAACCCCCACCTGAACCAAGTACATGTTCTCCAATTTGGCTTTACCCAAATCTAAAAGCTTCTTGAAAAAAAAGGGGCAATATAATGACGAAAATGAAAACGCAACAAAAATGTGACAAAAGAGAAACAAAAAAAGGGAAAACAAAAACACAACAAAAAAGCGACAAAGAAGCGATAAATGAGCGGCAAAAACGTGCCAGAAATGCAACAATTATACTGCAAAAAAGTGACTACAGAGCACCAAAAATGCAGCAACAACGTGACAAAAAGGTTAGGATCAGTTTTGTTGGTCTTAGCTTTCAAATGAGGCATTGCGCTGGCCTAAGCTCCAGTCCAGTCTTGAAGCTTTAAGATTTGGGTAAGGCTGACAAGAGAACATGCACTCGGTTAAATCAGAACTAAGTAACTCATGCCCCTAGAGGCCATAAGCGCCACTGCCGGTGTTGTAGCATGTTACAATTTTTTACTCATTAATTGTCCTCCGCTGACAAAAAAGACAAAGGGAGAGAGGGATATTGTACATCCAATTACACAATGGCTGTAAAACTTGGCTGTAAATACTGTTTAAGTAGCACTAGCCCACAGTTAGCTTTGCCCCTTAGCCTCTTATCTTCTTCATTGTGATTCCATTAGTGTGTATTGGGGCCTCCGAGCTGGTGGAGGAAAGCTGCAAGTGTGGTTTTCTGGCCAGAGACACCAGGGGGAGATGAAAGACCCCCCAATCATCCCATTGACACTTGTATTACCCCCAGAGGGACTAAGACATGGATTTATCAAGGTAAACAAGTTACTAAGCACTGCTTTAAGGCGGGGGTACAAGACAAAACCACAAAGCGCTCATCCTACAGCCATTACCTTTAATATGTTATCAGTAGAAGTGGGTATTCTTTGCCCCATATCAACAATAAGACTGTGTTTGCAACGGTGGAGTTCAAAACGCATTGAAAGGTATTTATTCTCGCACATTGTTGAAGTCAAAAACAAAGCAGTTGGTATCCATTACTAATTTAACACAAGGTAGACCCCTTCCAGTGGTTTTGAGCTTTTCTCTCTGAACTTTTCTTCTTTTTGTTTTGTTTTTTTCTACTTCTCACTGTCCAAAAAACAAAAGGGAAAGCTGAACATTTGCAGATGAGACACATTTCACGTTAAAAAGTGCACACTCTGCCCTTGGTGACAAATCTCCGCTTTCATTTATTACGCTCTTGTCCAGCTGGATTCTTGTCAGTGTGTGAAATGTTTATAAATGGGCCCATATGTGTTAGCAGTTTAGCAAAAAAAAATAAAAATGTCAAATTTTGCTGCGCTCACAAATGGGCCCCTCTCAGCCACCCCCTTAATATTTCATTTTATCTTGAGGTCCGCTGATCTCATTTGCAGGATTGAGCTTTATTGTCACTGGTGCTGAATTTTATGTGACGCGCGCGCTGCAAATTTATAGGGCCGTCGATGGCTTGTGTCTGTGTCATTCAATAGGACTCACATTATTGGCTAATTCTCTCATCCCTAGTGATCCGGCCTGGCATTTTCAAGCACCTAAAAACCCTACATGGGAGTTAGCCTTTAAGTATAATGCCCTCGTCAAAGGGGAAGTCATCGTTTTAGAAGATTTATTCCCAAATTGATCTTAAACATATCTGAGCTTTTTATAGTTTCAATGCCACTGCCATAGCTGTATATTTTAGTGTTTCTCAAACTTGCTTACACATTCAGACAGTGACTTGGTTTACTTGTCGCTTTTTCGCAATTAGTTCCCACATAGTATAAATGTACAGACTGGCTATGAACAAATGCCAAAGATTCTTCTCCTATTTAAGAGTCATAAATCCCATCACCAGTTTAGTCCTGGTTTTGTCCTCTGTGTTAATTCTTACTTTCATTTCCTGATTTCAGAGCAGGGTATAATTGCAGTGTGCTTCTTCTGCAGCCACCCTGACCGGCTGCCTTTAACCATCTTGCATGGCAAATTGAGCTCCACAATTTGTGAAGTGAAGCCCTGGGAGTCCCCTAGTGGCCCCTGCCTTGCTGTAACAAGCGTGGGGGGCCCCAGTGGTAAGTGCTCCCTTGGGGAACCCCCCCCAGCTCTGATCTGGACGGTCCCAAGGGTCCTGTTAATTCCTGCCTGGCTCAGAATGTCTCTCCACTCTCCACTGCTCCTCTTTCTTCACCACTATCCTCCTTCCACAGTCTGTTCTTTAGGTGTGCCGTCAAAACACTGGTCCACTCTCATTAGAAGCCAGCTACAGTGGTGACGGTGACAGAGATGTGGAGATCAGTGGCAGCAAAGCATCTTGGATTGGAAAGACAGTGCGCGAGCTAAACCCCGCTGATATCCGCGTTCAGCCTACATGTTGCAGATGACAGTTTAAGTTCTGCAGCAGAAAGTTAAGGCATTGTTTTGCTTCCTGACGGTTTGTAGCATCATAATGTATAGGGTTTATTGTTTGGGGTAATGTGGATGTCATATTTGCTTTATTTGACAAGTGACAGTGATGAGCAATTAGGGAATGGGAACACTGCCAGGTGTCAGGTGACAATGATTTGGAAACAGAATCAAAGTCTGCAAGAGTAAATGTACTGCAGCTTTCAGACTCAGGTGTAAAGTTTGGGGAAAGTTGGTGTGAAAGTGTTCCAAAAACAATGCCGGCCTAGTTTATCACGGAGTGTCCTTAAATAATCTGAAACCTTAATTATTGCTGGTCTTTTAGTCATGCCACGTCTGTCCACAAGCAGATCTTATCTATTTGTAGTTCCTTGTACAGACCGCCGGCCCCTGGCTGGACTAAGAAGGGGCAGGAGCAGAGTTGGGGATTTGGAGCAAGAGGGGGGTGAGAGGGGCATGTACAGGGGTAGGATGGAGGGGAGGGGCTTAGATCATGCCGGGCGACTCCACAGGAGTGATAAGAGCGAATAAGCTGTCAGCGTGGGCGTTGGATGGGCCTTATTGTTCATATTTAGATGGAGGAACAATGGCGGGGTGTCAGGCTCCTATAGTTCATAATCTGCTGATGCTGACCAAGTGTCAGTGTGATCCATGAGCACCGAGGCTCCTGAATCCTTAAGCAATCCCCCGTAGGAATGTCATGGGGGAGAGTACAAATGGGACAGCATCTGCTGGACTATAGATAGATAGGTAAAGCGGTGGAGAGGGGAGGGAAGGGCAAGAAGAAAAGGCAAAAACTCAAGAAATAAAGCTGGGGTGAAGACAAAAAGGCAAAATTAGAAGGGAATTTACAGAAAGAGCAACTGAGCATTTTTGCAGTGCAAATGAAAGCAGCTAATTGTGAACAAGTGCAGCGTCTTTGCGGAGCACCTGCAGTATAGATGGATGGGGTGATGAGGCAGGAGGGAAAGCCGCAGATGGAGGGAGAGGGGCTGATTGTGCACAGGCCGGAGCTGCGTGAGCTCCCACCTGCAGGTGAGAGACAGGAGAATGGTCGGCAGATTAGAAGGAGGCCCTCAGCTACTTCCCCCACAATAAAGGCTTGATTCTGGGCAGAGAGATGCCCCGAGACGCCCGCGCACCCTGGAGCCGTCACAGCCTATCAGACACTTTCCCTGCTCACATTTTGAGAGAAACAGCCCTCGCTTGGCTTCAGCTGTGACAGATGACAATTAATGCTGATTCTCTGATGGAGACTTTTGAACAGACCGCATCAAGCTCGGAGTGTGTGTTTGTGTTTTGTGACAGCACTTTGAAGAATTGTAAAGAGGCAAGCCACGCAGCACACACCCCCTTGCACACACTTGAGTCCTGTGTTTTGCTGGCATTCTTAATGTGTCACAATGAAAATGCCCCTCCAGGCATTCTTCATTTACTGTCACAACCATTAGACATGGAAGGGTAGAAAAATAAGATGGTATCAGTAACGCATGAGCTACAGTAATTATCCTCCTGATGCAAGTATGTCTATGCATGTCTATGTGTTTGCCATGTGTGAAAGACAGTGTTAATGCGCACATAAATGCAGTATACTCCAACAACTGCTTTGGGCTCTCTTCATAAGAGTCTGAGCTGAGTCGCAGATTCTCTCATTTACTGTATATATAATTCCTAATGACTCACAGTATAGGCCATGCTAATGCCTCCATTAGTTTATGGACACCAGATAATGGGAGACTTGTTATGCCATGTGGATTCCTGCCAGGGCCCACATTTTAGTGGCCATCTTAGCACCTTCTGAGTTTAGATCTACTGTATATCAGTATTCATGTTTATGTGATTACTTGCACTACAGTTTTCATTGTCCATACTTCCCTGTCAACCGTGTGTAGGCACAAACATTCCTATTTTCAACAATCAGCTGTTTGTTTGACAATTGTTGACACAATCAAGTATACAGTAGTTGCTTTCTCATACAAGCTACATGTGTCATTTACTTCATAGGCAAGGTGGGTGAAGTGTCTTGCCCAAAGGACACAATGACAGTATGCACAGGTGGGAACCGGGATTCGAACATCAGAGCAGAGAGAAGAGAACGTGCTATTGTTTTCACACTGTACGCTTGCACAGTGAGGTGGATTTCAGCCAAAATATATAGACAACATCAGTTTATTGAAGCATAAGGAATGCATCACCAGTATATGCCCCTTGTGCATGTTTTAAACATTAGAAGGAACACTGGCAGGTTTTGAGGAGGATTACATACTCTCTTGCGTTTGAACATATCAGCAAAACCAGGGGGAAGACAAACATTCTCAGTCAGCTTTTGCCTCTTTAGATCAGTTCTATGAAGAACGCTCCCCTCCAGAAGCAGAACTGCTTCACCATAGGGAGACAAAGAGGCAGAGGCTGCAGCCGCTTCTCCCCTGCTCGCTGGCTGTGTGAATAAACACTGTTTGCCGCGAGGCAGCTCGGCCGCAGAGGGCAATCGGCTCTGAGATACTCGTGTGGTGTGTAGGAGGCCTTGGAGTAGGTTTTCTCTGGATACTTCGGTTTCTCCATCTACCAGCACCTGCTTGGTGCCCCTGACCATCAAGCTTGTACTCTGGCTCAGAATCTGGAGAAGAATCTCAGCGCTCTGTACCACTGTCACTCACACTGCCTGTGCGTTGCTTAAAAGATGGGGTCATACGCAGAGATCCTCAATATTCCTTAACCTAATCTACTATATCTACAAATACCCATTATTCAGTCATAAACAAGGAGTTGAACTTTGACCTGAGACTCTTCAGGCCTTTGAACAAAGTGCATGTTGCCACGATCCAGTCAGTCCTTTACTTTTCCAGATCCTGTTACGCAGCATGCCCCAGGTTCTTCCGCACACTCCCTTTGCACTGTGTTGCTTTGAGTGCACCGTGTCTGTTCAGCATCAAGCAGCGGGTGCAAACTTCCAACACAAACACGCGGCAGTCAAACCGGGCTACAGTTAGAGACGCTGCTGAGGCTTTCCTCCCAAGGCTAACTGCCACTGACATCACAAGAGCAAAACCAGTCGCTCCCAAAGGCGGGACTCTGTAATCAGTGGTCTGACCAGGGACAGTACAGACGTTTGGGACAGGAGACATACTTTTGTAATGGAACCAATGAAATCACCGAATTGTCACTTAAGTAGGTCTGATTGATTGATTACCACAGCTTTTGACATCTGTAAATGAATACTTGGAAACCTATAGGCCCAGCTTTATTCACTCCTTTCAGCACCTTTTAGGTCTTTATACGCAGACATCTGTGAAGCTGAAAATCTAACACAACAGTTATTGTGCTCTGAATATTCAATATGCTGACCTCAGCAAGGGCACAAAAGGTCTTTAACAATGCTAACCCATAGATGAAGGACGTTTTTTGCCGTGAAAAGCGGTAAACAAAACAAAACCGCAGTAACCTAATGCGCCATATTGTGTATCAAGTGTGACTTCACATACCTGAATGCTATGGCTAGAATGAACCCTAAAAACAAAGCATCTTTGTAGGACCATCATGCTCTCTGTAATTCTCAGCAGTAAAATTGTAATATTACTGAATCTGTATGGTGACATAACCTTTAAACGTCTAGCAGAGCAGCAAAGGTTTGGTCGTTGGTTGCGGTGGTCCAATCACTCTGAGGGAAGCTAGACCCAAGAGATACCTTTTCCCACAAATGTACACACTCACACACTCTATTGAGGATCACAGCGTATGTGTAGTAGTACAGTGTAGTGCATAGGCTACAGTAGCGCTGGCAGCCTGGGAGTTCCTCAGTGCCTCAGGGGCCGCTCACAGATCTGACTGCGGGCCAACTCAATGCTTGCATCACACTGTATTTCTGCTCACAGTCAGTGACCAGTAATATTCCAGTGACTGTGTCTGCATCAGACCACAACCCACCTTTTTATTACAGGGCAACACTCTGTAGAGAGAGCACATTACCATGATGTGTGCACAGAATATCATCAATGGCAATTGATGTCATTTTAGTTAAGATTAGGTGAAGAGTTAAAGGAATAGGCCACTGTTTGTAAAGACTGAGATATGTTCTTACCTTAGCTTAGATGGGTTGATATGTAGCTGTCTGGTCTTTACGTAGTAATATTACTACACCTTGCAATGTAGTAGTGTAGGCGTAGTGATATTACTACGTTTCCTTTTTATCCGCTTAGGAAATCAACATGTTTAATTTTGTGTGACTATACTTGGATCGTGTAAAGGCCATGTTTAAATAGGGAAAGAGCTTGGTAGCAACTAACTTCACCTCAGTTTGGAGCTATACCTACACTGAGAGAGTGCTTTGTTTACGTAAAGACCAGACAGCTACATATCAACTCATCTAAGTTAAGGTAAGGACATATCTTTATTCCACTGTGTATCTAACCCAGAGGTACAAGTTGTTACACATTGATACAGAGCACATTAACAGTACTAAACTTAGTTTGGTACAATGTATCAAGTGTACTGTAAGTGTACTGTAAAATAAAGTGTTACAGAATTCACAATGATATATACTTTTTGATATATTTTTCTATTTTTTCAACTTTTTTGTATTACTTCTAGCACTGCTTTACCTGCCTACCTGCAGTGAACAATTGTACAATGAAATTGCGTTCAGATATTGGGTTAGTCCTGAGCCGCTGCGACTGAGCACGCCGCTACTGTGGGCCAACCTGACCAAAGAGGAGATGGAGGATCTGACCAGTGCAGGACACCACGCTCTCAAACAGGGACAAACCCAGGAGGCACTGCACCGTTTCAGAGGATCAGAAGAGACTGAAGGCAGCCAGCCAGGTTTCCTCCTGGTGCTACGGTTTGCCCGACTTCCTGGTCAGGTCAACGCGGCTCAGGACGAACAGCTGAACACTATTTTGTTGTACGCTTGACAAATAAAGCACTTACTTCTTTACAATTTGGGTCCAAGGAACCCAAGGCAAGTAAAATAATTATTTTTTTCTTTCATTACTAATTTTAATTAGGCATAAAATGTCTATAACATGCTGTTGAATGTACCCGGCAGATGAACCTGTGCAAGTGTGAAAAGCAGGAGGAGAAAAGCAGAAGTGTAAACATCTGCTTTTACAATATGATGTATCCCTCTCTCACTCCCTAATTTGAAGACGGCAGAGAAGCTCACGTCAACTCCGCCCTATTGAAATGTTGTGAAATACATGCTATTAGTAAAGAACTGTTGTTGTTTTTTTACAAATTTATTATGAGTTCCTGTTGGTCCTTTAAAAGAAGAGAGATGGTTAGAAATATTACAATTTTAGTCAACGTTTGACTGAAAGATTTATATGCAGTGCAATTATATGTATTATATGTTGTAGTAGTATTACTGTTATTAACATTTTATCAACTGCCCTAGACACTTCTACGGTAAGAGAATAAAAGAGTTATTTCGCGCTGAGTACGTTTTTATCAATTTAAGCTTCCGTGTCTTAGCAGATACGCACTCGGAACAGGATTGCACGCCACAATTAGCACATGTAACGACTTTGCAATCAAAAACAAAAATAAGCCCGTTTGAAAGCACTCAGTCCTAGTGAGAGGTGTAATCATGTTCAGGGCAATTAGACAGGTTTGTTGTTGTCTGCAGCCATGTTATGTACCTGTGGGACGCTGATTGACTCAACAATCCAATTAGGTTTCGTTATGTCGGCTTCACAACAACTTACAATAGAGACAGAGACACGTACAACATGAAGCGCAGGGCAACGGGGTCAAATGTGTAAATGAGTGGCTGCTGTCAATGTCAACTGGCTTGTCTCCTATCAGTCCATATCGATAATGAATATCAGAATGAATGAAGATCTGTGGATGCACACACTTCTAATGACGTCATATTTTACTGGACTTTAACTTATGCAATCATGATAGTATTGTTTTTGGTTTATTAAACAACAGTTGAACTAATTTGGTACCCTAAGCAAAACAAACATCATAAAACTGGCCTTGTAAACAATTCATATCTAATCAGTAATTTGTTCACCGAGAGCATTTGCCTCTTAACCCCAACCTGAACACTTTCTCCAGTTTGGCATTACCCAAATGTAAAAACCTGTTGAAAGAAGTGTCCAACTACTAAAAAAGCAACAATAACACAATAAAAAAATGACTTGCCGCCACCTGACGTGGCGGCACGGTAGTACAGCAGTTAGCATTCGTGCTTCACAGCTAGAAGGTCCCATGTTCGATTCCCACCTGGACGGGGCCTTTCTGTGTGGAGTTTTCCTGTTCTCCCCGTGTCTGCGTAGGTTTCCTCCTGGTACTCCTGTTTCCCCTACCACTAAAACATGTTCAATAGGCCAGGATGACTGAGAGCGTGCTTACATGCATGAGACCCATGTATGTTCATTAACATGCACTGTCCCGACCAAATAAACCAATAAACAAACAAAAAAGAAGAAAGTTGCAAAATAGCGACAAAAGACGGACAAAAACTTGACGAAAACGCAACAAAAAAACTACGAAAACACAACAAAAAGAGGAAAACATGACAAAAACACGACAAAAATGTGACATAAATGAGGCGTTACACTGGTCTATTGCCTGTAGACTCCCCAGTTGAGAAGCTTTTAGATTTGAGCAATACCGAACTGGAGAAAATTCGCTCAGTTAAGGTGTGGGGTCAGAGGTTAATATGTTTTCCCTCCAATACACATGCAGACTCGGACAAAACCTTTTCTTTAAGTTGTCATCCCAAAGGCTTTCTATTTATTTGCTTGATATTTTGGAGGCCCTTTTGGCGTTCCATTGTGAAGATTGAAAATGGTTATTGTTGCCAGTTACAAGTTGCATGTGTCCTCCCCGGTGTGAAATGTTCTTTCGGTGTTGTCATATATCTGACCACACTGCGCAGATAAACCTGGAGCATGAGCGGCGCGTGATGGAGAGTCGCAGATGTTCTGAGGAGGGAATGGCTCTGGCCGTGTCACATGTTATCTCTGAAAACGGATAAGGCCGCGCGAACCGTGGATCAACACTCGGCGAGGGCAAAGTCTCCATAGACTAATTATTCCAGTGACAAAGTGGAAACTGTGCCACCATTGTCCTCGCTCCGCCCAGTCACACATGTTGGCGCTTGAAAGGGAACTCTCTTCTGTAGATCACATACATTTCTTAAGTACAGAGGAGTAGGTGAGAGCAAAAGGAGAAGCTGTGATTAAGCCTAGCAGCAGGATGAAGAAGTGCTAGCATGTTGCTCACCTTTGGGGCCCTCCTTAAGTGGCTTTAAATAAGATAATAAGGGCGATGGGCAAAGAAGAGAGGACTTTGTCTGTTGGCATTAGCGCGATGGCCATGTTAGCGGTGATATCTTTGAGGGGGGATAGTGTGCCAGTAATGAGACAGGGTTGCCGTCCCTCACCGGCCTAATTAATCCTACATTTTCATAGCGTATAATCACTGCCCAGAGTGCAGCCTTCTACTGGCCAGTGAAGAGAGATGTCGGAGCAGGCTCTATCTGTGGGCCTGTATCCTTTCGTCTATCTTTTTTCGCACCTCTTCCGCTCGCTTCCCTATGCAATTTATTACACTGGTATCCACAGTGAAGTGAAACCTCCCAGTATGGACCTATCTGTCATCTCTACATTATCAGTAAAAACACGCCGTCCACCATATTGTGCTACAAGAAGCGCAGGCAAATTACTATTTTTATGGGACATGATAAAGAAAATGTAGCCGTATGTTCAAATATTTTACTGTCATGGAGGAAATGGGTGGGATTGAGAGCTTCGGTTGTGTAACATTGATACTGATGGATAAGAAAAAGGTTGTTTATGCTCTCATAAAAGCGTGCATCCAATGGGTTAAGGCCGGTAAAGGTTTTGAAAGTATTACACTGTTAAAATTTACTGTTACTCATCTATTACAACATTGCGCTTCACCCGGTTATTTATCGTCACATGAAACGTGATAATGTGTGTCCTTCTCGATATAGGCCCCATTGCTTATCCTCAAACTATGGTCTGTTTATTATGATTGCCTGAGAATTATACTCTTAAACCATCTATTTGTGTTGGCTTCATCAAATGTAGCAGCATTAAAATAGAGCAGCTGTAGGAAAAGCAGCATCTCATAGACCCTTTTGGTAGATATTGACTGTGTTTTTTTGTTGAGATAGGACTACATTCATATATTTGTACTGTTTTTTTTTTAAAATAGCAACACATTTGATTTGAAGCATCACAACAAAGTGAATATTGTCTTGTAAATACTGCTACTGTTCTCTAAACTAAGTAAAGTGCTACTGGTATAGGTTTTTATACAGAATTAACTTATTGATTAACAAAAGGCGAGGATGCAGGCTACCCAAAGTATCCAAAGCACATTTTGTTGAGCTTGGAGCGTTTCCTAACGCCAGATAACATTGCTGACACGGCTGATGTTTTTCCTTAGCTGGCGCTGGACTGGAAATGAGCCACGGACCGCTGTGTGTCTGTGCTCAGTGGCATTGAAGCCCCGCTGCAGAACGATCCCTGAGATGATAAAGAGAGGAAAGTGAAAAGTCACATCCTGTCACGTCTCATGATCTCTGAGCTGAAATGTGAGGCCTGCGGGGCCTTGAGGGTGACATCCTCCATATACCAACGCACTCCCGACAACGCACAGCAGAAGCAACACACAGAGGGCTGCAGAAGGAGGGAGGGGAGGAGCTTATAGGCACACTCTTTTCAAATGGATTACATCTGCTCCTAAAAATATCATTATTCAAAAAAAGGTGCGGGGTTTAAGACGATTCCCAAACCGGATTCCACACAGGACAACTGTTTGTATAACATCAATGTTAACTTTATTTGTATAGCACATTTACAAAACCGCTAGGTGCCCAAAGTGCTTCACACAGGGGAGACCAGGGCTATTTTTTACACTTTTTTTTTAAGAGTTCGCTGCTCATCAACAGAAAGAGTCAGACCTGCATTAAAGGAAAGCTTGAACCCTTGACTTGAAGGAGACCTCCCTCTCTTTTTTCTATCATATTGCGATATATAGTTATTATTTGCCCATTCACAATGCAATGCCAGATGTGTTCATAACACTAATTTAAACTAACTGTAAACTGCTCTATGAAGTGTGAATGTACAAATTCACTAAAATGACACAAACATTTGACCTCTATAAAAGCTCATCTTAAAATAAAGTGATCAGAAAATGACCCCTTAGTTTGTGTGACAAATAGCCCCGAGTGTCCATTTTGCGATCACTGTAAGCTAGCTAACAAACGGCTTTAGCATGCTTGCTCTAAAACGGCTGAAAACGAAGCTAACGTCTCTGACTTTCAACTCAGTGTCTTTTGTTTAAGACACTAACTCAAGGAAAGCTCTTACTATAAAAATAGCCCAGACATTAAAGTTTGGTAAAAGGCATAAAAACAATTCAAATGTGCCTTCAGTCCAGATGAAAAAAAATATTGTTGGAAGAGAAGAGGAATACCAATACAATATCAGTACCAGTGTACAGTCTAGTACCTCAGGTGTGACTATAAAAAGCAATGTGACAAATTACCCCGTGTGACAAATAGCCCCGGTCTCCCCTACAAGGATAAGCAAAAAGACACAATATAAGAATATAAAAATAGAGAGTATAAAAGACACATAATAAAGTCAATAATGACAAATAGAGAATTTTACCTTGGGTGTTCAAATACACCCATACACATTTGCAATCACCAGCCCCAAGCCTGGAAAACTGCATCAAGATGAGCATCTGGTATAATGAGAAATCCAAATCTGTTTAATGATTATGTATTCCTGTTGCATAAAGGAGAAATGTAAATGGTAAATAAAGCATTCATTCAGTTTCCTCCACACACACTCCCCCCCTCACATCTCTCTCTGTATCGCTGTCGGTTTGTGAGACAGATACCCCAACCTCAAAGTGACAGGCCCTCAAACGACTTGGCGAGGAAACCAAGCATTAATTAAGTCATTGCCGGACTGTAATTTCCTTGAGAAGAGAAAAAATGCACAAGAAAAGGTTACTGAGACCTTTTCTGTGTCAAAATTACCATTCGTCATGAATATTAATGCACCTAATGAAGACAACCTTTGCTTCATCAAGAATGTTCTGGAGCAGGGTGCCACGCTGATAGACTCTGCCTGCCTGTTTTCTCTTCCAGTCAGGGGGAAGAAACTGGCACACATACTTGCATATACAGTACACAGGGAAAAGTATACACATATAACACGGGCGAAGATGTGTTCCTTTGACTCACCCATAATGCATCTCTTTCTTCATGTTGAATAAGCTCATCCTTTGAATCCTGCCCACCATATTGACCACTGGGCTTACTGTATTCACTGTAAATAATCCGACTGAATCTCATGATCAAGACCTGTAGCAAAACATGCAGAATAGGTAGATAAATGATGTATAATGGCTGTTTCTGTTTGAGAAATCTGATACTAAAATTATGCACATATTTGGTCAAATTCCAGCAGTAAATCAATAAACTAAAATTTCACCGCAACATTTTGACATTGCTATAGATGGAAGTCGTGTTGTGTTTGAACCCTGTCATAATAATGACTATAGACTATAATGTGCGCTCTGTCTTATCTTCAGCTTCATACCTGGCGCAGTCAGTGGGTTGAACGGGGGCTGGACATGGGTTGGACAGACAGACACCCATGGCGAATGGCAGAGTTATGTACAGCGGTCCCTCCCTCAGCTTTTGCGTGGAACAGGGGTGAGTGGGGGTGTGACCGGCGCACGTGTTGGTGTTTTGATCACATTTCTGCCCCGCATGGCGTTCTTCAATACCAGAGCCAGCTCTCAGCTCTGTTCTCTTTCTCTCGGGACACGGCAAATATTGAACTCACATTCGAATACAGTTTGTGTGTCCTGTGAGAGCTTGAAAATACTGAATGAAGTAGACATGATTGCAATGTTAATTTAAAGATGGTCGGAGAGAGAAGGGGAAGAAGCAACAAGCGCTCGATGCAGTCAGCTTACACTACGCCTCATTTGACCTCGTCTTTCTAAGCCACGCCCATGTGCCCTGGCCAAACAAGCACTAGGGTTCTGTTTGTTTGCACTGAAGATGCAACACTAGTCTACACTAACGCTGTTGTTGCGCCAGGCGGAAGATCAGGCCTGTATCCTCACAGCCGCACTTAAGATTACCTTATTAACATGTGACAGAATTATATGGTGGAGCAGCTGAAGTTTCTTGAATTGACTGTTTTACAATGTTATAAAACTTGGAATAGAATGCTAGCTTGTTTGTATAGCGCTTTTCACATGACACAAGTCTCCCAAAGCGCTTCACACAAAAGTAATCCCTGTAAGCCTCCATTATGTGCTAAAACTGGACCAGCTATGATTTATTAACCTGAACTGAGCCAGAGACACAAATTACATCCACTTTTTGTCCCTAAAAAGAACGACATCCTTTCTTTCGTGACAGTGCCTTCAACCGTCTTCATAAAGTGGTTACAAGTGGGCTCATATCAGTCAGACACGCGGAGTGACGGGGGATGTTCTCATATAAAACTGTCAGTGCAACTTATGCCATTTATGTTTGGCCTGACTTCACGTTAAATAACTAGGCAGGAGACAATTGGTGGGTGCCTTCAGGTGCCACTCCTCCATACACACAACCCGTAGAAGACGTCTTGGCCCTGCTCACTCTGGGATGTCTCTGTCTCGCATTGACACATACCTCTCATTAATTCAGCCTTGTCACATGGAGAGACGCTGGCACATCTCGGTGCATGGTGGCAGCCCATCCTGACTGACACTGACTGCTACAGGGAGATCATCTGCTGCCAACAGCTTTGTAAAGTCCCCGAGAGAGGGTGGGAAGGGTCAGCTTTTTCTCCTGTCGTAAATAGCTTTCACTCATCATCCATTATTAACGGCTTTTAAATGAATGTCTCTCGTACAACGTGGTTGGATCTGCAGTAAGGTAGCTTAGCAGTGTGCAAGTTGTGACAGTTCCAAGCTTGATAAATGGACTCCCACTTTAGGGTAGTAATAATAATACAATATGCCAATTTACTGCTGAAGAAGAAGATGTGGTAAGACTCGGAAGAATCTAGTTCTGGATGTTAAAGTACAATTGTCGGCCCATATACTTGATTTAATAGCTTAAGTATTTTTCAAAACATAGAGAAAACTACAAATAGACTTTTTTATTTTTTGAATCTACTACAACTAAACATAGAGTAAAAGTTTGATTTACAAAAGTTACAAATGTGCGTACTTTCCCCCGGCTTGGCTCATATCTTCAGCCGTGATTATGATTTGACACATTTAACAGATATCTCTTTTTCAGATGTAACTTGGAGAACTTTATAAACTTGTACCCACCAATCTATGTCCAAGCCAAAAAAAGTCAAAAACCCCAACAACTTACTCATGAAATGTCTTATTTTAAGCTGTCAACGTGGTTGTTGGAGGTCTTCTTTCTATGTGCACATTTTTCATCGTATTGGTGTAGTATCGAGCACAAAAACATCAACTAAAGCCACGAGTATGTTTCATATCACATGGATTGTCTCTGGAGATCTACAAGGCAGAATGCCAATTATCTTTTTTTTGTGGTGCTTGTCCTTTTAAATATGCACTTTCTTTCTTCTGTGACCTGCGCATTTGGGATGTAGACTTGGAACGGGTCCATCTTGAAATGCTGGGACAGTGGATGCGAGTCAGAGGGATACACATTTTTGTTTATAGACAGAAGTTGTGCCAAAGAAGCCCACTGCTTGAGGGCTCAGTGTCTCAAGACCGACATGAACATACAGCAAACCAAACGTCAAAAAACATAGCGCTTTTTGATCCTCTGTGCATCAGTCAAAGAGAAGAAGAAATAATTGGCCGTTTACAGCCACAAAAAGAAAGTTAGCCTTTGTTGTGAATCTGCATAAGAGTGACTACCATACATTATCATGAATAATACATCCATATCTCCTCTATAGCCGCGGGTGGTAGGGATTAGATAAAGCGCCGTAAATAAGCTTCAAAGGCTGCCGGTTGGCGTTTTGTTACACCTCGCCATAGAAGTCGCTCCCTTTAATCACAACCTTAGCCTCCGCTCGTGGGGCCCTTTTGTTGCGACGGTGCAGCAGTTGCTATTAGTCCGGGGCGTCCCTGCCTGCACACACGTACTCATTTACCTAATTAACAAGGAACTCACACTGGGAGTCAAATGAAAGCTAGCGCGGAGGAGGCACACGCACACACAACAAAGCCTGGGGAGGAGATGCCCACCGCTGGAGGCACCACGGAGAGCCTATGGATGTGCCGGTGTTTTGACAAGTTTAATGTGGTTAATGTGGAGACGAACAGGTTATAGTTACAGTCGGTTGTGTTGATCATGATGCTTGTTTCATCGACTGACTTGGGTGTGCCTTGCTGCATGAAGGTTCATTTCCTGGACCTTGCTGATCCTTCCACAGAGGTGCTTTAGTTCTGAATTGGACGACAGTGGCTCAGTTGGTCACTGCGTTCGCCCCTGTGTCCAAACGTCTGTGGTTTGCGTTTGTGCAGACGATTGTGTCCTTGGGTGGTTGGAGCAGCCATCAGTCTGCCCCTGGCCAGCTGCAGTTACTGTAACAGCTTACAATACTAACGTAAGCCAATATGCTCAGTTTTAGATCTGATCATATTGATAGAGACAATTACAAAGAAAGAAACTTGCAGTATATTTGCTTTATGTATCTCTGCCATCTTGTATCTACTCTAGTAAGGCATACATTTTATGAAGGGGATCGACATGTCTGAGGCACTGTGGGCAACGCAATTGTATCAAATAGATATTAATAGTTTTAACGGTGGGTCAAAACATCGTTCACAAACAGAGCATCTGTGAAAAGATCGGTGCTGCACAAGATCTGTGATTTAAATAAACAGCTCTTCAAGCTCGGATAAATCAGCTGTTTGCCCACCAGTCACCAAAACATCCAGTGCAAATCGCGGAAATAAACAATAACAGCGATCCTCCCTATAGGAACACAAGGAGGTTTCGCGAAAGCAACACTCCAGATACCGGGCACCCCGCCATTGTGTAAATATGTGTGCATATGTTGAGGTTTTGATCTGAATGCTGTTTGTGCTGAGAGGTTGAGAACAGGTTTCAATATGCACTTTGCATGTGCTGAAACTGACGATGAAGCTCACTGTGACTAAAATTGATATTAGGCATTGTTGAATCAAACAAATGTGTGAAAATACTGCATTTGAAACCTTTTACAATTTCTTTGTGTGTTTTTTTCCCCTCTTTTACAGACGATAGCATCAATGCACGATAGCACACTCAATTAAGATGTTAATTTTAGTGACATTTCTAAACTTGAGCTAAAATCGTCCTGACAGTTGGCGAGGCGGCTTATGCGCGGCATATCTGTGCTGGTATCTCTGTGTTCTTTGTGCCTGCTCCTCTGAGGTGCTGGACTCACAATTCCAGTCGGACGTCTCGAGCACTGATTAGGTTTAATTAACACAGTCAGATATCTGCTCTTATCTGAGCCTTGTACTCTGTCAGGTTCTTTCCACCGCTTATCTCCATCTGCAGCCTAATAACATGGTCATCCTTTTAATGTGACGAGTTACACTGTTAGAATGTTCCCTAAAAAGGGCCGTAATTAACATTGCAGCCGGGCACAGGTTGTTGGTTTATGGCCTCCCTTCATTTTCGCCTCATGTTTTGCATTAATTTAATTGTGTCATTTTCAAACTTTGATTATCATGGAGCTCCACTAGACGTCTGGAGAACAATTTAATTTCAATGTTTTATGAAATGCTGCATTATGATGACTGTTTTAAGGTGAGGAGCGCCCTACTCTATTGGCTGCAAGTTGTGCACATACATAAAAATAAATAAATAAAAAATAGCCAAACAGCCTTTAGGTTATTGGTGGCTTGATCCCAGCTCTGATCATCACATTCCCATTGTGTCCTTTGGCAAGACACTTCAACCATGCCTGAATGTGTTCATATGTCATTATGTGATTGATGACAAAGGTCTGAAATTTAAAGCAGTACTAAGTAACTCACGCCCCTAGAGGCCATAAGCGCCACTGCAGGTGTCGTAGCATGTTGCGCTTTTTTTTACTCATGAATTGTCCGTGAGAGTAGATACTACACTGACAGAAAAGACAAAGGGAAAGAGGGATATTTGTTCATCCAATTGCACAATGGAGACAGTTTTTTCACTCAAACATGGCTGTAAATATTGTTGAAGTGGCGCTAGCCCGCAACTAGCTTTGCCTGTTTGCTTCTTCTTTGAGATTCTATTAGTGTGTATTGGTGACTCCGACAAGGAGGCAGGGAAGTTGCAATTGTGATTTTCTGGCCAGGGACACCGGGGGAGATGAAAGACCCCACAATCATCCCATTAACACTTGTATTAACCTCAGAGGGACTATGGAAAGGATTTATTAAGGTAAACGAGTTACTTTGTTCTTCTTTAAAGCCACTCTGTGTGATGTTTTACCTCATTAATAGAGGAAGATTTATTTAAGTATTGAAAAAAGCTGAGCATTAGGAGGATGTTTGATGTCAGTTTTGTTTTTAGTTTTATGGCAGTTTAGATGCAAAAAGCAAAACAGAATTGACAGAGTACGGTGGAGAGGCTCACAGCAACTCTTTAAAGTTTGTTAGTTGCATTGTATTTGTAAATGTGGTTACAAATTACGTAGATCAATCTGTTACAGACCTAACAACATTAAATAGTAACATTTTAGTATATTGACAATATCACAGTAACATGTTGTTTGTGATCCCGGTACACAGATTAATTACTGGGGCCGTGTGTTGGATCAGCAGCCAATTATCACCTGAGGAGAGTCTGTTGGCAGCTCCGCATCTCTCTCTCTCTCTCTCTCTCTTTACTCCCTCAAAATCAGTCGCCCATCAGCCCCCAGCAAATTAGATAAGGAGCCAGAAAACATATCACCGCCCAAATGCACAGTGACAACAAATCTGGGACTATGGTCGTAACAGCTATTCTCAGGAGCATAAAGAAGAATGAAGGATGTAGTCCGGTCAAAATATGTCGCAAAGTGAATTTACATGAGGAGGAGATATTAAAGTTTTAGCTGCATTACATAAGAGCTTTGCTTTGTCCTATAGTCCCCTGCCTGGATGGAAGACGCATCGTAGGTTGAACGACCACATCGGACTGACTACTCATACTTTTGATCTGACACAAATCGAATTGAAAATGGAAAAGACAGAGAAGTCATGTCTAAAGAAGAAATGAAGTTCATTGGCGTATGAGCTCTGTGTTACTGGGGAAAAATCTAAAACTGTTGCGACCAAAACTAATACAAAAGTGATACGTATATTGCTTGACAGTCAGACATGTTTCGATGGCTGATAACCATTGTTGGGAGAATCCTGTAAAATAAACGGGAGCGGTGTAAAGAAACTGCAGGGCCAAAGGCGACGCACTGGAAGAGACAGACAGAGAAAACCATAGTCGGAGGTTGAAGGGCATTTGATATAGTGTTGATTTTGCTGAACTCCCTTTCCCCCCCTCACTAGCTCCGTGACCTCCCGTGACTCCGGTGGTCTCTGTTGCCATGACAACTGGCAAAACAAGTGTCACGCTGCTGTGTCCCCCCCCCCACCACCACCACCACCACCGCCCGCCTCTGAGTGATGAAAATGAATGTGGCCCTGGGATCAACACGCAGCCATATTGGCAAAAAATCAATCGTTTTCCCCCCTCCGTCCCGCATCGGTCCACTAAGCTGTAACATATCAATCTATACGCGCGCATGCTTTACACCGATCTTGTGCGGGAAGAGAAGAAAAAGCTGAACAAGCCCGGCCGGCGCGTTTGAACCACTGCATTAAAACAATCTTTGGTTTTGATACGGAGGAGCAAAGCTGACTGAACACAGACGAGATGTCAGCCCAAGATGGAGGGGTTTTGTTGTGTTGTTTTTGCTTTCTTTAAATTCTGTTTCTCATTACTGTGCCGAGCCTCAAGCGGTGAGGGGAGAAAAAGCAGGCAGAGCAACTGTGCCTGAGCCCAGGGGCCCCCAGGAGCCACGGGGGGTCCCTGCTTTGATGGAGGCCTGAGCATCATTAGAACAGATACCATGATGGGGTCAGAAACACGCTGCTACTATTGCACCGCATCTGCAGACTTACTCATAGCATTGACAAACAAAGATGTAGCCGCGTCCAGTGTTTTCTATCAGACTTATGGGATGGTGATTTAGGAAAATAGCTCAAAATAGCTGCAGCTTGCTCCAGGCAAAGAAGCGTGTGCAGCTTTTGGAAACGCCTCTGAAAGAAATATCGACTTTTACAGCAGTTTAAGTACAGTTTTTAGACACACAAAACAGGGTTAAAACAAGTCCAAAAGTGCAGGACTTTGGGATGAATGGCCTCACTTTTACAAGAGAGCAGAAATTAATTATGTAACCTATCGCCGCTCATTTTGAAAGTTCAGTGTTCATGAAAAAAATAATGTGAGCTAGCAGTTCCTTTATGGGCATCGTAAAAATTATACTGTTGTACTTAAATCCTTTAATAAAGTGGATGAGAACATTTAGGCAGACTGGCATATGTTAATAAGGCTGGGAGGAGTGTGCTGTCCAAACACCTCAGAGGAGGAACTCAAACCTCCACTCCAGAAAGGTCAACCATATTTTTATAATAGCAGCCCGAAGGCCAACCACAAATCTGTCCTCTCAATATGGACAACCACCAATGAGACGCAGCGAAATATCAAGACTAATACCTGCACAAGGCACCGCTACGACACATGGTATTTCACAGGATACATTATGGTTTATCTGGCCAGACAAAGGAGCCAAGTAAGGACATACAAGTTAAGATGGCTGGTTTTGATGTGAGGATATCTTATCTTAATTATAGAGAAACAACATTAGAAAAGAAGGATGTCGGAAATGCAATTGTCGTGAAAACAAATGTGTGCGGTTTGGCCATTTGTCATGCGCTGAGATAAGAGTCCAGAGTGCAGGGCAGCACCTTACAGTACTTGAACATTGTCATGTCAGTCGTCATTCACAAAATGCTACTGTTTGATAAAAGACATTGAACTTATCCGTTTGGTCTGCCCCAGTGTATCCCCCCCCCCCCCCCCCCCCCCCTTACCCCGTTTGCCTCAAAGTGAATGTTGGCTGATGTCAGATGTTGGATTTCTGAAGGCTGCGTGTGTGTGCTCTCCCGGTGATGAGCCCCTGCCTCTGACATGGTCCGCTCTGTTAAGGTCAGGCCCTACAGAATGTCAGGGATGATGACACGCACTGAAAGGTTTCATCTAATCCCTGCGTTTCCCCTCTTCTTCCTCCTCTGTCTCCTCCTCCTCCTCCTCCTCCATCTGCGGCCCGCTCACTCACAGGACGAGACAGACATATACCGGCCTTCAGCACGAGTCTCCGTCAAAACAGTCCTCCGCACTGCCCAGCACGTAAACAGGGAGTTGTCCCACCGGTAAAAGGCCAATCAGAAAAGCCTCGGGGTCTGTCTATGTCTTCGGACCGGTCTTTACAGGACTCTGTCAAACAGCATCGCCTCAGAGTTCTCAGGTGGACATTTGCCTCTGTCTGGTGGGGATACTTGAAGTGCACTTGGACACACCGTAAATGAATAGTGAACCTCTTAACCAAGTGCATTTACTCCAGTTCAGCTTTCTCAAATCTAAACGTTTACAGCCTGTAGGCAAAAAAAATAGAAGGATGGGTCAAATGCAGAGGACACATTTCCTTACAGGGGCAGTAAAGTACACCTTAACCCTTAGTGTAACGCCTCATTTGAAAGCTAAGACCTACAAAACTCATCTAAATGGATCTTTGTCCTTGCATTGTTGCCACGTTGTTGAAACCTTTTTCTGCATTTCTTTTCATTGTTTTTTTGTTGCTCTTTTGTTGCTTTTTTTGTCCGTTTTCGCTTGCTTTTTTAAAAATCAGTTTTCGTTTATTCTTTGGTTGCGTTTTTGTCACTTTGTTGTCATGTTTTCATCCTCGTTCCCGGCTCATTTTCGTTGCTATTTTGACACTTTTTTTCAAGAAACTTTTAGATTTGGGTGAAGCCAAACTGGAGAAAGAGTGCTCAGTTCAGGTGGGGGTTAAGAGGTTAATGGCAACCCTGTGTGTTGGCTTGTTACTATCTCACAATCTCATTAACATTACACAAGTAATGCAAGAAAGAAAAATAGGCATAACCAGTTGTTAGATATTCCATGTCTTTTTACCTGCATCAACAATTACCAACAAATCCAATGTCAGTTTAATGCTATGCTTTGTCAATATTAACAGGTCACACTGTAAATATCCCAAATCTTTGTAATTCCTACATTCATTTAGTCTGTTGTAAATTTAAAAAAACAATAGCGTCTCAAAACTGCTGACATATCTGCCATTATTTATTGCAGCATTTATTGAATTTGATCAAACGTCAGCAGCTATTTATGTCAAACCTGGTAATTCTTTTATAAGCTATTAGCTCTATTACACCCAGAGGTGACCTTCAGCAGGCCCAGAGACAGTGACAGTGTTTCTGTCCGATAGTTTGTACCTGATGAGACTCAATCTTTCAAAAGAAGAAAAAACAAAAGTCCATTTTTTGGCTGCGTCTGAAAGCAAATCTACTTTTATTTCTAAGTATTGGCAAATGAATTCAATTAAGCTTCCGTGAAGAGAATGCTATTTACACCTTTATGAGATTACCTGGCCTTAATTTCCCGTTGCTTTTGAATAATTGACAAACAGCATGCGCGTTCTTAACTAAGCCTCATATTATGCGCACAGTTGAACATGTCATCAGTTAATCTCAATGCTTCTTTTACTCCTACATTTTTCCTTCATTCCTCCTCTTTCCCTCGCGCTCGGCTGCACCACACTTAACACTTATTAAATTAGCAGTCATCCAGTGATCAAACAACAGACCCTCTCCATCTCTCGCCGGCTGAATGACGGTAGAGGTCTCTCCAGCATCTGCTCGTGCCGAGTCGGCTCCACAAACCCGGGCTAATTATCATACGACAAGAGCGGCGCACCATTTCGTGTGAAGGCAGCGCGATTTGTTTTAAGAAGAGAAACAATGCTGGCTTCAAGATGCTCTGCTTCCCGCGCACCTTCTCTAACTGTCATTTATCCTCTCACCTCTGTGGATTGGGTCGTGAACAGTGGAAGAGCGGAGAGAGAGAGAGAAAGGGGGGAATGAAGGATTATATAAAGAATTCGCTGCTCTTGACGGTAACTGGTTGAGATTAGTGCCTTAGGGGTACAGCAGTGGCTCTGATTTTGATAGTGCGCCCCTAGCTAAACGCTGAAGGCCGCCTTGCCTAGAGGAGTGCGCCTTCACCCACAGGCAGTCGGGGATTGTTTTCTTACCAACATCCCCGCCTTCTCCTCCTCCTCCTCCTCCTCCTCCTCCACCACCCCACCGACACCTGTCATCTCCAATGTCAAAACTCCGCACAGAGAGAAAAAGACAACGCAAAGAATAAACAAAAGAAACATGCTTTTTTTTTTTTTTTTTTTAAAGGCACACTCTGCATACAGATATACACGCGGAGATGAGGCCCGGTGTTTCACCTGCAGCAGCCCCAGTCAAATCCAATATAACCTACGAACAAGGAAGCAAGCAAAGACTGTGTAAAATAAATATATTACAGACACAGTTTTTTCTCTCTCTTTGTTTTGTTCCTCCTAAATGTGTTGTATGAATGAAGAAATTAACATTTTCAAACATCTGACACATACTATTGTACAAAGACAGCCCTCAATTCATTGTTTTTGTCACGTTCCTGTTTATAAAGCACTTTAAATGACTTTGTGTGCACATTCAGTTTTGCTTATTATTCATCCTTGATAGAAGAAGTGGATGAGGAGAACAAAGTCATTGTTTAACCTCTTACCTGTTTAACTTGAACTGAGCACATTTTCGCCAGTTCGGCTTTAACCTCATCTTAAAGCTTCTTGAAAAAAGCGACGAAAACAAGGATGTAAACGCAACTAAAAAGCTGGTGAAGTGATGAAAAAAAAAAAAAAAGGCGACGGAAAAATGATTAAAAAACATTAAAAAAGGTGATAAAAAAAGTGAAGAAAAAAACAACAAAAAAGTGATGAAAAAGTGATGATAAAGCAACAAAAAGGTGAAGAAAAAACAACAAGAAGGTGATGAAAAAACAACAAAAAGGTGAGGAAAAAGTGACGAAAAATAAAAAAAAAGTGATGAAAAAACAACCAAGAGGTGAGGGAAAGGTAAAGAAAAAGCAGCAAAAAGGTGAGGAAAAAGTGATGAAAAAACAACAAAAAAGTGATGAAAAAGCAACAAAAAGGTGATGAAAAAGTGATGAAAAAACAACAAAATAGTGATGAAAAAGTGATGAAAAAACAACAAAATAGTGATGAAAAAGTGATGAAAAAACAAAAATGTGAGGAAAAAACAACAAAAAGGTGAGGATGAAAAAACAACAAAAAGGTGATGAAAAAACAACAAAAAGGTGATGGAAAAAACAACAAAAAGGTGAGGAAAAAGTGATGAAAAACAACAAAAAAGTGATGAAAAACAACAAAAAGGTGATGAAAAAATGATGAAAAAACAACAAAAAGGTGAAGAAAAAAACAACAAAAAGGTGAGAAAAAACAGATGAAAAAACAACAAAAAGGTGAGGAAAAAGTGATGAAAAAGCAACAAAAAGTTGAGGAAAAAGTGATGAAAAAACAACGAAAAAGTGATGAAAAAACAACAAAATGGTGATGAAAACAAAGACAAAACAAAGAAAATAGGACAAAGTAAAATCTAGGATCACTTTGTAGGTCTTTCATGAGACATTACACTGGCCTATAGGCTGTGAGCGCCAGTCAAGAAAATGTTTAGATTTGGTTAATGCCGAACTGGATAAATGCGTTCGGTTAACAATTGTTCATAATCACCTTCCTCATGTGCAAACACCAGAAAAGTAAGCCGCAGTTTATTGTCTTCTGAATACTTTTGATGAGGTCACAGCGTGTGGGACAAAATGGCGTCCTCGGCGGCCGGAGCGCAGGATCTTGGCGTGAAGCAGGCCCTGTCATGTGAGGAGTTAAGCAGGGAGTGTGAGATGATGTGACACTCGCGGCCCTGCCAGGAGCGTGTTGTTTTGGCCGATGGGGGGCAGAGGACACCAGCGGAGAGTAATGGCCGCTACACGCATCAGCCCCACAGCGATAAAACACACGGCGCCATGTTTCATCTGCACTGTTTCCCCTCTTTTTTAATTCCCTCTGTTTGTTTGTTTGTTTGTCGACCTTGGCCGTGTCAGCTGACCTTCCTTCATCCAGGATCCAGGCTGTGAGGGTGCAAGCGGAGGGGGGGCCCCGCGGTGACACTTTTTATACGATGAAAGAACAAACACCACATACTCTCACCTCAAATAAATTTACTCAACGGGGACGGGGGGGAAAAAAAATGTCTCCGTGTCTTGGATGTCCGGCCCGCACTGCCAAAGAAGTGTCATGATGTCGTGACAACTTGAGCAACTGCGGCGGCGCGTTGTGTGACCCCCGGCCGGCCGTGGGGGGTTTGAGCCGGGATCCTGACAGGTGTCACATACCTCCTCCATGGGCACCTTCTGTTTGCTGTTCACCTTTCTCCATCCTGCAGTGTTAGGGTCCTGTCTTGTCAAAGAACACACACACACACATTCATATAATATAAACATACACCAAGGAGAAAGACGTGCACTTGACCGATGTGTTGCTCCTCACTTTGTCTATAAGGGCTGAAGGCTGAAGACACGAGGAAATGCAACTCTTCATCAAGTACATTCCATTAAACTATACTTTTTGGCTTGTATTACTACTGTATGTATTTTTTTAACTGAATAGCAATTGAAGGGGAAAGGAGCATTTGAAAGAAGCAGGTACAAACTTCTTGATCATGTGGGTTATAGGTGGATAGAGCTGGGTACTGTAGAAGATTTTTGATACCGGTACTTTAACGATACTTGGTTATCGATACCGATACCTGAACGATACTTCTTTTCGATACTTTTTTAGAAATATTTGTCATACAACAACAGATAAAACAGATTAATAATGCTAATTTATACCATTTGTTTGAGGTGAAACAACCTCAAACAACTACAAAAGGGCAGAAACAAAGACTTTCCCCATTTTTCGTATTTTTTCCTAAAACAATTTTTTTCACGCTTTCTCCCCCTCAAATGTTCCATATTTTTTCTA
This sequence comes from Gobius niger, assembly GCF_951799975.1. NCBI lineage: Eukaryota > Metazoa > Chordata > Actinopteri > Gobiiformes > Gobiidae > Gobius > Gobius niger. Next base: position 20,806,206 of record NC_136859.1, read on the forward strand.
AAAAAAAAACCTAATTATCCCACATTTTTCGTCTTTTTTCCCCATTTTATTTTACGTATTTTTCCCAATTTTCACAAGATTTTCAAAAAATGTTTTCCTCCAATTTTGCCCCCAAGTTTTTTCCAGGTTTTTTTCCCAAATGTTTTCTCCTTTTCCAATTTTTTCTTTTTTCTTTTACATTTTGATGACCAACGGCATCAAATGAGTTTATATTTCTTTTCGGTACCTGCTTTCAGTAGAACCTAAACCTTTTTTTGTTTCTTGACTGAGAAAAATATTATGTCCCAGCCCTACAGGTGGAAAGGCCTTATGAAAAGGATGCTTGGTGGTGAAGTGATAGATGAACATTGAAAAATGTGCCCATTATTGCACCCGATTAAACAATGTCTGTGAGTGAATGTTGTCCTCGCACTCCCATCTTGAAACACATTTCCAAACTATATTTATCTGAGGACAGCCTCTATTTTACTGTGAACACAATTCCACTCCAGACCTGTTTGCACGGATTCTTTCTATCATCCTTCAGCCACATAGTTTGACAGAAACACTTCAACAAAATGAGATTCCCTCTCGTTACATTGTCTTATACACTCACATCAAAAGTGTCATGAGCCCACTCCGCCAATAACAAGTGGAACTACCCAAAAAGCCTGCACCTATTAGATTTCCATAACTCCTCTTAGGGATACTGTATCATCTGCTCTCGTCGATGGAAATGTGTGGACTAAATCTGATCATGGCTGAAGATAATGTTCTCCTCACTCCTGAAACACGGACTCATGTGGGAAAACGCAGAGGATCCTGTGACTAACGCATCAATCACGCTGACGCCGTGCTGGAGTGATGGATATTCTAATTTCCCTTTTATATACAGGTGCGCAGGATGGATGAATGACGATTAATGGACGGGCAAGGTTGTTCCCACAAAAAAACAAAGGAGCTGCGGCGGCGCGCCCCCACAGCGGAGACGCAAAGGGGCAAGGAGCGATATTTCCCCCCGCACGTTTCGAACATGACGCCCGATTTGTCTGTAAACAAGTGCAGACAAAGTAAAGTCTGCATCCTGAGGTGACGGAGGTGTCGCTAACACAACAATTGTCTGCTCTCCGTGGGGACCCGCGCTCACCGTCTATGACAGCGCTCAACACTCTCACCTCTTTTTAACACAACCTGTTCCTCGCTTTCTGTCACCTTTGTAATTATTCCCACGTCAAATTGCTTACATTGTTAGTTATGCGAAATGCTCTTGTCCCTGAGCCAACTTTTCCGAAGCCTAAACGAAATGCATTCCTGTGTTTTATAGAGGGACATTTGAGTTGAATACCCCTCGACCTGGCACGGCACCTCTTGACGAATTGCTCTTCCTTCCTTATTGAAACTGATTATTAATACACAGTAACTTAGTGAAACTTAGAGTCTCTCCGTCCTTCTCCCTGTGCACCTCTCGCTCCTGTCGCTCCCTGTCCTCCCGGCCATCTGTCATGTGATGTTTATGGGCCCTTTTGCTTTTGTGTCCTGATGACCACTGTCACAGAGAGCTCCCCATTACCGTTGTGGGCTGATGAACGATGCGAGCCGGACGCGCCGCTGACACCTCTGTTGTCCTTGGCCGCAGTAAAGGATGAGGACGTGTGGACCGCGGGGACAACGGCTCAGGACCTGTCCATCATCCCGTCCACAAGAAGCTCATATTTTGTCCTCTTGACTCCCCGTGCTGTCTCTCCTCCGCTCCAGCTTCCCTCTTTATCCAGCCAATGGAAATATGTCTCTGGTTCAGAGTGCCGTTGATGTTGTCATTAATCCTGTGCTGCTGAATGCTGCCCTTGCCTTTCACCTCAGAGTATATCTACATTTGAGCAGACGCGTTCAGGGACCCCTGCTCCCACAGAGGCCACACCGGGAACCCCAGAGGCTGATGCAGAGTGAGATGATGATGCATGCAGCGGGGGAGTGATTTGGATCTGTCAGCTTGAAATTAGTATTTGTTTTAACCTCTTAACCCCCACCTGAACCGAGCACATTCAGTTCAGCTTAACCCAAATCTAAGAGCTTCTCGACTAGAGAGCTTGGCCAGTGTAACGTCTCATTTGAAAGCTAAGACCTACAAAACTGTTCGTAACTTATCGCATTTTTTATCACATTTTTGAAGCGTCTTGGGGGTATTTTCATCAGTTTTTCCATCGCATTTTTGTCACTTTTTTCGTTGCGCTTTTTGTCAAGTTATCGTCAAGTTTTTGACGTCAGGTTTTTGTCGCCAGGTTTTTGTTGTCAGGTTTTTGGTCATGTTTTTGGTCACGTTTTTCGGCAGGTTTTTGACGTCAGGTTTTTGTGACTTTTTTAGTCAGGTTTTTAGTCAGGTTTTTGGTCAGGTTTTTGGTCAGGTTTTTGGTCAGGTTTTTGGTCAGGTTTTTGGTCAGGTTTTTTGTCAGGTTTTTGATGTCAGGTTTCCGTGACTTTTTGTCGTCAGGTTTTTGTGACTTTTTTAGTCACGTTTTTGGTCACGTTTTTGGTCAGTTTTTTGATGTCAGGTTTTCGTGACTTTTTAGTCAGGTTTTTTGGGCAGGTTTTTTGTCAGGTTTTTTGTCAGGTTTTTGTCGTCAGGTTTTTGTCGTCAGGTTTTTGTCGTCAGGTTTTTGTCGTCAGGTTTTTTGTCAGGTTTTTCGTCAGTTTTTTGACGTCAGGTTTTTCGTCAGGTTTTCGTCACGTTTTTGGTCAGGATTTCGTTGCTATTTTGATGCTTTTTTTGTTTCTTAGATTTGGCTGATGTCAAACTGAAAAAAATGTTGATGCTCCTTGGTTCAGGTGGGGGTTAAGAGATTAATAGCTTTTCAATGTTCCTCATTTTAAGCTACAATTACTTTGTCTTGACTGAATATCAAACTTCTCAGCAAATCATCTGCCTCTTTTTTTAATGAATGCCCTTGTTTACCGATCACAGATTTAAAATATTAAAATAGTTCTTTAATTAAATATCTGACCCACTGCGTTCACTAAATCCATCTTGCGTTTGGCAAAATGCTGGCACATACAGTATATACAAATGATGATGCAGTGACAATTAGGCATTTCCCATTGCCTCATTTCTGTGACGTGATTTAAAGAAAAAAAAAAAAAAACAGGAAATGTGGGACCAGACATGTCAAATGACTTGTGTCTGCTTGTTGCCTAATTAGTTTCTGCATCAAATTAGCTGTCAATTACATGTTCTATACGCTGACTGGGGTCGAGTAGCACATTAAATCGCTATCTTGATGAAAGCTCAAAGCGAAATAACGTCTTCTTCCCTTTGCGTCTTGCGGTAGAGTGTTTCCTCATCGTGCAGAAGTACATGTGCATAAGCCCGGCATTTTGTTTTGACTGGATTTTTTACATTTTTATTTCCAATGCATTCTCCGCGATAATAAATACAGCAGAGTAATGACAGACAAGCTGAAGCCGAGGCAGGGATTTGACGACCTTACTCTGCGCCGCACCAGCCGCAGCCGTATTAAAATGTATTGTATGAAAGCAAAACAAGATTGTGGCGTCGAAAAACATCTGAGAAGATAATGGGCTGACAATAGTGTATCATAATGGGACCAATCTGGACAAAATAAAAATCTCATTTATTCCGCCCCGGCCCCGGTCTCTCTCCTCGCTCTCCCCCTCCCGCTTTTCGCCTCCTTATAAACGTCTTTACTGGGCCGCTCAAGCTGCTGATGAATTCTTAAGCAGATCACACTGATAATTGTATTTCATAACTGTCAGTTGTGCGAGAGCTGCCAGTGTGCCCAGGAGCTATTTGTGTCTCACTGTGTCCTCCACTCCACCGTCCTGCCCACCACTTCGACACCCCCATCCCCTCCCTTCCTCCCTCCTCCTCCCGCAATCACCTGGGACGCGCCTATAGTTACTGTCTCCGGCCTTCGAATTACTCAATCAGGGCGACACGTTTTACGGATGACACCTTTATTACAATTAATCAGCTGGAACTTGATTAAGAAAGTTATCTCTCCCCCTTCATTGGAGTTTTTTTTCTTTTCTTTTTTTTTTACGCAAGTGGCATGGCTGCATATTGTAATTTATGTCCCACTGAGCTTCGGCAACCGGTGATAGACAGAGAAGCTGACAGATTGCCAGCCATACTGAGGCACATGTGGACGCGTGGACAGGTGCGCGAGCCAACCCCCTCCTCCCGCTCCTGTATCCCAAACATGGACACAAACATCCTCCCCCCCCCCTATCATTCTGTCACGCGCAACTCACGGCAAAGACTTTTTATTACGCGACTTTAATTGGCTTGCTATTCTCCTTGTCTACTCTCTCTCTCTCACTTGCATTTAACGCGCACACATCCCGAATGAAGCCATCTCCCGTACCTTTACTCACAGTTGCCGGGTCTGCTGTGGCTAATTAGTTGAGTGGGGTTTTAGGTTTGGTAATTAGGCGGAGGTAGGAGTGACGGGGGCTCGGGGAGTTGGGGAGTTGAGAGGGTCTGAATGACTTATACTGGGGAGAGAGAGAGAGACAGAGAGAGAGAGAGAGAGTGGACTGCCTGAATGCTGGCAGCGCTGAGAAGCCAGCCAGTGTCCCTTAGGTGCCTGGAGCGACCACACTATGAAGAAGGTGATGTCTTTGTTAAGTGCCACATGTTGGAGCGAGGGGGGAAAGTGGAGTTTAGTGGAGAAAAGAGGCCTCCGAGAGTTTAGGACTTGCCTGGATGTCAACAAACGAAAGAAGAATAAGTTGAAGGGAATTAGGTGAAACCGCCTGACTTTTCAGTGATCATGTACGCATCATAAACATTTGAAATGCCTTTGCTGTTAACTGCCACCAATTTGGAGAAACCCTATGTAACTACACTGAGCGTTTCAGATAACAAGCGGTGTTACCTCAGATGGCTTCAAAAATGAAAAGAAAAAAAGTTCTACCGTGCAGAAGTCTTTGGGGAAGGCTCTAAACAAAGAAATGTGTGCGCAACATACACACAATTGTAGTAATTATGTGTTCAAGTAGGAGATGGTGCAACTTGCAATGCTTTATGTAAGGGGAGTGTACACTGCATTATGCGGGTATAAGTACATATGTTTCTACGCATGTGCAATGATGTACAGTGGCCATTGATTAATGATGAAATGAACTTTGAATTGTGATTTGCTGTCTTAGTGACTTGTCATTGTCAAAGTCATTATTGTTATTTTGTTGCTATCATTATCACCTTTGTTATATCAATATATTTTATAAAGGCAAAGAATAAATTGACTAAAAATAACATTATATTCTATCCGTGAGTAAAGTTCGTTTTGTGTGTGTAGAATCCTTATCACTGTGGCCTGAACACACACTAATATAAATAATTTCCCCCCTTTTCTGACCTCTCCTGAAATATGCACCCCCAAAATTCAAACTCAGTCTCTGTATTTACCAGTGCACTCTTTGGGAACAGAATTAACCTTCTTTCAAAGCTATATATCAACACTTGCTTCGGTGTAAGTATGCTATAATGACCCTGTGCACAGAGTCAAAACTACCGTTAAGTCTCCCCTAAAACGAGACACTTAATTCCTCAAATGAAGAGCGTTTTCCCCATTGCACCGTCACATATGAGACCCCTTCTTTCTATCTTTAATGCCTTGTTTACGCTCCACTGTTAAGCGTCTTCAGAGTGTTGCCAGTTAGCGGCAGCAGCATCCTCCTTCAGCAACACAATCCAATTAAATAAGAGTGTTGTCTCGCCAGGTTCGTGTGTTCTCTAATTGGGGCTGTGACTGCTCACTAATCAGCGCAGGTACAGGTAGGCCCAGGAGGACACCAACATGAGGCCTCTTCTGTTAATTGAAGAGATGCTAAATCTGGACGCTGCTCTGAGATGGCTCACACACACACGGACACAGACGCACACACACACGGAGTAAAAAACAAAAGAAATTCATCTCTGTGCTCACGTGCATTATTGACTTTCTCACCTTTAAGGGGCTGGCATGTAGGAACTTGCATTGGCTTCTTAACGCCCGAGCAAACAACAGTGACAGGAGTGACTCTACGGACAATGACTGTTTGTTTGGTGCATGTGTATAATGTTGTACCTTCATGAAAAACATGTATAGACTGGAGTTGCGCTTTGTCTCAATCCTGCATATTCAGTCGGTCTCCTCAATTGTTCAGAACACTCGCTGCCACCTCCTGACATCACAAGGTGCTGCTCAATCACTGGACGACTATGATCAGTCAGCATGCTGACTTTCACCTGTGTTCCACACATATCTAAATTGTTAAATAAAGCCAAATATAGGACCTTTAAATGTAATTGGTATTTTATGATAAGATCACAGGCCTGCAGTACCATGATTAGGGTTTCTGTCTTTGGTCTAACATCCCATGGTTTTGTTTATATTGTCTTGTGAGGAGGGATGGACAGGGGTACATTTTATTTTGTAAAAATGATCAGTGTTTTCGTGTGTGCTTTCTGTAGTAAACCCTTTCTCTTGTGAAACGTACTGTGTCCTGTTGATGTTAGGGATTGTCCTTTATATACACATACAGTGTGATCCACTATTATGTATAGCGCTTTTCACATGACACAAGAGTAGGTTTGTTCTTCATTTGTTCCACAAACAGTGGTGGTGAGCCTCAGTTTCCTCTGGGGTAGACTGACAGAACAGCGACTGCACACGCACATACATCATTCATCCTGGCCTATTGTACATGTTTTTAGTATTAGGGGAAACCGGGGGAAACCTACACCAACAAGGGGAGAACATGCAAACTCCACACAGAAATGCCCCGTCTGTGAATCAAACCCGGGACGTTCTAGCAGTGAAGCACGAGTGCTAACCGCTACGCTACTGTGTCTACAGTGATATACTTTATATAATGATTTACTTTATATCATTTTAATATGAAAACGATCAAATTATGTTATTAGTGTCATTATGTCATGACACTGAAAAACATTTATGAAAATATTTTACATGCACTTTTACATGCATTTCATTTGTTGACAATATTTTGTGGCTCAATTGTTTTGGATAAATCTTGATGTGAATTTGAATCTCTCAGTGATACAAAGGGAAAACTGCAGCTTGTAATGTTCTACCTGATGCAGTTACTGCATTTTGTCTTTATTTCACCGGAAGATTTAGGAGAGTTGTGTGACTACAAGTACCTGTAAACTTGATTTAGTCATATTCTGATTTGGGATGCAATACAGCCATAAAATTGTAAAAATATATTTCATCATCTAAAACACCTTATAATTTTGCTAACAAAAGAGCTCTCGAAATGTGTTTAGTCATATAAAGCACTTGGTATTACAGTTTGGGGTAGATTAAAGGTTTTCTTCAATGTTACCGGTCATAACTGATGAAAAATGACTGATCATGAGAATACACTACCTTTAGTGTGTATAGGACATACACAGACGGACAACGTCCTAACTTTCAAGCCATCTTTCTCAAATGGAGTGTTACCGCTATTAATGCTGCACTTTGCCTTGCTAGGGTACTATGGTATAAACTGCCATAACAATCATTGACCAAAACCAGCATCACAATGTGCAATGCACCAGTGATCAGAGCATTATGAGGACTAAGTGTGGTACCTATTTGCTGTAGATATGAAGTGGCCCTAACCTGGTGTGTTCCTGATTTCCTGCACCGTCTGGAGAGGGGAGCAGCTTTGCATGCTGGGGTCACACCTGTAACGCATTTCACACTGGGTTATATTTTGAGTGGCCACCTGGATGAGGAAATAACATGTTCACAGTGCATGAAGCCTATAGCCCTCCCTGCCAGGTACGAACAGGTGTTTCTCTTAGACAACACACACAGCTTACATTACAAGCTTCAGTGTTAGCATGTGTCAGCGTTAAAATCCACTGAAATATGGGAAAGGTATATGGGAATATCTGTCACTGAAATGTTTGGTAACAATTCTCGATATAGTTTTGGTTTGAGGATCAATAAGCTAATTATTATTCCAAAATTACAAAAATTACACAAAAGACTATATATGCTAATGAGAGAGACCATATAATGATAGTTGATACAAATACATTGTGTTGAAACTGCTGCATCCGAAACCCAGCCCGTGCTAGGAGCAGAATGGAATTGATAGATAGATATGAATAAATGAAAAAAAATGTAAAAATGTGTAATGTAACAAAAAGTGTGTGTGTGTGTGTGTTATTAAAACTGCAATCAAACATTTGTTAAGCAGATATTGAAACCCTATGGGGTGTTGCATTGCTGACTTAAAGCCAGATCTCATTCAAATAATGGAAATGAAAGATGTCAGAGGCCATTCCCCACTACATTCACTACAAGTGTTTTTCTGCACTTGTGGCGTTGAGAGAAGTAATAGCATTTTGCAGTCCAACTTCTCTTTAGCCGAACTTAATTTTTTTTATATTATGTTCAGCTCCGGGGCATACGAATGAAAAGATTGATTGTGTGAATGCCGTTTCTGTCAGCCACAAACAGGCAATGAAATACCAAGCACACCTACAGCAGCAGAATTCACTTTTGACAAGCACATACCAATGTAAGCCCCTATTAGAAAAACAATGAAGTACCGCATATCATCAAATATTTATGGGAGATAAAGTGCTGGAGAGTGCTAAAAGCATGCTTGTATAATGGCACCAGGTCTCAAATACTTTTAAATGTGTAGGTGGACCAGAAATATTTTGTGTTTTTTTTTTGGTGTTGCAGAAATTAGAGTGGCTACTGCTTCTGACAGTAATCTGAATATTTATAGGGCCCTGAGTAGGTTACAACCACAGTGTAACAGGCTATTAAGACTTACAAAATACGGAAAGCGAAAGATGTGGAATTATTTGTAGAGTTTATTCATGTAAATATATTGCATTTATCATTTATCTTACAAAAATAAATTTGAAGATGCAGAAAGTTAAACTGAAATAGAACATTTTCGAATAACTCACCATGTTTAAGCAGTCATAAGGCATTGGTAAAGTGCAAAATGAAAAGCGGAAACAGTTTATATTTTAATGTTTGGAAATTAAATACATTTTGTCCGCTTTTTGTCCATATTTTAAAACATTTTCGATGGGTTTTCACATTTACTGGTAGTGATGTAAAAAGTAAACTAACAGCAGCGGAAGTTTTCAATGCTACACATACATTTCTATGTTCATTTCCTATGTGTGTGCTATAAATCACAGCTTGCTATTGCATTGTGCGGCAGGCGCCACCTCCACCACCACCTTGCCCAAGTTTTTCCCTGCATACATGTAGTCCACGGCTCGAAACACTGACTCTAGTCCTGAGAACCTCCCCTCCTCTGCCAAATCCCCACAGTCCACCTCACACGCCAGCTCCCCTTTGGCCAGCATGCGCATCATTTTACCCATCGCCTCGCCGTAGTCACTGAAGAAATGAGGCAGGAAGAAGCCGCGCATGCTGGCCGACCTCTGCAGCAGCTTGACCGGCAGAGTGGCTCCTTTGAAGGCTGGGATCCCAGACGCGGACTGGTACCCTGAGATGAAGCCGATCACTATGAGTCTCCCCTTTTGGGCCAAACAGTTCACTGCCAGCTCTAAAATGCTGCCACCGATCGATTCATACACCACGTCTATGCCTTTCGGGTACTCTTTCCTCAGCGTCTCTCCCAGGTTCTCCTCCCTGTAGTTGATCGGTCTGTCGCAGCCGATGGATTTGAGGAAGCCGGCTTTCTCATTAGAAGAACACGTCCCGATCACGTGACACCCCGCCTGCTTGGCAAACTGCACAGCAAACTGTCCTGTCCCCCCCGCAGCCGCTGTGACCAGCACCGTCTCACCTTTGGTCAGATCCCCCAGCCGTTTCAGTGCAATGTAAGCCGTAGCCCCGCTGACCAGCAGAGTGAGGAATTCTGGTTTGACTAAGGGGACACGTATGCACTCCTTGGCAGGCACTATGGTGTACTCGGCAAATGCCCCGTTGCGGAAGTAGGCCACAGTGTCCCCGATGGTGTAGTCTGAGCTGGCTCTGAGGCCAAGGCCCACAACCTCACCGATCCCTTCAAACCCAGCATCAAAGGGAGGCTTCACTGTGGGGTCATAACGTCCCGCAGAATAATTAATGTCGGACGCGTTGATTCCCACAAAACTGAAAGACATGAAATAAAAAAAAACAGAGTGATGTCTTTGTTACACAGTTAAAGCAGAACATACATGCGCTCATAAATTACAGCAACATATTTGTCTAGCTTTTAGGGTCAGGACGTAATTTCCCTCCCCTACAGTCGTCGGCACGATACAAACACTCAGGTTTGTTTTGGCAATGATTCCGCGCTCTCCTGAAAAGAACAGTCGTGCTCTGACAGGGAAAGGCTTGTATCACAAAACACATTGCATGATGTCATAATTCATTGTCTTCACAGACACCCACAACAAACTGCACTTTAAAAATCTTAGATAGTTGCTCAGCTCCGAACCCAGACGCCTTGTTTTTTCATCTTACTTTGGTTACAGAAACAAATATGTGAGAAAGGGATGCATAAATAAATCATTTACTGTCTTTTAAAACAGTGGCGTGCTGTGTCTCATTACGAAGCCTACAGCACATTACTCTGAGCCCACATTTAATGCTTTTGAGAGTTACACATAGGAAATCCGAACGTAAGTAAACACGCTCACTACGTTTATGTTTATAAAAAAGTTTCAATGAGAGTGTTCTATCTTCAAAGGTAGATAATTTACCAAAATACTGTAAAAATACCATTAATCATAAATTTGAGTGAGTGATGTTAACCAGTAAAACTATGATACAGTAGCCTTGGCCAATCAGATGATGCTCTATTATGCATTTTCATAACAGATGTATTTTATTATTATTCATTTCAATTAATTTGAGCTCATAATGTGAAATCTGAAATTAGAGTTATGGTCCAACAGACATCATGACATCAATTCCACTAAAACAACGTTCAACTAAGAGGAAAATGTGTTGATAAATGCGGAATGTTTGTTTCTTTCCCTCTTGTAATAAAGCATATTAAAGCTCTTTCAGATGACCCTGCGACGCTTGTGATCATCTATTGCCATAAGGTGCACTTTGGTTACACAGTATCTACTGATGATTGGTGATCTAGCTCTGCTCCGGCGCCACCGCAGCTCCAGTATGTGCTCGCTGAATGTGCTTCACCATCATCTCCATGTCCTGGTGCCCGTGTGCATCCTTTTCTGTTTGCAGGTTGGTGACGTAGGACAAGGGAGAGGGAGGGAGAGACAGTGGAGAGAGATGCCGAGATGGATTGATAGACAAATGCAGCGAGGGCGGAACTTGGAATTACAGAACAACGCTTATCCCTCACATATTTTGCCACCTTGTGATGATGACCGCAGGTACAACTGGACATGGCTGAGACGAGGTAAGCGGAGTCCTTCCTACAACTTCTAAACAGTATTGACATAGGGATGATGTTGAGTGAGTAAGCACGAACACGCTGGGGGTCATGTACTACAAGCGCTGAGAAAGACGCGTTACGCTGGGAGAGGCGCAGCACTGCCTGGCGCATGCTACGGTCAGGGCACGCAACTTACCCGTTTCTAACGAGCAGCTCCTCGTTCCCAGGTGTCGGCACAGCCACGGTTTGCACACGCACAGCCTCTCGGAAATGTGGACTAAGCTGTGTGACGACCAGTTTTTTCATAGCGCTCGGTGTGGAGGTCCTTTTATAATCCATGAAGTGCGCGGAGTAGGACATGTCTATGATGTAGCGCCGCGCGGGCACGTGAAGTCCGACGGAAAGTGCCTCTTTTCTGCCTCGTGTCGGTCTGAATAAGCGTAGCACAGCCGCGCCGCTTCTCAGAGAGAGCAGTGGAGACGTGGACATGGCAAAGTTCACGGCCAACTTGACTTTACAGCAGCTAGTAGTTATAAGCCCGTCATGCCATTAGCTTGCGCTGTAGGGCTCCACTTCCTTAGCGAGCGCAGGCGGGACCGTGCAAAACGCTCGCTGTCGGATCTCAGTGAAATAAAAGCCACTTTGGACCGATCATAAACTACTAGAACGAGGCAAAGCAGTATTTGGCATTTAATGTGGCTATCGTTGTGTAGCACTGTCAGCAGCAGCAGCGCCCTCGAGTTACCAAGCGGAGTCCCTCCCCTTCCCGGACACAACACTCACTTCCTAGTAAGGTGAAACAAATCAATCCTCGTCCAGTAAATACAAACTCCCAACAATATTACACCGTCATAAATACTTCATGCGTAATATAGAGCGCAGAATATAGAAAGGTACAGTTTATGACACAAACACAAAAACAAAGCGTGTTCCAGTTTCACCTGATTTGTTCATTTGAACTTCTACAAATCCAATACGGCGAATCCTCGCTCCCAAACCCTGATGTCTAAAAAGACAAAGTGCTTTTGGTGACATCGAGTCTGGGTTTTTCCAGCACTGACCTAAACGCGTGTAAGTTGCAGCGTATATAACTTTTGTGTGACGTTAAGTTCCATGTGTATCATTTCCTTTTGTGGGATTTTTGTAGAGCGATGGGAGAAAGAAAGAGAGAGAAAGAGGAAGGAGGGAGAGGGGGGAAAACAAGACAATTAAAAAGATTGACAGGTAGGCTCCTCTGTCAGGGGTGACGCTCGCGGAGAGGGAGGAGTAAAAATGTAGCAGGAAAAGCCACTCGATGCGTCTGTCTATCAGTTGAGGCTGTCTGAAACAGCTTCTGGATCCCACCGCCGTTTCCATTTTCCTTTTTTTAGCGGACCTCTCGGATTCTCACAACCACCCGTTCACTCTTTAAATCTGCGATACACATTTTTTGCGGAGGATTTTTGAAACAGATAAATAATTGAGTCCGTGTCGGGGTTGTTGGCAAAGCTGGGATGCGCCTGCGTCTTGTTTGTTCCCCCTTCGCTCTCCCTCTCTCCAAGTGATCTCCACCGCATCAAGCAACCACCCCTTCCCCAAAAAACTGTCCGAGATACAATGAGCGACTCGTAAAACGTAAGTAATGCGAGATATCCGCGGAGTGTTATTTATTCTGTTTTCAAATGGGATTTGAGCAAAGCAGGGGACAGGCGGGGAGGGAGGAAAAGTGTGTCCGGAGTGGTGAGCACGAGCTGGGCTGAGGTGGCGTGGTGGCCGCGGTGCTGTGGGACTGACACTAACCTGTCTAACGTCTCCCTCTCTATCTCTCTTTCAGGGCTGTGGCAAAAGAAAAGAAAGAAACACGAGGATACGTTACTTGTCACAAGTGTGCGCAGCGCTCACATCGGACTTATTCTTTTCAGAGTTGACTGATTTTGAGTCCGCGTAAAAAAGCGAACTAACTCCTCACCCCCTGTTACATACGGAGGATTTTTGACTTTTTACTCGTTTTAAGTCTGCGGTAATGCACAACGAGGAAGACGATCTTTGATGGACATGAAGGTGTCATGAAGAAGCTGGTTCGATCCAAATCCTGCGCTTTCTGAAAACTCAAAAAAACACAAAGAAAATAGAGGACAAAAGAAAGCATTGAACACATCGGTCCTTCACTTTAAAGAACGGGATGACTTTTCCAAACTGAGAGACTTTCACTGACTTGTTTTACCTGCATGAGAAGCTCCGTGGAAAGTGACGGTAACTATGCCGAGGAGAAAGCAGCAAGAGCCGCGGCGGGCAGCAGGTATACCCGGACACATTACGCACTCACATTTGACCAAATATCTCTCCCTTTACCCCATGTGCACAGGCCAACAGCCATGCTCATATTTATTTAAATTCCTTTTTATGTTATAATTTGTACAGTTCACTCTGCGTAATTCACTCCTCAAAGTTGTGTTTAAACGGCGTAATTACGCAGTCAGAGAATTAAAACTTGTAGGATATATTTTCTACACGAACATCTGAGGTTAAACTAAATTACGTGCTTAGGGATAAAAGGCATCTTTTTGAGCTTCAAGTGTGAGTAATGATGAATAATTGACTTTGAGAGCAGGGGGAGAAAACTACAAGGAGTCTAGGTTTTTTTCCCTTCTTTTCTCTATTTTATTAAAGGATTGCCATTCTTGATTTGATGCGTGATTGATCGTGTGTCATGTGGCAGTCTTTGATCTATTCATCCTTGATAAACATCAATAAATCCCTCATTGCTCAGTCTGGTTCTCCCATTTAACTGCACACAACTTTCTGTTGTCTCCAAAAGTAAAAAAGTTTGATTAGGCGTAAATATTTACCAAATTATTCTTGTGAATGCATATTTTCGACAGTCTTTTTAAATACCCTTTGTTTTAGTTTGGAATCATAATTCTGCTCACATTCACTGTTAAGAATCATTCTGGTAATGAAATCAATATCCTCTGCTGGAGGCTAGTATAATATTAGCTATGTGACCAACTGATAAAACCAGGTGTTGGCAGACGACCGACAACTTTGACTTGTAGTGGTTTGGATTTGGACTCCCCCTTCTTCCTCTCGTCTCCCTGCAGCCTTTAAACAAATGTAAATGAGTGACAGGGGTTTCTACCTCTGTGCTAATGAGCCCGAGCCTTTGAAGTTAGGCATTAACAACTGGAGTGAACAAAAGACAGTAACAGAATTTTAAAGAGATTTTGAAATATGAGGTGCAAAGCGGGTCGAACAGGAGGGCCAGTCGACGAAGACTTTGAACTCAGCAGGTTTTATCATTTTAAACAGGGCACCGCTCCAGATGATGGTGGTTTGAGCAGATGAGGGAGGATGAGATGGAGTGTGTATGATGGAGAACATTCAACTAGTCTTTGGGTTTCTTCTTCCCTTCTGATTTCTATCCTTCAGGCAAAGCGGCACAAAATCTATTTAAGTACGTTCAAATTTTCCTGCAAATTCTTAAAGTCGTAAAAGTCAACCGAAGTGGGCCCTGTAGCGCTCCTCCTTGAAGATGATTCAAGACTTTTCGGTAGTTTCTGCATTCTTATTCCGGTCTCTCATTCAGCGGTATATGCATCGAAAATAGCAGGGCCAAAATAAAATTAATGAAGATGTAGCTATTACGGAGTATAAAAATGAAAGATTAAATGCTATTAAGCGGAAACTGTTTAAATGTGTGCATGTAGTTCAGGGCATAATAGCATGACATGGATTTGACCCCTCCCTCCCCTCTGCTCGCTCTCTCACACACACACACACCATTGATCCATCACTCTGTCCCCTGCGTGTCATCATGGCTTGTAACGGTCAATCGCAGTTGGTCAGACGGCAAGCATCCAGTTTTCAGTAAATGTAGCATCCAGTACCAAGGAACGCCGAAGTAACAAAATAAAAGAGTAGAATTGGGGGTGAGGCGCTAGTGCTCCTCCAGGACCTGCTGCTGACCTGTGGCTCACTGTCTGTGTGAGGGCAGCGTTCACAGATACTTATATATTTTTTATATCGCTACTTTTGTTATGTTATTGTTTGTTTGCTCTTGGTGCATGAGGGCCTTAATGGTAGATACTTGGTAATGCAGTCAATAATCTTGTGTTATTACAAAAATAGTGCGTGTCCCGCTATTTAGCACAAATATAATTTATTTTCATTTTATCCAATGTTTCATAGCTCTGTTGTACACTCTTTTCTTCATCAAAACTGCAAACAACAAAGTGTAAAAAGTACAAATGTTCCAAACTGTTGAATAATAATAATTTAAAACATTATTATTTATTTAATGTTTCCAAATTTTTGAATTCTCTATATATTACAAATAATAATAATAAATCTTTACTAAATTGCTTAACATTTAACCCATAATAATTACACTTTCCACACTTTTATGGCATCAAATTGAGTCCATGTTATACAGTTGAAAATGTAAACATGCCAAGGTCAGGGGGAGATACTGTATCTCCGATTAAAAAATGTCAGAACAGTAGTTACTGTGCCCTTCATTCAAAACGTCTCGTAGGTTTGCGACAAGGAGGAAGAGCAGATAAGATAGTGGTCTGCGTTTTTTTGATGGTTTATTATATGGCGATGGTATGTCTGTGCTTATGGAGTCGGGTGGAGAGGGGGGCGAGGTTGCTTCCCGTTGGCTTCATTAGAGAGAGCCCTAATTATCTGTGGAGCTGATGGATTTGTGACAGGCCCTAACGATTAATGCTGACAAATTCAGTAAGGTGTCAAGTCCGCAGCTGCCTTGATGTAATCAAGTTGATATTATACAGTCCCCATAGCCCCTAGTGCAGCACCAACTCAATTTGCCTGTGCAGGTGACAAATGGACTTTGCTACCTGACTAATCATGTCAGGAGACAATGCCAGTTAATGACCTCGGTTGAGCCCCCGCCGCCCCCACCCATACCACTCTTATAACCTTGTATTAAGCCAGTCTAATTCCTAAGCTATATTGCAATCCCTCTTTTTTCCCTTCCGCTAATTTTTCATTGCGCTCGTTTATTGTTATTTAAATCCTTCTAATTACCGGCCTTGCTTTTTGTGTTAAGATTGCAGAGCATTTTTGCAATGTTCTCTGCGATTTTACAGCTGCGTTCAGAAGGTATATTTCCACCGTTGTAAAAGATTTATTTCTTTTATTAAGACGTAACTCAGGCCTGATCTCAACTGAGCAATCCAAAGTTGTACCACCATCCATTTTTTAAGCGCGATGACGTCCTGTTGAAGTTTTTACACTTTTGCATGTGTTACAGAGCTGCCTGTAAATCAGTGCTGCATTAAAACTCAGCGGAGACGTACTTTGGCTGAACGTCTTGTTAAAGGCCTTTAGTTTCTTCCAATGCGGAGCGTCACGGTGCCCAGGGATTAATGATTTTTGCATGCCCAAGATGGCTACGATTACAGTGCGACCTTTGTGCCTTCAGTAGATGTGCGATATTCTCCCCTCAAAATAATCAGCATGCTGAGATTTATGCGTCCTACATCTCAACCCTTGTCCATATGTCGACACTGGCGTCCTCAACGTGCTAAAATGCCTGTAGGTGTTTTTCTGACTTTGCCAGATTTTGAATGCCACCCTTGTTTCTGAGAATTAAAACAATCTTGAAAAGTTCACTTTTGTGCTTGTATAATAGCCACAAAGTTAAAGTGTAAATGACTCAATGACACAGTTGCTTCTAAGAAGTGAGGTGTATGTTTATAGAAAGAAAGTGTGTGTTCGGCAGGGTGCTGAAGAGACAGGGAGGGCAATAGGAGCGCGTGTGTGTGTGTGTGTGTTGTAGCTAAGACCAGAGCGGTGTTAGTTTCCTGGAATGAAAAACTTGTAATGGTAACCATGCCATGTTATTCATCCTCTTTAGCAAAGCTTGACTTCAGAATGCTCCCCTGTTCCCTCTTATAGCTCAAAAACACCCCCGCGCTTGAAGCCTGTGTTTGTCATACCTGTTCACTTTAACCAATCTGAGCACAGAATATCAGACACATATTGATCCAGCCTGTTGTACTGTTAGGCCCCCTCAGGTGTCTGTTTACTGTTTTGTAGCGGGGCGTTACCTCTGCGTTCCGGTAATTTTAGCGGTCAGCGCGTACTCGAAGTCACGATAATTGGAACGGCCGCGTCGTTAGCAGGTGGCATCGATCGGCTCGTCGATATAGGCACTTTTGCGCCGGCGCCTCCCACCGAAACGAACAGTTAAATTTACATTTGGGATTTGAAGCAGCCAAAGGTCAAACACGCTCTGCTTGTACTCTAATGCCTTGAGTCACCAGCACCCTTTGTATTACGCAAGATAATTACACTCTTATTAACAGTCACAAGATCTTCTAAAATAAATTTGGGTGGTTTGGAGTGAACAGTGTTATTGTATCCAATTGAGAATATCAGTGCTTTTATCTGTGTTTGATAAGCTCTTTCTGTCCACACACATATTTCACTTCAGAGCGCTAACACCCATCTTGTCTCTTTCTCTGTTTCTGATTCTTTCTGATTCTTTCTGGGGCATTCTGCACAAAAGCTGCCCTCGGGCCAGTTTGCTCCATCGCTCGTGCACTGTTGGCCCCTCTGCGCTCACACACACTCACACACAACACAGCAGCGTAAACACAGACAGTGCACTGACAGACAGACAAACACACACCTACACCTAATGCTTAAATGCAGCCAGCATGTCTCTGTGGGAGGTCATAATGGTGGTGGCTGAGGATGATGGGAAATCATATCATTAAAGCAGCCAGATGTGTTTTGTTGCCTTTCTTACAGCACATAAAAACAGCAGCAAGTCATGGGATCCACAAAGAGAATGGAGTCTGAGAAAATCAGGTCTGAAAACAGCCCTCTGGGACCGGGCTGACAAGCAGTCTCACTCCTGACTGCCATAGAAAAACAATTTATCCAAATAAAGATTTTTTTGTTTCCATTCATCAATGCAGCAGCAGTATAGCCAACAGTTTTTTTTTTTCAAGTTATGTGAAATCGTAATTGGTCTCAAAGCCTTGATAAACAGCGAGCCGATAGTGTTATCAGTGCTTCATGTTAAGTGTGCTTAATTACTATGTAATATTTGTGTTGTGCGCAGTAATTCTATTTTGTTAAGGCTCCGCACTGGGGCTGTAGTACATAAAAGCTCATTAACAGAAATGTGTTGAGTTGCTGAATGTTGAGTTGGTGTTTTTTCTCGGACACAGAATTTGAGATATGAGCGTGATACGAAAGGAAACATTCAAGAGAAGTAGTCGTGAAACATTCAGAGGGAAAAAATGACATCCTAAATTTTCTTAAGTAAAGCATTTCATTTACCGCGGGTAAAATCGCTCTTCTGATCAGTGCAGCTCTGTGGCTATGAGAAATCTGTTAGAGCCAAAATCAACATGTAACTTCCATCAATAAAAGATGAGCAATTACAGAATATTTTGTCTAATAAGTATTTGAATTCCTCAGCGCAGAAAAAAACATGTAGCTTACCCACTCATTACATCAGTTAGCAGGGGAGTGAGAGGCAGCGCTTT
This sequence comes from Gobius niger, assembly GCF_951799975.1. Classification (NCBI taxonomy): domain Eukaryota; kingdom Metazoa; phylum Chordata; class Actinopteri; order Gobiiformes; family Gobiidae; genus Gobius; species Gobius niger. The sequence goes on from NC_136859.1 coordinate 20,825,039, forward strand.
GATGCTAACAAACAAACAAGACAAACGAGATGGGCCCACTTCAGAGGAGCACAACCCCGTCCAGGGACACCCAGCCTGCTGCCCCTCCCCTCTACATCTCACTCTTCACTTACACTTCTCCTGATTTTCACATGTCTCTCCTATTTTTAATTCATTACATAGCTTTACATGTGGCTCATCTTCTCATAAAAATATTTTTTGCGCCTAAAGCTTAGCACAACTTCCTTTCAAAAAATAAATTCATGCTAAGTGGTAAATTCATTGCTAGTATATATGTTTTTGTTCTTAGCCATAACACTTACAATGAGAGGTTGCATTAGCATTAACCTATACAGATTTGAAAACCATTAACGTGAAGTGAATTTGATGACAAATTGTAGCTACAGTATCTGCGGAAAATGAAAAGTAAAAAATGCTAACCCCTAAACGCTAAACCGCATTGTTATTTTGCACGATTTTCTATATTACCATTACTCATTGGCATCTGGACGGGCAGAGGCGTGGGGTGGCGTGGTGAGCGAGCAGTGGGCAGCTTTTAGGACGGGTATTAGAGTTGACAGATGAACAGGACCACGCACAAATTCTCCTGCAACAGCTGCGACTGTCGCCATTATCCTGACAGGTGTCAATTAAGAATTACTGCCCGGCCGGTCGAGTCCCCCCAACCTCGTGCCCCTGCCATCCCTCTGCACACACACACACGCACGCACGCACGCACGCACGCACGCACGCACGCACGCACGCACACACACACACACACACACACACACACACACACACACACACACACACACACACACACACACACACACACACACACACACACACACACACACACACTCACACACACGCTCTCTCTAACCCAGGCCTGGTCCAGCTGTCTGAGAGAGAGAAATAACACATTAGCCGCATTAGCGCTAGTTATTGTTGTTCTGTGGATTACAGGTTTGTTTTAATGTTGGCCTAATACTAGCATTTTAGAGTTCAAACTCTGGGAATAATTTGGACAAGGACTGAGGACTAATTAAAGTTAATTTTTTTCCCCGATTTCGACCCTTCCTGTTGAAATGAAACTAATCGCAATCAAGTAGAATTGAATGGTTGCAATTAGATCGCAAAGAATGTAATTATTTACTCTACGAAAGAAAGTATTTTGTCACCATGGGGTCCAAACATAAAAATCTTAACAGCTATTCTAATGACGGCTATTACACTTGTTAGAAAGATGGTGATCTTTTTATTTATTTACATATTTTACAAAACTGTGCAGCATGTTTCTTGCAACCCATCAAAATGTACACATTATTTGCACTAACACTGGATATACTTGCGTCGTGATCTAAGGTCTATCTTTGTAATACATCTGTCCGTCGTGTGCATCAGTGTGCAGTGAGCTCACCTCTAAATGCTAGTTTCTTACATCCTCGGTCACTGGCTGCTGGCTAAAATAGGGCCTCTTTTATTCCCGCATTGTAAAGTGGAGGAGATGAGGTCAATGAGTGAGAAAATGAACAGTTGCCATTGCCCATCTTGAAGGCTCGCTTCCAGTAAACCCCGCTGGCAAAAGTGCGCTTTTTCGACCTGGGCCAAGAACACAAGACAATTCAGTAGTGTTTTGCCCTCTGTGTCTGTGTGAATCTCTGCTCAGATGCACCAATGATAGGACTTCATCAAACACGCAGTACTTATTTGTATTTAGGTGTAAATGCTTTATTTTCAGTCACATTATTTTACACATTGCTAATCATTGGTTGTTTCAGCGATTGAAGTTTGCACCTTCAGTTAGTGTCTAAATGAATTATTATATTAATTTCCCTATTACAGACATAAAATCCAAACAGTGACTCTTGGTAGCACTTTACTCCACGGTAATAGCACTGTAATAGGATGGAAATGGTGTTGTATTTGAAGTGTAATAACACAGTATTTATATCAATTGCATGAAAACAGGATACACACAATTTACTTTATGGTTGTCTGACTAATTCCCTAATCCAGTGTAAAGATCGCAATTACTTGGAAACTTTGTAATGATATGGAAACACGGCGGCAAATGCATTACCCCTTGTTATACCTGGTTATCATTCTATTTGATGTTTCCGTGCAGCACTTTTCTGCCTTTCAAAGTGAATAGGGTTGTTTCGGCTGTATTCCATACCATGTTATTTAGCCCCTCGGTGTCTCCACAAATTCGAGCTTATTACATTCTCGTGTGACTGGCTGTTGACACTGTGTAGTTATTACTTTGCTTGTGTAATAAATGCAGTTTTTGGTTGCTGCTGCAGAATAAACATGAGACGCTTCAATCGGTGGAAGAGTGGGGGAAAAAAGCGTTGTGGTGAAAAAAAAGGCAACACGAGCTCGAGTGTAGAGAGACTCCCCGTAAGAAGACGCAGATGGATTTGCATGTTCACTTGGGAGTTACAGTTTTGGATTTCCTCCCTGGAAATCATTTGCCACAGAAAATAAGCAAGCGGAGATAATATCACTGTTATTTTGTTACTTCATTTGCATATCTCTTGTTTTAAATAAGGCAACCCCTGGAGTAAAATCCAGTTTGTTTCCCCCCCCCCCACATTATTTTTCTCTCTTCACCTCTGTCCCTTATTTTTTAAATAATTTCCCCCCACCCCATTCCCTTCTTTCTCGGGGCATACCTCTTCTGTTCAGTCTCACACTGGCAGTCTACATGGCTCTAAGCAATATCAAACCTACAAATATTTTTTCCCCCCATCCACATGCAAATCGTTCTTATCATCGCCGCTTGTCCCCCCCCCACCCCCCACCCCTCGCTACGCCTTAGCCACCCCAAACGGTTGTGTGTAATCAAAGTAAACGGCGGCTAAAGCTAAAAGGGAAGCGCTCTTTGTGGAGATGGATGGAGGGATTAAATATTAACCGGATGCAGCTGACTTAAGGCGAGTGTTTTACATAGCTGCTCCCACCGCGGATGAGGCGCATTGATCCTCTGGCCCCGGCGCCTCCGCTTGTTTGGCTGCCTGCCGCTAATTTTTCACCATCATCTCACTCTAAGCCAGACCTTTACTACTGAGAGCAATGGGAGCCGTGTGACTGGCTACAACCCGTTCACCGCGGCGCTAGCCCAGCCCAACCCCCCCCCCCCCTCCTTCTCTCTCTCTTAACTGGGGGCAGGTGAGATGGATGATAGCAATTTGAAATTTTGTTTGTGCGTGTGATCATGGAGATTGTTTTTGGTATTACCATGGTGTAACAATTCCAATGATTAATTGCGGGGGATCGGTTTGTTGTGAATGAAGGGAAACCAGGAGAGAAGGGGGAGCGTGGAGGAGGAGGAGGAGGAGGAGGAGAAGGAGGCTGCAGGTTTGGTCACCTTCTCCCCGAGTCTCGCCTTTGGTGAATGTGCTGTTTATCAGCTGACCTTGGGGCCCAACACTACCTCCCCTCTTACTTCGGCGCTGACCGACAACTCTCTCCCAGGATCCTGCCACCGCACACTGGCCCTCTTGTCGGAATACTGCCTTCATTTCCTCGCGCCGCTTTTCTTCCCGCCTTTCAAGCTGTGATTAAAAGAGCAAATCAAAACCACTCTTACTAACTTTGGCGAAAAGGGGAGACTAAACAAAAACAAAATGGCCACAGCGGCTGCTCTATATATATGAACATGAGCGGTACGCAGCGGCGGGAGCTGTGTATGTATTCGTGTACGAGCTGCACAATACATTTATCGCAATATTAGATGACGCAATATCTATATCGCATGAAGCCACAATGTTTCCCAACTTCACACTCGTCTTTCTCTGACTGAGATGTGTGCATTGTTTGCCGAGAACCAAAATGCGGCTGAAGTGCTGCTGTGTTAACTTAAGTGTGCAGCAGTAAAGTTATCGGCATTTTTCTGTTCAAGTCCTATTTTACCCTTGTTTTGGTTCTGATTAACGGTGACTTATTTTTAAAACGATTTACTAAAGCGTCACAATATTCCAGATAGGCCTGTCACAATAACAAATTTGAAGTTCGATATATTGAGGAAGGAAAGTATCGCGATAAACGATATTATTGACTGTCACGATACTAGATACTGTCAACTCTCAGGCGTATAAATTATTTCTGAAAGTGCATCATCACATCCTAAAATAACACACAAGCTGCGATGAACATTCCTCATTTCCTCATCCCGTGCAGCCTTATTCAGTGTGTTTGTTGTCTACATATGTATAGTAATCTCCAGTGGGTCACAGTGGCAGCTTGTTAACAGGGATCTAGTCACCTCCCCCTTCTCCTTTTACCCAACACCACAGTCAGATATGCGCTCGTACATATGCACAGTTGTTGCCGCATTGTGGAGGCCTTCTGGCATTTACAAAAGCCTTACATGTCCCGTGGCCTGAAGTCGCCAGACATGGCCATTGCTCATCACTCAGTACTAATGACGCCCCGCACCCCCTGAACACGACGCTCTCTCCCACCCAGCATGGCCAAAGTGCACATCTGACGGGGTCGTGGGCAGGTCGTGACCCCCAGGTGGCTGGAGTGAGGCTGAGCGTCGCGCTGCTACTCGGTGTTTCTTTTCTCGTTCTTTTGTGTGTCTCCCAAACAGACCCTTTTTTTTATCCAGTCTATTCGTCAAACTAATGTAGACTTGTCACACCAGATGTTTAGGATAACGCTATAATGAAGTGTGCATTATCAAGCCCTCTCATAATTTGTTGAATGTAAAGTTTCAAGACAATTCATTTTGCAGCGCACGCATTATGCACTGTTTATTAATTTGTTAAATCCCAGTCACTGTTTATTTACTTTTAAAGCCTAAAGTTTTATGAACCATTGAATTTAATCTTTATGCGACACAGCTTAGATATTCATCAAGAACAGATCTGCTTTATTTGTTAAAAAAAAAAAATAGAAAGAAAGAAAGAAAGAAAGAAAGAAAGAAAGAAAGAAAGAAAGAAATACGTCAGAATCTTGCAGTAATTCTACTAATACTACCAATATCTGAAATTCAGACTAACAACTAAAAAAACAAATAAAGGAAGTAAAACAACTACTAAATTTACATACACAACACAACAACACACACTCTAGTTTCGATGCCAACAGAAAAATATAAAGTAACCTAACTTAAGCCATCATAATTAAAGATACACTTCATGACTCTTTCCACAGTAACAGTAGAAACATATTGCACAATTATAGCCAGAAGCCCCTTTTCTCAAGGAAAGCATTCCCCCTCTCGTCTTTGTGTCTGTGGCTCTTTTGCTCGCCTTTAGTCAAAGTAGCCCTGGTCCCCATAGCAACACTAGTGAACTCTTTACTCATTAGTGTGTGTGCGCAATCTCCCGAAACCTGCCCTTCTTTCTGATTATGCTACAACAGTATCAATTTAGTTTTCACTATTTTTAATTCGCTCGATCCTTGTTCATCGTGTTTCGACTTTGTGTGCAACGTGTTTATCCGGTCATAAAAGCTTAAATGTTATGTGTCAATGGGCTAAGATTGAGAAGCAACGCTGGGAAAGGTCCCTCCGTCACGCCTGACTCACTTTTCTTTTCTTTTTTTTTTTTCTTTTCTTTTTTTGGTGGCTGTTAAATCTCCGCAGCTCTGATAACAGGTCAGCCGTTGTGAGAGTGAGTGAGAGAAAGACGGTAGGAGGGGTGTAGGAACTTTGGAGGAGAGCGAGTGAGGGAGCAAAAGAACAAGTATATGATTATAGAGACCGTCAGACAATGTACAATAAAAAAAAAAGGGTCTTGTGTTGGCTGGCTCACCCGAAGCGTGGGCGGCGCATGCAGTTGAAGGGTCAATAGGATGCCGTGATAGGCTAATCTGCTCGGAAGGGAGGGCTAGGGCAAGCCTCTGGGGCCTGATCATTGGCTGGACTCATTTGCCCTATGAAATAAAATATGCCTTTTGTAGATTGATAGTGCAAGTAACTACTGTGAAAACGGAATATTCATGCACTGGAGTTTACTGTACAGTATGCATGTGTGCTGGTTGGTTTGCCTCTCTCGCCCCAGCTCCTTTGGGACCGTGTACAAAGTTTTTTTTCTTTCTTTCTTCCATACTCAGACACATGGATGACAGATGACCCAATGGGAGACACCAGCCATCCTGCCCTGACTGGAACCACACCCCCACCTTCCTCTTCACCTGCCCCCCCCCCCCCCCCCCCCTTCTGCGTACTAAAGAGCCCCGCTTTGTTTACATCCTCGCCTTTTCGCCATAAATCTTTGACTCGTTCTCAGTGGCGCTGGCCTCTTTTTCCTCCGGTTACAGCATTGTACATGAGCATAATAGCTGTGTCATAACTTGTATGTGTGACTCAGCTTTGTGTGAACACACTGGACCACAGTAGACTGGAGCTGCTAAGAGTAACAGAAATTGCAATGTGTGGTGGCACGAATTGGCTGAATGTTGTGGTAACCAATAACCGTTTTTTTGATCAAGTTGTGTTGTTTCATTTTGTCGTAATATGTTTTGAAGACTTGAGATACTTATTTTGGCTGTGTACATTTCTGTCAAGAGTGGAGCGGGGCAGGGAGGTGGGAACTTACTGGACCAAAGGAAACCTAAATCCTCATATAAAAAGGCCATGCACTCGGCCCGGGCCAAGGGAGAACGAGAGAGAGAGAGAGGAAGACGGGGTGAAAGAGTGAGAGAGGGAAGGGAAAAAAGTAGATTTCCTTTTGGAGCAGGGCCATACATCACAGGGCCTCCCAGCTGCAGTGTCACCGGCTGACAGAATGACATGTGTCATTTATCAAAGGGGCCAGGCGGGGGCCTTGGGAAACGTGCACCACAAAGCCTGAGAGAGTTCATTCCAGCGCTCAAGCCCGCCCTCCGTCCCACTGCTGTGAGCCCGCCCCAACGCTCTCTCTCCTCCTCATTTTCTCTCCTCGAACGCCCCCCCCATAACCGCCGCCTCCACCCTCTGCACCCTCTGCGCTCCCTTCACTCTGTGCCAAAAAGAGCCCTGTAATGTTTTCTGTCTTCCCTGTAGTTACACACAGCTGCAGCGTGTGTTGATACCTGTGAGCTGGTGGATTCAGAGTTGTTTTTGAAAATGTTAACTCCTTTCCTTGGTATGAAACCAGGAAATAGTGGACGGACCTGTTGCTTATACATTTAGGGTAACTTTTGAAATTAGCCTTAAAGTACAATTTGAGAGAGTACATATGAGGTGTGGGAAACTTTTTGAAGTTTCCGTGATTAGATCTGGGTTCATCTGAATTAGACCTGATCCTTGCAGTTACTTTTATTTTTGTTTTAAATCAACGTTTTTCCTGGAGGCACACTCTATACCTGATACTGGGGCCACACTGTTGAACTCATGAGGCCCCTTTCGCCAACGCATTATGTTGCCCTGTACATAGGAGCGCCTCTTGTATCTCGCATGTCAGCGACAATAAGGAGCCGCGTCAGTCGGACCGCGCCGCGCGTATTTGCACGTTTTGCTCAGCGCTCCAACGCACCACTTCTGGCTTCCTCTCATCCATCACACGCTCACCTTTCATCCCGAGCCCCTGTATACCCCGATCATCAGCCTGGTGCCTGGGTTAACTCTATCACAGCCACTTCCACAATCCATAAACCATGTCACTTGAATGCCCCAGACTTCTCTTGCCAGGTGCTGGATTAAACTCTCAGAGAGGTCAAATGTAAAACCCTTATTTGATTTTTGTGTTTAGAAGCTGCTCTGTTTATTGTATCACATTATTATTCATCCAAACCTGAGGTCTAGACTGGTCCAAGTGCCGTAGCAGCGGTGGAGTCTTAATACAGTCAATTTGCTAATAGCAGACTAAATGCTATGCTGTGGCACGTCACAGAGCCAGAAGAGCTGCGAGAAAACTCCACTGTGCGAAAGTGTGTTGAATAATTAAAAAGTCCAACTCGGGCCAGTGAGGCAGCGAGCGAAGGAGGCGGTGGTGAGGAGACTCTGAGTGAGGGGAAGGAGCGAAAAGCACAAAAGCGGTGTGGAGGGGGTGTAGCCCATGACAGTGTAATGTTTCCTGGCTTTGTCTGCAGAGGTTAAAAGATATGGTACATCATTAAGAGCAATATTCACGGGCTGTCGCTGAGGAATGACCCCTTCCAACAGGTCAGGGATAGTTCACCGTCTACCATCCCCCACTGTGTGTAGGGTCCGGAAGATTAAAGTGGAGTTTGTTTTATTTACGGAAATCTGAGAATGTACAGCAATGTAAAAGAAAGCCTGAATCAAGACTGGAACTCTTTTTTTTATTTAGACTATTCAAATTGACTTCACACTTTTCCTACCTACACAAGTAACAACAAACTCTCCACATGCGCTCCATCTGCTATCTCTGCTGGCATCTAGTTTTGGAGGGAGGCGACGGGCGTGATCAGAAAGACGGCCTCTTTTCATTTGTCTTCATAAGCCTCATTTATTTTTCTCTCCAGATGTGAGCTGACAGGCATCACTCAGCGACGGCTCTCCTCGCCCTTGAGTCCCCGTCCCCCTCCCCCCTCCCTCCTCCCCCATTACTTCTTGGTGGTCAGGACAAGCACCCCTCAATACTCTTCTCCCCCCCACTCCCAAGTCCACTGTCAGTGCAACACAAGATGGATGTGTCTTTAAAGCTGAGATTGATTGTGGATATCAGAGTTATGGCGCCATTCATCACAGGCCCATATTATTCAGACGAGGCGGATTGAAGCGGGAGGTGGGACTTTGCTGAGCCCTCGGGTGGGTCCTGCTGGGGGGGTGTAGTGGGAGTTTAATAGGTTGTAGATGAGAGTGCCATAGAATTACTGTATATGCCGATGTTATACATTGATAAGTCTGATGCACTGGGGGATTGGGGCATGTGCGTGACTGTGTGTGTGTTTGTGTGTGTATCTATTTGCATTGATCGCTGGTGATGTGATCCTCCTCTAGAGTCCTCTGTCATTGGACTCTAATATACAGCTTTATTAAGATCCTTGCAGCACTTTCCTTCTTTTATTTCTATTTTCATATATTCTAGCCACAAAGATTAATCAAGTATTAATCTAGACAAAATTAAGTTTTAAAGTCACATTAAAGTCACACTGGAACATTTCAAGTATATGTTGCTACATCAACAAGTCAAAATATCATCCAACATGCCAGCTATACCAAACCCTCTCCTAATGATCAGCTAGACACAGACGAGGCTGGATTGTCAAAATAAAGTTAACATTTGGACGAGGAACAAATGTATTTAAACCTCATGTTTGACGATGTGTCAAAGCAACTCCATGGAGATGCTCCCAGAAAAAAAAGTTACAACTCAGGTCTGAAGAGAGGCGAGCCCGCTCACAATAAAGACACATATTTTTAAAGATGTTTTCACCAATTTACCATTTTGTTTTATTAATTGCGTGAAAGGTTTCGCAGTGAGGCTTCAAAACACACTGTATGACCCTGTAGGGATTTTGTTTTGACAGGATCTACCCATCCTCAAATGGATTCGTAAATGAAACACCCAATAACCCACTAACTGTTGGCCAAGTTTTCAGTACAACCTGTACTTGTTTATGCATTACATAAGCAGTAGACAAATGAGTAATTATTTGTAATGTTTTTTGACTAAGTTGAATATTAAACTTTTGGTCACAATTGTACTTTTAACAGTTTACAGACTTAAAGTATTTAGTTCATCCCTCTTGGACCGCACCCAAACACTAACAACGAATAATACCTTGCCTCTGCACTTTTTGATCTTATTATTCATCATGTTTTAGCACCTCATTGTGGCCCGTAGACGTTGGAGAGCCTCAGTGGTTCCGGAGGAGCGTCCCTACCCCCAGGCCTCCTCACACTGCTGAAAAGAGCTGGCATTGTGTGTGTCGTCTTTTATGGTGCTGTGTGAAAGAGAGGGATGCACTCCAGTCAGTATTCAGATGCACGTGGTAAAGCAGGCAGTCGAGCAGGACACACACCACAGGTTGTAAACGCTTTGAAAAGTAGAGCGGTAAGGATTTCCACTGAAGACTCTCCACTTTTCTTTTGCAGTTTCTTGCCATCCACCTGTCTTCTGTAGTCACCTGAAATGACTTTCTTCTTCCAGCACTAAGAAAAAGAACCTCAAAGTTTTTTTTAAAATATAAATCCTTCCCATTATCAGAAGTCAAGTCATGCAGAAATGCAAAAATAAGAAGGTAATCACACTTTGTGCTGCCTTTGTCATCACTCTGTGATGGAAATGGGTCTAAATATGAGATTAGAACCTGCCGCTGACTGATGCTATTAGGCAGATATGCCATAGACTTTACTATCTCCCATGAAGGATTAGCGCAAATTATACTGGGAGACAGGCTTGATTTCTCTGCCTCTGCCTGGCTGGATGTGGGCATTTGAGGCACTCTAAGTTGACAGCGTCTGTCTCCGCTTAGTTCTTGGAGACAGGTTGTGTGACAGCTGATGCCAGGCAGGGCTTAAGTGTGTGTGTGGGTGTGTGTTTGTGTGTTGGATGGTGTTTGGTCTGTGTGTGCGAGCCAAAGTAGCAGAGTTATAAACTGACAGGCGAGTGCGTCTGAATGTGATTCACGTCAATGACTTTTTTCAAGAAACAGGTTCCTTTAAGAAGGTGACAATTGGGAAGTGCTAATTTTAATCTCAGTGGCTTCACTTGCGGTCCACTTAATACTATTTATGTTACAAATAATTAAGTCATGATTCAGAACGTACTTGACCATAAGATAATGTGGGTTACTTTTTAAAACATACCTCTTCTTCTTGGGATTGAACATTGATTCATGGCACAATTGCTCATGTAGTTTGTGTTTGTACTGTGATGTTGGTATTACCGGAGGAAGGTGGTTAAGCAGTTGTTCACCTCTCAGGAATGTTTGAGGGAACATGCTAATGCTCCGTTTTAGCCCCCCTGTCTCCACGCTGTGGCTGATTTAGGAGGCTGACATGTCCTTTAATGTTGGTAGTAAACTGGAGGGGAGGATTTATGGGCTCAAGCTTCGTTTCCCCGACTGTCTCTGTTATGTGGTTCTGGGACGACAATATAAGCACTTACTACATTTAGATGTTTCCCCATTGGTGCCTGTTACGCTTTGTATCAAAGTTATGTGTCGGGAGTGACATGCACTTGTGATATACAAGATCTTGAACCACAATGAAATTCTCCTCTTTTAGGTAAAGCTCAACTAAAATACCAAAAATGTGTCACTTGTAGTGACATGACTCTGAGGCATGTTTCCCGAACACTGAATGTTAGATAGTAAATCTTTCTCAAGACGTCCTAACAGGGAAATTTCATTTTGCCCTTTGGACTGGGTTTAAAGGTTTGAAACCTTTTGAGTTTTAAAGAACGGTGCTTATGTTGACAGTAGGTCGGCAAATGTGTAATTATATTTGAGTATCATGAGTAGGAGCCTCTACAAGTCGGTCACCTCTAACTGCTGCTCCAAATCAGTCTCATCCTCTGCTCCATTCACTTTGAGTGATCAGCCCAAGTTTGCCTCTACAAACACACAACTTGACGATCGTTTCTCTATTTATTTCTACATCTCGTGTGTTTCCCCCCATATAAAGACAGTCTATGTCCGAGACTGTCATGGCTTGATGGATTGCATAGTCGTCTGAGGAGAAGAACAGGGGGATGGTGGAGAGAAAAGAGGGTAAGAGTGAGAGAGAAGCAGAGAGGTGCAACAGTGAAGGACATGGCAGCTTAGCGCTGGCCAAAAAGACTGTGCTGAACACCTGCTCCTGTCTCCAACGCTCCTTCAACCTCCTCATTACCTGTCAATCTATCACAAGGCAGCCAGATCAAATGTCTGCAGCAGCCAGGACTGGCGCAGGGAGGGAGGGGCAGTCGAGGAGCGGGGAGAGAAAGAAGGACAGAAAACAGAGGGACAGATTGCATGTCTGGGGAAGCACAAAATGAAGAGGAAGTAAACGCAGCAGCTGTGTGTGCATATACAAGATCTGTTGATAATTTGAAGTAAACTTTGTTCAGAGAGCAATTTGAAACTTATGTTGCTGTTTTAATTCGACAAATTAAGATCTCAATATTGTCTCTTTTGTCTGCGACTTAATACATCCGTTTTGGACTTGGCAGAAGTTTGATCACAAACTTTAGTGCCGCCGTTCGCATTGTTGTTCTCCAGTAAAGAGTGGCACTAATACCCAGTGCTTACTGTATGGAGCGTGATTGGTGCCTGTGTGTAAGACGTGACTCTCTGACAGCTGCTGGAGGCTGGGTTCCAGTGTCAGGTTACACTCACAATGGGCTCAATGTCTGTCTCCCACATATTCATTGTTGTGCACTCGTCTTGTTGTGCACACCGTACGGCATAATTTGTTAACACATGATTGCAGACTGATTACATTTGCAAGGTGCGTGCGGAAAATTGTCTGTAGATGTTAGCATGCTAGTCCACTGTGAAGGCCCAACAGGTAAACTCGCACTTCACTTATCACAGTGCACCAGAGCGTACGCATGACCAGTCCTTATCGACCATTTCTGATCACTTTCAGTCATCACAGTTTCTTTATTCCGCGTTCTCGCTCCGCAGTGTGTGAGCTGCGGTGATTTACGGTAATTATCCAGCGTTGGGTCATCTATCAGGCCGGTCGTTGCTAGGAGATGGAAGCAGCTGCTGTTGTCTTGTCACGGGCAGTTCATATGTGTACGCCTGTGTGTGTGTGTGCGTGTTTCCAGGGATTTGGGTAATGTTTGAGGGTAGAGCGCGCAGGTAAAGTGGTCCATCGTGATGTGTGGATTTAAAAGCGCAGGTGGCCCGGGAGAAAGGAGGAAGTGGAGCAGTCAGTGGATGGAGCCGGGGATTATGGGAGGGTGTGGGGTGGTATGAGTGAGGGAGGGGTCAGAGGTTGAAAGAGGGTTTGTGTTTAGCAAGTCCGAGGCTTAAAAGGCACAGGTGTATATGAGAGACAGAGGGGCAGCATGATAAATAGATCCAGGCAGATGGAAGTTGAGCGAAGTTGGGCCTTGGGGACTAGTCACGTTGGCGGCGTAATTGCAAGATCTTGAGTGTGCATGTGTGCTCATATTGAAAGGAGGAGGAGCCGCACTCTTTTCCATTGGCAGGTGATTGTCTCGAAGATGGTTTCTGGTTCAGATTTCTGCTGAGTTGCTGATTTCTCCAAGTCTCGTTGTTAAGCTCTTAGTCACAACCTTTCGTATTCAAGCAGTGTCAGGTTCCATGGTCTGTCTGCTCCATGCTGCAAACCTGGATGCACACAGATGGGTCATGGTGGATACAGATGCAAATGTGTAGAGAGCACATGTGTAGAGTGCACATGTACTTCAATGTACTTCTTCTTCTTCTTCTTCTTCTTCTTCTTCTTCTTCTTCTTCTTCTTCTTCTTCTTCTTCTTCTTCTTCTTCTTCTTCTTCTTCTTCTTCTTCTTCTTCTTCTTCTTCTTCTTCTTCTTCTTCTTCTTCTTCTTCTTCTTCTTCTTCTTCTTCTTCTTCTTCTTCTTCTTCTTCTTCTTCTTCTTCTGTCAAAAGCAGCAGATATCTTTAGTTAGCACTCAACAGGCAATCAGAAATTACCACGGGCTTCACTTGCGAAGCCAGGTGCTAAATTGCTTGTACTTCTTAAAATTATGTTGCACCTGATTTGCATTGTTTATATGGCACAAATGTGATAGAAATGAGTTTGTGTTGTGGCCTTTTACCGTGAAGGGCAAAAATCTCAACTGCATTCGCTTTTTGCACCACTTAAGCACAAACCATTTTGCGCATGTGCAAACACTGAGTAAATCAGGCCTCAATGTACATGAACGATGATGAAATTTAAATTGTAATTTCCACTGAAATTCTAATGTTTAATGAATATTTTGGCATATCACCCCATGCCCCGGCTACAGTGCATGAGAGGCCTTTCACTCAAGAGACTTGAGGATTGTAAAATGTCCTTTGGTGACATTGACAGTTCAGTGTACAGCTGCTCGATTATAGAAGAAATAATAATCACAATTATTTTTGTAATAATTGAAATCCGACTAATCAAATGATAATGTGTTGCCTTTAAAGAAACAATACAAAATATTTTCTTTGGACTGTAAAAAAGTCCAAATTATATTAAATATGCTCAGGTTTCTAAACTAATTCTCTATTAGAGACATCCCTGGCTCACCTGCCCCCTGCTGGCCGGCCCTCACACCTGTCCAAGCAAACCAAGCTGCCGGCCTGATGACATCATCACACAGCGCTGTTTGTTTATGTCGGACCAAAGCATGTGCCAGTAGCAAGTGAAATGCGAAGGGGGAAAACGACCATCATCCCAGCTACATGAAATAATACGAGTTTACTTTGAGCTGCGTTTGTGATATCTGCTCCTGAAGAAGAGTTTTAGACTCTTCTGCAACAACCAGCCCTGGGCAAAGAATAAAGAGGCTTCTAAACTCCTTTCTCCTTTCAGCAAAAGGTGAGCACTTATCAGTGTTATCTCAAGAGCAACACATAAAAATTATCATCATTATAGTATTATTTCCGTGATTAATACAACAGTTCATCACACTGTGTTGGTAGTTCAGCCGATCAGCCGCACTCACACAAACCGCACAGGGTGGACTTTCTGCGTTTTCGATCGTGCCATTTTTGTAATCGTCTAGTGTAATAATCGAAATCGTAATTGAATTTCGATTAATTGCACAGCCCTAGTTCAGTGCAATCCATTTTTGGCTATATAGATTATGAGATGCAACTCTTGGCCGGTTAAAACACAGGTGTTTATAAGACTCCTCCACATGATGCTGCGCTAACGGTAAATACACTCTCGCCCTTAACCATTTCAGTCTAATTAGCAGAAGTCAGCATTTGTCATTGCGTTTAGGGGTGAAGATTAGGAACACCTCTCAATTAATCTGCAATCAGCCTGTTTGTTAATTAGCTAACCTGTTCTAAGTGGCCTTCAGGGCTCTCGTGTAATTAGCTAAGCTGCCGGGGAGTGGGCCGTTGTGTTGACATTGACCCGTGCACACACACACATATTATAGGCTCTCGTACATTCGTATATAGCCGTGCCCACGTCTCCAGTCACGGTCAAGAGGGACAAGAACTCTGAACTCTCGCCAAGAGCAACCTCAAAAACAAACAGCTCTGAGCCCAGCATGTGTTAGCTCGCATTTAAGGACACACACACACACACCTCCTCACATATTTAGTACCCGTTGGCGCGTTCAGCCAGATATACATATTTGCACACAGTCATGCTCATCCTATTACACTTTAAACTGATTGTTCCTCCCTTCACTCGGCGGGAAACCTGCATCCCTCAAAAGCCTTCTTAGAAAAGGCAGAAAAAATAGACTGAACTCCCCTTGCACACACACACTCACACACACACACACACACACACACACACACATAGTCTTTTGAACATTTCATCCTTTTCAAGTGCAACAACATCCCAACCAAAATGAACAGCGTCTCCATAGCTGTGTCGAAGCATTTTTTGCCTTGCTCACTTCAAAGCCATTTGTTTACTCGGCTGCCTCCTGACATTGTCTGTGGTAATTAAAGGAGCGCACTGAAATTTATGGTTTAATTATACAGGCCTTGTTATGCAGAGAGGCCAGGATGGGCTGATATGCTCAATAAAAATAAATAAATTCCATACGGCTTTATTGAACCCGTGTTTGCATGAAGGGGCGCGCGGATCGTTTTCAGTCTCGCAGGTGCACGCATTGTTTGTGTTCATGTATAGCCTGTGCGTGTATGTTTATTTATGTATTGCCTCGCCCACAGCTGAGAGTGCACTGTGAGTGGGTGAGAATAAAAAAAATAAAATAAAAAAAAAAGCCAGATGAATTGCGATCGATCGGCGCTGGTTCAGTGTATTGATCCCCCAGCATGTTAAAGCCTAGTGTACTCCACGACGAACACTCAGTCAGTCAGCACAGCCCCCCAACCCCCACCCCCCCGCTCCATGGTGCAACTATTACACATGCCTGGGTATACTGTAAATGCCTGCTCCTGTGTACTGACAGATTTACATGAAAACACCACCTTTAGTGACACACATCATCAGGAAGTCCATACATACTGTATCTTTAACTCATTAAGTTCAAGAGCATTTGGATTATGACACTGGGTGAATTTCAAGCTGAATTTTGTCCCATTTTACAAGTCAAAGCGAAAACTGCCAATATTGCAACAAGAATAATGGAATTGCAACATACAGTGTAGCCCTGTAAGAAAGAGCTGTTCAACCTTTTAAGCTTTGTTTTTGGTGTAGATATTAATGCTATCTCAGACTTATTCATCAGTTCTATTTTGCATATATTGTAAACAAATGGACATACTTAGTTTCGCTGACAAAGCTCCTTGGATGAGAGGGTGAAATGTTTTTCAGTTGCCATCTGTATTCGGTAGTTTATGATTGAAAACTCTAGTATGACTAAGAGCTGACAAAACTTGGACATATTTACATGTAAACAGAATATTAGCACGTGGTTGACCTATGACCCTTGACCCTTTGGATTTAAGAATCCCTAAAACATTGACATTCATTCAGTCGGCCAGTATGTGCCTCATCCTACCCCCTCTCTCCACGCCCCCATGTTGCAACTATAACACTCGGCTGTGTATACTGTAAATGCCTCCTGCTCTGACTGAGTGTGCGTGCGTAAAAAGCCCAGATGCACGTCCAGATTACATTATAGCTTGTTGTGTGGGTGCCCGCGAGAGTGTTTGGGTGCCGTGCGTGCGCAGTAATGGAGAACGATCTTGGCTGTGGCCCACGAGCTGCTCTTCTGAACTGATCTTTGAGTTAAGGTATAAATAGCGCCGGCTCTATAAATAAAACAGCAGCACCTTTCACACACGCTTGCTTGCTCACATAAGCGGACACACGTTAAAAGCTTGACATGTCTCGCTGCGCTGACACCTGTCCTTTATCCAATATACACTCTTTATAGTTCATAGTTCTATCACAACCCACTGGTTACTTTATATCAAGCCTGTACAAATGATGGGAAAATGTATCAACAAAAGCAACAGCTTATGGCCTGCAGATATGGCTAATGCATCGCAGTGCAGTGTTTGTGGCATACTTTAAACCTTACCTAAATGTAAAGCTATTTCAGTGGTAGTTAAGCAGAAAATAAAATTACAGTAAACCCAACTCTAGAAACAAGCGCGTCCAGTGTGCATTTTGTACTGTTGCACGGGACTGTTTTCATTGGGTCACAGGCCTTTACCAAAAATAATTGTTTTGACTTGTTGATAGCCTTAATGCTTGTGGAAACAGATAGAGTTTAGGAAATACTGTATGTTGATATTAGGCTGTAGTAAAACTGTCTCAAACTGCAAAACTTTCTGACACAAGTTGAGCAGTTTTAACATTTTCATTTGGGTTTTCACTCATTGAAGATGAGTCCCAAAGCTACAGCCATTGAGAATCCCTGCTCTCTGGAAGGCAAATCATTTTCTACCAACCTCAGGAAAACCTAGTGAATATGGCGGGTTCCTCTGAAAAGCCCGTAGAGCAAGCATGATTTAATACTGTTTGTTTTTTTGAGTTTGAAATCCAATCTAAAAAGTTGCCGTTGACGTATGCAGCTAAAAAACAATCGTTAAATCACAAAGCTGGTAAAAGCAAACCCTCTGCAGCAACAGTATCTCTGTTTGACTTCATAATCCTTTTGGCCCACTGTAATTTTGAATGGCTTTTGGTTAAAAAATGTTTGCGTACAGCTACGAGCACGCGGTCACTGGGGAAGGCTCGACGGTTTGATTCACTGAAAACCTGCCAATAATACCGACTTTCCTCACTAATCTTGTTTGCACAGCACTTACTCCCATTCAGGCCACTTTTCGACATCAGTCCATTATGTAGCCATGTGTCTGGAGAACAACATGTCCCATCCACCGCTGTCTGCTGCGGCGCTCAGGCTGAGGGCTCAGTGTTTGGAAGCGGAGTGAAGGGGGGTTGAGAGATAAATTGGTACAGCGGGCTGGAATGCCGCTGCAGTTATTTAAGGCCCTGTAGGTGCTGCCTAGGCCATATGCTCCCATTATTCCGCTTGGGAGGGGCCCATGTGGGCGTGTGAGCAAGTTTCGCAAAGGGGAGGAGGGGACTGAGAGGAAGAATAGGGAAAAAAAGGTAGAATTATTTTAAGAGGCCTGGTTTCAAGTCGCAGGTAGAATATGAAGAACAGGCAGAGAGCTCAGATTAGAGCAAATTGGCTCCAAAAGTAAATGATCACTTTCACCTTCAATATCCGCCTTTTTCATTGCCGTCTTTGCATAATTCATCTCCTCAAATCTTAAAATCTGACAGGGTATGTTTGATGAACTTTTTGAAAATCCTGTCTACTTGAATCTTTCAAAGCAAGACACAAAAGGGTAGCTTTCGAAGTCTGTATAGTTTATAGCCCATCCAAAGTACATAATGGAAGCTACTTTGTTGGTATCTGCTTATGTTTCATCTTGTCAGATTGAAGCCTGTGTCCCTGATCAGGGCATTGCTCTCATGTTAGCCGCTTCACGGATAGCACATCCCAGTATTCCCTGTGACACGGCGGCAGCTGCATTACCATAATTGGCTTTTCTACATGACGGGACAGAGGAAATAATAATGTCATTTTATTTACAGCCCTCTTGTTCCGGTCTGAGGGTATCACCCCCCCCCTCTCCTCTCTTCACGGCCCCTCCTATCCCATCTCATCTCACCCACCCCTCCCCTCCCTATCCTTCTCTCTCTTCTCCATCGTACGGGATACCAAGACGCCTGTCCCGCTCGCTCTGCCGCGGCGTGTAGGTCAACCAATGGCTTTTTGATCAGCTCCTGTCCAAAGCCATCAGGGTTGAGAGGCACGTAATGGAGAGCAGGGTGACAAACAGAATCTGGGGAAGGAATAAGACTGCCAGTTTCCTATTAAGGCCCCAGCTTAAACGCCCTGTGCCCCCCGCCGCCTACCGTCACCGTGCTGTGCCGCCACCCCGGTCCTGCACTGCCTAAATCACATGAGTGAAGGGGCCTGTGATTGGACATTAGTGCCGCAAATGACTGCCGTGATTGCGCCCTCTTCCCCAAACCCAGATCAAGTAAATAAAAAATGTGTGTAAATAAATAGAAGGGGGCTGCCGGAGTATTTGGGCCTTTGGCGGCAAAAGCTGACTGGTCTCATCCCCATCTTTTTACCTCCTTTCACTCTTGTTCCATCGCCTTGCTGCCTTTCTTATCTGGTTTGTTTGGCTTTGACAGCGGCCAAATGGTGAACCTCTGCGCGTCTGACAGAGAGTTTTATTGATTTAACAACCAGCAGACTTGGAGCGAAGAAAAGGGAGAGGGAAGGTGGAGAAAGATAGCAAAGTTTTGAAAAGGAATGATATGTTTCTGCTCCTCTGCTTGCCAAAATGCTGACGTGTCCGTTGGTTGTATTTCATTTGGTATCATTTACAAAAATCATGTCATACACAAAGTCGAGCAGTGTGTGGGAGCGAATGTTTTGGAGATGATCTGCGCTCTTGTCAAGTGTGTTGTCCATTTGTGAGGCCCAGTTCAGTGTTGATGCAGGGCGTTCACCTCTCTCTTCATCACTGTGTACTAACTGTTCCTCTGAGGTCTGCTCAATTTCACGCCTGTAAAAAGTTTTAATTCATCAAATAGGTAGTCTTTGTAATGTTTACATTATTGGGCATGAATTTCAGTTTATGTTAAACCATGAGCCCGTATTTTGTGCAGGAGTTTTAAAACCTCTTATGATAACTCACTTTCTCAGCCCCTTCTCCTATGTGTATTTAACTGAGCACTCTGTAACTACACCTGTGCATTAGTCTTAGTTGTTGTCTGGTCTGTGTTGTGATCTGGTGGAACTGGTGGGGCCTTGATCGCTGCAGTATCTGACAGTAAGTCTGTGGCGTTGTCCTGGCCACACTGCTGCCTGTCTCCTTGATGGCGGCACGTCCCCAAGCAAAAGTGACAGGCGCTTTGGCTCCCGTGCAGATGGCCCTGCTCACAGCCATCACCCACTCTGCAAACCAAACCGCCTGGGACGGCACGCCAGCCCTGCCCCTTTCCAACACCACCTCTTTGCTGCTGGTGCTGATCTGCATATGTGCATCCAAAGCACAGGGACCATTGGACCATTCCTTTGGTACATGCCCGGATCATGAGTCTCTAAAAAGTCAATAGATTGGATGTGAAGTCTTCGTGTTATATCCTTAAATAAAGGCATCATGTCAAAATTAGATCATGTTCTCAGATATTCACTAATATTGTGGTGCTGTGGTTCATGGAACTGGCTATGATTTGTACAGATGTCTGTCTTTGCCAGTCTTTTGTCTGTGTGCTTTGATATCTCCCTCTTTGTTGTTTCCATGACAACATGGCAGGACAGGCATTGATTGACAGGGATCGTCAAAGGCTTCCGTGGCGCCCTGCTCATCCCTCTAGACCCCTCCCTCTGCAGTCTGTGTTTTGTCACTCACACAGCCATATTTCTGATCTGCGGCGTCTCATTCCTGCTGTCTGTGTGTGCATTAAGCACTTCCAACTACCACGGTTTAGAATTTTTCGGGGCTTGAGCTGAGGAGAGTGTGTCACATAGGTAATTCTCTGTATATTTGCAGCGTTAATGTCTTGGCTGGATAGTCATTTTACAGAATGGCCTGTATATTACGCAGATGATATGCATTGATAGCTTTCTCTTGAGGAAGTGGATAGTGAGGGGGAAGGTACTGTAACAGCAGACACTCCACAGTTGTGTTGTAGAGAGTAGAGCAGCACATAATGCTAATCTGCTGTGTTAGGGATTTTCAGGAGTTTTAGAAACTGTCTAGGTCTCAGTCTGTCAGTGGGATTGAAGCACAGCCAGGTTCTCCTGTAGTGCTCTCATTTCACTGAAATCCTGTCAGCCGTTCGGGGAGTATGTTGCTCATTTGGAGAAGGGTGTATCAGTAGCACACAGAGAACTCAGACTTATAGGCAATATTATGGTTATCGGTTTCAAGTTTGTGCTGTTGGAGCAAACATGTACTAGTGCATAAAATACACACTGAGTCAGGCAGGAAAAGTGAGTGCGCTTAGGCTTAGGTCTGGCGAACGGGAGCCCCTCTCATGCACACACACCCACATCATCTTAAACTCACTGAGCATGGTGCAGCTGCTTACCACTCCCCTCCACCACCCAGCTCCTCTCAGGCAGCAGTAAATGGTGCCAGTGTATATATATCAGGTATTATGTCCACTTAGATTATGATATGACAGGTTAGCGTGCCGTTTGAAGCTGACAGCACATCTGTTTCATCAGAAGAGACTGATACTGGCATCTAGGACACACATCTCACCATGCAGGAAGGAGATAAAGGAAGAAACCAGGGGGCTGTCTTTCCTGTCTCTCTCACCCCTCTCTCCTCTGCTCCATTCTGGGATTTCTTCACAGCCCCCCACTCTCCCAGACCCCCTTCTCTCCACCCATCTCAGAACGCACCACCTCCTGCATACTTTTTTTTCTCTCTCCCATCAGTCTTGTCTTTAATCTGCCCCCAATGAACAGTCTTGTCTACGTACCTTTCCTTACACATAAACAAGATCTCTAACTCATGTATGTTTGTACATCATTCTTTTTTACTTTTATCTGACAGTATTTCATCTGCACTTAAAAATGCTACTTACAGTTGTCTGTATTATAAACACATAAAATATCCATCATCACAGGATTAAAGATTAAGGGTTTTTAATTTGTGACAGTACATAATGTTGCGTACAATATAGGTGCATAAGGCCTCAGATTAAAAAAAAAGTGAGGAGTTCATCATTCAAGCATGCAGCTGGCTAACAAGGCCAAACAGACAGTCATTTCCTGGGGAACATGAGTCTTGTGGAGGAATAGGGAGTTGGGAAGAGAAAGGACAACTGTCAGAAGCCTAGTGATTTATATTTCCCTTGAAGGCTTTTTTTCACCACTTGCTTTCAGAGCCACATGTGTGTGTAAAATTGACTCATGCGTGCATACCAAGAAAACACACTCAGTAAAAGCCTACATTTTCCATCAAGAGCATTCAGTCTTGCGTTATTTTGATAGTGGCCCTGTTACTGTGCTGTAAATGTTTTATTTCATTGAGCTGACCCTTTTCTCTCTTTCTCTCTGTGCTTGTCTGTGTGTGCTGCAGCGTACGTGCCAGAGGATGAGCTTAAGGCGGCCCCGCATGAGGAGGAAGAGCACCTGCAGGACGATGGCCTCTCACTGGACGGGCAGGATACAGAGTTCCTGTGCAACGAGGAAGAGGACGACTTAGATGGTGGCCAAGTACCGAGCTACAGAGACTCTCCTCTCAGCAACGGCACGAACCCTGACGCGGGATACGGCTCTCCGCTCAGCGATGCTAGTGACCGGCTTGCGGACTTCAAGAGCACATCTTCCCGGGACGGTCAGGAGAGGGATGGCAATGCTCTGCGTCCCAATGGCAGCAACGGCCTTTCCATCCAGGACAGTCTGGCAAAGATGAAAGCCGTCTATGCAAACCTTATCTCAGATGCCTCCTGGTCCAGCATCACATTGGACATTATGAAATCCAAATCAGCTGCTGCAGGTGGTGTCAACAGTGCCCTTACCGCTGTTGCAACTGCCCCTTTGTCCCCGACTCCTCCTGCCAGCAAGAGCAGTGGCACCAGCGTAGTTAACAGTCATCACAATGGCAGGAGTTCAAGCTCGACTGTCAACCACTCTAGCAGTTCCCCAGGCACTACCAACGGTATAGCAGTGAGCACGGCTAGCACCCATAGTGCAACCAGCAGCAGTGGAGCAGCGAGTAATGGTAGCGGTGTAGCTTATGACTGGCACCAAGCCGCACTGGCTAAAACTCTTCAGCAGACACCCTACCACCTTTTACCAGAGCCTAGCCTTTTCAGCACGGTGCAGCTCTACCGGCAAAACAACAAGCTCTACGGTTCTGTTTTCACAGGCGCGAGCAAGTTCCGCTGTAAAGACTGTAGCGCAGCATATGATACACTAGTGGGCCTGACTGTCCACATGAATGAAACGGGCCACTATCGCGACGATAATAAGGACAAAGAGGAGGAACATGGCAAGCGCTGGTCCAAGCCACGCAAGCGCTCCCTTATGGAGATGGAGGGCAAAGAGGATGCTCAAAAGGTTCTCAAGTGCATGTACTGTGGCCACTCGTTTGAGTCTCTGCAAGATCTCAGTGTTCATATGATCAAGACCAAGCATTACCAAAAAGTGCCTCTAAAAGAGCCAGTGCCAGCCTTGGCTACTAAACTGATGCCCCCTTCTGCTAAAAAGCGAGCTCTACAAGACCCAATAGTGTCCCCTTGCTCCCCAGACTCTGTCCATGCTGCTAGTGGTGGCGGGAGCATTTCCCTGAGTGACGCCGGGAAAGACTCAAAAGCCACACCGAACCCTTATGTCACTCCAAACAACCGTTATGGTTACCAAAATGGTGCCAGCTACACATGGCAGTTTGAGGCTCGTAAGGCCCAAATACTCAAATGTATGGAGTGTGGAAGCTCCCATGACACTCTGCAACAGCTAACTGCGCACATGATGGTGACAGGCCACTTTTTGAAGGTCACCAATTCTGCCTCCAAAAAGGGCAAACAGCTCGTTTTTGACCCTGTGGTGGAAGAAAAATTTCAGTCCATTCCCCTGCCGCCCACCACCACTAGACTCCCTGTTCCCAGCACCATAAAATCGCAGCCTGTGTCTCCTGCTCTATCATCTGCCTCCGAGGAGAAAAGAGAAGGGCCAGAGGATGAGAGGGTCGATGGGGAGTTAGTGGAGAAACAGATAAAGGAAGAGAGAGATGATTCAGGAGAGAAATCTGAGTCTGATACAACCTCTTATAAATATCTCAGAGAGGAGGACTTGGAGGAGGCACCTAAAGGAGGTTTAGATATTCTGAAGTCCCTTGAAAACACAGTCTCTAGTGCCATTAGCAAAGCTCAGACAGGCACGCCCACATGGGGAGGCTATCCCAGCATTCATGCAGCTTATCAGTTGCAGGGTGCAATGAAAACCTCTGCTACCGTCCTTCCCCCCACCATCCAAAGTATCCACATGCAGCCAATGTTTAACAGTAGCCTGCGAGGCCTAGTAAATGATCCCAATTCGGTCATCCATTCACCTCGAAGCCCCTCTTCCCCTACCCCACTCAGGAGCAATGTCACTGCCATGGAGGAGTTGGTAGAGAAGGTGACAGGGAAAGCTGCTACTGTGAAGAAAGAGAAAGAGGAGAAAATGGTGAGTTTAGAGCGCTGCCGGCCACCGTCATTAGTAAAATCACCTTCACCGGCAATGAGGGAGCAAAGAGAGCAGTTACCATCTCCAAATGACCTTTCAGTTGGTAAGCCATCTGGTGTGAGAAGTAGCAGCCCAGGCAGTGTAGATTCTGAGCTCATTTGCAAGAAAGAGCCCAAAGAGAGCCTTGTTGATAGTCACAGCAACCATTCAAAGAACGGCTCAGAGACATGCCAGTCCCCAGTAACTAACGGCAACGGTCTCGGTATTATCACTGACCACTCACCAGAAAGCCCCTTTGTTAACCCTCTAAGTGCACTCCAGTCAATCATGAACACACACCTGGGGAAGGCCTCCAAACCTGTGAGCCCCGCTGCAGACCCACTCTCTATGCTTTACAAAATCAGCAACAGCATGATAGATAAGCCAGCATTTAACTCCAACTCTCAGGGCAAATCTGTCGAGCCCATTAGCCACTATCAGCTCTTTGAAAACACTGACCAGCCAATTGATCTGAGCAAGAATAAGTCCACTAACAGCAACAATAACAACAACAACAGTAGTGTAAACGGTAACAAACCAATCATTTCCCTGTCTGAGTCAGTATCTTCTCCTCTGAGAGAGAACGCCCTGATGGACATTTCAGACATGGTAAAGAACCTCACTGGGAGGTTGACACCCAAATCCTCCACCCCTTCCTCCATCTCAGAGAAGTCTGATGCTGAGGGCAGTGCATTTGAGGACGCCCTGGAGGACTTGTCCCCTGTCCAGAAGAGGAAAGGGAGACAGTCCAACTGGAACCCGCAGCACCTCCTCATCCTTCAGGCTCAGTTTGCCTCCAGCCTGAGAGAGACCCCTGAGGGCCGATATGCAATGACTGACCTGGGCCCTCAAGAAAGGGTCCACATCTGTAAGTTCACAGGCCTGTCTATGACCACCATCTCCCACTGGCTAGCTAATGTCAAGTATCAGCTGAGGCGGACTGGGGGCACCAAGTTTCTGAAGAACATGGACTCGTGCCAGCCTGTGTTCCTTTGTGGGGACTGTGCCTCCCAGTTCAGGACTCCTGCCGCCTACATTAACCACCTGGAGTCTCACCTGGGCTTCAGTCTGAAGGACCTGTCCAAACTGTCCTCTGAGCACCTTCGGGAGCAGCAGGCTGCCTCTAAGGTGATCACAGACAAACTGACATTCAGCAGCCCACTGTCCCTGGCCACGGTGGAGGACGATGCTGGCTCTGTGTACCAGTGCAGACTTTGCAATCGGACATTTGTCAGCAAACATGCAGTCAAACTCCATCTCAGCAAGACCCATGGGAAATCTCCAGAGGACCATTTGGTCTTTGTCTCTGCTTTGGAGAAACTGGACAAGCTGGACAAAATAGAGAAGGTGCAGGTGTAAGGCTGCGGTTACAGACTGACAGATGCTGAACTGAATTTCATTGCACTAAAATGACGTTTCAATTTCTGCACTGGGCCGAACTGAGCCACCAGGAAAAAAAAAAAGAAAAAAAAAATCAGTCTTATCATTTTTGTTGTGATAACTGCCTGACTGGACCATGTCTTTTCACCTTGATTTGTTTTTGTTTTGCCAAGCTTTTTTAAACTTGTTTTGTAATATATTTATATGATATTTGTCTGATCTGTGCATGTATTTTAGTGAATCAAGGTAAAACTCACGATTTGAATCTTTTCATTGCAAAAATACAACTACTGCTTCAAAGATATCTAAAGTGGTGAATGAAAGAGGGCAAGGGGAAGAGAATTGTATAATACTTGATATGATATAAGAAGGTAAAAAAAATATGCACCAAAAGAATGAGACTGAAGTAGCACCTTAGACAACAAAATATTAAATTTGTAAACTTCAAATGTGCATTTTCCGATTCAAAACGATTAAAAATCACACTTTTCTTTCTTTTTTCCCCCCTCTCTTTACGCTCTTGGTTTTATTGATGAATGGCCTGCTAATAGATCTGCCAGTGTAATAACTTTATGTAAGCATTTGGGGGAAACACTGAAACTGCTTCAGGTTGAATCAGTGAAAGTAAATGGCTGTCAGTTTGCAGGTTTGGTCAGAAAACTTGTCCTTGTTGTGAACTATCTTATAGCAATTTTCCAGTTGTATGGTTTGTTACAACTTTCTCTGATTTGTGTCGCTCTAGTCAAATGTAAAGAGAAGTCCGTTACATGTAAATGACCCAGTGAAGCGTCCGTACTCATTGGACATATCTTAATATTTGAAAC
This sequence comes from Gobius niger, assembly GCF_951799975.1. Taxonomy (NCBI): domain Eukaryota; kingdom Metazoa; phylum Chordata; class Actinopteri; order Gobiiformes; family Gobiidae; genus Gobius; species Gobius niger. The sequence goes on from NC_136859.1 coordinate 20,851,439, forward strand.
AGCTCAACATTCTTTGTATCTTAAGCTGTGTGCATTCTCTAATTTTTATATTGTCATTTTGTATAAAACTGCTAATAAAACATAAAAACAGATGATGTATATAAATATATGCTGTAGAGCTACAAAATGTCATTTTTTAAAGAAAATGCAAATTTAGCTTCTTTGGCTTGGTTTACAGAAATGATTTTAATTATACTTGCATCCTACTTGATGCATGATATGGTGTGGAAAAATAAATAAGCGATGCACAATGACTATACATTTCAATGTTTTATCAACAATGTTGTTAAACATAAACCTTTTTAGAACCAATTAGTTGGTTTCAGTTCTTTCTCAACTGTAAAATAAACCCCAAAGCAGTTGTCAACAGTCATATGTTGTGCTTGTCATTCATTCGTCTCAGCAACATAATAAACTTAACACTTTTGCAAGAACAGTGAAGATGCTTTCTCCATCACTCAAACTGAACACACTTTACCACAATAGTGAGAACAATATTTTCCAATACAAAGTGAACAAGAATGATTTAATTTTTTCTGATGTTGAGCCTTATTTTCTAAGCTACAAGGGCAAGTCATGTCAGGAAAACATCTGTCGCACAGCGTTGAATTATGCAAAAGAGTAGCCATTTTGATATACATACTATCAAAGTTTATTTTTTAAAGATTTTATTAGCAAATTGTAAATTAAAATCTTTGTATAAACATCATATATAATTTGACTTTGCCAGCATGTTGGTGACTGGCTAGTGTTGGTTAGTGCCAGTAAACCACATGCTGGCAAACCTCCTGACAACAAGGTGAGGGAGTTTGCTTTGGAGCGGAGTCTCTTCTCCTTGTGTCCAGGTGCAGCTTCCGTTGGAGGCTCCAGTTTCCCCCATCAACCTAATTATTATGTTTGCTAAAATAAAGCAGAACTGTAATAATGTGTATATATATATTTATTTTTTATTTTTTTTATTTTTACTTTATATTGAATTAGAGAAAGTAAACCGACTTATCCACTATAGCTCTATAAATGGCACAGGCTCTCGACACTTAAGCTCTTCAGAAGAAAAAACAAAATCCCCTAATGTTTCACTTTGTAACAGAATGGCTTTGTGGGCAATATTTTAAGAGAAGAGGCAGTCACTTGTGTCATACTAAAAACTGATGACTGAGCCGCATCATACTGCCACTGATTATTAAAATGATGAAGATGACGGGGTGATAAGCCTGTGAGGGTGCCTATTGTACTGGCAGAAACCCATGCTCGGCTTGTGACTGGCCTTCGGAGGGCCCGCACTCAAAGATCCAGTGTTACTTCACTTACTTCTGAGAACATGCTCAGATGGGAGTCTGTTGGGCTTAATGCAGCCTCCTGACTGGCCACATTCAAACACTCACGTAATAAATAATAACACTGGATATGGCTGAACAGAAGAGTGTCCTTTTCAGATCAGTTTTACTGTTAACCAATAAGATGCACTCCTGACCAGGTTGAGGGAGATTGTGATATAAATGATAAGCAATCTAAGGACATTTCATAAACAAGAAATGTGACTCTTTTTATTAATACCAGAAATATTAACACTGCAAGCATTATGAAAGGTATCAAACATTAAGAAACAATTATCTCTATTTAGGCTTTATATACAGTCTATGGTTTTACCTCAAAATGCATTGTATTTAATTGTTATTTCAACCATGGTGATATTATTTATGTCTATATAGTTTCAATACACACGCAATGATTACATAAGAAAGGAGCCTAATGTCTTATAAACACTGCTAGTGTAAATAAAAAAAACTCTATTTAATTAATTATTTGTGTTAATTATTACATTTTACATTGGAGATTAATTCTAGTTTCGCATCAGCATATTTTAACTGTTTAAAATCAATTTAAGCCAAACTTATTCATAGGCCTACTATTACAATTGCAATATCCCACTTAGAACAATGCAAACATTCACTGAACACAGAACAGCTCGGAGCAGCGACCTACTGCTATAGCTCTGTGTACGTTGACCTTTACGTGACCCCACAGAGCACACTGAAAGTTTTCTTTTTTTTCCTTGCTCAGACAGCCCTGCAGGTAGGTACAGCGTCTGCACCGGGATCCTATCTCTCATCTCGCCCTCACGTCTCAAGTTTCTGATGGGGTATTTACAGTGCCTGCCTTTGTGCAGATGAAGCCATGCTGTAGTGTTATGACTTCCACTCCGCGCACTTACAATATGCCTCACGTTGGCTGCGTCAGTCACACGCACAACCTCGTTCCTATTAGCCCTGACTGTCTTTTTGTTGCAATTACACACCTCCTCGATCCGGCTGCACCTCGCTGTGTTGATACATGGATCTAGTGACAAAGGAAAACACAGGCGCAGGGGCAGATTAGCCAGGCTCAAGATGCACCGTTCCTCTGCTAAAAAAAGGGGGCTGATGCCTGAGTCGGGTTATAAAACAAACACGCCAGATAAACAAGCAACATTTGGAGCAGATAGTGTTTCCTGCACAGCGGAAATAAAAAAAAGCACCTTGTAGGTTTAATACCCCGCAGCTAAACCTGTAATTTTGCTGCGCCGTCAGATAGCTGCTGAGCCCGATAGAGACTCCGCTTTGCTTTGTTGCGAGACGCGCGCACTGTTTTCCTATGCGTATTCTATGTAAATTACACGCGATAATCGCCACGCGCGGCACAATGCTGGTTCCCGCGGTGCAAACGGAAACGGCAGGTAGATAAACGCAGCCTGGTGCAGATTTGCATAGCCCCTTTTGTGTGGTTACGGGACGCTGCCGAACGTGAGCCCCGAGGATCGGTAGGGATTTCCTCAAGGTTTTGTGCGCGTAAAAGCCTGCTTCCTCCCAGGGCTGTGACCATTATGTAGAGCAGACAGAGGTGGGTGCAGCAGAGGGCACGAATGGAATAGCATTACTGTTAGTAACACGCTGCAGGAGTGTTAACCTTAAACCTGAAATGGAGAAGTGCAGGGATTCTCAAACTATGGTTCAGGTGTCAAAATAAGGCCGATTGGATCTATAGTAGAGCAAATCGCAAGTTCTTCGGTATAGTCCTGGTCCAGTCCTTAGTCCTATTTACGCTGAGGTTAAGTTCGTTTGGACATGTTGGAACTGATATGGTTGGTTGAAGTAGTTTAGTTAAGCTATTTCTGTTATTCCCTTTACTTTTTCCACATTTAAAGCAGTACTAAGTAACTTGTTTACCTTAATAAATCCTATTCGTAGTCCCTCTGGGGGTTATACAAGTGTTGATGGGATGATTGGGGGGGGGGTCTTTCATCTCCCCCTGGTGTCTCTGGCCCGAAAACTACACTTGCAACTTTCCCTGCGTCGACCCGGAGACTCAATACACACTAATGGAATCTCAAAGACGAAGCTAACAGGCTAATGGGCAAAGCTAGCTGCGAGCCGGCGCCACTTAAACAGTATTTACAGCCATGTTTGAGTGAAACAAATTATCTCCATTGCGTAATTGGATGTACGATATCCCTCTCTCCCTTTGTCTTTTCTGTCAGCGTAGCATTTACTCTCACGGACAATTAATGAGTAAAAAAACGTAACATGCTACGACACCTGCAGTGGCGCTTAGGCCTCTAGGGGCATGAGTTACTTAGTACTACTTTAAACAGCTGCTTTTAAATAACACTTTCCTATCATAGTTCTGAATTGTGCCATCATAAATATTGTAATGATACTGACATGTGACTGACTCGCTTCCCTGTATATGTGTGAGTAGGCTCTCAGTTGTCCAGGAATGACCTATTGTTGTGGAGATTTCCAAATAGTGTCGACGGGACTCGACTGCTTTGAAGTCTGGCTTGTGTGTGTTCTAGTCTTGCATTTTGACTACAATAGCAACAAGAATCTTCTGAAGATAAAGCGAAATGACCTCAACTCAACCAAGCCACGATATCTGAAAATCACTGCCACATTCCCTGCCATTGGTTGACCAAAATACACAGATTGACTGCAATTCAAAGCCCCTTCCCGGTGCATGTCTAACCTTTGATTTCTCTGAGCATTCCCTGAGCTTGATTACAAATGCATTTATTCTCACAGGAGATGCAAACACCTGTGGTCTCGCTCAAAGCGCTTTTGTGGCAGCGAGGCAGTGTTCCTGGTGATAGCAGCATGAAGATCATTGACACCCATGAAACAAAGGCAAAGCTCCCGCAGAGGATCTTGGCGTATGCAGGCACCTATAAAACCCGAACTTTGTACAACTCCAACGTATGGTTTAATTCCCAACCAAAATACCTCAGAAGAAATGCACAGTGTCGCACGTCGCTTCAACAAACAAAAACAGCAGCAGCCACTGAGAGCCTTTGTACCGGATTAGGCTCTAAAGTCAGGTGAGTCTGTTTGGATCCCGATAAAGCATGTCTTGTTGTAAAAAAAAATCCTATTGTTGAAGTAGTTAGTTTCTATTGACATTTTTTTTTTTTGACCTGTTTTTATGTAGAAGAAACAGGATTAGACATTGCACATATTGTCACATGTTTTGCTTGAAATGCCCAGGTTTAATTATGCAAAATAACTAGAGGTGTACACAATAGTTACCACAGGGAAATCTGTTCTTTTCATTCCACCCATCCTTCAATGCTGCCGGGACAACCTGTAAGGAGCGGTAGGAGGACGAGGAGAACATGCAAACTCCACATAAAAAGACGCGGTCTGGGAAACGAAACCCAGGACCCTCTCGCCAACCAATGGACTCAACTTGGACAGCTCTGTAAAAACATGAAGTTTTGTGATGAGGCTCCGCTGACTGCCCAGCCACACCTGCCTTGGACCCTTCTAAGCATTGTGTCTTATTTTGATGGACATGCAGCGCTTTCTCATCACGGTGGCTTTACTCTGAGGCGGGAGGGTCCGCGTGACAGGGAGTTGTCTGGGTGGAGAGTGATGTCGCTTGACAGAGGAAGCTCATCTCAACGCGCCGGGCCTTTAGTTATGACGCTCCTGCGGATGGTGGAAGTGCAGGTGCGAGTCGACAGGCCCGTAATCCATCACGCAAACGGACAAAACACAAAGAGGGGGAAAGCTGCTCTATCTTGTTGGATGAAGGATGAGCTTTCTCAAAATAAGACACCATGCCATATTGCTTTTGTTTGTAAGCTTTTTTCCGAAATAGGACTGACTTGCTCGCCGCGTAACCTTCTCTCATTACTTTATATTATTAGACCAAATCTCACAAGCAAGACAAATTACAGCCGGATTTACATTTTTTTTTTTCCTCCCGATGTGCTTGTTTTGGATATACCATCTAATCTATCTCTGTTTGTCAAATCATCTAGGGACGTGTCTCCAGTTACAATAATAATCCCGATATGAAAGATTAATGATATCTCTCCCATTATGCAGTGTGTGTATGTATGATTTAGTCGTTGACCTCTCTAGGGTTTTTTCCGAATATGAGAACTTACATGTCCCTGTCATTTCCCATTTCAAATCAAAGGGGTCACCGGCGAAAATGTCTCAAAACCAATTTGTGTTTCAAAAAGACCCTTGAGGGATAGGGGCTGCTGGTGTTTTGTTTGATATGCACAAAGACACTTATCCCTTATCTATCTTCTCAGAACGAGAGAGGAGGAGATGGAGGGTGAAGTGCTCCAGGAATCACCGCTGCTGCCACGGTGAGATATGATGCGGCCCGATTTTGATCATTGACATTTGCTTTTTCATGCATCCTGAAAAACAAGGCCTCTCTTCCATTAAGGAATTATTCAAATGACCTTCAACGGTGCATGTTTTCCTACAGTTTTGTTGTGGGAATATGAGAACACATACTGACATCTCAATTACTTATGCAAGGCTCAGAGTAGGCCCAGTGGATGCAATCACCGTGTGTGCGATCCTCAGTCACTCCGAATCACGCCGGCTCCTGGACAGACACACATAATTCAGACAAGCCCAACCGGATTTGCATACAAAGACTAAAGACAAAAAAAAAAGGCCATAAATAAAAGACAACACAGCATGTTGGTAAAAAGGGGAAGAGACGGTAAAGGTATGAATGAAGAGAGGGGAGAGTAGATTGTTTTAAAAAGGTCTGTTGTGTCAGGTTTAGTTCAAATGTGCATTTTCCACAAGGCAATAGAGGGCCTCCATTAAGCAGACTTCTGACATATAGAAAGGCGGCTGCTCGAAATGACATCTTTGATTTTTTGCATTTCCCTTTGAGCAAAAACAGATATCTTAATGATGTAGGTGAGGTCATCCTTGTCTGCTATGAAGAGCATGTTGAGAATCATACCTTGTATATTTTGAATATTTTGGATTGATTTGTTTTAACTTCACACCAGAAAGACCCATACCAGACCACAAAGGTGGACCAAATCTCTTGCACATCTCCACTTCATTAAAAGGGATATTTTCTTAGCCTCTTCCGGCGTCCTGGAGGTGACACTGTGTCGTATGGGTGGGTGATAGGTGGGGGGTGTGTGTGTGTGTGTGGAGGGTTGGGTGTTTGAGGGCATACATCGCAGAGAGTGGGGTAAGAGGTGGGGTGCATGGGAGGCTAACCCGGCGTCACGTCATTAGCGTAGCAGCGGCGGAGACGTAGGGGCACCCTGACACATGTCACGGACAGCCAGCCGAGGGCCCACGTATGAGGCTGACACACTGTGCATAATTTACCCTGTGACACGATCTGCATGCCGAGTTGTTGATCTGTTGTGTTTGGTTTGGACATGGGCGCAGCACAGAGAGACAGAGGGGTGGGGGTTATTATGCAGGTATAGTGGGGCAGAAGGAGGAGAGGTAGGGCGATGAGGTGGCAGTGTGTGTCGCACTGGAGCGCACTCTGAACGGGCCATGCATTTGTCATGTCCACTCAGAGGCAACATATACATAAACAAGAGCATTTCCACACAATAATGCAGGCTCACGCACACTGCAAACAGCCGAGTTCAGACATAGGAAACTGACATGTGTGAAATATACCAAGGCCTTAATTTGAGGCCTGTGCATTTAGGTTTTATCTTCAAATCCTAAACTAATCAGTGCTGTTCTTAGAAGTAATTTCCAAAACCCTCTACATCATTCTTCTTGCCCCAAGTGGCAGGCAAATTTGTTTTTCCAGGGCATACAACAAACATTACATTGTTGCTCCTACAGTTGCTCTATTGCTGTCTGCATATGTAAATATATGCATAGTGATGAGCTATGTGCTCAGTTATGTACTGTTGACATTATATGGTATTTGGTATTTGCTTACGCTTGTGTTTGTGCATATCTATCTTCATGGTGTTCATCAGCTCCTCTGACCCCTCCCTGCCTGTCTCATTTACATGAATTATGCATATGACCAGTCTCGTTAGACTGGCTCCTCCCTATACACTCTCCTAATCCCTACCGTTGCCGCGGTAACCAGATTAGACATGACGGTGAGATGGAGGAGGGCCCTGAGGGCCTGTTTCTGGACAGGCCTCATACAAGAGCAGAATACATGAGAATGTGAGCTCCTATGGCCGTGTAGGTCACCTGTCCACTGGTATTACTGAGCACCGGTGCTAGATGATGGGGATAATCACCTTTGTTCAGATCAGCCTGCTGTCAAGAACCCTGAGGCCAAAACCAGCCAAACACAAGAGGAGATACACAAAGTTCTCATGTGTTGTCATGTTAAAATCGTGTCGTGTCTAGTCGATGCCTTTGCATTTAGCCAATTTATACAAACTACACTAGGCTGTTACTTTCTTTCTGGCCATTAATCTTTCTTTTTCTTTTTTCTTTTAATTTCCATAGCTTCCAAAAGCTTGTGTTCAATACCAACGATATGAAGACTTCTGAATGGCATGTGTGGTTGGGGAGATCATTTCAGTAATACCACAATCGTAATTCAAAGCTTCCATGTTTTCTTTCCCATTTGTTCAGTGTAGATTGTAAGGGCTTTGTAGTAGTGCATTTATAGAAAACGCATTCAATCACTCTTATCTTTACATCATCTTTACATGTATGTCGTAGGTCGTAAAACACCATCAACAGAAATTCAAGAAAAACCTCCTGAATGTAAGGCCCATATTTATGCTCCAAAAGCGTATGAATCGCAGTGACCTAAAGGCAGCAGCATTCATGTTATCAATTGGCCTCTTGTGCAGATTGTATGGAATTCTGAATATTTAGCTGAAGGCCTTTTCAAATACAAACTGGGCACCGTTTACAAAGATGCAGTTGTTTTGTGTTAATGCGGCAGAGGCTAAACAAAGGTCGACTTGTTCCTAATCTGAAAAAGCAATATCTATTCAAAGCATTTTGACCACAGGCAGAGTGATACAGTAACTTACACAAGATTGAATCAATATCTGCAAGTATGCAGTCTTCATACAACTGTCTCTTTGGGGAGCGCATCGGCTATTTTCTGTCAATGTGTGGTGGACGCATAGAGTATTTTGAGGTAGCCAAAAAATGTTATGACAAGAATGATGCAGGTTTTATTTCTGGTTTAATGGCTTTAACCAATGGGCGTTATACAGCAGATACAGTGATTCCATCAACATGTTTTTACGTAAAAGCTGTGATTATGAAAAGACCTTGCTGAGTAAAATGGGGATGGGTGATCTTTGGATCCACGATGCTCTGAAAGCAATAGTGATAACATTGTATCTACAAAGTCAAATTTTAAAGTGCTCGGGAAGTTTTTTTTCTCCGCATAATTATTCTGTGACTAAGGTGCACATTGGCGTTTCGGGAGCAACAACTTGCTCCTCCTACATCAAAATTCCTGTTACTTTGTAAGGTCTTGGCTAATCTCAATATTGGCCACATAAAAAAATCATACGTGGTGAACATATTAAATCCATGTATTATGTCTTTTCTTTTCGCCCTTTATCCGATAGTAAAGAAATAGTCACCAAGAACAACACAATATTGAATGATACAATTTGAACCCTCTGGAAGAAGAACAAGTTGAAACATAGAAATGAAAAGTGAACACAGTAATAACAAATGTTATGAAGAAGCTAGTTGCCATGGTGACTTTTTGCCCCGCAGAGGCTTTAAAACCTGCTTCCTGTTCCTGAAGCAATGTTGGAAGTGACACCATGTGACTGTGTATCCAACACATTTTGTGTACGGCTGAAGCCCCACCCTGCTCTCCACATCCGGCACACGGCCCCCAGCCCTGCGCCTGCTCCTCCTTTGTTAAGCCAAGCTCGCAGCACCATAGACACAGATGAAGGCGTGGAGAAAACACATGCCAAAAAGGCCCCCCTGCCACTCTCACTCTTGCACAGCGACAATGATAGGCTGTCATCACACAGCGATCAGCACTGTCACCCACAACAGCGCGTGCACCTCATAGACACGTGTGCAAGTGTACGCATGCGCCTAGATACACACAACTCAAATTCACAAATACACACACAGGACCCACGGCTGTGAAAATCCGCACCAGCCTCGACAACACTGACAACCAAGTCACTGCTGTCACTTCAGTTATTTTTACACTGGGGCCTGACAACACATCAAAATCCCTCTCGCAAAGGGAACAACACCAGACCACTGCATCAAGCCCATTAAACGCCACGTGTCACATCAAATATCTAATTATCTGCTATTCAATATTCCCAATTAAGTTAGAGATGTTCTGTACGCACCTTCACAGTCATTTGCCACATTCCCATGCACGCAGACTGGGGCTGTATAGCTTACATTGCATTGTTACATTGTGACAGAGAGGTTGGTCTGTTTGCTCATGACTGATGCTGGACTTTCTGCTGATAAAAACTGACCAGAAACAAAACAGGCGACACATTAGAATAGACGGCTCTTGTAGTCCAGGCTGGCGGGGAAAGAGTTAAGTTTCTTGGCCCTGGCAAGTGTCAGTGAGCAGAAGGCAGCTCGGTGATGAGTCTGATTGGCGGCCTGTGGCAGTGAGATCAGTGGCAGGGCTGTGCGGCGGATGCCATCTTGGCCGCCTTGTGATGTGCAGTTTGTCGCCTGGGCTTCAGTGGGAAGGAAAACCTTGAAAATACTGCTGGCTGTCACTCACAGAGAAACATGGTGTAGTTCCAGGAAGCCTTCAGCCGATACCTTTTTGTTGGCCGACTTTACCTTTACAAGCACATGGCCAAGCTGCTCACAGACAGGAGGTGAACGTGTAAATAAAATAGTCACCAAATATGCTGAAGATGAATCCCTGACAACACTAAAAATATCAGTGTTTCCTTAAATTCCTTAAGTTGAATGGATTTTTTACTATCGACAGCTTTGATTTCTGCACAAAAAACACAGGTTGATGTGGAATATGTTTACTGTTTAACATGTCAACTTCAGTTGTACCACAGCCAATGAAGTTTCAGTATTCGATCAAGTCTTCCATTAGCTCACACAGGGACCATTCAAAAAAGGGGCTTACAAATAACCCAAACCTGGTGCATTGAAAAGGCAAATGTGGATTACAGCTATAGCATGTGATTATTATGATATAATCAAGAAAACCGAAAAATGTCAAAAGGGCAAATGTCAAATATTAGGGAGATTTCTGTGTGGAGTTTGCATGTTCTCCCCATGACTACTACTAAAAACATGTGCAATAGGCCAGAATAAATGTAGGGCAGGGCAGCCGAGCATGGTGTGAATGATTAATGATGACAGTGTAGCGCTTTGAGAAACTTGGTAACACAGGCTTGTAAAGCGCAATACAAGTGTAAGCCATTATTATTATTATGTTATGTTAAGGATTATGAACTGCCGACTAAAAAAAATACAGCACACTTCAGCGCGAACCCCTTGAGCTCCTCATCCTCAAGTGACTAACCCCATTTTCCCCATTAGCTCATGTCTGAGTGGGATTAAACGGTGTGTAAAATGCTTCACTCCGGAGCACCCCCTATTTGTAAATTTAGTGACAAAACAGGCAAATTAAGCCTTTGTCCAATCCCGCTTTGCTCTCGTCTCTCCCCACGTTTGTGACGTTCTTGCCTGAAGCGCTGTATGCTGCCTGCGTATAGACAAGGAAAGGACAGAGGGGTCAGTGCCGCCTTTAGGCACGGGGACACCAGCCACTGCAGCGACTATCAAATCAAGTCTCCACAACAAATACAAGAGCAGAGGCTAGGGTTAGCTTCAATGACCGAGAACTAATTCTAAAGCGTTTAGCAAATGCCCATAGACAAATAATAATAGGATCAACACTATGAAATATGAAAGAGATCACATCAGCAGTAACCCAGGAGAGTGTGCGCCTATGTATAATGAAACACTCTTGGGTTATGTTTAAAGAGGTGGAAAGTGTCTGTTCTGCTGTTGTGCTTCTGCCACCAAAAGCCACAGACTGGAGACCAATGAGACCAATTTGGAATTGGCCACAAACCCAACACAAAGTAAGGATGCATGTGTACTTTTAACATCTGCGAAAAGAGTGCATGGTGGTGTTAGAAAAACTGGGAGACTCAGAATTGACTCTGTGCATAACTTCAAATCATAACAACGCCGCCCAAGAAGTGACTTCCTGTTTCAATCGAGCACAGCAAAATATAAGTACACAGCTCATCTTATGGATTAGTTCAGCAGGTACTTGCAACATTGCAAGAATATAATTAAACACACACATTTTAAGTGTTTTGTCTGTTAATAGGCAGAAAAAAAGTCGAACGAGTGAACTGCTGAACTAATGAATGAATGGTGCTTTTATTTTGGTGTGCTGGATCGAAACAGGAAGTCACTTCTCGGGCGGCGTTGTTATTATTTGAAGTCATGCTAGAGTCAACTCTGAGTCTCTCTCTTTTCACAGATGTCAATTGCCCGAAATGAACGACTGTGAGAGCGACAAGGTTCTGGTGGTGGAACAAACCCATGACTGGAAGCATCAGCAGAAGATTAGTAATAAACACAAATTCTAAGGATTTTACTATATTCAGCTGCAGATTTGCCGTGTTGTCTAGCCTTCATGATGTGGCTTTGTCATATTCCACGAATGTTCTCCTGCCCGCACCATTTCATCCTCAAGAACAGACAGCTGCTTTAATGAGAACACTTTTTTTTTATTCATAGAAATATTTTAATTATGTCATGAAAAACACCAACTTTTTTTCTTTCTTTTTTTTTTTACAGTGACAACTCATGCAGTGTTCAGCTTTGTTGCTAACACACACCTACAGTAGCTCTGGCACTTGTTTGGTTTTTTGTCACTGCCAATAGCACTCTGGGAGAAGGGCATATCTATATGACTTTGGTCCTTAATGAGTCCTGTTCTGGCTTTTTAAGAAACGCAGACAAGGTCCTTATCAGACACTCTCTCGTGGGATTGTCACCCTTTGCGAAGTGCGTCTCCACGTAAAAAGAGATTTCCCTGACACAAAGGCATCTCTCGTCTATCTGCAAAGCTGCTTCAAGTGTTTATCCACCAGAACTGACAGAGAGCTGACTTTAATTAGCACCGTCTCCCTTTTTACCACCTCCTTCTTGCTTTTACCCCTCCCTCCGCTGCGGCTCCTGCTACCATCAGATTGCATAACTTCCAACTGGATGTGAGTTTTTATTTGTTTTTACTTTTTTTTTGTGTGGGATCAGTTCATAGAAAGCGAGCGGACTGCACTCGTCATTTATGGCACATAATTAAACCCAAATGACAATAGCACTCTATTTAATTAAGCACTTTAGATAACGCAGACGCACGCACACAGTAGCGTTCACACACTGCTACACACATTCAGCAATCCTAGAGTCTCCCCAAATTTAGGTCACGCCCCAAACTCGTATTAAACCCCATAATATTTCAATCTGCGGGTTAACCCACTTTGATGTGTTTTCCAAAAGAGAACGCAGCCCCTCCCCGGTTTTGAGTTTTTAGGGTGGTGATGTCAGTCAACTTGACACTCAGTAAATACTCTTTCCGACTGCTGTTTTTCTCCCCATGTTTCGTCCAATCATTCGCGATTTTTTTTTTTTTCCCCCAGTGTTAATGATGAAGGGTTTAATTCATCATAACAGTATTCACACAACCTCTAATTAGCAGCAACACTCATACAACAATGCCAGCGTTATCTCCGCATGCAAATGAGCTCTCAGTCTGTTGCGTTTGCTAATTTTATGAAACGGCAGGGCGATAACTACGCAGCTCTGTGTTAATCTTCCCGGCGTTTAACCCCAGCTTTTTCTCTTTAATCCGTCATCCATAACAAACAAACAACAAACAATAATCCTATTATCGCCTCAATGATTCCTCTTCTTTGGACTTTTCTCAATTTTAATCTCAATTATGTACAGTGAAAACACATTGACAGACATGTGCTCCGTATATACGCCCAGATTTGTGCTCCAAATGAACTTCATCAATACATGTCCCTTGACAGAAGTCTGTCGATATAATGCAACGCTGCTGGAAATGAAAGGTTAATTATTTGCCATGTCGTGCCTTATGCCACAATGGGCCCCATTATCGGATAAAATTTAATTAGGGCAGTGTTTCTCAAACTGTGAGGATGACTGTATAGTGCCTCTGATGCCACTACAGTGCCATTTTTTTGTGTGTTCAAAGGCCCTCATACTGACAGCAAAATGGACAGGGGCCCCCGACATTCATTCAGTGCAGTTGATTTTGAGCTCCTGAAATTTTAGGTGTGTAAATTTAACAATAAGTGGGTGATTATGTGATTTCTCCCAGTCATACCTCCACTTCCCATTTAACCCTATAGTATACCCTAATCTTTTGTTTTACAGTATTCTTATTTGGTGTTCCTTTAGCTTCAACTGATCTGGCGTTTGTTGGAAAGTGTGAAAACCGGTACTTGAACCTCAGTATGTACATGTGTGGCTGCCTTGCATGCTATCCTGGGATAATCTTGGAAGCGTTGTTGCATGTGATCAAAGGCGCCCTGTGTGAGTGTGGCGAGGAAGGATGCGTGGTGCGTGAGTTGTGGTGTGCGGGGAGTGGGTGGTCTGGCTTGTTATGGCCCAGGGTTCACTAGCCTTGTCCATATTGACAGCTCCTGCTATTAGGGGACACAACTGTGAGGGGTCCCCGTGGTTAGATTAGTGAGAGATGGATGCTCCATGGCTGCATGTGAATAAGTAATGAACGTGTTGGGGCAAGGTATTTACTGCATTATGGGGACAGAAATCGGTTTACACAATTGTTTGCCTGGAGACCCTTTCATTTAAACGAGAACAAAATATACGTCCCCCAAAACACTGATATTGAAAATGCACAAAATGAAACTCTCAAATGGTATCTTCTCTGTGTGTCATATAAAGACTGGGCATTATCCTATGGTCAACAGCTCCAGGAAGTGCCATGTCAGGAATCTAATGGCTGTGCAGAAAATAATAGAAGATGAGCTGGGTAATGTGTGTCAGACTATATCATATTATATTTTGTAGCTGAGATTTAGAACATTATATCTTTTCTTTGGGTCGCCGTTGCTAGCGCTGCTTTTACCTGTTGAATAATGGCCCACAGATGCTGTGTTTGGTGAACCTAGTGGTGATGTGTGCTTGGCTAAGTGGGTCACAGCAGACAATTACAGGGCTTTAGGGGCTGATGTCAAGGGTGAGATGTTAAAGACTGAGGGCTGTGGGGGAGGGTCCAACTAATAGATTGAGCTCCATCTTTGGGTCTTCCTCTGAGCCCACCAGCCATCCCCTTAAAGATGTAATGACATATCATAATTAGCATAATGTCCCAACTTGTCTGCTGCTTTTAGCTGTCACACTGTATTTGTCTGAAGTCGAGCAATTATAGCAATGACGTGGGGACAGGAGGGGGCACGGGGAAACAATAGAGGCAAAGAGAGACCCACATTCCACTGGAAGAGTAATGCATGGCTTATCCTCAGCCTTGACAAAAGTAGCCAGGCAGGTGCAGAGGCTCAGTGAGGCTGTGCCTTTGAATGTCTGAAAGATACCTACATATTAAACAAAGATGAAACATCCTGTTACATCTTTCATTGTTTGGATCTTAAACACACTTTTCACCAGAAGAATTTTATGTTTCCAACAAACTGATGATGGAGAATGGTCCTAAACTGTGAGTCCACTTCCTTTTGGGCGCTGAATGGACACTCCCTCTGTGTTTTAGTGATGAAGAGACGAACTTTTGTCATGTATTGACTTGCACCTCCACTTGCAACACCTGCCTGTTCATAATGGTACATTTCTGCAGACCATCATTTCAGAGTGATTGCCTGTCTCCATTCTCCTGCAGCCTAACTGTATCTAAACCTCCATAATAAATGTGATGACTGGGCAATATTTCACTAGTGTCCTGTTTATACAGGGAGACAAGTCACTTGTCAGAGGACTAAATAAACCTGCGTGGGACGTGTCAGGCGCCCAAGCCTCTCGATTCATCAGACTGTTTTAATCCATCTCCATATGATTCCTGCCCCCCCCCACCATACATCCAAGTCTCTGCTGCCTTATATATAATGTATCTGAACAGAAAAGAAATGGAGGTGACAGAGTCAGTAGTTACTATGATCAAATATCATAGCTGGAGGCTAACTGGGCATCAGGGCCCACTGACAGACACAATCCACAGGGAATGAAGAGAGAGGAGAGGGCTGTGGAGGTAAAGGATGGCCGTGTGCTGGGATAAATCACCATTGCCGAGGCTAATCTCTCAGGGTCTGGCAGGATAAATACTTTGCTTATAGATCCAACACGCCTCAGTCTCCGCCACTCATTGGGCACGCTCAGTAGGCACAAGGCCTCCCTGGGCACACTGCTGCCTCTCCCCCACCTTAAATCATCCTTCATCCCCACCTATTTCCACTCATTCTTCAGTTCAGTCTGAAGTGGCCACAGACCGGGGAAAGATTGAAGGGATATCATTACACTGGAAATCCCTTCACTGAAATATTCTTCGGTCCATATTTCAAGTTTTATCTGAAGAAACAGATAAGGTGGTCTACATGTTGTTGTATGCTCTCGCTATAGGGACATGCTCATTTAAAACATAGTATACCCAGACTTTCTTGCTCAAATCCAACCAAAGGTATAACAGAAAAATATTAAAGCTTGTTGAAAGATATACTGTGCCTTGTAGCAGTCAGAGTATTCAGTGAACAAGTGGCACATAGAAACAAAATTAGATCCAGTCTGTTGCTCTTGCACTGACAGGAGCACTTTCTCATTTGGAGTACTCTTGACTGTATTGTTTAAACCTGCTGTATATCTCAAACTGCCTTGCTCTGCGTTTTGAACATTTTGTATTTGCATGTCCCCTGCTTCACCTCTTTCATCTCTGCTGCTGCTGAGGTAAAGACAGCCCTCCTCCCTTCTTCACTCCTCTCCTCAGCCCTTTCCTATTGGCTCTGTCTCTAATCTGGCCCTGTCTGTAACACGGAGGTGCTGCTGATTGAAACAAACGGACGCTGATTGCTGATCAGCCAGCTGTAAAGCCTGGCAAGGATATGAGCTAATGAAAAAAATGGAGCTGATTTGAGAGGCGAGAGGCGTCGCTCACCCCGCTGTCCCCTCCTGTCCCCCGCTGTTACCACCCCCTCCCCATCCCCACACCCTCCTCCCCTCTCCCACAGCCTGCCCATCATCCTCAAGTGTCCTCGGTGGGAGGGGCCAGCCTTGTATAGGTGTGGTGGAGCAGAGGCTTGTTTGTTAAAAAGAGGATATTTTGTTTTTTGCTGGTATTTGACCATTTCAAACACATTTTCATTGTTATATCTTGCATTTTGTTGGTTAGATAAAATGCTATATTGATCTAAAACAGCTTCAGAATTTCCCTTGGCCTTTCTTCACAAGCACTTTTGCAGCCCCTTCCCTCCAAACCTCGCTCCCCTTCTCAACAAACCTCAGCGTGCTGTCAGGACTGGCGGGTGGTTTAGCCTGTCAGTGCTCTATGATGGAGGTAAGTTGTGTACAAATCAAGATGTAAGTAAAGTGCTCCCTGTTATGGAGGGCCGTATAGTGTATGTGGAAGCTGCTTTCATGGCATTAAGAATAATCACCATAGAAGATTCATAGATTACTCACACATCTTGCTCCCTGTGTCTCAGTGGAGTATGAATACTGTAGGTGCTTTATAAACTGAGACCGTGTGTCATTGCGCTACTGTATTTAGGCAAGGCAAGACATGTTTATATATACTGCGCATTTCTTACACAAGGACAATAAAACTGCTGAATCAATGCAGAATGAAAAGAGAGAAGACCTTAGTTGATTTTACATTCACTTTATTTATATTATCCATCCTTTTTTTTCTCCATCCATTTTCTTCCGCTTTATCCGGTGCCAGCAATCTCAGCAGAGATGCCCAGACTTCCCGATCCATGCACACCTCCAGCTGTTCTGGGGGGACCCCGCGGCAACACCAGGCCAGCTCGGATGGAGATAGTACCTCCAGTGTGTCCTGGGTCTTCCACAAGGCCTCTTCCCACTAGGACATGCCTGGAACACCTCCCGAGGGAGGCGACCCAGAGGCATCCGAAACAGATGCCCTAGTCACCTCAGCTGGCTCCTTTCGACGTGAAGGAGCAGCGTCTCTACTCCGAGCTCCTCCCGGGTAACTGAGCTCCTCACCCGATCTCGAAGGGTGCACCCAGGCACCCTGCAAAGGAAACTCATTTCGGCCGCTTGTATCCGCGATCTTGTCGTTTCAGTCAATACCCAAATCTCACCATAAGTGAGGGTCGGAACATAGATCTATCGGTAAATAGAGAGCTTTGCCCCATATTTCTATTATTATCTATTATAAAGTTTGTTCCAGATAATTGTACATTATTTACATCCAAATTTCAGTTTATAAAGGTTCACATTATTTACTCCAACTCTAATTTTCATGCTTCATAATTAATGTTGTTGTTTTTATATGTTTCTTGAATGCCATTAGCTCCCTTTACCGAGACAGTCTGACAGTCACTAGACTCACATTAGTAGTCAGTAGTGAAAGAGTTACTTTCACCTGATAAAATAGGTCTAATTGCAGGGAAAATAATGACATTAAATATATTTAGCAACATGATGTAACATGAACATAAAATGAAAAACACAACAGTGGACCACATTGATTTCTGTTGTTTGTATTAACCCAACTGTTAACATGTCTGTTTTTGTTCACTTCCTGATAATTTCCCTCTCCATTCTGATGCACACAGAGCCCCACAGCAGCACTCTCTGACCCCCTCATCTTGTGGGGTCAGCGCTAAAGTGGGCAGTAATTGTTGGAGGCGACTCATTAGAATTTTAGATTTGGTCAAAGCAATGTTGAAATAAATAAAAAGGGAGCGTAGACAAACAAAACACACAATAGTCACATACACACGATGCAAAGACAATGAATTAAAATCTCCGTGACCCTTTGTACACAGAATTAGCCACAGGGCCTGCAGACCTGCATTAGAGTGCTGCATAGTAACAGAGACAAACTCTAATTGGCGGTCATTATTAAGATAAAAAAAAAATAAGTGAAGAAACGACTGAAGACTCATTTTCATTCCTCTTTAGCCTTCTCTCCTATTTGACAGGCGCAGTAAATTAAGAAAGTGGTGATATTTAATACCTTTTAACCTCCCCGAGACAGTTTTCTGATCAATTACTAGAGCAGGCTGTAATTGTTAGGCGGGATAATGATTCCACATGTGAGAGAGCAGCGCTAAGATGAAGCCCTGAGCGCAATTACCTTCAAGCCCTCCAGTGTACTGCTGTCTGGAGAGGACGTTATGGGAGAGAGAGGCAGGAGGAGACAGGGCCGCGGGGAGGAGAGACGGGGCTGATCCAGCAAAGCCAAACCCTGATCTCTGGTTGCATTAAACATACTTGTTTCACCAGCAAAATAAATCATTTAGTAACTTTATTAGAATTTGGTTTATTTTTCAACTATTGTAATGTACTAAACCTTTTAATCCCTGCCTGAGCCAAGCATATTTTCTCCAGTTTGGCTTTACCCAAATCTAAAAGCTTCTGGGTCAAAATGGTCAAAATAGCAACGAAAATGAGGCACAACGAAGATGAAAATGGCTGGTGGCTGATTTCGACCTCGTTCAATTTATAACTCGATCTCTAACTCCAGAGCCATCATTTTGAACTTATTGTGAAACAGTTGCACAGTTCACACTTTTCCATTACAGTTGGAGACATTAAGCTCTGGCTAAATGCTTAAATGCTTAAACTTTTTATACTTTTTGGCCCCTTGAAGTTTTTGATAGTCATTGTAGATCAGGATGCCTCTATTTGCTATCTAACTGTTTGCACATTTCCTATCTATCTGTATGAGTGTTTCTGAGAGCGGAATGAAGTGAACTTCTCCATTGTATCTTATCTTATCTTATCTTTCCAACGTTCTAGATGTTCTCTCTTGAGGCATTGGTTGACAGTGTGTCAGCTGATGCCACTAAGTAAGAGAAAGGAGGGAGTTTTTGGATTTAAAAAAAGAAAGTGGTCAATTCAGTGCATGTTTTTACTCGGTCCTCACAGTGTCATCAGTATGAAATCATTGCTTGTGGCTGACTTGTGTGTTTACTTTAGCTGCAAAGCTCCATCCATAGTGGCATTGTGTATCTTCATATTGATGCTTGTGTTAGCCTTGTGACCTGAGAATGAATCACCGGCTTCAGTCTACAGCGTGTTGGGGCTGATGCTCTGTATTTGGTCTGAAATAAAGCTTTGAATATTCATAAGAGACAGAACAGTGCCAAACTGCTCAGCTCAAGTAGCAATCTAGTGCCTTTCAAACAAATGTGCACTCATTGAATGGGTGTATTTTGAGGCATTTGCAAGGGCTCAAGTATAAAAGAGCAAATTCTGTAAAATAAATCTCTTGACTAGATTCAGAAAATGCATGCATATTAACATCCACAAATTTGCTTATGACCATCTTGTGCATTTTTATGTACCAAGAGAGGTCAATTTCCATTAGGAACAAATACTACTTTTTAGACAAAAAAAACACAATAGTTTATTTCTTCAAATATGGAACAGTTGGTGGTGTTGTCTGGCGCGGTGACCCTGCGCTCACAGCAGGCAGAGCGGAGTGGCATGGCCTGACCTCCTGTCTGTGTGGAGGCCGGGGCAGCTGAGGAGAGGAGCGAGAGAGAGAAGGGGAGAGGAGACAGGCAGAAAAGGACGAGGGCAAATAAACTAGCAGACGCCGCACAAGCAAACACACAGTGAACCTGGCCCCCGCCTCCCCAGCATCAAATATGGTCAGGCCATCTGTTTTTTTTTACACACAAGTAAACAACTATACCCTGTCAATACTGTGAGGGCTGTCTATGTGCATGTATTCATATGCAGCGATAAACATATTCATGATACGGAGACTTTCCTTGAAATGAGGAGGTTGAATTTCACAACCTAATGTGTGTGCTATTGCGAAATTGTTTATTCACAACTGAAAGTCTGAAAGGTTATTTATTTGTCTCATTTTACTTCCTCTATCGAACTTACTGTGAGGTATTTTGACTTTTTTTGCATTCCTTAAAGAAAGATTTAAACATAGTCCTAAATTGTACACTTCTTCATTTCCAGTGTGAAGTGGCTGAACAGCATAAACGGTGCATGCTAAAACATTTAACTTAAGGGTATCACTTTAGATTAAGGTGTTCTCATTAAGTATTAACAAGCTTTAGTAATCATTTAAGGGTAAGTGTTAAGGTTAGGGTTAGGGTTGGCTATGAATAAGCATAATATTAATGGCCTATTAGTACAGATAAAAGTATATTAAGCATTGTGTTACTTACTTTACAAGCACATTATTAATGCTTATCAATACTTAATGAGCACACCTTAATATAAAGCATAAGAGAAGCTAAATTTCTTGTAATTATAAACAAAAAACGGTTGGATGGAAACGATCACAACTCAACAAACATAGAACACTTCTCCACTTTTTATATCATGTTCATTTGTTGAGGTTATTGACAGCAAAATCTATTCATTATTCGGTGAAAAGCTCGCACTTGAAAACGATTTACAAATGCCTGGGTGGCTGCGGCCTGTAGACGTGATGTGTTGAGTAATGCAGTAAAATCATGCTTCACGATGAGCAGAGTTTGAGTTCCCCCGGACTATTCAGCCCTTATAATGATTTACCTTTGCGGCGGCGGAGATGATGCGCACAGCAGATGTTTTACACTTTCTGACCATTTATTTGTGGAGCGGGGAAAAGTGCAAGGGGGGCAGGAGGGGGGTGGGGGGGAGGTGTAATTAGGATTTATGGAGTGAATCTGCAGAGTTGCAAAGGCGACCGATGATCCCTCCTGTAAGACGTGTCTTTGTCTGTGAGGTGAGGGATAACGGACTGCGCCATGTTGACAAGGGCAAGGACAAGGAGTGCAGTGTTTCAGCTTTTGCCTGAATGAACACGAAACACACACAAACACACACACACATACAGTACATGTCGACTGACTTTTAGACAGTGCTTGTTAACATATTGACTGAATTGTTGATTATGCATTTTTCTAAGTGAGAACATGTGATGGTTTAGTAATCTGATGTTCATGACCGGCTCTTTAACAGTTCGAACCAGATCTCAAGCCGGATCTTTTCCTTTGGGTCAACTTTAAACAGATTTACCCTGAACGAACACAAGTATCAGCCCGACAACGGAGCAGGCGTCACTAGTGAAAACTTTTTGCACTCAGAATGACTTGACAGTTGTAGCCTCTTTTCATTAATTGTGGCATGAGGTTTTATTCACGACACGTTTTCCCACAGCGTAAAACCCAGTCCCATTGTAATTTGGGATGATTTAAATCAAAAGGTTTGCCATCGCGCTTCAGATGATGTGAGTTGTCTGGCTGCCGTCGTTAAAAAAAAATTGGACATCAAAAAGAGCCAGTCTTTTGAACGGCCCTTTGAAATGAATGGGTTCCCAAAGACTCGGCTCCCGGTACCAGAGCCATAATGTTTCTCTCAAGGCCCATGGATGCTGGACCATGACACAAACATATGACAAGAATAATTACATAGTCAAACATGAATGCATTCTTTAAAGAAGCACTCGTGTCCACTTTTTGTACCAAGAACAAATGAGGACCTATTGAATGAATGAACCGTAACATCCATCTGGACCTTGTGACCCGGCGTGTCACTCTTGAGCATTTGGCAGGACCACGGCAGCCGCGGTCCAGCTCAAACAGTTAGTGTCTAGTGAAAGTCCCAGTCCTTCTTATGCAAATGTGCTTCTTCTGCTCAAGTATTTCAGCGTGTGGCCAAGTCTGATGGCATCACATGCTCCAAAGTACCTCGGCTAAACTCCTAATAGCTGCTCGACCAGATGACTCGCATTTGTATTTCTCTTTCTGCCTCTGAGCCTCTGGCCCAGAGCCTGGAGCTTGCCAAAGGTCATTAAATTGGTTATTTACTGTAAACAGCACCATAATCCTGTCAAAACCCCTCGTACTTCCCTCTGCAAAGCTTTGGCCAAGAGAGACGCGAGTGTTAAATGGCCATTGAAGCGACGTTATCTGGATTTCTCTCCCTCCTTTTTTTTTTTGCGCGATGGATGTGGAGTGAGGTTTGTTTGTCTAAATGTTAGCACTTTGGAAGAGCTCCGCAGCTGTGGGCGCCCATTGGAGGTTTCACCGTACACACACACGCACACACACACACACACACACACACTCATGCACTCACGGATCGCACTGCTCAGTCACACTCTGACAGGCGGCCATGTTGGGGCTGGCAGCTCAACAACACAAAGCTTTTATCTGTCAGTGGTCAAGCCTGACTGAACCCCCGCTACATTATAGGCACTCACTCACACACGCACACGCACGCGTAACCCCCCCCTTTACACGCACACACACACACGCACTTTGAAAAACTGCCATTTCCATTTTTTTTTTTTTTTCCTTTTTTAAAACCTGGCTCAAATCAGCTCTTTTGCGGAAATTAGCCATCTGTGCTGCCCGTGAGTGACAGAATGTTCATATCAATCGTTCCAGGAGATGATGAGCACCCCGTCTGCACTGGCGACACCCACACGCACACACACAAACTGACACGTATCCAGGAGCAAGCCATTTGTGAATTTGTTTTCCGCTATGGCTAATGACACAGAGTGAACCGTCCCTTTTTGAAGCGCGTTCATTTCGCAAAAACTCGGTCAAATAACATGGTTTGCGCTGGGTATAACTGGATAATGAACGAACACAACATCCAGATTTCTCCAGGACAAAGATGGCGGCTGCGTAATGAATCTTAGTTAACACCATTAGATTGAACGATGGGAACTGTCCGATTGTGCCTTCCTGCCTATGTCTTTTTTTTCTCCTCTTCTTCTTTCCTCTCCCCGTTTTTTTTCTTCTTCCCCTCTCTTCCTTCCAATTTGGACGAATGGCTGCCATCAGCAAAGTGCATGTCATTAGCGGCGATGATGCTCCGTATGTTGATCATCATCATCTGTGAGTGGACTGATGAGCGATGAATGTCAGGCGTAATGGAGGCGACAACGCGCCGTCCCGTAAACCCACAGACGCAACACTCGGGCTAATTACTCCATATAGCACCGTTATACCAGCCAGCGGAGGAAAAAAAAAAATTTAAAAAAAGGAAAAAAAGGCAGAGATGGCACCAGTCGGAGATGGCAATCATAATGAAGCATATCAGGTGCAGCAGTTCACTAAACGCAAGCTGTGAGCGAAATCAAAACCCCCTTTTCTGATTTGTTAGAGGAGAAATATGATAAAATGGGACCAGGCTGGTTTGGTGGGTGATGTTTAGACTGTAATATAATGCTATGTAATGTCGAACGCAAATAAAACAAACTGAAGTGCTCTGACTTACACTAATATACGCAACACGTTCGAGTGTTCTTATATGATTACATTGTGAATGCATTTAGTGCCTTTTTTAAGAGATATGACACCAAACTTTATTGATCTTGACTTCATTTAGCAGTAACTCAAACCTGAACAGATCCAGTTTCATTAAATGTGTCTTAGCTACTCGTGACATTGTAAAACCTGACTTAAACAATACACACTTTGTTTTGCTTTGGTGAATAACACTGACTTTATTTGGCCGATATTAATCTTAATCCAAAGTAACCTGACACATAAACAGTGCAGGCCAACAGCTTTGTTTTTACCTTTCTTCTAAGGGGAGAAAGGCCCTTGATATCGGCCCAATTTTTGTCATTTTTCCATGTATAATTTGAGGGTGTTTGTTTGTCATGTCGCACCTCATGCTAACTTGCAAATTATTGAAAGGCGCGATCACAAGGGCAGATGACTCCTTTGTCCTCTCACACTCTGAGGCTGATGCTGACACAGTGATCGTGCTCACACAGGCCGACTGTGTGGAAACACCCTCGAGGCTCCCCTCCTCAAACCAGCGGTCAGTCTTTTGTCCAGAATAACACATCTTTATGAGTTTATCATACAGTAACTAGGAATACGGCGCTTGAGAGTCAATTCGGTTTGCATGTAACTTCGGGAACTTTAAATTAGCAAAACACATTAAAGACTTAGATGTGTGTGTGTTGTGTTTCAGTTTTTTATCACAAAAGAATCGCGTGACATCACAAATTGATGTGGTGGGCACAGTGCTTAATTTGTAAATTTGTATTTTCTGGAACACTTTTGGTCTGATGAGGAACAGGCCAAAACATTTACAGAAACTCTCTCATTAAACCCCATTATATCAGATCAAATCTTTGCCGGATCCTCCTAAATATTTCCTGGAAAAACTGAAAACTGTGGTAATATGTTCCCCAAGTAGTGGCAGTAACTATGGTAACGGTAAAATAGTTGTTTGTTTCTTTTTTAGATGTTACGTGGTTATCACCTGAGTCTCTCCACATGAAACAAAATCTGGCATAAAATTTAATGTCTTCTCTGTCAGCACAAACTAAGGTGATATTTTAAAGGAGAACTACTGTTTAGCTAGTTTACCTTAATAAATCCTTTTCGTAGTCCCTCTGGGGGTAAATACAATTGTGGGATGATTGGGGGGTCTTTCATCTCCCCCTGGTGTCTCTGGCCAGAAAACCACAATTACAACTATCCCTGCACCGACCCAGAGGCGCAATACACACTAATAGAATCACGAAGAAGAAGCTAGCAGGCTAATGGGAGACGCTAACTGCGGGATAGCACCACTTTAGCAATGTTTATAGCAAAGTTTGAGTGGAAAAAATGATCTCCATTGTGTAATTGTAAAATATCCCTCTCTCGCTTTGTCTTTTCTGTCAGCGTAGTATTTACTCACAATTATTGAGTACGACACATGCAGTGGCGCTTATGGACTCTAGGGGCATGAGTTACTTAGTTCTGCTTTAAATATATTAGTGCTTTATACTGTGTATGGGCATTTTCTGTTTTGAGATTTCCTTCAAAGCCTCTGCCTTTACCATGGAGTTAGCTGTATTTGCCTCTGCCCTCCATTTTAGTATATATATCGAAAGGGTGGTTAGTAAAAGAATTTTAATTAGGTTTTGGTTTCCAACTGATAAATGATGAATTGTGTTTGAGATTGTGGAAAATACAGTATTGCATCCAACTAACTCCAGTTTTAGGCTCACAAAAAGTTACACATATTTTTTCAGTTCATGACAGACAATTGAAAATCCCAAATTTTGTCTTTTATTATCCTTCAAACTGATTCGATGAAAACTTGTCATCTGCTTCCTAGTCTTTTCCACGGTGTTGTTTTGTCTATCCAAAGTCTTGTATTTGTCGAGGAAAAAGAACAAGTCTGCAGCTCCGTTCCAGTTTGCAGAGATTTATGAGCGGACCAAAGCCGAGAGTCTGAGAGTGTATACTCAGAGAGAGTTTGGGAGAGCGGAGATTTACGATGCAGCGTTTGGGTCATAATTCAAAGTTCACTCTCACATACATCACATTTGGAATCACATAGATTATAGGGGAGAACAGATTTATCATACACACAGGTACTGCACATGTGCCGCCTCCAAAGCAACGGCAAACGGCTCGCAAACTTCTACACCAGATGCTTTCATTTCAACACAAGAGGGGAGGAAATTACATTGGGAGAAGTTCTTGTTGGCAATAATCTGGAGTAAGCCCCAACTGTTAGGCTTTCTGCAATCTTGAATGCAGTGCTATGACATGTAATAATCTGTATATAAGGCAGTAAATCTTAGGTTGATTTATTTTTCTATTTTTTTTTTTCCATCTGTCATTGGAGTAATTTACAACCAAGTATAGAGACAAAAACAAAACAATCAACATTTGATTTTATATTCTTATTTTATCCTTGTGTGGCTCAGCTGTGAGTCTTGGCCGGATACCTCCTCATTTGTCCCTTTTTTGTTTCCTGTAGCGCCTCTTGTGACGCTACCACTGTGCTGCAGGTTTGGGGGTTTCAGTGTTTCAGAAGAAGAAATGTGTAGGTCTCCAAAGTCTTTAGCTCATAAACTAGCTTTTTGTTGACTTTTTACAGTAACAGAAAATCCGCCAAACCCAACAAAAATATGTCACAAGACGTACACAAGCGTCCGGTAAATCAATGTGGAACACAGAAACCACAAATGCAGTTCACAGAAAAACAGCCAAAAAAACCAAACAAAAAAAACGCAGCTGTACCAAGAGAGAGGGAAGTTGACGATGATAAAATTAAATATCGCAACAAATACAAATACAATAGGCTCTTGCTTCAATATTTTATGTAATTTATCTTGTTCCATTTTTTTTATCAATCGACATGTTTGCAACTCTCAATTGCTTTCCGATAAACCAGCTTTCTCCCCACACAACATTCTATAATCCTGGACGTGTTTACATATTTTTCTGGTTTGGATTTCTTGCACTCACATTTCATCTCCACGAGAATAGCCAGTATTGCAGCGACTATACGGCAGCATTACGGCTTTTAACCTGCTTCATGAAAAGATAGAGGGTCGCCTCCCTGTTTCCGTCCAGGGCAGTGGAAGCTCCTTTACAAGTCTATCTGGATGTAAACTTTACTTTTCTATTTCCCATGATTTACTGTGTGGAGTGAGCTAAATGTTTCATGTGCCACAGAGGCCACTCGGCTGAATCCGGTGCGCTCTGAACTCACAAAAGCCATCTATTTCTGCTGCGTTTGTTAAATATTAACCACACGATCCCTGCCTCGTCCACAGCAGAGGTGTATGTTTGGAGATACAGAGCCACGCGGGTGACCTTTCTGTTAATGCTTCAAGTGGGCCGCCATTTACGGTCAGAAAGGCTAACAGTTCAGTTTGGACAAGACATATTTATTTTAGAAGCCTGGAGCTTTGTTAATGTAACTATGATTTGGTGATTTTGAAAAAGTTTAGAGTACCGTATTTTCCAGACTATAAATCTCACTTTTTTTTCAAAGTTTGCTGAGGGTGCGACTTATACTTATATATGCAACTTATAAATCCAAATATATAATTTCACGTTTAGTTATTTTTACACTGACAGCCGCTAGAGGGCGCTCCAGGCTTGTGTACCAGTATCTGCTACTCCTGTACGGTTGTACAAGGACAAATAAAGCACTTACTTACTCACTTACTGTACCACTGAAACTTTAAAAAACTGTAAGGGAGTAAGTGAGAAACTTGTGAGGGACTGGCAAAAAGCAGAGGTTACTCTTACTGCAATGAAGAAAACACAAAAAGCTAATCACAGGCTAAAAGCTAGAGGAACGAGTTTGCAAATGGGAGCTTGAACAACGTGATGCCGGGAGAGGCTGATGCGACTTATACTCCAGAGCGAGTTATATATGTTTTTTTCTTCTTCATTATGCATTTTTTATCTGGTGCGACTTATGCTCTGGAGCAATTTATAGTCTGGAAAATACGGTAAGACATATATTTTAGGACTCAGACTATGTAGTGGGAGTATATTAATATCTAATGTCAATGATAATAGTTAAATGCAAGCAACTTTTAAGTGCTGTTGTAAAAGGCAATGTACACTTTACTTCAGATTTATTTCGAATTGACCATCTGTTTACCTGGACTCATACATATGTAATGTGTAAATAATTGTGGTTCGGCTTGAAGCACAGAACACTCAATAACAATGAGGCAGAGTCGGATCACCTCAGTGTCACTGCTGCCACTGGAGAGTTCAGTCTGAATGCATTACAAAGCAGCAGTGAGTTGTGTTTATCCCCATGCTTAAGTTTTGTTTTGTTTCCCTTGACTCAGGTCGAAGAAACCCCATTTGTGATGATGCAACACGACTTTTTTTTTCACTCAACTTTTCACTGGCCTGGGCACAACAATTAATGAGAGTGTTTTGTTTTCTGGGGGGCTCAGTTCTTGTAAAAGTCAGTGTGATGAAGCTCTTGTTTTTTATCTTGACCTTGTTGAAGCCTCCATCACCCTTCCAAATTAATATTCAAAAGGCTTTAATTAAAAACCCGCCTCGCCCCCATCCTCCTCTGGAGCAGCATAAACAAATGTGGGGCTGTGTTTGTTCCCTTCTGGCCCACCCTATACTCGTTTTTAATGATTCCACTTCACTTCAACCCCCCTAAAAAAAAAAAAAAAAGCACGGAGATGGCACGATGCGGCAGAAAGTGACACCAAAAGATGAAGACAAGACATAGCTGGGGGTGAATGAGGAGCGGTGGCGGCAAATGGGGTGCACTGTATCTCCGAGTCGTGGTTAATTACAAAAAGCATTAATGTTTTATTAACCCCTTATCAGTAATTAATCACGGGTCTTTGATGTAAAGTTCAGCGTACAAAAGCAGCAGAAAAAAAGGGCCCTCTCATCCATATTAGCCCATTAAGCCGGCTGCTACGGACCAGTCTCGCTAACTGCAGAGTGCAGGACAGCCTCCGCAGGCATTAAAGCATTTGTTTTGACAGCGCTGTTTGTTTTCTACTCCCAGAAGCCATTGCAGTGCACCTCCAACTCCCACTAGTCTCTCACCAAAAGAGCCAGTTTGCATTTCAAATATGATAGAGCAATCGCATATTGTGCACAAAATCCCATCCCCTCAGTTTCTCACATTCTCTGTATGTTTTTCTCCAGGGCCAGACAAAATTATTTCCCCATTACTCACAATACATGTTTGCCACAGTCTCTTTGCAGCCATACTGTACATACAACTGCTACAAATCCCACTGGGACTTCATGGGCTGCCAGAGAGATAGCGCTAACATGCCAGAGGAACGTGCAAACCCAAAGAAGCGGAGGGTCATTCTGGGTCAGTTCTCCAAACATGAACTAAATCGCTTCAGTGCCACGATACAGATTGTTTATTGAAATAAAAACTACACCATGACGTTAATGCAAATAAAAAAGACGGTGAAACATTTCCATTTTTTATGACTGTTGAAGTAATGTGTATACTGTAGTTTTGGGGAAAATAACTTAGGAAATCAGGCAAGGAGGAGAACATGGTAAGTGCACTCACCAGCCTGATGTTCAAATGTTAAAATCCAACCAGATTTATTCTTGTTGTTTCAAGTTGTTCTGACAAATCGTCTTCCCTCAAAATCTCTCCTCCCGTCTTGCGCCCGCTGAGAATAAGTCGCCTTTGTTGTCTGTCCCTTCTGTCCCCCTCTGAGGGTGCAGTGCAGAGTGTGGGGGTCAGTGGGAGGTCAGGGGTGATGGGGAGGCCAGCGGGACCTGAGGGGTGATCATTAGGTCAGTAGACTCTCTGAACAGTGGAAGCGTGCACTTGTGTGTTTCCCTTTAAAGGGTCTGGGGAGGGTGTCGTCCACCTATCTAGGGTGATGGCCCGGTCAGTGCTGTGTGTACTTTGACCGTAGGGGTCTATCAGTGGTCATCCGGAGTTTAAGCAACTTGTTGAATGAAGAAAAGAAGAAAAAAACCTGTCTCAACACTTTGATGGATTGACAGCTCTTCTGAACACATGATGCTAATGCCGTTGCTGCTCGTCCTCCCCCGTGCTTTCACTTTTCTCCATGCTTGTTCGAGGTTCTTGCACAAAAGTACGACAAGACCCCGGAGGCCGTGTTGCTATTGTTGATGCTTTTGTTGTTATTGTTCCTGCCTGTGTTGATTAAATTAGGAAATCCTTTAAGTGCAGAAAAAGCAGAGGAGCATTGTTTTATTATTAAAGAGGGAAGAGACACCCGGCGAACGTTGTGCGGCTTAATGAGAAGTACAGCGGAGTGCTTCAGGACTTGGAGATTTCAATAACATGGCACTCCCCCCCTGTGAGGGGCACAATACTACAGCCCCCACCCCATCTCCCCTCTTCCTCCTCGTTGTTTTTTCCTCGCTGGCTGTGGCTGCGCAGACTGGAGGTGCTGGGGAGACACATGTAGTTCAACAGCCTTCAGCTTCTTTACCTCAATACTATTTTTTTATGGCATATCAGCAGGTCCGTTTGGGCTGCACTATCAATTGCAGCACCATACTGAAAATGCAACAACATGTCTTCTCCCTAGACAAGTTTTCTCCATTTCAGCTTTACCCAAATCCGTAAGAGCACAGCCTACAGGCCAGTGTGACGCCTCATTTGAAAGCTAAGACTCACAAAACTCTTCTAAATGGATCATTTTCCTGGCGTTGTTGTCACTTTTTTGACATTTTTTTTCCATTTTTTATCACATTTTCCCCACATTTTCAGCGCTTTTTTGTCACTTTTTGTTGCTCTTTTTTTGGCCTTGTGTTGCGATTTCTTCCCACATTGTTGTCACCTTTTCACTTCACTATCACTTTTTTGTCACGTTTTTGTGGCATTTTCCTCCTTGTTTTTTTTTTTTCACTTTTCTGTTGCTCTTTTTTGGCTTTTTGTCACTTTTTCATTGATTTTTTGTCACTTTCTTGGATATATTTTCGCTGCTTTTTCGTCACATTTTCACCCCACATTATTGTCACTTTTTCATGGCTTTTTTGGTACGTTTTTGTCTCTTTTTTGTCACTTATTCGTCGCTCTTTTGTTGCATTTTCATCCTGGTTTTCTGTCACTTTTCTGTTGCTCTTTTTTGGGGGGTTTTAGTTGTGTTTGCATCGCTTTTTCGTCTAATGTTTTGTGCCATTTTCACACATTTTTGCAAGAAGCTTTTAGATTTAGGTGAAGCCAAGCTGGAGAAAATGTTCTCGGTTCAGGTGGGGGTTAAGAGGTTAACAACGGTTAAAATACACAGTATCAGAAATGTTCGCCAGCCTTCCACCGTAATGCTGAGTTTAAGGGGAAAATATTACCTCGAGGTCCACGCGTCACACTACAGGCCTTTATCCTTCCTCTATTCACAAGGTACAAATCCATACAACAAACACAATTTCAAGAGGAAGAATGGGCATCTGATGTTGTTTCTCTTCTATACTGTCACAGATTGGAGCGTGGGAGTTGCGCTATTGTCAGGGCGAGGTCACAGGCTGTATGTGCGAACACAATTGGCGATGTATATGGAGATGTTTTATTTTTGTTCATCACGTCGTATTGTGAGTGTATAAGTGTGAATGCATCTGTTTGGTGGGCTTCATAGAATATACTGCCACAGCCTCTCCTCCCACACCACTGCTGTTTGCCCGTGCATCCGCCCATGTTTGTGAGAGACAGCCCATAATGTTTACACGCACCCACGGCGGCGCGCTGACCACTCGGGGCGAATAAACAGCCACTTACTCATAAATACCGGTGTAATGAACATGTATCATTTCGGCTGTCTGTCAAAGGTGCCATTAGAACATTATTGTCACTCTTATTAGCTTTAGCGTAATATTTCTTGGCTTCACTAACACGCGTTCAAAGGAAATTGCTTAATTGGCACGACAGAGGTGATATGATTAATCTTTTCGACACTGTATGAATGTGGTTGAGTGTTGTTAAGTCGCCTTTAAAAGCATTGTGGGTAGTGATTGATAGTTTTAATGTTTATATTAGTAGATGTCGAGGTTTGTGAGGCTAAAGGCTAAAGACAACAGACATCAAGGGCATTCTAATCAGGGATGCACTGATCCGATACTGGTAGCCTATCGGATATCGGAGCTGATACTGGAAAAGATGCGATATTGGGTATCGGCTACACATATCTTATAGAGTTCGGGAATGTGATGTCATACCGCTAAGCATCATGGGATTAGCAGCAATAATAAACCAATGGAGATTTTGAAAGATATAATACTATAATTATTATTCCCATTAAAACACTTGGACACCACAGTGAGTCAGATGTATTTACTAGCAGTGACTCAGCAGTTTTGTTCAACGGCTTTTTTCTCCTCTTTTTATACTGTTTTAGCTAATGTTAGTCAATGGAAAATGTATGCAAGTTACCATGCGGTCCATGGTAACTGGAGATTTTCCCGAATTCTATACTGGGCGGCACGGTGGCTCAGCGGTTATCGCTCACGCCTCACAGCTAGAAGGTCCCGGGTTCGATTCCCATCTGGACGGTGCCTTTCTGTGTGGAGTTTGCATGTTCTCCCCGTGTCTTCGTAGGTTTCCTCCAGGTACTCCGGTTTCCCCTACCACTAAAAACATGTACAATAGATTCCCCTCTGGGGCCAAGACTCCCCTGAAAAAGAGATTCTTAATCTCAGTGGACTATCCTGGTTAAATAAAGGTCAATAAAATAAAATAAATATAATAAAAATACTGAACCGATACCAGTTTTGGCTTTCGACGCCTTAAAAACACAACTTTCACCACCTAAATCTAAGCGAATATGGGCATGATGTATGTCATTGTAAAGCTAGTTTTAACCTCCGCAAATGTAGTTTTGATCGCCGTGCAAAATGTCGCACTAGCATGCTAAAGCAAGCAAATGGTAATGGTAACAAAGATTAATCAAGGCTGAGTCAGAAACTATGATAGAAATACCTAAAGAAGCCTAATACAATAAAATAACCACTGCTGAAGCCAAGTGTTTGTATTTAGTTTAAAAAATAACTGATCAAAAATATTTTTAATGATCATTAGTTTATCAATGGATATCATTGATAATTAATCTGTAACTTCATGACAATAAAATGTGACTTTATTGATCTTAAAATAGAGAAAAAAGTCAATTACATTTTTCACTCAGAGAAAGCCAATTTTAAGAAAGTCTCTTGGTATCTGTAAATATCGGATATCGGCAGATACTCAAACCCCAGTGTCGGTATCAGTAGCAGAAAAAGCTGGATCAGGGCTGGAGCTCTAGTTCTAATGTATCGTTTTTATTCTGCCAATTTGCATGCGTGTAGTTATTGACAACTCTAGACTTTATAGGACAGTGATGTCATTTAGCTGTTCAGTTTGAAACCGCAATATTAACCTCTTGACCCCCACCGAAACGAGTGCATTTTCTCCAGTTTGGCTTTACCCAAATCTGAAAGCAAAAAAGTGGCAAAAGAGAGACAAAAACTTGCCTGGAAAAGCAAGATGACACAATAAGAAAAAAGCAACAAAAACAGAAAAAAAAAGTCAGACAAGGAAAAAAAATGACAAAAGTGTGACGAAAATGAGATGAAAAAGTGACGAAAATGCGATTAAAAGACGACTACATATGACACAAAGACTATACTACAGAAACACTTACAAAATTTGATAAAAACACAACAAAGAGTGATGAAAAATCAACAAAAAATCAACAAGAAAGCCATGAAAGAGCAACAAAAAGGTCTATATCTATATGATTCTGGACGCTCTCTCCCCTCACTGCTGGCTCACACCACTGAAGGTCATCGGGGAGGGACGCGGTGCCAAAGGTCAGACCAGAGTCCTCTGAATGACCCCCGACCTCCCCGTGACCCACTGTCCTCAGATCCATCATGGCCGCCGCGCTGCTGAGTGCAGAGAGGTTGCTCACTTCAAAGGCACACAGAGCCCCCAGTGGCCATATCCTCCCCCTCCTGTTAGATAATGTTCCTCGACATGTACTTAGTAGGTAATCCAGCTCATTATGACGTAGAAGTATAGATTTTCCCCCAGTTTACCAGTATTTGTAGTTCTTGAGTTATGTTTGATACAGGATTTCAAAATAAAAGTAATTGAAAGTTCCTCAAGGTATACAGCAACCTTTTCTTATACATAGTGCTTTTACTTCCTTTAATTATCGTTATACTACACCTGGGTATTACTATTTCAAACTCAACTCTTTCTTATTTGCCACTATGCTAATGAAATCACTCGAAATCACATTTTGTCATTGACGTATAATGTAGCAGTTGAATGGGCCGCACGCTGACAGTGATCCCAATATTAGTGGCCTCCTGTGGCGTTTCAGGTTCGACAAATCCACTTGGGCCGCCCCTTGACCTTTTGACCGCATGGCCTTATGGGTAATGATGATACTGATGGCCTGACACCGGACTTACCCAGCAGCCATCTGGAGCAGCTGTCGTGGCCGCTGATTGAGAGGGAGACCCCGCCATTGACCAGGCATTGATTTTTGTTACCCCTTTTCCTGCTCCTGGACCCCCCGCGAGCCACATCCGTTATTATCATACTCACTTTGACCTTTGATCAGAGGGAGGGGACGGTGAGGTCACTGTCATTGCCCCATCTATAGGTCACATACACATCCGTGGCATCTCTTCCAACTTTTGAAGCAAAGCCCCTAAACAGGTATGAACTGTTGATGATGTGCACAGTAGAACGGTTCATGTGAAATAAAGCACTTCCGAGCTGCATTTGCTTTTGTGTGAAAACAGAAACAGGTGATTGATGTATTTTGACTTGACACCACTGTTAATTAAAACAAAATACATTAAGATCCTATAATGTTAGCACTTTTGATCTCAAGTGCTTGTCACAACTCTATGACCAGTGACAGTTGTGTCAGGTATAGGGCGTCTGAAATAGAAAAACAAATCTGAAATACTGTGTGCCTTAACCAAGCACATTGTCTCCAGTTCAGCCTTACCCAAAACTAAAAGCTTCTTGACTGGGGCTTACAGCCTATAGGCCACTGTAATGCCTCATTTGAAAGCTAAGACCAACAAAACGGATGTAAGATTATTCCTCACGTTGTCGTCGTTTTTGTTGCCTTGTTGCTTTTTCATCCCTTTTTTGTCACCCGTTTTGTTTTTTTGTCGGCCATGTTGCTGCATTTTTGTCGGTTTTTCATCCCGTTTTCTTCCCTTTTTGTCACCTGCTGCATTTTGGTCACTTTTTTGTTGCTTTTTTCGTCCCTTTTTGTCGCCCATTTTGCTGCGTTTCTTTATTTTTTCATAACTTTTTGGGCTGCATTTTCATCCTCATCTACGTCTCGTTTTTTTGTTGCTATTATGACGCTTTTTTTCAAGACGTTTTTAGATTTGAGTCAAGCCGAACCGGAGGAAATGTGCTCGGTTAAGGCGGGGATTAAGAGGTTAGCAGGTTATCCCCTTGGATGCCCTTCCTGACTCTACAACCATTCAGTTTATTCAGGCTTAGGGCTGTTATAACTCATGTGTTTGGATCATTTGTTGTGCCTGCGTTCATTGTAAAATATGCCCTCACTATCCCATATTACAGACATTTAGTTGCTCTGAAGCCTTGTGCGTTGTGCGAGGGATGCCATGCTGTTTGTAACCGTGTCCAGTCGTTCCCCCTCCTCCCACCTCTCAACCTTTCCGCATACCGCCACGGCTGCTGTATAGTGATCCGTATAATCCGACAGGCTATAGGAGTGACTGATAGCCATTGTTGTGCTGGAAAGCTTTACTCACCTGACAAAGAGCCCAGGCTTTGGCCCTCATCCCTCCCCATCATCCTGTCTCTCTCACACAGATATGCTCCCAAAGTTACACAGGCATATTTAAAAAAATAAAAAAAATAAAAAAAACTCCATCTTCATCAAACGCATCGCTCAAATCTCTAAGAAATTACAGTGCTCTTGATTAACACATTGAAAGAGGTATCAATGCAGATGGCAATAACCGCCGACGCCTCTCTGCCGCTTTGACACTTTTATTTTTGCTCATTTTGCTTGTTTATTGTCATGATAATGAAGTTGCAGTGTTGTTGTCATCAGAAGAATCTAGCATTTTGGCCTGGTTCCACTGCTAATGTATGCAAGGAGTGCCTCTTCTCTTGTCACTGTCAGTGTGCGCAACAAAATGGCTCCTAATTGTGTGAAATGCAGAGTCCTGTTTATTTATATGGCAACCGGTGCACAGTTTTATATTTAGCAGCTCAATATGTTCCGCAATATGTTTTAGTGATTACCAAATTATTGCATGTGAAAGACAGCACTGTATATTTCAATATGTTGCGTGGGAGTGAATGACAAGCTTACTGTAACTCTGGGGTGGCACGTTTGGTTAGTCGCTGGGTGTCCTTATCCCCGTTGTCCAGCGATGGGGGGGATAATGTATAGGCTAAACAGAGGATTCTCTCCAATTAAAGAAATGGACTATATTTTCAGCCATCTTAGGGTTAGGTTTAAAGTTCTTTTCTCCAATTATGCATATCCAAATCTCAGACCGTATTGACATGAGAGCTTACAGCATATTATGCCAGTGTGATACCTCATTTGAAAGCCAAGACCTTCCAGTTTCTTACACAACTTACATCACATTTGCCTAACTCTAACTCTACTCTAACCCCTGACCCTAACCCTAGCCAAATCCAAGACAGACTGCAAGTATGTGATGTATTGTAGTGTTTTTTTCACTGCTGCCTTGCCACTTATGTGAATGGCCTGTAAGTGCAGTGGGAAAAGCATGCAGCTCTCGTGCCATGTGTGAGACAAAGAGAGAGCTCCGTCTCCTCACAGTGACGAGAGCTGAGACACACTCACCATCTGTGTGGCTCATCGTTATAAAGCCTCAAAGTAGCACTAGGCCCAAATAAAAAGTGAAGTGTGAACTCTGTTGTTATAGGTGTTTTCATTCCCATTGTAGTGTACAGCACCATTACTTTGTCTTTTTAATTTTTTTTTTTTTTTTTTTACAGTGTGGCACTTGCGGTCACATTTTGGTCACAAATAGCTGTGATAATAAATGTCATGTTCAAATGTTCAAAACATGTTCATGGGGTAGTCCTCCAAACGTTGCCATATCTGATTTGTAGAAAGCTCCTTTGTGAATTCCACGTGTAGTAATGCTGGCCACAGCTAAACAAACTACTGTAGATCCGGTAACCGAGCAGATCACTCCGCCGCTGCGTAGCTTACACCCAGGAAGCTGATGCTGCTCAAATATAAGTTATTTTAAATGCAAAATGGTTATATTTCAACAATTATTCATTCAACACAGACATTTATATGGGTAGTCTGGTGTTACAAGTGATTTGCCTCAGGTGCACTGTGCTTGGGTCAACTGTTTTTAGTGCAGGCTACTAGTTACCATAGACATGCGTTAGCCTAGCACCACAAAACTCTTCAAATATAAGGACTGCATGAATTGGAAAAAAAAGAAAAAAACATCTCGGAAATCGACAACACTCTTGAAAACTAGGAAATTAGGCCCTGTGTCAAAAATCCTGAAATATCCCTTTAAGAGGTTAATGGCCTTCTTGAATTATAGCAGATGTTTCCAAAGTCATCAGCAATTATTATGGGTTGAGGATGTATCGCCTCTTCCCAAAGTCTTCTTCTGCTCTGATTCTCAGTCAGACTAACTCACCTTTACACAGACAAGCTGTTTGAAGTGTTTTGCCCATGAGCATGATGACAGTATGTCTTTTGTGTAAGTCTCTCGGAGCTACTGCGGCCACAAACCTGTGTTTACTGCAGTCTATACGGCAGTATTCGGTTCAGTCGAAGGGTCATGCAGATTGAAAAACTGGGAATAATTGGGAATAACATTTTCTGTCAATTTCTGTATTACAACTTGTAGTATATAAATTGTTGTATGCTTACAGTCTCCAAAGCAGATTTGTACAAAAAAAAAAGGCACTCTATGTGTGTTGATCTATCTCTGCTATTGCTGTCTGTTTTGTCCCCTTTCCCTCCTCTCCCTCTGTGTCTCTCTGTCGCTGGCTACCGTGCAGCAGCCATTAGCTTTACAAATCCAGCCTTTGATCTCTGATTTGGGCGGGTGCCTGGGCAGAGGAGGGGGCTGTAGGGGCCTCTGTCTCTGGATGTATATACATGTGTGTGCACGTGGGTGTGTGTGTGTATGTAGGCCAGGGCTGTGCTGGAGCTGCTGCAGGGGAGGAGGGTTCACGACCGGTCCACTTGCAAGGTTTTAGGGAGCCAGTCGATTTCCAGGGAAGAGCCTGTGATGAGGGTAATGCTGCTTCATTTGCATTTGGACTGAGCGTATAAGCAGCCTAATGGTTTAAATATAACTCACTCCAAACTCCACTTCTGCGCACTTTCAATAACCACGTCCTCCTTTCCGCCTCACCTTGCCTGTCCTCCGACTGGCTCGTCCTGCCTTTGCATTATCCTCATACTTTGGGGGCTATTTTCAAACATAAGAACTGAAGATTACACTCCTCCGGGGCCACTGTTTTCATTACGAACGTTTACCTCACTTAGTAAGTCAGATGTTTAGGGGCTACTAGACAACAACATGCATTGACTGTCTTTTAACTGGAGAAACGAGGGGGAAAAAGAGAAAATACGTCACATACTTCTAACCCAACTACATGCATAATCTGATAAATGGATCCCAGTAAACTGTGGCCTGTATTTGCCCTTATACTAAATTAGTGAATAAATCTGTCTGCTTGTCCGTCTCGTTCGCCTCATTGTCCTGTTCTCCAGAGAGCTACGACGCTCTCCTTCTGAGCCACACTCACCTGTTCCTGATGCTGCCGTCCTCCGCTGCATTAAGTGGGGATTTATGGAGGCGGATTCCCATTGAACAAAACCATTTGTCTTCCAGTTTAGTTTAACAGCACTCTTTTATTCCCTGCAGATTTAGGGATAGGAGGCTGCGGGTGCAAGGCTGTGGGGGCGCGGAGGGGGGGCACCACCATTAGGCGCTGCGGCCTCCCAATTTCTCTCTCACTTACAGGGAGCGCACACAGCCCTAAGCGCTGTGCTCCTAAAGACCTCTGTGGATAGACAGACGCCTGATGGATCAAACCTAGACCACTGTCCCATTTCGCGCTCTTCTACACGGGACGAGCAGCAGTGTTCCAAATGGGACCCATGGCACAGGAGTTTATCCTTCACCTAAGAATAGAAATGCGTAAATCAGGGAAATAAAAAGAGAGCACATGCAGTGGTATTTGATAGTCACTCTATTACTGAAGCTCATCTGACAGAGTGAAACCTCCTAATATCATAACCTATAAGAGTGATATTTGATGATTATTCGGTGGTATTTGGGCGCCTCTGTAACTGCTGATGAGTGTGTCATATGTGGCTGCATTAGCGACTCATTACTTGGCGATAGAGGAAGATCCTTAATGCCTCTCGACAGGCCATGATGTAATTACACAGTGTTTGTTGCAAGTCAACACGATAATTTGTGTTTCTGAGGTATGTGTCACACACCCGGGATCCCGAGCGCATTAATGATTCAGCCCTCATAAATGTCCTGATTGAAAACTAGGCTGTGCCCCGACCAACTTAGCTCTTTTATCAGCCGCACACCTTATGGCCCTGAAAACATGCATGCACAAAAACAATTGGTGTGAAAATTCATCTCAATGCATGCTGCTTTAAGGCAGAATTATGCATGAAACCGCGCGAAAAGCTTACCTTTCACTTCTCCCCCACCCGCCAGAGTGTATGAGCGATCGAGATATGAAGAGCTTAAGGAGAGCGAGAAAGAGAGAGAGAGTGTATTTAGAAAGTACTGTATGTATGACTTCTTTGTATTCCCCAGAGGCTGCCACAGGAGTGCAGCGATCCCACCCTCTGAGCTCAGACGGGACTGCACGCATGTGTCGGGGCTCTCCTCTGGTTATGCGTGTGTGAGTGTAGGCTACTATGTGAGCGGTTTGGGGGCGTGATGTTGTTATCTGTTTTGATTTTTTTTTTTCGCAGTGGGCTGGGTGCAGTATGGCTCATCGCTGCCGGGCTCCTTTGCACATCTCCAGTGTTCTGCCGGTGACCCCAGCCGACGGGGTTTAAACGCGTTTGTTTGGTCCCCTTTGTACACTCTTCAAAGATCTCCTCCTCTTCTTCTCCATTCTCCTCCCGCTCCGTCTTGTGTTACTGACTGAACAGACCCCAGATACTGAAGACATTGCCCCTGGTTTCTTTGTCCTGCCTCTTTCTGTTTTTTTCTATTTTTTTAAATTCTTATTCAGCCCATATTTATCTCCTGATTCCCCTCTTATCTTCCCTTTTATTCATTTCGTGCAAGTTCACTCACTTTACGATCAATACGTTGTTTTTTTTTGCTGGAAGCCTCGCGGCCAATTTGAGTGCAGCTTTGGGATTCTTTTAAAAGTTGAGATGCTAAACATGTTAAACAGCCAAGATGTTTGTGAAAATTTTTTGGCCCATCTGAGAGATGTTAAACGTCTGAATTTGTTTTTCCCTTTTCCCAGGCTGCACACTTTACACGCATCAGACGTTATAGCTTTTTATCACCGCACTTTGATCTCCCTGTAGCTTTTATATAATATTTCTGATTCTTGCATTTGAAGCTATTAGCAAAGCACAGCGTCTTGAATGTAAGCACTTAAAGTTACAAAATGATATCTATGCATATACCATTTGTAAATCCGCCGGAACATCGCTTCGAAGCCGCAAAATTGGTCAAACATCTCAGAATGTATAATTATAATTACCTTAAATCCAATGCATTGACGTGTAGAGCATCTAAAATTTCCTTTAGGATCATAGGTCACCCTCATTAACCACTTCATGAGTTAAGCTGTTCAGATTTCAAGTGAACATGCGTTGATAGAAAGTAAGTACATCCTGGACATTTGGAGAAGATCGCGTTTGATTGTATAGCTATTTTACTTTTGTTATGGTTTTATTCTTTAGGCTTAAATGGGGTATTCAAACTTTACCTTTCTTGACTCTTTCCAATTAGATCCAGTGCAGATCAGTGGAACCATATAGGCCCGAAGAAGCTTCTTGGATGAAAATCATGTCTCAATTTTCGAAATAACCCAGTCCAGTTTACTACTTTTCAGAAACCTTTGCTGCAATGGCAAAATCTTGGACGAGCTTACGCAGACACCTTGACTTAAAGGAATAGGCCACTGATTTTACTGTGTGGATGTCGAAATGCTCCTAAGGTATCATTACGCCTTACAATATAGTCCCCCTTTTTCATTTTGTGTAACTATACTTGGATCGTGTAAACGCTCATGTAACCATATTTAAAAAGGGAAAATGTGGAAGAGCTTTGTCGCTTCTAGCTTCCTGTTTGGACCCATGAGGAGAGGAGGAGAGGCTAAATGCTAACAACATGTTCCGTGTTTTTGTGTGACTGAGACAAGACGAGACAGTTACGCATCAACTCGTCTAAGCTCAGGTGAGAACATATCTCAGTATGCAAAACGGTGGCCTATTGCTTTAAGGCAAGACACTGTGACGAAACAATTTTGACACCCCTTTTTTGGGTTCTTAGTTAAGCCCCGCCTTAACCGAGCACATTTTCTCCAGTTAT
The DNA here is from genome assembly GCF_951799975.1 of Gobius niger. Lineage (NCBI taxonomy): Eukaryota > Metazoa > Chordata > Actinopteri > Gobiiformes > Gobiidae > Gobius > Gobius niger. The sequence continues at coordinate 20,892,693 of NC_136859.1, forward strand.
ACCCAAATCTAAAAGCATCTCGACTGGAGAGTTTACAGCCCATACGCCAGTGTAGCACCTCATTTGAAAGCTGAGACCTGCAAAACTCACCTAAGCTTCATCCTTGTTTTTGTTAAATGGTAAATATATAGCACTTTTCCACCTACATTAGGCACTCAAATCGCTTCACAGCAAGGATCCAGTCACCCATTCACACTCTCATTAATACACCAGTGCACGCAGACACTGGAGGCAAGATGGTGTCTTGGCCAAGGACACATCGACAGGTGCTGGGATTGAAAACCACAGACCTTCCGATCATGGGACTACCCGCTCACTGTCGCCACCTTGTTATCAGGTTTCAGTCGTTTTTGCTGCTTTTTTTTTTCATAACATTGTCAACGCTTTTTTGTCACATTTTCATGACAATCATAACGAAGAAGAAGCTCAGATGAGTTTTGCAGTTTCATTGGCCTAGGGGCTGTAAACTCTCCAGTCGAGAAGCTTTCAGATTTGGGTAATGCAGCACTGGAGAAAATGTGCTCGGTTCAGGTGGGGGTTAAGAGAGGTTAAGAGGTTAAATAAATCAGGATTGAATTGTGAAAAATCCTTAAAATATTGTGAAGTACAAGACCTGAAGTGGAGTTCGCCACAATGTGAGGAAAAACAAATGAATATCCCATTTCCTGTATAACTACTGTATATGCAGAAAGTGCAGTCATTAGTAACAGTTAAGAGAACTTTTCAAATAGTAATAAAAGACTTGTAATAATTGATTTCAGTGTGAATTATCTCAGACTACATTAAACACTGCTGCTGCATGTGTGGGGCTGTGAATGATGTGTGTACGAGAGGCGAGAGCGCGCGGGAGATTCAGGCATCAGTGCGTCTCCTCCAGGTGTCTTCGGCCTGCATGATTTCATCCGCGAGCCCATAATAAACTTCCTTAATAAAATAAGTAATTAACATATTATAATTGTGCGGCGGATGATTTTGACAGAGATCATTTTCCATATCTAATGCTATGCTAATTTAATCTGTTCCCCTCCTCTGCCCGACACGACCCTTTCTGTGATTAAGTTTCATGGCACCTCACTTTCACTTTCCTCACCTCATGCTTTTTTTTTTTTTTTTTTTTTTTTGTCATGCGTCCTCCTTCACAAAGCTTCCTATACTCGATTGCCCCTCTCTTCTTCCTCTGGTGATGGATAGACAGCGTTGCAGGAGATTCAGGGCCTGTAAGGCAGAGGGAAGTGCACAGATGGTGGAGGCCTGGCTCAGTATGTGTGGTCCGGTCGAGGGCTCCTCCTCTAAGTGGAAAACAGCAGAGGAGACAGAGGGCAGGAAGCGTAGGAGGTATAGTAACAACACTGAGTGAAATACAGCCAAAGGGCCAGTGGTCATGAGGGACATGGTTCCCCTCATTGTTATTCGGGGTTGAGGCGTGATAAGTTGTGATTATGGTGAGGAGTAAACATGCACAGTCAAGATGAAAATGATGAATGGGTGAGGCCGTGTGTGACTGATGGTATAGACACAGGGGAAGAGGTTTGGATCAAAAACGGCTGAATAGTGTTCAAGTTATTGGTGATGTCATAATCACAGGCAACGGTTTGTGTGAAAAATTGTTTAGTGTTGATGTGGTGTTCAAAGTTTCTCAAATTGATGGGTTGAAAAGAACGGAATGATTTGTTTTTGTAACTTTCCTGATCCCAAGACTAGGCTTTGAAACCCCGAGATTTAAAAGGACAAGACATTATTGCATGTCATAAAACCTCTCTGGAAAATCAACAGGAAGTAAAAGTCATGATGTGCCGTGTAACTCACAGACAGGCAGGAATGGGAGGGACTTGTGCAGGATGAAAGCATCTTGAAAGAGTCAGAAGCGAGGGACGAATGAAATGAAGCAGCTGTGGTTTGATCTGTCCCATGTGACTCCAGCTCCCCCACACATCCACTGTACTCTTTTAGCTCTCTCCTTCTCCCTGAGGTCCAACACAACAGCACCAGGAGGCGCCCATCAGGGCCTCAACATTAGCTGTCATCCCACCCATGAAACGTTGGTCCCAGTGACATACCAACAGATATTTATGAACAGCATCATTTTATGCCAAGAATAAAAGAAAAAAAAAACTTGTGATAAGATTTGACACCTTACACCAAATTATTCTGATGTACACTTGATTTCAAACTATCCATAGGTTTTCAATCCTTTTTTCCCTGCTATGAACACAATTTTGAGGACCTTTTGTCATTCATGAATCACTGAATAATATCTTCTTTGAAACTGGGCAATCAAACCACAGTGATGGCACAACAGCCCAGGAGTGTGAGTCCAGGACTTAATCAGGCCTGTCTGTGAAGACTTTACATGGTCTCAGTGTATCTGGGTTTCAGCTTGATGCTTCTTGCAGTTTCCCCATCGACTTTCACAGGAGGCTAATCCTCCAGAATCCTGGCAAACCACCCAGAGAAGGGTCCCTTGCCTCTTTGTGCCCACTGCTACTGACATGTCGCTACAGTGACTCAGGGATGGGTCAAATGCAGACGTTTGAGTTCACCTAAATGTCCTTTTCATGACTGTCTGTGAAACATATGTGTTGGGAAAGCTATTTGCCCCACCCTCAGTTCTATATGCTAGTCATATTTTGTCGTTTTTTGACGTTCATACTTGTATTTTTTGTTTTGTTTTTTTGGAGGGAAAGGGGTGCAAAGCAACAGTAGTAGATGAATTAAAAACAAGAGTAAATAATGCATTAGGAGTATTTTGCAAAACATTTTTTTAATTTCTATGTGGAGCAGACACAAGAATATCTCTGAGATGTGAATATTGTACATTGGGTCTGCTGTCTGCCTGGATACTTAAACAAGTTATTTTGTGCGTGCATGCGTGCGTGTGTGTGTGTGTGTGTGTGTGTGTGTGTGTGTGTGTGTAGGAGGTCAGCTGGGGCAAACAGAGGATGAGTAATGTGAAAGAGCTCAGATGTGAACGTGGCAGTAACAATGGATGCGTGACACACCACATGGCACTGTGTAATGAGAGGTCCGCACCTGCATGTACCCTTTCCTTTTGGATCCTTTCCCTTAAACACATCCTCAAAATGCATTGAGAACCACTACCACAGCCAGAGGGCGACTGGTGAAGGGCAAACTCCCTCACTCCACCCGCGTCACAACAATAATAACAGGCGGCAAATGAAACAGTAGTTAAGTAGCAATGAAGCGCTGGTCACCCTTTGGGCTAATCAGCAAACAAGCGTGCCAATGGGAAAAGGTCAGATTTTCATAATGGAGTTACAAGATACTAACAGTGTGTTCTCATTCGTATACATGATGTGGATAATAGGTTGAGTGCAACAATAACCTACACTTGCCTGTACAACTACATAGTGTTTGAAGCACCTAATTGTAGCGCATTATGTTTTGCTATCCAATTGGACCACCAGGATCATCTATACAGCTATTGTCGCTCAGTGGCAAAGTGGTTTGTACTTCTAAATCAGAACAAGAGGGTCCACAGTTGTTTGACAATATTATGTGATCTTTCTGTGCAGAGATTCTCACCCAACAACCACCAACATACTAATGCTCCAGCCGTTCTTCTAGGAAAGAGAGGCGTTGTTTTGAAAATCTGAAAGTAAGAGAACTTTAGCCATTCATGAAAATGTCAAATCCATTTGGATGGTTAGGGAATGACATTATTGTGAGGTGCCTATCAAACACATACATATATACCATGTTTCAAACTCTCATGTTTAGCAGCCAGATACTATTGTTCTGTGAGAACGCACTGAAGCAAATAGACATGCTTCACAACAATGCTTCAATAAAACAGTGAAAAGAAAAAAAAGAACTACTCTTGAATTAGCTTTGTAGATCACCACCTCCTCCTTCTCTTTTTGTAGTCTGTCACTGTGACAGTGTCGTCTCTGGGACTAAGTGACAAGTGAGGAACAAAGCAACACCTCAAGGACAAAGAGAGACAGTGGACCAACCATTCATTCGTAAAGTCTTGGGCACATTTCAACAGAGAACGACTGCCTTTGCAACAGTGTCTTATTGTACAGTACACCAACTTGCTAAAAGATCATCATGCACTAACTTTTTGATGTCTCTAATGACGAACAAAGAGTATTGTTATCCAAAGTGTGTCAGACTTTATCCTAACCAAGTAAGTCACATTTCACAAAGCACTTAGTATGTGCCATTTAATCACACACAACCTGACAGCCTGGCGATGAATACGCTGAGTATAAACTACACATAATTCCATCCTCTCCCGCCGTATCTTTTGTAATAACCCTTTCTGCCACTGCACAAATCTGGCCCCGACTGCCTTTCCTCTTTATCTCCGTCTTTCTGCGTCTCTTTTGCTGATGTTCACAGGGAGATCTCCACATCCCTAAATCATCATCCGAATGAGGAAGCAGTCCCTGGGCTAATGCAATGCAGATATGTTGTCTTTTGTGTCGGAATATGAGAAAAGGAATTTGTGTGAGGCGCTCGGCGAGTCAGAATTCATTTCTTGCTGGAGCTTTTGCCCTGCAGTCAAACGTAAACTGACTGCAGACTCAGCTGGCTGACTGAGTGGGGGCACACATACACGCACACACACACACACACACATACCCCATTGGAGTCTACCCACTCAATAGAAATGTATGAGGAACCTCAGCACCGTGCATATGCCCTCATTCACCGCAACGGAGTGCGTCCAAAGTGGCCTCTGTTCTTGAATGGCAGGTGGACATGGGTGACACAAAGGCCGCCAATATTGTCAGGCAACCATGGTAACAATGGCAGGGCACAAGGGAGACGCAGAGCCTTGCAGTCGCCAGCCATCAAACATGAAAAGAGAGATTTTCTAAGGTAGGGTTATAAAAAGGATTTAGGTGGTTTGTGCTAATCAACATCGCCAGAAGCAAACGCTTTGATAGGCGAAATGAATTCTGATCCTTCATTTAACAGCGCATGATATGAAACAGGCAGGGGAACAGAATCAAGATCTCTTTTAGAACAGTGTGATCACTGTCAATAATATTCTCAATGTATAAATGTGAATGTAATGCAGAGGTAACAATGTGTGGTGAATAACATCAGTGAACAGGTGAGCTTCAAATGCAAGGCCACAGCATTTAATCAAGCTAACCTAACTGAACTTCATTGACTAACTGAATGTACTGAGCACCGTTAAAGGCGCAGCTGCATATGGCAGAGAGGGGTTTTCTGTTTGTCTATATGAGCGTATATGTGTCTTTGACAGACAGAGGGAAAAGAAGGCAGGCGCTCAGTGATGTACTCTTATCAGTCTCCCCAGTCCTCAGCAGCAGCAGATAAACACAAGTGTGAAGGGCAGTGGCGCTGCAGGGGGCTGATTGACATGGCTGGCGCCCAAAGAATTATACACACACATTTTTCACTTCACCAAACACTGCACTGCACAACACATAGACAACTACTGCAGCAAATGCACATTACAACAATAATGAGTATGATTTTTCTGTTTGCTAGATCTGTCTCTTTGTGCTATAAAACAAACTATTACATGCACGTATTTGGTAACAAAATGTGTTATAAACATAACACAGACTGGTTATGTGTTGGAAGAACCAGCACTGCAAATGAGTGAATATTTTCATCAGGAGAAGGCTACAGCAAATATGTCAGAGTACAAGAAAGATTTAGAATATTAATTAGGAATAAACTCACAGATTATCTTGGCTTGAGAATGGTATGGCTGTATGGTTTGGGCTTGTGACCTCATATTGTTGCATTCTCATATGTTAGTGGTTGTAACATTGAAGACAGTGTTTGTGTGCCTGGTTCATTCTCTCTGTACATGTGAACCTGTGAACTTGTGTGTGTGTTTTGGTGTGTGTGTTAGGAGATTATTGAGCGGCCATGCCCCGTGGCTCCATGCCGTTCCACACTAAACTGTGAAACCAATACCTTTTTGTTGCTGATAAAACTGGATGGCCAGAGATATGCATGCATATTATCCCTAACACACACTGTCTGGCTGATGTGTGGGTGCATGCATCGGGCTCACCGTGTGTGTTATCTGTGCTGTGAGTAATACACTCTTACAAAGACCGTTCACTATCCCTCCTACTCTCACAGACTTCCCCAGAGACAAAGTCCCAATTTCACCGTCGCCTGCAGCCACCGAGGACGGAAAGGTGGGGGCATGAAGGAAACCTCTGGGTAAAGCGTTGTAGAAAAGAAAACCTTTGATGCTATCTGCCCTAGAGAGCCACCAGGGTCATTGTCATGTGTCAGTCAATGTAACACAACTCTCCCCTGATAAGCACGGGCGATTGCGCCGATTGTGCGCGATGGGTGACACTGCGATACCGTTCTGTGGCGGCGCTCCTGACGAGACACCAAATTAACCCCCAGCGCTTTGCCGATAAACATCTAAAATGGTTTCAGGACCCCGGGGGCTAATGGGAAGAGACGGGGAGCTATCAAAATATCAAATGTGCGTGACAAGCGGCACAAGGACCAGCTCCGTCAAACACTCTTCCTCTGCCTTTACCAGGGCTGATTTAACTCCTGTCTGCGCACAAAGCCTAGCAGCGGAGCAAAGGAGGAGACCACTCATCTGTTCACTCCACAATACCAGAAGCTCCTGAAATAATACCCTATTAGTTCTATTTATTTAGGAAAGTGCGCTGATTTTAATTAGAAAGAGCGCTTGTTGGGATGAATCAAAGACGATGCCATAATGAGGGTCAACCCGGGCTAATAGCAGGGCCATGTCTGTTACAAAGCAATGAAATCCCCATTAAAAGGTATTCTTATTACTCGGCCCAGATAGTACTTTTATAAATGATATGTTTTGGCCTGTGCCCTTGGACAAATGCTAAAAGACGGGGGATGATGTGTTAGCGGAAAGATCGGCCCAGCGCGTGTGTGTGTGGAGGAGCGTGCGGTGTGTGACAGGTGAAGGTGATGGGTGTCACCTGTGTCCCTGTCGTCTGAGGGCATGTCCTGCTGCCTGTGACACTGCATGACTGACTTATGATCAGGATTTATCATCTTGATTTATGACGAGCCCACTGTGTTCCTCTGCAGCCGCTATGGGCAGCTCTGGATGTGTGTAAAAGAGCCAGTCGAGTCAGGTTGATAGCCAATGTCGGAGCCTGGAAAGGGACACCTAATGAGACTCTTCTACCCACCTGTAGCATGCAACATGAAAGCAGTGCAGAGTGTGGATATGATACTTATGTATGTTGAAAGTGATTTTGACCAGACTTTTTTTTTAGGCGAAATTACAGGCAGAGTTACCCCCATGCAAACATGCACATGCATTGTTAAAACTGAGAATTTGAAGGAGTGCCAGCCGATGCACGCTACATCTAAGTTTGTAAAAGCTAAACAAAACATTCTTTTTATCACTTGAGCTCATTAATAAATCACCGAGCACATTAACACCGTGTGTGTCTAAGCAGCGAGGGAGTCCTGAAAAGTTTAAATACTGTATCACAAACATCCAAAACTGTAATATAAAACACAGTTTCTGTATCAAAACCTCATTATGTATTTGTTTGAGAAGGACCCCGTGTGATTTTCTGTCACAGCAAATGTGGAGCACTCTGTAGCACTAGGTGAGAATGATTGTAAGCTGTTCCCTTGACAATGGCTGCTTGGAAAACATATTCCAAGACTGGAGTGCTAATTGTACCGACTTACTGAAGAGATCTTTGAAAGCTGTGAACACAATGCTCTGATAGGAGCACACCATGTATGCCACATGTCACTACTGCAGGCTATGAGTCAGACTCACTTCATAACAGGCGAGTGGAGTCTTGACTACCAAATGCCAAGCACAGGGACATGGGGGCTATTTAGTAAACATCTTTCAATTCCACACTCTCTGGGTCGGCCAAGCAGCATCTAAGCTCCTCTCTCCATGCTGGGAAGCAAAAGCAGGCTAGACATACCCAAGGGAAGGAGCAGAGGAAAGAGGGAAAGGAGGCAGAAAAGGGAGAGAGGGGGCACTGGAACACACATTAACCTCATGCAGGAGATGGAAAATAGAGCGGAACTGAACAAGCTCCTGAGTGCATGCATGTCGTCCGCGAGGTGTTTGTTGACAACCCAATACAACGCTGCCAATGTTCCCAATTGTCTGGCCATAAAACAATAACATTCTCCACCTTTATCTCCTCTCGGTCTGTGCTTCTACTCATGGTACCTCCGACAGATAGCGCTAATCCTCTCCTTCACACTAAATAACAGAGACAAACCGAGGACTCAAAACTGGGATGGTGTGGGTAAAAGCTATTGTGACCAAGTACTACTTTGTGCAGAACAATATTGATTTAGACTGAGGCTATAATAGGGATATTAATGAAAAGAGAGCCTTTGATATCTTCAAACTAGAAGAATCCATCTTTCCTTTAAGTGCCCGTATAAGGCTTATCATTTGTTGGTATAGAAGGGGGATATTATTATTTTTTATTATTTGACCTTTATTTAACCAGGATAGTCCCACTGGGATTAAGAATCTGCCCTTGTCCCAAAAGGGAACCTAAACATATTTTTAGGTGCAGGGGAAACCAGAGCACCCGGAGGACACGGGGAGAACATGCAAACACCCACAGGCTCGTGCATCGAACCCGGGACCTTCTTGATGTGTGGAAGAAGACAGATGTACAATGTCTTTTGAATTAATATTTGTTGAGCCAGTTTTAATGTAATTTCATTCAGTTTGACAGTGTCTGTATTGAATGGCTTTGTAAACAAAAAACATGCCATAAAATGTACTTGATATCACTTGATAATATATGCAGTCTTGGAAATAGATCTAAAAATAGTAACCTTCATAAGGTTACGCTCACCCATCACTCTCCATATGTATTGGACGTCTGCGGTGCTTTGATATGACATTGCTGCCTGTGGAGCACATCACATCTCCTTGACTGAGCTGAGCACTGCCATGTGTCTACTGTGTATACACTCAAATACACTGGGGAATCTATGAGTGAGGACTGTTGGTTTGTTTGACAGGGACCTCTTACCCCTGTCTCTCACACCTCGGATAGAGAGAGACACACGTGCATGTGGATGGCAGATACAGTCAGATAGGGAGAGAGACAGAAGGGGGGAAAGGATGGGCTGTGAGGCGCTGACGGGCCTGGGGGATAGAACGCAAAGCATAAAGGAGTATACGCAAAGTGCCAAAGGAGGGGCCACATTAAAAGGCTTTAGGACAGGCTGAATTCTGGAGAGGAGCTGGGGAGGAAAATTGGCTGCATTGTCTGCACTGTAAAAAAAAAAAGACAAAAACAAGCTAATACAACTCTTGACTGGGGAAACGGACTGACCCAAACAATTTGAACCTGCACTCTGGACGTTTACTCGGCAGACTCCATGCGGATATTGTGCCAAAAGGAAGAGGGAGAGTGTTACAGTTATGCCCCTCTAAGTGAAAGTGTCCGGGCTGTACTTCACTTGGTCGATTCATCCACTGATGGTACGTGGAAAAATGTTCTTATACTTGGTAATATTATAGTTCAATACTTACATGGGTAAATCAGATGGTGTTCTGTGGTCCGCAAGAATGAGGTGGGTAGGTGGCGCTATTTAGATACTGTACATCAAGATGAGTCGCAAATAGTTTACTCTTTACGCAGCAATATTCACCAGAAAAAAACAATTTGATCCCTAATTACAGGTGAATGAGGTGTTTATTTTTTTGTGTTGATTTGAACAGGAACGAGGAAGTATGTTTCATGAGATGATATTCCATACTACAGGTATGAAGATAGAGAGGTGCATGAAAAGCTCCAGCACAGGCGTGAATGGCATCCTCGCCCAGTACATACTCCTCCACATGCTGTGACCAAGACAAAGAAGAAGAAAGTCTGGCTTTGTTTCCACTTCCTGAAAACCTCGGTACGCTGTTGCTTTTTGGGCCACTGCGACGCGCTCTAAAGTAAAAGTCACTCTTCATTTTACACACTGTTATTTGACTAGGATAGTCAAAATAGGATGCCTAAAAACGTTGTGGGCGTAAGCTAGCATTTGGAAAATCACTGTTCAGATCGGGGCTGTGATATGTCCGGCACAGCACGACTCCCGGTGTGAGATGAAACTGCTTCCTTCAGCGTTTTCAGAAGTTAGACAACTTAGCAGCGCTGTATGTGATCGGGTCGGTGGAAGCCCTCTCCTATAAATAAACTCTTTGTGCATTTGTGAAAACTCCATGCAAACTGAGCCCGAGGTGGCTGCTGGTTCTGCTGCTGTGGTGAAGTAAGAGTTGGTAAGGGAAGCTCAAGCAACAGGATCAGGTTTATTGAGGCAGGTGAGTGCATTTATACCACAGCTGTAATATGTATGGAACGGGATGCCCTGACTTGACATATATAGTGCTGATTAGCGTAACTTGCAACACTGAGCGTTTTGTAAAAGGCCACAGTAGTTTTTACAGTGCAGCAGTGGAGGGTTTATTATTCTCTGTTGCTCTCAATCAAAAGGCGGCCTCTGAACAGAGCAGTACTGGCGAATCATCCTGAGGGCTTTCTCTGGTTCAGTCTCTCTCTCCCGTGCCCTCCTCCCTCCCTCCCCCGCTCCCCTCTGCCTCTTTCTCCTGCGGTGTATGAGTGCTATCCATCTGTCAGCTGTCAGTGCCAGTACAGAGATATACAGGGCTGTCACTTCGCTTCAGCCGGGTTTGGTTTGGGAGGCCCCGTCTCTGCAGCTGCCGCTCCTCCACATGCTTCCCCTATGGCAGCTCCTAGCAGCGCTGTTACAAACACAAACACACAGATCTGAAAATGTGATCTGGGGCCGAAGAGGGTAATACATGACTGGATGCATGAAATATCTTATTATTCTAAGCCTGGACCACAGAGGCACACAATTCAGCATTAGTTCCTGGCACTTTTGAGATGATATAACTGTAATTTGTACAAAAAACATATGTGTGTGTGGGTGCTACAGCATACAGCAGGATGATGCAGCATTGTCTAATAAAAAGCTAATTTAACTCATCCAAATCCACATGAGAAAAACAAAATCCAAGAACAACTTTCTGTCCGTGTATTAAAGTGTATGGACTTCTTCTGTGAGCCTCATATATAGTTGTGGCATGCATTAGTCTTAATCAAGAGCCAGAGACATACTTGTGATGCAGCCCGAGAAGCAGAAGAAGGCTCATTTCCATCGCACACAGCCAATTACAATTTTTACCTTGATAAAATCACACGTTAATGTTAGCGGGTTACCAAATAAAGATGGCAGCCTTGACATTGAGCGGCTAGTTCCTCATTTTGCATAAACATGGGGTTTTACTAACCAGGTTCTGTTCACAACGTTGAATGAAAATGATGAAACAATGTAACTGCCGCTCCGTCTTTATCATTTTTGTTCTGTTTTACGACGGTTTTCTTCTGCATGGTATAATTCCAACGATTAAACAACGATTTGATTTTTGATAGAACGGTACAACAAAGGTGTATCACAAAGCAAGAAATCCAACTATTGTGTTGTCAGGTTGCCCCTGTAGATTTTTTCAATTCTAATAATAAGTACATCTCTCTTGCATTGCATATCGCGGACCAAAAGCTATACAGACTCAACACGCCCCCTTCAAGTTTTAGCAAAAGAACTTGAGAGATGGAGCTTGACACGTGACAAACCCCGACATATGTGCTCTGTTCACCCGACAATAAAAGCAACCCATTACGCTGAAACAAATGTCAGTCTTTATGTAAACCATGTCCTGATAGATAGAAAGCTGTGGTCTTGAACATGTGTGGGGGCTAATATAGGACTGTTAGTGCCAGATCCGCGGATGGGTGCTGGAATAATGGGACTGATAGGTAGGTGCGGTTTGGGACGGGTACATATGAGTGTATGGGGGAGCAATTACCCAAATTAATTGCAGCCCTAGTTGACACCACTCAGGAAGAAGACTTGAAGGCGACGCATGTGTTCTCTATGACAACAACGGAGGAGAGGATGCGAGCGAGCTTCCCTCCCCTTTTTGCGCCTTTTCCATTTGTATATGTTGACAAGATTGCCGGGTTTTTGTGCCTATTGTGCCACTCCTGCCATTCTGCCCGACAATTGTGTGTTGGTTTTTTTTTGGGGGGGGGGCCCTCGTTATTAGAGGGTGACAGTTTTTGGGCGGGCAACAAACACGACTCTGACGATTAACAGCGTGTCACCGTGTCAGCTCATACTGTAATCCTGATATTCTGTCTATCGCACATGTGTGGAGAGAGAGAGAGAGAGAGGAGCGCCGTGGGTATAGGGGGGAGGTGAAAGAGGAGAGGGCAATATCATAGAGAACAGAAAAGGAAGATCCCAGGAGACTTGGATAAATCCGTGTCGTTCACTCAGGACATTGTGTACGGTGTTGCTGTAATGCAATGCTAACATTCCACCCACTTCTGGTCGCTCCACGGGGAAGAGGAGCACGGCCTGCTGGGAGATCTGTTTAGTTGATCAGACGTGCCAGTGCGTTGGAGCCCAGGCGAGGGAATAAACTGCTATGGGATACAATGGGTGGAGAGCCGAGCATGACAGCGGAGGATAAAGGATAACGCTGAGTAGAAAAGCGCTGTAAGTGTGAATAACATGTAAAGGACGGGCAAGAGATTTGGCACGGGTGCGAGTGGGCATATGGTGAGGTGGGTGTCCGTGGCTTGACTTAGCTTAGCTCGATGCTATTTGACAAAGTTCCCCCCAAGGTTTAAGCTGTTTACATAGGAAAACATTTACCTTTCTCATTATAATTGAACCTATAGGTCAAATGCAAGTAAAATCACTTCTAGAATTGCTATAATCTAACATAATGCACTATAATGCAATATACACTTCAATTACATTATTTACTGGACAGACAGAGAAAGGAGAGATGGAGCAGAATTTGAAGTCGGCCCACTATGGCAGGGGTGAGGACGGATCTGAAGCTACAAACTGTTGGTGAAGCATGGCTTGTTTATCTGCAGTCCGATTGTAACTGTACAGCAGATTTCTCACCACAACTGCAAACATCTCTGTGGGCAGATTGGCTTCACCTTCACACTCTCAATCAGCTTTTCTATCATAGAGGTGTCACATTAACATACATGCATGCACACGCGCCATACAAAATAGATGGCAGGTTGCAGATGGGCATGTCTGTGTATGGGTAAACACACACGCACACACACACATAGACACACACACACAGCCCATAGCCTCCTCCTCCTCCAGCACCTCTCAAAGCCATTATTGGCAGCAGTTCAGTGACGGCTGTGTGACTGCCAGTACTGCAGATCTTCTCCTGGAGCCAGCTCTACCCATCAGCGCTGGCTTGATTACCCTGATGTATGCACACCCAGACACTTGACAATCTCTCACCATTTACATATGCAGGCTCAGCACTCCACAGTACACTTCTGATCTGAGGTGTGCGAGAGAAAAGAGAGAGGGGTAGATTTACAGTGGATGTGTGGCTCAGGCCGAGATGGAAGAAGAATAAAATGGCAGCTCTTGCACGCTAAACGTAAAACAAACAAACTTTAATCCGGCGCCGAGGCCCTTTTGCTTCAAAGGAGGTAAGGAATACAGAGAGACGGCTCACCTATGGGTGTGCAAACACACAAACAGAGCGTTTACTAGTCAGGCGTGTTATTCACTCTTATGTCAAAGCACACACTACCGGGGATAGCGGCTTGAATGATGTTGTTCTTTCCTTTCGAATCATCAAAATCATCACATACAAACAACCCCCATTCCCCGAGACCTGAATCTCTTGTTCCTGCTTTTCTCTCCATCTCTGTCAATGCATACGGAGAAGTGTGGAGAGGAGGCAGGGGTCTGGGAGTAGCATCATGTCGATCTTTCTTGGCTGGCGGTTCACAGGGAGAACCAGGGCTGGGGCTGATCATCATTAAAACGCACACAACTTGACATGTTTATTTAATCAGCTGCTCCCGGCGAAGACGGCAAGCTGCTGCTATCTCTCACTGTCACATGTTGATCTGCCACAGTGCCATGTGTCTGTGAGCGTCTGTATGAGGGACGGGTGCACTGGCAGGATAGGCTCATGTGACCCCGACTTCCGGAGCATGGAGGGTTTCCGCTGCTCGATGGCATTGGTACAACTGGTGCGAAGAAGGCCCTCTCATGTTACAGCTTCTGAAGTGCAACCCTTTTTTTTAGTTGGTTTAGTCAGTTTATTCACCTATTTTGTGGCACATGATCAAAATAGAAGCTTGGCTTGACTTGAGTCCAGTAATCTTTTTCTGGGCTTTTTAATCCAAAAATGTCATAGCTTGACATTATTAGCTCCGGTCTTTTTCTGTTGTGTGAGAGACTTTCATAAGTATGTTAAACTACTTCATTTATCATTATACTGTACATGTAAAGTGGGCAACAAAATGATATTGATCAGATGGAGGGTGTCTTGAGCCGATGTAAATGCGTAAAGCAAACTTTTGAGTATTATCTTGCATAACATAAAGAAATAGAGTAAACGACTGAAGTCTGTTTTTGCAATATAATAATCGGCTGGTAGAGTGTTACTGAGATTTGTTTTAGTTTTATTTTATACTTTGTTTTGTTTGTTTCATAGCAGTAAGGTGCACAGACTGGTAAGCTTTTTGGCCACTCTGAGTTTGTCTTGTAGCACGTCTGTGGAAAAAACAATGGGAGATGGCTGGCATTGGGTGGTTGTCATTGGATATGAGAGGATTTATTAAGGTGAATAATTGTCGGATTGTAATGAAATGTCATTTGATTACGATAACCTGCCTATTGAGTCAAAAGTCTGATATAAACAGAAATTGGACTTAATTGGTCTCGATGAGTGTTTGTACAAACTGCCAAGAGGTATTTGTGTACGTTTCACTAATACATCTTAACTTTGTGCTGAATTTCACACATTTATGTTCACCTTTCAGGAAACAAGCATGACGAGCCTGACGTGTCCAGCACAGCTATGTTAAACTCTAACATAATCCACACAGTTTATTTAGATCTGCAGACGTCTAATCATTAACGTACTCAGTTTTCAAGACTGAAGCTGTAGTTCCGACAAAATGGAACATCCAACCTCACAACATTTTTTATGCAGGATTTATTGAGAAAAACTCAATTTATCAAACACAATCTGTCATTCACAAGCAAAAACGCTGTCTAATACCACCATTGTTTTAATCGCCACATCTGCAGCGCACTGAAATTACCCGGAAGCTAGATGAGCCCTATAGAGTCCAGGATAGGTGTAGCTTAAGGCCCACAGTTGTTGTGACAGACTACAACCACAAAAGGCTTTCATAAGTAGTACACAAGAAAAGTAATGGAAATTTCCAATACATTATTCACAAGCGGTACTGCTGAAAAGTCTGTAAAATGGTAAACATTTGAATATTCACCTTGTTATTCTTGTATGCCTGATGTTGAAGGAGCATGCTGTTGTTGATGCATGTTTCAATTAAAACCCCTGTTGTATTCAGGAAACGCATTTACGCACTTGCAGCGTATGAAGTAAAAGTGTGAACTAAGTGTAAGAACAAAAGTGCAGAGCTGAGGCTGCTGTACAGAGAGAGCAGTGACTGAAGTGGGATCAAAAGTCTGAACAGAGCAGATGTGTGTTTGAGAGTGACGGAGAGACTGCGGGGCGGATTAAGGCGACACACTTCCTTTTTTGTTTGTTTGCGTGTGTAAACGCACTTTTGATGAAATATTAATGGCGCCTTCCAAAATGCCTTGTAAAGGATCCTCTGTCTTTGACTTCTCCATCTGTAGCACCTCAGGTATGCATTAGGTATTCTGCGCTCACTGTCAGGGGGGCACCGGTGCGCAGGCTGTCACCGAGAACCCAGCTCTGTCACGCCCTCTCTCCAGCTGCACCCATGTGACCCATCTCTAGGTGACACCCACCGCTCAAAACTTTACCAGTATTTTTTTTTAACCTTCATTGGCTGCATATGCTGTGTGACTCTTTAGCTTTTCCCCATGTTATGTCAACAAAAAATGCCCAAACCAAGAAATTTCAAGGCTTTGAGGAGAGGCCCCCGAGCCCTTTACCAACTAAAATAAATCTCATCAAATAAACTAATTTATGTGAGCTGAAGATATGCTAGTGCAGGGGTCCAAGTACATTTCCCTGGGGGCCAAAATATATTAGGCGTAAAGTCCAGTAAAATATGTTTTAATTGGGTAAATACTATTGAGGAAACTTTTTTCAATAAATAAATATTGACTCGGACTGTAGCCTCATAAAAACGGCTTACACTTGCATTGCACTTTACCAGCCTGTGTCACAAGTTTCTGCTACATTGTAGTCATTATGTATTCACTCCACACTCGGTGGTGGTACAAGCTACTATTGCAGCCACAGCCACCTTGGGATAGACTGACCATTTGCCACCTGGCTATAATGATTTGTTTATATAATGATCTCTTATTTTGTCAGTTCCCTCTGCTGGACACGTGTGGAATACTTTCCTTTCTTTCTTTAAGCTGCCCCCTAGTGGCTGGAGTGAGCATTCTGGTTATTTATTTTAAAATGATTGACGCCGCACGTGCAGGAATGGGCTAGAGACATACCTTTTTGGTGGACATACTCTGTGATATTACAGTATTTCCCTACTTCTTGCCTTATGCCATATCCTCCCTATACTTTCACTTTGCAAGGCTTGAAAGTAATTATCCAGTGTCTTCCTAATGCCCATAGTGGCTGTGATATGCTGCTGTCACCCGCCAGCACTGTGGAACAAAATCTGAACAGGCATGTACATTTCAGATGAGTTAGAAAACTTAAACTTATAGAAAACTTACTAATTCCACGGTTGTCTCTTCCACTTTTAGCGACAGTGGAGCATCAAACACAGCACTCACCGAGGCCCATTTTGAGTGATGGACATGTTTTGAGATTCAGTTTGAATTTCCCGTCCCCCGTCTTCTTTCCACTCGCTAAACAACCCACGACAAGCTTTCATCGTGGGCGGATCGAGTTGATGATATTGATCGCACTTCAAATAGTGTTTTTTTCCCAAGAGTGATTGGCAGCTGTCGAGGATCTGAAATACACTACCTCCAGCGCCCACATCCTGTGCAGCCCCTACTGAGGGATCAGATAGGCAGACAGCCCTCATCTGCCTAATGCATTCTGACTGAGGTGGGATAAATGATAGCGCCTGTCACCAAACATGTCTAGCTTGTGGTTTTGGCATTGAGGGCTCGGTGACGGCAGGTATCCTTTCGCGGCCCGGAGTTTTGTGAGATGACGAGAAGACTGAGCTGCCAATCTCGCCGCGCCGCTGTAATTACAAAGGTGATGGGTACCACAGTGTCATCGCCAGTGGTCATCCGGACACCCACACGGCTCCCTGTCACAACCAATGGTTAATTATAGCTCTGGCAATAAGCGCTGGAGGGAGGGGTGCTGCGGCATACCGTGGTGTTATAATAGCCTTCATTTATTAAAGTTTATCAATCTCCCGATGTGACACTGAAACATACTGAGCGTCGCCTCAACAGAAACTTTTTTGCTGTGTTTTGCAAGTCAGCTGTGGGCGACAGTAGCTCATTTGGTGCGCACACTCTGATCCAAAGGTTGGCCGTTTTGATCCTAGCTCCTGCCAGTGCATACTGATAACCTGTCCTTGGGCACCACACTTCCCCCGGCTTGTCTTCAGTGCCCGAGTACACCGGTGTATGAGTGTGAATGGGTGAGTGGTTCCTCGAAGGACTTTGAGTACTTTGTAGAGCTAGAAAAGCACTAGACTGAGATCATTTACCATTTGTACAAAGGTCTAATTTTACCCAGTTGTAAGTTAAACAGTTCTCATGTATTTCAATTTAATGTTTGTGTCTGGGAAACGTCTGAGG
This sequence comes from Gobius niger, assembly GCF_951799975.1. NCBI lineage: Eukaryota > Metazoa > Chordata > Actinopteri > Gobiiformes > Gobiidae > Gobius > Gobius niger. Next base: position 20,910,510 of record NC_136859.1, read on the forward strand.
GGCATTTAGAGAAAAACTAATTAACTTGTTTACCTTAATAAATCCTTTTTGTAGTCCCTCTGGGGGTAATATTGAGTTGCCTTGTGTACGAAATGCGCGGTATAAATAAAGTTGCCTTGCCTTGCCTTGCCTAATACATGTCTTAATGGGATGATTGGGGGTCTTTCATCTCCCCCTGGTGTCTCTGGCCAGAAAACCACAATTGCAACCTTTCCTGCCACCGGGTCGGAGTCACCAATACACACTAAATGGAATCACGAAGAAGAAGGGGCAAAGCTAACTGTGGGCTAGCGCCACTTAAACAGTATTTACAGCCAAGTTTGAGTGAAAAAAAATCTCCACTATCTTCATTGTGTAATTGGATGTACAATAACCCTCTCTCTTTGTCTTTTCTGTCAGCGTAGAATTAACTCTAACGGACGATTAATGAGTAAAAACCGCAATAGTACTAAGTGTTTTGTTTTTATTTGTGTTTATACAGATGTTATGCTCTCTATCTGGAGAGCAGCATCACCATTTTTAGTCATAGTTTTTTGTACCTGTTGTGGGCGTGGAAAGGGAACGTCGGATAACGTCACTCGGGCCCTGGGCCTGTCCTGGATCCATGCTGTCCTCCACAGCATAAATCCTCCACACGGGTTGAGGGCTGGGCGCATTGATCTCTCATATATGTTACCCCACTATGTAAAGGAGGCTCCCTGCATGGAGAATAAAATCTATAGAACATTCAAAGTGATGACATCAAATTCTATAGGCTACTAAGAAACAGTGAAGTTCACAATGGGGACTGACATGACAAAGATTTAGTCCGGATTTTAGTGTGGATTCAGTGTGGATTTTATAGTTAGTCGGTGTGAAAAAAAGCAATGACCAACTAAGTGCTACATGTGTTAGCATTCTTTTTGTTGTCGATGCGAACAAACTCAAACACCGTCTGGACTGTACCACTGTGTCATAACGCAGGGGTCTGCCGGCTTAATCCTCCCACATCTTCGATTATGAACTGTGCCGGGCAGGAACTTGGGGAGCTAATCTCTGTCTCGTAGTTCGGTGCACAGCGACTCTGACCCTCGGCGCTATAATCCTGTAACTGGAGAGCGGAGGGAGAGGCAGAGAGAGAGAGAGAGAGAGAGGGAACAAACACAAAGACTCGGGACACAGGAGTGAGAGAGATGAGGCAGCAGGGGGTGAAGCTCAAGGGGCTCAACAAGGAAAACAGACTGTTGAATACACTTCATCATCTAAGTTGTTGATTACTAAACTTCCTCTCCCTGGCCAGAAAATAAATAAAATAGTCAATAAAAGACGATACGCGCATGTATTCCTCATTGAAAGCCACATGTAAACACACTAATTCAATTTAAAGCCAGGCACACTAATTGTGTTTGCTTGCACTTTGTTGTTTGCCTCCAGTGTGTTGAGACCTGAGCCATTCAGAAGAAAAAAAGCGGCGAATAAAAAAGTGTGTAGGGACAGAGTGAAAGGGAGGAAAACATCAGTGTGACAGAGGCAGAAGTGATAAGCAACACGCAATGTTTTTCCTCCCACAATTCTCTTTCAGGTAACATCCAACAATTTGAAGGTTCAATGGGCAAGATTACAGTTCTGCTTGAGATGAGTTAAAAATACAGCCTGACTCGTAACAATGACTGACACCAACACGCGGCACGGAGCGAGGCTCAGAGCCGCCGCGCCGTGATTGGACGATTTCAACTGGAGCGCAGATGAAAAGAGACGGCATTACAGATGTCAATTCAGATGGAGATCAGGTGCCGGGGAATGAATGAGGCGACGACGCATGCTGTAGTAGCCCCGGTTTGTCCACACGCAATTGCACATGAGATGTTAATGTGTGCATAAAAGCAGACGCGTGAAGCCATTTGCAGATGCTATCATGTAAGAGCTGGAAATCAAAAATGTTTACTCCGCAGCAAAAAAGTCGATTTTTTTTGGGAATAAAGGATGATAGGGTAGGTACAAAAAATAATAATAATGAAAATAGTATTGAGTAAAAGTAACGAAGCAAGAGTGAGAATTTGCTGAAATGATCGACATTCTTTATTTGACCCCTTAACCCCTACCCGGACTGAGCACATTTTCTCCAGTTTGGCTTTACCCAAATCAGCACACTCTAAAACTATATTTCAAATGGTAAATAAAGTGCAACACGCCCACAAATGTATATGTTACTTTCCAGTGTGCACTCGCTATTTAGCACCTGTCTCGATAAATGACCCCCGGAAAGGGAATATACAGAGTTTAAAAAGGTTAAAATTATGTATTTTCCTCCCCCTACATGTTTCAACAATGTCCTAATGTGTAGAATGAGCTCAGACCTGTTCACCACAACTGCCTCTAAAATCCTGCACTGTCACTCAAAAAGTTGTTACTTCGAGTCCGAATTGCCATCATGCATGAGCTTAAAGGGATATATCAGGATTTTGACATAGGGCCTCATTTCCTAGTTATCCAGAGTGTTGCGGATTTTGTAATTCATGCAGTTCTTATATTTGAAGAGTTACGTGGCACTAGGCTAGTGCTAGGCTAGTGCACTTCTACGGTATCAGCTAGCCTGCATTAAAAACAATCTGACCCGCTCCACAGTGCACCTGAGGAAAATCACTTATAACGCCAGACTAACCATATAAATGTCTGTGTCGCTAGAATAATTTTTGGAATATAACTGACCTTGCATCACATGAATGATCGCATTTTGAGGGACTATTTTCTAGCAGATCACTCCGCCGCTGCGTAGCTTATACAACCACGAAGCTGATGCTGCTCAAATATAAGTTATTTTAAATGCAAAATGGTTAAAATTATTCTATCGACACAGACATTTACATCGTTGGTCTGGCTATACAAGTGATTTGCCTGGAGCGGGTCAGACTGTTTTTAACGCAGGCAAGCTCAAATATAAGAACTGCATGAACTACAACAAAACAAACATATCTCCAGAAATCAACAACACTCTGGATAACTGTAGGAAATTAGGCCCTATGTCAAAAATCCTGAAATGTCCATTTAATATAGAAGGTGCAGTTACACAGTATGACCTGAGGTGGCAGTAGTGAGTATAAAATGGCCAACTTGCATCCAGCTCCTTTAAAGTACACCTTTTTCTAATTGTATAATGTATAAGATCTTTGAAAAACATGTGACATATGTACTAAATGTTAATATAAACTAGTACTACTGCTACTACAACAAAAAGCCACATAAAAGTGATGAAACAAGGATGAAAACGCAACTAAAGAACGACAAAAAAGTGAGGAAAAAGACCAGTTTAGATTTGTTTTGTAGGTCTTAGCTTTCACATGAGGCATTATACTGGCCTATAGGCTGTAACCTCCAGTCAAGAAGTTCTTAGATTTAGGTAAAGCTGAACTTGAGAAAATGCACTCAGTTAAGGCGAGGGTTAAAGGGTTACAATATCTACAGAGCATAATCAGCTTTGGTTATTCCACACAATTACATTAGTGATGGAATTGATGTTGCAGATACGACAAAATGCAGCTCTTTTGACTGACCGCTTTCCTTCATCATGCTCCTTCTTAAAGCTTTTTGAAAAACGCATTATCTATTTAATTGTATTACTCAATCATTAACGTTGTTCCAGAACAGCCGCTGAAGTTGCTGAATCCAAACCACAGGAGCTTGCGGGAGGATTTCCAACTTTTGTCAGGGCTTTAAAAGAAGACAGTCCTGTTTGCTATTTTGAGTGAGTGAATACCTGCCAGTAGGATTCACACATGCATTTCATGTTCTTACAATTGATCCGATTCAAAGGAGAAATTTCCCAAAGAGAGTAATTAATTTCCTGGCACTCGGGTTTGGTGGAGAAAGAGTGAGTGAGAAAATTCAAACAAACAATGCACTGTACATTGTGGCGCAAAGAGACACATGCCAATCTCTCTCGGCGTCCTCTTCACCACGCGAGATATTGTGCGAGTTGGCTCAAAGATATGGAGCATTTGCTGTGCTATGGAGACGAAGGCTTAATGCTGAGAGACCAGACAGGACTTTGTTTTCATTTTGATGTTTGAGGGTAAAGTCAAAACACACCGCCTTTATTGTGCAAACAAAAATCACATCCTTATTACAGTTTCAGCCCAGATTTTAAAATGACATGGTGAAAACTTCAGCCATTGTGGAAAAATGAATCAACTAGTTAAGCTCTTAATCCCCCTCCGGTTTGCCATTACCCAAATCTAAAAGCTTCTGGAAAAGGCGTCAAAATAGCGACGAAAGTGAGGATGAAAATACAACAATAAAAGTGGCCACAAAGAGACAAAAGACGACAATAAACAAGTGACAATAACACAATGAAAAAGTGACCAAAAAAAGCAACAAAAGAGTGAGAAAACCACAATAAACAAGTGACAATAACACAATGAAAAAGTGACCAAAAAAAGCAACAAAAGAGTGAGAAAACCACAATAAACAAGCGACAAAAACACAATGAAAAAGTCACAAAAAAGCAACAAAAGAGTGAGAAAACCACAATAAACAAGCGCCAAAAACACGATGAAAAAGCGACAAAAAAAAGCAACATAAGAGTGAGAAAACCACAATAAACAAGCGACAAAAACACAATGAAAATGTGACAAAAAAGAGCGACAAAAAGGCCACAAAGAAGCAACAGAAGAGCAACAAAAACGTGCCAGAAAAGCAACAATAACACAATTAAAAACAAGACTATAAACTGACAAAAACAAGACAAAAACGTGACAAAAAAGCAAGGGGAAAAAAACACACACAAAAAAAACGAAAACCAGACGAAAAAAAAGAGACAAAAACACTTCAAAAATGTGTCACGATCAGTTTTCTCGGTCTCCTGTCGAGAAGCTTTTAGATTTGGGTAAAGCTGAACTGGAGTAAATGCACTTGGTTAAGGCGGGTGATAAGAGGTTGTGTATTTGTTTGCTTGTACTCTTTTGTTTATTCATTATTACACATTCATGTTATGGCTTGAATGTAATGGAAACAAACCTGACTGTATTCTGTCTCCTGCCTGTAGTCAGTCACTGCCTGTCCACAGTGGAGTTTGCATAAGCGAGTACGCCCCCTAGTTTTCAAAGGCAGAACCAACCCCCCCCCCCCCCCACCCTCACCCTACCCCTCTCTATGTTTCCCCTCTCTCTCGCTCTTTCTTCCTCTCCCTCTGCTCCCCGTCTTGCCCTACATATCTGTCCCGGGGAGAATAGTCCCGTCTAACACCTAGCTTCACACAGACACACTTTTGTCATGTTTTATATCATTCCACTAATGGCAAGAAAGCAGGTTCTTGACTAAAGACACCAATTTCCCCACAGATCCGTGTTAACAAATCCTGTGTTGAAAATGTGACGACTTCACCGAGCGGCGCGAGTGTTTGTGTGAGAAGATCAACGAGAGAAAAGGTCCGCCAGATGGTAGATTAGGTCCGCCCTGTTCTATTAGTCTGTGTAGTACATAGTCAAGAACGGAGACGCCAACGTGCCATCGTTGGTCATAATTCACTTTAGAAGAAACAGGCAATTTTTATTTTAAATTGAAATTTGTGTTAGTGAAATTCACATAAACGGAAACAATCGCTGCTGTAGATTTGTTTACGGTATTTGTGAAAGTGCTCATTTAGTTCTAATTTAATGGCGTCCCAGAATTATTTTCAGATTTTGTTTTTTGTTTGTGTTCTAGTGCATTAAATTGATACTGACATTTTTTTTTTTAATTTAGTGTATATAAGTGTTTAACCTCTTAACCCCCACCTGAACCAAGCACATTTTTCTCCAGTTTGGCTTTACCCAAATTTAAAAGGCTTAATAGGCTGTAAGCTCCAGGTGAGAAGCTTTTAGATTTGGGTATAGCCGAACTGGAGAAATGCACTTGGTTAAGGTGGGGGTTTAAAGGTTAACAAGATAGTAATAATAATAATAATGCATTGGTTTAATATAGCGCTTTTCTGGACACTCAGACGCTTTACATTGCATTATTCATTCACTCCATACTCGGTGTTGGTAAGCTACTATTGTAGCCACTGCTGCCCTGGGGTAGACTGATGGAAGCGAGGCAACCAGTCTGCGCCATCGGCCCCTCCGTCCACCACCAACCACTCACTCACTCACTACATTCGTCAGGCTTCCTGGTGTTACTAAACGGTCTCCCATCCAAGTGCCGACCAGGCCCTTCCTGCTTAGCTTCCGAGGTCTGACGGGATCAGGCAGAGAAAAGGTGGTATGACCACAAGACACTGTATATTTGTTTTCTTTTTCTACAGAGAATGAAAAGGAGAGTTTTTAATTTTAAACTGTCAGTTATATCCAAAAACTAATTTTAATTTTACGCAATTCAAACATCCCACTTCTCAACATGAATGAATTTATACTATGTTGTCATGGTAAAGTAAACAACATAAGCCTGTCTGTTCATGATTGATAAAAAGGCTTTACAATCAGATGCAAAACACTGACAAACGAAACATTTTATTCCACCATAGAGCTTTTAATCAAATGGTATCAGTTATTGCAATGCAAAATAAATTGAATGCCGTTGTCTGCTGTCCAGCGACAAAATGTCACACACACACACACACACACACACATGAGCCCTGCCCCAAAATGACCTATTTGTGAGCCATGTGTGACCTGCGACTGTCGATCAGTGCACATTTGTGAAGCAATGAAGCGTTCAGGACTGTCCCATCAGAGCAGAGGCCAGACCGCACCCCCTGCCCTCTTCCCATCTCCATTCGAACCATGTGTGTGTGTGTGTGTGTGCGTGTGAGTGTGTGCGTGCGTGTGTGTGTGAAACAGGAGAGGAAAGATAGAAGTTAGCGCCTGCAAGCAAGTCTCATCAAACCTCCTGATTTGATGTCGCTTAATCCCCTAGCCTTAACAAAAAAAAGAAAAAAGAAAAAGAAATCCTTCTATTCAGGCCGGCATATTTTGATTTTTCCCCCCTCTCTCTCATTTCACATGGGCTGCAGATGCCTTAATTGTGCGCGCTCTTCAAGGCAGCCTTTTCACTGGCTCTTGATAAGTCTTTGATATTCTGTGCTCCACTAATTGTAGTAGCTGCCGTACATCTATCTTTTTTCAATTTCCTGATAATTAGCCTCTAACTCTTTCATCTGTCTTTTCAAGTGCACTAAATCTCCCTCTCTAATGAAACTTACACTGAAGCCCAGCAAGGTTGACGGCTGGTAAAGAAGAAGGGGGGGTGAGAAAGAAAAAAATAAAATAAAAATAACACTGACTTTCATTGGCTGTGGGTAGACTCTGTCCTTGGGTTTTTCCTCAACCAAAATATCAGCCTGAAACGGAACGGCTGGAGCTGTTTTATGAGAACATATGTGCAAATGGGCGACGCTTTAATGGATGGGAGATGTGAGCGAACCTGCAGCTACGAGATTAAAAAAGATCAAAACACATTTTAGAAGTCACTCATAGACGCGGCGCTGCACTCTCCTCAGTGATATCGAGAGGAGAGCGATGAGGACTGTACGATCGGTGTGATCAGTGTAAGAGGGACATGAGATGAACAATAACAGCAGTTGCATTGTGTTTTTTGTAGTATCCTCATTATGATTTCGGAACTTTCAAATCTAACCTATTTGTGCACGCCTCTGTACTAAGCATTTTGTTCAGTTTGGGAAAAGAACAGTGGTTGGTGGAGATTTTAAATGGCAAAAATAGTAAATGTCCGTTTGACAGTGCATGAGCCTCCTGAATCTCTATTTTTGATTAGTTTTATTTATTTCCCCAATGAAGGAAATTCATATTACAACCTTATTAACGGGCTGCACCACACAACAGTCTGCGAACACGAGAGGAATTCAAACTCGGGACAGCATCAGAGTAAAAAACAGGCATCAGCATTGATTTTTCAATCATGGCCGCTGTTTCAAGAGGGCGTCACATGTTCTAATGACCTCATCCCTCTCCTGGTGATGTGAGTTATTTCGCAGTGGGCTGCTTTAAACTAAGAGCAGAGGAAGGAGGCGTGGGTGTGAGCAGGGTGAGTGGTGTCGCTAAGTAGGACTCAGGCGTGGAGGTGCTGCTGGGGCTAAGGGAATGGTTAACAGGGTCATTTAGATTGGATGTGGATCGATACCGAGGGGTAGAGAGGAGGTGCATCATGTCACCGTGATGTGTGGCTGTGCACTGATTGTTCTGCAGATTACACACAAGGAGGAAAAGACCAGGGAAGTGATCCGTCTGAGTGAGAGCACCGTGTCATTGGCCTGGACTGGCCTGAACACATTCAGGTTTCCTTTAGTTGATATTCACGAGTTCAACATGTAAAGCAGCAGTTTTAGAGTTTGATATATGAGTAAGACTTATTCTATAATTCCTCGTACTATAATGAATCAAAGGCCTGTGTGACTGTGTGCTATGTTGTCTGGCCTATGTTTGCCTCAATAACAGTAAACTACTATAAAACAGCAACATTCTGCTAGAACTGGCTCATTGCTCCAGTGTGGGGTCAGGGGTCATGGTCAGCATTGATCAAAGCCCGGTGCTGGTGGGACACTGCTTACACAGCTGCACATCCAAGGCCACTTCCACTGGACTCTAGCGTCGCTGATCACACGAGTACAGGTCTGTGGATCTTCATGAAACTTTAAGTGATCTGCAGACATTATAAAGGCTTTTTCTTGCTGATGTTAACAGGTTTTGAATGTGTATTTTGTACTGTAGTATTGTTCTCTGTTATTATCAAAGGCAACAGAACCTTGTCTACGTGTCTGTGGATAAGGCATTCATAATATTATGATATCAACGTCAAGCTTTTCATTTGCTACAAGTTTACTGTGAAGTAAACAACATGTTACGGTGTGACATTTTTCCTTAGGACAAATCCTCCATAAAACGGTGGGGTCAAATTAATACTATCTTCCAACATAAATGATGCGTGAGTGAATGACAGTTCGGACGCTCAGGAGTCACAAGAGACGGCAGCTCTAACTCTCTTTCAGATACAGCCGTGTTTTTACACCCTGGAGTCACATTAGTAAAGCATCTGGCAATTGTGCTTTAATTAATAAACAGTGTTTCTTAAATGTCTGTTGTGAAGTGTTGTGACGGCTGTCAGCGTGCGGCGCCACCACTCCAAGTGACAACCACAAAAACAAGCAAAAAGTACCTCAACATGTCATAAACAAACTTTAGGTGTTCTTTACGACTGCTAATAACATGGGAACGGAGATAATTCATTTCACAAGTGTCACATTTAAAGGAACTATAGCGTCCTCTTTCTAATTCCTCCATGTGTTTGTTCGACACTGTTGGATTCAGTCTGCTCTCGTTTAACAGTAACTTGTTAACCACTGTGCAGTATGTCCACCATTTTCTTTGAGATTTTGTTGACAATTTCTTGGCAGATTTCGAAAAAAGCATAACACACTTTTAAGAACAAATGGCTGCTTTTTCTTATGCGCCTCTCGCTTCCTCTCAGCTAATTTGATTTATTTCTCAAGGGTGGGAAAAACTAGCAGCCTCTTCAAACTTTCCAGGTATGTAATTTGGTGTAAAACAGTAGCACTTTAGGCGTTCTCCACCAGTGAGATTAAATGGGACCCTGTGGGCTTGTGTTGTGGGGTATTAAGTAATGTTTATCGATGTTTATTTTCAGAGGGAGCAGCATGCAAAAAAAAAAAAAAAATCACTCCTCAGCTTTGATTAATTTGCCCCTCCTCCCTCGCCGCATGTAAACGATGGAGCTAAAGCAAAATCGCTCTTTAGCCATGACTAAGAGAGACGACAAGTGGAGCATCTTTCTTCAAAAGCCGCGCGCTGTTTCATGTAAAAAATGGACAGGGGCCATGAAGATCCTTTTTTTATTTTTTCATTTGAGGAATGATAACCAGCGGCCTCCCGCACCATTCGTCACCTGTGAACACGAACAGCAGTTATGTCTTCTTCTGCATGAGAGCGGATCAGTATAATCATATTTTCAACAGCATGTGTTTGGAGGAACTAATGTGTTTGTTTAGTGTATGCAATCTGCTTCTGGTCTGATAAAAAGAATAAGAAATATTATCACCAGAAGACCAAATGAACCTTGTTTGGACTATTGGTGAAATCTGATCGAAAAAAATAAAAAATAAATCATGCATACAGTACCTTCTACATATAACAGGAAAATCTATCCCTTGATCTATAAATAAAGAATAATAAATCTGTAATTTGCTTTCACACGATCCACTGATTATGAGGCCTTGCTCCTGTCATTTAGGCAATAAGAAGAATGTATGGGAAAACTTGAAAACTTGAGCGGTAGGTCACTGCCATAAATGTGAGGAAAATATCTATAATTTAATTTAATTTTTCCATATTAATATCAGGCATGAAGGCTATGAGTAGAGAGGGAAAGAATTGCGTATGTTTTCTTTGAACAAGTCATGATAGAGCCATGGTTTAAAATTGTGAAGAGAAAGCTGACTTTGAATATGCAAGCAGACTATTGCCTCTCAAAGGCCTGACCAATATCAGAGTGGTGACAAACCCTCCTCCCCTTTCCCCCCAAACCGGTCTAGTTTGCAAACCGCTCCAGACCTCATGGCTGAAGTGGTCCAGGACTGGAGCGGTTTGGGCCCTCCTTTGGGGGTGGAGCGGTTCACTTTTGGCTGTGAAAACGCCCTCAAACCACTCTGGTCCGTTCCAGTCTGGTCCTGTCGAAAAGCCCCTAAAGAGACGGTGCCAGCCAGGTCTCAACCCCTTAACCCCCACTGTAACCACGCACCTTTTCTCCAGTTCAGCTTTACCCAAATCTAAAAGCTTCTCGACCGGAACTTACAGCCTTTAGGCCAGGGTAACACTTCATTTGAAAGCTAAGGTCTACAAAACTTATCGAAGCGTCTTGTTTTTGTTGTTACATTTCAGTCATTTTTATAGCGTTTCATTTAGTGTAATGAAGCCACAAAAATGTGACCAAAACGCAATGAAAACGTGATGGAAACTTGACAAAAAACGTGACGAAAACGTGATGAACATGTGAGAATAAAAATGAGGAAAGAGCTTAGGCCTTAGCTTTCTGGCATTACACTGGCCTATAGGCTGTAAGCTCTCAGGTCAAGAAGCTTTAAAGGGGGGGTATTATGCAAAATCAACTTTTTCAAGCTTTACATCATGTTATTATGTCATTCCCTCAGTAAAAACATGCCTGAAGTGTTGACTTGGCACATTCACGTGTTTTTGAGTAACCTGTAAAAACTCTGATGGCGGCCATTTTAAGGATAGGTTTGCCTGAGTCCTCCTAGGAACGCCCCCACCTCCTAAGAGACGCCTCCGAGCTTTCGTCACCAGCCGAGTAACCAACCACTGCTCCTCAGCAGAACCCCCTCCCCACTGATGCCACAGACAGCGTGTGGAGGGGGCGTGTCGGAAAGAGTCAGAGGTTCTTAAAGAGACAGAGGCCTATTTCAAGACATTCACTACAGCCATTTTGAGAGAGCAATTTTATACAAGGCAGCTATTTTAAATTACTGCATTTACAGACCAACAGAAGGTTTGGTCATCATTGTAGTGTGATATAGACTGGTGCTATGTGATTGAAAAGAGCATAATACCCCCTCTTTAAGATTTGGGTAAAGCATAACTGGAGAAAAAGCGCTTGGTTAATGTGGGGGGTCTATTTTGTATTAAACAAAAAATCACATGTGTGTTTTTTTTGTAGAAAGTAATTTTTCTGTATGATCATTGTTATATGCTGCTCTTATAACTGCGTTCAACAGCTTTACAATTACTGTTAGTATTGATCAGGACAAAGGCAAAAATCAAAGTTAGTGTGAAAACTGTATTCTTTTTCATTAAGAATTTCCCTATCATCCTATCATTATTAGCTCTTATGGGTTATTTTCTTGACTTGTTTGAAAACTGTGAACCCCGTCGCTGGATGTGAGTGTAACCTCAGTCCCTCAGCTCCACAGACCTGCGGGCTCCAGTATGTTGTGTGTGGACGGTGCGTCTGTTTATTTCCTGTTTGAAGCCCCTCTCTGTCTCTAAGTGCGGAGAGTTTCTGCATGGCTGCCTGCAGGACTGACACCTCTCCCCAGACCGAGCATGTTCAGTCGCCTCCTGTCTGCCCCCTGTGCCAGCCTGTCATCCTGTCTATCCCATCACTCTCGTATATACAGCACAACAGGTCCCCCCGCACATACACACATACATGTACGCACACACACACACACACACACTGGAAGTTACCTCTCCACTCACCAATATAATGAAATAAAGCCACAAAGAAAACGATGACACTGTTTCCATGACTACACTTGGCCAAAGTCTCTCAAACATGTTGCCTTTATAGATCTACATATTTCAGAAGAGAGCAATATATATAAAAGAATATGGCATATACGTGTGTGTGCCATATGGCTTTGTGAGTGATTTACAGTAAACAAAATGGAGACTTAAAAACTCTGAAAGTCTCATTAATTAGCTGAAGATACACAGAAAAGGTGAGGAATATCGTGAGTGGGAGATTTGTCAAATAACTCTGGTGAAATTTTGCAGCTGAGGCAGTTACAGCTCTTTCACATGAGCAAAAACAACAACAAAAAACAGAAACAGAGTGACTCCAACTGTAACAACGTCCTCACAAACTTTAGACGCTCTCTGAACACGGAGCTGGTTGCATCATTGTCACACCATACATTTTACCACAAGTCCCTTCAGCTCTGAGTGAAGTCAATAAGAGCCGTGTTGCCTCATTCACTCCCCCGCCCCCCTTTTAGCCCCGACCCAGTGCATTGTGGGATATCCTGTTGGTTGATCTTGTCTGTTGCTTGTCTGATCGTCAGGCATTGTCCGCGTTGGGTTCTTCTCTCCCCCTGCCCCAAGAAGAATGACAGAGGCCCGGCTTGTCACAATCCTTCAATAGCAGCCGGCTAATTGCTGACCCTAACCGGCCCAATTAGCACTTACAAGCTCACTTCAAGCACCCAAGGGAGCCGTCTGCGCTCCCGACATGTGGACGAGACGTAGCCACCGTTTCACCAGCACAAAAGACCGTAGCGTTTCGGCTTCTCTCTTCTCTATTGTGCTTAGAAGCGCTCTCTCTCCTTCTCAGTCTCTATCCATCGTTCCTTCTCCCCAGCCGCTTCTCGAGGCCCCCAGAGCCCTCCTCACAGAGATCGCTTGAAGTACAGGGAATCAGAAGAGCGCGCTTTGGGATGGCTGAGCGCGAATATATGGGGAGTTGGTATCACGACAAGCAACAAGCGTGTAATCAGCTCTCCTTTTAAAGTGGCGTCTCCAAAGCGGAGACTCCGCGAGGGCTAATGTGCACAACTTAGACTGATATTTTTTGTGATAAAGCCCCACATTTAGAAAACTGGCAAATGTATCAGGCTGGCTGTTCCCTTTTGAGTGTGAAATGCGATAAAGACATACATCTCCCCGCTGATAAGCGGAATCGCGGGGAGGAGCGGCACAGGCTGGCACACAAAAGAGGTTTGTCAAGACATGGGGAGTTTGGTGATTTTACAAGCTATATTTCTGCCGCTTAAAAGAAGTAAAAAAAAAAAAAAAAACACACGGAGAAGATGATTAACGTAGGCCGGAGTGCTCGTCCCTCATCTCTTCTGTTATCTTCATTATTTGGAAGGCATTAAAAGAGGCCAGGGATGGCAGCTAAGGGAGAGGGGCTCAGGAGGTGGGGGAAGTTCTATGTGCCGGGATACTAATTACAGTGTCCACTAATAGCGCCTCAAGTAAACCAGGCCAATGCATCTTGCTTGATGAGAACATGCATCAACCAGCTTAATTGAGAGTAAAATGAGGCAGGCGTGCCACAGGACCTATTAATCAACATTGATGAATGAAAGTGTAATTAGAAGTGGAAATACGGAAAAGCGCGAAAGCCAAAGCAATCGGTTAAGTTAAAGTTAAGGCTACAGTTGCTAACGAACATGTTGCAATATTGTGCACATTAGGCGTCATCTTTCAGGCGCCGCTTCCTGTCCAATTGTTCTCCCCCCCCACTCTCTTGGAAAAATGTCCAGCTAAGTGTGTGTTTGCTGAGCCATCATTTTGATTACGTAGATATTGTACTTCTCGTGCATTAATACAAGTATTGCTGCACCTGCGATACGGCGCCCGCACCTGCTCCGTAAGACACACTCCTCCAGCCTAATTAGTTTATTCAAAGCACCTCCATCAGCCACGCTACCTGATGCATCCATCTTTGCTCCCCTTTGGGCCGTACCTGATCGTTATTTGTACAGTCCGCTTTCCTTTACCATTACAACATGCACGACTCTCATCGCGGCATTAACCAGGTGTGACACTCGATTCACCGAACTATCCATAAAAATCAGAGCGTGCGGCAGCCATCATGCTTTTAATTCGAGCCATGTAGCAGTTCCCCTTAATAGATGTAATAATGTACAAACACAAGGTGCAGCGAAAACACCTCCAAGTTCTTCCAAATGTTCCGCAGTGTGGCTTTAACATGATCAGCGCTTGCAAGGGTTACTTTTACTGTAATGTCAGGATACTCGGGGCTGTGGTGCGTGATGCGCCGTGGCAGATTCAGCCTTAATCGTTTTTTATTGTTCATCATATTTATCTTGCGTTGCAGCGTTGACATTGACATTCATTGGCGGGTCCTGCGCAAGCCCCATGAGCTATGTGGATAAACACGGAGAACACAACACCCTTGAAACGCCATAATCCCTTTTGTTTTGGTGGAGGCTCTTTCCGCTGTGTATGCAAGTGGGAAAGCCGCTCGCGTTTGCTCGCAAAAAAAAAAGGAGAAGAAAAAAAACGCACTTTCCTCTCTCCTCGCTCACTTTGCCTTTCAAAAGCTCTTATCTATTTATAGACTTTGATATGTAAACCTATGAAATCTTACCTCGGGCGAGACAATCAGCCCTGTTCTTCTTCAATCCGCGGGAATCAAAAGACAGAAAGGCGAACAAAAAAACAGATGAGAAAAGCTAAACACAAAGAGACACAATGTAAGAAGAGGGAAGCAGAGGCCGGTTATAGTAAACGGGTTGATAATTACTGCCAAAGACAAGACAGATTAGGACAATGTTTTCAACAAATGCTTCTCGAAGAGGAGAGGAGACTGACACAGAAAGCAGTGTGTTTTATGCATGAGGCAAAATACAGATTTTTTTTTTTACTTTGGAGCAACAGAAAGGCAGAGGAATGAGGGGAGACAGGACAGGAAAGGTTGGACATAATGAGGAACTTTTCTCCAATTCTCCTTTGCAATGTAATGTAAGACTCAATAATCAAGGTAATGAGGTAAGAAAAAAAAAGAGACAGGAGTTTGATTCCTGTTTGTCATAAATGATGCTATGATTTATCTAAAAAGAAGATTAGAAACTGATGGTATTTGTATTTTTCCGGAGCTTTATCCACCAATATTGTTGTCATCCAGGCCAGATACGTTTTCCCAGTATAGGGCATGAGATGTTGTCTGACTTTGACTTTGAATTAGCCTAAACTGTGGAATGACATATCTCTCCTCATAAGGCAGCAACAAACAGAATCCAAATCAACACATTGTTTTTGCCATGTCGGATGCAGCCAGGGAGCGACCATCACTCTCTGGCTCGGGGATATTTGTTGTCAAAACGATAGCTTTGAGATAATCTAATCCAGTGAATCTTGACTCTTTACGGTCATTATGCAGGCTTGACCTCCTTCTGTTGGGATGCATCTCTCGGCCACAGAGGGCTAGCGCGGGCCGACAGCGCTGTCCACTTAAACACATGGGACTTTTACTGCGTCAGAGGGAAGTGTGAGAGGAGCAGACTTCCCAGACGGGTGGCTGCCTGGTGGGAGCAGTGCGACACCCGTTAACTTTAGCCCTCGACCCCTGCGGCAACAAACAAGACACAGCTAATAGAGTCAGTTTAAAATAGAGACTGTGGAGAAAGTGAGGACAAGACTTTACATCAGGGGTCGCCGACATTTTCGTACCCGGCGCTCTACTTTTATGCTACTTATTCTTCGAAGATGCGACTTAGGAGTTTACTACTTTTACCTTTTAGTTTTGTCCTTATACTTTATTATCCATCCATCTTCTTCCGCTTTATCCGGGGCCGGGTTGCGGAGGCAGCAGTCTCAGCAGAGATGCCCAGACTTCCCGAGCCATGCACACCACCTCCAGCTGTTCTGGGGGGACCCCGAGGCGACACCAGGCCAGCTCGGAGTTCATAGTCCCACCAGCGTGTTCTGGGTCTTCCACGAGGCCTTGTCCCACTAGGACATGCCTGGAACACCTCCTGAGGGAGGCGACCAGGAGGCATCCGAAACAGATGCCCGAGCCACCTCAGCTGGCTCCTTTCGATGTGAAGGAGCAGCGACTCTACTCCGAGCTCCTCCCGGGTAACCAAGCTCCTCACCCAATCTCATTATTATTTTTTACAGCACATTGTTTTGTAAAAAAATATTATTTTATTATGTTGTTCCAAATGTTTGCAGATTGTGTTCAGGATGTTCAGAACCAAATTGCATTTAAATTAAGCATGTGTGGAGATGTACACATATTGCTTTACATTATAGGAAGTAAAAAGGCACTTCCAGATCATAAGGGAATGAACCAACCTTAAATGAAAGATAAGTGAGGAAAGCGCCGTTACACTTCGAAATCGCTATGTCATAATTTAAAAAGACTAGCTTGTTGCAAGTTGGTCATTTTATGCTCACTACTGCCACCTCAGGTCTTATGCGTAACTCCAGTCTCTATATTAAGCTTGTGCATGACGGCACTTCGGACCCCCGATTTTAGAGGCAGTTGTGGTGAACAGGTCTGGGCTCATTCTACACATTAGGACATGGCTGGAACATGTAGGGGGAGGAAAATACTTAGTTTTAACATTTTAAACTCTGTATAGTCCTTTTAAGTCATAAAAGTCATAAAAGTAGTAACTCAAAAGTAGAGTTCACATAAAATAATAGCCTGGTAAACCACCCCCACTTCTTTTCTGCGCGAAAGACGGTGGGTCTGGACACACACGGTAAACAAGTCGGCGGCTGAGGCCGAGCTAACCACGACTGTCACAGAGAATTGACAAGGTTACGTCACTCGCTGTGCCGCTATGTTGAAGTTCAATCAACAGTGACACGTGCAGAGGTATTATTCAAAACTAATTAAGGATGAAGTGGTCGAGGATTTTCTCGTCAGTTTATATTCAGTTCATATTTTCTGAATCTGACTTTAGCTGTCGTCAGGTCCGCTAATGTTTATTTCATTTGGTTAGGCCCGGCCATTCACCATTGCTCCATTACCAAACTAACTTCCCTGTGTGGAATGGACAGGGAATAGTATGACAGATAAATAATAAAATAAAATGATTGCACTCAACTGAAGCGGCATTGGGACACAGCTCCGACCTATAGGCTACGACCAAAATAAGGTATGTTCAAAATGTTAGCTAGAAACTGTTTGACCTTGTTATATAGTCTGTGATATTAGTTCTATTGTCTTAGGCATTGATCATAGACTTACAAAACAAATAGTAATTTTAACCAAGGCCTTTAGTAAAAAGCACTAAAACAAAAGCATGACTTATGACCTCAAGCAAAGCATCATTGTTCCTAAAGTTTGTAATACTTCACAATGCATCCATCTGCTTCCATTTAAAATCACATGGAGGTAGTTTGGCCTCTCCACCTGATCCCTTTCATCCAAATCTACAGTTTCCTTGTTGTCTCCATCACTGTGTCAACCCCATGCCGAAGCTTCAGCTTGCGATCCACTCTGCTGTCTCCCAGCGTCTCCCAAATAATAAATACACTTTTTAATGACTGACTTTATGTTGCGTCCACCGCAGAGTTGTGTCTGGAGCAAAGACACTAAAGATGCAATCACAGCGTTGGTCGGCTGGAAGATAGGCGCTTGAGCGGGACATGTGGACAGGTGAGATAAGGAGGTTTTGTGAGAGCCAGTCAGACCTGGATTTGTGCCGCTGTCCACCGCCCGACCCTTAATAGCTGATAGCACTGGGTGATTGTGATGAACATTTTAAATCTTGGGGGGTCTGCTTTTCCTTGACCTTTTTCCGCTTCCTTCTCTTCCTCTGCGTCATATAACTTGTTCCTCATGAGCCGCCCAGTGTCAGTGTTCTTTTAAGTGTTGATTGTAATTTGATGTCTTCAAAGCCCCTAAAGTACATGTCATTGTGTGATTGTGAATAGAGGCCAAACAAAATGACAGAAAAGGCGTGCTTTGAAGTGCAGCGTGCTGAACACATCGCTGAAAGTTAGAGTGCCCGTAATATGAAATGCCCTGCCACAAACGTATACAGCTCTTCCCGAGCGCATTTGGCTGCTTAACCCCTCTCACTGCGATCCGTGCTCTCTGGCCCCACTCGCCGATGAAAGAGTCATGCGATTGTTTCTGCGCCGCCGTATTTGAGCAAACTTTGATGGATGTGGGTGGACTTGTCGCACGTGGGTGTGTTATCTCTTTGTTGTGTGAAATGGAGACAAAAGAAGAGGAGTGGATGAGAAGACTGTGATTTTATCTGTGAAGTGCAAAAATGTTTCTCACCAGCCACGAACGCGGGAGGGAGTGGGAGAAAGATTAGAGCTGCTTGGGAACAAAAATAGATTGATCAGATAGCGCAATACGAATAACAGAGGGCTTTTGTTAATTGTAATACCTTTTTTTTTTCTTCCTGTGTTGTCTTGAATTCGAGAACCATCTTTTTTTAGTTTTACCCCATCACAGTCTTGTTATTTTGTGACCGGTAAAACATCTGTATTTACACCCTGTTGTAATTGGGCTGTTTGCCTGTATAGATTAGAAAAATAAGTCAATTAGGAGCACTTTGTTGCTTGCTTCTGCACCTGTGCTGCCGCCGGTGGGAGTCTCTGGGGTGGTGCCAGGGCCCAGTGCTGACTCACCACAGGCCTCCCAGACCGAACGACCAAGCTCACCCTGGATTCACCTGAGCTCACTCCCAGCAGAGGTCGGGCTGAAACATCTCCTCATTGTGCGAAGGGAAACACCTGCCTCTATTTACTGTCTGGTATTGTTTTAAGTGAAAAGGAAAGGCCCCAGGAGCATATAGTGTGTAAACTCATTGACCCAAAACATGCACATTAGACTTATCTTCCTGATTTGATTGTGCTGATCAAGTCCTAGAAATGGGTCCCCGTACTGCTCACTACGCCGGACGGGTTGCACCAGCAGTTTTGAGGGAGAAGACACATATCTCTTCTTGAGCCAATCAAGTATAGTCAACCTTTTGAAAATAATAATACATTCTATTTAAGGTTAAAGGAACAGGCCACTGTTTTTTCCATACTGAGACTTACCTGAGCTTAGACGAGTTGATGCGTTGTTGTGATGTGCTCAGTCACGCAAAAAGACCAAAGATGTTTCGCCTCTCCTCTATGGGGCGAAACAGACGTGAAGTTAGAAGCGAAATAAATGGTTATGTGAGTAATTGCATTATTACATTACATCACAGTTCCACAAAATTAAAGCAGTAAGCACTAAGTAAATTGTTTACCTTAATAAATCTTTTTCGTAGTCAATACAAATGTTAATACAAGAGTTGATGGGATGACTGTTGTCTCTGGCCAGAAAACCAAGTTTGCCGCTTTCCTGCACCGGGTCGGAGGCCCCAATACACACTAATGGAATCACGAAGAAGAAGCTAACAGGCTAACGGGCAAAGCTAACTGAGGTCTTGCACCACTTAAACAGTATTTACAGCCAAGTTTGATTTAAAGGTCCTATATCATGCAAAATCGACTTTTTGTTGCTTTTAGCCATGTTGTTATGCTATTTCCTTATCAAAAACACCCCCAGAGTGGTTTGTGGCTTCATTCACGCAGCTCTCAGTAATCCTCCTGAATCCTGCTCTCTGAGCAGCTGCTCCGCCCTCTCCTGGTGAACGACTGAGTGTTCAGTTGTGTCGTCACAGCGGAACGGAAGTGCTCGACGTCTGTAATGTAATGTCTTAATTCTATGCTTACGGCCTGATTTTAATTTGTAAAACAGCGTTTTCATTATTTCTGTCGTAAGAGAGAAACAAAGAGTAAAAAAAAAAAAAAAAAAAAAAGGATGTGCCCGAAGTGCTTCCAGGTCAGCTGTGGCCAAAACAAACACATCGCGTCTGAACAGATCAGTCATGTTTGCGCTGCAGCTGTGAAGATGGAGCTCGTTACCTACTCTTGACACATCCGTTCTTCATTCTTAACTAACGATAATGTCACGGACGGAGAAAAAGAAGCGCGTTTGGCTACGAGGACGAGGAGTTTATTCAACCTTTTTCAAGAAGAGGCCACTCAGCTGTTTTTTTCTCCTGGATTCAGCGACTATCACCAAAATATTGTTTTTCTGTGACTGTCACTGATGGATGTTTGGTGAACCTTCGCCAGAATCAAAGTGGATTAACTTTTATAACCAACGCAAGTCCCATAATGTAAACAGCGATGGACCAGAGCGGTGAGTCAATCCAAACGCGGGTTAGCTTGTGTGTTAGCATATTAGCATGTGTGTTAGCCATTTATGAAGCTTTGTTGCAGATGTCAACTCCGTATAACAGCATCGGGAAGTAACTTCACTTATTGCTGTTTATTTATATTACGGTAAAGTTGTATGCGCGGAGAGAGGGGGCGGAGTTAACTGAATCGAAGCGTTGTGTCTTCCGGGTTCGAAAAATACCTCCAGAAAACACTTATATTTATCACAAAAATGAGTGCTCCATAGTGGTAGAGGTACAATATATCATATAAATGCCTATACTTAACTTTGGAATGGCTAAAATAGCATGATATAGCTCCTTTAAAAAAAATATCTCCATTGTGTAATTGGATGTACATTATCCCTCGCTCCCTGTGTCTTTTCTGTCTGCGTAGTATTTATTCTCACGGACAATTAATGAGTCAAACAACGTAACATGCTATGACACCTGCAGTGACGCGTATGGCCTCTAGGGGCATGAGTTACTTGAGTACAGCTTTACGCATGTCCGCGCAGTAAAGTGAAGATATTACTGCCCGGATGTCGAAGTACTCCTAAGGTGTTTTACGCTTTACAATATAATACCCCCCTTGGAAAATCGACATGTTTAATTTTGTGTAACAATACATTTGGGACGTGTAACTACTCACATATCCGTATTTAAATAGGGAATGCATGGAAGAGCTAAGTCGCTTCTAACTTCACCCCTGTTTGGCCCCATAGAGGAGACGAGGAGAGGCTAAATGCTAGCCATGTCTTTGGTCTTTTTGCGTGACTGAGCGCACACACAAAGACCAGACAGGTGCGCACCAACTCGTCTAAGCTCGGGTAAGAACATATCTCAGTATGGAAAAACAGTGGCCTGCTCCTTTAAGACAGCTTTCTAGACACTCAAAACACAATATACATTCCCTATAAAAGACATATGCTAATCTGGCTGAGCATTTATGCAGGTGAGAAAGCATGTTTGATGTATTGTAGACGACAGTTCAAATTACTTTTATGACTTTACTCCATCATGCAGAATTTGCCTTGCCTAGACTTCCGTATTCCTCTAACCATGTACTCTTTTACTCAAATCTGACAGATGTGGAAGTAATGATGCCTTCGACAAGCCAGTCTACACAGCCGCGCCTGCGATAGTGCCAACATCACCTGAGGGCGCTGATAGAGATGATTTCAATTCTCCTCAGCCATTTAATGATAGATGAACCTGCAGCTGGAGGAGCATTTGACAAGGCGCTGTCAGCTGTGACACCGCTCTGAGTGAGTGAAGGTAGGAAAGAGCAGATCCGCACATGCTGATGCGCCGCAGATCACACATGATGGCAGATGGAGTGAAGGGGGGGATTGTAAAAAAAAAAAAGAAAAAAAAAGATGGCCGTTCAATCTGCGGCATTGACAATATGGTGTCAGGCTCTTGCTGCGGAGACGTGACAGGCTGGCAGGTGGGCCGCTGCCGTCTGTGTCAGAGAGGGAGATCTGGGCCGACACGCGGTGAATCCTCCAGCTCCACTAGGCTGCGGGTTCAGAGGGGGTTGATGGTAGCGAGGCCACAGTGACACATGAACTCACAACGACACACGTGGAGTGGTGTGTGTATGTGTGTGTGTGTGTGTGTGTGGGGGGGGTAAAGTTACATCGCCGATCGCTAATTACCGCCACAGCGCCAGCATTCGAAACCCGGGCTCTAAATTACACGGCTCAACCACAACAAGGCCGATGTGCCCAGCAGTCATTTGTCAGACTAATTATTTGTCTTGGGCTTGTAATTGCAGTGAGAACAGGTACTCAGGTAATTGTGGTGGTAAGCTGCAATGTTAAGTGATGCTTTCCCTCGATTTGCAGGCGACATGAAAGGAGTTAATACGGCGCTGCTGAAATACGTGCTTCAATCTGGCCTCCCCGTCCTTGGACACTGATGCTAAAAATATGTGCCACGGAGGGGACCCGCGTTTCGGAGACAAAGAGAACAGCACCTTGATGTGGGGATCATCAGCATGGGTAATGGCTCTTTCCATTAGACTGGCTACTGCTTGAATTAATGTAAATAATCAAGTCCCTGGTGTGCGCTGCATAATAAGTCCATTAATCACCATCCACAGTCAATGAAGGTAAAATACAATGCCTGTACAATAGAGAGGAGTGCACATCAGTGGAAGTTTCATGTCTCTGAGCAATAGTCGGGCTAATCCAGAGGAGCACTTTTCCACTTTGTGCGGTGCAACGCTGCAGCATACAGATACAAACACAGACCACTGTCATTGGAGATGAAGCTTGGCTCGGTAGCACTGTCACCTATCATCATAATTACCACAGCCTTCTCTGGTCGGCTTATTCCTAAATGTGTGTCCCATGATTCCTAGAGGGGCTTCGCGAGGCCGACTGGACATGATGTCAGATTGAATATTATAATGAGCAAAAAATAAATAACTCAACGAGAAACATAAACAGAGATTTTTTTTTTTGTATATGCCCTGGATCCAGAAGTAGCCCTCCCGCTGCCTCTGAGCTGGACTGTGGTCAGCCGATTGCTCCCATGTCTCTTTATGACGAGGGAATCAGTCTCACTGCGAGACGATCCTGTAATGTGGCTGCTGCGCGCTGCCGATAGCCCAGGGGCCTCCGTGTTCTTTTGTGTCAGGGAACACACAAGCTCCGCAAGAGGGATCTATAACGACCAGAGACAAGCCGGGCCACGCATGCCTGCCCTCATGCGGAAAAGGCCACTTCTACATGAAAAGGTACAGACATAACAAGAGTCAGTCTACCTCTATCTTACACTGTTGTAAAGGGGTGAACTACAAGGGCTGGGGCCAGTTACACAAAGATGTTCAGTCCAAGAGGGAGGCTGAAGTGAAGTGAGGAAGTACAATAATACATAATAAAATATCACAAATTTATACCATCAGAATTATACGATGACAGCAGCTATGCATTTTTCTGTGCATCTAATAAAAATAATGTAGCCACAGCTGCCCTGGGGTAGACTGACGGAAGTGAGGCTACGAGTCTGCGCCGTCGGCCCCTCCAACCACCACCAACCACTTACTGCACTACACTCACCCTATTTAACTTACTATTACATTCACACATTTGACTTGTTAAGGCTCCATGCCAGGCAGTTCTGACCACATTACCCCATGATCCAATAACCCCAACCTCTTCTCAACAGAGGCTACGTTGCTTTTTGTCGCAAGATTTGTATTTTCAGATTGTCAAAAACCCATTATGGTTCAGACCAATTCTGCTGTGATGATAACAAGAACTTTTATTACCACTTATTAACAACTCCTTATTCTGCTACATACTTACTGACACAAAAACGGTTCTTTAAAATTAAATGTATATGATCTGCTTTAGAGAGACGTGGCTGTGGTTGGCTAAAATAAGGCACACTTGATCAAATTCGCTGCTGAAACTCCATCCTCTTTCGAAATGATTTAGAGGGAGCCATTCCAGATTGATATGACTGTGCTATTGTTATTTGTGCTGTAATGACAATCTGTCTCTTGCCAGGTCACTGCTTGGTAGCAGACAAACTAGAATGCTCTTTTTTGTGCTTTTTTAATATTAACAGAATTCAGTGCAGCACGGTACAAGGATGGTCAAGGTTTGTGTCTTTGACCTCTTGTGTCAGCTTCCTCTGTGCCATTTTGTCAGACAGGCTGCTGGTCATGTCTGTCTCGTGTGGCAGGGCAGAATATGTGTCTCTATCATTAGAATCAACAGGCTCTGCTGCGCACGGTGATGAACAGAATGTTCCCTCCTGAACACTGTGCGTTCGGTGTCCGTCTGTATCCAGGCTTACTTCCTCTACACAGGATAGTGCAGTACAGCTCTCATCGTCTATAATGTGTGTAGAGGATGAGAATGGAGAGTAGGCGTGTGTTTTCTAGTTTCCTCTCTTTCCTTCTCTCTTTCCTTCTCTCCTCACGGTGGAGACACCACGGTGCCATCTGCTTTGCATTTGTTTAACAAAGATTTATTGTGCAGCGAGACACTAATCCAAAACACACACGTACATAGGCACGAACAGACACACACACATCTCTCGCCTTCTCCTCGTCACAGGCCGTGAAGAAAAAAAAAAGTGAGGGATGTGGGATTGGAAACGCTTGGCTCTCTCTTTGTCAACTCTCACTCTGACTCGGAGTGGCTGGCACACAGAGGTAGGAACGCCAATTATGGCCTCCTCTACCATCCAACACACAATTTGGAGCTACAATTATAAACTTGTCATACATGTGTTTGTGGTGAGGTGGGAGCATGGAAGTGTGTGACTTTGAGTAAAGAAGTACAAAAGATGCAATCAAAGTAAAGCAGGAACAGCCCAGCACTGACAGGAACCATTTGAGAGCAGTTACACACTTGGGCATCAGTGGATTATCTCCTCAATGTTACAGGAGGAAGCAGGTCAAAGTGGCTTAGGAGCAGCTCTTATCATGTCAGCTTCGAGTACAGGTGCATGTAGCCTGCCGTGTTCCTCCTCTCACTCCTGTCGGGGTGCACTCTTGTTTCGAGCGACTCCTCCTGCCCTCTTTGTCACTGCATGCCAGGTGGAGAAGCCAGGGTTCCAGGGTTAGGGCCTTTCTGTTGGAAAAGGCCAGCACTAAGGCTTGGTCCGGCAACTCTGAGACGACAGAAGGGTTAGAGAGGCCATTGGATCTTGAGCTTAAAACACTGACTTGTTAGATGTGCTGGGAGGGGGCTATAGGTCCCCATCTGCCAAGTGATACTACCAGGGCACTCATCATTTAAAGGGCTAAACACAGCTAAGGAGCAAAACAGCATGTGTTTGGATGTATACTCCGTCCTCAGTCATGTCGGCCCTAAACCCCTCCTATTTGCCACCCATGTGCGCCTTTGAACCGCGCAACCTCGGGGTGAAGTCCTTGCCAGTTTGCCTGCCAGGAAGGGACAAGCTAAAGCACTTAGCACCCCCCGAATAGGCCGCCCACAAGCACATATACACCCACTGAGTAACAAGGGGTCAAGGAGGCTCCAGCCCACGCTCTGCCTCCTTCGCCCCTGCCAACCACCACCCGCATGTCTGCCGTGTCACCCACAGTGCACAGGGATCGTGTTTGTCTCTCAGTGTCTCCCGCTGAAGATGCTACGCTTGTTAAAGGTTACCCACAACAGCCCTCATCTCATTTGGACAAGCAAAACGGCACTGGGCAATGATCCAATGATTTCTTTTTTCTTCTTTAATTCCGCTGTTTGTTGTAAGGATTTCAGACACAAAGCCTTATGTGTGAAATAAAATGCTGTGTGCATCATTAAAAGAATATCTGAACGAAAGAGTCCATCTGTGTCGTTTCCAATGCCAGGACACATTTATTGGTAGTACAAGCGCGTGTGATTATTCATTAAAAGTGAAATTATTTCAATAGTTGTGTGTTATATAAAATATGTTATGCCTAAATTTAAGATTGTTAAAATTATTATGTAATGTACTGTAACTGTGTATAATTCATTCTTTGAGGTTTTCAGTGGAGAGATTTTTCACATATTAATCCTGCTTTTGTATCCTTGGGCCAGACACTTCTCTCAGCTTTTTGTTTGGGCGAGTGGAGGGCATTTTGTTTTTTTGTTTTTTTGCCTTCACCACAGAATGAACAATACATTCTGCTGTAAAAATAAATAAATAAATAACCTTTTGGTGTCTTGAAAAGCTAAGCCACTATTATTTTGTCAGCCTCATAGTATTCTTTTTTAATTTTCATTTTTTTGAAAATATGCTGCTGTAACTTTAGTTTTGGCTTGTTACAACCAAAGAAAACCTTCTGTCTTAGTCATCTTTATGAGGGTTCAGAGTTTTTAATCTTGTTTAATCTAACTTAGGCAATTATACAGGACACTAACAATTTGACAAACTCTAAAATGACACATATAATTAAAGCTGTAAGGCATCAACGACCCGCCTATCCTGTAGCCCTCCAGGTCACCGCTGTAACCCTAAGGAGGGCGCTATGCGGCCACTACATTGTGTAGATTTCTTTTTGTCCTGGTGTGCCTTTAACCCTTTCCAGTAAACATCCTGTCCTCTCCATGTAAATAGTTGTTCCAATCTGCAGGGGCGATATCACGCCCAACATCCTTTATTATTTCACCAGGACTGAACAGCCCTAACAGGACGCACCTCTATGAGCGCCACCACACACACCGCGCAAAGGGCGCTAACGCGCTGCAGTTTTGTATAATGGCTGATTTTTCATTAGTATAACATGGGGTGTTTCACTCATCACCATGGCTACATCATAAAAAATACAACATGGGTTCCATTTACTTTTTTGATTCGGATAACAACAACAAAAATCTGCAAAATATCATCCATTTACGAGAAACTAATTTTTTGATGCCCATGCATTTTTTGCCTCATTCTGTCACTGCTAGTGTCACTTTAAACTTTTGTTGTGTCCCGAGGTGACGGCTCAGTAAGTGTACATTTGTGTTTTGTTTTTATCAGTTTGTTTGTTCAAATGGGAACATTTTTTAGTTTATGAAAAAGTGCAAAATTCTTCTTAAAGTTTACAAACCGTAAAACTTCTGAAACACTGGCGGCGTCACAGAGGCGCTACAGGAAACAAACAAGGGTAGTTAATGTACGTTCACTGGAGAATGAGCAGGATTATATTTGCCTGCTACGCTCTTCACAGAAGATGGTGAAAGACTGTTTTTATATTGAGTCCTGGCTCAACTGTAAGGCGTAGTTTCACAGGTGACCCTCAGGTGAAGAATGGCGTCAGAGCCAGGGGCGAAGGAGGAGGACAAACATGAGAAGGAGCGAGAGGCGGCAGCGCAGAGGGAGCTGTGCAGGAGGAACAAGGAAGAAGGAGGTGGAGGAGCTGACCAGTGCAGGACACCATGCTCTGGAAGTTAGTGCAGCGTTTCAGAGGAGCACTGAAGGCCGCGCACTGGGTTTCCTCCAGGTACTCCAGTTTCCTCTACCTCCAAAAATATGCACATCGGACCACAATTTTGTTGACTAATAACTTGCTTTCTTATCACATTTTTTTGTAAATGGTCCAGTGATCCATAGCTCATTCGGTGAAACACCTAAGGACGAGTTTGTTGAAATATGACGTCATAGAAAATGCTGACTCAGCATTTTGTAATTTTGGCAGACTTTCAGTTTGTTAGGGGGTGGGGCTACAATATGCTTTAGGTCACATGACAAATATCTACTGAATTTCCAATTAAAGTGAATATCACCATTTTTTTTAATCTCCTGAATATGAAACATGTACAGGCTATTTAAATAAAAACAAAACAAAGACCCGGACCCTGGTGAGTTTTCTATTACATGTACAATGCTGCAATACCAATAGGTCCTGACTCCAAGCTGGGCACTCAGGCCTAAATGTATAATCGTGAACAGACTAATTGCTTTTACTCCATATTCTCATTTGAGAAACACCTTGTTGTTTTAGTCCCTATTCTAAACACTGGTTTGTTTTGTCGCAGCACTTAATTTGAGACAAGAATTAAAGCCACTACAGTCTGGGAATGTGAGCCTTCAAGAGGATGTGGTCAGTTTTTCTCATGACCCATTTGTGGAAAAAAAAGAAAAAAGGATCAAACCACTTTTTCCCCCTTTTGTGAGGAACAGAGGAAGTGCAGCTTTGTGCACTTCATGTCACATCATTACAGCCATCAATCACAGTGAGCAGGGAGCATGGCTTTAGCGAACAATATGACCAGACTGACTTGTAACACGATACGCACTGTATTCAACAGTCCTCAACATGGCAACACATGTTTTGTCCTTTACATGTGTTGCCATTTAAAGGACAAGTTATTTATTGTTTATTCTTAGGAAACAATATCCTGAATTTATCTTAATGCAATTTTTTTTTTGAGGGATTAGAAAGAATATTGGCAACGCTGCTTTGTAAGTGCTCTTCGTAGCCTTGATCTGGTACAAGGTCCTTGCAAAACATTTCTAGATTCCATAAAAGAAAAAAAAGAAAACATGCCAAACAAAGAAGGTAAAGGAGCAGAGAGTTCGACTGTGACATGTTGGTCCAAGGCACAGGAAGAACATCCGGTGGTGGGCCCAGGTAATTACATTGTAGATGTTTAATGCTGCTACAGATGGTGGTCCCCCAGGAGCCAGAATGAGTCCAGTGTGTTCACTGCGGCACCATTTGGGCCTGTGGCTTTCTCTGGACGTCAATCCTCACCTTCACCATCTGGACCGTATTAGGCTAAACACTGTTGATTGCTCAGCAAGGCATTCCAATCGCTGCCTCCTGGAATTAGGCATCGCTATTGAAAATTAGCATCATATTATTCAAGAACTTTGAAGAATAAACTGTTAATGGTTAGATGAGTGAAATATGCTGACATTTTACGTCACTGATTTGAACACTGAGTTTGGAAAGCATTTGAGTTTAAAAGCCCCACCTTTTTATCAGCGGTGACAGAAGTGACATATGGTAAAATATACAAGACCTAATATACAGACATAAAACGCATTTCCTTTGGCTGCAGCTTTACATTACCCTTGCTATTAAACCAGGAAAATATGATCCTCCTTTTTCTCTCACATGAGCACAATCTGAGCCCCAGGGACAACTAAAATTGCACCAACCTCATTTACATGACAGCTATTGGTAAATCCACAACAAAAGTGGAAATAAACTACCTATTTTATTCTTTCAGAAAGCAATTGCTCTCCTCTCTGTGTGGTAACTCTTTGTTGGTATCACTAAGAGGACATATTATGGTTTGGGCCAGATGAAAATATTATAAAAGACTCCAGCTTTTCAGCACATCAGCTTAGCAGGCTCTGGGCCCGGCTGAGTGCTTTTAGATGTTCAAGGCACACAGGGGAACTCTCATTATGTCTCTCTCCTCATCCATCTCACCTGAAAACCTTTCATAGATTTACACACATTCATATTGTGTCCGCACACGGCTAATTAAAACAACAGCAATATGGTATAGACACGGCCCAAAGGGAGGCGGCCTGCAAAACACGCAGCGTCATGTTGTTAATCATATTCACATGCATTGTTCCCTGTGCATTTGGGCTTCTCTCCATCTCTACTCTCCTGTTCTCCATCTTGTGTTGCAGATTAACTTTGCACTGCCTCCCTCCCCCTCGCCCACCCCTCCTCTAATTTACCCTCCAACCTGCTGCTTTTGCCATGTACAATTACAAAGGGGAGTGCTTGTTAATGTGCACTAATAATGTTCAAGCTGAGAAGGTTTGTCGGTAATAATTACTTCCCGCAGAATGAGTTATGGTAGTTGCAAAGACTGTATAAATACCTACTGTTGTGCTGCCTAATTTTCAATTTCCAATGCAATATGGTTGTCTCATGGTGCTAGGAAAACAATCTATATTGTATAATATTTGTCAAATGATGATCTTACACAGACATCAATGTTCAAATGTATAATGATGTACTTTCATATTTAGAACCATTCAGTAAAATAACAGAGGATTGGGCTCATCACAGGTACACAGAAAAGTGGGGAGTGCAATGGCATATTTTTTCAAAGTGGATCAAATTCCAATCTTAGATTGCCTCCTTGGATAATGTGGAAATATTAAAGAAGCCTTGATCTAAAATGGAGCATGGAAATGAAGTGGCAGAGGGAGCCCTGAGGACAGGCAGACACAGTGCTGGGCCACTCTCACATACCTCTGGGAGGCTCCTGCCTCTCCTATGTAAATGTCCCATTCCACACATTAGTCATACTGCCTTTACATACACTAAAGTATGCCTCGCTCATCAAGACATGCTGCTCTATGACGATCTTCAATGTTCCAGATAAACCCCAGAGGCCCTGAACGCACCACCACCACCAGGGCCCCCAGACCACGCTGCGCCTGATTGGTTAGATACCCCAGGTAAATGCTGCAAATTCTAATGGGATTCTCAAATGCTGATGTCAGGAAAATTCGGATTCAGACACATTTATAAGGTTTGTGATATGAATATTTCAAGGCTTTTCATTTTCTCTACCTTGTTTCAGCTTACAATCAGGTGAGTACATTATAGACTATGTTGTACAGCTGATTAAACATGTCACCAAAGCAGATCAACCTACTTTACATTTGTATAATGACATAAGTCATTGTTTTATTGTTCACATAATGGCCTTTGATTGGCCTCACTGCTTTATGCTAACAGTTATTTGTGCTCTCAAACATGGGCCATTTATGCCGTTGTGTGACCAGTCAGGAGGTCCTTCTGTCTGATTCAGATTCAGATCAGCTCATAGTAGAGCCTCGGTCCAAACCAAGACAAAGTTAATGTCATTAAATAAGTAATGAAAGATATGTATTATCTATCACTCCATCCAACAAGATCCGTAATGTATTATGCATTGCATTTGCTAATTTATTAATTAAGACAAAACGAAAATCTTGTCAGCCCCATTTCCTGTGAGCCTGAACTCAGCACAGATACATTCTTGTTTATACAACTGCCATAAAAATAAACAATACATTTTGGTGTTTGGGAAAATATTATGTCTCATTTCAAAACGGATTCAACAATGCAGTTTCTGTAAGATGTGAACAACTCAGCACTGATCAACACACATATATAACAGGTTGCAAAATATTTTTTTCTGAATTCACAAGCATTGATCAAACTCAAACACGCTCATTTATTTTATGTATTTAGCATATGTATATATTTCTATATATATTAACATAATAGTATCTCCCTCCCCCTTTTGTCAGTTTTTACCCACGCGATTATGTCGCCTATTGTTAATCTTTTTCCTCTTTTTTTTCTCCCACACTTCGGCATCTCACCATCCATCCTCACACTGCAGTTTCCACATTCTCGTTCCACGCTGCAAAAATGTCAATAAAATCCATAGCAGGTTAATCTCCCACCAATGGAAACATGAACACTTTATCCAAAGCCGCATATGTTTCACACTGGGGTCGATTTACTGTATGTCAGGAGTGATATTAGCATTGGTATTAGCCGCGCGGCCCATGTATGATATTCGTCACTGCCAGCCCTTTAGCACCGCAGCACAGTTCAGAGGGATGCTTATCTCATGAGCCATAAATTAGGAGATGAATTTCCGTCGAAATATGTGCGACCAAAGGATGGAGGATGGAGTCATTGTGCAAACGCGGTGTTTTGACACAGTAATGACACATGTTTTACAATCACCCCCTTCGCCTTTTCATTGGGAGGAGTGGACCTGTCCACTGCTGCCGAGAGAAATGGGCCTCTCGGACATTACCTGCTTCTCCCACGAGAGACATAAATGAGCGAGCGGTGGAAGCGGCAGACTATAGGCAAGAAGGTAGAAACACACTGACGCTATAAGGACAATCCTAAAACGTTTTCAAACTGATGGTGGTTCTCAGGAGTTTATTTGCTGCTCAAGTTTGACAATAATAAATCAACTTCCATGTATTCCTTTCATGGAGTCTATCTCACAGGAGAACGCAGTGTTGCTTAGGAGAACGTGCAATGAGCCTTGGGAGATGTATCCACTGGGAGGAGAGAGGCAGTACGAGACTTAAGGTGAACAGATATAGAAAATGCTGACTTGTCTTCCAAGGAGGCAAACATAATTGAAATGTGTGCGGTGGGGACGTCGAGGTACACGTGTATTGTGGGACAGGAGGGGCGGGATTGAGTGGCTCCACGTTGGACTTGGTCATTAATTGAGGAATGTGCAACACTGTGTGGTCCTGAGCTGACACGTAAAGGGGAGATTGATGGAGGAAATGACTTGATAAAGATATGAAAGCAGAAATAGCAGGGGGGAAGTGGAGAAAAAACATTATGAAGTGCGGAGGAACATTGTCGGCGGAGAGGAAGAGTTGAGAGAGTGTCTTTGGCCGCAGCCCTGTCCTCGCTGTGTCCTTCCTCCAGCCCCCAGTCAGGCATCGCTCATCTTGTCACATTGAACTCCAGATGCTCCTACCCTAGAGAACACTCCGGCCACGGCCATTTTTCTTCATTCTCCCTAACAATTTGGTAATGAAATATTGATTTTTAGTTAGATTCATATTGATGCCATTAGCTTTGCATTGATAAATCACGTTTGGCTGCTTGTCTAGCGTGGCAGAGCAAGAGCCAGGGCGGGGAGATTACAATCAAAGCCACTGATGTGTTAATTTGATGGATATTTCCCCTCTCTGCTGCCACCATACACATCCCCTGCCTTTATGTCTCACTGCGTTTCATAACATTGTGGGTTGTTTTATTATAACGCGCCCTATGAGGATATTTATGTCCATGTCCATTTCTCCTGAAATAGCCTTTCAGCCCGCCTACCCGTGGCAACACAGCGCACTTTAAGTCATCTCATCTCTTAGCACAGATAGACAAGACTCTAATATGACTGCTTCACACCCGTTGAGTCAAATGAGTCTAACAGGAGAGGGCACGGCTATTTCTGTGCTCTGACACCAACAAAGCTGCTCAACTTATGTGAGGTCTTCGTTTGTGATAATCTTCCAGAGCACAGGGGAGAAATAGATTTTATTTCGTTTTTAAAATGTATTGTCAAAAATATTGGCAATATATGTGGAAGCATTACACAGGGTGCATCTTTTGAAAGAAATACTAGTTTAAATGTATCAAAATGTTGCAGCTCCCTTCAGCTCAGCTGCAAAGATATAACATTTGAGAAACATTAGAATCATTTTCCAGATTAGGGTGGTTTTTAAATGAGTCTCCTGCCGCAGCTTTGCCTTTCCAACTGCAATATGTGTCTGCACACAGTCATCTTAATGAAAGGAAATGATGGCGTTCACTTTAATGACGTAGAGTTCAAGGACTGCTTATTGTTCCAGAGAAAAGACATCTTTTTTTCACGGTTATATGACTCCTTCTCTTTCTTTCCTCCGCATTGTGCAATTTCGTTTTAAGAAACAGACACCCAAGGTTAAATGCTCTGTATAGGTTGTCAAAATACGAGAAGATGTTAGACGTGAAACCGGAATATTCCGATTTACAATTAAAAAAAGCATGATCAATCTCACATTTATTTGTATCACTGTGCAAACAAAAACTACTATCTGTGTTGATTGTATATTCCCAAGTTACAATCACCCTCAACATTCAAATCCTTACAGAAAGGAACCAATGACAGTCAAATTTACTGAGTGTTTACACTGCAGGTCATAAAACAGCTCCCTGTTTATGCTCATCCTCTAATTTACTGAATCTCCCACATGCTGTTTTCCTAAATATTTTGCTCCAAATGTGATTATGTTTGATGGAATGACAATCAGCGATATTAAAGGCAATGCCAATGATTCCCAGACGTCTGGGGGAGCTCTGACATTTCCTTGAAACACAATTAAAGAGTTATGGCTTCTTTAAGGTTTCAAGCTTTGATCCCAATGTGCTTTTCTCTCAAGATTATAGGGCCAGAAAGACATTTGGGGAAAGGCCAGTCAGGTCCAAATGAGGCGGCTGGAGGAGCACAGTCGCCTGGCCTGAGGGAGCGCTGCGATATGACCACAACAAATCTCACAGTTGGACTGGCTGCCCTCCTGTTTGGCTCCAGTGGACCCTATACTCATCATTCTTGCTGATATTGTTGAAAATAACACAATTTGTGGCTGATCACATTATGAATTAGGGCAGCAACCCCTTCTAATTCTCCATTTTATGTTGTATTACGATGCCAGAGGGCCTTTAAGTTCTGGGGTGGCACTATACCAGAAGGATATATAATATATCTCTAGAAACATTTTCTGATTTAATCATCATCCTCAACACCAGGTCAGTATACAGTCTTTACTGTGTTAGATACGGGAGGTGTAATTCCTGCAATGATGCTGAAGGGGTGACAGTGGCACGGTGGTTTGAGTGTTTGTTCACAGATCCAAAAGGTCAATGGTTACAATCCTCCAGCCGGTGCACACTGTTGTTGTGTCCTTATGGCACATTTCACCCAACTCGCTTAGTGTGACTGTAGTGAGAGCGAGATCATTGGTGTGAGCCTCACTTGTGTCAGGCTGACCCTACGGCAGCTGTGGCTACCAGCTTTCCATCATCAAATATGGTGAGTGAATAAGTAATAGAAGTGAGAAGCTTATCGAGCTTTTAAATTGCAATCCTATCCTCATTCATTGCACTGGAATGCTGCAAACGGCTGCTTTACAATGTCAGAGAAAACCTTTTTTCACAGTACACTATTTCTTCAAGTATTCATTTGTTCATATTTGTTCAGGACAGCACTTGTTAACTAATACACATGAGAGATGCCTATAAACATGCCACACCAGATTGTGGCCATAAGCTCATTTCAATTTGTTGTCTGCATGTTTTTAAAGGTAGGCAAAACTGACGGTAACACCTGGAGGAAACCTACGCAAGGGGAGAACATGGAAACTCCACAGTGAGAGGCCCCACCTGCATGGGACCACCACACCGCCCACTAACTAAGTATTTTAACTTCACTTTTTTCAGGTTAGTCAATGCTGATCTTTTGTACACTGTAGGCTTGCATGTTAAAAGGGTGTAAACAGTGGTCAACTGGACGACAGGATGAGTTGAAACTTGAAGAATGGCCATACTTCTCATTTTGAGATAATTAAATAAATGTAGAAAATCATCGTCACTGTTTAAATAAGCTGATACCTGAGGCAGAGCGGCTTGGAAGGACAGTCTTTTTGGAATATTAAACTTGTACTTCAAACTGGTGTCACCTGCCTGATTATGACAGCCGTATAATGTGACAGCGGGCCTAATTCCCATCACTCCAAACTTTCATCGAGTCACCGCCAGTGCTCCACATTGATTTGGCTTAGAGTCCCAACCTCTCTGGAGAAATACCCCCAGCTCAGGAGGATTTACTATTGATCCCCACTTCCTGCGGTGCGATCTACCTTTTCGTCAACTCACATCGACTGCCAAGGTGTGGGGTGCTGATATATTATTATGACACAACTGATCCACTCAAGGAGGGTGTCTTTTTTTTTCTTTTCCTCACTGAGAGAGAGGGAGAGAGACAGAGAATGTGAGGCTACCCAGGGAGAGCTGACCTCTCATTCAACTGTGGGGCCAAACACCTCGATTTGTATTCGCCTTTGATGGATGCGTCGTTATGTTATGCTGCCCTTTACAGTATTGTACTAGTGAGCTCTTTATTACATTAATGTCTTTCCAGTGATGTCATCCTGAGGTCATCCAGAGAAACGCCAGCCAGCCCCGTCAGTGTCGCTATGATTGGCAGAAGCAGCGTGAGGACTCGACCAATGCGGCGTAGTGTGGGGCGGCTGGTTGTCATGACGGTGCAAGGGGGAGGGGCTCTGTTAGCACCTCAGCCATGCGGAGGAATCGATATCCCTTCCCGAAGGTGCTGCCGTTGTGCTCCCTTCTTGGTCCAAGGGGGGAAGAAGACGGGACCGCTCCGACAGTACAGCTCGCAGGCGCTAAATGAGAGAGGGGTGAAAAGTGGGGGTAGGGGTAGGGGGGGTCCGCGGGAGGGAAGACAGAGCAGTCAAACATTTCAGGGCCCGCCATTCCAGAGTAATGAAGCATAGCAAGAGAATATACCTCTGCAACATTTGATAAAGATGGGCTGACACACCAGTCCAAATAGGTTCCTCTGTACGGCGGCACATGTCTATCCATCACCACGCTGCGTTACAGACAGGGAGGGGGGGGGGGCAGAAAGCGAAGTGCTAGGGCGAGCAAATAGACAACAGAAAGCGAGTAAAAATTGACTGGCAGGGCGAGAACAGGTGGGGTTGGATATGGAGACTGAGAGGCAGAGAGCGTGCGTATCCTTGGCAGCTGGTGGATCCTATCAAGGCCGATTGGTTGGTGAATGAGGCTCGCGAGGCCCGTGTCCTTGTAGCCACCCGTTTGTTTTCCGCCACTGCCTGCCACACACACACTCTCCTCCCATGCAGCAAAGACAATAAAGAAAAAGCCGATGAGTAAACGTTGCACATTTTTACATCCTCATCATCCCCGCACTCTGTTGCTCCATCTGTTAGTCGCTCACCAGTGTCGTAAAGCACGGGGCATAAAAAAAAGAGCCAGGAGAGACGCAACTAGGTGCACACTGCGACGAAGGTGGCCGTGTCGGACAGTTTATGCAGGTTAAGTGGTCACGGGAAGCTATTTGGTAACGCAGGATTTCAACTGTGGAGCCTTGAAATCCAGTCACTGAAACTAAACTGGCATTATTTAAGCACAATATACTTGGTCTACAATGAGTGCAGCCTTGAAATTGCAATCAAGATGTTCTTTACCGTGCGTGCTTGCAAGAGTTAGATGCACAGAAAACCACAAATAAGAATAAACAATAGACAAGAAATTATATGAAAAGTTTACTCAGAACAGTATATGTCAAACTTTTTTAAAAGCAAACTGCAGCAGGCCTCAGAATGGCCTCCTTCTGCAGAGACTTCTCTTGCTGGCATTAATCTCCATCTCTGCGCCTGCTCTGAAGACACTTGAAAGCCAGAAATCCCAACACCTGGCCAAATAATTGTTGAGTCAGTTGATATTGATCAACAGCCATAACAAGCCTCTGCTGACATATCACGGTTACTTTGTGCTACACTGGACAGTGAGGAACTTTTCTTTTCGGCCCTTTCAGCAAATTTTGTCTTTTTTAGAAAAGTGAAGAACTTGGAACAGAGTTAACAGTGAGAGAAAGGAATGGGAGAGACAAATACAACAAATAAGGCTTGCCATAACACAGCACAACATGGCCACGCTCGGTCCCCAGGAGGTTGTGTAGTGAGGCCTGCTGCCTGCTGGCCGACCAGGTACGCCACTTTGCTCTCAAGTCTTTGGGTGATTAATGAAATCTTAACGGCAGGCCAGACACAAATATTCATCACCGGGCTGCCCCTATTGTAATGCATGTGGAGAAGCCGGAGCGTGACAGAGGAGTGGGGAGACGAGAGCCGGCCCAAAGACAAAACACAACATGGGGCATAGGGATTATTACTGGGCCCACGGAAACAACGCTTTTTGTTCTCCTCAACAAAATGGAGGCATGTGATTTATGGACAGCCAGCATCTGTTTGGAGCACGGGGAGACACAGATTCATGTCGGCTATTATGGGCTGTCCATGTTACCGGGGTGAGGATTTGAGGGGGGTGGGCGGAGGTTGGTCTTGCACAGGCGTTCGGAGCAAGACCTTCTGGGAGAGTACATTGTGTGTCAATTCCTCGTTGTATTGTGAATCTGTGACACTGTAGCATGTGGGTGAGGTGTTGCGTTGCATTGTATATCACAAACAGATGTAGGCCTATGAGACGCCCGGGGGTGCTGTTGGAAGGAGAGAAGTGTTTTGTGGGTGGGACTGAAAGTGAAGCAAGAGCAAAAAGTTTGATAAACGGAGTGAAAACGGAGAATAGAACAATACCTTGTCACACTATGTTCGCTGATATGACCCTTTTTTTAAAAAATTACAATGCCTTTATGTCATGATGGAACAAAATAAAAACAACCCACTACAGTAAGAAGGTATTGGCAAACAGAAACATGTTGGCATTTGGAAGAGATGGCAATTGAAATCATAACAACAGCGCCTAAGAAGAGACTTCCTGTTTCGATCCAGCACGCCAAAATAAAAGCACACAGCTCGTCTCATTGATTAGTTCAGCAGGTTCTTGCAACATTATGAGAATATAATTAAACACACACATTTTGAAGGTTTTGTCTGTCAATAGTTAGGCAGAAAGAAAGTTGAACTGATGAACTGCTGAGCTATTGAATAAGATGGTGCTTTTATTTTGGTGTGCTGGATCGAAAAACAGGAAGTCACTTTTAGGGCGGCGTTGTTATTGATTAATTGATTGTAAGGTCATCTTGGTTGAAATAAAAAATAATGGCTTCACTGGCTTAATCAAAACACATTTGTAGGACTTGTTCTGATCCTCTCAGTGCGCAAATTACCTTCAGTAAGAATTTCAGAATTTCTTATTTAGATAATTGTTTTTTCATAGCGTTACATTATAAAACATTAAGAACCAATGTCAAGGAGGAATCTAAAATACAACAGCAGGTGTGGAAGAGCCGGGAGAAAGTGAGGCGAGTGCAGGAGACACGGGGAGATTGTGTGTCGGTGTGTGCAGTGTAGCATTGACTGGAGCATGCTCCCAGTGATAGATAGTGTCAGGTTAGGCTGCTCAGTGGCAGGTCTCACACTGTCAGGGCTGTGGCTGTGGAGAGCAGGGCCCAGCGCTGATCCCTGTCAACAGGCAGAGGAACATGCATGACATGAGGCAGCGGCGCTGTGTTACAGAGTCACAGCAACCCGCACGTATAATATTAATTAGCAGTGACACATGTACTTAACACAGGTTTTGTATTTGCTTCACTGTCTTTTGTGCATGTTTGTGCGTGGGGGTGCTTTACAATCACATTATGCATTTTATATGAAACATCAAATTGCATAGGCAGACGTTCCCGCGGACATTCCTGCACCGTGGCCTTCACTACTTTCTCATTCAAGACAAAAACATGCGTAACATCTTAGGATCACAGCCTTAGAAAACAATTATACCAGCCAGTTTTTTTTTCATTTTATTTTGAAGAATCTTTTTTTTTTTCCTCCAGGCTGCAACACAGTGAGAAAAGGCCCTCATTGTTCCATTGTTCACATTGTGTCATTCTTTGCCTTGGAACAGCAATTGTTTGCTGCACAGTTAGAAGCACAATGGTGTTCACATAAAAATGAGCCACTTAGCTCTCACACTAAATTAGCGCAGCGGAGGAGAGTCAGCCTTTCCAAATTCGCTTATTCACATTTTCCTACTCTTTATACCAGCTCCTATAAAACCCGCCACTTCTGCTGAGGTGGACAGAACCAGTGACAACCCGGGCGTACGCTGTGACTGTATGCTGTATTTTGATAGATTAAGAGGAGGTTTTCCGTTGGGCTATAAGGGAGGAATAATATTATCATTTAGTATAATCACTGGGAATTCAAATCTGTGATCTGTGTTTGTGCAAAATCAAACCATGCCTTTATTCTCTTGAAATGACTCAAGCAAATTTTACAAATTTAATTATGAGAAATAAAACTTAATCCCACCAAATCAAGACAAGTGTCAAACGATGGTAGTGCTTTGTTGTAACAGTTTAGAAGTGATCGTTTTTAAGTTTAAGTGTTTTGCCGTCATTTTGACCAATGAGATGAGCTTTCCTTTGTCAGATCCTAATCATGAGGGAAAGGGAGGGGGGATTGTTTAGTTCGGAACATTTCCTCTCTCTCTTGCAATCTTACAGACTATCACTTTAAAGGCCAGCAGGGAGAGAGGCAAGAGGACAGTTCAGTTTAGCACTATTGCAAACTTTCTTTAGATTGTTGTATGGTATATCGAATAAAAAAGAAAGAACGAGCTTAGAAGTCAAAAGAACAGGATCTGGCTTTTTGGGTTGTTGATTGGTCAACACTAAAAGGAAAAGGGCCAGTACACGAGAAAACAGGATTACTGTCAAAACGAAACACAACAGGTAGTTTTATGGCAGGAACATTAAAAAGTCAGTTTGACATAGCTTCTCAATATCTAAAGTCATGGAAGTTTGTTACACATGAAACTGGATAAATTTTTTGGCACAAAATTCTTCCATCCTTCTTCAATTTCAACACACCAGCCGTGTCCGCCCTTTTCATATAAATCCTCCAAATGCTGGCATGTTGCACCACGGCAGCTTAAAACCTGAAAAGTGGCCTTTTGGTGCCGCCGGCTTCTGACTACTGAGTGACTGGAAAGTATTGTGTCATCTGTAAAGAAGAGAAAAAACCCTGCATGGAAGTGGGTGATTTGTCCTTGCACTGTTAAAAAATAGTTTTGCATGGGTGCCTTTGCTCTCTCGTTGGAGCTGCGACCGGGACCAAGAATGGAGCGCTCTCCTGGGTCGGACAAAATCAATTCCTCACTTGGGCAAATTTCTTTCTTACTAGGTTTTTCCTTCTGTCAGGATATTTGTTCTAGATGGTGGCATAGACCTATGTTTGGGTAAGATGGTTATGCCACACAGTGTAAAGCACCTCACTGACAAACATTCAGAATGCCATTGGACCTTCGTTCATTTTGTATGGTGTCAAATTTCCAAGGTCTGTTTTTCCCCCTCATAGAGACGTGAGAGCTCTTCTTCAGACGCATCTATCTAAGCCATTCCCAAACTTGTATTTATTCATGTTTATTTGAATGGCGCTTGGAGGAATTACCCATGCTGGTACATACACACCATTTACAATACATCATGCTTGTTCCTGTGGGAAATCACTCAGAGACTCAATAGCTGCTCGCCACTGTAAATCATGTGTAATCCAACCTCGCTGCTAGCGCTCATCCCTAAGCACAACACAGGGCCGTTAATTGATGTTGTTCAGGCGAGATCTGTTGCTTGTGGATACATAAACTGGACTAAATTACACATCCAGAAAGTCAGAGCATTGTGAATTATATAGAGATGGAACGCAACAGACAACACGACATTTAAAATTCAAAAGGAATGTCAAACTATTTGTTTAATAGAGATCTTGTTACCACATTACGACTTTGTTCCCTCTTACTTAGTAGTGTTTTGAGCCAAGCAGGCATGTTTGAGTATTCTTTGAGTCTTCCGTGCTTGCTCATACATTGCTTCTCAATTTTTCCCTGAGCTCCACTCGTGGCCCCAAATGACCAGGAAACAATGTAAAATGCAGCTGAATTTGCTGAATGTCTCTCAGCACTCTTCAACCTTTTTCACCTCATGCTGTTCTAGTCTATATGGGCCGTACATTCTTAAAAAATACAACAAACAACAACCAAAAAACGTCCAACCAGAGCCGACAGCTACATCCGCGTAGCCGGGGAGACGGCGGAGGATTGTTTTGATGGAGCATGGGGCAGCAAGTGTTGAACTGGATGTCAAGCAAAGAGAAACTCTGAATAAGCTGTCAATATAGCATTTTCTAACCTACAACATGTAAGATATTGATCAAGAAGTGTTTGAAAGTGACCAAATATCTTTAAAAATCATAATACCCCCACTTTAACCAAAACGAGAGGTGACTGTAAGACTTTTGAATGACAGCAGGTCACAGCCTGATAATGATAATCTGATAATGATATAGCCAAAGCTTTTAATAAAGATGACTAAATGATGAAAAAGTGTCTATAGTTGAAATACCGTGTTAAATACAGCTAAACAAAGTCATTCTACGGCGGTGCACCATTCTCTACAATGTTCAGGGCCAGAGTTGTGTTCACACGGCACAGCAGCTCCTCCTCCTCGCTCTCACTGAGCTGGTGATTTCCATGAGAATCAGAGATGTGATTAATCACACTGCTCTGCTCTCCCAGATGTCATTCAGAGCCTTTTAAAGACATGAGCGCGGGCTGATGTTTATGGGACAGGAGAGATGTGGGCTTGGCTGTCCCAGCCCAGACCCTTCTGTGCTCTCCCAGTGGGACACTCATACAGTCAGCCTCTGCTCCTACTGTCCTAGACCGTCCCTACACCGTCCCCGACGCAGACACAGCTCCTCCCACTCAGAGGCGGCCAATCACAGGCAGGCCTGAGCAACAGCTGGACTCAATCTCCTCAGATCTCAGACAGTGTATCATAAAGTTATTGCAACCAAAGCAGTGGAATATTGGACAACTGAACTTTCTGTTTATGAGCAATGAAGAGGTTTTGCTTCAAGGTTAGCTACATTCAGAACAACAGACAAAAGCAGAATTTATTTCTGGAACTTGACTCACATTTTTTCTCTAGTTTGTTTTGATGAAAGAAGATATTTATTCCGAAAGTGTCAATATGCCCACTTTACTTAAATATGCACCATATAAAAGGACACACAAAGACCTGTGGCTACATGCACTTGAAGCACTCTCCAGACACACACTGGACAGAGTGGACAGGAGCTGAGTTTGTCAGGTCCGACAGCCCTGCGAGCTCCCATGTGGCTCACAGGAGAGTTTCCAGACATCAGGACAGGACCCCCCTTCCTGCCTTTTACCCACAATCCTTCAGTAGCTCACACACCTCCGACCCCTCACACTCCAGGACAGGAACCCTCAGAAGAGCGTCGGGAGGACAGCTGATGGACAGCATTGTCTCAGGTGTAAGCCCCGCACCCGTCTCACCGCCAAGTGGACGGACAGTGACAGAAAGAACAAAAAACACGGGGGGAACAGAGTCAACATATTGTGCTTTTTGTGATGTTAGATGTGTTGAACATTGAAGGAAGGTAAACAGCAAACTCAATGCAACTTCCCCGCGATTTGGGTTTGGCTTTCAACCAGCCAGTTGGGAATCATGGACCAGTGATCACGGGCCAAAGTCGAAATGACTAGACCTCAAGATGAAATTGAAAAAGGACAAGTATTTATACTCGTCGACATAATAAAGACACACCGGGGCCTAACAATACAATAAACAGTTTTACTATAGATTTACATTTGACCCAGATTTGGAGAAAACAGACATGGAAATGTACATATTGATTAAACTTTTTGTTTGGATAATTTGTGTATTCATTGAGCTCGTCCTTCATAGCTCGAAGGTCCCAGGTTCGATTCCCACCTGGACGGGGCCTTTCTGTGTGGAGTTTGCATGTACTTCCCGTGTCTGCGTAGGTTTTCCCTACGACTAAAAACATGTACAATAGGCCAGGATGAATGAGAGTGAGTTTGAGAGGGTGACGACGGATGGAAATTAGCCCGAGGCTACAATCCGGTATGGTGTATTTACATGTATGTTCATTAACATTCACTGTCCCGACCAAACACACCAATATATAAATAAATGAGTGCATTCACATGGCATCAGTCACAGCCTATAATTTCCATTGTGGTAACTATGGTTAACCATCAAAATGCTAAATATATATTTGGTTTATTGTTAATATCCCTGTTACGGCTGGACGATCGACATGAAACAAAACCCATCAAAAAGTGCAATGTCTTCTCTCTGTCTGTAGTGGGCCAGGGAACCGGCCCACTACAGACCAGTCGCCCTGACCTCCCACCTGATGAAGACGATGGAGCGGCTCATCCTCACCCACCTCCGCTCTGTGGTAAGCCCCACCCTTGACCCGCTGCAGTTTGCTTACAGACCCAACATCGGAGTGGAGGATGCTGTCATCTACCTGTCGGAGCGGGCGCTCACGCACCTGGAGCACGCCGGGAACGCTGTGAGGGTCATGTTCTTTGACTTCTCCAGTGCCTTCAACACCATCAGGCCGGCGCTGCTGCGGGGGAAGCTGGAGGACGCGGGAGTGGATGAACATCTCACCGCATGGACCATCGACTACCTCACGGACCGACCACAGTATGTGCGGCTGCGCAGCTGTGAGTCTGAGGTGGTCGTCTGCAGCACCGGGGCCCCTCAGGGCACCGTCCTCTCACCGTTTCTCTTCACCATCTATACATCGGACTTCACATACAACACGGACAGCTGTCATCTCCAGAAGTTCTCCGACGACTCCGCCATCGTGGGCTGTGTGTCTAAGGGGAACGACCTGGAGTACCGGTCAGTCATCCTAGACTTTGTGGACTGGTGTGAGCGCAACCACCTGTGCTTGAACATCAGTAAGACGAAGGAGATGGTGATCGACTTCACGAGGAAGCCACTGCCGTACACACCGCTGAACATCCAGGGGGAGGACATTGAGGAGGTGGACAGTTTCAAGTACCTGGGTGTTCACCTCAACAATAAACTGGACTGGTCCCACAACACCAACGCCCTGTACAAGAAGGGCCAAAGTCGCCTTCACCTTCTGAGG
Source organism: Gobius niger (assembly GCF_951799975.1). Classification (NCBI taxonomy): domain Eukaryota; kingdom Metazoa; phylum Chordata; class Actinopteri; order Gobiiformes; family Gobiidae; genus Gobius; species Gobius niger. The sequence continues at coordinate 20,954,638 of NC_136859.1, forward strand.
AGACTGAGGTCGTTCGGAGTGAGCAGGCCTCTGCTCAGGACTTTTTATGACTCTGTGGTAGCCTCTGCTCTCCACTACGCTGCCGTGTGCTGGGCCCCGAGCAGCACAGAGCGGGACAAGAACAGACTGAACAAGCTGGTCAGGAGGGCCAGCTCCGTCCTGGGCTGCCCCCTGGACTCTGTGGAGGAGGTGAGGGACAGGAGGGTGTTAGCCAAGCTCACCTCCATCATGGACAACACCTCCCACCCACTGCACGGGACTGTAGAAGAGCTGTGCAGCTCTCTCAGTGGCAGACTGAGACACCCTCAGTGCAGGACGGAGCGCTACCGCAAAGCCTTCATCCCCACTGCTGTCAGACTGTACAATAAGACTGTGAAGTAACGCCGACTGTAACAAGTGAATTTCTCCTTTGTGAGATGAATAAAGGTTTATCTTATCTTATCTTATCTCAGCACATGAACTGAAAAGGCTATGACTTTCCTGAAAAACTCACTTTTCTGAAAGTGCGATTTGCATATTGATATTGTCATACAAGTAAACCAATTTCAATTCAATGCACACTTTTGCGCCCATGTAGATTTTGGGGCTGCAGACAGTAAAGTCTTTTCTGATTGGCTTTCTGGTCATGAGTGAGGTAAGTGCAAACCTACAGATTAAAATCAATACAGTTACAAATTGTGCGCCCATAAATTTGCCTCTTTTTTTTCTCAAACTTTGTCATAAATTGTACCAGATTGTGTCCATCTGGCTAATTCTCTATATGACGGCTTTCTGCTATGAATGATTAATAAACAAAGCTATTAACAATGCAGCAGACATTCCACAAAAGGTTCATTTTGGGAAATACAATCTCCTTTTTGTTAATAATGTCCATTAATCACACAGGGATGTCACTTAACGCAAGGTTAATGAAACACTGCTAATGCGTGGCTAATCTATCCCCAGTCAGGACGCTGCTGTAAGTGTGATCCCCACCCTCCCGCCTCTCCACTCGCGGGGGTCCATGTGTGCGTGATTGATGGATGCGGGACAGGGGATGTCCATTATTTTTAAGTGGAACACAGAGGCAGAATGTGGGGTCAGCTCTGGGCCGAACTCAAAAGCTTTACCTGTCCAAACGGCTAATGAACCGCTGACAAGATATATAGCAACACTTTGGGGGAGAATTTAAGTATGACATAACAACTTGATAATGGATTTATTGTGCCTCTTTGAACCATTCATTCAGAATGAGACGTAATTTTTACTGCCACTTTCTTTCTATTACTCTTTGGCAAAGTATGGACTGTTCAGAGTGACTATGAAAACAATCTGACATGATTTTGATCTCCACAACTTCCTGATTGACACATGGGGCTGATTTATTGTAAAGCCTTGTGATATTTGAAAACTGACATTAAAAATCGATGGATAATGAACCTCTTAACCCCCACCTGAACCGGGCGCCTTTTCTCCAGACAGTTCAGCTTTACCCAAATCTAAAAGCTTCTTGACTGGAGGTGACTGGTGTGACGCCTCATTTGAAAACCAAGACCCACAAAACTGATTGTGACTTTTTTGTTGCGTTCATGCCGCACTTTTGTCACATTTGTGTTTTTTTTTTGTTCCTGTTTTGTCGCTTTCTTTGTTGTATTATCTTTTCTTTTCCGGCATATTTTTGCCTAAAGGCCTCATCTGAATTGATCTTTTTCCTCGCCACTTTTTGACATTTTTCTTTCCATAGTTTTTTTGTTGGGTTTTCATCACATTTTTTGCCACATTTTCATTGCTTTTTTGTTGCATTTTTCCTCACTTTTCTGTTGCTCTTTTTTGTTTTTTTTGTTCCATGTTCCGTCACACTTTTTTGCCACTTTTTCATTGCTTTTTTTCGTCCCGTTTTTGATGCTCTTTTGTTGTGTTTTCATCCTTGTTTTTGTCTCATTTTTGTTGCTATTTTGACAATTTTGATCAAGAAGCATTTAGATTTGGGGATATGTGCGCAGTTCAGGTGGGGGTTAAGAGGTTAATTATACTTCAGACAGTGAGTCCTTGCCACCCACATTGTCCTTGTGTCTTTGGGCAAGGCACTTACGCAGAGACACAAAGTGGGACGTGTGACATCCACTGAATGTACAGCGAGTCTGAACTCATCAAAAAAATTACAACACAAGCAGACTAAACCCTTAGCAAACATACAGTAAAAGCCTCACTTCCTTTCCCCCCCCTCTTTTTCTTGGGACGCCCTCCACAGGGTTTCCCAGGGCTCCCCAGTCCCCAATTTGAGAATAGTGGAATTAACTAAAGAAACCACAACTTAAAACAAAACCCAAAAAATAATCTGCTTTTCCAGTATGTAGGCTATGGCGCTCCAAGGCACGCTTTTAACATATCTCAGTGGTTTGCGGTGCCTCTGATTCCCGAGCAGCTGTCATTAAGCCGATATGATATTTTTATGTGTGTGTTTTGAGTCTGTTAGCGTGGCGCGGTGTAAGAACAACATTAGCAGACGTGTTTATTGTAATGCGGGCGCGCGGTGCCAGCTGAGAGGAGCTGTTTGGAGAGGCAGATCTCTGTTTGATTGTTTGATGACAATATGAGCCTTGCATCTCGCTCTTTTCCCTTTGTCTGAGTCTCTGAAGAACACTGACACTTAATGTTTGATGTTCCGCCGATGTACAAATACAATCACGCCAGCAAGACGCGTGTATTTTTATTCTTTTATTTTGACAATACATTTGTTGTTTGTGGATTTGATTCAAGTTTACCTCTTTGCCCCTGCTTTCAGAACCGCGTGTTGATTTATCGCTTAAGCGCGAATGTTACTTGATGAGGAAGATTCGTTCAAGGTCATGAGATAATGTTTAAAAAAGTATGTATGATGATTTTTTCTTCTTTTTTTTTGACATTCTGTTTCAATCCATAAAAAAACAAACATCATCATGGTAAATGGATGAACGTATCAGAAGCATTTGAGATTCCAAAGCTCTGAACTAAAAGTGTGTCATGTAAGAAAGACCACAAACACAGAATACACAAAAACATACAGAAGAAAATTCATTCACAAACTATATGCCAATGAAGGATTTCTTACCTTAACTGCATTTTCTCCAGTTCGGCTTTACCCAAATCGAAAAGCTTGAGAGCAACAGTGTAAAGCCTCAATTGAAAGAAAATTGATTGCAACTTTCTTGACGCTTTCTTGGTGCGGTTTTCTCACATTTTGGAAGCGTTTTTGTCTCTTTTTAAGCCACTTTTATCTTGTGTTTTTTGTCTTGTTTTTTTGCCACGTTTTTGTCACTTCATGTCACTCTTTTATCACTTTTTTGTTGTGTTTTTGCCACGTTTTTTTGTTGTGATTTCATCATGTTTTTGTTGTGTTATTGTTGCTTTCCTGGCACGCTTTTGTCACTCTTTAGTTGCTGCTTTGTTGTAGATTTGTAACTTTTTTTTTATCATGTTTTTGTTGCATTTTCATCCATGTTTTCGTCACTATTTTGATGCATTTTTCCTGGGGCTTTTAGATTTAAGTAAAGCCAGACTGGAAAAAAAAAAATGATACAGGTGGGGCTTAAGAGGTGAAGTAGACTTTTGAAACTCAAATGCATTATGAATTTTGGATGGTGATCGTCATGTTCATGTAAATCCACCCATTGGTTCTGAATTGATGAGTTTGCAAACATGGTGTTGCATATTTAAGAGGTTTTGCACGTTTTAATGATATAGTTGTGGTCAATATCAGAGTGTAAAAGAAAGCATGATCAAACAGACGGACTCCCATATACTACTACAGTTTTATTTCTATGGATTTTTTTTTCACTCCCGCGCTGAGGTACACAGTGGTGGTGGTGGTGTTTTGAGTGGAGGTGGCGCTGCTGGAGAAAAGGCAGGTCAATATGAGCCCTAATAAAGCCTGAGTTCATTTCCACGCCGCTCTCCCCCCTGGCCGCGGCCCCGCTCCATATACAAGTCAAATCGGCTTTTTGCCTCCCAAAGCCCAGTGATTTATGACCCGGCGCCATTGAGCGGAGCAGCTAGTTTTCATTTTTGTTAAATCACACGGCCCCTTTAAATGAAACTATCGATTTCGAGTCAACTTACTGAGGATTTAATTTGTATTTGGAAAATTAAAGCAGGTAACGCTTTATAATTTCACACTATAGGCTGGAGTCGAACCCGTTAGGCGCCCGGTGTCCCCCCGCTCGGCTCTGTCCCAAGTATTCACACAAACACCTATTCTCCACTGTTCCATCTGGATCACTGACCACTTTGTGCAGCCGTTAATGAATTTTGGACAGGGGAAAGAGGGATTTATAGCCCTGGGACTGCAGCCGGGACCGTCCCGTACTTAGCGGCCCTACAGAAAATCAGCACTTAAAAAGTCTGTCCCGTTGATTTCTTGCGACCTTGACTTGTACTAGTCTTGTCAATGTTTCTTATTAGAGACTTCTTTCTCCTTCAGTCAGGGCTGTTTCGTTTTGGAGCAATGCACGTAGGATCTCATGGGGCCTGTAAAAAAATAAGTACAGCTATCAAAAAAACCATGTGATTAAGAAGACTTTTTAAATCTAAATTTGTCTTCATTTAAAACAATTGATTCATCCGATAAAGAAATATGTTTGTGCGCGGTTTACACAATCTTTTCCACTGTGTTAAGCTGACTTCCCTGGTCACCGTTTCTCCAGTGTTTCTCTTTACACCTGCTGTTGTCATTTTAGTTAGAAAAATCTCATTCTTTCCCTCTTTTTCATCTATCAAAGGGACTATTGTGTCAGTGCATTTGTTTGTTCGCAGCTTCTCAGACACCATTGCTCCACTTTCCGCCAAACTTGGGGGGTGGGGTGGGGGGTGGGGGGGGTGGGAGAAAGAAATGATGCATCCTACCTGTGTCACTTCATGAACAATCACAGACAAGAAAACAGTGAAAAGTCACCGCACATCAACTCGCTTGCATCTCGAAAATGCCAAGGCAGGGTGCTTACTTTGTTACTCTCTCCATCATGACTTTCCACCCATTTTTGACAAAAAAAAAAAAAAAAACAGGAAGGAGGAAACAAAAAGCACACCCCCTTCGGCCTGAGACGCAATTACGCTTCAAAAACACGCTGACATATTTGTTTCTGATTGTCCCTCATTTGTGCGACGGACGGGAAACACACTGCTCAGTGTTGCCATGTCTTCATGTCCCATAGCGGCAGGTTCGGTGCTCGCTTGTCACCCCCTGGCATCCAACTATCCTTCCTCCAAGCCTCCTTACCCTCCTTCCCTACCTCCTACCCCCTCGCCCTGCCATAAGCTCCGTCACCAAGCCCCTCATTAACCCCTCCCGTGCGCCCTGCGACTGAAAAGGCGCTGTCTTCAAACCTGTCTCCTACGTCCGCAACACACTTTTCAATATCCTCCGAAAGTGGGCGGATGGGTGGTTACTCTTCTTTTCCTGCGTGCCCCCGCCATCTCCCTGTGTTATATTATATTTAGTAATAATAATCACAGTCATTGAGTCTTTTGGGGTGGTGGGATGGCATGGCTTGTCTGTGCACCCTCCTCACCTCTCGAGATAGGGGGGCTTGTGAGCGCGGATCGTCCCGTATAAAGCCGAAAGGAGGAGCGGAGGGTGGGGTTACGGAGCCGTAGGGTGTCATTAGCTCCTTTTCTTCTTCTCTTCAGGAGGAAGCAGTTTGTTTGACGACCATGATCCCGATCTCTCTATCCTACTTTTACCGTTCGAATCCGACTTGCGACCCCCACCGCCCCGAACCGGGACTCCACAACTGTTTATTAACACGTCTCATAGGCTTTTAAAGTGGAGCGCTCATCCTCCACCCACCACCTTCACTCAAGACGTCAGCGTTTGCCCTTTCATTATCAGGACCTGTTTAAAGTATACAAGATCCAACTGAGTATTAAGCTCACTCAGTGTTCAGGGGGTTTCCCAACTGTTTTTTTGTTTTGTTTTTCCTTCATTGTGATTTAAGGCTTCATTTGGGAAAGTGCTCTAACTGATCAAGAAACGTTTATCATTTGACCTTTATCTGTGTCACTGCATTACAGGATGAAGAACTGTCGATATGCGTTGGCGTATGTAGCGTGTTGTCAATCTGCCTTTTTTTTTCTTTTTGGATTTGCACCCAACCAGGGATTTCTACAATAACATTTCTTTTAACTCTTGGGCTTGCTTGACAAAAGGGGAACAAAATCGAGTTGTAATTTGCTTTTTCATGCAGCTAAGAGTGAACAAACCCTTTTAGCTGACTTTGTTTGATGAAATAACATGTATGTGGACCTCAATCTTTTTAAATAACTCTTGGGTCTTTGGGTTTTCAATTGGTCTAATGAAAGTGATGTATTCAAATCGGTTTTATTTTATTTTGTGTCTGTAGAAATGTTCACTTTTCCACTGATGTCGCGGCTGTGCAGAGCATAGCACCGTTCAACTGTAGTCTTTAACCAGTAGCAGACATGGAAAATGGGTTAAGGTCTTGCCCTCGGACCCCAGTAAGTCCATTGACGGCCCTGGTTTGAATCATTATGAGGATGACTGACATGTTTCTCCTGTAATGCAGCCCAAGATTCATTTCTTTTTTGGGGATGGTGAAGTTTACCTTTACCATCTTTAAGTGATGATGTTTGCAACTGTCTCAGAGAGGTGAGAAATGTCATTGTCAAGCTAAAAAGTGGAGAATATACAAATATATAATGAACTGAAAAAATTATTAAGTCAAAATTAGGTTTAGGGGGATCATATTTACTTGAGTTTTAAAATGAAGTATTAAGCGCTATTAGAAGTGTTAGACATTGGGAAAAATGAGGGGGGAAATGTGTATATATCGAACACATGCGCCTTCACATGAGCATGTGTATCCGTTCAGGTTGCCTTTTCTCACATCTCTCTCTGTGACTCTCTTGTCTCCCCCCCTCTCTCTCTCTCTCTCTCCACCCCTCAGTCTGCTGCTGGGCTGGTGACTGACGCTGTCATAATGTCAAACAGCCCCCCGATTGTGACGGGACGCGGCAAACGCAATGTGACACAACCCGCAGTATCGGTTTCTCGTGCGCTCTCTAACGTTTCATATGGCTCAGAGGGGCTTAGGGCGGCCACTGGGAGGTTTACTGTGAGTGTGAGCGTGTGTGTGTGTGTTTGCGGGGGAGCGAGGGGGAAGGTGGGGGGGGGCTGTATGGAGGTAATGGAGCAGATGTCAGGAGAGGGCTTGATAGGGGAAGTGTACACTGGGGGATGACTGAGACCGGTCACATTGATTTGCACTGCCACATGTGTGTTAGCGGTAGCAGGAGATGTTCATGTGTTTGTATTGCTCCAGCTATAATCACACTGGAGATGGGCTATTCATTTCCTGGAAAAAAGCATAAATACTCATTATTAGATGGAATGCACTTTTTTTGGTAGTATCGCAATCAAAAACCCCAAACCAAAGGGGACATTCCAGTCATTAATGTAGCAAAGAGAAATACGCCGGCACATAAAAGTGGGCCCATGTGAGGAAGCTGTGATGAAATGAATTTAGCAACTGCCATAAAAAGACAATTTTGCCCGGATTAATGAGGCAATGACATAACACTTATTTCAAGAGCAACGTATCATCTCATGCAAACCCTAAAACATCCTGCAAAAGTGGTGTGTGTTTTCATATTCCCAACAATCCGAATAGGCTAATTTTTTGCCCTGATTTGTTCTTCCTACCACTTTTTTCCCGCCTTACAAGTCAACAGCGAAATGAGCAAGTAGCTTCTCTGTTAAATGTCACCGCCATACATTCTCATTTCAATAAAAAGCTGTTTGTTGTATCTCGCGTGACGTCTTACCGAGATCTCCTTCTGCTTCACCCTCGTCTTCCTCAAGTCCTCGAAGAATCCCAGCTCTGTTCAGGTTTCAGGTTGTGCACGCACACATACTGCACATGATCGCCACGATGGGCAGCACGAGCCCGGAATCCCTTTTACCTTCCAAACACAGTGCGCCATCTTCTGGAGAGCGCGGGAAACGCACGCTCTTCTGAATCTCATAGGTGTCATATACACTCTTGTAAATGATAATAAGAATGTGGCAAAAACGTGACGAAATGTGGCAAAAGATTATGCAACAATAAAAAGCAATGAAAACGTGACACGTGTGTGATGAAAATGAGGGGGGGAAATGGCAATAAAGCTGCTAATTTTAGTAAACGTGACGAAAACGTGACAAAAAAGTGACAGTTTTTGTTTAAAAGACCCGACAAAATGCAATGAAAACATAACAAAAATGCATCAAAAACATGATAAAAATGCAAGAAAAACGACAAAAGCGTGATAATGAAAACCTTTACACTTTACACTGGCCTAACAGCTGTAACTTTTAAAGGCGGTGAAGGCGGGGGTTAAGGGGTTATGCTGATACAGAACTGTGAAAGTGCCCACAGTATTAAAAAAGTTACAGTTTATGAGGCTTCACTGCTACCTGAGTGAATATGGTTTGAAGGAACGTACAGGTGATCATGTAGTAGTAGTAGTAGTAGTAGTAGTAGTCTTTTATTTCTAATTTGTTCCTTATGTGGATACATACCATGACAAACAAAAATAACACATTATAATCCGAAAAGGAGTAGGTAGAAGTAAAACGTATGTTTCCTACCCCTTTTTACAGTTTTTATTATTATTATAATAATAAATTCTTTTACTCTTACAGTACATGTAGTAATGTGTGGAAGACGGAACAGTATGAAAGTTGTGGTCTCAGTAATACACAGAACAACAGTGCTAGGAACGTAAGTAATCATTACTTGTATACTTTCACTTCTACTTCTATGGCAATATCCTGTTCAAGTAAAAAAGAAAACTAGCCAACAGTATCTCATGTGAAGTCGATCCATGCATTGGCACAGCTCAATTTTATGCAGTCCCCCTCTGTTACATTATCTTTTCTCGCCTTTTGATATGGTGATGGTTGAAAATGTGCTCTATGAGTTAATGCAATTACAAAGTGTAATAAGCACATAATACAACTTGATTAAATTTGCATGTTTGCATGAGGAGCTAAAGGACTGAGACGTAAACGCTGCACCATCCAAGAGAGAAAGATAGAGATATTCACCTTCGAAGGGTCACTCTCCTCTTCCTGCCTCATTAAAAACAGCCCTATTAGCAGCGTTCCTTCAGAGCTACCGACAGATGTGTGTGCGTGTGTGTGTGTACGTGTGTGTGTGTGTAAGTGTGTGTGTGTGTGTGTGTGTGTGTGTGTGTAAGTGTGTGTGTGTGTGTGTTTTGGAGGCCTCTAGGCTGCCCAAGAATACATTAAACAGCCAAAGAAGCCCCCTCTCTTCTTCCTGACTGACTCCTGCTGGGACTACTTAGCATTTCTGGGGTGAAAACTTCTCCAGCAAGGTTGTCAAACACTATACGCAAATTACACCGCTGCTAAATTGCTCCTGTATATAGTTGTTTAACTTTTGTAGCCGCTCAAGTCTGTGTGTGCGTGCGTTTGGGTGTGTGTGTGTGTGTGTGTGTGTGTGTGTGTGTGTGTGTGTGTGTGAAGACTCAATTCCCCCAATGCATTATACGGGCAATGTCGCCGGAAGGGAGCGGAGTGATTTGTTGGAGAAAAAAAAAAAGGGAGAAAGAGACATACAAAGATACAAATCCCACAAGAGTCTAAAACAACTTCGACAATCGTTAGCTCATGAAAATGCGAGCAGTTTTTAATGTGTTTTTGGGTCACAGATGGTAAGAGGAAACAAAAAAGTCTGGTTTCGCACTCATTGTATGATGATCCAGGGAGAATTAAGCGAAAAGACCAAATGAAAGTGGATGGATGCGCTAAGTGCTAATGGCAGTGGGTTTGGTGTGGGGTTTGTCCTTGTTGGAGTTAATGAGAGAGGCTGAAGGATCCATAATATCAGGCTGAATTTCATACAGAAGAATTATGAGCATTTTAACATTAATAAAGTCCATTAAAGCTGCTAATTCAAAGAGTGGACTGGCATCTTCATAACTGTTCTCTTCATAAAAAGCTCAGATTCCAAAGATCTACAATCACAAATGGAAACAAGATTTAACCAACACATTTCTATGGACCGATTTGGTATTCAAAACAGCAACTACACTTAATAAAAACTACATCTTGTATAAATGACTGACTGACACTGTGCAGCAGTCGACTCGGAAGATCTAGAATGATCAAACCACATTGTTTACTATGGTGGAATAGTGGTTGAATGTATTAAATTTAAACTCCTAATGCTGTTGGAAGCAAAAACATTATTACCATTATTTATATGCGATTACCTTTTATTGGAACACAAGTGATGCTAAACCACCTCCTTCAAGCTGCCATCCGTTGAAAGTCAACCAGGATTCAACTAGTCCACTCATCAGAGGTGCCAATAGCGTGACACCCATAGAAAATTACAAGGGAATCTAAAGTGTGCCGGCTAATGGCATTGGCACCGACACTTTGCCAATACACATTTAGGCCTGACTGGTGCAGTGGCCCGGGGTGGCGTTACTGACTGACACTTCTCTCCTGAGTGTGTCCAGGGCGGAGATTGGCCTGTCCGTCAGTGGGACAGCGCACAGGCCATTACATGTGATCACCTGACCCACCGCTGGTGATTTACCCACTGTCCCACACGTACTACCGGCAGCCATGTTGGTACCACTTCTGCTGTTGTTAAAACCTGCAATCTGATAATGTGGTGGACATCAAATAAAAGAGCTAACCAAGTTTCATTTGAGCGGCTTATAAAAGTTGGATTCCAACCCAAGGACTATTTATTGCAATATTTAATCATTTACCACAACTACAGTTTCATAGACAGTGGTGGGGAGAATACTTTGTGATTGTATTTAGATACTGAGAAGAAGCCGTAAAATGTATTTTATAACGTGTTCCGTTATTTATCCTATCAGAGAACAGTATTCTGAATTCTTTCACGTTGATTGATTTGCATTATATTCATGTATTAATAAGCCATATAATTACAAAAATATATGCTACATTTTTTGGAACGTCTGTTATAAATGTATTTACCAATAATTAGGAATTCAAAAACTCTCTTGGCAAATGCACGCACATGTGCGTTGTTTGTATGAATGAAGGTATTTTAAATCTTTATTTTATTTTAGGAGGAAAAACAGGTCATCATTAAAAGTTCTTTCTTAATCATGTTGTGCATTATGAAGCTAAAACCTAATCATTGAATACTCCTGTGATTTTAGGAAAGTTACTGTGTTTTAAATACTCACAATGGAAAGTGTAACTGTTCTAGAATACTTAAAATGAGTATTCTAAATACAGGTACTTAGTTACTCACCAACACTGTTCACAGAGGAGTTCAGAACACTGTCAGAGATTTCACAGAGCACCTAAAGTTGAATATAGCAGTACAAATAATATAGTTACAGTAGATTTAATGTATTTTTTATGTCGTAATGGCCTCTGTTCTATGCTAGATTCCAGACACAAATGACTTACTCTCCATTACATTTTAATAAAAATAACAACAACGTTTTATATAATCCAAATGGTCCATCATGTAATGACATGTTTGACCACCTCTGAGCGACAACATTCACTTTAGTGCGGGCTATAGGAACATTTGACCCTGGTGCCGCTGAAACACGAGGGAACAGCCAGTGCCCTTGAACAGGCGCCACTAATTACTCCAGGGGCTCCTCCTGATAGAAACATAAAGCTTGTTTCTATTGCAGTAATCCATGCTGCATGCAGATCCAAGTGGGATTCACAATAATAAAATGTCAACATCACTGAGCGCTGTTATCCTGTGATTTCTTATTGTAGGCTTACAGATGAACCACATTGGGCAGTATATGTTACAAGTTTGAAAAGCTGGGGGTGAAAGCCTGGAAAAAGCACTGATTCCCATATTTCTTAATCTGCTGTAATGTCAATGTGAAACCAATAGAAAGGATTCAAAAGGATTTATCAGACGACTTTCCTTTCTTGTTTTCGTGTTCCAAAAGACGAAGAATAAAAGCTGCCAAAAGTGAAACATAAAATTTAAGCTCTCATAAGCAGCCAGCAGCGGTAGTATTAGCCGGTTTAGTATCAGCAAGAGAGAAGGGGTAATGAATGTAGAAAGGGGAGACATATGAAATGCCGTTAATGTTAATTCTAATCACTTTTTGGCTATTAAGCACAAATTAGTGAAGGCGATGTTAAATGTCATGGTCTGTCCTGGGACTCGTACGGGAGAGGGTGCCTTCTCATTTACATACTTAAGATCCAACTTAATTCTCACAAGGGGCTGATGGGAAATGGAGCCGTAAAAGCAATGACGATGACACGCAAGGTTCGGAGTAATAACCAGGAGACAACAAACTGGCAGCTAAAAGTCGTCATTGTTCATGCTCAAGGTCATTTTCCCCAACATTGTATCAGTGACTAATTCCTCTCATGCCTGTCCTTCCTCCAGCTTTTCGTTTGTGCTTTTTAGGGCCAATCACATCATTATAGAGAAGTATTAGTACTGCTCTTTATATCTTACATGATTACAAAATAACATCCTCAATTCTGTGCACATAGACTTTACCTTGGCGGTAAATAGCAAATAATCACGTGGATATTCGAGCAAGTTCATGGTCAAGTTCACTGAAGCACTGTGGCTTGTTTGTTTTCTTGTAGTCTTCTTCTGTCACAGACTGGATACAAATCAAAGGAAATAACTGTGCACTGTTTTAAAGGAATGTCCAACTGCAGAAAGTGTATCCATGTCATGTAATGTAAAGAGATAGATGAATTAACCTCCGTGCACCGTTGAGGTCTCTGAATCCTTGTCCACATTGTTCTAATGGCAGCCCACGGTCTGAGGGAATATCCTGTGTGTTTCTGCCTCCTCTGTGGCTATAGTTGACTGTGGGAGAGTAAATAACATTTGATATGCATAAACAGCCCCTTCCTATTCATTACTGTCAGAGCGTTGGAGTGCAGGAGGCGGAGGTCAGGCTGGAGAAACGCCTGTGGTAGCTGTCACTCCGCTGCACACAACCCCTCTCTCTCTCCTCTACCTCCCCCCGCCCTCTCCCCTATTAGCACAGGCTCCGGGTCATAACCTTTCCGTGGCATTTTGCGATTCCACAACCCTTTGATTAGTGCAATATTTACATATTTCACAGTAGCGAGGGCGTTCTGTGTCGCAGACACTTGAAGTGTTGTAAATGTGTTTGGCCTTTTGCCTGGGAAATGCGGAGGAGTTGGGGTCTCTCTGGTGGTAAGTGTAGTCAGGGCCAGCTCACTGATGCACGCTCTCATGTGTGCTTTAAGTATATTTACCCCTCAGCCGCCCACAACATGCTGCCATTGTACACATACTAGTGCCATTTGGAGCCTCCATGGCCCCTGCCCTCTAAGGAGGCTGTTTAGCCCACATTAGAGAGGACAGTGCTCCCTGGTGGTTGAGAATGATCATGCCCTCTGCAATGTGCTGAAGGCCCAATGGCCTGAGGATGGAGACAATGAATGGGCATGTTTTAGTCCAGCAATTAAATTTTTTGTCTTAAAAAAAAAAAAAGTCTTTTAAAGGGTTGACTGGTCGTACGCTCTGGCTCCATCCGTGGCTCACAGGAATACAAGTTAGAGTAAGTTAAAAGACAATCCAAATACAGATTAAAAGCTACAAGTTGTTGTTTTTAAAATGAATATATATATAGGCCTACATAGCCAATAATTCTAAGGGGAAAGCCTCGAGCTAGCACTCCTGACAGTCTTCCCAATAACGCAACAGTTCTGTATCAAGACATTGGCAAAGTGCAACTCACCTATCCATCAAATTTGAACCGGTTTGACGTGGAGCGTATTTTTCTCCTCAGTCACTCACTCAGCCACTCTGTCAGTCAGTCACTCAGACGGCGTGCGCGTGCTGTGTGACAGAAAGCAGCGGTGTCAGCGAACAGGTTTTGGGGGAGCTCAGGGCCGTCACGTCCGCCTCGGGAGTGACTGATGAGGCTGCAGAGAGAGTGACGGGCAGCTGCAGTCTTCCCTGCGCCCGCGGGCCTGCCTGGCATTAGCGTTATGTGCCATGTTCTCGGAGGGAGCCTGTCATTCAGCCGTCACTCAAACAGACAGACAGATGGCGCACGTAGACGCGGGACATGAAAGAGACTGGCAGAGTATACAGCAGCCCGCGCTCGGATCGTATCCCTATAGGTGGTCCCCCCGCAGTTGAAGGGTAAGTTTCTCATCACTGTGTTGCCTTGGCAGCTCTGCTCAAACCGGCAGCAGCTCGGCCACACACGGACATCAAGGTGCCAACGGGCGCGCAAGCACAACATCAAAGTCCTATCCATCAAACGGGTCACATGCTATGAGAGGGAACAGCGAGCGGCACGGTGCGAGTCTGATCTGTTTTTACTGTATCAGTCATGGACCCTTTACTTTCTGGACATGAAATGCGTTTGTTCACCAATTAACCAATTAGGACGCAAAACACCTCAAGTCTGTCTTTTATAGGCATGTAGGCTAAACTCTGGGACTCCCCATTACTTAAAGGAACAGGCCACCGTTTTTCCATACTGAGATATGTTCTTACCTGAGCTTCGAAGAGTTGATGCGTAACTGTGGTCTTTGTGCGCGCGCTCAGACACGCAAAAAAGATGTTGTTAGTGTTGTTTGCATTTAGCCTCTCCTCCTCCCCTATATGTGACCAAACGGGGGGTGAAGTTAGAAGCGACCGAGCTCTTCCACGTCTTCCCTAAAAGGGGTACTATATTGTTAAGTGAAGATATTACTGTACTGATGTCAAAGTGCTCCTAAGGTGTTATTACGCCTTAAAGTATAGCACCTCATTTTATCCGCTTAGAAAATCGACATGTTTAGTTTTGTGTTTCTATACTTGGATTGTGTAACTACTCACAGAGCCGTATATTTAAATAGGGGAAACATGGAAGAGCCTGGTCGCTTCTAACTTCACGCCCGTTTGGCCCCACAGATGAGAGGAGGAGAGGGTAAATGCCAACAACATCTTTGGTCTTTTTGCATGACTGAGCACACGCAAAAAGACCAGACAGGTACGCATTAACTCCTCTAAGCTCAGGCAAGAACATATCTCAGAATGCAAAAACGGTGGCCTGTTCCTTTAAAGGCGCATTATGTAACTTTTTATGCGGAAAAAAGTGAATATTAGTGCGTATTTGACCTTTCAGTAACACAGCGGCTGCATGGGTGGGTAACATGGCACCTTTACTTTCCATCCCAGTGGCGTCTTGGATGCTACGGGATCAATTGTTTTTTTAGGGTTTCTGGTGGGTTGATGGATCTATCTCCATGGTTACGTATACATTCCATCCAGAAAACCTACCAGCACCCCTAAAAAGCCTAAAATACATAAGCGTAGAGGTAACCGTCGTTATTTTCCAATACAGAGATGTGCGAATCAATTGTTTATAGAGTTTCTATTAGGTTTTCACTGGTGGCAGACACTGATTGTGGAGCGTCGTAGAGGCCACCGTGATCCAAAGTAAAGGCGCCATGCTGACCAGCTATACGGCCTTTGGGTCACAGATATATCAAGGTGTTTTTGTTGTTGCTTTTTTGCATAAAAAGTTCCATAAAGCACCTATAATGTTAGCAGGAAGGGAAAGGGAAAAAAAGTCTATACTGTAACTGTGTTAAAAGTAGCTGTAATTTACTAATCAAAATCAACACGGACTATATAAACATCAAAATAATTTACCTAAGAAAGAGGCTATATTAAAATGTACTAAACGCACATTCATCCATCATCATTGCAGACTCAACAGAGAAGCGCAGCCAAGAGTGGCCATTTTGTGTGTCTTTATTGTGGACATTACATCTTTTTGAAATGAAGTACAAAAAGTGTAACAGAACTGGCTCAGACGAGGTAGAGCTTTCACACCGGCTTGCTGGCTTGAAAAAACAACACAAATGAAAAAATAAAAAAAAGCCAGGAAAAAATAAAAAATAATCAAAATTTAACCAACTCTGTCCTCTTATCCTTTTGCAGAGTAATAAATATAGATACCAACCAAAACAACATTTTGAATAATAATGTTTTCTAAGTAAATTAATCAAAAATGAAACAAACAAAAAAAAACATTACCGACACAGATAATACAACTTAAAAATAAGGCATGGAAAAAACCCAAGAGACACGCAAACACCTGCCAGCCGCCCCTGTGGGAGGGCAGCCCGACTACCTACACTCAACACACTACAGCTCAGCAGCACACGCGCAAAAATGAAAAACTGCATCTAGCATCATCGAACCCTCCCTCGATTTGTTATTAATAATCTCTACTCTAACAAATAAACAGTTTAATCTGAAATCATATTTACAGTTAGGCCCAACTTTTTCATACCTCAGTCCAGTGGTACGACTGGCAAAAGGTCCTGGATTGATTGGAATTCTTTGATTGTAAGATGGAGGGGCCTATGTGATTAGTTCAAGACATTAAGAGCTTTTTTTTTTCTTCTTTTTTTTGTGAATGTTGTCAGCTGAAAATCTGTCTGAGCAATGTTAACACTTGGTGCTCACGGTAAGAATACAGCTTACTGTTCACCTTTAAAATTCATCGCTGAAGATATTAACTTGAAATGATACGTTTTCTTCCACCCTTCACATGGAAAGGAAGCCTTTTCAAGTTGGGCGCTGCAGATAAACTTGACAGTAGTTACAGAGATATTACCGATAAGCCTACTCAAATAAATTGCAATATAAATATGACAGAACATGAATTTCTGAGCAGCCCTTCAACTCAAACTTCAACGTGACATTAACGATTGTCACAGTTGAATCGAACTGGAGTAATAATAATAATTCTAAAAATAAAATCCTTACAATATCAAGAATATGGAGATCTATGAAAAAAAACTTGAGAGGTCTGATTTAGTTGAATAAAAAAAAAGTTAATGTTTGGATGGTATCGCATTGTATTGTGAGCCTATTTGATTGAGTGGGAAAGCATTTGAACAAAAATTTCAGCCAGTGTGTGAAAAATGTGGGCTTAACTATGCGTATAATAAGCGGCACTGTTTTCCCAAAAGGAGACATTCCTAAAGAAATCTTATTAAGCTGGAGAGGGGAGGAGTTAAAGCTAGTCTAAGTGCACTAGTAATCCCTTTTGGTTTTTCTACGGCTGTGTAAAGGGTTTGGTAACAGTGGATTTCACATGTACATATCTATATTACATACAGTTGCTCCTGGATCATAGCATTTTTAAGTCACACTTCGGAGTACAAATTCATAACTGAGGAGTTCATCTTAAAGGGAATTCTGTACAACACTGGTCTCAGTACTACACTACCTCAAAGGCTAAGAGTATTTTCAAGTATTCTCACTACTAGTAGTACCCATACCTTTAATATACACACTTGTGTATGTTCATAGGCAAGCACACCATACTGTATGCATAACTGAACGACCCACGGGTATAGCGTGTTATGAGTTTTTAAGATAGCGCTTTGTCTGTCTTTGACCACATTGTCTTCTTTGTAATTGAAGATGGCTTTTTTTTTCTTTTTTTTTTGACATTGGCAAAGAAAGGAGGCAAAACGAATTACAGGTTACACGTAACTGCTGCACAAAGTAATATGAAAAAGACAAAATGGGAAAGAGGTAGGCTAGTATCTAAAGCATCTACTGTAGATAGACACTACACAGAAGTTAGTCGACCTCATATGCAAAGGGGTTAAAATAAAAAATCTGCACACACATTGAGTTAAGGCTGTGATGGCTCTACATTACTATCACTTCTTCAACAAAGCATTCAGAGCCTCACCTCATGACATTTCTGTGACCTTTCAACTCTACATCTGGCAAACATGGATTCCATTTATGTATTAACCAAACAAAAGGAATAGCGATTAATAACAGTGTTATTACAGGACTTTTCGAATGTTAAGATATAACCAGTCACGCTGATTTCACATTGGTCCTGGTACCACATCACCTCAGCGTTGCAGCAGTTTGAATGAAAATACTATAATTGGACCGATAATAACATCCGTACCGTGAAATCTTTTGCGGAAACAAAAGGTGGAGGTTTCAGTCAGGCAAACTGGCAACACGGGGTCATAATATATGAAGGAGTTACGAAGCCAAACTACCTCCATTCAGTCCTCCTCTTCCTCCTAAACGACCAATAATTGAAGGACCATAAAAATACAACGTTCATTTATATTGGCTATTAAAAACGTACAGTCTTTTTAATGAGCGCTAAAGAGGACGCCCCCATTAGTGCGCACTTCTTTCCCTCTCTCTTTTATCCAACCTCTTCCTCTAATCATCGCAGCTTCCAAGTGGTCACTGCACTCCCGACACACTGGAGTGGGAGAGAAGAAAACGCAGGATACAAAAGTCTCACAGATGAACCATAAGGGGCATCTTCTTTCACTCTTTCAAGCGTGGGTCGATTGATTGATCCTGAGCGATACGCAAGCTCTGACACACGAAAGCTAAAAATAAAAAGAGGGCCGCAAAGCAATGCCACAGACTGCAAAAAAAATATCCCCTTTACAGACACCAAGAGTTCAGTTGCGCCTCCAAAATGGCGATGGGAGGTATCCACTTTGAAAAAATGAATGCTTTTATCTGTAAAGGTGGCGTAAACAACCCCTAGGCGCTCCATTACTCAAACATTAGGTCAGGTTTAAGACAAGGGATTCATTCATAAACTATTTGTCATTATAATCAGAACAATCCTAGAGATAGCATTTCCCCATGATCTACCGTTGAGGATCATTGTGGATGTAGTATTTTCGTGGTCTTCCAAATTGCCAGTACTCAAGTCGTCCTCTATCTTTCATTGCTGCGGAGGTTCCAGGACAGGTTTCGAAGCCAGACCTCCTCCTCGTTCCTCTTGGTCCAAGAGTAGCGCCTTGGTTTCTGGATACTGGCTATTGTCAAAGGGCACGTGATGGACACTCTGGACGTGTGTCTTTAGGTTCCCTTTCTGAGATGCTCGGTATGGGCAGAGGTGGCAGCTGAATGGCCTCTCCCCTAAAGCGCACGGAAAAGAAATGTCACAATCAAGTTTTTAAAGAAAGGCACGTGACCTCTGTGCTGTTTAAGATGAGATGAATAAACTAGAAGACCAGATCAAGTCTGTCATGTGACTGTGATATATTATATTATATATATGTATGTCCCAGACGGAGTCAAAACAATAAAAATTCAAATGTATTTTAAAGGGATATTTCAAGATTATTGACATAGGGCCTCATTTCCTATTTATTCAGAGTGTTGATTTCTGAAGAGATATATTCTTTTTATTCATGCAGTCCTTATATTTGAAGAGTTTAGTGGTGCTAGGCTAGTGCTAGGCTAGCACATGTCTATGGTAAGTAGTAGCCTGCATTAAAAACCTCTTCAAAATCATGGGGTAGTCCTCCAAACGTTGCCATATCTGATTTGTAGAAAGCTCCTTTGTGAATTTCAAGTGTAGTAATGCTGGCAGCAAGTAAACAAACTACTATAGATCCAGTAACCTTGCAGATCACTCCGCCGCTGCGTAGCTTACAACCAGGAAGCTGATGCTGCTCAAATATAAGTTATTTTAAATGCAAAATGGTTATATTAAAAATAGTGATTAGTGTTATAAGTGATTTGCCTCAGGTGCACTGTGCTTGGGTCAGACTGTTTTTAATGCAGGCTACTAGTTACCATAGACATGCGCTAGCCTAGCACTAGCCTAGCACTAGCTTAGCACGACTAAACTCTCCAAATATAAGGACTGCATGAATAAAAAAGTGATTTAAGTTATTGATAAGAAACATCAAAAGTCACTCAGAGATTAGAAGTCCATGGATGCACCATGTTAGAAAAACACAACAGTAACGTAAAAGAGAGAAAAAATGGGATGGAATGAAAGTCACAAACATTAGCCTAAGACACATGACTGTGTTCAAGAACAAGTAGGAAAACATTATGCAGGTCAAAACGCACCTATCACTGTTCATTTCACACACCTAATTTCACTCAAGACATTTTCTGGGCGTCTACACTCTGACCCAGATGGACTAGCAGCTCTTCTCTGTTACTGCCATCTGGACAAATGCACCGCGCAACCCTGTCGCAACAACAGTCCTACTTTTTACTGTGCGTATTTTTCTCAATCACCCGCAGCACCCCCACATAAACCACCCGGTACTCTCTGCAGTCCCTCCTTTAATTAGACTGACCTACAATGGCATAGACACCTCTGCCGCAAAAAAAGGGAAGAATAATAAAATATAAGCAACACACACCTGAACAAAACAAATGAGATTGCCATTTAATTGCACCTAATTATCATTTTGATAAATGGAAGAATATCAAAGCGGGAAAACAAATGACTCCCCATGCCCCTCCCGCACCCTGCTCCCTGTAGAAGGAACAGGGAAATATAGCTGTTATCATACATCATCAGAAACAAAACATAGGGGAAAGGGAACTGGGGGTGTGTGTGTGAGGAGGAGAGAGATAAAAAACAAAAAAGGTATAATTAATCATACAAAAATCTAAAATAGTTGGAAAGATTGTGTGAGGTTTGCTACGTGAGAGGAAACTTATAGAAGAAGAAGACAGTGTCCTGGAGGAAACATGGCTGACGGCAGCACAGCACTACATTATACTAAAGGTTATTGTCGCCGTAAAGCAGCATCAACACTACATCTAATTGGACTTGTGTGCGGCGCCTCGTCCCATCAGTCATAGTGTGAGGTAAATCTACGTCCATGCATGTGTGTGATTAATTAAGACGGAGGAGCAGCGCCCGGGAGCTAACTCTAGACCAGTGTCAAAGCAACGCAAATTTACCTCCATGCCTCATTTCTTCTGTTTGACACACTTGGAAATAACAATTGGTGACAGTGTGGAATTACAGCGGCTGCGTTTTTATACTTGTCCAGATCATATTTTATTTTTAACATATTTTGTAATGTTATATACTGTATTCAATTCACAACGGTAATAATTAACTATTAATAAATGCTTGCAGTAGCGTTAGCGGTCGCCATCGATCCTAAACTTGAGCATAGGGTGCAGCAGCAGCTCAGAATTAGGGAAAAATATTGAATTGCGATGCGATTGAGATCGCAATTAGATTCACAATTTATGTTTAACTGAGAGTTGCTCGTCCCAGGTGAAAAATATAAATAAATGCGTGAAGGAAAAGCATTTTATAGAGTAGCATTCTTATTCTTATTCTTGATCAAGGGTGTCCAAACGTTTTTCAGGGCCACATACAGAAAAATATACAAACAATTGGGCCGCACTCAGTAGAGGTCAGATATATAACTTCCCCTCTATTGTATTAAAGTTAGTAAATTCAATAAAATGTTAGCTATGTTTTTTTAATTGAATAAGCTTAGAGTAAAGAAAAAACAGCCTTCATCACAGCTTTCTATTAATGGATTTTCATTTATTTTATATATATTCAATAAAAAAAACGTTTTAAAAAGTGGGCCGCGGGCCGTAGTTTGGACACCCCTGTTCTAGATAATGGATAATGTTGTATAAGTACCGCAGGAAAAAAAGAAAAGAAATGATATTGTAAACCATGTAGTATTTAAGTACTGGTCTGAAAAAAGGTACAAAGCCAAATCCAGGAGCATTAACATTTGAGCACACACTTCATAGTAAACACTTAAAACTATTAATGGGTTTCAATCACATGGCATTTTCCATTTCAAGGACTTCCACAAGACGGGATATTTATCTTTGAGTTGTTCGTTTTTATGGGAACCGTCCCCGTTTTCAATCACTTGAAACACATGGATTACATTTGTTTGATGCAACTAAAAATGTACAGTGTAGTGTTTAAACCGGAGGCGCCAGGTTGGAGTTTTCAAAGCCTTTAAACGTCACCGTTCTGTTTGATCGGGCAAAACGATCCGCATGTGAGAGCGCCAGGTGTTAGTGCCAGGTGTGGAGCGCGGCACGCGGAAAAAAAAAAGTAAACAGGTGAAAGAAGGGAGTGTTGCGTGTGGAGACGGAGGCATGCCAAGGTGAGACAATCATCATCAGAAAAAGAAAAGAAAAAAAATCATGCACAAAAGAGGAGAAGCCATGAGGGTGCCCGATGATTAAAAGCCGTATAGTGCACATACTTGTTTGGGAGCTTCAGAAGCGGTGGCGTGAGTGGCGTCAGTGCCTCTGTGGAGTCCGTTAAAATCAAACCCAACTGTGAAGGAGGGCGGGTGGGGGGGGGGGAATGGGGGTGAGGAGGAGGAGGAAGGGAAGGGAGGGAATTTGGTTAAAAGCTCTAGCACAACAAGACAAGCATTTATGATTGTTTTTCATTCAATAGGTTGCGTTCACGGCATTCTAAATCTTGATTGTCTCGGATGGAGGGGGCATTTATAACTTCATGGTTTATTCATAGTTCCTGAGCATGTGGATGGACCCTGCCATACAATTGGTCTAAACATCTGCATTTTAAATTACATTGTAGAAGCCTTCCCAGTCCGTCACCACATCTGCAATAACTTGTAATGTCGTGAACGCAACCTACAGTACTTCTCCCCCACAACCAACACCAGCAAAGCAGCCACCAGCAACCAGCGCCCCCCCCCGCCCCTCCCCTTTGTTGCTAAATTGAGAGTTGGGAGGTGGGGTGGGGAGGGGGGGGATTAGGCTGGCAGTGATGAAGATGAGGATGGCGATGATGGTGATGCAACCTAGTGGAGGCAAGTCAATGATTTAATATGACGCATGTTAATGGGGGGCCTCGGGGTGCGCGGCCTTTTCCGCTCGCACGTGTCCACGCCAAAGACAAGTGCTGGTGACAACAGTAATTACAGATTTAGTGTACAGGGGGGTGGACTGTGTATGCGTGTTTACTATCATCCTGAAGGGGTAGTGGTGGTGGTGGTGGTGGTGGTGGTGTGGAGGGCGGGCAGGGGGGTGGGTGGGGTGTAGCTTATCCCCGCATCACTTACCATTTGGCCTCTGTCACTTAGAATCACGGGCAGTGCCACATATCATTCACACTCTCTATAAAGAAGCTACTTATCCCAGTGTCGAGTGTGATCACTGCCAGCCCGGGTGATGGACATGACAGTAAGAGGGAAGACAGGACTCGGAGGAAAGGAAGGAGGATGACCAAAGGGAGAGGAGAGCAGGGACGGGGGGCTGTCAAGTCAAGCTTAGGTGAGCGGCAATTAGTTACATTTAATTTTTCATGATTTTTTTGGGTAAATATTAGTTGGATGACTTTCATTCAAACCGACTTTCTTTTTTAACTTCTACCTTTTAACCCCCGCCTGGACCGAGCACATTTTCTGCAGTTTGGCTTTACCCAAATCTAAAAGCTTCTTGAAAAAGGTCTCTGATTAGTGGCGAAAATGATATGTAAATGAGGATGATAACACAACAGAAAATGGCAAATAAGTGACGGAAACGTGACAAACAAGCCACAAAAGTGCAAAAAAAAAGGGACGAAAATGCCACGATTAAGTGATGAAAAAGTTATTAAAATGCGACGAAAATTTGATGTAAATGTGATGAGAAAAGTGACAAAAATGTGACGGAAATGCGACAAAAATGTGACGTATAATGCAACGAAAAAGTGACAAAAATGTGACGAGAAAGTGACAAAAATGCAACGAAAAAATGATGAGAAAGTGACAAAAATGTGACAAAAATGTGATGAAAAAGTGACAAAAATGCAACAAAAATGTGACAACAAAGTGCGATGAAAATACGACGAAAAAATTATGAAAAAGTGACAAAAATGTGACAAAAATGTGACAAAAAGTGACAAAAATGCAACGAAAAAGTGCCAAAAATGCACCGAAAAAGTGACAAAAATGCAATAAAAATGTGACGACAAAGTGACAAAAAAGTGACAAATGCCGCGAAGATGCAACAAAAAAACGGAAAAAACCCAGACAAAAAAGCGGCAAGGACACAAGAAAAAAGATCAGTTTAGATCAGTTTTGTAGGCCTTAGCTTTCAAATGAGAGGTTCCGGTCGAGAAGCTTTTAGATTTGGGTAAAGCTGGAGGAAATACGCTCAGTCAAGGCGGGGGTTAAGAGGTTAACAACTGTTGAAAGATACCAGTATTAAAAAGTGTTTTGCCTGGTTGGTTCTGAGACAGCAATTCAGAAAATTACAAATAAATGATAGTGGTTTTGCTCAGAGTAATTGTCCTGTTGATTGCTGTACTTTTACGTTACGTATACAAAAGTATTATTTTTGAAATCAGTGGTACAATTTTGTGTACTCCACCCACGTCTGAAGTCAAGGGAGACGTCTAAATAAAGCTGTTTGGTGAATGGCACTGGGACACATGCAAATGGCTTGTGAGGTTGGCACAGACAAATGCAGTTCTGCTTCATTAGAATGCACAATTCCATCTCTCTAATTGACATGTGATTAATAATGTATACAATTTGTCACAGGTCAGTATCCGGAGCAAATCATGTTTCAGTTTAAAAAATAGAGACAGCTGCCCAGCCCAGGGCGGGGAAGGACTCCCAGACTGGCTGTCACACTCAAGTGAACAAAAAGATGGGTTTTGATTTATTTAGGAAAAGGCTGGGAATAAGCAGACATATAGAGGGTATGATGATGAAATATTGTGGCAAATGTGAATCCTCCCATGCATATTTTCTCGGTATCTCATGTGCATGTTTCTGGGTGGATTAATGGCTGCAGGGGAGACTCTACGTGTTCACAGGTGGCATGTGAAGAGTGGCTGTTTAAGAACTGTCGGGGGGGAAAACATTCATAACAAGTTAAGTGGTGAAACTTGGGAAATGTGTCGCCCTGGTTTTGAGCGGGTAGGGTGTTTATTGGGGGTTGTTTACCTGTGTGGGACCTCATGTGTGTGCGCAGGTGGCTCGGCTGATTGAAGCTCTTTCCGCACTCGTGACAAAAGTACTGTCCTTGTCGCATTAGAGATCTCAGCATGCCTGAGCACAAACACACAACACAGAAAACAATGAACAAAATGAGAATAGACATTTTCAGACAAAAAGGTCGGAGCATTTTACTTGAAAATATTCTAGCATTACAAAATCAGTAAAGAGGTTGAAATAGGAAAGAGAGACGCCGGCCTTTTTATTCAACTAAACTTTTCTGTGTCCACCAATGCATCTGTGCAAGGCAGAATGAAGACATAAAGGGCGAAGTGGTTGAACGAGCGGGCAGTGGCAGGAGGCTGGCTGGAGAGTTGGAGGGAGCGGAGCATCAGTAGTGGACTAGTGCCGGCATCATTAGTATGTCTAATGTGTCATTATGAGCGGCTCGCTCCGGGGGCTGGGCTGCAGCTGTCACACAGCATCATTTCAGAGTCTGACAGCCAGACACAGGCAGCACACACACTCACTGCATAAATTACAGGCAATTAAAACGCTCTGGCTGTGATGTGCCCGCTCCGCTGCCCGCATGTCACATGTCAGGTGTGTGCACGTGTACCACTTCTGCCACGCGGCTGTTTGGTCCAGAGGAGAAAGTGAGGCATGGACTGTGGCACACAAGACCACACACACTGCTGCGGTAACAGGCCAGGAGTCAACAGGCCTTTGAACAAAATACTGCTTTTATTTAGCTCATTTGGGCTATTCAGACAAGAAATCACAAAAAGTTTAAAAGTTTGTTACATTATAGTCGTATTATATTCATGAGTTAACCAAACTTAACTTGAACTCAAAAACACATCCAAAGAAACATCTAATTGTGCTACTTCCTGTAAACAAAGCTAAATATGCTAATGGCCTAAGTTTTATGGTTAACTTTAGGGCCAACTTAACAACCAAAAGAAAGTATGGCAAACCCAACCAACTTCTGACTAATACAGCTAATGAGAGTTCTGAAAGTATAATGAGGCACTAGAAGAAGAAGAAGAAGAAAAGGGGAAAAAAAAGGGAAATTAATTGTTAAGGGATGTGAAGCCTAAATGCATTCGGAAAAGCAGACGCTAATTGGGCAAAAGCAAACATTTAGCTTAGGCCCAGTTGTCAAAAACATCAATGTAAGAATTCAATCACTCAACGGAAATCTCTTCTTTGTGTTAATAGCAAAGCATGTCGAAATGTTTCTCTGTGACCTCCGGAGCTGACGGATACTAGGCCTGAAGGCACAGCATTAGGCGGACACGCACCCGGGCAGGGCCTCAGTCACAAACAAGCGGTGTGGGTGAAGCAAACAGGGACCGGGGGTTTCAGACACAGTGACTGGAGGAAGACTCCGCCGCGGTGTAGGTGACAGCGAGTGTGTCTGGCATCTCCACCGCTGGCCCCTGGATACACTCCCCCTGTACTCCAGTCTGCCAGACCTTCTCACAGAGGAACCAGTGAAAGACAAGACAGAGCTGGATGCAAAACAGAGGCGGACGCGCGGACTCGTACACAGATTTCAGAGAGAGGGGAAAGACACTCAAAAAAGGTCACTTTATAGCCCTTGACTCAAAGGGCTGCGGCGGGTTGTGACGATATGCGCCTGGACGGGTGACAGCGATGTCAGCGCCTGCTCTGGGGCTGTTGTTCCTGACCCCTGGCTCCACACAGCCCCACTTAACCTCAGACGCACAAGTGAAAATGGGCAAATAATACTGATGTTTGGTAATGACCATTTCCAAAGCAGCTGGTGGGGTAATTATTCTGTCTCATCTCTCTTTTTTTCCTCCCTCTTATGCTGCCTTTCTGTGTGCCTCGCCGCCCTCCATTCGCATCTGCGCGAGTCTCTCATCAGCAGAGCCGTGACCCAAACTGTTTGTGACAGCTTTCCGGGAGAGTACAGCTACAGTCTATGCCTCGCAGACCTGAGAGTTGCAAAGGTTCCCTCACATCTTTCACAGGAAAAAAAAAACAAAAAAAAAACACACACACTGTGCACTCAAATACTAAGCGCACATGGACGCAAAGCCACACACGCGAAGCCGCCCCAGATACACCCTTGCAGCATGGCTCACAAACATGCGTGTGGCACCCTTTAGATTATTCAAAGGGCTGTCAGAAAACAGGAGCGGATGTGTCTGTCAATCACGCGCTGCCAGATGGTGAGTTGAAGTGAGAGCCCACAGTCTGCTCAGGAGGCTAATGGTGTTATATGTGGATGTGTAATTGCAGGTGTCTTGTCCTAGTTTAGTCTGTCATATCTAGTCAGCGCTGTTCATAACAGCTTGAATCAAGAGACCTCTGTGAATGTGACATTTTTCTCTCAAGCTATTATCTTGCAGCTATTTCCTCGGTGTCGTAATGTGGGATTATTATTGTGCCTTAAACGAGGCTAATTTCATGATTCAATGTTGTAAAAAGTCTTCGACATGAAATATTGTGTGCCCTCTGCCAAAAAGGCCTGATTTTGATTTTTAGTCCTGACACTAACATGTTTTGTACAGATAACTGTTGTCTACAGGTTCACAGTGCACTTTCTTATTGTTGCACCCCTTTTTGGCCATTTTATTAGAATTTCGGGTGAGACGCATTGAATAAATAACATTTAGTACTGAATATAAGACAGAAAATATTAGTACAAACATCTTAGTAGATTTGCTCTCGTATTGTTGGTGCTTGACCCACAGTGTAACTTTAATATTATTAATTCCATGAAAATAGTAATAGGTCACACATTTTCAAACATACTTACAAGTAGATGATTTAACAAGGGGGCGTGAAGCGATTTCAAAAGCATTTGACAATAAAAACATTTCCAGCAAATTGGTAATTCTTTAGAACTCCGACAAAACATAAAACTATTTGTTTCCCTCACACCTGAAGAATTTCGCCTCAGTCGCGTCAATACTACATATTTTTTAAACCAAGACTAGATTGAATTCAGGCATCTATAGGGGTTATGAGAACGCTAACAGAAGAGGAAATAACAACCATCCTCAGTGCACCACGAAAAAGTAATAGAAGGGAAATATTTGTATGTCATTAAATTCTGTCTGAGAGTTTATGGCTGACTTGTTTGACTTTTCTGGACAGAGATGTCTGATGTCTGATTTTTCTCAGTGCCCTCAACTCCATCAGATTTCCCCCAACTCCGTCAGATTCATACAACTGAAACTTAAACCTATTTTAAATAAAAGAAGAAGAATGTTATTAAAAGCAAACTGATCACAACTGTGCAATAATAAATGTTAAAGGCTTTTGAACTTGTTTCACCCAATCTTACAAAGAATAGATTTGAGAAAGTTGGGCATCGCTCAAGCAAAGCAGTCCTGCTCCACTTGCATGAAAATCATTTATCCACCCACCTACACATAGAAAACAAAGATGCATTGTTACCTGTGGGATCCAACAGGGCATTGGCTGCTCCCCAGCGGTGATAGAGCGCTGCCAGTTCATGTGGGCTGTAGTTCTTCAGTAAGCCGAGGACGTCTGCTGGCATCTCCGCCGCAGTCTCCGATACTGACTCCTGCTTGACCTCTTTGTGACCTTCTGAGGCCAAAGCGGTAGAAGAAGAGGGATTCTGTGGCGCTCCTCCGTGCACTTGTGTGGATAGATAACTGTGTGTGGAGCTGTGTGTGATAGCGCTCGGCCTGGTGGCATTGACTCGGCTTTGGCTGTGAGAGGAGGACACGGGCTGGTGATGGGACTCTCTCGATCTGTTGTAGTCTGCTAGCGCATGTTTACTGGATAGCATGAACCCCAACCCCTCCTGAGGCACCACATAGCGCTCATTTGTCCGAGGGGCCTGAACGGAACTAGAACCAGGGTGAGAAGAACGCAATAAGGAGTTTTTACTTTTCTCCAAAGAAGAGGCTGCCCGAGGGTAGATGTCTACTTTTGGTTTAAAATAGGCCTGGTGACTCTGATCTGCGGTGGATCTTATGGAGCTGGTGCTGCCCCCATGTGGACGTACAGGAGGCCTACCGCTTTGGCTGGAAAATGTCTTCTTAGAAAACGCAGTGGATGGAGAGGGTGTGGAGGAATGACTGCTTGGTCTGCTTTTCTTGACTGATTCATTAGAGTGATTTGGGGGTTGGGTACGTTTGGATCTTGACAGAGGAATCAATGGTGGACACTCCTTTCCTTCCAGAACAAGGGGCGGGCCTGTGCGTCTCCTCCAGGACAGTGAATTCTCTTTGGAGCTTTTTGGGGTGTTTCTTGGGGCCCATTTGGGAGCGAGGTTTGAGCTATTGCTGTTGATGCGGTGAGCGACTGTCTGGTGCATCCATAGGACTTCGGGATAGCGTGTAGAGTGAGAGCAGAAGGAGCACTTGTGACTGGGGAGGTTTTTCCGGTCCAACGCCATGGTGCTTTTACCCCTATGACCCTCAGTTCTAACGCACAGGTCTACAGGCATCAGGCTTGGGTCGAGCGGAGAGGGATTTGGGGAAATGTCAGTAGAAGAGGAAACAGAGTTGTTCATGCCATGAAGAAGAGCTTTCTTTAGTTTAGAGAAGCCACTGGGGGTCCCTCGGTCGGAGCTGGAGCTTGGGCTGGGACTGTTGTCATGGGAACCAGGGTGTTGTACACGGATATGAGTCTTGAAAACACTGGACTCAGTGGTAACAAAATCACACAGGCTGCAGATGTAGGGCTTCACGTCTGTGGGAAAGAGAAATCACAATAGAAAGGTCAGCCACTGCGGAGAGAGGAGTGTACAGAGCTCCTGCTGCTACAGCCAAAAGTCAGAGCTCATTACTTCACTGCAATGTGTCTTCATCTGATGCTGTCATCTGGGCAAGTTCCCCTAAGCTACCACCAGGGTGCAGCATTTATCAATATGATATTTTACACAGGCCCGCTGCCCTCTGAACACTCAGTCTGAAACAGTAAACTTAAAATAGCCATTTTCTGAAAACATTTTCAGTGAATGATAAACATGTTCAAAGAAATATCTAAATAGGCCTATGTATGTAAAACTATAGTTGACATAATAATGAATATATGCAGTAGTTAATCATGCTGCTTATGAATAATGATCAAAATATTTACAGTGTACAGATGTAAGTGTACACTTGCAGCCGTACACTACTGTAATGTAGAAGTTTGTTGGTATAAATCTGTGTTGGTGTAGTTGTGGACAGTGTCCACAAGGTGGCAGACATGACCTGAGTTAACTTAAGTTACCATTACTCCTAACAACAACAATTTGTCTTATTAGTAGGACAAATACTTTTAATTTGTCCGACTACTTCAATAGAAATACTGCACTCTCATGTGTGAATTATTTTACAGAAGTACATTGTCTGTCTCTTCACCAACAGTAGTAACCAAACATCTGCTTTTTATTTAGATTTTCTGTTGGCAACCCGCACCGCTCAGACCACCAGGGTCAAGTTGTGTTCATCTGTAGCAAGTCTAAATGGTCCTGTTCATAAAAATGGCCAACAATTATTAAAGATTTACTTTCAATCTGTAAACCGCAACCCACAATTCAACGCTTTTCAGAAGGAAAAATGGGTACTACTACAACTGCCCATGATTCTAAATCTTTTAATGGTTAAATATTTATATTAATCTCATGCAGCATAACCTGAAATAGATGATTCAAATGTCAATGTTGTTTTGGTATGCAGAAAAGCAAGTGTCATAATTTCATCTTAATATGCACAGTTTAACCATAATGATGGGAATGTTACTAATGGCACAGTGGGGTAAAGTAGCATCTCTGTCCTCTGATTGTCTTTTCCCTATTGCCTGCATCTCACTCCACTGGGAGGGGGCTATAAATAACCAATCCTTTAGACATCAGTCTGCCTGACTCCCTCACTGCTAAGAAGAGACGAGAGACAAGTAAGGTGCCCCACAAAATAACCTTAGACGGATAGACTACAACTATAACTACCACTTAACTGTTTTAACCTATAGTGATGCATGTATGTATATACTGCATGTACTGTATGTATCTCCTTTTTAAACTCTTTTCAGCCATAAGATTTTACAACACAACGCATTGGGCTCTGAGGCTTTTTGAAATGGCAGAGAGTGGATTTAACAAAACCTAAAGAACTTTAACATTATTTAAAAGGTTTGTGAATGGAGATTACTTCTCAGTAAAATCAATATTTGATTTGAACAACTGGGTTTATTTCTGTTGAAAAACCCTTTGGGTGCTACCTTTAAAACCCGATATCAAAGTTTAGCATGTGTTTGATTTGATAGTTTGATACTGATATTTTAATGGGAATTTCTTGAAACACTGCAAACGACACGGGTGATGTTGACTTAATAAGCAAACATAAAGCCATAGTTTTCTTAGCAGAGAAAGAAGCAAAAAGCATATTCACTCTGAGATAAGGGGGGGTGTGGGGAGTTTCCTGAGACAGGAAGACCTGAAATAGCACACAGCTCGATCAGGCCTGAAGAAACGCTGTGGCTATTTTTGAAAGTCTCTACTAACAGGGAAGAGTGGAAACAATCACTTCCAAGCAGTAAGCACAACATTGTATCCTGGTCGAGTACAGTAACTGAGCCTATAGCATCGTTCTCTTCTTTTGTGATGAATCTGGCAGATTTTGACCTTGAATGGTTAGCCTTTCTTGTTTTGCTCTGCTGTGTTTATCGTTTGGTGGAGGTGAAAAAAATGAAAGGCATTCCAAAAATCCCCTGTGCTGGCGAGCCATTGAAAAGAGCATACTTTATTTTACTAATAAATCTCAAAACTGGATAATCTTGATGAGGAGCAGATTTGTAAAAACAGCACTTGTTTACACTAGGAAGTTTATTTACTGTGTGACTCCATATGCAAGAGCTGAGATCACATGTAATTCTATGGTTTCACCACAGGGGGGCTCTGGTTTACACGGCTCAAGCCCTGGCCCACACAAAGCACATTTCATGAACAGATGTTTACTACAGAAACAGAGTGAGAGGTCCCGAGTGGGAGACCTGGAAAGTGCCAGTCATTTCTGTGTGAGAAATCAAAGTGACTGCAAAAATGCATTTGTGATTTTGGAGTTAATTAACAAGAAAAAATTATGTCCCCGTAATTAGATGCCTATGCACTCAAGGATTTAAATATTTATACTATGCAAATTATGAAATTGTTAGCCATCAGGAAAGTATGCAACAACTAAACCTCACAATCAAAGCCATAGACTAAAAATACTGCAGAGTTGTGGGGGATAGTTAGTGCATTTACAAACTGCTAAGCATACTGACTCACCTGCTTTGCCAGCATTAGCAGAGCCCATCTCCGAGGCCTCCTGTCCTAATGCTGAGGCTGGCGGAGAGTCTCCGTATCCCGGAGTGCTGGGTCGACTTGGGGAGCCTGACTCTGGATCACTGTTTGAGCCACAGGGCTCCTGTTTCAAAGTATTATCCTTTCTTCCAGATGCCCTGCCTCCTCTGTCCTTACTATGGATTTTCTGGTGGACAATCAACTGGTGGCGACTGCGGAACACCTTCCCACACTCTAAGCACTCGTTGGTCTTCGAAGGAGCTGGGGACTGGGAGGCTCGTTTACGGTCTTGGCGAGACGCGGGCCTGTACTCCGAGTCACTGAGGCTCTCGGGAGTGCGCTCCCCTGAAGACGTGTGACTCCCCAGCCCAGAGCTGCTGCGTCTGCCTGGGCCTCTCTTCTCCTGACCCTGTAGGACAAAACGACTGCTCTCTTTTTCAAACACCACGGCTGAAGCCAAGGCCTCCTCAGTGTTACTTCCTCCTACATTAGATGTCTTATAACAAAGCTCCACTGGTTCCACCACCTTGCCTTTCGTGGCCAACTGCCAAGCCTGATAGCTGCAAACCGGATCTAGTTCAGGAATCCTCTGACCTGGCACCTCCTCACCTCCCTCCTCTTCATTCTGCAGCTTCTCCTCAACAGGTTTAAGATTTAAGTAGTCAAGGAAACGTCTCTTAGCAGCGGGGGAATCCTCATGTTCGCACGGCCTACATTGGTTGTGTGATTTCTTGCCGTAGCTGAAACTGTGGACTTTATCATGCACCCGGAGGCTTTCTTTGCTGTGGAAAAGATTGCCACATTTGGAGCACATCTGATAGACGGATGTAATGGCGGGAACACTTTCAGGGTCCTGAGCTACATCGTTGATGGTGGCGGGATGCTCAGCTGAGTCGGTTCTCGATCGTGACCTTGATTTTGTGTTGTGAGTTTTCATGTGAGACTTGAGGAACCAGGCCTCGCGAAAACGACGTCCACAGATTCGGCAGCAGTGGTCGAAAATCCCGGCATGTTTTTTCATATGCGACTTCAAAAACCAGGCCTGGGAGAAGACTTGTCCACACGTCTCACAGGGGAAGCTGCCATCTTCTTGAGACGGCGCTGCATCCGGTTCGGACAGGGCCTCCTCCTTGTCTTCTTCTGTGTCCGCGGTTATGTGAACCTTTTCTATGTGGCTCAATAATTGGTCTTCCCTCTGAGCTTCGAAACCGCACAGGCGACAACAGAACGGCCGCATGTCTGACGCCGACTTCTCTCTTTTCAGACTCCTCACAGGCAACTTCCTACGACTTTCTTCCACCCCGTTACCATTGATCATCTTGTTACACGCTGAGCTGCTTTTGGTCGGACTCGTTCCGCCATCAAGCCCCTCTGAGACGCTCATCTCCTCCTCCTCCGCGCCTTCATCCTCATTGGAGTGGTGAGTAGAGAGCGTCCCGAGGTTGTGGCTGCGGATGTGCACTTTGAGGTTGCCCTTCTGGGAGGCGCGGTGGTTGCAGTAGGGGCACTTGTAGGGTCGTGCCCCCGTGTGCCGCCTCATGTGCTGGGACAGGGAGCTGAGGAAAGGAAAGCTGCGCCCACAGACATTGCAGTTGAAGGAACCTTTCTCATTGGCGCCATCTAATTCACTTTCAGGAAGGGCATTTTCATCCACAATCTTTTTGCTATCCGTTTCCATCACTTCCACATTGTCTCTAAGGTTCATAACTGAAGACATCTTTTGGGCCCTTTTTTCAAGCTCAATCCAAAATCTACTGTTATCTGCGACTCATCGAGCAGTGTCCAGGGCACCTCTAAACATCAGCGTTCTTCATTTACTTTGTGCGCAGCTTGCACAAATACAAACGTATTCGCAACTTTATATGACCATGATTAATAATATTTGTGTCACTTGGGTGTCCATTCAAGCCTTCACTGTGTCAGGCATTGTTTTGCATTATATCCACAGCTTCTCTTCAGTCCACTGCATGTCTGAATGGGTTTAGGCACGAGACTGGCCCAGTTGCAAGAGCTGCTCCAGGATGATCCACCTGAAAATATGAATAGGAAAAATACATGTTAGTTTCTCAACACTGACAGCACAAAAAGTGTCATAATACTGGTTCACTCTGTAATTTCGTCGGAATTTTGTGGAGAGTTTCAAAACTATACATTTATGAAATGAGCAAAAATAAATAATCAGAAAAACAGTGTTTGCATTTGCTCTGATTTATAAAAAAAAACAAAAAGAGGTGCAACAAGGTGCGATAATAACATGTATATGGGAGTAAAAAAAACATAGTTTGGCGGAAATTTACAAAATTTGGCAGAAAATTCAATTTGGTCGTTCCAATCAAAAAAGTTAATGAAATCCATGTCATATATATATTTTTTTTTTCCCAGTGTTGCCATAGCGATGACCAAAATGACAAGCCTTATACCATAAAGTTTCCAAAAATATATATATTCTTATACTCTCCATGAAAATCCAACATTAGTGGAAATCTAAACATAGATGAACCGGACTATACATGATGAACTTAATTATCAATTGAGCAATTAGCATTAAGACAAAAATAATATATGTATATATATGTATATACAAGTAATTATTAATATTTCATGGTCATCCCTAAGGCAACGTAGCCTATAACTATGTAATGTTATGCTATATAAGAAAACGTATAATTAATCCATTGTTTTTGTATCACAATGACAAATAAATTACAGGGTAGTCATATTCTATTTACACCACATAGCATGCATCCCATTCTTCATATTTATGCTTAAATGAATAATGTATGCATGTCTCCAGTCAAAGAACCTCCTCTGCTACGACATACTTGTGCTGGCCATGCACTACAACACACGGGCTGAGTCGACACTTTACACAATTAGGGTGAGGAGGGGGTGCATTCACGTCAGCAAGATCAGCACAGTGCCACCGTATTCCCTCCCACCGCGGCCAGCCCCGTGCACTGGCCTCAACAGACACTATCACATGACAGGGATCGCAAGTGCACAACAGGAAGTGGCTCTGAGACAGTTTGATCTGTTTCTCTAACTGTAGCTGAATGGGGTCACCGCGCCACAGAAACGCACAACTGAGAAGAAAGAAAAAGTGAAGGAAGTTTAATTTTGGCAGCAGATGTGTGTCACTCATTTTGTCAGCTCATTAGACTTACGTCAAAATATATCAAATCTGTGTCTTGAATAATGAAACATGGCTTTAACCAGAAGAAGAAAAAAAAAAACATATGACAAATGGTAAATGTTCTTACTTTATATAATGACACTTTTCAAATTGATTGGCCCCCGTACATGCCACTTTTCTTTTGTTAACAGAAATAAGTGGATGCTTTAAATTATATATTGATGTGGGTCTTAATCTCTTTACACGAAGCACTTAGAGAGTAAACCACATCTTTATTCTTTCCTCCTTGTCAGGTCAGTCAGCTCATTAAAGCTCCGCCGCTGTATGTATGCGTGTTCCATATTTGTTGGCACGTTTCACAGCAGCAGAAGCAGCGGCAGCAGCAGCAGCAGCTACAGCGGTAAGCCATCACCATCAAAGCCTTGGAACATAAAAGGAGATTTAGCCGGGAAAGTGTAGTATTAATTTCAGCTGATGAGAACGCCTGAAACCGTGATCTACGTGAAAAGTGACTGACAGCATTATTACAGGCTATTATATAAAGTGCTAGGGCCCATAAGCTGAGTTACTGCCAGCATATAATTATAACTGGATAATTGATCATAATCATAAGAGGATAAGGTGGTGGAGGAGGAAAGTTAGTGCAAGAACAATCATATGCCTTAAACTCGGCCGCCGAAAATGACTACCCTGCACCTATCTATCTACCAATGATTTATGCTATTGAAATGAGCCCAGAGTGCTTAGTAAGCTGTGGCCAGCGAGGCATTTCTTGAGCCAGAAGTGCAATTTTGACTGATATCACACTGAAAAGATCTGACCTGTAAGGTATTATTACATTGTCTTAAGAAAAGGCAAGAGTCAAACTATTTTGACTGTATGTTACCTAGGGTAATACGTGTAATTGAAACATGAACAATATACATTCTAATAATAGAGGAGATTATTATTGTGTATATATATATATATATATATATATATATATAAAATGCCAAATATTTGTAATGAATTTAATTATATTCTACATAATGTATATCATACATTTTATAGCTGAATGGGGTCTTTTTTTCCAAGCAACTATCAAAGAATTTATATTCTAGAGGCAATTTTAATGTACGGTAACAATTGATTTGTTGACATGTAGTTAAGTTAAATTTAAAATGAATCTGTGACAGACCATAAGGCCAACTGTCTCATTCATCTGGCCACTTAACGCCCCTCCTCTATGTGCTCAGCTCCCTGTGCTCACATCTCTCAGTTACTCATTAATAATAGTGCTTCCCTCCAGTTCCGCCGCTAAAATCAGTGGATAATGATCTTATTCCATATTAAATGGCCTTCTCAATTGGGGGTCACAGGGGGCAAGGGGTGATGCCTCTTCAATGGTCAGGCTGTCATCCAGCAGTCAGTCACATGTGCAAATTGAAATGTAATACGATTACAGTCAGCACAAGGGAGACAATGCAGAGGCCTTCTTGGTCATAGGGGCCAAATAGAGATGTAATAATGGCCATACAGCATGACATGGAGAACATCAGCAAATATGAACTCTGAATAGGGAAATGCACACGTTTTCAAAAGGCGTTCAAGAACAGTTGAAGATGACTTTGTGAAGCGAGTTTGTCATTGACATCCTACAGCTAATTAACCTCTAACGCAAAGGAAATTAATATGATACAGTGAAGGTTAGTGTGGAAAATGACTGTTCACTTCTATAGATGATGGTTTTGTGTGGCGTGTACAATGAAGAGGCATGCGGTTTAACTACGTGCACATATAGGGAAGTTAGTGGGTATAAATTATTGCCATTTAAATGTAATGTAAAAATGTAAGGCTGAACTGTTCAGTGTCAATGATAATACACCAGCTTAAACATAAAATAGCTATGTAAAATATCTAGTACAAACGTTTAACATCAGTTTCCCAGCTTTGCCCTTTGCCATATAGTGCCGGGCCGAGCCGGTGTTAAATGAAAACAAACTCTCCTCTTTTCTTCTCTGTGTATGTTTAGGTGCTGCTGCTGCTGCTCTTTGTACAGTACAGGCCTGACCAGAGCATGAAGAGGAAATCCGCTGTTATTTTCCCACTCATCCCTTCAGTACAGCCCGGCTATTTCTGATGCTCACATCTGGACTGGGTCTCCAGTGTCAAAGTGTGTGAGCCAACAAGACAAGTGTTTACAGCTGCAACACCATTCTGTGTTTAATCTGTGGGTATTATTCTATGCAAGTACATGAACATAGTATACACCCATAAAGTTATGAAAAGAGTCCTGATATCCTACAAAAGTGACTTCAACCAACCCATTGGGAGGATATAACCTCTTCTATTTTCACTGTTACATGAAAATTGTTAATTACTTATCAAGTTGTTTTTAGTCTTTCTCATAGAGCAGTGGTGCCCAAACAGGTCATTTTCTAATGCTCTAGTAATGCATTTCTGTTAGTTAAGTCTATCTATTTTTTCATGGTTTTGACTCAGTTTAGACAGTTTAATCCTGATATGACCTTGATTAAAGTATGGTGGTTCTTGGAAGGTAAAAAACTTATATGAGGTATGTATGCAGATAAACCTGAGTACGAAAAGGTAAAAATTGCAGCTATGAACCAGTTATTAGCTTGGCAGTGACCTTAATAGAAGTGGGTGTTATAGTAGTTGTAGAAGCCTATTTTTTGCTGCGGTTGGTCTGTATAATACACACTGCTATCTTATCTTTGACAACAGTGGGTGATTCTCTGCTACTCTGCAATGCTTCTCTCCCTCACAGTAGCAACTTTTGAGGTTCGGCATAAATGCACAGTGGCGATAAATAAAGCGTCAAGTTTCTGTGTAAGTCCTCACATCTGTAAGGGGGAGAACTGAGGAATCAAGCAGCAAAAACAGAGCTCTCTTTTAACGTTGTCCACACATGACTTTTCAAAGTTCGAACGGGCACAGAGCTGGCTTTTAACACTGCCTCATACAGGCCACATTGAGAAGGCTTGACACACATAGGTTGCGCATTCACAACACGCAAACAATGCCGTGCTGTGAGAAAAAAAAGAAAAAAAAAAGACAACTTGGTATCTCTTTTATAGTTGGTCATTTAAGAGTGTTAAGTGCGGGATATGCAGGGGACGCTATGGACGACACATAATGTACAAACACACGCAGTACAGGGCCGATGTATTCCCAGAGCAATCAATAGTCCATTATGAACAAACTGCGCTTCACCTCCCACCCTGCTCCTAAACCGGCAGACAAAGAGGTATGCTGTGTGAGGGCTAACGCACAGCTGGATACCACACACACAAACACACACACACACACACACACACAGCATATCCACCTACACAGGATAAAGCAAACTTATGCAGAGGTTTAGGAATGATGAGAG
This sequence comes from Gobius niger, assembly GCF_951799975.1. NCBI lineage: Eukaryota > Metazoa > Chordata > Actinopteri > Gobiiformes > Gobiidae > Gobius > Gobius niger. The sequence goes on from NC_136859.1 coordinate 20,993,150, forward strand.
CAGGGTGACTAAGAAGTGCAGAGTATGAGACAGTTGTTGACAAAGGTGGGTATAGATTGAGCTTGTCTAGTCAACAAAAAATAGACAGTGGCCTTAAGCTGTTTTATACTGCAAACTGCAAACAGTAGTGGTGGTGCAAGTACTTGTCCGTAGTTGTTTTGCTGGTAGTAGTCATTTTAGAAACACTGTATATGAGTTGAAGATCAAGTATACGTTTTTCCTGCTGTTTTGGTGCCGTTTGTTCCAAGTGGCAACCCGGCCCTGGCCTGTCAGAGCGGGTCATTCTCATAAGTACGAGGAGCAGTGGGGGGCTTTGAGGTATTGTTGGGCTCTGTGATTCCCATCCTAGTCCTAGTCCCATCCCTGCCCCTGCTCCCCCCCTCCCCATCTCTTAAACCCTGGCCTGAACAATGGCGGGGGTCTGCTCTGTCTGTCCAGTCTCAGCCTCACCCCCCTGCCCTGATAAATAGGCAGAGCGGGATCCTGCCCGCTGCAGTCTATTTGCGTGAGAAGGGCTTTAAGGATGGAAAAGAAGGGAGCACTACTGGGTTTTGTGTGTGCATGGGGAAGGAAGTGGCAGGTGTTTGGGTCAATACTGTCATCTCACATTTTGGGGACTGGCCCGTGCTGCTAAGGATTATGGAGTAATACTGAAAAGGGTGTGAGGTGATCACACATTTCCTCATTTACTCTCCTAGTTTACGTTGTTGCTGATAGGTTTGGGAAACAAAACTGATATCTAACAAAGTGTGCTTTTACTCGAAAATAGATGGACATACAGGCCAAATAAAAATTCAAAAAGTATTGCAGCTTGAACAGTCAAAGATCTTAACGGCTTAGTTCAAGAGACAACAGACATTTTCTACAGGATGTGATTACAACACAACTGATTCTAGGTTTGGTAATAGCACAAACACAATACTGGCCTGTGAGGCTGTAATAAAACCACATGGGCACGACTTACATATTGATTTGGTATAGATTTTTACACAAATGCCCTTGCTCTCTGACACAGTTTTTACCATTTATTCAGGCAGACTGTGTCATGATTATAGAGCACATCACATGGAGCAGTAACTTGCATAAAGCCTGGACTGTTTTTACTCATTGGGTTTCCAGACTTGAGACCAGCTTTAATATAACAGTCCCTTCTTTATAAATCAGACACAAACTACATTGCACTCTTTCGGTCAGATCTTAATTATCCATGACTTTACAGGTGATGTAAAATTACAAACAATCCAAATTTGAATGGACCAATGTCTTTAAAATGGCCTCCACAACAGGAATAAGCCATATCACTGAAACCTGTGAGTCGAAGAGATATCCTGCCATTACTGTGCATAATTTAAAGTCAGTGAATGTGACTTTCTCCCATGAGTCCAATCTGTGTGTGAGTGTCTGTGTGTTTGTGTTTGCAAATCTGTGCTTGTACTGTCCTGCCTCACACAGACACCCGTCCTCCTCTTCCTCATAGTCAGCCTGTTTTTCTCACACCACTCGTTAACCCCTCGGTGCTCCTCCGGTCCGTATAGCCGCCAATAGCTCCCCCCCCCCCCCCCCCCCCCCCTCCTTAACTCTCCATACGCCACAGCAGCATTCCTCTCTCACTCATAGGCGTTTACTAAACCATCATTACCTCAGATTTAAACAAAAGATGCCACAAAGTATTATTCAGAACCATAGCTGTCGTCCATAACAACCTCCTTCTCTCCAGGCTACACCCTTTCTGTGACCACATGCCTATAGACGAGACAATAGGCCGTGGGGAGACTGAAGCAGCATTCTGCATAAAATTGTAGTACAGCAACATACTGTTAGATGATTTAATTTTTAGTAACTTTATTTCTATTTCACTACAAATGACTCTACTACTTACATCTAAGCAGCAAGTGTGACCTAAGCACCACAAAATTGGTGAGTAGACTACACTCTAACCTGCCAGAAAGTGATTTTTTTTTTAAGGTGACGACAAAAACAGTTGTCTAATTGTACTTTTATGTTTAAAGCAGTACTAAGTAACTTTAAAAATCCTTTATGTAGTCCCTCTGGGGGTAATACAAGTGTTAATGGGATGATTGGGGGGGGGGGGTCTTTCGTCTCCCCCTGGTGTCTCTGTCCAGAAAACCACAATTGCAACTTTGCTGCCTACGGGTCGGTGGCGCAGTACACACTAATGGAATCACAAAGAAGAAGCTAACAGGCTAACGGGCAAAGCTAACTCTGGGCTAGCGCCACTTTAACAGTATTTACAGCCAAGTTTGAGTGAAAAAAAATATCTCCATTGTGTAATTGGATGTACAATATCCCTCTCTCCCTTTGTCTTTTCTGTCAGTGTAGTATTTACTCTCACGGACAATTAATGAGTAAACAACTGCAACATGCTATGACACCTGCAGTGGCGCTTGTGGCCAATAGGGGTTTGAGTTACTTAGTTCTGCTTTAAAAAAAGATCTCGCATACGTCCGGGAGCACCTTAGTCCCAGGTTGAAAATCACTGATCACTAAAACTTACTCTGTTATACTCTTGTATGTTTTTTGCTTGTACTTGATATTGTACTTGATATTTATAGGTTACAAGACCCATCATATGTACCAAAAGGCTGATTCCCATCTCCATCAACAGAGAAAGCAAATCTTGTTGAGCTAATATTGTAGCCGCTAGTCTAAAGCCAGGACTATTTTGACTCAAATCTAAATTGAATCTCTTCCTTCTATCGTCGACTTCCTGCTCTGTCTGTCCACTTGCCCTTGCTCCACACATCCATCCACAGCAGCGTTCAACCTCCGCCTCTCAACTCCAATCACTCTCTCCCAAGTGTAATTAGACCAGCGACCTCAAAGCTTCTCGCCCCTCGTTCGCTTTCTGATACACCATCTGATTTTGCCATTGGCTGTAACAGGACGGTCCAGCCGGTGACTGGGGGAGTAGGTAGGGGACCGCTGAACTGAGAGACGGCAAGTGTGAATATGTATTATGCAACACCGAAACGTCCTAAGTTTCTTGCAAAACTTTTCCCTGCATCGATTTGTGAACTTGGCAGAGGATTTGTGTTTTCAACCTGCTCTTACCTTCAGGCGTATACACAAGAACACATCCTGTAAGAGTTTTTGAGAGCAGAAATGTGAACAGGCCAATAGATGTGCTGTTAAACACACACACACACACACACACACACTGATATACACGGTGCTACGCTCCCACAACCGGGACGAGAGGGTTCCCACTGAAATCCTCCCATGGCTTGACTACAGAGCGTCTGTGTGGGCTTAAAGAGGTGTTCCACTCACTGTTCGAAAGCGCAGGTCTGCAAGCCAAAACCAAAGAAAAACAACTGCGGACTGGCATTGGGGGTTTTGCATGTCAGAGAGCCTACCTTTCTCAACATCGACGGTATGTAAATATTTATAGAGATGAAGACAGACTTTAAGGGATCCTGCATTATGTATTACAGCTTAAAAGTACAATTTGATTGAGAACACTGACGATGGTGAGGTGCTTCATGTAAAGGATGTGGTTGAAAGAGTTTGTCGTCTTTGAGTGGTTTTGTTAAAATAACATTTATCATGAGAAACTGATATGGTCACGTGTAAAACTTTCAGAGAAGTGAGTCTTCCCATACTGTCCAAGTAACTCTACATAAATAATAAAATCACTGCATGGTTAGAAAAACAACTTTTTCTTTTTTTGTCAAACAACTACAACTACCAAGCACATTTTCTCCCGTTTGACATTACCCAAATCGAAAACGTAACATAGCAACACAAACTAAAAGAAAACGAGGATGAAAACGCAACAAAAAAGGCAAAAAAAAAAACGGGGGAGAAAAGGGATGAAAGTGCAGCAAAAAAGCCACAAAAACACAACAAAAATGTGACAGAAAAGAGATAAAAGTGCAGCAAAAAAGTGACAAAAATTAGATGAAAAAGAACGTGAAAAAAGGAACAACAATGTAGCAAAAAAACACTGTAGGTTTTAGCTTTCAAATGAGGCGTTGCACTGGCTCCAGTCCAGAAGCTTTTAGATTAGGGTAAAGTCGAACTAGAGAAACTACACTCAGTTAAGGTGGGGGTTAAGAGGTTAATCCCCTCAAAACCGGCTTCCATATTCTGAGCTCAAATACAACACACTCTTGATACAAATAAACGGTCAGGCGACAGTGCAATGACAAATACTGACCACAGGTGTCACCAATGAGACGCGAAAGCTACATATTGCCAAAACAATGGCAGCTGGATAATAATAGTGAAAGAATGTGTGACTAAACCTACAACTTCCTGATGGTGGACAAAGTAATGAATTATTGCGAAGTTCATCGTTAACTCTGAGAAAAAATGAAACTGACACCTCCATTATCAAGAAATACCAGAGATTCCCAATAAATGTAGTTTTGATTTTCTTTTTTGAACAAGCCACAAGTGAAAGAGCTTCTTAAAAAAATCCACACAGAGCAGGATTATCAATCAACAAGGATAGTAATGAATGGGACATTTGAGTGACCAGGACTGAGACACTGTAGATCCTCTCAAAAGTATACCTTACAAAATATTTCACCTTTAAAGTACCACCAGGTCTCGGTCAAGATCAAAACCAGGTCTAAAAAGAGTCTAAAATACGTAGCTTCATTATAGCTAAACCGAGTGTAAACCAGACAAACACCAAGCTAAAAACGCAAGCCTAAATGATTTTTTTTTTAAAATAAATACCTATTGTGAAAGTATCAAAGCTGCAAGTAACACATTCCAAGCAACAAAGAATAGCTGTGCCTAATAATGTGGCCGGCGAGTTTATATGACACTCTTCCTTCAGACTGACAGGTAATATTGCGCACTCGTGTGGCTTTGTGGCTTTGATAGATGACGGATGGATGTGTAAAACGAACCGAACATCCCATCTGGGTCACGTATTATCGAGCTGGGGATATTCACATTGATGAAGTCATAGTGGCTTGTTAACCCGCGCAGTGCAAAACCCCTAAACTAATAGTAGAAGGGGAAAAAAAAAAAAAGAAGCTGTGTGTCCGAGCGCCAGGAGGAGAGAGAGATGCATGTCGAGCAGAACAAAAACGACAACGCTAATAAGAGAGAGAGGGCTGTGCGGCCAAGATAAGTGGTAAAACAGTGATGTAAAGTCATGGCAGGAGATGGACTGAGATAACAGGAGAGGGCTGAACGAGATGTGAGGAGATGAGTATCAGCAAGGCAGGACATAGCTTGTGTGCATGTCACAAAATATTTCTTTTCAGGGTCACCAAAACAAAAACATACAAACATATTGATTAGGCACATTTTGGGGATGAAATTTCAGACCCAACAGCCCCTGACAGTGTATTCATTTTCAGCAATAGACTATTATAATATAGCATCCCTATGGAAACAATGCTGACTATGAGCCACACCTCACCACAGTCACTCAATCGACGTGGTCATGTATAATTTCAATACGAGTAAATATGGGCGTGTTCTTAATATCTTTGAGCAGGTGTGTCTTTAGTTTATAAATGTGAGAAAGAGTGAGTGAACAGCCTTTTCCTTGTTTAGACAGATGTAGCGGTTTAAAAGGCGTTAGTCGCTCCAAAACCAGGAAGAGTGTTCACCCTCGAGCACTCAATCATTCAAAGAGAGGAGAAGCGAGAAGCTATCACAGTCTAAAAGTCTGATCAAAAAAAAAATCTAAGATATGTACATGTCCTTCTACTTTCTGATGCAACTGGTCTCGAAATCTAGATCACATTATGTTGTCACTGAACAAGTAGCATTCCTGGACCCACCTGTTAGCAATGAGCTCACCAGCCCAACCACGCCAGTTGCTGTGTTTATACAAGACAGGAATCACCACATCGAGGACCTACAATCCACGGGCAGGAATGTTCAGCTGGCTCTGGCAAGTCTGGCAAAATAACAAAAAAACAAAAACAAAAAGATATAAATTACTATGTTTATTCATTTGAATATGCTGACAAGGATACATTTTAGAGTCGAGGTGAATCTTCAATGATTATTGGTTGAGGTGTGTAGTGGGTTTGGCACTTGATCTACTGTGTGTGTGTGTATTATTGCTAGAAAAATATATCAACGGGCTCAAATTTTAGGTAAACCAAGTACACTAGTGCCAAACTAGGACTACGTAAACCGGGACAAAACAATCTACTTTTATTTGGATAGGATAATCGGGTGATGGGATAGGGGGTCTAACTGAACTAACCGACTAATAACAGTTTGTTTTCTTTGGATTATTTAGCGAGTACAAAAATCACAAAAAGCAAAATAACCTGTCTAATCTAATGTATAAAACTTCTTATCTGTATATTTCAACTACACACATGTGCACTGTTAACCTGCAACTGCAATACTGGTCTGTAAAATCGCAATTAGATGTTTTCTACACAAACCGTCTCTGCACAAACACATCGATCTACATTTGGCTCAGAGACTCTTTGCAAGAGGGCATCTATTTGAATAGAGTTTGCATTTTCATATAAAACAATTTATTACACATGTTGCTTAGGGACACTTGTCTGCAGCAGCGATATTGAAACAACACATGCAGAAAGATTGCAGCATATGTTAACATCACCCCACAATCAACAGCTGCACACCAGCACTACTACGAATGACCAGTCAGTGCGTGTGTTAATTGAGTCAGGCAGTGTGGAGTGAATACAAGAGAAAGCAAATGTTGCATCAAGTCCTGTTTGTGCAGGACTTGGCCCCAGAGAGATTCACTTCCAACGGGAGTTACCTGCATCAGCACAACAGCCGTTAAACCAGCCGCCCCTTCAAACTAGTGCAACTCTGACCATTGCACTAGCCGGCTGTTTAAGAAACAGAGGATTACTCACTCTGGCACAGTCCAGCACGCTAGTGGACTTCTTGAGAGGAGTGCCAAAAATGGCTATGAATATTTGCATCAACACAAGTGTGCAAAATACTTTAGTACCACTGTATTCATGTCCATGTATAATGTGACAAAAAAGTAGTACACAAACTCATATGCCAGTACAAGTCATCTCAATTATAGTGACACTAAAACCTTGAATAATTTGCAAACAAATTTGCAATAGATCTGGCTTGAGGAAGTAGTGAATGTACAAAACTGCTGATTGATCGTCACCAATGGCCATATTACATTTTATTATTGGAACAAAGGGCCATATGATCTTCCCAAGTGCAATGACTGGGCCTGAGGCCACACTTTGAAGAGGCCTCTTCTAAAAGGAGACATGAGTGTGATGATGAAACAGGATAATATGAGCGACTTGGTGTGATGTTCACTTAGATTTAAAATATGTGCTTGGCCCACACCAGGCCATCAAAGCTTAGAAATCAATTTCAGTGGGAGATCTACAGTATCGGGGCCAATGATGCCTGTGGAGCAGGGTGCCCAGGTAAATCTAAGCTTATACTGTACAAACTCCCATTGGGACTTCCAGCTGCAACTAAACAAATAAATGTGAGCAAAATATTTGCATAAAATATTTCAGATGTGGAGAGAGTGGTACAACAATGACTTTGCCTGTTGTCTCTTAAACACAAGGTACGGACTGAGTAAATGGGTCATGGAGACTTTATTTCAAGGGCTTTGTTTCAAGAAAGGCTTTGTGGTTGTTCCTAATACTATTAATTGGGTGATTTTGCGGGGTTGGTCTGGTATAATCTGGGGGGATTAGCGGCCATCTCAGTTTTGCCAATTTGAGATTAAATCCCACAGCCACTTAGCAAAACCCTATATTTACTTGAATGTGCTTAAATGTTGTGCCACATGATAATTTAGGAATAAGGCTGGTGTGAAATTTGTAGCAGATGGTTTTCTACAATAATGATGGTCATCTTTTTATCTACTGGAGAGTGATGATGTGTTTGTGACTTGACTCTAGATGGCACGCACTGCAAAAGGGCGAGGCAGCACTACCACAGGCCCCTACCTTCCTCTCCACTAACCTCCTCACATCTGGTTACAATGTGAGAACAGAGCAAGGGAGCCAGGAGGGTGGCAGAAGGAGGGGGCCAGTGTACGTCGGGGGATTCTTTAGGTAACATCAAGAGCCAAGGTAGTGCTACTGCTATTACTGCTCTGTCAATTTGGGCAGGGGTAGCATGTGGCGCGAGGGGTGGGGGGTCTGTAGTCCCTCGATGCCTGTGTTGTTGACTGGTTGAGCCCTGAGCAACAGACAGACAGACAGAAAGGGGAAGGCAGAGAGTGGAAAGGAGCTAAGTAGCAAAACACCAGCTCGACGTGGGACAATAATCCAAACATTATATGAAGCAATAAAGGTTGTAACAGAGGCAAAATGAGATATAGTGTTTCGCGCGCTGCAGCAGACTGTATGCTTTAGCCACAAGTGGGGTTTTGGTGGAAGGCTATTAACCCCTGAGCGACACCTCTCCTCCTCCTTACCTTTGTCCTCACTGACCCCAGAGCCAGGCCTGACCCTGAAATCCATTCACTTACTAACGCTGGACCCTTTTACACCTGATCGCACATAGAGTGCAGGACATAGGATATAAATATTATCACACAGTAGTAATTCATGAGATTTAATTTTGTGTTGGAACTATGTTTTGTGATTGTAAATGTACTTCGCATTTCAATTGTCATTTTGTGAAGCACTTTGAGACTTCTTTGTCTGTGAAAGGTGCTATATAAATAAACAGTACTTAGCCTACTTACTCACTCTGTACAATGTGTCCAAACATGATGGACAAACTTTGCTCAAAATAAGAGTACGTCACAAATGTTACAAATGTAATTATTCTCCTCGAATTAAAGTGACGATATATAAAAAAGAGATAAAAAGAAATTTAAGGTAAAGTGAAATTTGTGATGTACCCGGTGCTCAAAAATCTGACTTGACTTGAAGTTTAAAGAAAATCTGAAACCAAGTCTTTGAAATCTTTGCTAGACATACAAAATTGTCTGCTGATATTTGGATTTTCCCCTTCAAACCTTGCCTAAACCATTTTTTTTTTATTATCACCACTGACTCATTTCAGGCACATCACACTAAAAGGGGAAGTTATATTATCTTCATTTATTTCCTTCAACTTGAGTGAGTTTGCCAGTTAAAATACTCTTTTCATTTGGCCAAGAACTAAGCATGAAAGTTTTTTTCTTGTTCTATATTTTTTAAGCAGACTCCTTGATTCTACAGTCCTTCATAAGCGAGAGTGCACACAGGCGTTCACTAAAAGGCAGCGCAGTGAGGTTGGGCTGACATCAGCGGCTAACGATCAGTTCCTCTGTGGGCTGAATGATTAGCTGCAGTAGCCCAGGGACATTTCCAGCTTGTTTCCCTAAGTTAGTCAGACATGCAACATCACTGGCATTCAATCTGCACTAACTACATCCACTCTCTGTCAGACCTGATGTAGCCAAAGCCCTGTTTGCTTCACTTTAGAGTTAAGGACAATTTGTTGTAGTGTAAGTTACCGCAGGGTATGATTTTTGGACCAGATTTTAATTTCAATTAAAGGTGTATTTTTCCCATTCGGTGCAATCTCATCCTATACGCAAAAAAGAGTATACTTATTTCGCCATATGAGGTTCTATAGCCATATCTCTGACCTGTTGCTAATGGATTATGTTACAAAAAGATAGTTAATCTAAAATCAGAACAAAACAACAGCGAACAACGTGCTTTGTTAAACTTTGGTATAAAATCGAAACATTTCCTCCTGCTATTATTTTCAGCCAAAAAAGTATTTCAAACCAATAAAACTTCCCTTTTCCCCACCTGATTTCCGCTTCCTCCTATGTGAAGCCTGTTTGCAACAGTATGATGAATGCAAAAAAGCAGCTTCCCTGCTTCGAGTTCACCCAACCCCCACCCCATCCTTAATGCCCTCTGGGCTGCTGTGAGTTTGGATTAAGTTTGGGTGCCATGTGCCCTCCCTAAACCAAGTACTGTCATCACTCTAGGAAAGATACACGGACAAGGGCACAGCTCAACGCAGCAAGTGCTGTGTAATGCAAGGTGTGTACAGTAGTTCAAAGAATGGGGAAAGACACAAGAAAAGCCAGTTTACAAATGGGAGCGCAAGTAAACAGGAGATTATTCACAACAAATATTGCATTAGGGTCTGTGTGTGGCAGATCAATACTGCTAGTCTACTACAGTGACATCTGGGCAGCACTGCTCCTTCCCCCGGCCGCTCTCCCCTTCTCTGGCTCTCAATCCCCGATCATAGCCACGTGCTCCTTCAGTCTGGTTCTCTCTGCTAAGCTTATTTCTCCTCTTTAATCCAGACGCAATCACAGCGACAATGCCAAAGCACCCGTTTTCATTGACACACACAAGCATGAAATGTATTAACTATGATCACTATGTCAGCTAAACCTGATAAGCTCCTAATGAATCCACCGCACTCAGCTGCAGCGTGGCGATTGTTATTTTATTGGATCATCAATAAGGTGCAAGATGGAAAATCAACATGACTGACAGTGACAGATAAGGCGCTGTGTAATGTAGTAAAAGGCTTTCCATTTAAAACTCAAATGAGATTGTGTGAGAGAACAGCAGTTTTTATCCAGTGGAGCGGATGATATTTGTAAACCCATCACAAGCTCTAAAAAAAAAAAAGGGTCAGCTGGTTCATCTGACACTTGAGGAAGCTGTCATTACATTGGAACTGGGAGTACCTGGAAAATATTTGGATGTAGGCAAACTGGTTCAGATTGTTCTACACACCCTATCCAAGACATAATCGGTATAATAAAAATAATTTTAAAAACTCTGGGTTGCCACATCTAAATAAGTCTTCTTATTAATATGAGCCTTTTGCTTTAAAACAGTTCTCCCTTTTCAATTTTGCTGGATTTTTTTCATTTAATTGATACTGATGTGCAGAGATCAGAAACTACAAGAGACTACTTTGATTAGATTTGAGATGAAAAAATAAATAAAGGATTTTACAGAAGCATTTTCATAATACTATAAAGCAGTACTAAGTAACTCATTCCCCTAGTGGCCATAAGAGCAACTGCAGGTGTCGTAGCATGTATTGTACATCCAATTACAAATGGAGATCATTTTTTTCACTGAAACTTGGCTGTAAATACTGTTTAAGTGGCGCTAGCCCGCAGTTAGCTTTGCCCGTTAGCCTGTTAGCTTCTTCTTCGTGATTCCATTAGTGTGTATTGGTGGCTCCGACCTGGTGCAGGAAAGCTGCAAGTGTGGTTTTCTGGCCAGAGACACCAGGGGGAGATGAAAGACCCCCCAGATGGACTACGAAAAGGATTTATTATGGTAAACAAGTTACTTAGAACTGCTTCAATGTGTCTTTACTTAAATAGTTATTTCTAAGACCGTCCTGGTGCAGTAAGTGCAGCATAGTTATGTCTGTGATAGGATAGAAATATGAAGCTACAATACTTTTACTTGAGTATGTTTGGCGTCTCCTCCAATGCTGCCACGTGAAGCTGTCAGAATGTGATGAAAACCTCTTTTAACGTGGGAGGTTCGCCATATTATGCTTCATTATTGTCAGAAGAGAGCCTTTTCTTCTTTTCTCCTTGATTTATTATTACACTGTTTGATAATGCAAGAGGCCCCATACAGTAATGAAACAAGCCAGGAGATATTTAATTAAAAAGGGATATCGTTTTAGTTATTAAGTGTAGGTTGAAGCTTGCAACTGCCCATTTTGCTGCTGACACTTTTGAGTAATCAGAAGGCGGATTAAAAAAAAAAATCACTCCCACATCTGCATTAAGAGCTGATCCCATGTGACCAAAGTTGTTTTTGCATCACTAGGTTGTGTAATGTCACATACAACAGTCTAAAAAGCCCATAGTCTAACCAGAAAAGAAGAACAAGGCAGAATATTACGCTGGAGCATGCCTTTTAGTTGTCAAGACGTTTTGACCTGGTTTATGGCTAATATCTCGGCATTTATTACAATGAGAGCAAAACTGGCATTAAGGTCAATGTCCTCTCTGTCAGCAAAATGTGGAATCACTATTTTGAAAGCCGCAAGATTTCATTTTCATTTGGTACATTTTTAGATCTATTAACAATATGAGGAAAAACCTGAATACTGCAATAACAATATTTTTGCCTTATAATCCATTTTAATGCATGAAACAACATTAAGTGATTTGCTTTGTTTTGTTCATGGCCTTGTGCACCTTTAGTTTGTCGTCAGGCGCTAAACCAATAAAATTGAAAACGACCGATTGATTGTTGATTGTCATTATTGATTACTGAGACAATAGCTACATAAAAATGGAAACTAAATGAATAAAAACAGGACATTTTTCGTTTTAAAGGTTTAACATTTTCTGCGCAGTTTTTGTTCCCCCAGAAAAGTCATATTGGCTCCTTCCCTCAAACTGAGATTACATCATCAAATTCAATAACATCATGAGAGCGACCGACCACAGCTAACATATAGTGAAAAGTAGATTTCTTAAACAATCACAGTTAAGTCGATCAGCAGCATCCATATCAAATAAATCTACATATTCTACTAAAGTGCACTTCCTCCTTTATCAGCCTGCAACAGATAACGCCTAAAGACCCCTCCACTCCCCTCCCCCCAATGAGCTCGGTTCCTATCTTAATCCACTCATTATTATACATTGCTTCATTTATACAGTGAAGCTATCAGGTGTTCTCCTGCTGTCTTGTCCAGCACGGCTTTTATGTTATCGATCTGTGCAAGGTTGGGGAAGGGTCCAGGTGCAACCCAAATAGAGGGATTAACTGCCCACCTGTTACTAAACTTGGAGACGAACAACAAACAACATGATTGCACACTTCAGATGACGGTCAAATATATAAACGGCCTCATTATTAAAGGCAGTAAGGAATACATTTCCCATGGAGGCCTCATTTATTATTTAATCTAGGAGCTCGGTGTTTCTAGGCTAACACTGAGAGACTGCCCTTTCAGAATGGAAACCCCACCAAGCGCCAGAAAATCAATGCACTCACTACTGACAAAAACCTTACATTGAAATTACAGGACTGTCTCAGCCACCGCAAACATGTATAATAGTGAATATATTTTCAGTGTAATCCCATCAAGAGCTTATCGGATGAGAAAATGATTTCCCTTTGCAGTTGTTACAGATAGCTCTAAATGCAGATTGGGCTATGAACGTACGTTGAAGTAAACAGATTTTAGTGATAACAATTTTAATGTTGGTTTATTCACAGTTGACAAAAAACTATTCTGAAGATTCTTAGCTTTCAACTGACAGAAAAGACAAAGGGAGAGTGGGATATTGTACGTCCAACTACACAGGAGGAGATTTTTTTCCCCTCTCAAACTTGGCTGTAAATACTGTTTAAGTGGCGCTAGCCCGCAGTTAGCTTTGCCCGTTAGCCTGTTAGCTTCTTCTTCATGATTCGATTAGTGTGTATTGCGCCTCCGGGTCAGAGCAGGGAAAGTTGCAAGTGTGGTTTTCTGGCACCGGGGGGAGATGAAAGACCCAATCATCCCATTAACACTTGTATTACCCCCAGAAGGACTACGGAAAGGATTTATGAAGGTAAACAAGTTACTTAGTTCTTCTTTAAGGCAACTCAGGTTTAGTCACTGTAGTTGTAGTGCCATACCATCAAGACTGCATCTCATACTTCCTGAAAACAAACTCAATAGTTTATCTGCTGATTCCAATTTAAAGCATATTACAATGACTAGACAGAGAGTGATGGTGAAGATGTGTGTAGTGTGTGGAAAAAAGTATGGTGAAATACCTACTCCACTTTTAACTTTATTGACTGTGAGGGCCATCGATTATGTCACAACGGTGCAACATTTGCTTTGTGAAGCCATTTTGATGCATGTAACATGATAGGTAATTGTGATAGTGATATACCACTTTGGTGTGATTAACAGCGGTCATCAAATTGTGGTATGTGTACCTGGTGGTACTTGGGCTTCTCCAGGTGGTGCAGGGTCATCGCCAATGTTTGACTTCATTCATTTTAATTAGAGATACTGAATGATTATTTGTTTTCGTAAGTTTAAATTTATTCTAATGCTTTTTATCTTTATTATTTTTTAGACCTGGCTTAGTTATGATTTGATATTGATGGAGGCATGTTGATGGAACGTCAAAAGATTTATTGAGGCGGTACTAGGAAAACCACTGATAATAATCCAATTTGTAACTTTGTGAAAACTATCAAAGCAAACATTAGGCAACGTAGCTACAACTGATAAACCTACAGAGCTTAGGCATATCTTTCTTTTGCCCCCTGGAGCTGGTAAAGGTAGATGACCATGGTGAAAAGGCACAGTGCAGTAATGAGTAATGAAAACAGCGCGTTACTGCTGCCATTCAGTAAAGGGCCTGCTGTGGAATGTGAGGCACCATTCATCCGCATGGGTTAAAAATGCATTTCTGCCACCACAAAGCCCTGCCTTGTCTTCATTGTTTCTCACCACACCAATAAAACACTTCCAAGTTCTGAGTGACAAGACACCAAAATATTAAAATGCTAATTTTACTCCTACAGTTCCACAGAGATGTAAATAGGAGCCACAAAAAGGCTGAGATAAAGAGCTGAAGTTTCATCATGATAAGTGTGGCGACAGCAGAGTAAGCACACAGGCGGTGCACAAAAGACAAAGTCCTGTTGACAAATTGTATGCAGTCAGGAGAACACTGTGCTGGGTATAGACTGAAAAAAAAAATCACTTCACACTTATATTAGTCGAGTGATTCAAATAAGTTCAAGAAATACGGTAGTAAAGAGGAAGTATTAGATTTATATGGAAAAGTGAGTCAGCTCTGAGTAACTATTTGGAGGTCAAGTTTAATACTACACATATTTTGCTTTATATTACTGATAGGAAAGGGCATTCAAATAGGTCTTCCCAAACTACAAACAAAATAATCAGCAGTCAAGAGTGTCCACTGTCCTTTAATGTATAGGGAAAATAGATGTATACACCGCAATCGCGACTACTACAAAACTACAACATAAACAACCTAAACTAAATGATATTCTTGGTGTAAAATGTTTGACCTGAATCCCCAACAGCCACAAGCAATGAGTCACTTTTAAACATAGCTTGGGTTCAACTCCTGGCTGACTTTACTGTGTTCAACAAGTAACCTCAGACATGACGAACCTGATGACATAACACTGCTGAAAAACATACGTCGTCGTAGTTTAGATTGTCTTCGACTCTCCCACGGACTGAAAAACAAGCATGACCTCAAAACTGACACAGTAGTATGCTAAATTATACAGCAAAACATTGTTTATTTACAGTGTTGCTTGCTTGGAAAACATATGTCGCCAATGATCTGTTAATTTGCTGAAGTGTGGAGATTTAATGACTTGTTTGGGGACGTTGTAAATTAACTAGTAACATAGTGTGTTTGAGATGTGGAGACATTGAAATCCTGTTTGTAACAACAACAAAATCGCACAGTCTCTTCCTCTCACTCTCTCCACCCTTTTCTCTCTGTATTTCTCCTGCTTCTGTCTCTGTCTGTGTGTGCGAACCCACAGTGTGCTTTTCCAACAACTACAAAGAAAAACTGTGCACAGCAGAAAGTCAATATTAAAGGGGATGGAGAGGAAATCAAGTGCCAGAGAGCTCACTTTAGATCCCCATACAAAATGATGAATGAACAGTATTAAGTAATTACTGCACAGTTAATGGAGTAAGTTCTCAAAGCAGGACATTACGTTGTATCCAAATGGTTCAAAAAATACAAACTTGTTTTGATTGTTTAGTCCAAAATGGAGCGTGTTCTCTGTTCCAACCCTTTACACCATGCTTTATCTTACTGTTTTCTGATAAGGGCTCATAAGTGACACTCATTATGACAACCCTTTAAAGTCTCCATTTGCATGCTAATATCTCCTTAATGCACATTTTCATTACTCAACATGGTATTTTGGCCTGTATAATCATTGGAGGACCCTACTCCATAATCTAAGAGTCTGTGTTTATGCATATTTTAAAGCTATAGTCTCCATAATTAATGCACAATATGCCTCAGAGACATTCACCATATGAGTAACAATCTCTTGCCTTCAAACTAAGTACATGTGTATTCAAGGCTGCATATTTCCTTACATGCACAGCAATAAAGTCGTGGCTCACAAGGTCCCATGCTGTTATCACTTAAACATTCCTCAAAATGACCCTTATCTCCATTGTAGCACATGTACTTAGCAGCCAGCTCTCACCCCACACTCTCCACACACACTTAAAACGAATGAGTTTAATACCAAGGAAGATTGAGCAGTCCGGAGCGCGCACACCCACTTCATAACAAGCAACAATCATACACTGCCACACCACTTCCTTACCATTTATAACGCCGCTGCGAGCTCAAACAATCAAGTCAAACAGTCAAGAACAGTCTTTGGATTTGGGGGATAGGAAGATCCAGCTGAGATAAGCACGGGACACTGCACTACAACTGGCAACAGCGAGCTCGTGCGCTTTCACTTTGCAAAAGCATCGCGCAGAAATAATTATCTCTGACGAATTCCAGCCTCCTTGTGAAGTACAGAAGACTACAGGTTCTCCTCCTGTCTCTCTCTCTCTCTCTCTCTCTCTCTCTCTCTCTCTCTCTCTCTCTCTCTCTGTCTCTCTCTCTCTCTCTCTCTCTCTCTCTCTCTCTCTCTCTCTCTCTCTCTCACGTCTCTGTCGTTTCACTTCAGTGGCTTTCACTCACAGTCGGAAATTATAACATCAAAGGTATACTGTGATCAAATGTTCGGTTAGATTATAAAGTGGAAAGCATCAGGTGTCGACATTTGACGGGGTGATGAAATCAATACTAGTTTAATTGTGATGATTAAATAAAATGCGTTTTGATCTCGTTTATGGCGTGAAATTCAGATTTTGCGGAAGGAAGTGAACGCAGCCTGAATGGAAAGGAGCCCTGTGCAGAACACTAAGGACAAGGCAAAAAAAAAAAAAAAAAAAGACAGAAAGTTAGCCCGGTCGGGAATTCACTGCCAACCTGCAGAGCAAGTTGTGTAGCTCGTATTTTACTTCGATTAAAGGGTTCTTTGAAATTGCTCAACTGATGGGGTTGAGCACGTGAACTGAACTGTCCAGGAAAACAACAGCACTGAGTAATTACCCCCTTACTCGCTGACTTATCTGTCTACTTGACTGCATAAATGCGCAATCACATCGGCGCGTAAAGGAGACGCTACTTTGCCTCAACCGCCGTGGTTTTATAGTCACCTGCGCGTGCTGCTCGTGTCAGATAAAAGACTAAAAGAGGAAGCAAAGAGGGCGTAATTAAACTGGATCAGATTCGCACCGAGGCTGAGCCCCTAATGCACTATGGTCTCATTGTGTCCCTTTAACATAACAGCGGGCTCACATCCTGTAGGTGCATCATCGATGAAGGAAAAAAAGTTGAAAAGGGACAGACCCGCTTGCTCCCTCCTCCCTCTCTCCTCTCCTCCTCTGCCACATGTTTAGGCACCCCCAAACACACGCGCGCGCACACACACACACACACACACACACACACACACACACACACACACACGCACGCACACATCACATGCAGATGAGTTGAGAGCGCAGGGGTCGGCCGAAATGACTCTGTTCACACCATAATAGCTTTGGGTTTGTATCACATCCTATATATTCACACACACACACACACAAAAACAATCACCTTTCCTCATTGGGGACTCGCAGCCATAGCCTATAAGCACCTGTGCCTTGCTCACTGGCAATTGTGTCCTGATCTTGTGTCTATTATCTAGGACACGAGTTCCTAATATGGATATGCGCCCCCCCCCGCACCACCACCACCACCACCACTACCGACTACCCCTCCCGTTCACCTCCACCCAGTGAGTCTGTCTCTGTCCGTTTGAATAGTTTTAACGGAGTTCTTCCTCCTTCTTTGAGATGCTTTAACAATAGACCGTGCGATCCTGTGAGCGCAAAACCAAACCTAATGTGGCCCCGCTTAGGTGTACTGAGCGGTAATGAAAAGTTAGGCTGGGTGAAGATGTTTCAGGAGAGACACATGAAAACTCATTTAGACTAATTAGAAGGTTTGTCCAACGTATTATTTGTGGGGGAAAAGCCTCCAGTGACAACCAGTTCTTTCCACTCCAAAAGTGGGCTGGCTGGTGTTACAATGATCTTTTTTTGTCTTTTTGCCAAATACTTAGTTTTGTTGTCAGTCAGTTGTCAAGAGGTCACACAAGATTATTTTCTCTATCAAGTACTGCAACCCAGCCTCTCTGCGCGTAACCTATTTATAAATCAACATCAATCGCTATCCACCTATATCCCATTGTAAAACACGAGTGATGGTTAAGTGAATCTCGTCTAGTACGGTGTCCTAACGACACAAATTCGGCGGTGTGCGTACCTGCCTCGTCCGAAAGAGTAATCCAGGGTGACTTCAAGAAGCGCAGACAATCCTAAAGGTGAAAGCATGCTCTTTGCAGTGTATGCTGAAGTGCATGATTGAGTAGGGCGAGTCCATTCAGTCTCAGGGGGGGTGCGCCGCGGACTCCCATCCCCGCGTGGCACCAAATGCGGCACATAAAGTCCACGAAAACAAGTCACGCCTCGTCCGTCTTGTTATACATTCGCGCGCAGTTGATTCGCGTTGTAGATTAAAGTTATACTGATTTAAACGTGTCCTCGCCGCTTCCTGAAACCCCTATTTAACTTGCGCATGGCTTTTTCCGCATTAAATGGAACTATCTGCTATTGTCTCATCAGCGAAAAGTTGTTGATTCTGTTAAAGATAGGAAAAGTTACAAACGAATAGCATATTACTAATAAAGCGCAAATCCTGTCACACATTCTCACATTTAAAAGACGATGAGATCTAAATAAGCATTCTTTGGCATCAAATTATGACACTGTAGTCATTATAATGTTATAAAGTCCAAAATGTTTTAGACTATATATCTAGTCTATTCGTGTATCGGCACCTGCACGTAGCGCGTAAAAACTGTTACAAATGACGACCACGTTTCCAAACGCGCGTGCCCTTGACGAGAAGATGTTTATATATTCAGTCTATGTGTTTTTAGCAGTTAAGAGAACACACTTCTCCTTATCTCTCACCAGAATCACCCTTGTTTACTGTCACGATAGTTTCTAATTTGGACTGGTTTAACTTGCCTTTCGGCCCTTAAACAAGCACAGTTTAATAAACTAATCCTTCACAACTTGTTTGGCGTTTTGGATGTGGCAAAGTGGATCATTTTTAAAGCAGGTTTTCCCACCTTGTTTCATTATTGGCTTTGTGTTGGAGATGACTAACATGGCAACAATGTGATTAGTAGCTATAGCCTAGGCCTAAACACAACACGCACATTCTAATATGTTGCTTTATAAATATGGTGTTGGTCTATACTAAAAACAAACAAACATTGAATTTAGTCATTCATCAAATAAAGCTCGAGGTTTGCTTTGCACATACCAGCGCTTTTGCCAGATAAAAAACTGCTGAGATTAGTAGGCTTGTGCAACAGGAAAGTCTTGAATTGTTGAAAATGAGTGTGATCACCAAAGAAACGAGTGGACAAATAATGCAAACCCTCCTTTAACACTGCATATCTCCTGTTACGTGCCTGCCCTATGACACAGCATTGATTTTCCTCCAGGTGCATGTTCAATCCATTAGGGCTCATACGGTAGCCGCACATCCACAGTGTGCTGCCGCGGCTGTTTTAATGTACTACCTCTTATTGTTGTGTGTTGAAGTCATCTGTAATAAGTGTCACTCCACGGAGCTGCAGTGGGTGTTGAGCAGAGGTCAGCCTTGTTTGCTCAGCATGCACGCACTGAAAGGGAGCCATGTTGGGGACTGCGGATGCACCAATGACTTAAAACATACAGACATCTTACCAGTAGCAGCGCAGCCTCGATTTGTACCGGCAGCTGGCTCAAGTGCTCACAGCCCTAGAGAAGCAGAGGAGGATTCAGATCTGGACACACAGACAGAAGAGCTCAGCCATATGGTGAAATGACAATCACACCGGTAGGCATGAGCACAAACTCTCTTTCATCGAACTGTCCTTGATGAAATCTACACTGCTGAACTGGCCTGATAATAAAGAAAGAAAACATAAGACACACCAAAAGCCCTCTAGTCCAAGACACAAGACCAAATGCAGCGCAGCATTCTTGAAATGTGATCTACACACACCCAAACTAATGTATGCACACAGACCTCCGTGTTTACACACCCTATTTTCAACACAACACAAACTCTGTCATGTTTTGTGACATCCTGGGAGCTTTACGACACCCCAGCATTTCAAACAGAAGAACTGACTTTCCTAAGAAACTAATATACTCCACTGTAGTGCATGTGAGTCACTGTTATGATACTTCCTGTTTTAAGAGAGCAGCTTAAAACACCCTCCTCTCTCCACTCCATTCCCATGTCAGAGGGAATGTCAGGACAAACACACACCAAGGTGCCCTCTGCCTCAGTCTTTGCCTCTGTGGAGCCACTCACACACAGAAATGCTTATATATCATTGGTCCTAACTCCCGTCTTCTATCCAATAGTCACCCCACTCCTCATTTTAAAAGACACCTCTGAGGACCTTCTCCAAAGAGAGAGGATTCTTTACATGCTAACAATCATAACAGATGCAGAGGAGAATATATTACACTGCAGGAATTAATATTTTGCATGCATGGAAAACACCTACATACTTCAAGCATACTCCTAGCTTAATTATTTAGTTAATCACTTACACACAGAAACATTACTTGTAAGCCATTGTAAACTAAAGCACCAATGCATTTTGAGAATAGAAAACAGACATTGGTATTTTATACACCTGTAACCTTTAGTAGTTCCTCATATCATAAAACATGATTAAATGTTAACCATAACAATAAAACACATTTCCTTATTAAAGAGACTTTCATTTTGACTGTATTCCATTATCATAATCTGCCTTAATTTCCTGACAATCAAACGTGTCCCACCATTAAATCTTTTGCCACCCTTATGCAGTGAACAACAGTAGTTGTTTGATTACGCCACCTTCACAAGTTTTCTCCGGTGACTGACACCCACAGCCCCCTTGCGCTCAATTAGCTTGCAGTGCATTAGCAACCACATGCTAATTGTCAGCTGCAGAGAAGTGTAAGGAGAACCCTGGAGGAGTTACCTCCGGGAGCGTTGGTGGAGGAGAGCAGGGCGGATGAGCGGGTGGGAGGGGGTGGGGGACAGGCTGGTGGTGCTGCTGATGTGCTTTGTTGCCTAACTACCCCAGCGAGCACTAAAGGCACAGAGTCAGAACAGCACGAGAGAACCCAGATCTTTGCCATGTGAAATATTTATCAGATATCAAATTACCTCTTCTGAACGGAGCACTATTTTATTTTGTTTTCACTGAAATGAAATCCACCGCTGATAACTCCATGTTGTAACTTGTCTCTTTGTCTTATGCATATTGTTGCAGCTGAGACTAAGGCTTTCAATTTTGTTGTGAATTATACATAAGAAAGTCTCATTCTCTTTCGCTCTGTGTCTTGTTGACTTGATCTCATACTCCTTTAGGAATTCATTCACTTCCTGCTGAAACACACTTCCATATGTTTTTTTTAAATACATCTAATTCACTCTAAATACTGCACACCTCACACCTCTCAATTTCCCCATAGATTCTATCCTTATTCCCTAATCTCAGGGTTAAGGGGAAGATGGCAGATCATTGTTTATGGTTTCTTTAGCAGTAAAGCAGCATCCACCCTGAAGAAACCAGAAGGCAAATACTTAAGAGAAACGGGAAAAATGACAAAAATGCCCCTCAAAAATACGCAGCAGCATTAAACGGCTGACTCTTGCTGTTGTCAGTTCAGGGTGTGGGTACAGTGAGGCAAAGGGAGGGGTTGTTGAAATGTCCTATACAGTACAAAGGAAGGTGACTGATTGAGAAGTCCCAGGTTGTGTTCTGCCGCTAATATAGTTACGTGGCATAATCGCGCAATAATAACATTCTAATCCCATCTGCCATGAAAAACTGTGGACTGTGTGTGACAGTGATTGTGGTCATTTCCTGTTAGTGTGCGTGTGTACTGGTTGAGTGTGTGCGCTGTACAGTGGCAGTGCATTTTAAGCAGCGGTGACTGTGGGAGGCACCCTGATGGATACAGGATCATACTGCAGAGCTGACATTGTCTTCAGTCCTCCTCCTCTTCCTCCCTCCTTCACCCTCCCTTACTGTCTGCTTGCCTTTCAGCACATTCATCTGTGAAGAAGAAAAAAAAAACACTGAATCAGGAGGGAGTGCAGCAACATGGAAGTACAATAAAGGATGCAACCTTATAAAAACTGCATCCACAGGAAATGCACGCAAAAGTATAGTGTTTATGTTCAAAAGGGAGCACAAAGGCATATATTCCCTACAGCAAAAGTAATGTACCTGCCTCCTCCTTCCTTGTTTCTGCACAGAGCACATTACACCCACATGCACTCCCTTAGCTCATCCAGGCAGCCAAGCATGCTCCCAGACAAGGTGTTTTAAAAAAGAAAGCAAAAGCACGCTGGAACCATCACAGCAGGGATTTAATCATATCTCTGTCACTTTGTCATGACGTCTCTCACACCACCGCAGCAGAGAAAGATCCATGTCTGTCTAACCAGGCGCACAGGAAGTGAAGCAGCAGCAGCAGCAGTGGTTGTACCTTGCCACGCACGCATGCACAGTTTCTTTTACTGGTGACAGAGACCCTGTTACATGCGGCTCCACACAGAGGAAGGGAAGTTCTGTCGCAGCCCTTTAATTCAGCACACACAGAGCCGGCTCTGTCTGTCCGCAGGTTCAAAGCAGATGGGAGGGGAAGGGTGGGAGAGTATGTGTGTGTGTGTGTATGTGTGTGTGTGTGTGTGTGTGTGTGTGTGTGTGTGGTAAGGGCCAGGAAAAGGTGCCTAAAGCTTGTTTACATTGTACATACAATATTATACTGTGTAGCATAGACACACTGCACTTATCAAGGGCTGTATTTAACACTGTGCTTTGTGATCAAGTGGATAAATAATAATTGGCTAGAGTTCAAATGGACCTCTGGCTTGTGTGTTCGAATCAGTCTTACATTTTCACCAAAAGAGCAAGAAGCTGGTGAAGATAGAAACAAAACATCCTCAACTCAACCAACCAAGTCCAAAGATATGTAAAAATAATAATAATAATAAAAAAGATGGTTAATAAACATTAAAAAAAAAAGAATAAAGATTTTAATAATTGTGATGCAAGTTTCAAATGATTGCCCACAGTCACATCTTATTATCTTCATATAATCAATTATTTGCTGAGTTTCTGGGCTCTAAAAGGACCAATTATGAAATAGCAGGATCTTGCATAAGACACATACCATACAAAAATAAATAGAAGTGTGGCAAGAAAGCTTCTGAGGCCTTTATTGTACAAGGGTCAAATAATTTCTAAAGAATACAAAAGTTTTCAGCATTTTGTTTCAATTAGTTGACTCGACTCGAGCCAAGATAAATCGACGATGATGTAAAACCATTAAGCCAAAATCATTCTGCCGTTCGTTTGCAGCAATAACCTTGTAAAATAAAATACTGGCATCGTTTAAAATGCTAAGGATATTCTGGTTCTAAAGTGACTGGGTTGCACTAGCATAATGGTATGTATAACCTCAAGCCTTTCACGTCCCTAAGTGTCTCTACATCAGCGTCTGTGTGTAAGTTACCCCCCCATGCACAGCTCGTGTTGAGAGCTGTCATATTAGAGCTGCCATTATTCCTGTGATGATGTTGTAATTAACACATAGCTCTGGTCGTGCTGCCTGTTTGACATTGTGTCTGACATTGAGTCCGGTGGTAGACAAGCGCTCAGAGGCATGTGATGGGCAGGCCTGTGCTGCGGAGGCTGGTCGAGACTCCAGGCGACACACCATATGATATTGATTATCTTTTGTTCGGCTATCTCTGCAGCTTCTTGCCCTAAAGGACTTAACTCGCATTATTGTCTGGCATGAGGCTCTATAACTCCAATTTAGCGAGGCCCTCCAAGCAGCTGTAAATGCACTACTGTTGAAAAGTAGCTGAGAGAGCCAATAACAAGGCCGCCAAAAAATGTTACACTTGGTCTTTTCTACCGGGGCAGCAGAATAATAGACTCATATGTGAAAATGTGGATTATTGCTAAATTAGCACTTGATGATATGTTTGTGTAGGCTCTCACTTATCCAGGAGACAGTTATTTTCCAATTATCAACTGGACTGGGTTGCTTGTGTTGAAAACGATGCAGAAGATAGAAGTGAAACGTTCTTTACTAGTTTACAAAAATACAAAAAATGAATAAGCAATGAAACGTGCCCCACATCCGTTTATGTCCGTGTGTGAAGTCTGGTAAAACATGACCTATTTGGCTTAAAGGCACACTGCGTAACATTTTGGACTATACTGTTGCCATCAGTTCAAAACATGCTCCCAATGATCAGCTCGACACAGAAAATGCTATTACTGCAGTGAGTAATCAAAGAATGGATTTGGATGAGGACCTATAACCTATATAAATCTCAAATTCTACTGCTTTTAGTCAAAGAGAGACGTGCCCACCCCAGTAAAGTTACAGTCATGTCTTAGAAGAGCTGAGCTGCTCACAGCAAAGGCACTTGTTTGTTTGTACATTTAAGTGGTATTTTTCAATTATGAAAATCTGTCATCTGTCATAAAATAAATGCTTGTATTTCAATTGTATTTACTGAGTAAAATTTTACACTGTGTGGCTTTAAAGGTGCACTATGTAACTTTTTATGCGGAAAAAAAGTCTTGACATTTGTGCATTTTTGATCTTTTAGTGACTCAGTGGCTTTATGGGTGCAGCATGGCACCTTTGCTTTCCCTCACAGTGGCCTCTATGAGGCTCCACAATCAATTGTTTTGGGGTCTCTGGACAGTTTCTGGTACGAAACCAGAAAAATAATTGATCCTGTAGCGTCATAAAGGCCACTGTGAGGGAACGCAAAGGTGCCACGCTGCACCGATGATGCCACTGAGTCACTAAAAGGTCAAATATGCACAAATATATATATAAAAAAATGTCAACATAAAAAGTTGCATAGTGCACCTTTAAATAACAGTTACGGTACAAATATAACACATACACTATTTTTCACATATTCAACATGAAAACATATGAAAATCTGCCTTTAAAATCTAAAATATGTATCATATATGTTAAACGGTTGCATCAGATGCACCAGCGGAAAAGTCCACGCCAACATTATCTCAAACTCTTCCTGCTCTTCAAAGCAAGACCACCTAATACCTGTTTAAATACCGTTTAAATACCGCCACATACTTTATTTCCCCGTCTATGGTTAGTAAAATACTGTAATACTGTAATAATAATAATAAAAATAAAATAATAATAAAACAATTCATTTTTCAATTGCTTTTGTATTAATTTAGTAGTTATTGCAATTAGCTGTAAAAAGAGATAGCAGTAATTGTTATTTACTTTTTACATAGATACGAATACCTTTATGTGATACCTTTTTAATTATAGTGTGAATCTTACAGTTTTGTGGATAAGAAACACAAATACAGCACTCGTCATTTATCATAAAATGAACTTGCAAGTAGATAAAGGGTGAATACAAGCTTGTCAGTCTAATACAGGAGGCTGCTGTGAAACCAGCTCCACTGTGGTTCAAGTCATGTGAAATGACTTCCATACATTTAGTTTAGGTTTAAGAGTCCAGCTGCATGTTACCTTGTTTTTCCTATACATTTGCCATCCCTCAGTTGTATGGCAAGGGTTTATATCAAGTGCTCAACCTTGAAAACCCCAAAAGACTTTTAAAGTCAGCGTTGCCTGGAGTTGGGGATCTACCTATAGGCGCAAGAGACGGATGTTTTTGTTATTATTGACTAAAACCGAATGTAAAGTTCTTGTGATACAAAATACTACCATCTATGTAGGAGAACAGGTATTCCTTTAATGATCCAGTTGAACGGCTGGTTTGTATACTACAACAGTACCAATAATATTTCATTGCTTTTCAACTCGTATCCAAAAGTCACAGGCGGGTAGAGCAGCAACATATTTTCTCAAGTAGGAGCAACATCACTTCCACTCAATTATTATGAAAAAGTAGCCAAATAACAACTCAAGAAAAAAGTATTATTATTAAACATACTTTGTGGGTAAAAGTCACATATTTAAGTACTGCAGACGGCCAGTGAGTACAGGTCAAATTCAATGTAGATTAATGTAAGCGGACAAACAGACTACTAAAATAAAATACAGGTTTGAACATGTGCCTTTTCACAAACCTACTCCATTACAGTCATTTGAGCAGTAATAGTTTAGTTAGTCACTTTGGCTTGTGATTACATCTGAGGCCGAGGAGCATGTTCTTCGCGTAGCTGTGTGCCCTGCTTTGTGTGTGTTGACTTTCCTGCTTATGCCATAGACAGCTGTTGTTTGACTTGCCCCGAGTGCTCAAACGGACTGTGCAATTAGTCAGCAAGTAGCCATGAAAATCTGCAGAGGATAAAAAGAAAACCCAGGCCCTTGTCCCAACTTCCAAACCAAGTGCACCATCCAACTTTTACTCACCTCATTTCCCTACCAACCCCCAATCCTATTTGCAAAATCGAGCTCAAAGCACCACACAGACACACACACACACACACACACACAGGCACGCACACTCACACACACATACACAGACAGCGCTGGCTAGTAACAATAGTTTTGCACACGGAAGCCAGTGTCAAAACAGCTGACAGTATAAAAAGGGTAAGTCGTGTTTTTAACAAAAATAATAATTAACTTACGCGAGCAAGTTTCATTCCCGTGTCAGACTTTTCTAATGAAACCTGTTGCCCCCAAGCTGCCAAAAGTTATCAGCATATCAATTGAATGCTATGGGCAACAAAGACATACAAGCCTGGTCATGTTTATGTGGTTTGCATTATGGCACTGATAATAGGTATTTTGAAAAAGAAGCATTAACAAAAAAACATCTATAGAGGAAGGTAAGGGAGGAAATCATTTTAAGCCACTGTTTTTTTTTGTTTTTTTTGTCAGATGGGGGATGGGTGCTTTTTTAGATTGTCCCTCCTCCCGCTTCCCCTGTCTGTCTGTCTTTTCTCTCTCTCTCTCTCTCTCTCTCTCTCTCTCTGTCTCTCTCTCTCTCTCTCTCTCTCTCTCTCTCCCTCTCTCTCTCTCCCTCTCTCTCTCTCATCTTTGTTTTCATGGGCTGCCCGGCTGAAGCAGAAGTCAAAACATTTGGCCAAACAGTGTATGAATAAAGAGAAAAGTCAATCTGTGTATACATATAATTATGAGTGTGCTATTGTGCGGTTGTGGGGTTGTCTTTGAGGGTGCATGGGAATGAGTGGGTGGGGTGTCAAGGGAGGTGTCTGTGATGTGAACATAACTATTTCAATTATGTCGTACAGCTCACAGGCAAGACTTTCTCTTTGCCTCAATCGTCGCTTAATTCATTGCATTATTTTCATCAAAAGTATGCATTTCATCTGTTGTGACAAGGAGCAAACTGTCTGGGGAGTGCGTATTCACAAGTCTACAATTTTCAGGACGTCGCTACAAGTGGCTCATGAGGCATCGCTCCCCGTTTTAATCGCCACAGATGACGCACAGCATTTCCATCTCCATCTATATGCTGTGGGCAGGCAGGGACGCACAAAGCCCCTCACACTAGGAAAACCTAGTCCTCTCTCCCAGTCTCCTGGACAATGGCTGCGTGCCTCTCATTTGTAAATCACTTAAAAGCATGACAAATGTCCAATGGAAAGTTTCACAGCGTCCCTTCTGAGAGCAAGTCTCTCATTCACACAGTTCTGAACCGCATTGTATCAACATGGACACTGTACAGCTTTGTATTTCAGTTTTAGTTATTATTGTTTAATGGTTACAAACTCAATAGGGTTATTTGTATGAAATTGATAATACAAGTAGGGAGATGTGAATTGGTTTCTTTTTTTTTGCCAGGGCTTGACATTAAAAAAAAATCTCATTGAACAAAAGTCTGGTCTTTTTCAAATGTTACTAGTATTTTTACTACCCACAAAGTAATTAACTATGGAGTTCTTGCGTATTTCAAATGAAATAAAGCTTGTTTGATGGGTATGTGTTGATCAATTGACAGAATACAACAAAATGATGGCACAGCAAGGCCTAGGTCTACCATTGTGTGCAGATCAGGTATTAATAAACTCTACAAGCCAAACTGGCAGGCCAGAGTAAAAGAGTTATGAGCCAAAAACAAATAACTATTGGTGTTTGGCCAGTAGGTTAGTGTTCATGCCAAGCCCTGATGTTGACCTAGTTAATGCTTCTAAGAATGCAGTACTGTACTATTGTGACTAAGAATCTTCTGAAACATACATTAATGGCCACACAAACAATATGGTTGAAATGTTCCAACATCACAGGTTAAATAAAGGAATGATAAGTTTTATATTACGCACCCCGAGGTACATTATTTGTCGCTCTTTTTTGAACAGATTATTTACAAACACGAATTTTGTAGCTTGCTGTATACATGCATTTACCCCTAGACTAGAGGCTTTAGTGTGAAAACTGGTGTAAACTGGTGACTATTTTACCAATACAAGATATGATCCGAGGTAGCTTTTTAAATGCATCTAGTTTTTGAGAAACCTGAAACAATGGAGTCTTGTTCACATTTATAATCCTGCACAATGCCACAGACTGGGACTTACTGTGTACTTCGGTCATGTGACAGACCGAGTCGAGGAGGGCTTCACAGCAGTTTCTTATGTGGTGGGACCTACAGTGAAAGCGGACGAGCCCTGAGGTGCTGATCTCACAGAGGCTTTGACTGAAACATATTATGGCATGTTAATAAAAGCTTAGATACATCAGTGAGAGAACAACTGAATGGGTTTTGAAATCTTTTTTGAACAATGTTGAACAATGTAGGGCATCCAATCCCGAGGCATGGAAGTCATTTTGTGACAGCAACGGGGAGTCATTTTATAAATCTTGGCCTATCAGGTAAACAGTTATGAATACACTCATTGTATTACAATCTAGACCTATTTGCAAGCTCAGTTCTAATCAGAAAGTCTATTATTTGTTGTTTGTACAAACAGGGCTTTTGTAAACGATTACGGAAAATCCTGGGATGTGCCTGTGCAAACAAAAGCAGATGTCGCAACCTGTGTTACATGTTAACATGTAACACAGGTATTACATTAAGGTCTGACTCAGAAAGACACGGCCATACTCCCACAAGTATGGCAGGAAACTGTACTCTTTCATATACACTCATTTTATTCTTGTTTTTTTGCTTTTAAATCAATTTTCACACATCTATCCTTTGAACAATCAGAAAAAAACATTTTCATTACTGGTGAATAATGAATATGGGTTGAATTGTTTAAGAAAATGATCATTTAATTCCCGTTATTATTATCAGCAATTATCAGCAACTCAATCAGGATTACAAAAGTGTTGTAGAAGTAGAGCTTTTTACACTCCATGAAGTTCTTTCAAATCATACACAACCTATAGCGTATTGAGTTGCCTTGTGTACGTAATACAGAGTATAGATAAAGTTGTGTTGCCTATAGTATAGTGCCACATTCATGTATACATTTTATTTTTTATTTTTATGAATCTACTGTCAGTTGTGTAGAGCTGACAATTTACAGTGAGCTATCACATCTTCACGACGATGTTGACATGAAAAATTAATGACGTATACTTTGTCAAAGGATACATAATTTATCCCCGCACACGGTTTCAACACCTCCATTAGACGTCTGGCCGCCCCCTGTGGATTATTCTCGGGCTGTTGCTATACATTTAAGTTGAGGGTAGATTGACACATAACCCTCGAACTTAATTTGATTCTATTTGCTCATTTGTGTCTTTGTTGTCTTTCTAATCACCCATCCCATACATCTGCACTTCCCAGTTCCCATTATAGACCCGCGACCACCGTCCCATGTCTTCTTTGGGACCCCCGCCTCTCACCTATTGTCATGTTAATTACCTGTTTGCTCTGTTTTGCAAGAACTCGCCATCCATCAAAGCGTCGCTGAGCTTTTCATCTCACACAGTGCATCTCTACCTGTAATTAGGTTTGGATGAGGCAGAGGAGATTTTGTTAGCGCCGAGCAGAGGAGAAGAGAAGACATTATAGGAAGGCTCCCTGGCTGTTCTGGGACCACTCTTTTAATGGTGTCTAATTGATCTGGTGCTGCCGAGGGGGGAGGAGGGGCGGCGGCGCTGTTTTCTGGTAGTAGGTGTGTCATACTTAAGAATCCACAGTCACTGAGTTAGTTTGTGAGTAATGGAAAACTGAATTTGTTTTGGAGTACAACTCACTAATTGAGTTGATTGTCAAAGAATTGTGTAAACAACCTGAGATTATTTAATTATGCAATACTGTTTGTGCTAACTGCACGGCTAAAACCCCTGGAGCTGCAAAAAGCCACTGCAATCTGCTTGTCTCCAGCGCAGATAAAGGGTGTCAATCTCCTAGAATATAAAGTCAAATTACTACACTGTGTACTATGCATTGAACGGAGGATTTTCAGTTGTTAATGGAAAAATAATAGAATATTTATACAAACTAGTGGTGGGACTTGATACATTTTTAATCTAGTACATTTTTTGGTAAATAATGAATCACATTTATTTTGGGGTTGTATTTATATTTATAGAGGCATATTTTAAATGCTTCTTTGTATTTTCTTATATTCTAAGTTATTGATGAGAGGCCTTTGTGATCATTTCAAACACTTGAAAGACAATAACAGTTTGATTTATTTCATCCTGCCCCAAGACACTGGAGAATGATCTTTTTAAAATAAGTTTATGTCGGCTTAACTGTGTGAATAAACAAGTTTGACTTTGAGTGTCTTGAAAAGCACTATTCAATTCAAAGGAATTATTATTATTATTGTTACTATTAATTATTGTTATTGTTATTGATGAATATGTTGGAATTTTTCTTGAATTGTCAACTGCCATGGCAACAGTCCTAATGTTTCATCACTTGAGAGCCATGAATATGATCTAACTGGATAGCATTTAGATCTTTTCGTGTGTAATAAAATACTCTCTGTGTGACATGTTCTGTTTTTGTATTGATAGTCACATAGTATAGTAGATAAAAGTGTGACTGCTGGTCTTATGCTCTTTTGTGGTCATTTTCCAGTCTTGGACGAGTGTGCACTGTATCCAGCCAGGTACAAAGGCCGACCAGGGATTATTCTTTATCACTGGACATTTGTTTTTTATAGCGGCAGAGTGGGAAGGCGCTTGACTTTGGTCAGACTAATTTAACATCCAGATGTATGGAAGCCAGAAGGAAATCAATACAGGCGATGGCTCTGAAGAACCCAGGTGATGAGCCCGGTGTCATAATGCTGCAGGGATTCATATCTGAGAATAATTTGGATTGAGCAGATGGGCTTGCTAAGTGCTTCAAACAAGGGCAGCTAATCACAGTAAATTCCATTAATGCACTCCTAAACAAGACTGCGTTATAATTAGGAAACAAGATAATAATTTGACGTCTGCTTAAAATGAGTAGGCTATATTAATTAATCCTTTAATATACAGTATAATACAATACTTGCCTTCCAGACCTCTGGCGTGTGTTTCTGATACCCCAGAAAATGAAAATGCAGGTATGTTTTTGTGTATGTTCGTTTCCTTTGGTGAGGCAGGTCTTATGCACTGTAGGGATATAGTACGTGCTGCTCCTCTGACCTTCAGCTTGAAATGAAAAGTGTCTGATGCCTCTGGTGTGTTTGGAGGGGCTTTCTCTTACCGAAGATGGACAGCCATGCATTATTGATTACAAAACACTCCTGCGATGCTATTTCATCTTTTCTAGCACAGCTGACCATGAATTGGGCTCTACTTTATGCCGGCCCGGAGTTTGTTTGTCTTACACAGGGGCATGTGTTTTGATTGGCTTGTATGGTTGGGTAAAATACTGCCACCCCCTCCTCCCCGCTCTACTCCTTTGCATAACAACCAGCGGATATTCAGAAACAACCCCCGTAACTCCACAGTCTCTTTCCTTCTTAAACTTTTCAGACTTCATGCAGTATTTTGTTTAGAAGCATTACACGTTTCTAGCACCATGTCAGTTTATGTTTTCTTCATCAGGAAACACGGAAACGCAGATACTATATATATATATGCATGCATATATATATGTTCTACCTGTAACAAGACATGTGGGCCCAGAATACATTATACAACGATCAGAGAATTCACCAGTAACATGAAGGAGTCATCATTGACAACCTAATGGGCAAGCAAGTAGAGCAGAGGATATCCATACTCTGTCCAGTCTCCTTTGGTCCATGGTGATATGTGTAGACCTGCAAACAGATAAGTTTAGTCTTACAAACCTACATGTCATTTTTGTAATAGTCACAAAGGGCTTGAAATGTTGACTCAAAACAAAATAGTGATGAAAATAATTTAACAATACAATTGCAATACTGGTAGACAGTGTTGGGCAAGTTATTACATTATTTTACTATATTCTATGTTAGTGATTACAGCTTTAAAAAGCTCAACAATGCAGCTGACTTACTGACACTACTCTGAGTTACTTTTGAGTTTCTTTTGGCAAAATATAAACTGATAATAGTAATAAAGCCACTGAGCAAAAGTGCAGGCAGAGATTTCCCTTTCCTTCGATTTCCACCATTTTCTCGTGTTTTGTTTTGACGACATTAACTACAGACAGCAGATCTTATACACCAACCTCCAACTTGATTTGGCCCGCTGCAGTTTATTTGGGGGGAGTTTTGCATTTTTTCATTCATACATTTAAATGCACTGAATTGTAATGACTGATATATCTCCGTCTAAGTAATATGTTCCATTCTTTAGATACTGAAAAAAGTAATATGTTTTTGTCACTCGTTACTTTTGTGATACGTTACCCCAACACTGCTGGTAGACCCCTCAAACAAAAAAAAGTTACACTCAGCCTGGTTTCACATATTTGTTTTTTTGCAGTACACACTACGGAATAAGTGAATGTAGCAACAGGAAAGGCATTAAATGTAAAAATATATGTCACAAATGAATAGAATATGGTTAAATCTCATAATAAAAAAAAAAAGATAAATGAGAGATATTTTAATTTCATAAACACTCGCTTTTAATCCTGAGAGTGTTGTGTTGACGGGCCTCACCTTGGCGGTCCCCCGCTGAGCGCGGCCACTGGGGAGGGCACCTATGACGGCCGTGCCTGTCACAAGCTGTTTTCACGACGCTGAAGAATGATTGGTTTCATGGTGGGGATGGTGCTCTCTGACAGCGCGCGGGGGGAGAGTCTGCCACACCTGGGAGAAGAAGCAGTGGCAGGATGTGAAATGTCTCTGAACAAGGTCATTCTGAGGGTCATGGTGAGACCTGTCACCCAATCTCCAGCATCACTGAGGGATCGCCTTGTGCTACATACAGAGAATATTTTGTCTCTGGATTGACCCTTTGTTTAAGATGACAGTGTGCGCTCTTTGTCTGGCTCTGGGTCGGTCAACAGGCATGGGATACTTATTGTGATTTGGAAAAAAAAAATATAATTTCATTGTAAACTTAAGAATCAATAAGCATCGTGTGAAGTTCATTTATTTTGCTTACTTACTAACTTTTCAGATGTTTTCACAACTATGTATGCTGGAACTGACACAAGGTGGACTACAATGACAACCTGCGTTCTGATTTTTACACAATTTAAGTCATAATGGAGTGATTTGTATTAAGCTTTCACTCAACATTTATGAGAGCTTGACCGGCCCAAGCGACTGTACACTGACTTGACCCCTTGCTGGATATTGTTTTTAATGCAAGATCAATTTCAACAGAGATTTTCACTGGATACAGACGCTCATCAGTAAAGTGGTGCAAACGATCACCGCATTTCCAAGTCTGAGTCATGTCTAGCCCAGATGGAAAAGCACAACCGGTATCATTGATGTCAAGAAGAGAGTGAATGTGTATAAGAACGCTAAAGGTTGGACACAACAATAATAACAGATGACACTCTCAGCATCTTTTCGCTACATGGGTATAAAATATCTCTGAGAGGAACAGGTAATCTCACTGACAGTCCCACTCCTCCCGCTCGTGTCAATTTTAATGATTGATCACTCTCAGCACTGCGCTAACAGGCAAGAGAGATGGAGAGGGAAAATGCATCAGGACAGATGGGGGGGTTGGGGAGGGGGGGTTGGACGATCACACAAGGTCAGAATGATGTCCAGTCTTTTGTTTTCAGTGGTGAGATCAGCGGCCTGTGCAGCCACTAGGGGACAAGCAGCGCAAGTGGCAGCCTGGCAGGAACAGATGTTCTTACACAATGAACATGCACTTATAGTTGGCTGTGTGTGCTCACTGAAGGAGGTGGAGTCTCCCTTTTCAGGACCTCGTCATACACAGGGAAGAGTCACGACTTCTTCACCTGAGGGCTTATCTCTGTGATAAAATGTTGCTGAGGCAATCATTACCCTGTTATTTTCATCCTGCAAAAGACAGATTAATAACAGATGGCCAACTATTTATAGAGTTAAAACACAGCTGCATACAGCCTTCTTGGCATGTGTGCTGTGATTTGGGATAAGACAAGCCCGCAGTTTATAAGGAAACTGTTGATGAATTATATTATGTCCCATATACAGTGGGGCAAAAAAGTGTTTGGCCAAAATCCAATAGGAAGCCTATGGGGAACTGACCAAATACTTTTTTGCCTCTCTGTAATAGACCCTTTTAGGGCTTTCAGATTGCATTTTTTCCCCCTCTCATTTGGTCATTTCTATGGCTGACATGTTCATATTAAGCCTGTCATGTACAGTCGCATGTACATGCATTTCTTTTGCATTGTGTGATTCTAACTGAAGACATTTAACTATCAATGAACACACAGAATTATAGGAAACAAAACAGGGTGAAATAACTCAACATTATGTTTTATATTTAAATTCTTCAAAATTGCTCTTTATTCTCAATGAGTCATGAGGCAGTCACCTGAAATGCTTTTCAACAGTCCTGAGAAGTGAAAAGAAGCTCAATGATGAAAGGTGGAAAGCAAAGCAGAAGGCGGCTGGCTATCTTTAAGAATTTATGTGTTTTTTTGTTCAAAACAAAATTCAACATGTGTTCATTCATGAATAAATTCTCATTTCTCACTAAATGTGTTCTATAATTTATAATCTATATAATGTAAATAGTCTTGAAATTAAAGAAAAACCCAAAACTTTTATTTTCAGTCACACCTATGGCATATCTTTTATGGTATGAAATGGAAAAATGCTAAAATCATAACATAATTCAGCACCTTGTACTTTTTCTATCCAATCCCAGGGTATTTATCTGAATGAGCTACAGTAAAACTTGGTGAAAAGACAAATTATTTGGATTTTTTGCAAAGCAGCCGCAAACCTAAGTAAGATTTTGAAATATGCTTCAGTTTGCCAGAGTGTGATAGAAGAGTGATATAAATCCATACAAACTATTCACTCTATTCACCATGACTTATGCCTGCCCTTCTAGTACAAAGGACTGGAGAAGTCCAGATAAAATCATTACTACATGAATACAAAGTTTAGGCCGTGCAGAGAAACGGTGCTGTGTTGACTAGTTGGTGCATTGGTGGAACATGGGACATTTTACACAAATTAATTTACTGAGCATCAGATTTTAGCAGCGAACATTATTCTTCGTTGTTCTCCATTTAATGAACGGACTTCGTGCTCTACCGGAAGTGTCAATACAATGGAAGTGCCAAACTGTTTAAAAAGTCTACTAAAACCTTATTATCAGCAATGTCATACAACACCACGGTGTCAGGTACCCAGAGCAGTGTTGGACAAGTTACTTAAAAATGTTAATATATTCTATAGTGATTACAGCTCTACAAATGTAATATGTTTGCATTCCATACTAAACTGAATATAGTCATAAATGCCACCGAGTGCAGTCAGAGATTTCGTTTTCCATTACTATCCTCACTCTCTTGTGTTTTGTTTTGAGGACATTATCTGCACACAACTGCAAATTTTATACGCCAGTGTCAACTTGATTTGGCATGCTGCATTTTATTTGGGGGGAGTCTGGCATTTTTTCATTCATATAGCCTATTTAAATGCTCTTGAAATGTAATATATGGCCGTATTTTGTGTAAGTAATATGTTATATTCCTTAGTTACTGAAAAAGTTATGTATTTTTGTAACTTGTTACTTTTGTAATGTGACCCTCACTGACAGAGAGGGCGTGTTAGCGCCCCCTACAAGAAGAATAACTGTGCAATTGCAATATAATAGGCTATTGCGTTCCAAAATCCAAAAACTAAGACCACTGAAAACAACAACATATAGGCTAGCAATAATACCATATTCTAAGACTGAGGGAGACAAAGAGCACAATGGTGCCCCTTTGCTCTGGGCAGAGCGGTCGGCAAGGGCCTAATCGCCGCTTGCAGCTATTATACATGATAATTATTGTTTTCACTCTGCTACCATTACAATGCATGGGAAAAGTCACTTTCACCATTTACTTAGGCTATTTTATAATAGGAGAATTTCGAGAGACAAATTCCCATCTAATCTTATGGTGATTGTAGCGATTGTAAATCATGCTTGAGGCTGAGGTAAAATGAAAAAAAAAAAAAAAAAAAAAATCAACAAAAGGGTCAAAGATCGCAAGAAAACAGAAACATTTTATTTTATAAATATATAGGCCTAATAGTATATTGCGCATCAAAGGAGCCTGCAGGCCTTGGCATAGTGCGTGACAGATGTGCCTGTGATATTTTGTGGCTGTATCTCTCTTATCACAATAATCCACTTATGACTGAACTGCTGTTCATGTTACAATTTGAAGATTATTAGCCACAAGAATGTGCTACCATTGTCTCCCTCTACTGGTGTATCTTACACACATAACAACACTTTTTCTACTCACTTCCTTTAAAACATTTTGCATTTCTACATCACATTTATTTTGTGCAAACACT
Organism: Gobius niger; assembly: GCF_951799975.1. Lineage (NCBI taxonomy): Eukaryota > Metazoa > Chordata > Actinopteri > Gobiiformes > Gobiidae > Gobius > Gobius niger. Next base: position 21,030,118 of record NC_136859.1, read on the forward strand.
TTTTTAGTTCATAAAATAGGCAGTGAGTCTTATTTCACTTTTAATTCACTTCAAAAAGAAAATTGCAATTGTAGCCTATGCCAGTTATTACCAGGACACAGTGTTGATGATGTTCTTGTAAGCGAACAGTAGATGTCTCCCTTGTCCGTGTAGCTGGGGCTGCTGATCGGCGATGTCTACGGTTGACGGAGTCGCCATTTTGAAAAGCAAATTGTTCACAGCACAACCGCCCTGATACTGGAACTATGCCGCGGGGCCGGCCTCGCAAACTGAGAGTTCAAAGCAACGAGGAGACAGGTAACTAGTGCCAAAATGGAATCAATAAAAAAAACATTTAATGAGCTATGCAAATATTCCCGGACAGTCTATGTAACTATCTCAGTAGTTTAGATATTATAAGTTGAATGTGGTGTATATAGTCCCCGGATATAGTATTGCGGGTGGGCTTTGCTTTGTGCGGCGAAAGAGTGATTGAGGCGGAATGATATTAATAACATTTCGGTGGCTCTTCTTATTGGCTTCCAGTGTAAATTGGTGTCCGCGGGGATAACAACTGTGCCGCTCAGCAGCGATAGTTACTGTACGCTTTTCCCGATTAACCCTGTGCTTTTACAAATTTATGGCTAGCATGTCCCTGCTAACTAGCTCAGTTGGCTATCGTTAGCTTTATTTGCTAACTTGCTAAAATGCGGCTTATTGTTTTGGTTCTGCAGAGGACAGCGCGTGCCCAGTTTCTCAGTGAGCTCTATTCACTTGCATGGGTCATTTGGGAAAGGTGATTCCTTGCACAAAAGTTGCTCTTAAATAAGCCGGAAAGAAAGTTTAGTCGTCAAATATACTAAGGTGATTTTTCATTTACCATTAATAAATTAGCAGAATTTCCCCATTATGCAAAGCGAAAAGCCTGAAAGGTAAAAGTATATAAACTCCCAAGTGACACCTGAAAAAAAGACAGAATGAAAAAAACAATAATTGTAATAGTTGGTTCCCAGACTTCCTACAGCCTTACAACTTATCCAAACCATCTATCCGAGATCAGCCTATTCTAAAAGACTCGTTTTTACACTAAATTAAATCTTTCATGGTAGATCTATTTATTATCTGTAAAATGTATATTTTCAATGAAATTCCTGACCATTTAAAACAAAATCAGAAGGATTTTTACAAACTAGGAATTTGCTTTGGTGCAATGGTGGAACATAAACTAGCAATAATGATAAATAATAAAACATGCAATAAAAACAAATCAAAAGTAATCAACCAGTGTATCACTAAAACCTGCGTGTGTGTATTTCGATCATTTCTGATCCAAAAATACACTACAGGCTGACTTATTTAAATTACAAAGTTATGTTTGGCTTTTGAAATCGTGCTATTTTGAATTCAACACTCCTCTCACCCCAGTTTGAGTCTTACACATAAGATTAGACTTTGTTAATCTCACAGTGGAGTTCACTACACACCCAATTCACAGATATGCCAATTCTTGAGTTTCAAAAATATGGGTCATGATTGAAGTATAAATGGTTAATTTATGTAGGGACACACAGTACTTATGTCAAGCCCACTTGGGCCATGACAGCCCACTTGACCTACATTGATCTAATTGAATATCCTCTTCTCAGATGCAGGTCATAATAAAGGTGAGAGCCTCAGCGATGGAGAACTCAAAGACAAGAAATGTACAACATGTACCCAGACCTTTTCCACAGAGAGCCAGCTGCAGAAGCATCTCCGCGAGCACGAGAGTGATAAGGCGAGTCCCCTGTCAAACACACGTGTAACAGAGCTTACATCATATATAACATTTGTTGTTTTTGATGAGGTTTTTATATTTTTTATTTCTATGAACAAAATTGATTGAACAAACATAATTTTTTTTTTTTACTTACGGATTAGAAAATATTGTTACAGTCTAGGTGTTGCCTTTTAATTTTAAGCTACAAAGACTGTCATGTGTTGTCAACCATACAGATAAACCAGGAGGGTCCGGTCATTTTACTTGCAAACAAGTCCATGCCTTTTACTGGCACTGGTTAGTTTTGTAATTCCAGCAGTAAGATTTATGGAAACGTCTAAAATAAATCCATAATAATAATACAAAACTTTGACGGAAATCAGTTCTGTTGCAAATAGTATACAAAAAGCATTCATTAACCGTTTTAGGACAATTGTTTGTATGTGTCACAAACAAATATTAGTGTCTTTTAGTCTTGTTTTTCTTTGGTTACAATACTGAACAGTCCACCAGTTGCATCTTCAATCAATATCATTAATCTGTAATAAATTAGTACTCTCACTTTGAGCCAGCTCATAAGTCGAGAAACAAACAAATGACTCTGTGTAGAGCACTAGTCATGAGAAGTGTGATGTACAGATGACATTTAAACAGAAAATAACCTCCTGACCTCCACATTTTTGTGTGCAGCGGGAGATGCTCCTTCAACATTAGCATTATATTCAGGCACTGTGAGCTACGCTAAATATCGGTGTGTTCATTTGTGCAATATTTACAGCCACAGTGTTATTCATTTTGCTTTGAGTTTCGCCACATTTGTTTTTCAGGGGCTTAATGTTGTAAGATAGCACTACCAAACTCAATATCCTGCAGCTTTAAATATTTTTTTCACTTCAGGTCACCAAACCTGTCTAAAGTGTTTTTGTTGTGTGTTGTTCCATCAGTGCTGGAGTATTGTTTTATATTGCCTCTGTAACACAATTTTAGGCATTGTTTTACTAAGCCCAGAAATGTTCTTTGCCAGTGTATACAATGTACTGCACCTGTTGAATTATTATGTTATTATTATGTTACAAAGGTGGGAGACATTAAGCGTTTTAATCAGGTCTGCAAAGCAATTAAGCCTGACCAACACCTTAGATCTGTCCTTAGACTAACCACCTCTAGACTGACAAAAAAACGTTAATGCATTGGGGGGGAAAAATAGGTACCAACTTCACTGTTCTCAGACATGTTTTTTGATGAAGTTTTGATCTATTACTGTCTTTTTGTGAATTGTATTCGTTTGCCAGCCCCCAAAATATTTGGTCACATTTCATTAACAAACTCAACTTTTATTTGTAATGCAAGTCAAGGCACTGGGTTTTATTTAAAATCCATGTATAAAGAATACATGGGTGGTACTTCAAATCAGGTCTTTCAGGTACAGGAGTGTTTAAACATGGATTTATTAGCATTTAGTGAATGATTACTGCTCTCATAATTTGTTGATTAATCGTGAGTTAAAGCATTAACTCTGACAGCCTTAAAACAAAGTTATCAGAGTTGTGTCTAATATCTCCATTCTTTTTTTTCATTTTGCAGCCTTATCGATGTGACGAGTGCCCACAGAGCTTCAATATGGAGTTCAATCTTACCCTTCACAAGTCGACGCACAGCACATCTGACTTCTCCTGCCCCATTTGCCATAAGAAATTTTCCCGTATTGCCAGCCTCAAATCTCACTTAATGTTACATGAAAAGGAGGAGGTTAGTTCATTGTTTAGATGATCAATACAAGCACGGCAAGCTTCTGTTCGTGCGGTGCTCAATTTCTTTCCTTTGTAGAACTTGATGTGTGCAGAGTGTGGGGATGAGTTTATTCTGCAGAGCCAGCTCTCCCTGCACCTGGAGGAACACCGCAAGGAGCTGTCAGGTGTAAAGGTCTTCACCTGCAAGACGTGTGGCCACGAGTTAAAGACGTCAGCGCTTCTCAAGGAGCACATGAAGACTCATGTCAAGATGAGGTCAGGCTGAGGGTCGCATTCAGATAACCTTTGAAATTTCACTTATTAATATCAGAAAAATGATGGAGGGGCTCGAATTTTGAAACATTATGAACAACAATGACACCAGATAACCTTATATGTGCTTTGTGTGATTTTGTTATGTCGTATAAAGTTTATCTATGTATCTATTTCTTCAGACCGCTTTCCTCATCTTCCAGAAACTACAAGAAAAATATTGATCGCAGCAGCTTCACAAACAGCTGTCTCCACTGTGGGAAAACCTTCAAAAAGCCCAGCCAACTGGTCAGACACATAAGAATACACACAGGTAGACGTGCATAAAAATTGATTCACTAAAGTCTTTGTGCATTCTGGTTTGTGCATATCATTTGAAAGCAGGCGCCCTAATTGCCTATACAAGCAGCGCCTTTTTTACTGCATGTTTGAAGTGCACTTGAATATCAACAAACTGTTTCAGCTTTCATATATATTGTTGCCCTTTGACGTCAGCTCATGTGGCGTATGTGACTGGATGAGTCATAGTGGATAGACTACTGTGAATCTATAATTGCCTCAAAGTATTTAGCTTTAACATGATCATCACAAATTATATATATCATCATATATATTCTTAATTTCTTGCTGTAATTATACTTAGCATAGCATAGCATATTTACCATTCTACCTACAAGCTCCTTGCCAGCTTAAGCTTTAAGGAGGCAGGTAAAAAGAAAAAAAAACATCAATCATCAGTTTTTCCCAGATTTATGCACACGTAATGCTTTACCTTTTAATATTGTTGTCAGCAGAAAATAGGAGGAATTTTGACGGTAAAAATTGTATTTGGCAAGGGACAGGCCAAAGTCGTGGCTTTTGACTAATGGGAGCCTGTTGTTTATCAGGTGAACGTCCCTTCAAATGCACACACTGTGGCAAAGCCTTCAACCAGAAGGTGGTGCTGCAGACCCACATGGTGAAACACACGGGAGAGAAGCCACACCTGTGCATATTCTGCCCGGCATCCTTCTCCCAAAAGGGAAACCTGCACTCCCATGTACAAAGAGTTCACTCCGAGGTAAGACGCTGAGGATAGCACTCACATTCACAGTGAATTTAAATTAATCTGATTTTAGCTTTAAAAATCTCAAACCGGGGAAGTGTTGCATATGTATTCCAGTTATGCCTGGAACGCATCGCTTAATACATTTTTAAAACTTAGTTGTTTTATATAAATTCAAAATACTTGTGTGATTACACTTTAATACACGTGTGTCATTTAAGTGCTTTTTTTGGAACTTGTATGTGAGCCCCTGCACTCCGTGTGCTTTAACCTTTTTTCCAGCATCTTGTATTTTACCCAATGCCATTTTCAAAGGAGGTGTTTTTGTGCTGTTTTGCTCACCCCCTCTCTCTCACCCACTAAATTGCCAGCTCAGTGCTCATTATGTTTATTGTGGCGGGACACCTTGCCATGTTGTTTGTGCATTGACAAAGGAATGACACAGAATCCTTGCTCTTTACTGCTCATTTGGTTCTTCTCCCTTTGTAAGCACTTCACAGCAGGCCCGTTTATGAGTGGGCCCCTGGTTTATTCATCATTGGTTTCATCTCAATAGGCTTTAGTGGAGGCTGCGGTTGGTTGTTGAGAGTGAGTATTTTAGTTATAGGCCAAAATGTCCGGGCCGACTACTATAATATTGGCAATAGCCACAATAGTGTAGGTGTAGATGAGCCTCTGGAACATGTTCATGGCTGTTTCTTTTATGGTCACAAAGATAAATGGATACATGGAAGGGTTGTTGCGCCGTGAAGGACATTTTATGTAAAACCTGTTCTTGGTAATATGCACACTAATAGAGATGTTTTCTTCATTACTGCGTCAATGTAAAATGAAACTGTAACATGTCTTTCTGTGCTCTGCATTAAAGTGGAAGAAGCGGAGGATCTTTCTGAATTGATACTAGGCTGTTAGCAAAATAGGTCGATTAATAAACATGTTTACCTCCTGCTGACAGCTCTGAATCACTTAATCAACTGCTTTCAACCCTAGTCTCTTCTGACATTCAGATGGTTTACTACAGTTCAGTTGCAACTTATTTTCCTGTCAAAAACATCTATAAATAGTTAGTCTTTCAAGTTTGTTATTATCTTAGTTTTAGTTTGGAGTTGTATTTAAACAGTTTTGCTTATAGTTGATATGACAATGTGACTTTATGGAGATGTATATTGCACAAGCATAGCATAAATTAAAGGCCGTATACCTGTTTTTCCTCTTTTTTACTTTGCAAACAATGAAAGAGGAAGCCACTAAATTAGTTGTGTCCAATCTCATTTCAAACTTTCCTAACATATATGGGGACTGGCTCATAGGCATGTTCCACAACTTTCAGGTTCACTTTTAGGAGTCCATTTGACAGAAATGCTGGAGAACTAGCCTGCAAGCCCATGAAATGTGTACAAATGCAATATAATTGGATTGTTAAAGGAATAGTTCACCGTTTTTCCATACTGTGATATGTTCTTACCTGAGCTTAGACGAGTTGATACGTACCTGTGTAGTCTGGAAGTCTACACAGGAAGAGCTTGGTCGCTTCTAACGTCTCTCCGTTTGGAGCTATAGGAATATACTGGGAGAGGCCAAACGCTAGCAACATCTTTGGTCTTTTTGTGTGACTGAGCGCACGCACAAAGACCAGACAGTTACGCATCAACTCATCTAAGTTCAGGTAAGAACATATCTCAGTATGGAAAAACTGTGGCCTGTTCCTTTAAATATTCATTTTGCTGGGTTTTTCCAACAAATGTCTGAGTTGACAATGTACTAAAGGAGGACAAAAGAAATGTTCTTCCGCTTTAAAGGTCGACTTCTTTCTATTGAGTACCAAATATTAAAAGCTTGTAGTTACATACTGTTCGTGGTAATACAAGATGTTCTGTTTTTGAGAGTCATCAGGCACTGATTGACAGTACATCTGTGTATGCCTTGCTAAAAGCCCATGACGCAACCACATGATTGAATTAGTTGTAGAAAAACCAAGCAGACGGTCAATTTGAATAATGTATCTAATTTTCACGAGTGTACTTCAGCGTTCATGTAGCAGATACAGTTTGTTCCTATGACTGACAGTCTGGATGAATAAATATGATCAGGACTTACCTGCGGTTGGTTTCATGTGGAGGGTCATGTCAGCGACCAGGGAAATAGACTGATATAAGATGATTAAATATGTGTTTTGTCTGCTTAACTCATTCTTTCATATGTTTAGTTTAGTTTAGTTTAGTTTAGTTTAGTTTAGTTTAACAGTTTATTTCACAGGGACCATGTGCAAAATACATTCATCTTAACGAAAAAATGCTTTGTACCAGATTTAGCTAATGATAATTTCCATCTCAGTCCTCGGGCAGGTGCACAACATTAAAACGCACATTACAAATAGCTGTCAGTAGCATTAGTCCCATTATAAACATTAGCTTAACAATAAGAATTTAAAATTCATCAGATGGTGTCCTGAAACAAACTATCACAGCATAAAATCAAGAGAGAATGTTTAGGTCTACAGACCACTTCAGACTGTCTGGCAGTTTATTCCATTGTTTAAATTGTTTTATATGAAAAGGCTGTCTGTGCAAAGTCAGAGGATCTTTTCAGGATGGCACTGTTTCTGTGAGCATTTTCTGTGAGCATTGAGTCAATGCACCATAATGACTGGGCTCATGCCTTCCCAACAGAGGGATATGATTCTGATTACTTATATCATACATGGAACAGATGGGTCATGCAGTGTCAATAGGGCAGAATGTCATCCCTTTTCTATCTGCACGGTCTTTCATTTCTTGTGAATACATTTTCTTATTATCTGGATTATTTGATTATTAAGTTCAAATAATAACTTCTGGTACAAGACGTTGAGCATGAGGGCAAGACTTACCAGTCCAAACAACTGATAACAGGATCATAAATCAATGTTTCATTCCCTAAATTCAGTTTTAGCCGGTGTGTTTTCTGGTGGATTTCAACAGTAGGAGGCTCTCAAGTGTAAACGAGCGTTCAAAGTCAGAGTAGGTTTGAAAAGCAGGGGATGTTCATGGCACAGTATTGATTTTCTGCAAGGAAGGAGGTGTGACCCTCAAGTTGGCAACTACTGTTGCAACAAATATGTTGAACTTAAAACTTTCAGAGGTTACATTGAAAAGTGACTCTACAGAAAGGGAATGTTTCAAGCATGAAGTTATCTTTTTTCTGTCACTCAAAAATGTTGATTCCAGTCTTTGCTAAATACAGAATGTGAATGTGTCTTGCAGGCTAAAGGCGGCATGTTTCCATGCATGGACTGCAGCTGTGTGTTCAAGAAGTTGGGCAGCCTCAATGCCCACATCAGCAAAATGCACATTTCTGTCATTGAGGTTCCCTCCAGTGCCTCGGTAAGCATTTTTTTTAATTGATATTTTGTTTCCTCATACATTAGCTTGATTTCTCTTTAGCCAGTGTTTTAGTGTAGAAAACATAGCCCTGAGGATTGGCTTTTGCAGCACTCTTTAGTTACCAATGATAGCTTCATTATTATTGATAGTTAATGTGCGTTGCGTTGTTTTTGTCTCAGTGGAGCTTGTAAAGTGTACTCAGCAGGTTTTGCTCAATCAGCGGCGATACTCAGCTTATTTCATGCTCTGGAGACTTGCTCGTCATCAACCAGACTTAAAACTATTCATCATGCTTGTTCCCATTTTCACTTTCTATCTCCTTGCTGACTTTTTTTTTTTAACAATTACTTTAACAGGAAACTGAAGCACTGAGCCAGGCAGCAGGAGGACCAGAGGGTGGCGAGGGAGTTACAGATGTCATTCAACAGCTTCTGGAGCTGTCCGAACAGGTGAGCGGGGAGACCAGCCAGCCCCCGCCTCCTGAACCAGCTATTTCCATGGATACGGCCATCAATCACGATATCCTACAGGTTAGTCCCTTGAAGTACATTAACATCTATTCTAGTTTAGCTTTGCACATTAGAAAAGCAATAATGGTGCAAAAACAAAATCACTGTGTAAGGGGAAATGATGTTGCTGTATTTGCAAAAATGTGACTTGTGTTATTCTATTCATCACTGAATTTGGTTGATTGATTTTCTTTTTACAGCAAGCTCTGGAAAACAGTGGTCTAAGTGTAGTGCAACCAGATGACAATGTGACCTCAAGGCCAACAGAAAGCAATAATAACAACAGCAGCAGCAGCAGCAACAACAACAACACGGTGACACCGACAATATCAAACAAGAAAGTGCTAGAGAAAATAAGAGAGAAGAAAAGGAGTATCTTCAAGAAACCTATTCAAATGCCAGGTGTGTTGGTCTAAATGTGCAACAGTGTGCATTGTACCTTAAAGACTCAAACTCTCCTGCTGTAACTCTTTCTCCCTTGCCCAGGTTCCATCAGGGAGGAAAACGGCGTTCGCTGGCACGGCTGTCCATACTGCACCAAAGAGTTCAAAAAACCTAGCGACCTTGTGCGGCATATTCGCATCCACACCCATGAGAAGCCTTTCAAGTGTAAACAGTGCTACCGAGCCTTTGCGGTGAAGAGCACCCTGACCGCGCACATGAAAACGCACACCGGTATCAAGGCCTTCGAGTGCCAGAGCTGCCTCAAGTGCTTCTCCACTTCTGGCAGCATGAAGGTGCACATGCGCCTGCATACAGGTACACAGCTCCAGCCACTCTCCAGAGGGAAGCTATGCCAAAGGGACATTAGCATATGGACAAATTCCCGATTCCGTCTACTCATTCATGTCACGTCGAGCTTTATCAACATGCACATAAATTAAACGAGAAGTAGAGCAGCAGTCAAGACTAGTGTCCTCTTTTATCTTTTAGTCAGCCATAAATGCTAATCATTTACCCTCAATGATGCAGTAGTGTATAATAAATTAATGTAGTGGCATCTCTGAGGTCAGAACCCCCATTTACTTGTGTCTGAAGTGTTTTGTATTTGTTATTGAGGGAGCGTGTTTAATCATCATTACGAGAATTTAAAGTCAGTGTTTGCACTAACACGTAATAGAAAGACTATTCAAATACGCGCACATTAGTCTTCTCTTAGGGGAGCATAACCTTATGTATTACATCTTAGTGGAACGGAATTAGTTTTGTCCTCCTTTAGTATATTGTAAACTCAGGCATTTGTGGGAATTACATGATGCATCTAATTATAAAGCATTTGTATCAATTGCTTGAATTCACAGGGTGGTTTTCTTGTATTTCTGCGACAGTGACTTTGAAAACTGAGCCTGCGAGTTATGAAACGTGCCCATAAACCTGTCCCTGTGAAAGATGTTGTCTAAATATGGCTTTGTATTACATAGTTAATGTTTTACATCAATGATAAAGTCATTGATGGTGAACAGTAACGTTTGTTGTTGCTCTTAGGTGTCCGGCCGTTCCCCTGCCCTCATTGTGACAAAATCTTCAGAACATCAGGACACAGAAAAACTCACATCGCCTCACACTTCAAAAACGCCCAACAGAAGAAGCACAAATTTCCCCGAAAGGCCAACAAAACCAAAGTGCCCAAGAGCAACATACCTCTGCCGGATATACCCTTACAAGAACCCATCCTCATTACTGATTTTGGTACAGATGAACATTAGATCAGACAATGTTTTCATAAACTGTATTTTTGATTTAAACTTTCTTATCTCGTACACTAGGTCTCATCCTCTCACAGACCCCTCGCTTGGCTTTCCAACAGTACCTGGACGTTGTGACAACAGACAGGCCGTTCAAATGCCAGTTCTGCAGTAAAGCATACAAGAAATCCAGCCATCTGAAACAGCATGTCAGGTTCGGCTATAATATTAATCCTAATTTTGCATTATACTGTTATCAACAATCACACCATATTCTGAAGTGTCTGTCTGTCTCTTTCATCTCTGTGGCCTCATGGTTATGGCTCAAGGCAAAGCCATTTTTGCTGGATTATTGACCGGTTTAAATGGTGTGGCTGCAATTGTGACCAATCTTAAGATTCACAGCTTGGCAAATCCTGTCAGCTCCTTAAGACTTGCTTAAAACTTAAACATTCAAATTAGGTTGTAAATGGCAGATAGAACGCAGCATGCAAGGAACAACGGGGCTTAATTCGTCGACGCAAAAAGGATTAAAGAGGAGACTAGATTATATCTTGGCTAGAGATAAGAATAAGATCTGGCACCCTGTCCATTGTTCAAAAATTCACAAAGTTATTTTAAGACTTTCATTCATATTCCATTGCTGTTTTTTCTAATCGTATAGAGTAATTTAGACCATTTATCTTGAAAGCATCTGCCATCTCAGATATAGCTGATATACAGAGAGATCAATAACAACATTTGATTTATGACTGACCACTGAGCTGTGTAACCTTGCGATCCTGAACCTTTGCATTATAATGTGACGCTTTCCATTTGCAATTTAGAGGCTAATCTGAATAATGGCCCTGTCATATTTGCTGTACTCCACGATGGTCACTGCCCTACAATTTGCTGCTCTTCTCTGGCAGATTGATTCATTATCCAAAACAGGAGGTCCATATTTTTTATCTACTGACAGTTTCCTTGGTTGCCTTCCTATTACTTGGTTGCCAGGAATACAATACTGACAGCGCACAGTGCATAATAATCACACTATGTAATGCTAACTTTGTCTTGTTGTGTTTTACAGTGTGCAGTGTTTTTTTCTATTTAATGAGGATTGCTCCGTAGACCAGTGGTTTTCAAAGTGTTCTGGCCATTTACCTCCTAAAAATACTATTTTGAAGAATTCTTTGAAATTCAGAAGTCAGTATTTTGTGGAATAGTGACTTTCTGTGTCACTCTTTACCCGTGTTAGACATTGTTGTTGGATACCTCAGTCTAAGACTGATTGTGCTCGTCAAACAGAAAGACTGGTCTTGACCTGGAAATGGCTATGATGATGAGTCAGTTTCCAGAGCAGTACATAAACATCGATTTGGAAGAATGTAAAATCTCTGTTTCCGTTTTTCGCAGGTCTCATACAGGAGAGCGTCCATACAAGTGTGTGCAGTGCAGCCGTGGTTTCTCTTCATCCGGAGTCCTTAAAGCTCACATTCGGACCCACTCTGGCCTAAAGGCGTACAAGTGCCTCATGTGTGACACCACATTCACCACCAGCGGCAGCCTGCGACGCCACATGACCACTCACAGTGACCTACGACCTTACATGTGTCCCTACTGCCAGAAAACCTTCAAGTCCTCGCCCAACTGCAGGAAGCACATGAAAATACACAAGTTAGTTCAGAGTTTGTTGAGCCCAGAGTTACCTGAGTAACATTAAGAACAAATTGCTAATGTTAGTGAGTGTTTTTGTATAGTACTTTTTACTCCTATATGATGACTAAAGTATTAGGAAAGCTTTATTGCACACTGTATTTACAGTACGCAGCATATTTGGCCCTCAGGCCCCAGCAGATGACATTATGCAATACTGGTAATTACATAAGCATAAGCAAAGTCAAATGAGCAAATAAGCGATGTCTTCCTGCCTGGACACTGATGATTGGCTGTAATGGAGGCTGCAATGATTGGGTGATGGGGTATTGTTGCCAATAAGTCTTCCACATTGAAATCACGCTTAAGCTTAATATTAATGCTATTTTTGGTTTGTGAAATAGCCAGTGCATTATTGGACCTACAAGATAATCACAATCATTCATTAAATATGCAGTTATAATACTTTGTAATATCACCATCTTAGGTTCTGTGTGTTTCCTGTCCTCTCACTTTAGGTATGAATTGGCCCAGCAGCTGCAAAATCAGTCAGCAGACGACCCACTGGAAGGAACAAATGAGATTCAGGTTGAAATATCTGATGGTTCCTTGCAACAGCCATCCACAACAACACCTGAACAGCAAAGCATGCTGGGACTGGACCAGACTGAGGTGGTGAATGATGACCAACAGGTGACCCTGGAGGCTCCGCTGGCTGACCAACCACTTGTACAAGGAGATGGTGAGACATGCATCTTTACTTGTTTTTGCATATGGCTTGTGTTTATGACTGACTCCAACTTCTAACATGAAAACAAACAACTGGACATTTAAAAAAGATGCCAAAGTTTCACTCCCATCGAGAAAGTTTTGGTGACCACCAGATATAGATGTGGGCTTGGATGGTGAAATTCCAGTGATGTCAGATGACTGGCGGGTCTCTTGATTGTGCTCAGGACATGTTTGACATAACTACCTGCCTGACCAAGAATCTACTTCACTTGACTATGCCTTTCAGATGTGCTTTTTAAAGTGCTGAAACCGTGTTTCCAAGTGCCTTTATGCATCAATAATATCTTGTAATAATTACAGACATGTCTAATAATGTCTGTAAGGCTCCGTCAAGGCGTTTACCATTTTGTGTTTAGCTGTCTTCATAATTAGGTCTTCCTGTCCTCTTTTATTCTCACAGTAACAAGTACTATGTTTTGCTCTTTTGATGTTACAGATTCATATGTGAGCACTCAGCATGCTTTGCCTCAGAATATCAGCCAATTTGAGACCCCGGCACTTCCTCAGTCGGGCTTTGATCAGCAGTCTCTCACACAAGGTACATCTGTTTACCAAGATCCCCCTGCCACTGTCAGGTTACAACGACTCTGAGGTTGGAGGTTGTTTGAAACGTGATTTAGAAAACATGTGCCTGTTTAGTAAATCCCTGCACCTGTTCTATTCTATTCTCAAGGGGAAACATTCTTTGTTTGCAACACTGTGGGAGAACTACAAGGCCACATACCTTTAAGGAACTAAACATAACTTTAAGGAACAATCCATTTGAAAATCAGATTTTGTTAAACTTAGATGTGTGTGCTATGGTCTGTCCTCAGAAAATAGGTCATGAACATGATTTGGCAAAAGTGCATTTGTTGCTGATGAAAAAAGTAGCAGCCTGTTTGGCTATGTACATCATTGTGAAATAGTACTTTCTAAAAGAAGAAACACTGTAATTGTGAATATATCTGTTGCTGATTTCTTATTGTCTATTCTGTAAACTTCTTTTCACAAGGTTTCACGATTACTGATCCAGGCTATAGTCAGAGTCAGTTTACCACTGTCCAGCAGCTGCAGGATTCAAGCACCCTTGAATCACAAGCTCTGTCCTCCAGCTTCCCTCCTTCAAATCTACTTGTTCCCAGTGCAGAGGTGGTAAGTCTTCACTTTTCCAACCTTAAAACCTATTCCAGTAGACTTTCACGTTTAATTATCGCTTTTGGTCAATTGTAAAGTAATTTAAATTTTTATTTTTTTTTGCAGACAAATGGTCTTCTGCAAAACAGCCAGGCTGAGCTGCAGCTTACAGCGGAGTCAGAGGACTATCAGGACGACAGTGAAGACAACTCCAAACGGGTTCACAGGTAAACATTTCACATGACTCTTCGAAAACAGTGTTAGCTTTTCTATAAGTGATGGTCTCTTAGTTTTCACACAAAAGGTAATAGCCTGAAGGTTTTAATTTCCTTTGGAAAGTGGCGATTGTTTGCTAACCGGGGAGTAACCTGGGTCTTCATTGCCTGTAGGCACTTTTGAAGTTTATTCTGAAAAATGTGAATGGGATTCTCTTTCTTGCCTCCTCACAGCGCCTTATTAAGCGAGTTTTCTTCTAAAGGCTTTAGTACAATTGCTGGAGACTTTTGTTGCAGCAAGTTCAACCTCTTTTGTGTGGAACTAATTTCACTTTATAATTTATTCACACCTGACCTACCAGAAGAGTGTGACCTTATAAAAAGAATGTGATTTGGGCAGCAGCGTCACAATAGACCTGAACCAAGAAAAACACATTAAGGTGCAACCTCCTCTTTGACGGAAAGTTTAATAACCCCAGCAGAATGTCAAGATGGCACTTGTTGATGCTGATAAAAATATGAAAATTAGCTCTGCTCAAGTACAGGAAGTAAGTAAACATTTGACTTTTTCTCAATTCAGATGCAGTTGGTGTAAAAAAGGATTTAAGAAGTCCAGCCACCTGAAGCAGCATGTCCGGTCCCACACAGGGGAAAAACCTTTCAGATGTCATTTATGTGGACGCTCATTTGTATCGGCCGGTGTGCTGAAAGCCCACCTCAACACGCACACAGGTGAGCCACTTCAGCTCAAATATCAGATGGATGCCATTTTGTTTAAGCTGCACAGTCAAAGTCACCATTAAATGAATCTAATACCGTTTAAATTTGAGAAAGAAATTTAAATTGCAGTTAAAATTGCCACATTTTGTTTTCTTTATCAGGTGTGAAACCTTTCAAGTGTAACGTTTGCGACACGACATTCACCACAAACGGCAGCCTGAGCCGTCACATGATCACTCACATCAAGTCGTATAAATGCAGCATTTGTGGAGACAGCTTTAGGACCAGCCTGCTGTGCAAAAAACACCTGAAGAAGCAGCACTCTATAGATGAATCAGGTAAAGCTACTGTTTTGTTTCTTTGATATATGTTCTATAGTTTACTTTAGTTAGATACTGCTTAACATTTCACCCAACAAATACAAGAGAATGTACCTGACTCATAACTCTGCTAGGCCTGGCACATCACCAGCTCGTATTCCTTAGGTGCTCTTTCAAATGCTTCATTTTGATATCCCATTGACACAAAACAGCATTGGTCGTGTCTAGTGAGCCCTATGAACATGTTCTCATGTGTTCATGTTTTGAGTTTTCCAACAGTTTAAATGTTTCGCAAAGTGGCTTTAAGTTTAAAGTTTTGTTCATTTGTATTTGAATAAAATTTCACCTAAATAGTGATGCTTTGCACGTCAGCTTAAAATGCTTTGAATTGAATTGAACATTTTATTTCGAGCCATATAAACAAAACTATACAAACAGTGTTCAAGAACAAATACAGAGACAAGGGTACATGCCATATCTGTTCAAGATCTTTACCTTCACATACAACACATTTCCTTTGCCATATAATTGGCCAACAAAATAAAAGAAATAACATTTTAGCTCGAAAAGGAGTGGGAAGAAGACAAGCTTATTTACTCCCACCCCCATTCATATATTCTAAATAATTTCAATAATGTGGTTGCTAACTAACTTAGTTTAGCCCTTGGTAGCTTGTAGTAATTAAACAATTAACTAACAATGCATTACATCAAGTCAACATTCACAAAATGCTAAATAACCAGATTTAATTTTAATGATGTGTATTATTTATTGCTTTATTACTGTTAATAGTGTTGGCTTATTTTGATATGTTAGCAAGAAGCACTAATTTAAATTCACCTTGTTGGAAGGTCTTGAAAGTCATCCCGAGGAGGAAGAGGATGATGATGACGATGATGAAGAGGAAGATGGAGATTCAAAGATTTCTAAAAGAGCTCAAAGATGCATGGGCATCATTACGTTCACGGAGGAGCAGACGGCGGCTCTGGCCAAAGATCCGGGGGAGGATGCCTCTGTGTCCGAGCGGATCCTAGCCCAGTCGGCAGCAGAACGCGATCGCATCAGTGAAATCAAGGACAAAGTGGTGGAGCTCGAGACTGAACCCAAGTTTGCAAACTGCTGTAATTACTGCCCCAAAAGCTTCAAGAAACCGAGTGATCTTGTCAGGTATTACTGGCACGAACACCTCAGACTTTTACCAGCGCTTAAAATCACGTTTCAAACTGATTGTGAAGTTCCTTTAAGGATGATTTACAATGTGGAGGCATTAGGCTTCTCCTCAGACACTGTTTTTCTTAGCTGCTTGGTTTTAACTGCACAGTCATAAATTACCTGCCCTGACAAAGCCTAGCAGCTGTTTATTTGCTTTTATGTTAATGAAAGCAAATAAAAGGTCAACCCAGCAGCCCTTGTCTACTGACAAGCTATTACGTGTCAGGCCTGCCAATTAACCAGTGTGACACTTTCATTTTCTGAATAATGGATAAGTATTTCATGACTGTCCAAACATAAGCAGCCTTTAATACTGCACTCAACAGCTCATTTTTCCTTCACACAGTAATGTCTATTAACAATTCTATTAATTGACACGGCAGTATTTCACGAAAGAGAGTCTGAACTGACCCTTTGATTGACGAAGAGCAAAACTTTTTACTGCTTTGTTATTGTGTCCAAACATAAGCAGCCTTTAATACTGCACTCAACAGCTCATTTATCCTTCACACAGTAATGTCTATTAACAATTCTAATATTTGACATGGCAGTATTTCACGTCTGAAATGACCCTTTGATTGACGAAGAGCAACACTTTTTACTACTTTGTTATTGTGGGAAGATGACTTTTAAGCCCTGCCAAATCAAAAGTACATATAAAAAGTTGAGTGCTGCAACTCAACCTGAGCTTGCTTTTGACAGGTGAAGGGATCTGTTACCAGTTTAGATATTGAGGTCTCAAAGTTTTCTTCCAAATCTGTCAGTCCCACACCAGACCAGCTTATATGGAAAACTCTTCCCAGTCGATAAAGAGGAAACTTAAGGATCAGCACAGAAAGTTGCATCTCTTGACAGTTTTTCTTTTCTTCATTGTTTATTCTCTGTTCTTTCAAAATACTTCTTGAAAATTCCTTTATTTACCTTTAGACACATTCGAATTCATACTGGGGAGCGGCCGTACAAGTGTGATGACTGTGGCAAGAGCTTTACTGTGAAATCTACTTTGAACAGTCATGTGAAGACTCATGGAGGTTTGTGCATTCAATGTAATACTAATGCTTAATATATTTGGTACATGGTAAGAGGAAAGTTGAAACCACAGCTTTTTAGTCAGACATATGAGTGTGTGAAAATGTGTCTTTTCTACTTTCAGGTCAGAAACTGTTCAGCTGCCACATGTGCAACACCTCCTTCTCCACAAAGGGCAGCTTAAAAGTCCACATGCGTCTCCACACTGGCTCCAAACCGTTCAAATGTCCTTTCTGTGAACTTCGATTCAGAACTTCTGGCCATCGCAAAACCCACATCCAGTGTCATTTCCGACCCAACGGAGAACGCAAAAGCAAACGCCTGGCTTCCTCAAATAGTCATTCCAGCCAGGACTCCAGCACCTCGGCTTCAGGGCATGACCAGCAGGCAGGGGCGACAGATGCACTGCAGTCGGTGGGCTTGCTTCAAGCGTCAAGCAATGACGCAAACATTTTCCTCCAAACCAACCTCACCGGACTGGACCAGAGCTTACTACAACCAGGGCTCGTGGGACAGGCCATCCTCCCGGCCTCTATGTCAGGTGAGTGATGGGTTTCAAGAGCATACAAAGCATCTTATTTTACCTATTTTACTACAAAATGTGGTGATTTATCCATGCTTCAGTGCCTGCTATTATGATATATATATGCATATAGACTACATCGTCTTGTTATGGCTCGATCAAATTAATTATTTTTGTGTTAGACCCAACGAAGAAAGATTAAGCATGGGATAATGTATAGAATGCTGGTCATTATCGGGAAAATAAGTTCCGACAGGGCGAACCGGTATTGTTTCGCCCTGTTTCCCGCTTATTAACACACACAACATAAACTTCATACACTTTTATGAAGGCCGAAAGGTTTATATAATGACTTCCGCAGCAAATAGTTCCCAAAAACTTGCGCGTTGCTTGGCAACGTTTGGCTTGGCCAGTAGCAGCGAGGCTCGTAGCTAGCCTAGCTACTTAGTTGAAGGTGCAGTTGGAGAGGAGGAATGGTGGTGAATCCCGCTAACTTCACGAGAGATTACCCCAACTTCTATCGCAGTGACGGGAAAAGAGATAG
Source organism: Gobius niger (assembly GCF_951799975.1). NCBI lineage: Eukaryota > Metazoa > Chordata > Actinopteri > Gobiiformes > Gobiidae > Gobius > Gobius niger. The sequence goes on from NC_136859.1 coordinate 21,048,569, forward strand.
TGTCCACTACTTTGTATGTGCGGAGTGATATGAAAGACCTGTATTACAAGCACGAACTCCATTGCCATTGGCTGCAGTCATTATTTTTTTCAGAGGTCCTCTATCAGAAAATAATAACCAGTAGAAATCCCATTCAAATCAACGGAGCGTTCTACTTGCATTGTGAAGAGCCGTATAATAATGTTGTGTAAAAGCTTCAGTCACTGCATTAGAATGTATCGATGATTGGTTTTTAACTCCACAGTGTCATTGGAAAGCATTTTTATTGTTTTCTTTTTTGTAATGTCTTTTATGGCACACATATAGAAACTACTAAACACTTATATAAAAACTGATCCCCTGGTGCCAAATGAGTCTGTGAAGCAGAGTCTTTTTGCAGCCAGACTGTGGTGTTGACAGAGTCTCCCTTGCTGATCGGCGGACTGCATTTCATTACAGTCAAACACAGATACCCCGCCGGCATATATTTTTCTTTTCTGAAGTAATTTGACTATGTCCCATAAACACTGCTTTTACCAGCCTCAAAATGTCACAAATAATGCTTTCTAAAATGCTGTAGTGTTTTACCTTGTTTGAATATATCTCTTGGATCTTAGATCCAAGAGATATATTCCAGTTGTGCATAAGTTAAGAATTGGTTTAGAAATAAGTTTAATAAGTACAGTACATAAATCAATTGGCAAGTAGTGTCAATTGAATTTGAGTTTGAATGATTGACTGAATGAACTTCACTGATGCTTTGTTTTTGTTTTGCAGCATCAGGAGACCTCACTGTCTCTCTGTCTGATGGCTTGACCACATTAGAGGGCATCCAGCTTCAGCTGACCCCAGCCAACCTGGTGTGCCCTAATGTCCAGATCTCTGGCATTGATACCAGCAACATCAACAATATCACACTACAGGTATTTGCTTTCAGTTTTCAGGTTTTATAACTTTTTTTCAATTTGCCCAAAATGATGCTTTCAATGTAAAGTTTCAATTAAGCTTTTGGTGACTGAACTGTAGTAGTCTGCATTTAGCTGTGTTTTTTATAGAGCGATATATTTTATTCAAAGAACGTCTTAATTTTGAGAATTTGCTGCCATTGGGATTGAATCTATATGTTAAGTTTATAATTAGATAAGAGCCCAGCTCGAGATCTTCAGATGGATCCCACAGCTCTAGCGGCATTAAAGAAGGGAACAAATGCATGGACAAATTTCCCTACATGGACCATAAAGTATGCATGCATTCAGAAACAGAAAGTGCAATATCGTTTTCTACAAGTATATCAATGAAAACAACATATCTAGCATTTTGTTTAACGCTTTTTATTTATATCTAATGTAACCCTTCTACTTTACAGTCAACTGGACAGGTTTTCATATTTAATCAGTGGTGGGCAAGTGAATCCTTGTAACACTTCAAGGCTTTCCTGACAAAAAAGTCTTGTAAAGTTTGGAGTCTCTTTGGAGAGCTGTTTCATTCTGTTTGAACACCGCCCTCTTGTGGATAAACTTCATTGCGACTACTCATAAACACGACTGATGCACCAACGCAACGTTTCAAACTATAATGTTGTGGTCATGGCACACTGGACCAGCTCTATACCTTTCATCGGGTGCTTGAGGGTTTGTGGGAGTTCGCCCTACCAGTCCACATGTGTTTTGTGGATCTGGAGAAAGCGTTTGACCGTGTCCCTCGTGGTGCCCTGTGGGGGGTGCTCCGGGAGTATGGGGTCCCTGTATGACCACAGCAAGTGCTTGGTTGGCATTGCCGGCAGTAAGTCAGACCTGTTCCCGGTGCGTGTTGGTCTCCGCCAGGGCTGCCCTTTGTCACCGGTTCTGTTCATTACCTTTATGGACAGAATTTCTAGGCGCAGCCAGGGGTCAGAGGTGCTTCCCCTCTTCAGGTCGGTGGGGAGTCCTTGCCTCAAGTGGAGGAGTTCAAGTATCTCGGGGTCTTGTTCATGAGTGAGAGACAGATTCTCAATATATTTGGCCCGCGCCCCACCGTGGGAGCTGAATTTAAATTCTTTTTATTTAAGATTTTCTAAGATTTTTAAACATTGACAGTAGGGCTGGCTAAAATCTCTATCACGATATAAAAAAGAAATATCCCGATAATGATATATTGTTGTTTGTTTTATATTTGTTACCGGCACCTCTTGGCCAGGTCTCCCTCGGAAAAGAGATTTATCTCAAGGGACTTCCTGGTTAAATAAAGGTTGAATAGATAAAAATAAATATAATTGACAACGGACCAATTACTTCAAAATCCCAGCCTTACACCTATTGGGAAGATTAATGCAAAGATATTTCATTCTTTTTTTTTTAGCACCATACTAATTTCCTAATTACCATGCAAATATGATCTACATCCTTCATTTCATTTGACTTTTTAAGTACCTGCCCCTGTGTTCCACACAGTCAGTGGAACAGCAGGACTTTGTAAAGAATAGGAAAAGTGTTTATTCTGACTGGCCCACAGCCTGGCGCAGACACACCACATGAATGCAGTTAAATGGGAGAAATACAGCAAATGCATTTATCACTTATGATTTACATCACTATGTGGCCTAAAATCTATTTCACGATAGAAAAAAGAAATGTCACGATAACAATGTATTTGTCGATATAATTGACAATGGACAAATTACTTCAAAATCCCAGCCTTGGGAAGATTAATTCAGTGTTTTGTTTTGTTTTGTCGTTTTTTTTACGGCATACTAATTTCCTCTCAAATATGATCTACTCCAAGCTGTTTACATCCTTCATTTCATTTTACTGTTTAAGCACCTGTCCCCGTGTTCTACAGTCAGTGTTTATGCTGCTCTGATGGAGCTGAGCGTAGCATAAATTATGTGGTGTCCACAACAATATAAAAATGACAACGATATCAAAGAATTATATTGCGATAACGATATTTGATATGATACGGCCCTATCGCAGAGTGAAGCATTTTTCAAGAGTTTCGAGGTCAGCTGCTTCAGGAAGAGCACCAAGTTTTTTGGCCATCACCATGTTTAATCAAAACATTTCATTTAACATGTCTTAGCCTGGATGAAGAAAAAAATACATCTACATAGACTGTAGAATTATGTAGAATGAAAAACAATAAACGCCTCTGATTGAAATTCATTCAGGTCTGAACTGCAAACAAATTACTAACACAGTGCAAAAGAAGTAAACCATAAAATCAAGTGGAGACTCAGCTCAGCAGTGTTTCTTTCTTAGACTGTGCACTCGTGCCTTTATGAAGCTGAACCGTGTTTTCTAACCTTCACACTCCTCTCTGTCGGAGGCCTGATTCCTGACCTGTTCTGACACTGCTTCCCCTCAGATTGACCCGGCTCTCCTGCAGCAGACCTTACAACAGGGGGGGCTCCTCTCTCAGCCTCTCACCGTAGACTCTGGCCTTGTGTCCCACTCGGGCCACCAGCTCATGTCCAGCACGGACCCCACATCATCGGCCAGTGTGGTCATCCACCCCCTCACCAGCCTGCCCCTCCAGGCCCCCTCCATCGCCCCTGCACAGGTCACTATGGCAGGCCTCTCTGACCAGGACGCAGCAGGTGTGTGAACTGTCTTTTATATCATCCATGTTCAGACCCTCCCACTTTTCCCACCTGGAGGAAAGGCATTCACTGGGATGTTTGCCCAGAGAAGGTGAAAGTCTGGGGCACATCTGGTGACATGTGCACTGTGTGTCTCTCTCCTTTTTTGGGGGGAATGCGCTCCTTGTAAAACCCTGCGCGCACTCCCACATCTTTGCAATTTGCTTTTCTTTGTGTGGAAAGTAGGCTACATTGGGGACATCTGCGTTTTAATTGTTGATACAAAATACCAAAGTACCATTTTTTTTTAAAATGTACAACTTGCAGCTACAAATAAATGGCCGCCTATAGCAGTACAGTTCAGCCTTGTTGATTGAGTTTTCAATTTTCGATTTGGAAAAGATTTATTCATGCTTTAATTTGTTGCATCTTTAAAGAACAGTTTTGAAAAGCACTGTGCTAGACTCATGTTTCTGTGGTTTGTTTAGGCTCACAGGATCTCAGTCACGTGATGGGCACCTCTGGCCTTGTATCTGGGAGCAGCAGTGGCCAAGAAATTACATTCACCTTTAATAACTCCAGTCTGACCCACGCCCTCGCCCAAGTGCAAGCCCAGGCCTCCGCAGTGGGCTCTGGCTCTGCTGCAGGAAACACTCAGGAAATCACCCTCACTATATCAGGCGAGTATCGGACAATAATATTCAACCTAATTGTAATAGCTCGATTTATTGCCTCAGAGCATGCTGTCTTAGTGGTTTGCATTCTTACCTCATAGTAAGAAGATCCCAAGTTCAGTTCCCCGAGTGGAATTTGCATGTTCTCCCCATGTCTGGGTTTGTGGGTTTCCCTCATCAGCCTACAGTAAATTCACAATAGGGTTATCCCACAGTTATGTATGTACAGTTACGGGGCCGTACATTACACCATTTTAACCAATGGGTGAGGAAAGCACTGCTCCTTAGTCCTCATGGTGGGCTGCTGACATTGCTGTGATACCAGCCCCTAGTCGCAAGGGACGACTCCAGAAGGTTTATTATTACATAGAGACCAATGGGGACTTCACACGTGTCAAAAACAACTGGCTCTAAAGACTTTTTTGTGTATACAGTTTCCTCCTGTGACCACTCTGTGAAGACTTAAATAATTGTAACCAGCTGTTAGCTGTATACTATGTAGGAGGAGATTGAGCTGTCGTCATTGATTCTCTCTCGAATTGAGTAAATAATGTAAAGGGGTAGGAGTGAGCAATGACAGTCTATAACTATGTGTCCATGGATTTAACATATGCCTTGGACTGTGGTTTCCAACTGGGGTGGTGTCAGGACCTACCATCACTTTGGATGTTTAGCTGCGAGCCAAGGAAAAAATTAAATCTATTATACAGTATAATAAGGTAAAATACAGTAGTTATTGTCACATTTCAAAATAATAAAACAGACTTAGGTGGTGTTTCTAAAATTTATACAGATAAATATTGATAGAAATATTACCTCGGAAAGGCTCACATCTCGCTAAAAATGGTTACGCGACCCAGTTTTGGGTCCCGACCCACCATTTGCCAGTGTTTGAACTGATGCCGTTTGGTAAAAGATACCCCAGCATCAAGACGACAAAAACTTGCATGTTAAACAGCTTCCTTTCCACGGGTGTTAGACTGATAAATGAGACCCTGTCGTCTCATTCATCAGTCTAATTAACTTTTGTTAAATTAATTTTACATTGCACAATTGTTGGGTATGTGTGAAACGTAATTTCGTTTATATGTTGCATAAGAATGACCAATAAAGCTTGGTCTAGCACACCACAACATGCCGCAGTGACCCCGCAGAATGCCGTCAGTATAGTGCTATCAGGTTTTTTTTTTTCTATTCTTTTAACGTTTATAGCAATACTATTTTAAAAAGTTATATAAAGCATTTTTCACTGGTTCCACACGGGCTCTGCTTTTGGCACATCGCACTCATTTTCCATCTCTGTTACAGGTCAAGATCTATTGCCGCCGCACACCAACTCTGGGGGCGCAGAGATTAATGGCAGCATTCGACTGGCATCACCTCTCAGCAGCCAGCCCACTAACGCCACTTTGACCATCACTAACGATCACCTCCTGCCTCCGAGTCCCGCCAACACTGGGCTGGCAGGTGAGCAGCACTGGCACTATGTGTCTATCTCGCACAGACAGTAGGAGGCTGTGTATTCATGCAGAGGCACTGAGCATATTGGGCATTGTAAACAGTGGACAAGTGGTGTATTTATCACTTGTTTGTTGCATAAGATGAAAGGAACACACATCTTTGGTTTGATTGACTTTGTGTGGATGGCTCGCACAGGAGCTCACTCAGACATTGATCAGAGTGAAGCAGAGAGAAGGAAATAACAGATGAGATAGAATTTCAAAATTTCCTTTCAACCATTTCAGCAAGAATTCAAAATAGTTCAACAGCGAGTCAGTAATCATGCACATAGACGTTTGTCCAAGTCTAATCAGGCTCTGCATATTCTCAAAAGGGTAAATTGGGGTTCACTTGAACATGCGTGACAGGAAATGGAATGGTGATGTGCCATTAAAGCTTGGATGGGTGAAGGCACAGCGAGAGATTTTGAGAATGAGCCAAGCCGGCGGAGACCCCATAGTTTGTCGTCAGTTCCTCGTCTGTGCCTCGCATGGGGCTTTCAGTGCCATAATGATGTTCCTGATTGAAAACTCGAAATTATGTCTCGCAGTGAGTGTCCTATGAATCACACTCTCACATGGAGACATGGCTCACTGACTGACAGATGTTAGCTTCCCTTCTCCAGTGGCAGAATGCTTATCAAGTGAATGTATCCCTGATCCTTTACCCTGCAACTTTGAACAGATTGCTCTAGTCTCGTAAATGCATTGCCCATTTTGCAGCTGGGTGATTTTGATTTTAGCTGTGCGAAGTGAGCAACGGGGATTGGTTTTATCTGAGATGGTTTGCTGATTGTTGACGCTTGTCAGTGAGAGGCTTGATCAGATTTCAGGCCCATCTCCTGCTCTCAATTACCCTTCCATTTCAGCTCGAGTGGAAAAGCATCCCTCGCTCCTTCAAAGACGCCAGAGCTATCTTTGCTTTTGTTGATTTAACGAAAGCCCTACAATCACTTTGCATGCAAATAAAGTCCCTGATAGAGTGTTCAGTGCTCTAAATGTGCTATCCGATAGTAACATTGACTTAAGCAGCTTAAGGTTTCTGCAGGAATCAAAAAGTTGAATCCTGCTTACCTTTATTGTTAGTATGCAAACATTCTGCCTATGCTACGTATCCAATGCCCCTGACCTCTCAACCATGCAATTACTGCCCAACACCACGAGGCAATCTGCAGGGAAGTAAGACCAACCAAGAACACGGTTTACCATTTAGTTTAACATTTTATTGAAGTTTACTTTTGTGTGTGTGTGATTGTAAAGTAATAGAGTGAATTTTCTGTCCCAGTCACAACCACAGCCCTGTCCCACAGCTCCGCGGCACAAGGTCTGGTGATGTCCCCAGCCGCTGTGGCGACTGACGGCAGCGTGACTTTAACCTTAGCCGATGCACAGGGCATGCTGGACGGAGTCACTCTCAACCTGAATGCACAGGTAACAGAGCGTGCATCATACGGATAATAGATGATAAACGGTATAGGCATTTTTCTTATGACAATGACAATGTTCACAGGGTCAGGCCTTTCCTACAGTCTTGAATGACTCCACACTACAAGGACAATCTGCCGCCTCGGGTCCGCAGGTCATACTGGTAAGTCAGGAATTCTAGCACCTCCATAAAGACATGCTATCCATCAAATTACTGTAAATTACTGTAAACACACAAAAAGGGTGAAAATTGTAGTTGTTTCAATGCTAAACATACTCAGTGTTGTGTTATATTGTGTGCCATAAAATACTTAAAGAAACGGTATCTTTATTAGATTACAGAAGACACTCATGAAGGGCTGAAGGACGTCACAGCAGAGGCCGACTCCAGAAACCAGTGTTTCTACTGTAACCAGCTGTTTCCAAACGCCAACTCCCTGCGACGTCACTGTAAACAGGCTCATGGCAAGGACCGCTGCCATGTCTGCACTGTCTGCAATAAGGCTTTCAAACGAGCCACACACTTAAAGGTAATGGCATGTGTAACTCTGTGGTGATAGAGCACTCTCTGAGGACATTTTATGAAGATACAAGGCCAGACCTTTCGCCTGGCACCGGGACAGTACTACTCCAAAGGGGCAAAGCAGCACTTCAAATTCTTTTCCTTGTTTACATCGCGCTGCCTCGTGTCCTTCCTTTAGAATAAATGTCTCACTTGTTCAATCGACCAATTAAGAACAAAAACAAAATTACCCAGAAAAGTCTGCTTGAATGTAATGAAATAAAATCACTCTGAATGGCTTGATTTTCAAACGTTTAATCTGATGCTTAAATTGAAATAGACATGTTGAAAGCACAGGCTTAGGGCATGAATATATCATCGATTATAATTTAATCATTTGCAACAGTTCGAGGTTCTGATTGTATCCAAAACTGCGTCTCCAGTGCAAACCAGAGACAGCAGGGGCCTGGTAGCAACACCGCGCCACACATCAGCCACGACTCCAAAACACACACGCGTCAAACACCTGCACAAAGCTGTATCTACAAACTTATGAAGACTCATCAACGTGACGTACTTCATACGGAATAATATGATGTAAACAAAGCGGCTTATGACAAAAGTTCCACAGCTGAACATCTGATGTCGGGGCACTTGAAGGCGTGTGTGGTTTGTCGATAGAAAACTGTTGAAGCTGTTTTGGCGTCAGGGGGTGGGGGTGGGGGGTTATCTACAGTGCTTCTCACTTTTGGAGATAAAAAGTGCTAGTATTTTAATTATACACTCGCTGACATCATACTGAGATAAACGCTATGTGAGCGCTGTGTGCAAATGATATCTGAAAGTGAATAGCAAGCAAGCTTAGTGTTTCACAGCAGCTGGTATTGCCTATTCAAATCTGAGTTGTTGATGACATGATGATGAGTGATGAATGGCTCTAACCTTTTTTTTATCTTCTTGTCAATGAAATTTGCATCATCTAATTAGAGTTAAACAACCAAACCCGGGCTGGAGATACTAAACACAGTGACAGTCTTGAGTTATAAGACTAATTGCCACCACCTCTGTGTGACAGTTCAACGGTCAGGGTTCTCTGCAGTACTTTTATCTCATAATGAGTGTAATGTACTGCAGGTAATTGCTGTTATGCTACTTTGACAAATTTTAATTGCCTTCACTGAAGCTCTACATGCAACTGCATCATCAAAATAGATTCATCAAAGGCAGGACAATTCAGTGGTTATTTCAGTTTGCAATCGAGTGGTGTTATAATGAATGTATGTATTCTATTGACTAGTCCTCGACTAAACGTGACTTTTGACACATAACTTTCTGAATAACATAGTTCTCTTCTTTGTGCTTTTGAACTAGAAGCTGAATAAAAGAGCAAAGATAAAGATTTGAGCGAGTTTGCTCAGGGCTGTTTTTTTGCTGGGTGTTTCTGGCCTATAGTCAGTATCCAACAAAAATATGTCCCCATAGACAGAAGCAGGGTCGTAGGGTGTGTTTTGTATTTTAGTGATGTAGTTGAACAAGCTTCCTTTAAGCGTTTCTCGCCTTTATACAACAGTTGAGCTGGATAATGCTCTATGCCTCTTTTTTCTTGTGTGAAACAGCACTTATAAACCTTGACCTAAATGTTTTGCTGAAAAGTTAAAATACAAAAACACTATTCCAAACACAATAACAGGAGAAATATAGGTTTGGTGATATCGTATCCTACAAAGCGAAGGGTTTTTTAGGTGCATCATTCCGACAGCCTTGGCAACAAAATCAATAGTGTGAAATGACGATTTTGTTGCCAGGCTGTGGATTTGTAGACGTCAAGCTAACGTCTCTTCTTTCGTCACAGAAGAGGGGTTTGAGCGATGGAGCAAGACGAACGTAACTCATTTTTTGGAATATGTTGTTGGCAGGAACATGAACGGGTGCATCAACCCGGCCCTTCCCCCAGCTCCCAGAAACCCAGAGTCTTCAGCTGCTCCTCCTGTTCCAAAGCCTTCGCCAAACGCAGTCAGCTGGAGAGGCACAACCGCACTCATACAGGTAGGATGTACTTTTGCCCTAATACAGCATGTTGACCAATGTTAACCTACCGCAAAGTTGGGCTGGGAACATTGATGACAAAACTTAATACAGTACTACTGGAGTTATGAAACATGCAGCTCTGTGCTCAAACAAACTTCACACCACGCACTCCTCCTTTTGGCCACTCTCCTCAAGCCCAGAGTGTTGTATAATACTGTTTTTAAATATCTGACAAAAACCCCACACATTTACATTCCCCTAGCAAAGCTTTCACTGACTGTATACACTTTGCTTTACTTTTTTTCCTGAATAAAATGCAGTGGTAGTAGTGGCAAGAATTTATACTATATATCCAAAATCTATGATATGTTTGAGTAATAAAATGCTCAAGCTCACTGGTAAACATTTAGATAAGTAGGTTTGATGTTGTAAAGAAATATTTTTGAAAAGACCAGATTCTCCTTCAGGCGTTTTTAAGTGGAGCGAAAGTTCGCATTGGACTCAAGGTAATTCACAAGAAATTCATAGGCCGCTGAATAGAGTGAATGGATGGGGAGGCGATGCATCCAGACGTTATTGTGAAGCCTCAGAGTATGTCCGGAAACCGCTCTGTTGTCCTGCTATCATCTCAATCAACGCATTGCAGCATCTTCAGAAAGACGTCTGAGTAAACTTTCGGAAACTTTTTCTGTTGTGTCGATAAATAAGCTTCAATGAATGTGTCAAATTTGGTCCAAGACTGAATCAAAATAACATCGTGATTCTAAAATGTGTGGCTTATTAGAAATTATGTGGTTACACTTTTGTTTTTAATGATTGAGGTTGAGTGTACATTATGGCATCTGCTGTAATAGAATGGTGTGTTATTATTGTCAATAATCCAAATAATCATATAATCCTCCTGAATGTTTCTCAGGTGAACGGCCCTTTAAGTGCCCACAGTGTGACAAGGCCTTCAACCAGAAGAGTACGCTGCAGGTGCACATGGTCAAACACACCGGGAAGAAGCCCTTCAAATGTGAAGTGTGCAACATCCGCTTCACTCAGAAGAGCAACATGAAACACCACATGAAGAGAGCGCACGGCTTTGGTAGGTCTGAATTACATGCAGCCCGATGAACATGTGAAATGAAGCAAGTAAATCCAAAGTGGCGGGTGAAGCGTGACAGGTGAATGGTACAGTGTGTCTTAAAAGAGAGACCAATAACACTGACAGACCAAACAGCTTCACATATACAGTAAATCTTCCCCAAGCCAAGTTTGCATCGCTCTCAGCTATTTGTAATCTTCAGCTCAATAGCATTATATAGTTATCGTTAAATCATAAAGTGGAGTGGGTTTAGGTGAGTAGGAGCCTGAATCTATATAAGACTCAGGAGGGTGTTGTATAGACCACTTATATCACCTTTTTTACAATCTCCGTACTAATGAAACCCACTTTATAACCCATTGGAGCACAGACCTATCATAAAACGTTGCTATTGTGCTGCAGTGTTCCTTCACTCTGGTTTTGACGGTCTCATTTCCACTTGACAACTCCTTGAGGATCTAGTTGCCATCACTTCTGGTTATAGAGCCATGTTACAAGTCTATTAGGTGCCATTTTGCCACCTTATTTATTTCCCAAAAGTAAGTCATTTAATTGTGTTTAGTTTATACTGGTCAGAAAAGACAAAGCAAGTGCATTATGACATGTATACAAATAAGATTCCCTTCCCTCCCATTTAACAGGTCAGTGTGTTTTAAAGGGACTATACAGAGGTTAAAAATGTTTAAATTATGTATTTTCCTCCCCCTACATGTTCCAACAATGTCCTAATGTGTAGAATGAGCTCAGACCTGTTCACCACAACTGCCTCTAAAATCCTGCACTGTCACTCAAAAAGAAGGTGCAGTTACACGTATGACCTGAGGTGGCAGTAGTGAGTATAAAATGGCGAACTTGCATCTTGCCCCTCTAAGGAGCTAAAATGTGGATTTGGTCATTTCACTTTTAGCCCTGTCATTTTGCATATAAAACACTGATGGTTTAAATGAGAAACTTAGTGGACCGGGGAAGTCTGGGAAGAGTGAGGAACATAATAAAAGGTCTCCCAAACCAGTTTTATTCATAGCTAAAAGGTACGGTACGGCATTACACTTTAAACCTGCCTCATGTTTGAAGACTGACATGTGCCCCCCTCCACAATATTCCATGTTTTTAGATTTACCTGCCCCTAATGATTTGTTATGTATTTGTTATAAGTTACTAAATAGATGCTGTATGTGTTGCCATAGTAACACTGCACACCATCCATGTGTCTTGGGCTCAAGTCAGAAATGGTTGAGTTTAGGAAAAGGATTTTGACTTGTAGGGTCTAACATATTCACGGACTGAGCTATTTTAATGACCCTTTCATTTTTGTCAATGATTAACTAATGAGTAATGGTTTGATCGATTATTGGTAGATTTTTAATTATTTACCAATACATTACAAATGCTTAAAGGCCCTGTACTTGCAATTAGTTATAATAAAGTGTTCCCATTTTTTCCTTGTGTGTGATTGCAGGTCAGATCCACGATGTGTCCCTGGGGCAGGACGACACAGCGCCCCCTCAGGTGGAAGTGGGACCTGAACTCGACCTGGAGGTAGTCCCCGAGCACTCTGGAGACTGGCACAACGTCTTCACGTGAACACTGTACAGTATTATCGTAAACGGGGCTTCGCTTTGTCCTGAGTGGCACTGGGGGGAACTCCCTTTGATTTTTCTGTGGAATCCATGTTTAGTTTTTTAAGACAATTAATTTAAGCCACAGAAAAAGGCGGTTAAAATAAATCTGCGATGTAAAATTTAGTGCAATAATATTTAATTTATTTTAAAAAACATATTCCATAAAATAATAGACCTTATTATGTCTGTAAAACTTTTAATATGTCAAGGGTTGAAACGCTAAAATTCTTGCTAAAATAGATGATCTTTCACAGTAAATGATGGTACCTTCATTGTATTTATGGGCCTCCAAATCGAAAGCGTCTGGATTCCTGTAATTGGCTTAATTGATCCTCGTTTGAAACTTGTGCTTTGGCTTCAAACACCCAGACATGACCGTGACTCGAAGAACACATTGACCTGCCAAACAGAGGGAAGTGCCCTCTCAGTAACAGAAAGGCGTTTGCCTCAATAAGAGACACTGAGCGACAACTGCAGCCGGCGTTGTCAAAAGAGAAAGCTTACCCCATGTTTACACAATAACGTTTACATGTTCATGACACAGGAACGAGCTTCTACTGTTCCTCATGGGTCACATTTCAATAGTTTAGAATGATATTAGAGCCATTAACGTTGCTGTGCTATTGAAGACATTGTAAATATTGTAGTTAATTATATTCATATATTTTCTTGCTAAATTTGGGCAATGTTTTCTTTTGAAGGAAAGCCAATGTACAGAGTTGATTTTTGTTCTGCTTTTTTTTGCTGTTGTTTTTCTATTGGCGATCGTAAATGAATGAGATTAAATATTTTTTTTTACAAAATCCGACTGCCTGTGGTTTGTCATTAGGAGTGGATGCCCCTGTAGTGCCAAAGGCTAAACCGCTAATTTCAATGTCTGCTCTCAGGCCAATCGTTTTGTGTTTTAGAAATGATTACTTTTTCATCCAAATTTCTTTTTTTGTTGCATAGAGTGCATCTGGCCCGTTTCTTTCACAGTTTCTCCCAAAGGCACAATTAACCAAATGAATCTTCTTAAAGACACCTGAGGATGTGCGGGACAATTGTTATTTTGCTGTTAAAGTTTCACTACGGTGACTGAGGGAGAGGAGGGAGTACATCTTTTTAATGGCGTGCCGTGGGATAAAGATGAGATGAGGGCAAGACTAACTGCCCGTAACAAAACAAGTCGACAGCAGCAGCAGCGCGTCGTACATCATCACTTCTCAGGTGAAAAGAGAAGACACAGTTAAAGCTTTCCAGTGACTGATGTACTGATTGAAAAGACAGATGTTGCGTTTTTTTAACTTTTATTGTCTGAGAGTAAATACTACGCTGACAGAAAAGGCAAAGGGAGAGAGGGATATTGTACATTGTGCCAGAATTTAAAAAAACTCACTCAAACTTGGCTGTAAACACTGCTAAAGTGGCGCTAGTTCGCAGTTAGCTTTGCCCGTTGGCCTGTTAGCTTCTTCTTCGTGATTCCATTAGTGTGTATTGGGGCCTCTGACCCGGAGGCAGGGAAGTTGCAACGGCTGTTTTCTGGACAGAGACACCAGGGGGAGATGAAAGCCACCCAATCATTCCATTAACACTTATTAAGGTAAACACTTACTTAGTTCTTTAAATGACAACAAATGTGAAGCTGCTACAGTCGCTAACTAGGCTATTGCAGCTTCTATCTAATGTAACTGTACTGTTTCTGCAGTTATTGGACTTGTACTGTTACTACAAGTACTATTAAGCTCATAATGGTGGGTTTTCTGTATTTAGTTCATAATGTTTTACTTTGAATTCTGTTTGTCCCCTCCTTGAAGGCCATTAGGGTGAAATGGAGGGGGCTTAGTTGTCCATTAAGACATGGACATGTAGAATGGGGAAAAAACATTTTGTTTTATCCAGTGAGTCCCTTGTGATTTAGTATTTTCCATAATCATAATATGGAAATGTACTGTGGCTTTGAGAGAAACTGGGTCACATTTTTCCCAGTGCGTATTTTAAACAAATAAGACTTACATGTATCTTTTTTTACAGCTTTAACACAAAGACTTCTTGATGAAGTGCTGCCTCTCAATAGCGCTACAAAGACAAGCTCTGTGTGGGTTTCGATAATACAATGCTTTATTAAACCTGCCTAAGAGCCGCATGTTTTGACCCACTGACCCACGCCCCTCACACAACACTCTTCACTCGAGTAGGTTTTGTAATTTCTGTTTATTTTTTTTCCGTTAAGTGGCTGGTCATGTTTATTACACTTACAGTAATGAGAATGGGTGGATTTACATTCATTCTTATTGCTTTATACAGCACACACAGACAAGAGAGACAAGAAGGCACGTGGCAAAGTACAGTACTTCATAGTAACAACATTTCACATAGTTGTATGAATATATGAGTACTTTAAGACGATATTATTTTATTTGAAGTTAGTTAGAGAGAGCACCTTTTGAAATTGTGTTTCAAATACCCACTACTGGAAATTCAGCACTTAGGTAGTGGAGGGTTTTCACGTAATAGCCGAATGAGAACATGTAGCTTATTGAATTATGTAAAACACATACACGTATTAGGCACTTTGTAATAGGACTTGCCATATGTACGAGGATATTAGTGTTTTATCCAGATGATCTTTCATTTTTATAAGAATCTGATGTTTTCAAAAAATATTGGTTTTTTTGGGTTTTTTAGACGTTTTAGACAAATCCACTCAAGTCACATCCAACGCCCTAACAACGCTAAACATAAGACGATTAACCAATTACAGAGGGATATTGACATCAGTGGCTCTCTCTGCTTTGTAAAGTAGGACAAAGATATTGAGGAAAAATCATATTTAGACTTAGACAGTAAGACGAGACGCAAAACCACTCTTTTCAAAGAAAAGCCCTGGACATTTTCACCAATCCACAATAGGCAGTGACGGTCAAGTTTCATGGCTTGTAACCGGCCTTTTAACCTTCTAATACTCCAGGCACTTTTATTTTGAGCCAAGCTATGTTAAAAAATATCACCGTAGACATCCATAGGAAAGTAAAGACAGAGATATTGAGAGAGCCATGGCAGGGGGCACAGAGGGGTCATTCAGGCTGCACTCGAGAGCGGCTACAGGGCGAACTTTGAGCAAGACAATGGAGAAGAAATGAGCAAAAACATAAAACAGATTGTGTCGCTAACTACCAGCCAAAACGGAACAACGTTAGGTCGTTATTGTTGGATAAAAGGTTGTAAGTACAAAAAAAGGGTGCTGACATTGTGATAATTCTTTGTGTGTGTAGATGGTGCGTCTGCCCCGGTAGCACTGACGGGGCGGAGAGGCCTCAGCGTTTAGATGGAGACGCGCTCCGGCTCCCCTGAAACAGAAACACATCTTTTGTTACGAGTGACGCACATGGGAGCGGGCCTGATAATAATGGTGGTTATTATAAGCGATTAGTATATTCACCACTGACTGTCTAAGAGCTTTTAGGTAAGAGCATGTAACAATCAGTGGCTGTTTTTTAAGGCAGCAAAATGAAAATGTAAGATGACGTCTGTTGGGAAGCGGAGATCTATAAACCATTACTTGCCAAGGACAATTGTTGCAAAATGAAAGCTGTAGAGCATATGAAGCGTTTTTTTTTTCTTTAGGGTCAACGCTGACAATAATGTAATTCGCGCCTTTGATATTTATAGACCATGGGCTATTCAGTTGCATAACCCGTGAAAGAGACTCTGGCCAATAGTGTAATCAGCAGTGCATATCTGTCTTCACATTATGTAAGAATAAAAGTTAAATCGCCCATAGACGACGCGGTATTGACAATAAAGACGGTCCCCAGTCAGTTTTACAGCCAAGTCCAGCTTCACGAGTCCAAAAGAATTGAGGATAAGGCCAAGTTGACTATTTACTCAAAAAGTCACCCCAAGATGGCCGTTGAATGGCTATTCAGTCAAGATGGGAGATTGATTGGGAACATATAAAATTGCTGTAATGGGGAGAGGTTTTCAAGCTTTAAATAAGACACAAGTTGGCCTCGTAAGTTCAAGGTCTGAGTCCGAGGAGTCCAAGTCAACATCAGAAATGAAAAAAGGCCTCACTGCTGCTCCAAAGCACATGAAGTCATCTGCCCGGGTTCGTGGGAAGAAAGGACTTCAAGACTGAGATTGAGGCTTTAAATTCAAGTTCAGAAACCTTTCTCTCTGTCTCGTGTACGGTAGAAATGTATCGCTACTCTATAGGCATTACAGTCTTTAGCAAAGACTTGAGGCTTTAAAAAATGGAAGACCGTTTATACAAATGAGACAAATCTTCACGGACAGCCTAAGTAGTTAATCCATAATGCATATTTGCATCGCTCTGGGCCCTTGTTCCAATCCACTCAGTTTAACTACATTTCATTATCCTCACATCTGGGCTAAGTATCAATATTGCGCAATTGTCTAAAGATTTAAATAAAGACAAAGCCTAATTAACGGGGCTCTTGTGTAATTTGGACCACAGTACCGATTTATCGGCCAATCAAGTACACACAAATTTCCCCTTTGGAAGCCCGGTCCGAGATGCCCCACATCTTTTTTCTTGTTGTGGCTTACTGACAACCGTGCAGAAGCCCGTTTCTGATGAGGGAGACGACCTCTGGGAAATTTCGGTTTGTCCGTGGCCCGGTAATTGCGAGTCTAACTCATTTCAGGTACTGTCAGAATGAGTCCCTAATTAAAAGCAGACACGAGGAGGGTCGGCGGAGCGTGAAAGCTGCCACTCCTTTTCGAGATGGATGTAAACAAATCAAGTCACAAAAAACCTCTGGCTCTGTCAATTGGAGCGTCGCGCCACTGGGAATTATCGAATCATCTCCATATATTAAATTGGAAAAAGTCACCAGTGTGATGCAGCGTTTTTGCCTTCTATACAATTTATTGCATTTAATATTTCCTGTGTTTTTTAATATATTATGTAGTCGGCTCTAATCTTCCCCCTCTCTCACGCCCTCATGTTCTCGGTAACTCGTCATAAATCCTTTAGCTGTGCGTTTTTGCTCTATTACCATGGCATCTTTCAACCCCAGCAATGGCTCAGTGCAAAACGGATGATTAATGCATGAAATTGTACAATGACTTGGAGCTGAAGCGACAGCATCTAACTGTAATCTCTCTGAACATAATTCACACCTTTCAGTTAGTCTCAATAATTATAATAGTGCAAATTTTCTCTATTTTTCCAACTCCAGTGCCAGAGCTGTTCAGGGAATTCTCAAAGGCATTAACATTTTCAGCATTTTCAGGGATTGCTTTAACATTCGATCCCGGATGTGTGCTTGTAAAAAAAAAAAACTGGTGTTACCATATTACTCCCACTGAATTTCTGCCGCCTCATGCTCCAAACTTCGCTGACTGGACCTATATTTGATTTGTCCCTGGATTAGCATAAGAGCTTGAAGCGATATGGCCCACTTGACTCGACAGCCCTAATGCATATTAATAGTGTTCGCAAATGTGCGTAAGCAATCACTCGTTTGTCCCCCGCTGACCCCTCTCATATCCTGATGTATACTTGCGCCCGCTATCCACATCTCCTGGTCACTCCAAAGCTCCTTGTTATTCTGCTGCAGCCGCGATGCTAATGAGGTTAGTCTTCTGGCTAAGTATATCAAGAGACTTAAGTTGCCTCCGTCTTGAGTCAGTTACTCACTCACGTTGCTGTGGTTATCACTGGAGCACGGGGAAAGAAGGGCAAAGGTGGGGAGATGTTAGACTGTGCATCAAAATTTGGAGTCATAACAACAACTACTACTACTACTTAGGGTTGTGAATATAAGGGATACTCGGTAAATGACATCTCTAAACTCTTTTCGGCAAGCATCGTTGCTTTCTTTCATTCCTTCTGCTATTGAGCTGCTTAACAGAGATTGAACTCACTTCCAACAGCAAAGCATTTCATTGTTCTTGATCTTCTTTTGGCTCCAGGGCTTTTTAATATCGTTGACTTATTTTTTTCCTATGTATTATTCATCACATGCAGTACTCATTCACATGGATGAATGCATGGGTGGGACGCTTTAAATTAATTGCCCCCTTGGGAATAAAGTTTTCTGAGTCTGAATCAAATGCTTTATCTGGCCATGAATCTTATTGCTGCTTGTGACAACTGGAAATGCTGGCAAAAGAATTAAAGTGAAGATATTTAGACATTTCTTGCATACTTTTAGAATGGTCTTAGTTGATCTTTTACAAAAAATGCATTATATTCTATAGGCGACAAGTAGAAAAATACTATGAAGAATGTCAAAGGGACAAAAAAAAGGTTGGTTCCCCCGCTTTTTTACACTATGGTATCTATTCCTTCTATAAGAACCTTACTTAAAGGTGCACTATGCAACTTTTTAAGCGAGAGTTGATATGTGTGTGTATTTGACCTTGCAGTGACCTAGTAGCTGTATGAGTGGAGAGTGCAGAGTTTCTGGTGAGATGGTCCTTCATCAGTGAAAACCTTCAAAACAATTGATCCTGGAGAGACCACCGTGATCGAAAGTAAAGGCCATGCTGACCATTGATTCAGGTCAAGTACACAAAAATATAAACTTATTTTTCCACATAAAAAGTTGTATAATGCACCTTTAAGTATCAAAGTAAACAATCTCCAAGTGACAAAGAATAGAAAGAAGCATGTTTAAATACTACTATCATGGTAACCATGATCAAAAGCAGCACTGAGGGGTTTGAAATCTTAGTATAGTATAATCTCAGTACTGCTTCTGCTGCTGCTGCTTCTGCTCATATTTTACCATTTTGAACATCCTAGTCAAGGTCCCTTTGCCGTCCCCTGCTGCCGCCTTCTTGGCTTTTGGCTGTGACTTCTGATCACCCTGAGAAAGCAAAATGAAAAACATGGGTCAGCTTTGCACAATGAGATACATCTATTACGCAGCGCACACAGACATGAGAGACAAGGATTGACAAGTTTAGTACTTCATAGTAACAGTGTACTTTTAGTTGTGCACATATTTGAGCACTACAACGTCTTAAAATTGTGCTGTAAATATCCACACTCTTGGTACAGGAGCAGGGAAGATTCACTGTAAGATCTGATCTGGCCTGGCAGCTAATTCTAATCAGATAAAGTTCTTGTTCTTTCACTTGTGGTGGCGGCTATATTGTAACACGCTGCAGGCTTCCTCACCTATGAGCGACATACTAATTAGTTTACATTGGATCTGTTCTCTGTCACCCACTGGCATTCAGCAAAGATTTGTTTACTTCCTGTGCGCTGATGCAATCATCCATAATGCTCCTGCTGTTTTGGTCTCGAAACATTTTTTGAATCCTAATTGACCTGTCACGAAAATAATGCGTAATCAATTAGGTCTTGCTTCTGTATTTTGTGCTGTGCATAATTCTGTGGAAAAACTCACCGTTATAGACGAGGGTTATTTTGCAGTATAATGGTTTGAAAATGTGAGATTGTATTCAGTTTAAGATCAATGACATGAAGGTGTTATCTCCCTAAATTCAGACTGACAGGCAGATTAACGAGTCAGAGAAACACACAGTCCTTCTACATCGCACATGGGACTGGCATGTAACCAAAACAACTGGCAAGGCACTGAACACTGCAAAGTAGATGAGAGAAGCTATAACTGGAGGCCGATTTCAGGGGCTTTTTAGAGAGTTCGGGAAAATCCACAGTTACTATGGAGATGTGCCATCTTTGCAGCTGTTAGCATACATTTTCCATAGACTTAGCTAAAAACAGTATAAAAAGTGGAGAAAAAAGCCGTGGAGCAACTCTAAGTTACTGCTGGTAAATACATCTAACATGATGCTTAGCGGTATGACATCACATTCCCGAACTCTATAGAGCTCCACAGTCCCACCCACTCCCGGTCACGTGTCGGGGTCCCACATAAAAAAAATCCCATGTATTTTCAGCATTCACTTTTCGAAAAAGTCAACTATTAAGAGTTTAACATCACGACGCCGGCTATTCAGCTATGTGCTAATTCATAGACATAAAATATACAAGGTAAAATTTGTCTAAAATGTTATAAACTGCAAGATTATATAAGTAATTTTGTCGTATTTTCAAGTATTGTTTGTTTCTTTCTTGTAAAATACCCGCACAATTACCGGTAGTTAGCACATAGCTGATTAGCCGGCGTCGTGCCGTTAAACTCTTAATAGTTCACTTTTTAGAAAAGTCAATGCAAAAAATACATGTGATCTTTAATGTTGGACCCCGACATGTGACCAAGAGTGGGAGGGACTGTGGAGCTCTATTGGCTGATGCCGATATGCTCGGCTGATATTTTTGACCCATATTTTGGCCAATTTTTTTCCAAATGTCTGGTTTACAATCCTGTAAAAACATAGATACTTGGTCCTCCGGCAGTGGCCGATTTTGCTTTATTACTTTACTTGTGTTACTTACTTTTCGGCACCAGATTGGCTGATAGCCGATATTGGAAAACTTGGAAAATTCTGTATTTGAGTGATGTCCTACGAGTAAACGGCTGTGATTGAAATCGGGGTATTCTGCAACAAACGGGCACCGTTCAGACTAATTCATTGTCTTTTATAGCTATGTGGTTGTGCATAATATTTATTTTGCCATTATATTCTTTGTTTTCTGTCAGCAGTCTCTGCATAATTGAACAGCGCTCTCCCTGTCCCTGCACATGCTTCCCTTCCATATATTGTAAGTCAATGACAGCATTCACAAAGAGAGAGAGAGGGGGTGAAAGAAACAGCTAATGAGGAGCAGAATAATGCCTTTGTTATCATGAAATGTGTGATATGGAGGCAGCGCAGGCCGACTATTTGGAAAAGGCCCATGCTCTGAAGCAAATGAGGCTTTTACAGCTGATGTATGGACAGATAACGACTGCTTGATGGTTCACAGATGATGGTAAAAAGCCATGAGGTCCCGTACCACATGCCCCATCAGTGTAATTAGGCGTGATACCTCAGGATGGTGTGATGATTTTTTTTTTTCCTCTTTCCTAAAACCAACCTACCCGGCCTATCTTGGCGACTAGTCCTCTCCACTAAGAAGAGAAAGAGAAGACAAGGACACAGAGGTAAAACACAGCGGGTGCAGGAGTAGAAATGAGAGGGCTTACTCGGTGCAAAAGCAGGAGTGCAGGGAGAGAGTGGTGCGAGGGTCCATCCAAGGGGGAGGAGGGGGTGGAGACAGGAGAGCAGCAAAGCACATAACCACAGTGAGTAATTCACAATTCATAGCAGAGACACTGAGGTCATTCCATTATTCTTTTTTACTAGCATTTCCGACATGACCTGTTGCCAAATTTTGCTGATTTATCAAGCCTTTAATCAGTATAGCCTTTTGATTAACTGGAGATTTATCTCTCCATAACCAGTTCCAAAAAAGATTTCATTCTATTGCTTTTTTTTGGCCGTCAGCCTCGAGATCTGGGTCCATTGGTTCCTGTTCTTTGTTATCAAAAACTTTCCTGAACATTAGGCGATACATTTTTCAAAGGCGGTCTTCACTTAGTTGACTGAATAAGACTGGTCAGATTGCACTCACCCTAGACTTGGGAGGGGCGGGGGACACCTGAGAAAGAATTAGTCACACAAAGTTAAAAAAAAGTTTGACACGTGCAACGAGACAAAGAGAGTAGTTGAGAGAAGAGACACAAGGAGAAAAAACAAAGTAAACATTTGAAGGACTTACGATGTTACGGAGGAAGCTGACCACAGCATTGTCTGCTCCTTTTTTCTTTGGGGCAGAGGCTTTCTGAGGAGCTGGAGACAGAGCAGCCCGGAAAGAGCCCTGTGGGACAGGATGGGGAATACAGTATATTTGATATGAGGGAGCGAAAGTGTGCTGTAAAATAACACAATAAAATACTATAGAACAGAACAACAGAACAGAACAAAGTCTCTTCAGCCACCAAGCGCACAAGCACCAATTTGGAAAGAAGCCCATTTTACTCTTTTAACACAACCCACACAGCATAATGATAGCAATAGCCTGTGTAAACTACAATTAATACATACATATATATATTTGTTTACATGTATGTTGTAAAGGTGGTCTATTTTTCCTCATTCATGGTACCAATGCTTTCTTAAAGAGTGATTCTTGCATCATTACTTTGGTATTATTAGAATTGTATAAACAAAGAAGAGCTGGTCCTAAACATTTCCATATCTGTGATGAGACGCTAAAAAACACTTAATCGAAAATAAACCAGAATGCAGGAAATGACAAATCAAAATATCACATTCATCATTTTGCTGCTGTATTGTTTTAGTGATGAGCACTGCAGCTTGGGAGTTTATAAGGAGTCTCTGATGCCACTGCTCTGACTCCTTTGACGGAAGACCTCTTTCTGGATTCAAATTAAAGTTTACCACATGTAACTTTGGAAACTGGTGTGACTCAATACGCCACCGCTCCACCGCACTTTGGGACAGTGATGAGTCTTTTGTAAATGTGCTTTATAAATAAATTTGTCCTTGACCTTTGCTTTATTCCTGTAGGATAGATAGACTACTTTTGAGATTTTTTATTGTGTGCAGAGTTGCTTAAACGTAGTGGGATCGACTGTCTACAAATACTAGACAGCTTTAGCACAAAATAATGTCCTTCCAAAACATCAATATTCAAATCACGGTGTGGATGATGGCTTACGATGGTAAATGACTGTATTGGGCATAAATCTAGTTAAAAGGCTCTGAATGTTGGCAGTAATGATCTGTGTGTGAATGTGACTTTTGCTTGGACGTCCTCCTTCGCCTGACCTCTCCAAACTGGCACATTAAGTGTCTATCTAGATAAAATGTCACCCGGGCAAATGCCTCAGCCCTCAGAGGAATTTACTATAGTCTCAGAGGTGGCTTCCACTTTCACCCTTCAAAAACAGTATATGAAGGTCTCTGAATCATTGTCGACCAACGTGATGTGAAAGCAATACTTTGGCTCTTTTTAAAGTTCATAGTCCACTGATTTTAAATAAGAGTTTATACTTTGTGCCGCCTTGGGCTTTCATTTCTGCACATGAATATGTAGCTGGTTGAATATGAAACTGGTCATAAATACATGCATGTCATTGTGTAATTGTTCACCATGGTGTAATATGTTTATTGACTATACCGCCAACTATCAGAACTTAGGCACTCTGTGAATAAAGGCCACACATCTACATTCTCTGTGGTATGACTCTAGACTTTGTTTAATGTAGAAACCTTTTTATTCACCTTTGGATAAGTCCTTGCTTCGACCTACTTTATGTTTGGTTAAATCCTAGTCTGGACCTTATATAACACTTTTATAGACATGGTTTAACTCTGGTGGCACTTGGAATGAAACATATTGTCTTTACTTTTCATTATCACCAGGCCTAGATAAAGGTCTAGACTGGAGTCAAATATGGACCTACATTAGACTAAGTTATGCCTGACTGTGAAAAACATGTCTAAACCAAAAAAAAAATGAAACTATTTCTATTTAGTCATCCAAGTGTTTCATAAGGAACAGTTTTTCATTCTAGCCATACTTGGAGGTGGTAAACTACTGCGTACTGCTGCTTTTTTTCAACGAGGATAACATTAAATTCATCAGAAATACATTTCTAGACATTGTTAATGTTGTGAATGTCTATTCTAGCTGGAAACGGGTGATTTTTAATGAAATACTTACATAGGTGCAGAGGCGCATTTCTAGCAATCATCGCCCCAGTGTTCTAATGGTACATTGTGTTAGGTAATCGTGTTAAAGGGTAATTGACGATTAGAAAACCCTCATGCAATTACGCTAGCACTGATGAAAACTGTTGATTAGAGAAGCAGTAGAGCTGGCCTGTGTGACCCCAAACTTTGGAACGTTAGTGTATGTAGTGACACATGTTTGAGAGACGCGGCCATAGGTTGTACTCGATGAATAATTTGAGAACACAGCTAAATTTAGATAAACGGGATATTTCAGCATTTTTGACATAGGGCCTCATTTCCTAGTTATCCAGAGTATTGTTGATTTCTGGAGATATTATTATTTTTTAAATTCATGCAGTCCTTATATTTGAAGACTTTAGTGGCGCTAGGCAAGTGCTAGGCTAGTGCATGTCTATGGTAACTAGTAGCCTGCATCAAAAACAGTCTGACCCAAGCACAGTGCACCTGAGGCAAATCACTTATAACACCAGACTACCGATATAAGAAAAATCAAAAATCAGAAATCAACAACACTCTGGATAACTAAAATGAGGGCCTATGTCAAAAATCCTGAAATATCCCTTTAAGCACAATTCAGAAATATATATATAGAGTTTTAGATTTTGTTTGTATTTTGAGACAGCCATTGAGACAGGCATAATTGTTTTTGTGGGTCATGAAAATAAAACCGTGACTTTGCAGAAAGCTATATGTAAAAAAAAAATTATAATCCATAAAAAGCCTAAATGATAATCTGTCTAATGGGGAATACGCGGCACCTGCAACCCACGGGGGAACAAACTCATTTCCACCGCGCTGCGTCTGCTCTTTAGCTAATGTCGCCTTCCTCCCACATTTTTATCTGACCCTTTAATGGAACTGTGAGTGTGAGTTTTTGCACCATCCATTATCTCACATCAAAGTAGCTCCAAGTAACCAAGAATAGCCTCCATTTGCAGGCAATGATATTGTTATTGAGCCCTTATATCATTCCCCGCGAGAGAAAAGAAGTTTGTCCGTGTGTTTTTAAAGGAAATTGTAGCACGGACAACAAATTGACCATTTACTATTGTTCCAAAAATATTAGGGTTTTTATATATAGCATTCTAACGCAGTCCATTTGCAAAGGTCCCATGTTTCTGATAGCGCTATGCCGTTGCAATCATGACATAAGATAAAAGTGGAAAGGTTATGGACACAGGAATAGTGTTTGAAGCTATTACGCAGTAGAAAGTAACAAGGGACCATTCAGCATACTCTAGAATACAACTGAGGATTAGCCTGTTGCGCATGTTTCAGCTTGTCCCTGCTCCTTCTTGCTATAGTTACGCTAGTCAGTTTTCAATATCTGGTTTGTGAAATGACTTGCAGGTGGCTCCAAAAACAAAATTGATTAATCACTTAGTGGGAAATAAAATGGTAAACTATAATCATACTCCTTTCCTCTTTTTGGAGTCTTGACAAAAGCCCGAACGCTTCAAAGTGATGAGATGGCACACAGGTGCACGGCAATTGAGTGAAAAATACGCAATTAGCTTTTAAAGAAAAAATGTCCATCTGCCACACATAATCATTAGTGTCTGTCAGAAAGCAGCTCTTGTCTGCTTTTGGAGGTTTTTCTTAACAAATTGTGTTTATTTGAAGGTTCTTGTTTTGACAGTTGTGGCGATGATTTACAAGGCCACATGGTCTAGGTACCTTCAAAGGAAAGCTTAATCAAAAAATACATAAAAAATCCAAGAACCTTGACACAAGGTTAATGTTTCTGTTAGATTTCTGTTGTTATAGTCTGACACTGTTGACTTGGAGTGATCCGCTGTTGCTATCTATAAGAGATAACACAGCCACAGCACATGCAACATGCAGTAACATGCTGGAGCCTTATTTCGGGCTCTCAGCTCTATATAGGTTTCTGGACCAGCCCATTTGCAGTCAGAGGCTTAGCTCACCTTGCTTGCCTTTGGTCCAGATGATCAAGATTTGCATCCGCTTGATGAAATTCTCTTTTCACATGGAGCTAAGACACACAGACAAATCTGGGCCTGATCTGTCATATTTATCCACTTTTTATACAGGGGTCACTAATCTCTTTTTTTTTGCCCTATACCTGGCATTTTCCTCTCAAGGGCTATTGCAGACCAAGTGAACATGACCCCATTTAGCCTTAATAAATCATGAACCAACACATAATCACTCATGAACAATGCATTATCAATACCTACGTTACTGCCTCTCTCTGGCTTTAGCTTTTTATCCTTTTCTCATCCATGTTTGCCTATTTCACTTTCCTGACCAATTCAGGTGTTAATTTTGCTGACACACAACACAATCTCCTTAGAAAGACAAACTTCTCTGCAGTTGGTATTGTCACGATTCAACAGTATGGCCTCCTGCCTGGGTCGTTCTTAAATAACCCCTGAGTTAAACTCCCGGCTGCACTTGCTTACAAATTCAGATGCACAGTCATTCCTCTTTTCTCCTCTTCTGCTCAGCTGTGTAGGCCGCCTCCCGTATGGCCATTATTGTCAGTACAATGTAGAGACTTGGGGGGAAAGGAGGGCTGGCATATCCTATTATTACCAGCGCTTAAATAAACTAACTCTGGCATCATGGAAGAAAACAAGATACAAAAGATTTGAATGTGTTGTGGTGACAAATATGCAAATTTCATCCTATTAAAAACAACATTTCTCTGCCACTCTTAAAAGGCACAACTCTTCGTGTTTGGAAACTTATCGGCACTGATGAGAAATGCCTGGCTTCAAATCCTGAACTATCGCCTGTTTGCAGCATGTATCCACACAATGCCTGTCACTCAAAGCTGTTTGTTTTCATTTTGACACTAAACCAATCATTCTCCGGGTCGGCGTATTTCACTGGATTGGTTTCTTGAATCAAGAAGCTGGCGGATGGGGAAGCCTTGTGAGTGATAGTTTTTTCTGCACCAAGACAAGGGCACGATTGTGGCCCACGAACATTCTGAATGGCCACAGTTAGCCTCCTCGATCAAACACAAAACAAACAAAAGAACATTAGTTTGTCCCATCAACTATGTGGTGGGACTGCAATCGACCCAAATTAATTTACTGAGGGAAATTTAGAAGTGTAGATGGCTCTTATTAAACTGTGCTCAGTTTTTCTATGGTATTTTTCCTATAGTACTCCTGAACAATGTATTATGCAGCACACAGATGCTCAGTCTTTCCAAACCATGCTCGCAAAATGTTTGTAAATGTTATTTCTGAGTTAGCCGTCTGCTTTTCAATTTCCCGAGCAGCACGTTATGAATACTCAACTCTGTTGTTTCTGTTGCAACTGCAAAATGAGTCTGTGCAGTCAGTCATCTGTTTCTAAGCTCGCTCCCAAGAAGAGATAAGATGCTTCGAACCATCAGATTTCTTGAACAGTACGTGGTGTTTCTTCATTCATTGTATAGGAAATATGTATATTTTTCTGTTTCTGCTCTTGTGGAACTCAACGTAAGTAGCCTGCATTAAAAACCTCTTCAAAATCAAGGGGCAGTCCTCCAAACGCTGCCATATCTGATTTGTAGAAAGCTCCTTTGTGAATTCCACATGTAGTAAAGCCGGCTGCAGGAAAACAAACTACTGTAGATCAGGTAACCGAGCAGATCACTCCGCCGCCGCCTAGCTTACAACCAGGAAGCTGAAGCGGCACAGTTTTAAGTTCTTTTAAATGCAAAATGGTTAGATTAAAAAAAATATTCAGTCAACACAGACATTTATATGGGTAGTCTGGTGTTATAAGTGATTTGCCTCAGGTGCACTGTGCTTGGGTCAGACTGTTTTTAGTGCAGGCTACTAGTTACCATAGACATGCACTAGCCTAGCATTAGCCTGGCACCACTAAACTCTTCAAATACAAGGACTGCATGAATAAAAAAAGAAATCTCCAGAAATCAACAACACTGAAAATCCTGAAATATCTCTTTAAGTCTAGTTGTTATGATTAAAATGATTAAAATGAATTGTTATCACTTGCAGCGGTGATTCAAGATTGTATTTCTTTTTTTTTTCTGTACCTTTTCCTTTGTTCATCCCACTTGACATTCCTCACATCAAAGGATCATCTTACTTAATATTCTCTCTATCCATGATACAATTACATAATATGTTTTATTTCAGTGGATTAGCATTTTTTTTCCTTTCCTCAACAACTTTTGAAAACTTTAGGTGGAGGCAACTCTTAACTCTTACAAAGTAGTCCCTAAAGCAAAAATATTTCAAATCTGTCTTAGAATAACTGCTGCATGACTGGATCCTTTATTTCCCCGACTGCTACTTCTACCAGCTGTTAGGGGAGTAATTAAAGTTTTCAGCTGTTAATACATGAAGTGATGAAGTCAAGCCAAGCATATTACAACCATACACATGAAATAAAGCAAAAGGAAAAGCATAACGGGTGTTGTTAAAAAGGTTTAATTAAGCAGTATTTCTCCAAACGGTCAGGTTAGGAACAGGTCTTGACAGCGGATACAAACATACATTGACAAGTTACAAGGCTTCTCTTCTTTTATTGTACAAAGTTGGTTTTGAGTTAACTTTCCGAAGACACTTGATCCTGAGGTGAGCATGTGTGGAGAGAAGTGCCCTCCTTTAAGGACACTGGGGTGACTGAGTTTAGTTCTGCCAAATTGTAGATCAATGGTTGTGCGTGATTTTATGCAAAACCAAAATCCTTTCAATAACCAGATAATGATGCTTTTAATTAGCTTCCCAATGCAAATTCACCCCGTTTTGTTTTCGACGTCCTGAGATATTATTAATTCATTTTTGGCATTATTCGACTTTGTATAAAGAACAGCTGTTGATGCAACTTTTGACCTGGATTTGAAAATGAAATGTTAATTACAACAACGAAGCGTAACAAGCACAAAATCAGCATGAAAGGGCCGCCAAATATGCAAAAGCAATTAACGAAGCATGCACCGTAATACAGAACAAAAGCGATGATACAACACCGACGTTCAAAGACAAAAAGTAGCATCTGAATGAAAGGGATTTGTTTGTTTCGCTTATTTCCACAGTGTGAAGCTTTTATTTCGAATGCATTCATAACACGTCTTGTCCGATCAGTATCATCTTAACCGGGTACAGTGTAAACGGTGCGCTTTCAAAATGCAATGTCAGAAATAGCAGTAACTACGAAGATCTAATATCATTCAGTTTGAAGGACAGCGGCAAAGTTCGTAGATATTTACTTGCAATACATACAATACTGTCAAATTTAGCAATGTCATTTTCTACGTTTTTTTTTTTCCTCCAGAAATGTCCCTTCGCTTTTGTACAGCAGAACAGCATTTCAGAATTTCTTAGTAATACTATAGTCTTGAAGTGTAAAACTCAGATGGGAATGCAGGCACACAGACACACAGACAGACAGACAGACACACAGACAGGTCAGGTTCAGAATGAGGCTAAATCACACCTGTTTCTGAGATTGTTTTGCTAAAGTCTGTCAGCCAAAAATGAGTTGTTTGTTTGCCAGGCAGAAACGAGGTGGAGCGGTCCTGTCGCTCAATAATCTGCGACGCCTACACCCATCATTAAAAGGCAAGTCCGTGGTGAATACATAAACATAGATTATATAGCTTTGTCTTTATTATATTTAGTAAACACAGCTTTAAAATGCAGAGCAGGCAGTTTTGTTTTCCCCCTGGCAGCGAGAACAAACAGCCATAGCCTCAGCAAGTGGTCAAATAAAAAAAATCACAAGTTGTTCTCTTCTGACATTTTCTTGAACAATTTCAAAGAGATATTTGTGGCGTAAAATATTCTATGCCTGGTAAAAGCCTTTGCAAAATATATCTATTTTCCTGAATTGTAGCCTCAACTGCGTCCCATGGTTGAAGTAGGCTGTAAGGCATGGCAGAATGCATATTTATAGGCAGTCTGTTCCCAAACTACTGTACATATAGTTTTTTTTTTTTTTTTTTAGAATATTCTAGTTCCCGTTTTGTGTTTTTCCTTCTACTCCAGAGATTATTGTATTTCAAATGAAGCGACTTTGAGATTTAGCTGAAAGCTGTAGTAAAGTCAAAATAGCGTTTAATTCCCAGTTTTAACATCTGAGAAGGCAACTTATTGGCTAATTTGCTGCTTAGGCAATATTTTGTGCCATTAGCCAAAACTAGCTAAATTCTTGCTCCGTAGCGTCATCACTCGCAGTATTATGTTTTGGCATGCATCTCATTCGTATTCCAGTGGCTTCCAATTGCATTTCATGGAGTGCAATTTTAACAGCCGCAGTAGATTTCTTAGATCGTTTCATAACGTTACAGTCATTAACTTGCCGCGTAATTCTTTCTGCAGGGAGCAAGATGATTCAATTGTAAGGTGAGTCTATGAAGAGTATCTCCAAAAGCACAATAATGATCCCTCAATCTCATTAGGAAGTACCTGAAAAACTGCTCTGCCAAACTGCTTATTTTTTTTACACCCAACAAACTCCACAAAATAATGCCCCCATTCACTTAAGACCAAAGCATTTTGATAAAACATATACTAAATTCAACTCAAAGTAACATTGCTACTTGTGTCAGTGCCGTTCAAAATCACACAAATATGAATTATATAGAAAATCACTAATAATCACGGCCAATAAAAAGGATTGAATTCAATCTGACCCCGCCCCAAGTCGTTCAAAGTCCAGTTTTAACATCTCGGCAACTTGGGTTCGCCATAAAACATAGACAAAACTTAAAATGTACAATATAACTCAGCAATACGTTTTGTTTAATAATAATAATAAAAAAAAGTGGTTCTGGGAGTAAATCAGCAGGTGGTGTCCCGCTACCTCACCTTGCTCTTCTTCTTTTTGTCCCCTCCAAAAATCTTTCCAATCTGATCCAGGACTCCAGGGTTCTTCTTGCTGCTTGCGGAAGCCATGGTGCTATTGCAGTAGTCTATGGGACGTTTGTATTGGTCAAAAGTGGCTTGTTTTGTCTCTTAGATAAAGAGACCGACAGCGGTGGAGGAAGAAGAGAGAAGCGAGGAGAGGGAGGGTTAAGCTAAGCTACTCTAGGTCCTGCTCGGGGCTCTCCGACCCGCACTCTGAAGCCGCTCCGCTGTGCTCCTGGATGGTCTGTAGCTCGTCTGATTCGGAGGGTCGGTCTTTGAAGGTGTTGTCCTCCCGTCCCGGGGCATCTCGGGAGAAGAGGCGGGCCAGGTGGGGGCGTGGTGTTGCCTCGTCAGGATCAGCTGTAGTGGGGGGGGTCCCTGGTGGATAGGGGCCCTCAGCGCCCGTGGAGTCAGTCACCGCCGGCGTCTTGGAGATGCAGCCATTGTTCTGGTTGGCATCTGCCTCACACAGGCCTAGGCGAGAGACAAAAAGAGTCATCTATGGCACACAACACACTGTACTCAGGACAATGGGCTTTCTTTGTGCCCTTCCTGCAGCGGCACGGAGCAGCAGCTAACATTTCTCTCTATCTCTTAATTTACACATTTAACTTTTCAGAATCATCCCCATTAGACAGGACATATGTTATTGTTTATAGATCAAATTTCCTAAATTACTGCATCCTTTGTGGAAGTAAAGTATGGTCCAAATTATTGTGCAAATGATATTTCAGTGTCATAAAGTTTCAATGAAACTCATGGATGGTTTTGTGTCTCAGGGCTCTTTGAATCACTGACGTCAGTCTTAGACGCCTGGGATGATTAGTTGTCAGGTTAAGCCCAGTTAAGGGAAAAACTAGTGAAAAAGGACATTCCACATTATTAAGCAGACCATAATTTTCAAGCATTATGGAAAAGAAAAAGGATCTCTCTGCTGATGAAAAGCATGAAATAGTTGAATGCCTTGGTCAAGATATGAAAACCTTTGATATTTCATGAAAGATTAATGAACATTGTACTGTAAAGAGATTTGTGCTGATTCAGAGCACACACGGGTTTGTGCAGATAAAGGCATAATGAGGACGGTTTCTGCCAAACAAATACATCAGATTAAGAGAACAGATGCTACAAAGCAGCAAACAAGTATTTGAAGCTGCTGGAGACTGGAGTCTCCCGAACATCAAGGTGTAGGACCCTCCAGAGGCTGCAGTTGTGCATAAACCTTCTATCCCCTAAACTGTTAATTGAATGTTAATGAACAGAAACGGCTGCAGTAGCTCAGAAATACATGAAGACTAATTTTCAAACATTCTTGTTCATTGATGAGGCCGTGTAACCCTGTATGGTCAGATCAATGGAGTAGTGGATGGTTGGTGAATGACCACCATGTCCCTACAAGGCTGTGACGTCAGAAAGGAGGTGGCGGAGTCATGTTTTGGGCCAGAATCATGGGGAGAGAGCAATGAATATGAAAAGCACTTTGGGGCAGTACTCTGTTAAGGTACTAAAAGAAGGCACTAAAAGAAGAGCCGTGCTTTCCCTAACAAAATCATCTTCATGCATGACAACGCACCATGTCACGCTGTAAAGAATACCTCTGCATCATTGGCTGCTATGGGCATAAAAGGAGAGAAACTCATGATGTGGACCCCCTCCTCCCCTGACTTCAACCCTGTTGAGAACCTATTGAGGCTATTCTGACACCCTGCAAAGAAATTCAAGCAGAAACTCTTCAAAAACTCACAAGTTTAATGGATGCAAGTATTCTGAAGCTGCTATCAAATAAGAGGTCCTATGTTAAAATATAACTTGACCTGATCTAGGCATCTCCTAATGCTGCAAATTCAACAAATGACCATTTTCAGTTCTTTACAACCCATAACATGTATTGAAACACTGCGCACTTGCAACAGTACATTTTAAGTTGTTTATTATATATATATATATATATATACATATATATATATATATATATATATATTTTTAAATACTGTTATCATTGGGAGGTTTTTTCAATCAGATTCAAATGATCCTCTAACAGGTAAAGACTTGAACATTTCTGTCATTTCAGTTGATAATTCAGAAAATCTGAGAAAAATCTCATTTTCATAATAATTTTTAATTGTTTGGATTGGATTACAATTATTCTTGCTGTTATTCAGACTATCACTCTCACAAAATAGATCGTTAAAGGATGTAGTATAGTGACAAATTATAACTGCGAAGACACAGGCAAAACCGAGGGCAATTAAGGTTAGGCCTTTCAGTTGCATTTCTGTCAGGCCTATCATCTCAACCATCAGCGGTATGTCCCAGCATATTGCACCCATTCATTGAGGGGCAGAGCTATTCCTCAAACGTCCACAGTTGACAACTATCCATTAGTCTCCCACCGCCGAGGAGAGCATCCAGTGCATTCCTGTCCTGACACAATCTCCTCACTGTGCATCTAGAAAGGGTGTTGTGCTACACCAGAGAACTTGCATGCTAATATCGGCCAAACAGTAGCCTTCTTGTTAAGTGTTACATAGTTATGACAGCGAAAACAATAGCGCTTGTGTCACTAAAATAACTCCTATAAGTAAGAATTCTTGCCGAGATGCACAGCGATACTCAGGGAGACTTCGAAGCAAGCTGCAGCTGTTGCCACCAGGAAAACCTTCTGTAATGAGCTAGTTTACTTTAAGTCTTTATGCATAAAATCTACAGAAATCTATATGTGGCCGGGTAAGCAAGTCTACTCTCCACGGCAACCGCAAGAACTTAGAGAAGTTCAGTGTCTTATCTTCAATTCCTGTGAGGCAGAGGTGAAGTTTTGCTCCCGTCACACGCACAAAATAGCCTGAAGTCTTTTGAAAAGGGAGAGTTATGCATTCGCTTTCCAACTGTTGTTGCTGCACTGTTTCTGTTAAATACAAAACATGCATTAATGAGAAAAAAGACTAACGAGTCCTCGCGCCGGCAGACATGAAATTGTATCTGGAAACATCTATGTGGCCAGTTGTAAAATGATGTTTTATTCTCTAACCACGGGGAACTGCCTCACAACTGCCATCAAAGTGAACATGCAAGCCCCAGGCGTCAGTATAATACGAGGAAAATATACAGTACATTACGCAGGGTATCAAACCGCGAATAGCCATTTGCCTTTGGGAGATACATGCAAAATGTAGGTAATATCGGGAGTTTTAGAACAATGGAATGAAGATATAGTGCTGGGACCTGCACTGTGGTGAGTGAACCATGGGCTTTAGAGAAAAACATCTCAGTACGACAAATCATTTCTTTAATGCCTGAAACCAACAACAATATTAGACAACACAGCACCTCTGGTAGTAGTACCTCACAAAAGTGCCAGAAACAGATAATGAAAACAATCTAATTACTTGAACCATTTATCAGGTCACTTGCCAGTGGTATTAACTTGTAAAAGAGTGTGCTCCTGTTTTTAGGAACATCATCTGCATGTTAATTAAAATATTGAACTGTGCTATGGCCTCGCTTGATAAGAAATTATGTGATTAAAAGCAAATGGGAAATGGTGCGGAACAATTTCTGCACAATGCATTAAGACGTACCCTTTAACTTAGCAAAACAAAGACATTACAGACAACATGGCTGACTATTGTCACCCCATCATCATCAGCACATATTTGAAATTATATCTGTCATGATTGGAACCAGGCTTCACACATGTATTATTTTGCAGACAGATATTTAATTGAGTCAGTGAGAGTGAGCTTGGCTCTGCACCAGGAGCTTACAACAATGTGACATAATAACTATGACATGTTTTGTTTTACCTCCTGCTTTCTATTGCAAATATATCTGAGCTATATTTTCCCAATTTCCGACAGAGCAGCATGTCCCAGAAACAAGAGCCCTGAGGTGGCTACAATTGGCCGTCACAGGCCAACATATACTAATTACAAACTAAACTTTTGTACACTTTGAGGAGAGTGACAGGACATGCACACTCATGTCTACTTAAGATATTTATGAAAAAAAAAAAAAAAAACACAAAAACATAGTCCTAAAAATGAAGTTTGACCCAAAAATGGACACAGATGTTTTTCTGCCTTTCACTGCCTTTCTCTTTTTAGTTTTCAAATAATTTTCGGCCCGCAGGCTTTATTAGACAGAACAGCTCAGGGTGAAAAGGAGTGAAGTGCAGAGGCACTTGGCAAACTGTTGGAGCTGGGACTCATACTGGAGCCATGTACATGGCAGCGGCTCTAACCACTTGACTACCAGCTGCGCCACCCACAATTAATTACATTGTGGGTGGTAAGTCTGTGACTTATCTTATTCAAAAGAAAAGTCACAGACTTATCTTTTGAATCTTCTTCATTATTCTCTATCTGCAGCAATAATTCAACATCATCCGTGCTTCATTAATGCAGACAAAAATCATATGTGTCTACGATGTTTGACCCTAGCCAGGAGATGCTAATGACGAGGCGGCGGCGTGTCATTGCAGGTGCATCATGGCTTGGTCGTGGGACGTTTCTGCTGGGTCTCTTGATCAGTGCGGGTGACTCACCAAACGTCTGCCCAGGCGTTGGTGTTAATAGGCTTACCACAATTCAACTGCCTTGTAGTCTGTCACGATAAACAACATCCATGTGCTAATTACAGGCAATACGAGACACTGCCAACAAGCTGAAAGTTGTGATCCGTAAATCTCATTATACATGATGGCAGGAATAGTTCACCAAAGCACCACAACCTTACAATATCATAGAAATGGGCTTACAACAGTCAAGAATTTCACCTGACTTTTCAGAAACTTTTTACCCAAAGTAAAACAACAAAATGAACCCTGTATTACATATGTATATCTTTCATTCCTTTTCCATGTGAGGGCAGCATGCTATGGACCTGAGATGAGAACATTGAACCACCCAGTCCTAGAGCTGACACCAGGATACAGTTACAGATCATTAGGTGTGAGGGGGGATCTGTGGATCAATCTTACCTCCTTGAAAGGTAAAAATCAATGGCCAATGCCAAAATGTCCCACCAAAATGTCAGTGACTGCTTTTTCAAAGTGATTGAGAGCCACAGAAAATTGTTTCAAAGCTGCAATCGGGTGTAGCACATCTCTCTTTTCTTTGACAAAATGCTTTCTCTGCATGGCTCATTCTACATACATGAAATAAATGTACAGGAAAAGTATGGGTTTTCCATGGCCATTTGCACCCTGTCAAATAAAGAATTTTTGAAATAGCAGGCAACGAATACTGCTGTGTAGTAAAAGCACCACAGCTCAAGGATGGAGTGTGCTTTAGTGAGGAGGGGGTCCACACAACAGGCACAGGACAATGGTCCATGAAAGCGCAGCTAATGTGGTAAGACCGGAACAGCAGGCAGACAAATAAAAATGAAGGACGAGATGTGCTGCTGTTTGTCTGTTCTGTTTACTGAAGAGTTTAAAGGACACATCACTAGTAAACATATAGGAGTTTAGGTTTGTCCATAAAGCTTAGGCATTAAAGAAACAGCCGGAGGCTAGAGATGGAAGCTAGCTTGAGAAATAGCCTTAGATTGCCAGCGGCATCAACATTGTCATATGACAGGTACTTTTAAGTGTTAAAGAGAAGGTATAATACGTTTTGCAGTTATTACACAACATATTCAACATATTCCAAATCTTTCTCAATTATTCTTCCTGGCTAAACAATGGAGTTTTATCCTACCTTGTTGTATCCTGTGATTTTGTTGTTGTGATTGTGTTGTGTAGTTTTTTATATGTGCTATATAAATAAGCTTGACCTTAACCTTGAGTGCCTACCCCCCTCACTCCACTCACTCCTCTGCGAAACAAGCCTCCGTGGTGGACTGTCAGAACATGTCTGGATTAGTCTCAGATCGGGCCACTCCTTGATGCCAAGTGGTGGTGAAGCTTCGGCGCATGTTTTTGCCTGTCGGTGCTCTGTGTTGAAGAGATAAGCGTGAGATGACAAAAGCCTTTCCTGGTTACGTAGGGCCTCGGGAGGAGTTCGGGGTGAATAAGAGGAGCATTGTATGCTGCTGCCGCGGCACTAAAGATCGTCAGAGGGAATGATTCATCAGCCTCGAACGTGCGCTAATGACTCAAAACACAACTCCAAGTATGTTTTGATGATTGAAGAACATTGCAACATCCTCCAAAGCTAAAAAAAAAGAGACATTTTGAACATAATTCCCTCACCTGCGATGCAATATTTCGAGACTGCTCTGTAAAAAGATTTAAATCCAGCCTGGTAAACATCATTAATTGCCCGACAGCGTGACACACAACAGAGACGGAGAGGCAGGGGTCCCAACAAAGTGCACTGAGCTGACTCGGCTGGCTACCTTCATAAATACAGCAGCACCACAGCGTCCTCTAAACCACCACAAAGGAACAGAAGAGGTCATGCAGAGTGGCATAGCAGTATCACCTTGTTAATAACTATAAACGCAAGCTGGAAGAATACAAAACAGCTTGTCTTATGAACTCAGACAAGACTGTTACGCAGCAATGAGGTCATCAATAGCTACGGTAAAGGTAATGCTCTAAACTTTATTCTGCAGGTGGTAACTGTCATTATGTAGGAACGAGATAAATAAGTGGGGGTGCTTTGCCCTTCACAGCAAGAAGTTTAATTCCCTGGCCAGGTGGGACCTCTCTGTGTGGAGTTTACATGTTCTCCCCATGTCTGCGTAGGACACTCCGGTTTCCCCTACCACTAAAAAACATGTACAATAGGCCAGAATGATTGAGTGTGCGTTTGCCTGTGTGTGAGTGAGTGGTTGGTGGTGGTCGGAGGGGCCGATACCGCAGATTGGCCACCTCGCTTTCGTCAGTCTACCCCAGGGGCAGCTGTGGCTACAATAGTTCAGAATCAGAATCGGAATAGTTTTTTTGTTACAAACTAGAACAGTGCAATTGGCTGAAACAGGTTATTACGTTCATGAGTCTGATACAGAGTTATTGGGTCTTGTTATTGTTCAAGAGTCTGATAACAGAGGGGAAAAAACTGTTCATGTGGTGAAAGATATGGGTCAGGATGGACTGCAGCCTCCTGCCCAAGGGGAGAGGGGTGAATAGTCCGTGTCCAGGGTGAGAAGGGTTGCTTAAAACTGTGAAAAATCTCAAAACTTGCCTGAGGAATGCCTAGTTGCTCCCTTTTTTGCAGTGTGTGGGATATTTTTCACAGTTTTACATACAAGCGTTACTCATGACTTTTCCTACGCACCTGTTGTAAGAAGCAGATGTGCGAAGCGCCTTCTCTTCACCTACAATAAGCTACTCAGTTGTAAGTGAATGAACAATGGCTACTGTGTGGCACTTTGAGAAACTTGGTAACACGGGCTTGTAAAGCACAATACAAGTGTAAATCTTGTGTACTTCATATGATGATGATCCCGCACATTTAAAATCATGGGAAAAAAGGTATTTTGTAATTTGTAATTTTTTGTTATTTGACTGCATTATTTTAAATGCAAAAATAGTTCTGGTAAAGGTGAAAAATAATATACAAACCTTACTGTGTTAAGTCAGCCCTAATTATGAGCTTGTACGAAAAGAGAAAACCAAAAGAAACCATATCAGCAGTGAAGTATGCAAGCTGTGGGCTCAATCTCCCTATTTTCCCTCCTCTTCTTCTGGTGTGAAGAGGATGTGTAACCGTGCATCTGGGACAACAACAAAGATAGCAGTGGGATGAAGCACGGAAAGCATTTTTCTGAAAAACCATCGATAGTTATGTGGCTGTGGACCAGCCTCCCACGAGGCCCATGGCAATTCTTCTTCAGCCTCAATCTCAAGCACCCACCAGCTCAGACCAAACAGCCCCTCTCTCTGTCCCAAGCCCCATCAGGCATTCGTGGCATTGGGCCTCCAGTGATTGTTCTGGGTGAGATAAGAGCCAAAGAAGAACCACTCCCCATTTCTGACCCAAGGCACGTTCATGACCTTTCAGAAACACATTGATTAAAGCAAGAAGAAGTGGCCCTGACAGTAGCTTAAGAAATCAAAAGAAAGGAGCCAAGAAGTTCAAATAGCATTGATGAGGTGACCAAAGGAAAGTATCCATTAAAGGAAGGTATAAAAGCAACAAGAAGGGCTGAATACGCAGGGTCACTCAAACATAAAACAACTTAAGTTTTTCCTTCGGTGAAATATCATAATGTGGAAACAAAAATCCGAAAAGTCTGATCAGAAATATAATTAAAGCCGCGCGCGGCGATAAAGGCCCTCGCCCCTGGCGCACTCCCCGCTCGCTCTCGTCTCTTGCGACCACCCGCTCGCTCTCGTCCCTTGCTACCACCTCCGCTCTCGTCCCTTGCGACCACTCTTCATCACACTAGGTCCTTGCGAGCCCCATGATTGAACTCGCTCATTTTGATGCGAAAATCCCTATTAAGTTGCATTATTCTGCTTTATATGTGAAAATCCCTATCAAGTTGCATTACAGTGCATTATATGCGAAAGTCTCTTTAAGTTGCATTACAGTGCATTATATGCGAAAGTCTCTTTAAGTTGCATTACAGTGCATTATATGCGAAAGTCTCTTTAAGTTGCAATACAGTGCATTATATGCGAAAGTCTCTTTAAGTTGCATTACAGTGCATTATATGCGAAAGTCTCTTTAAATTGCATTACTGTGCATTATATGCGAAAGTCTCTTTAAGTTGCATTACTGTGCATTATATGCGAAAGTCTCTTTAATTGCATTATAGTGCTATTGTGAAAATCCCTATGTAGTGGCATAATTGTGTTCCCTATTTTGTTGCAGAAACTGTAAAAACTGTTGAAATTGCAGAAACTCTTAAAACTGTATAAACTGTTAAAATCACAGACAGACTTCACTGTATCATAATCCTATTAAATTGCCGGCAAGAAAAGAGAAAGCATTAGAAAAGTGTCACAGCCATATTTGAACCAGCAACCTCCTACACCAAAGACAAGGTCACTATCACTGAGCTGTAGCTCCATAGTAGTTTGACACTGATGTGCGCTACTTTTGTCTATGTTATCGAGCAGAAGTTAGTTCCCAGCATCCCACTGGAGGAGAGAGGTAGCTTCAAGTCATGTCTCCCCCATACATTTCCTCGATTGTTTTCGACATTTTCCCTAGTGTTGCCTCAATTGTTTTCCTACGATCCCCCCATTTCTAGCTCTTTAGTGTCGCATATGAAAGCGTTTTTCATGAGAGTGGGACCGTAGGTGCGGTTAAAAAAAAAAAAAGAGCAAAGGTCAAAATTGACCCAGCAATCTCATGGTTGGAAATCCAATGCACAAGCAATAACGCTACACGGGCACAGCACATCTTATGAAACGTGCTGTACTCATGTGACAATGTGTGCAGTGGCCCATGTAAAAGGTGAAAGCAATAGAAAAGTGTCAAGGCTGTGTTTGGACTAGCAACCTCCTTCACTTGAAACATGGGCCTGATGACTGCTTGGGTTTTCTAAATTCACAGGCAGAAATTTGATCCCAGCAACACACTGGAGGGATCATTTCCCTGTTTTTAATGAGTGTGGAACCATCGGCGACGATGCATGTTCTTCCCAGAAAGTGCTGAGTCCAAAAGAAAAAAAAATGAAAAAGAGTCAAGGTCAGGATTTGATCCAGCAACCTCCTGTACACTAACTCAGCTCTCTACCAATGGAGCTACTTACGCTGAGAAAAAAACAGCGGATGTGAAATAAATGTCATGAGAGACTCCGCACTTGTGTGTTTGCAGGAAACGGATTAACAGTTTAGAAAATAATATATTGTATCATTTTGTAATTGGGGTAAATTCCTGGCTGCCCAAAGAGTCGTTGAGAGGGGGTTTCAGCCCTGCAGCACCCTCGATATTGAAGGAATTATTTGGTAAGACCCATATAGTATGAGGAACACACAGAGAGACGGACAGGAAACAGTCGAATTGAACTTCCTGTTATTGTACAGTTGAGAAAAACGTGAATTTGGAGGCAAAAACGTCCAAATTAAAGCTGATGTCTGTGACAGAGGGGTAGTATAAGTATATACAAGTCCAAAAGTGTAGTTTTTGTGAAGAAAGGGGGAAATTGGGAAAACTGGCGAATTTCAGGAGAAACCTCTGACAGAAGCCAGCATGCTGCCAGGCTAAGACCTCTGGCGATTTTCACGGAGGATGGGCGGGCCACTTACAAGCCACTTAAATTAATTAAAAGCCAATTAAAGGCATTTTTGGCGATAGCGGCTGCGTGTGCCCACCATTAGGTCCAGGTGGGGAATGTGCACGCGCGCCGGATTGGGTCCGTTCCAATCCGGCCGAGTCTGTGAAAGTTATGAGGCTTTGAAATTTGCTAAAAATGGCCTCTCAGTTGCGGCCTTGTCATGACCACGCCCAATAGTTTAAAAAAAATGTAGTTGATGATTTTGAAAGCCACATGGGTTTGGGACATGTTGGCCAAAATTGGAGGCGTTCCATCGAAAACTCGGGGATCAGGGGCCAGAAGTTCAAGAGGTACGATTTTGAAGGTTTGAGGTTCGGGCCAAGATGGCCGACTTCCTGTAGCATTTAGGGCGGGGTCATAATATCATTTTTGACATGTCCTGACGTGGTCTATGTCCCTGGCCAATGTCATTTTTGTACGATGATTTTTTTTGCGACCGCTCCGCCATTGGGTCAATGTAAACTGCCTGTTTGAGGGGGCGCCACAGAGCCAACTTTTATTATTCTCTCTCGCGAACCCCACCCAAAATTAGAGCTTGCGGAGCACTACGTTTTGATCCCTGTTACTTGCATATCAGTTCACGTTTGCTACGTGAATTCTTGCGTTTTCGTCCCCCGTTAACGGTTTTAATGAGTCCCTCGCGGGACACTGCGTGTCCGTTGCTCGGGCCTAATTATAAAAGAATAAAGCGAGATAGAGGCATGTTGTGATTGACTTTTTTGATCAGTGTGACATGGAGAATCAGAATATGAACTTTGTTTTCACTTTCGTGAAACTAATTTTTTCCCGTCCATGTAATGTGCACAGGGGGCGCCGTTGGGCCCTTTCTTTCGCAGACTTGAAAATAGTAAATTTTACACCAACTTTGATCATTTGGTCAAATAAAATTGACTTTTCGTTAATGTTCAGGGGGTCAAAATCGAGATTAAAGACGTAATAATAATAATAATAATGGAAACGATTTTTCGGCCATTATTTATCTCCCACAAAGACATTACTCAGAGAGCCGTGGTTTTGATATGTTGTTCCCCATCACAGACAAGGTCAGTATGATTTTTTCCACACCTCCATACCATCACGTTTTTTTAATACAAATTTTTAAAATCAAAACTTTGAGGGGGCGCCAGTGAGTCATTTTTGGCGATAGCGGCTGCGTGTGCCCACCATTAGGTCCAGGTGGGGAATGTGCACGCGCGCCGGATTGGGTCCGTTCCAATCCGGCCGAGTCTGTGAAAGTTATGAGGCTTTGAAATTTGCTAAAAATGGCCTCTCAGTTGCGGCCTTGTCATGACCACGCCCAATAGTTTAAAAAAAATGTAGTTGATGATTTTGAAAGCCACATGGGTTTGGGACATGTTGGCCAAAATTGGAGGCGTTCCATCGAAAACTCGGGGATCAGGGGCCAGAAGTTCAAGAGGTACGATTTTGAAGGTTTGAGGTTCGGGCCAAGATGGCCGACTTCCTGTAGCATTTAGGGCGGGGTCATAATATCATTTTTGACATGTCCTGACGTGGTCTATGTCCCTGGCCAATGTCATTTTTGTACGATGATTTTTTTTGCGACCGCTCCGCCATTGGGTCAATGTAAACTGCCTGTTTGAGGGGGCGCCACAGAGCCAACTTTTATTATTCTCTCTCGCGAACCCCACCCAAAATTAGAGCTTGCGGAGCACTACGTTTTGATCCCTGTTACTTGCATATCAGTTCACGTTTGCTACGTGAATTCTTGCGTTTTCGTCCCCCGTTAACGGTTTTAATGAGTCCCTCGCGGGACACTGCGTGTCCGTTGCTCGGGCCTAATAAAGTGGAAAAAATAGGACAGCTACATTTTCAAATCATTTGCTATTTTTGACAGTCCTTTGATTAAATATGCATAACGCGCCACTGAACAAACCGAGGAGATTGATGCTATTTGAATCTGTAGGCAGGACCAGAGCATAATTCAACTTAATATATTCAGGTTTTAAAAAGTGGCTAAATGAGAAGCTTACACAAGTGATTTTCCTCTTAGTGCTTCAAATTGAAATTCCTTTTAAACAATTTCTTGCAAAAAAAATACAAAACATTGAAAACAATTACGTTTTTTATCAAGTGAAGTAACAGCGCGCTGAGAGTGAGTTATCAAGCCAACGCTCTCCCCGTCTGTCCTCCAACTGTCAGCCGACCTGTCAGACCCACCAAATTTGATCAATCCCCGTCCACTTGGCTGACACAACAGCCCAGTGCAGCAGTCCTCTTTTCATTTCCATATCCTCAGTTTTTCTCTCTTTTGTATTAAATATTTATAGCTTAGCTTTGGGGAAAATAGGATGATTGATGCTGCTTGAAGAAAGTGCAAAATCTAAAGCATAAAAAAATAGGAAAAGTTTGGAAGAAGACCCCTAAGTACCACCTCTGTACCTACTGTAAGATGCGCCCACGAACCAGCTTCAGTGATAGTAACACAGGTAAAGTTAAAATACTATGCAAAAGCAAAGAAGACCAAGGGAACCATGTCTTAACTAAAAACAGCATTGGACAAATTTCAGCATCAAACCAGGACTAAACCATAGCAACACAAATACTGGGATACATAGATTATATCGTAGGTTGAGAGACAGCCAGTGACCACACCTTGAGAACCACAGTCTACTTTGTTAAGTGAAAAAGTCTAACTTCGTGTAAAAGCATTACGACAAAATGTGTTGAGCAAAAAGGTAAATTATGCAACAGCCCAGCCAGGATTAATGCATGTCACACTGGGTTCATTGTACAAAACATTTTCAACACTCTGAATTTTTTAGCCGGGAACTGGAGCCTTCTAATTCTCTTCAATGCCACTGGACCCAAGTGAAAAATCCCCAACCTCTCACCCAAAATATAACAAAGCCACCCCACAGGTTAGAAGTTTAAAGTAAGAAAGAAACAAAAAAAGGTTTGAGAAAGATTGCATGCCGTTTCTTTCTCTTAATGGAGTTTTTGAAGTTCTCTTCTGGAGTTCATATTAACCTGGGAATGGGGTTGTTTTTAGAGTACACTTCTTTTCTGGAGCGCATAAGTCAAATCAACAAGCATTCATTAACAAATTCAATATTTTCCTCAACCTTTTAAAATCGTGTGAATTTATTGCAATCAACATATCAAAGGCCTTTGTCATTTGGTTCTAGCAGTGGTTCGTGCTACTGTGAGTAAGCTTTGACCAAAACAATAAAGACATTTTATATCTTATGACTCAT
This sequence comes from Gobius niger, assembly GCF_951799975.1. Classification (NCBI taxonomy): domain Eukaryota; kingdom Metazoa; phylum Chordata; class Actinopteri; order Gobiiformes; family Gobiidae; genus Gobius; species Gobius niger. The sequence continues at coordinate 21,092,826 of NC_136859.1, forward strand.
TCATACTCCAGTGTCTGCATACAAATGAGTGTGAATGGGTCAGCGGTTCCTTGCTGTAAAGTGCTTTGGTCTGAATAAAAGTGGAAAAGCGCTATATAAGTTGAGACCATTTACCATTTTACCATATTTTGCATGTGCCTCAAGCCTCCAAAACCTTTTGAAGGAACTCTGAAATCAGACTTCTCGTTGATTGAGCTGAAAAGCCTGAATGTCAGAAAAGGTTGTTTTAAATTATTCATTATTCGTTCATCTTCTGGGATAGGGATCGCAGGTGGAGGGGCATAATGTATGGGCCTTAGGTGGATACACTCTGAACAGTGACTGAGCTCTTAAAAATTGTACTACAGACGATTCATTCATCAAATCTGTTTGACCTACAGGAAAAAGACGGGGATCATCCGATTTAACAAAGACATCAAACACATACGACCTCCCTCTCCATAGAAAAGGTAGAAGTTCTTTCTAAAATTGTACAATTGCATTTCTCCTTGCACACCTTTAGAGTTTGCAAAAATCTCACAGTATTGTTATCCTTCTCACATAATTGGATTTTTCAAATGCCAGCAGAGTGGCTCTTTGAGCACTATCCATCCACCAAAAATAGTTTTCAAAGCATTTTCTGGTCTTTGGGAATAGAGAAAAAAGAAGGGTGGTCAGTCTTTCAGCAAATATGCCATAACTTTCACCCACAAAGTGCTGTGAATGTGAAATACAAATGTACGCAGATGATACTGTGATCTATGTACATGGGAAGGACATGAAGGAAGTCGCTAAAAAACTCACTTGAACTATTGAGGTTTTTTTTCTTTTCAAAATGACTATACAACTCATGTCTACATTTAAATCTTAAAAAGAGTGTTGTTGTTTTTTTACTAAGGGAAAATCCGACTTACCAGATCCTGATGTGTATATTGCTTCTGTCAATCATTTTAGATTCACAATTTACATTTAGAAAGCACATCAAGAAAGTCATTCCGACGGTTTAACTAAATCTTGCACATTTTCGGTATATCAGACAGAGTTTGAATACAGAAGCTGCTAAATCATTTGTTCTATACTATGAAAATGCCACGTCTGTCATACTGTGTCACCAGCTGGTCTCAGGGCTGTAAGACAACTCTGAACCCTCTGAAAGTCCTGGACATGAAACATTCTCGCCATCTCCACTGTTGTGTATTTGTTTCTTATGTGGTTTAGCCCCACCGCCGCGTTCTAATTTGTAAGCCTGAGCAGGAGACATACTAGATCCGCCACCTCAAATAACCTGAAAGTTCCCCTCAGGAAAAGTCAAATTTAATACCTTATTAAGACTTTTTAAGACCTCCTTAAAAAACTTTAAGACCTCACAGCTTAACTTGATAGAAGGGTTGCATTTTGAGAATATTTATTAAGCAGGAAAAAAAAAGCGTAATAAATTATTAGACAGTAAAATAAACTATAAAAGATTATTTGCAAAGTTCATTAAATGGATAGAAGACCACTTAATGAACATTGGCATACATTAAACCTTTTAAGGTACTTTCTGACCAGGCAAGAGGCAGGTTTTTGTTTTGTTTTTAAATCTACAAATGGGATACAAATGTAATGTGTATGGACAATGTAATGGACATCAGGATTTCTTTATTTCACTTTTTCTAGTTAATCTTTCTTGACAATTGTTTGTCTCTTTCTTTTCAAATATGCAATGCGCTCAAGGCATAGAGCGGTAGTGGCGCCTAAAAAGTGAATATAACAGTGAAAAAGGGACTTCTGCGTGGATATAAACTGATGTGTGCATTGATAAAATAAAGTAATGGTCTCATTTGCCCTCGTCATAGTGTCATAGTTTAGATGTTTCGGACCTGGATTATCTTTCTGGGCATCAGTGGCTCTGATGTCGGGTGAGACAACAGTCACAGCCGTCTCTGGGCACAGCAGCAGCAGGTTGTGGGTGTTGAGGTTCCTGTCGCAGTGGATGTGTTGGGCATAGTTGGCATCGCATTTGAAGAAGCTCAGAAGCGGACGACGCAGCTGCTGCTCGCGGCTGCTTAGCACTTTTGTGGCTCACTCCCTTCATGTGCTACGCTAATACTTCTTCTTTCTACTGTACAGTTTGTATAGTAGTCCTCACTCCAGTTATCTTTGAGCGGCTTCAACCAAGGTTTAAATTCTTCCACATCTAACCAGGAATCGACAAACTGACCTTTCACCATTTTGATAGACTTGTTGAGGGGTAGTTTCGCCCCAGGGAATGGTGACACGGAGGAGAACAAAACTTAAAACAGGCTACGTCGCGCCATACACAGCAAAAGTGCATAGAAAACAAATATTTATATAATTTCGTCAAGTTGATGGATAAAAATTAAAAAAAGTCAATGCAAAAACATAAATTAATACCTTCGAAAATCATTTTACTAGAATGTCCATCAACGACAACAACGCCTTGGTCTTCTTTTGGATACCCAAAGAGACCCCACACTGCTGACTTCAATCATTTTTTTAGTAAATGCAATTCTGGAGGAGAGAGTCCTCAACTACCAGTAAGTAAACGTGCTGCTCGTGTCCCACAGCGGCTCATATGTTGAGAAATTTCGGTGGTAATCGTAGCTTCTAAAGTTCTTGCAGTACATAGCTGGATAATTAGAGCAACCATAGACCAGTTATCCATAAGCCTTTATCACACTAAAGGTTTATGTTGGTTTATGTTTTATCAGCCACTCTAGTTCTGATATTAATCTCGACCGATCTAAAAGGACAGCTGCAACAAACCAAATCTCCTCAGTGTATTTATTTGGTCATTTATCATAAAGTCTGTGCAATTATTGCACATATTCTAAATAACTCAACAATTTTTAATTTTGGTCCCAAGACGTGTTCCCGAGTAACTACCATTGGCTTGTTTGCCAGCTGTGATAGGCTAGGCATGAATGTGGGAAGCATCTGTCATTTTGGATACACTGACAGTTATGGGCCGCAGTAGTGAAGCTAAATAAACCCCTTTGGAAGCCATTAACCAAGCCAGCCGTGACAGGCATTATCTAATGGAGAGTGTGAAATGCAATCAATGGCCGGATGCGGACTTGGTCAGGATAAAACATGTGATGAGACAGACACTTGTTGCTTTAAGAGGAGTGTGTTGTTTGGCGCAGAGGGGAAGTGATTTGTCCAACATATGGGAGCGCAGTATCAAGGGTAGTACTTTAGTCCTCTGTTGGCTACCCATCCCTCCGTCCCCATTGGACTCTTGTAGCCGGAGAGCCAGCTGCTGAAATGTGCACACACTTGTCAATTGTGCTGCCAGATGGTCTAAAGCAGATGACGCCGTAGTCCTCCTGAATTTATCGACACACACAGAACTCAACATACTAGAACGGTAATTGATAGCAACAAGTTTCATATGCTGAGTCTTAGTCATCAAGTGTATTTGCCAAGGATGGAGAATGAAAAAGTTGCAATATAACTCAAGACAATGGTGCAGTGATGTATATTGCCCTTTAACAATCAGAGCTTTTGAGATGGGGTGGGGGAGTTGCAGGATGGGAGGGGTGTAGAGTTGGCAGTGCCAGGGCCCGTACTGGCCGGTGACAGCCACAGAAACAGAGACAAATAAGTGTCTCAGCTGTTGTATTCAGATACGAATTGCGCTAAGAAACTATCAGCATCAAACTATCAGCATCCACTAGTAAATGCTTAAAAATTGGCAGTACTGTGATATTTAAAATGATGTTGACTCAGCAGATGGACAGTGACACAACTCCTGATCCTGGAGACGGTGCTGAGAAATGACATTTCATACGTTTGCATGTGAATAGCAAAAGCCTGATGCAATGTTTAAAGGGCCCCATTGAGTTAATGTAGAGAAACACCTAATCTTTTCTTCTGTACTATTGTCTTCAGACCATATATCATATATTTAACTTTTAGTCCTTAAAAGACAGAGTCCTATATGTGGCTTTTGGAATAACCTTTATGTAATATAACATAACATCACTATATTTCTGTAACATTTGAAAGCAATCCTCCGCACTCTGCCCTGGTAGCAGTAACTCTGTCAGACCGTTTCCTTATACACCCACAGATAAATAAACAGGTTGCCCAGGTCTCCGGTGCGTGAAGTAGATTGTCTGTGTGCAATATGAAGACATGTGATAACTGGCTTACTCTATATCATCTCCGTGTCTTGGAAGAAGCTCAAGAGAGTCCCAGAGGGAGGCACAGCCAGCATTAAAAATGATATGGAGAGAGCATAGTACACACTGCACAGAGTTATGTTCAGAGCCCCACCAGCTGCATCACAGTTCAGGTAAAGCAAAATAAATGTAGACATGCACAAGCCACTATAAAGTCCATTTAAATTAATACAGCGAGCTGCACAAAGCCATATTGCAGATAGTCAGATAGACACAGATAGAGGGGTCTGTTGTTCTTGGTGGGGGCCTGCTGCAGACCAGGACCTTGTAATGGATGTGTAATGGGTTTTTAACGGTCACACAGCTGACAGTGGTGTTTGCCCTTCAGTGGAAATGCAAGGCAAACAGGAAGTAGTACATGGGAGACATCCCGGACAAGAGTGGACTCCTGACGCCGAAGGCGGACATCTCTTCTAAAGCACTGGCGACTGTCTCTCATAAAACGCTTACACCACTCAATTTGTTGGAGATCTCTCTTATTTGGTTTGAAGCCTGCACCCAGAGTCAACTTAGTGATGTAAAATGAGCAAGGCCTTAGTGCCTATAGGTCAAAGGCAGGTTTCTAAATGTATCCTTCATAATGGCAATGTTCCACTTACGACACTTGCAAACTGATAAGAAAATGTGCCTTATTCGCCTTGTGACCGGGTCAGTCAGTTAAACATTAAGCATAGAAACAAGATCAGCATCTACTGTCATCAGACATGATGAGAAGAGAGCTGCTTCTACTTCTCTGTTATCTTCACAGGGGATATCCAGGGTGTTTCTTTATGATAGTAGTTCCTTCCATATGGAGCATATCTTATTAATTGGATCTCGTGTCTGCAATAAAGGTTTGATGATGATGATAACTAGAGCTCTGGAGTGCCTCATTGAACCTTATACTGTCCGTCATTGCTTTCAATAGTTATAGCATCAATAGATGATATAAGGTAGCACAATCGCACATGAGTTGCACCTACAAATGGGCTCTCATCACAATTATGTCATAGAGATACTGATCAGACAATGGAAAAAGACTGTACCCTCTGAAGTGTCACATGTGTCACAGCTGCTAGCACTTTTTCATTTATCTCTGACACCAATGCAGTGCTACAGAAGGCCAGATTAAAAACACAGGTTGATGCCACTCATATAGCTCTGACAAGTTAAGGCATTGAACAGTGAGTCTAACGAAAAAGCCTGGCAACACAGAGAGCAATAATTAGCTGCGGCAGTGGGAGCAGATTGATTGTCAAACAGATCAATTAGACCTTGCAAAGCTGAAAGTTTTCCTGATAAGTGGCTAACTCCTTGGTAAACATGTCCAGGCACTAGGCACATTGAATGCGATAACATCGAACTAAGCTGAAATGACATCAACTGCAGTCATAATCGAGGTCACGCGGGCTACCATGTAATTACTAGAAATGATCACATTTAATGTTGTGTAATGCAGTTTGTGCTTCGGGATTTTGGAATGAGCACACAGCTTAACTGATTGAATGTGTATTGATTGCAGAGCAAAGAAACTACTTGGTGAACATGAAACAATGAAGATGTATTCAAGTTCTGATGTGAAATTATTTGTCAGAGTTACATTAAAAGGTTTCAAACGCAACCTTTTAATGTAACTCTGACAAAAAAATTGCTGCAAATATAAAGCTTTAAGGTATTTTGCCCTTAAAGCAGAACACAAAATCTATGTGAACTGATTATAAATAACGGTAATCACTAATCTCTGCAGATGTAGTGAAGACCCAAGAGGTAAGTGAAGGGCTCTTTAGCCCAGGGAAAAGGTCACTGCACATGTGTGGGAAAAATGCAATTTCAGCCAGAAGGCATTTAGACAAGCTTTGAAGTTCTTAATATTTCAAACAAAACCTCCAACACATGCTTGATCCTCGTGCCCAGGGAATGTAAGTCATAGAAAGTGTAATACTATAAAAATCCTGCTTAAAGGCAGGAACATTAATCACGCTGCCACAAGGGTAGCTTTAAATATATATATATATATATATATATATATATATATATAAAAGAAAATCTTCTTCAGGCATCAATAATCCTTCATTTCTTGCGGCCCACATCTCGACAATGCAAGATTAGTCTTTTGTGAAGAATGGTTTACAGTTGCTCACTCTTATAAATATAGCAGTGAGTTCCTTGGTCGACCTCAATTATTTGAGAGATGATAGATACAAACATCAGATTAAATTAGTTAAAATATTGGTGGCCCTATATTGGCTATCGGCCAAAATCCATATCTGTCGGGCCCAAGTGGGCACACACCCAAATGCTGACAGGACGACAATGTATAGTGAAATATTCTGTTCAGTTTATCAGATGTGCCAAATAGCTAGTTATTTGTTTCACCCTTGGAGCATTTTCAGCAGCAGTATAATGTATTTATTATTTATTAGGCTAAATATATTATGCATGCAGTCACGCATCTATCTAATCGTGAGTCTTATTTTTTAGGGTAAATGCATTGGGCTAGTTTTTATAAGTGAGAAATGAATACTAATCAACATACAAGTGACCTACATTAGTTATGCAATGCACTGTGCCCTCCTCTGCCGAGTTACAGTATTGCATAGGCCACTTTATTTAATTGTCTGTCATTATTAGAGAACTTCCAAAACTTGTGCAGGATATGACAGACTTTGAATAATGGTTGTAATTTAAAGACCGGTAAACAGCCATATATAATCATTAACCCCACAGAAAATGGTCAATAATAACTTTGCTATTTAATGGACTTTGTCAGAACTGCCGGCTAAGTGTATTTTTAAAAATAGTCTATAAATTATCATGAGTTCAGCGTTAGCGTGTTCTTACCAAACACTTCATCAGCCTCTCCCGAGTCTGTGGCGTTGGCAGCTTTGGGTTCAGGTGCCTGTGATGGATAAACAAAAATAGATGAAGCCCCAAGGTGCCATGGCAACAAAGCAAAGGACAGACCAACAGTGAGAGAAACAAGAAGGAACAGAACAGCTCAAGTTTAGTCTTTGGGAGAATGTTCAAAAGGAAGGTCATCATCATGAACATTGAAGAGAGATAGGAACATTATGAGTACAAACATAATTACCCAACGTTGTAATAAATAGTACAGGTATATATTGCTGTTACCGACCTAAAGAATGCAACAGATTTAATATGAAGATAATATTGGCAGTATAAATGTACAATGCGTCTAAAAAGAAACAATGGGGGAAGCTGAATGGTGTGACAGAATAATCTTGGGGAGATTAAAATATTATGCATTACACTGATTTTGAAACCTATGTTCTAATCTGCAATAAAACTATTTGAAGAAACTGTCCAAACAAAAAGTATATTTTAAATGTCCAGAGCAAGCTCGTAACTATGTAAAAGTAAAACAATCTTAAGGTTTTCAACAAAACTGAAGATTCCACTTAACAATGATGTGCAACAAACAGACTATTAACAGCTGCGTGATATTTCAAACTTCAACTGAAGAACATGTTTGACATTTTAATTTTGTTTGGCTTCCCTAGTGTGCAGTGAGAATACAAATAACCTCAGGTATTTTCTGGCCAATATTACCTGTTGTTATGTGATACGTCTAAGGCACAAAATGCGAAAAGACTAAAAGGCGCTAGTTCAACTCGCCGCACTCCCACACCTATAACGCTGAGATGCTGTGTGACCTTTACAGAAAAATAGGACAAAGGTAACCCCTCAGAAGTACAAGAAAATGTGAAAATGGAAAGCTACCTGTAATTGAAAGTAGTCAGATGGACCAAAAGGGAACCGACTCCTCTCTTAAAGTCAAGTGTGTGAAGCCGTTGTAGAACAAAGGCTACTGAAGTACTTTAGGCCAAATAAGCGCTACATGTTATGACGTTTTGGACTGGTAGACTTAAATGGACAGGTAAACTACTGCCCTGACAGAAACAGTCCACAAACCGTTTAATAGCAGTGTATGATACAGTAGCAGTGTCTTCACTAAATAATACACTAGTCTTTTATTAATCGATAGTTAAAGGCAGATGTGATACAGCATAGAAATACTCCAATGAGCTGTGAGTCTGCTTAAATCAATCGAGATTTGCCTACATTGTTCAGGCTTAAAGCTTAATGCAATTGATCTACTATTTCAACTTAGTGCACTGCTCACATTATTTTTGCATCTACACAGCAGCTCTGTGTGTGCATTAATTATTTGCTATAGCTGATGCAAGCGCAAGCATGACATTACAAAACTTCATTATCCATTTGATGAAAAGGCTGCTCGACCCCATTGACCAAAAAGACAAGTTATTCAATTCATAGTATGGAAGAGCTTGAAATTTTAATCAGATTTCGAGTCAAATGGCAGCAGAAAGAAAGGTTCACTTTGGAAACACAATTTAGGGCAGCTCAGAACAAGATAGTATTGTATTAGTTTTACAAGTGCATCTGGCAGGTGAGGCTAATCCCCAACACACTAGGCACTGGTGCAGAAGACGCTGCAATGGTGCGGCTTATTTTTGGTGAATTTCTTCTTCATCAAACATCACAGACTGTGAGCATCTGTTCTGGCTCTATATCCAGAGGGTGTGTAGTCATTTGGTTTATCTGCTTTCAATTGGGAATTCTCCATCTCCAGGACTGAAGTTAACTTTTTACTTACAGCAATCATGCATTACACAGTGATGAGGCTCTAAAATGTATGATTACGGATTTTTTTATATCTGAGCACAACTAATTACTTAGTAGCACTGCAAAAAGTTAACAACAAATTCCTATCACAAACATAATCAGAAGTTAAAGACCTAATAACTTCACCTTTCTATTTTCAGTTTTAGTACAAAAGTGTTTCTGGGTTTATGAAGAACCTAATTACCGTGTCTCATACACTCATTAATTGCAGCTGCATATTTTTTCTTGTCTTTTGTGACAAACTGACAAACGACTCTGAAATGAACATTGCTAATATCTGCTGAGTATGATTTATTCTCCAGTGTCATCTTTTCATTCACACACAATGTGCAATTAATGAGTCCTTTTACGTAGTTATGAGTCTGCAAAAGGCAGTAGTATCAATTACTCCAGACCGGTTTCTGTCTTCGGCTTGCGCACCAGGGTGCACCTGACTTTATCAATTTGAATTAGAGATAATTTTATTTCATGTCTCTAATGCATAGGTGTTTGGATGTTTTTCTGGTGTAGACACTAATTACATCCAGTTTAAACAGAATTGATGTCACTTTTATACTCAATTAAGTCCAGACTTGGATTCGATCTCCCTGGTGTTACTTAAACGGTTGAATATGGAGGCACTAGGAGAGAAGTTTGAGAACCTCTACTCTAGAGCATGGGCTATTTACTTTTACTAGTACATTCCATCCATCCATTTTCTTCCGCTTTTTTTCTTCCCGCTCCACGCACACCTCCTCCAGTTGTTCTGGAAGGACCCTGAGTCGACATCAGGCCAGCTCAGAGACATAGTTCCACCAGCGTGCCCTGGGCCTTCCAGGAGGCCTTGTCCCAATAGGACATGCCTGGAACATCTCCCAAGGGAGGCGGCCAGGAGGCATCCGGAACAGTCTTTTGCTAGTTATATCACATATAGATGACTGCATCAGGACGACAAACTGGCTAATTTTGAAGTACCCTGGTAAACGACTCAAAAGTGTTAACCAATTAAGACAACTCCACCAGTAAAAAAAAAGAACGTTGTTGAGGAAATCTCTGACCTTCGCCACTTGTGAGAGATGCCTTTCCCTTGCCTCACACACAGAAAAACTGAGACTATCCAAATGTTTGTCCTGGCAAAAGCTAGACAAACATATTAAGCCCCAGGCTCCACCTTTGGACAGCTCTGAGGCATTAGGCAAAGTATATCTACAAGACAGAAAATAGAAACACAATTAAAATTCAATCAATAATGAGCTTTTGTCGGATTTGACCAGGACTACGGCTTTTTGTTATTTTCCAATCTTGCATTTTTTTTCAAGCGTGAAATGTACTTTCCATTGAAATTCTGTTTTGTAAAGCTGATATACCAGAATGGAGTTTAATTTGTTTTCTTATCAGTCTCAGATGTCGGGGTTTTTCAGAGATTTTGGTTTCCCTCAAGACACACATATTTTTCATTTTGTGTTGTTGACTTTCAAGTCAGACTTCCTTCTAATCTCAGTCATAAGACAAGATAGCAAGTGCCCTGCCCTAGGGCTGCTCGAGTATAGGAAAAAATAATAATCACGATTATTTTAGTAAGAATAGAAATAGAAAGAAGATTATTTAAACGATAATATGTTTTATTTATTTCTGTATAGGCCTACATGTAAAAAAATATATATATGTAAAATATTTTCTTGGACAATAAATAAAAGCCCAAATCCTCTGTCTGACCTGCCCCCTGCTGGCCAAGGGGCAGGTCAGTCCACACACCTGCCCAAGCCAACCAAGCACGCAGCCTGATGACATCATCACACAACGCTGTTTGTTTATGTCGGACTAAAGCATGAGCCATTAGCACGTGCAATACGAAGGGAACAGAAACAATCATCACAGCGGCATGGAATAATACAAGTTTGCTTTGAGCTCCGTTTGTAAGATTGGCTATTCTGATGAGTTTTAGACTCTTCTGCAATAACCAGCGGCTGGCCAAAGGATAGAGAGGCTTCTAAACTTCTGTTCTCCTTTCAGCAAAAGGTGAGCACTTATCGGTAGCGTTATCTCAAGAGCTACGTATAAAAATGATTCAAATAATCCGTGACAAATACAACAGTTCTATCACGCTGGTAGTTCAGCAGATCGGGCGCACTCACACAAACAAACTGCGCAGGACTTTGTTATCGTATAGTGTAATAATCAAAATCTTAATTTAATTTAGATTAATCGCACAGCCATGTCTTTTCCTTCACCTGAACATGACACTGAAGATTGTTTGGTGTGTTATATCAGAAAAAATATACAAATCCAAACTTGGCATCCTCAATTTTCCAAACAAACATTGTGCTTATGCTTAAACTTTTTTGTGCTAATGCTTAAATTGTTTGATTGTCTCAAAGCAATTGCCTGATATGCCCTTGTTTACTTTAAGAAGCCAAAGGAATGGGTCAGGACCCAGATCTCACAAACTGCTGATGTTCTTGGACAGGAGATGTCAAAGTGACTTCTCACTTACTCAAAACTCCACACCAAGGTTCATAAATCAGCTCTTGATAAACTGAACTGCTGCAGTGAAAAGACTGTGCATTAATAGTGACTGAATCAAGATCTCATAGATACATGACATGTGTATCAAGTTTGACATTACTGTGTAAAAATCCACTCCACAGGATACCGAAAAGCAACAAAAAAAGTTTAGAGAACACAGTAGGCATGGCTGAATAATTCAATTGAAAAAAAAAAAACATCCTAAAACTCTTATTTTTCCAGAATACAGTTTAAAATTCTTTTATTCACTTTTAAATGCCTACATGGGTTGGTCCCACCATTCCTGGATGAGCTATTGCAGGCCCACACCCCCGGCAGAGCCTCGAGGTCCACTAACCAGCTCCTGCTCTCGGTTCCACACTCTCGGCTTAAGAGGAGACAGGGCCTTTTCTGTGGCTGCGCCTAAACCTTGGAATTGCCTTCCACAGCACATTAGCACATTAGAGCTGCACAGACACAGGAGCATTTTAAAAGTCTGCTTAAAACTGAGGCATTCGAACACGAACTAATGCACTCGTTTTTGTCATTGTGGTCATACCGCCTTTGCTATGCCCAATCCCGTCAGACCTTGGAAGCTAAGCAGGGAAGGGCCTGGTCGGTACTTGGATGGGAGACCGTTTAGTAACACCAGGAAGCCTAGCGAATGTAGAGAGTGAGTGAGTGGTTGGTGGTGGTCGGAGGGGCCGATGGCGCAGACTGGTTGCCTCGCTTCCGTCAGTCTACCCCAGGGCAGCTGTGGCTACAATAGTAGCTTACCACCACAGAGTATGGAGTGAACGAATAGTGCAATGTAAAGCGTCTTTGAGTGTCCAGAAAAGCGCTATATAAAACCAATGCATTATTATTATTGCCGTTAGCTGTTATGCTAATGGGATGTGATATAGAAATAAAGATTTGATTGATAGATTTAAAAACTTCTAAAAAGAATCAAACAATTCTGCGAAAGAATTCCTAGTACAACTATAACAATGGCCAGTTACCTTGTACTGCAATATCCCCTGTATGAAATGTTCTTGTTCATAGTATTTTGACAGTGGCTTATTGGCTGTAAAGTGAAAACTCACAGTCAGTCTGGTGGCGGGTATATCTGAACATCTGAACTCATTAGGCACATCCTAATATGAAAACAATGTGACTTTCATAGCCTTTTACTGTATTGAGGTGATTTTGTGCTGACTTGTACTTAGTCACGCTCCATCTCCACACAGGCCTTTGATCCCGAATTGAGTGTGAGGACAGTGTAGAAGCAGTAAGTGTAGGTGCAGCCTTTGCTCAAGAGGCGAAGTGCGTGGGGAGTGGGGTGATTTGGACACCTTTCAAAGGCCTTGGTGATTTGAGACAATCAGACGAATCCCAGCTTTACTTCCCATCTGCTGCAGTGCGGTGAGAGGTGTGCCCTTCAGAGATCCATCATGTTCATACATCTTAACGATGGAAGACAAAAAGACATTCATCTCAGCTTTTTGACTAAGATTAGAAAAGCCCGACAAGAGACCTCTGCAAATTGGGTGGCGCTTTAAAGAACGGGCTGATTGTGTCTAAGGAGCCGAATGAGAAAAACAACGGTTGTTTTTTTCTTCTCCTGATGGGAACACAAGGGAGGGCTCCGAGACTATTTAGCTGACCACAATACACAGTGCTCTCTCGGTGGCACAAAGGCTTTAGTTGCATCTCACAAGGCTAAAGTCCTAGATGAGTCTCCTGCTCCCTCATCTGGAGACTGCAGCCTTCAATTCAGCATCAGAAAAGGGACCGACAAAGCGAGTTTTTAATTTGAAACCACACAGTCGCAGCATATATGAATATCATATTACTAGACAGTGCATAATTTGTAAAAGTAGCTTCAGTAACACTTAAGTTTGAGGTCATGGATTTGGGGAACAGGCTAAAACAGTTACCGGATGGCTCTCATTAAACTCCATTATGCCACCTCAAATCTTTGCTGTATCCTCCAAAATAGTTCCCTGATCTTTTACCCTGAAAAACTGAAAGATGGGGAATTATGTTATGCAAATGATTGTAGTCAGATTTTGTAAATTGTCAACTTAACTGCCAGCATAATTTTCAAGGCTTTAACTTTGTGAATGCAGCTCCGAGCTGAACAAAGCTGACAGACTTACTTAACACTCCACATCCTGCACATCAGTGGGATACATCATTTTAGATAAAATTTGAACTTCCTGGCATAGCAAGCATTGCAATTAGGTTTGCGATGTTTACTTTAAATCGATTCATATCACTGTACACATTTTGAATATACCCAGACACGAAATATTTGAGACCATTTTGATTGAATCATAAGCTACTAAACTGATAAGAAAAAGAAAAAAAAATGTATTTCAGAACATTAATAAAACTCCATTTAGCCAGCATATTACTGCATAAACAACCGCAGCCTTTCTAAACTGAACTCAGTAATTGTATTCCAGGTACACGCTCACCGAAGGGGCATTTCTCCAGTGCAGAGGGGACACAAAGGAGCAGCAGCTACATGTCATTCAGCATCATTCACCCTCTCATTATAAACCACAGGGACTTATGGGCTCACGACTCCTAAATACAAACCTGCTCCTCCTGTCACGCGCTGCTCCTGTTTAACTGTTCCTATGACAACCAGCTGTTGTGCCAGACCTTTCAAATCAACTCTGATTGTCTGCACAAAGACTAGGAAAAGGACAGAGGTAGGGATAGCCTGTGGTAATTTAGTAGACAAAGTCAGTTAGGTCAATGGTGACTAGTGTTAAGTGTTACTGGTCAACAGTTCATTAGGAAAAGATAAAGAAAAACATTAGGGGTGGGCGAAATTACAAAATTAAATTGAAATTTCATAAAAACTGCCTATATGCTCTCATTGTATATTAATGTATTGTAATTAATTCTAACCAGGTTAGGATTAAGAAGGGATTCATTTTTTGTCAAGAATAATTACACCAGCATCATAAAATGATTCAGTCAATAATATCATTTATCTCAATATTTTGTGACCTACACTTGACCAATTGCCTTGGCATGACGACTGCGCTGAAGAGCAAAAGAAACAAATAACGTGTGGGCAGCACCTCCCTGCTGATCCAAAGCATAGTGGCGTTTTCCCATACTCATTAGACATCCACACCACGTGCACACTGCAGCCCACCACCACTGCTGCTGACACCATCATACTTTTTGCTATTTATTTCCTTTTTTACTGCCCTGTACAAGGTTAGGAAAGCTGGCAAAAATCGGGCACGTGCAGCAACCTTTTCAAATTTGATTGCAGCCTCAGGGCTAATGGGCAAACTCATTATATCGACAGTCACTTTGAAAAGCAGTGACAAAAGAAGCTCGCGCTAGGCTGGGGTTAATTGCATGATGCCATTATAACACATTACCTTTGGTTTAAACTCAGACAGCCCACACAGAGCAGACAGGGCTGCAATGGACAGCCATTCCAGTTTCAAAGAATAGAACAGAAGAAGCTCTGCTTAATCTACAGATCAAGCCTTCTCAAACTCCGGACTCAGGTCCGGAAGTGGACCTTGAGGTGATTGGTCCGGACCCCGGTGGTGTCTCTGTGCTGTTACTTTTATTGCCATAGCAGAGCTTGTTGCATTCCCATAAGTGCAGTTGCCATTTTGGCCTGTAGGGGCAGCGTCTGCTGGAATAGCGCTCCCTTTAGACACAGCTGCTAATAATCACCTCTTGAGGTCCAGTCGAGATAAATGGCTTGAAAATCATTGAATCATTGAATAATGATAGTATTATAATGTTCATGGTTGAGAAAGCACATTCACTATGACTAAGTTGTTATTAAAGAATTCCAATCGCAGCTGTATGAGTGATGTACGTTTAGATCTGTCCCAAGTTTTAGGAGTTTAGACAACAGGCAGTGCCATGAGGCTCACTAGAACTCTTTAGTGTCCCCTCATAGGACTGCTCTGTATATTTTTAATAATTTCCCCAATATTATGCATGTTTCAATGCACTCTGATGAATAAAATATTTATATTTCTAGATTTATAAATGCATTTTGCATTTTTACTTTAAAGTTTCAGTGCATTGACAGAAAACATTTGTTGGACCTTTGGTGTTTGTGAATTGTATTTTTCTGACCTTTTGATGTAAAGTTGGAGAACCCCTGCCATAGATGCTTAGATAATGTGGAAGCTCGAGTAGTCATTTGGTATAGCCTCACGGGCCAAGTATAATTACATTGCGGGCCAAATCTGGCCCGCAGGCCAGAGTTTGACACCTATGAGTTAAACCTATCCAGAAGATTTAAACTGTTTAATTATATGCTACTAAACATATTAAATGACAAATTCATGATTTTAAACAAATACTGAGTCTCAAGAACACAACTCACTCTATTTTACCTGCAGGCATAGGGTTAGTGAGCCCTGATCTGGTTTATCTGAAAAGGCTGAAAGCAGTAGTACTGATAGTGTCTAAAGGTCTGGTTTAATCCAAGTCTCTCAGCGTCACTTATTTACTATCAGATCAAACAGCTCCCTCAGTGGCCATGGGCTGCAGCTGCGATCCCGAGACTATTCTGGAAAGGGGCCACTCAAAAACTCATCACTCTGTGACCATGGTAACAAATCTCAATTAAAGCAGGACAGAGAGACAGAAACGCAGAAATATAATATTCAGCATCATTGGAATATTGCATTTAAAAGCAATTATGCAAATGAACTTGAGAAAGCAGGCTGGAATGAGTGCATTAAGGGGTAATAAATCCACAATATCCTACTTTTTTTCCAATAAAACTACAAATTGTAAAAAATACTGGGGCAGTTTCCAGAAAGATAATCTACTTATGTAGCAGACAATGGGAAATAAATGCAATTAATTGATTCGTTGACGTTTTTCATGTTGAAACTGTTTATTAATCATCATAATAATAAAAGAGCAGTCGTATAAACTAGGTAATAGCTGAAAGATCTACGTCAGTAGCATCTGTAAGGTCTCCAGCAATATTATGCAAATTAGCAATGCATAAGAAAACACTTCAGAGTAAGATAAGATCTCTCCTGTAAAACTTTTGGGGTCAGAGGTCAACTAACTTTTGCTTCTTTTATGACTTTATCACAGTCTAGATATATGCTGTTACTTTTGTGGTCTGTTTTTGTTGACTTAAGTAGACAGATTTAAGACCTTTTCCAAGTTTTGAGAAGGTTTTTTAAAATGCCAGAGGGCTAAGCCTCCTTATGATGCACTTTTGTTTTTCAAACCAAAGTAAATCATTTTAAGAAACCAAAAGCTTTTCTTTGTCAACCTAATAAGTCACATACATTCCAAGAATGTATGGATCAAACTAAAATGCTGGATGCTGGTCATGCTGGGCAATAGCATAGGAGTCAATGGCCACTAAAATAACACTTCTTTGACATAGGAAGGATAAGGCAATTAAAATAATACCCAGTATCCAATTGTACCCTTGTCATCATTCACAAGTAAAATAAACTGTTAGTAACAGTTAATATTTCAGTTTTGTCTCATATTAATGCTCTTGAACTAAATCTTGTTTTGAAAATACTGCAAATCTAGTTACAAACAATATTTCAGAAAAATACCAAACAGATCTTTACAAAAAAAAGCCCTACATGCTAAGCTCTTAAATACCTATGAATTGTAAGCTTTATGTTTAAGAGGATCCCCTTTCAACCATTGGCAGTCTGTTCCTATCGTCTGCATGTCAAGCAGACAGGTTGTTCTGTGCTCTGAAGGTGCCACCCAAACACAAAAGGGGATATTGTATTGAGGAGAGA
Organism: Gobius niger; assembly: GCF_951799975.1. Classification (NCBI taxonomy): domain Eukaryota; kingdom Metazoa; phylum Chordata; class Actinopteri; order Gobiiformes; family Gobiidae; genus Gobius; species Gobius niger. Next base: position 21,109,897 of record NC_136859.1, read on the forward strand.
AGTTTGTGAAATTAGTTTCTAAAACGTAAGAGAAAAAACATTATTTATTCTTCATTGCAAGTGTACGCACTAGAGTTCAATTAATTATATACTTGACATTTTCTCTTAATGCATGGTTTGGGACCTCAGCAGAGCTCCTCAAGGACCCGCTCAAAGTAATGAATCAAAACAAGTGCAGAAGTTGTTCAGCCTGCTTACGGCTTAGGGTCCAGAGTCCGGCTGATAGAGGCCAGAGCTAAAGGCCAAATCCACTTCTCTCACCATACCAAAAACATTTTGGCACAGAGCAAGAGCTTAACAGGCAATAGATTTCCAGGCGTAGTCTTACCTTAATGTCCATGGAAGTGTCCCTCTTTCCTAGATGTTGGCCCATGCTGCAGACAGACTGCAAGAGAGCACACAAGGATACCATGAGAAGAAGAATGTCAACGGCACACAGCTGGGCACGGCTCCTTATCTAAGTAAATGAAGCTTGGGGGAAAATGGAGCAAACAGAGACGTATTCATTGTTTGGTTTCGAATGGTTTAATAATAAATAATAAATTATGTGAGATACATATTCTAAAACAATTTAAAATGTATCTCTCTCAGACGTCATGATCATGTGCCTCAGTGGTTTAATGTGAATACTGTGTAAATGTCTATGCTTGAGGGACCCATTTATATCACTTTATTCGCAGTTATTAGGAAAGGTCATCAACACAACAGAAAGCCTTTTTGTCATAGCAATGAGGTCCTGAGAGGCTGGGGCTTAAATGGGCATTAGTGGATATATCCTAGTCCAGGCTGAAAGCATAGCATAATAACACATCCAATTTTAAACCATTATTTGAAACAGCAGTTTTTCCCAGTTTGATATATTTTTCACAATATACAGAATGCATCCCTTGTTAATTCTCTTTTTTGGCTGGTGAAAGGCCATGGTTCATTTTGAAACTTTTTAAAATGAGAAAGTCTGAAGCAGCACAAAACGAAAAGGGCGAAAGACGAAATGAACAATAGCTGATAACAATAGGCAATTTGTCATTGTCACCACAATTCAGTACATCGCAGAGCTATGTAACCAGTAAACATATCAATATTTGCAAACAATAACAGTATCTGGCTGCTGAGCAATCAACCTTTCCACGCCAAAATATTTGTCTGGTCAATTGGAACCGAGAGGAAAAAACACTGTGTTTACTCTATTTTCTAATTCAAGCCCTGTATTATGCCCATGGGGGACATTTGTGCATATTATGTTCTCAAAAGATATAGCAAAACATTTTCATGACTGAGGTCTACTGTTGATCTGACCCTCTGAAATGGCTGTTTTAAGTGCAGATTAAGTGACACCCACCAACATTTATTACGCCATTACGAAGCATTAAAATCACTTTGGGTCGGCAGTGAGGCTCAGAGATGCATTACAAGGTTGTGTGACTAATTTGAAAATATTGTAGAAAGTTAGTGCAGGTTTATGCATCAAAGTCAAATCCCTTCCTTTCAGAGCAAATCACTTTCCTCACAGGGGGCAGTCTCCTTTCCTTTGAATAATCACAGCATGGAATTTATAAAGTTCATTCGTATGCATTATCATTGCTGACATTTTTTAAACTTTTCCTGCTTCAAAGGGATTATACAGACTTATAAGATAAGGCATGTCTGTAGCATGCTTATCGTGCCTCAATCATCTTTCACTCCTTCTGGAGATAACAAGGTCCTAAGAGATTGAGCTCATCCCCACAGGAACAAAGCACTATACATTCATTCTTCTATTTATTAATTAATTAGAACAAGACTTGTACACTGCACTAATAGTAATGGTCATGACACTAGAATTTCATACTCAAGCTTGAGAACATTTTCAGTTGTTGTCGAGTGAATTCCTGTCTCCTTTACAGTGTCCACAGCCTGTAATCATATTTGTAGGATTAAACTCTGATGCAATTATCAACAGAATTCTAGCACACGATTACAGACTTCTTCTGCTTAAGACAAAGACCATTCTTAACTACTCATGAAAGGAATCATTTGGAAAAGGCAGCAAAGTACCAACACCTTTGCAAAGGAATGTCTAGTTTAGATTTAGATTTATCCCGGTTCAGCCTCTGCAGGAGAACACTGTCACATCGCATGCCATAAAAGGTAAGAACAAAAATATGCAAACCATGTTTCTAAATTCAACTATTCATTCGATTAAGTCTGAGAATGCTACAGAATAGATTTCATAAATCCCCTGAGTCATTTTCCATTTTGCACAACAGGTCACTGGAGCCAAAAATGGTAATATGGTGACTTTAGCTACCTCTTGTCTGCCAAATACCATTGGTCAGGTGAGTGAATCAAAGGGTTACACCTGTTTCCACTGTGAATAGAGATTAACCGCGGGGGGAAGTGCGATTACGTGCATTGTTCCCTGAAACGGGAACACAGAGGGGAAGCACTGTTTACTCAAAGCTGCTGCTTTTTAAACCATGCACTCTCAACAATACAGAGTGAACACAAAAATGTGCTTACATTTTCAGCAGCGTGAAGGTTTTAAGGTTTTATACTCTGACAGCTGGGAACAAATTCTACAAAGGCTAGAAATTAAAATGTAGGAAAAAGTACTTACAACTTGCACCTTATATTGAGTCTCTCCTTGTAAGCCAGATTCATCTCAGTCATCAGCCAAGCAATTGTTTTGAAGTGCTATCCTGTGGAGTGGGTCAGACAGACCTCTTATGGTCTAGCTCACAACTTTACAGCTTCAATCAGGTCTGCAATATAAAGCTTATCATTGATCTTCTTCATCACATTCTGTTTTAATGGGAAAGCTAACCATCCTGTCGCCTTTAGCAATAACAGGAAAGTCATCTCTACACATCTTCGTCAGAGAAACTGCACCAGATGTCAAAAAGCAGAAATGTTGTGGTATGAAGCCTTTGTGTTAGATAAATATTTGATGGATATACTTTGAGAACTTTGTGTAAGGTTTGGGGACCATAGTGATGATGATAGCTGTACTAATATTTGCATTAGATTTACTGTTCTTGCAAAAACAAGCCATGGAATTGTTCGGTGCACAACTTTATACATTTGCACAACTTGATACATTTGCAAGCTCTTAACTTGAAAAAGTTTTTGAAAAAAAATATTGTTGAGAAGGTTTTTTCTGTTTTGAACTTGAGTGAAGGTATTTTCTTCACTTCTGACATTTATCAAAATCTAGTTATTATACTCTCTGTAACAGCTCCATAGTCCCCAATATTGATGGACAAAATGAGATTTCAAATATAGAGGGGCCATTTATCATGTTGTGAGCAACATAGACAAACTCAGTAGATTACCTCTTTTCATGCTTTTGTTGTTTGTCTATCCTAAAGTAACTTGGCACAGTAGACTGATGAATCCCACTTTCCAAAACCACCCTTCTGAATATTATTCACATCAGCTACACAGATACAAAGGGGCAACTTTATTCCACCTGAGCCTTTCATCCATCAATGTTTGAAGATGCTGCTGGATAGTTAAGAAGGACTTCACTGTGAATGCACTGATGTGCCGGTTCAGAGAAAAATATTTGAAACTCTTGAGCCTTAACCTGTAGGATTCAGTTGCCGAGTTTACACTCTGCAAACATACTTTCGATCAAGGGTCAACAGATCAAGGCGGGGTCACCTAAAGTTATGAAACAATACCGGCCACTGTTGAAGGTCTCCATGTATCTATCTTAGTTTCATGCAATGCAGAACAGAATTACTGATTGCTATACTGAAAGCATGTCTAGGCTTTACAGTCACTACTTTAGGGGCACTTTGCAAGTTTGCATCATTAAAGGCTATCATCAATCATTAAGCACTTGACACACAACTGATGTCAGGCATTTGGGGCACCTCTTTAGCTTTGGCATAGCTTTGTACCCATAGTAAAGTTTTTGAAATGACTCAGCCATTCCCAACAGAGCAGCTGACTCAGAATCACGCTCCGACCTGTGTGTAACGATTCTTCCGTCCTACTGGGAGAAAAAGAAACTGATGGTTCCTCCCTCATATTAATGACACAGATTTGTATGAGACATTCCCATCATAGATCGAGGGTTTAGTAGCAGTAGGAGACCTAAGCTATTCAGTGACTTGGGACCATTTTCAAAGTAATACTCTTCAATCACCCATAACTCATGGAGATAACGGCAGGTCACACACATCTTTGGGAATTTGGCTGACCAAGCTAAAGCCATTAACCATAATGGACTTTGAATATTGCCAGGGTTTTGATTGGACAATCGGCTAAATAGGTTTCTGGGTAAAGTAGATCCGAGTTTTCCAAAAATTACTCTGAGACTCAGCGGTGAATTTGTCAGTGGTATGCTCAATGCTAACTCAGTCCTCACATTTCACGATACAACCACACAATCTAGGCATTTAGTCTAATAGCCATAGCAAAACAACAGCACTAAGAGCACCCTTAAAGGCTCTGCAAATGGACTCAATCCCATCTGCTAGGTCTAAACAATGAATAAGTAAAACTGCTGACTTAACAAAAATCCACATCCTGCGGATCCTAAGTGAGATGATATGGGACTGAATGCGAGAGTCCTTAGAGTTTCACTCCGGATTGTTGCACAATCTCAACTGCTGCTATCCTTGCGAGGACATGCAAGAGAATGGAAATTGCATAATCGAGCGAGAGGTATTGGCAGAAGAGGAGAGGCGGGTGCGAGGCCACGCAGCAGTAACAACTCTCAAACTTTTTAGCACTTCTGTATGAAAGTCTTTCCCCATACACAACGAACTGAAACTTTTCACAGATGGAGATGGCACAGCTCAAAATCCAATCCCATATTGCTGCTTATTCCAAGGAGTTATGATTGAGGCTATGAATAAAATGTACAGTCAGCAATAATGAGCAAATTGGTTATCATGCTGTTGAGAGACAAATTTGTCAATGAAACCCTGTTGATGAGATGACCTCAAAGAAAAGGCAAAGTTATGAAGGATAAATGATCCAACTGCTTTATAGATTTACTGTATAGTGAAACTGTGTGACGTCTGCAATTTTGAGCGGACCTAGTTTCATTTCTATTTTCATCTTTTTTATTTTTAGCATCTAAACAAGGGCTCTTTCACCATTTTTTTTACTGGGGCCTGATATTTCGAAATGCTATGGCTTGTGGGCTAGCCATTCAGTTCACAAAACACAAAACCACACACAATATGTACACATCCGGTTGAACAGCAAATCAAAAGCAGCATCAACTTTTGGCTTGGAATGAAGAAACGCTAAATCAAGAATAGAAAAATATATTGCATTAATTACATTTAAAAAACAGGTTAACCACTTCCACTTACAAACATGCCATAACTTTAACATTCCTTTGCATCATGGAAAATACACTGGTTCCATAAAACAAGTCAAAGCAGACCTTTTGTGCCATTACATGTCTGTCTGAGGAGCAACACCTGAGGCTGTTCAAATCTCCAGTTCTCACAAAGTTGCTGCTGTTTTCACAAGGCTCGCACACTGCTCCAGCGCAATTCATCACGATAGAGATGGCAATGCAATTAAAAGTTTGCAATTGGCAAGAAAATGATCCTTTCTCCAGGTGGTCTTATTGTGACAAAACCTGCTGTTTTGAAATGCATAGATCGTTGCACTGGCTCTCAAGCTTTCTCCATTTTATTAAATAGTTCACATTCCAAACACCACTGGCCCAGATCAAGACTAAATCATTAATAAAGTGGGTCTAGAATCGTCTTGAATTGAACTTTTATTACGCTGAGAAAAGGGAGAACAGATAATCCCCACAAGAGCCAAAACCATAAAACACTTGCTCTCAGCACTCAGAGGACAAAACAATCTTAACTGTACCAAAAAGTGGTCTCCATCCATCTATATAGTGTGTCTACATTGGTTTATGAACTGTTTACACAACGCCATTGGATGAGCAATATTTTCCTAAGACAAAGAGCAGGATAACATTAAATTGATTCCCGTGGGGATGGGATTATAAAAATGATGGATGCAGGTAAACAAGTCAGTGCAAGTGCAATTTTCTGAGCTCACTATATCCAAGTGTTCTTACAAAGCAGAATAACAACTAATAAGGGAACCAAAAGCTGCAGCAGAGGGAAGAAACTTTAAAGGCTGTAACTTCTTCAACAAGACCTGAGAGAGTTAGCCGAAATTGGGTTATTTTAATTATATTTAGCCAATTGAATGGACCGATTATGCAAAATCTTCAGATTATATGCAAAGCGTCTAGTTGTTTTGCATGTATGGATGCACACCCTCAGATTACCCAGAGGTCTTCTGCTTTTCAATATTGAGTGGATACTGACTTGGGAGCTTGTTGTGCCAGCTGTTGTGCCACTGTCAGCTGGTAATGCCTTACTGAGATTTTTCATTTTGAGGAGAGTCATAAAATTTCAAACTAGATTTAGAAGTTTTGGAGAATTCAAGCAACTTTGATCAGCAGAGGCTTGAAACACAAGCTAATTTTCAGGTATTTTATATGTTGAGCCATGGAAGGCTTTATTGACAGGTAAGGATTTTGATGAATTATATAGAAAATCTAAAGAGGTACTTTCTGCATACATAGACCTGTCGCGATAACACAATTTGAACAATTGTTTAAAGAGTTATTTTAGAAAGACACATGGTATTACAAAATTTAGTTTTTACCTCACGCTTTTCAACAGAGGCCTCTGAGGAAGACGGAAGTAAAATTCTCACTCCGTCGAAACACGTAAGGTATTTAAACAAAATCATGTCATACCTAGTGTCTTTACAAAATAATCTTTTAAACAATTGTTGAAACAAGAAGACATAGTGAATGTAATACAAGACCAAACTCTGAAATTCGATATATTGAGCCAGGAAAATATTTTAATAAACAATATTATTAAGGACCACTTGATGACACTAACTTAAAAAATAGAAATCTGAGTAATCCCTTGCTCTGAAAATACTTCAATACACACGACTTGTAATTAACATGGAAATCAGTGATAACAAAAAAAGGAATTAAATGTAATAATGATAAAGATAAATATTGAGCAATATAACAGTACAATACAATATTGTTTATCTATCATTTATTGAAGTCGGTACTGTAATAATTATCTACCAATTTCTGCAAAGTTGGAAATCAAACTCACAATGCCATGGCAAGAATATACGTTTTTTTAAATCAAATATACAGGATAATTGTATATTTATTTATATAATATGGACATAGCAATGGATGAAGTAGATCCAGATGAATTATTTTAATTGTTGCTCTCAAGTCTGATATCTACACTACAGGGAAGCTGAAGATAAAATGTGATTTTACTGATCTCACAATGGGGAAATTCACAGATGAACTTTAATGTGTGTGTGAAGAGTTCCTCTATTACTCTGGACATGTTCACACAGGCTTTAACCCCTAAGCTGCTTCCTACCACTGTGCTCTGAATCACTTACATAATAATATAGAGCATGAGCATTGGGTGCATGGTCAGTGGGGGAGGGGTGGCTGCATGACAGGAGATACAGTAGGTACAGTGAAACATTAAACCCTGAGTACTGATAACTTAATTAAGCTATTCATTATCTGTATCAATTTTAAGTAACACTATTGCAACATGAGTTTGTTACTATCCTGAGATACTGAACGATATTCATTTAACCTGTCTAATCTTTTCATGTTTTTGTTGACATCCCACATGATTGACCAGTGATGTCCAAATCTGCAATTTAACACTTTCTTCTGAAATATTTATTTCTCTGCTAGCCTTCAGAGCAAGTGAACTCCAGATTGGAAAAAAAAAACATTTTCACAGTAAAACAGAAACGTCATGCTCCAGTGTTAAAAATTGTCAGCGTGAAAGCAGCATTTTTGTACGAATAAACAAATGGAGCCAGCGGTGTCAAGACTCGTCTCCAACTGATATTGCAACAGAAGTAATCATTTCCTCTGACAAACACTGAAGAAGAACAGACTGAATTTAGGAGTTCAGCGGGCATATCCACCACTGACCAAATGGACAACATACAGGACCTAGTTAACACGGGCTGATATCACAGAGTCAATGTTGACAGTTGAAAGTGGGAGCAGAATAGACCGAGGCGAGTTTGGACAGCTCTGTAACCACTGAACCGTGATCGCTTCACCACTACACACAACTGAGGCCTGCCCAAAGGCTTCAGCTGTCCGCCAAAACATCAATGTGAGCTTATGACACTACAATGAGTGGACCGTCCTCTCATGTATATCACGCTACAAACGTGGCAGCCTCTCAACACATGCTATGCTTAAGAGACCAGCCTCAATAAGATGAAGTGCTTCTGATGATACGAGAGAGTTGAGAGCACGTATTAGCCAGGAAAGATTTTTAATGTAATGCGGTTGTGTCCAAAGCTCAGAGCGTTTGGTGCAGGCTGAAGAAAAGTAAATAAAAAAACTCTTGGGAGAAACTGACTACTGGGGTTTGGCATCAACTCATCCAGCCTCTTCATAAATGGTTGGCAAGTGTTCACCATCTGCTGGGATCACAGCGAGATTCCTACGATGCTACAAGCTATGACACCACAGCAGATGTCAGGATGTTCTGTAAGCAAAACCACGCCTTGGATAGAACGAGGGCCTTGCTGCACAGGAGGTAGCAGCATAGCAGGTAATGTGACTCAACCTGTCTGCCAAGTACAGGCAGAAGCACCAACAAGATGGAAACTGAGAAAATACAGGAAGCCTGGCTGTCAGTCTGCGGAGACGGATGTTGACTAACCTCAAACGTCAACTGCAAAACACAGACGTAGGATTTGGTGCAATTCAAGTAAAGCAAGCACAGACGAAGGCAAAGCGGTGTCAGAAACTATAAGTGGCACATAATATGGCTTCAGCGAGGGGGAACTGCATTCTGTTTTTTACCATGAGAAAGGAATGCAGTGTGGTCTACACAGCATGTGACGCCTTGGCAATTTTTGAGGTATTTGTCTCCTGTATGGGCTGAGGCCAGGCCTGTCGAGTTCAAACATTCCTGCACTACTCAGGGCCAGGTTTAGCAAGTAAATATAGTCTAGATTTAAAGTTTTCATTTTCTAACAGACAGAACAGAACATGCCAAATAGATTGTGGATACTCCCTGGATGAATGAGTGCCTTCATAAACATGCCAAATAGATATTTATTATAAAAGTAAAAGGCAAGCTGGGTCATGCAGACTGATGACAGAGGGGGGCATGACTGAAATTAAATACATCCAAGTTTCAAGTAGGGATACGTACGGTGTGTCGAAATGAGGTGACTCACAGTTTCATCTGACATCTGATTTGTGTACAGTAAGATCATGACACAGACCATAAATTTCCAAGCTACGTGTTTTGCACTGGTACCTGAGCTCTACTCACCCAGTGCATATTAAAACCAGCAAAGAAACATACGTGTTAACTGAGACCATGAGTTCCAATTCTTCAATTCTGTTCAATACCATCTTCATCTGCTCTGAGCCATAAGGGTTAGTGTGGTAGACACTGCTGCACTGCAGTGACTGAAGAAACAAGTGGTGCTTATTGTAAAGCAGCCCTTGATTAAAGCTTGGTGATGTAACACCAAGTGCTCAAGGCCTCCTCAAGTATTTGCAGGCAACAGCTCGAACAAATGCAGTCTTGTCTTGTACTGCAAAAGTGTGATGGTAGACTTGAGTGTGGTGGTAGATGTGCAGTGCTGTCTTGCCACTTTCTGTTGCCAACAGTTTGTCTGCATGCGTACTACAGCTGTACTTTTCAATCCGCACACAAAAATAACAACACAAATAATAATAACAATGTCACATCCTTTAACTGTTGTTTTACATCCCTATTTTACACATTCTCTGTACAGATCGATTTTAAAGCCCTATGTTTAGACCTGCTTTTAAGACATATACTATGCCGCAAAATCTACATTGCTCTTAGACAAATAGCATAAATTGATAGAAATGCTGAGGTTGATTACAGGCGAGAATGGGGCCAGTGCAGCTGTGAGTAGTGCCTGGTGGGTGCTGCAGCGTAGCGTATGGGGAGGAAGAGCGCGCACATGACTAAAATAAAGTGACAGCATTGTGACAGTGATGCGAGTTAATAAACAACACTTGCTCCGTACGGCTACCACACGCTAGCAAAACACGAGGAGCGCCAATATTTAATTCCTAGCGCGTTTTCCACCAGCAGCGGCTTCCCAAGTGCAGTTGTAAACAAGTCGACGACGTGGACAAAGCTGTTTGTTTTTTTTTACACCGTGTGCGTAAACGTAACGTATGGCATAAATCCACGCTACATTTTTGTATTATGCTATTTTCTTTACATTGCCAGTACATCACTGTGTCACCGTGCACATACCCGTGTCTGTTTAGTCTGTGCCAAATGCATCCAAAGCGCAGCCTCGCACTGAATGTACCGAAACTGTCAGTGTATCTTCTCCACGGCTTGTCGTCTGGGATCGGCGACCAAATCAACGTCTTCCCCTCCTTCCTGTCCGTTGCCGTGGTCACCCGAAAGCGTCCGTACAAAATAATTAAATAAAAGAAAACGGGGGGGAAAACGAGAAGAGAAACGTGTGACGGCGGTGCTTCCTGATTTAGATACAGTGGTGATGATGTTTGTAAAGGGGTGGGGCCGAGCGCAGTTAAGCCGCCAAGATATGAGCGCTCCGATAAACACAGCCAGCCTCATGGCCGATACTGTACCTCCTGCGTGCTAAATGACAGGTAAGTCCTGACTTTGGCATGCTGGCAAGAAGTCACACATCGTTGTTTATGAGTGCGCAATGCCCTATGACTCTATTACTATATTATTAACTCGATTTTATAAGGGCCTTTCAAGAAAAAAAGGTGCAGTGTTAAGAACAATTCCTTTTTTAATGAACACTAGACACATTTAAGTGAAGTTATACTCTGCATTTGACCCATCCTCAATGTCGCTGGGCAGCAGTGAGCTTGCCATATGGGCTGGCAGCTCGGGGACCCATCTCCATGATGTGGAGCCAGGCTGGTGGTCAAAAACATTACAACCTACATTGTCTGCCTTTTTACCATTTCCATTGCGTCTTAATTGTAAACCACTAACCATTTGCAATTCCAACACGAAAATAAACTACACTTCTTTCTTTTACTCTGATAGTGAAAGGTGCATGAAATGTCTGATTTCGTTCCATTTCATTTGGCTTATTTTTTCATTCAACATTTGCTGCAATCGGAGTATTGTTTATTTTTGACAACATTATTTGCAGTAGGACAGGCATGGTGGCAAATGAAACTTCACCTTTTACTTTGCAGGTCGGCTGTGACCTGTGATCTATGGGGCCAATGCTTGTTTAGTCATTTTGTGGGAAAGACTTGCGCCCACAAAATGACGCAAGTCTTTTTGTTTTAATTAAAATTACTAATTAAACAGTAAAACAAAATACATTAGAAAAGATGCAAGTACAGAGAACACACCAATTTCTTTTGGCTAAGTAAGTAAGTATGTGCTTTATTTGTCATTGTACAACCATACAATGACATTGTGTTCAAATGTTAGTCCTGAGCAGCTGCGTCTGAGTCTCGCCGCCACTGTGGGCCAACCTGACAGGCATGTTTTTCGAGGTCGGGGAAACCGTAATAGGCTATATGCACAGTTTCCCCAGTGATGTCTTCCTGGACAGTAAGCCAGACACTGTAATTCCTGTTGGTGATCGTTTACTTTCACAACTAGCAGGGCCCCACACAAATATAGAGATAGCTCAGGATCTGGTTAAGGACAGTGAGTTACTGATGGAGTCACAGCAACGTATTACAAACATCATGTTCACTGTGTACCCTGCACCCAAAGGAAACGCCAGCGGTCGTAAGGTACAAGCTTTTATCTTAGAGCTAAAGGCTAGTGTTAAACTAACAGGACGATTCTTTTTTGCACAGGCTCGTTTAAAACTTTGTGCTAGTTTTAATTTTTTTTTTGTTAGCCTCAAGACAAAAACATCCACCGTTATGAACACGGTGAAGTCCTTACGTCTTACGTAATATTTTTTAACCTGCTCCAGCCACATCCGAACTTTTACTCACTGTCCTTTACCAAATCGTGAGCTATCGCTTCATTTCTGTGGGACACTGCTAATTTTTAAAGGTAAGAGATAACGGACAGGAAGGAAAGCGTCTGGTTCACTGTCCAGGCGGAAATCACGTGGGGTCACTGTGCATATAGCCCATACCTGGAAGAAACCTGGCTGGCCACCTTCAGTCCTCTGATCCTCAGATACGGTGCAGCGCCTCTTGGGTTTGTCCCTATTTCAGAGCATGGTGTCCTGCACTGGTCAGCTCCTCCATCTTCTCCTTCCTCTTCCTCCGCTCCACAACAGTCTTTCACCATCTTCTGGGAGGAGCTTAGCAGTTAATCTGTTTTATTGCCCAGCGAACGTCCATTATCATGAACAATAGAAGGCATGTGTGGCTTAGCTGTGAGTCTTGCGCAGATACCTTCTTGTTTGTCCCTTCCTTGTTTCCTAGCGCCTGATGTGATGCCTCCACTGTGCTGCAGGTGTAGGGGGCTCTTGGTGCCTCTTCAGTGTTTCATAAGAAGACATATGTCTCAAATGGGTGTAGCTGATAAGCTAGCTGTTTACTTTTAAAAAGCTGCTTTCTTCAGGACCATTATGGACTTTCTGCTGTAAAAAAAAAAATCCACCACAAAAGTATCCAGTAAAACAATGTAGTACACTGAAACCACACATGGCAGAAAAAGGCAAAAAATGCAGTTGTACCCAAAGAGAGGGCGGTTGCTTAAATGCTCATAGTATGGCCATCATATATGCTTTCCATTTGACGTGGCCGTAGTTTAGAACTTCCTGTCTCTGGCACAATTAGGTAAACAGGTTGGACACCACTGTCTATTGCATTCAGTGATGCCAGTAACGAGTTATTTCATGTAATAAATTACTATTACAGAATTGTGTTCCCGTGTTAGTCCTGAGCTGCTGCAACAGAGCGCGCTGCCATTTTGGGCCAACCTGACCAGCATGTTTTTGGAGGAAACCTGGCTGGCTGCCTTCAAGCTCCTCTGATCCTCTGAAACGGTGCAGCGCCTCCTGGGTTTGTTCATGTTTTTTCTATTATTACCCCTTTTTTTCAGGAACGTGTTACTATTTCCAAACCAGTAATCAAATTATTTATCTTATCTTAAGATATTTCTTCTTACGCCTCAAGGGGTGACGTAGCGTATGTGACAAGTCATGTTTTCATGAGAATAACTCCTAATTCCTACCAAGCACCCACAATATAAACATAAACAATAATGGAGGGAGGAGAGAGATGTGTGTGTTCTCACTCGGTCACTGTTCTGAGTTTGTGTCAGCATTGTTGATGTTACTGTCAAAATGCTCTTCCAATAAAATGAATCTTGGCAAAACCGGTTGTCATTTGTATGTTGAGGCGGTGAAGGTGTTGTTGGCAGCTGCTGGATGTGACTAATAAAGTAACTTAATTAATCTAACTTAGTTAGTTACTTTCAAAATCAAGTAATCAGTAAAGCAATTAGGTTATTGTTTAAAGGACTAATCAGAAATCAATAATCAGTAAATCAAATTACTTTTTCATGGTAGCAGTGGCAAAACTGATTGTAGCATGGTGAATGCAGTTATAACAGGGCATCCCTGTCTGCCATAACTCGTTTACCATTCACCCGTTCACTACCATGCACTGACTCTCCGGTCACAAGACAACCCACTCTACCACTCCATGCTGCTGAAGTTGCCAGAAGCACTAAATTAGAATGTCTTAACTTGAATATCTTCAAAATAATATATGCAAACATAGTATAGTACAAGTGCTCATAAAAAATTAGGCATGATAATTTTATGAAGGTGCACCTATTAAATGGTGTTATTTTCAATTCATGTGCAAATGATCTTACTGTGATAGTGATGACATTAGTTCTTGCTATAAATAGGCTGTATGTTCCTCTGTGCTGGACTTTTGGATGAGAGCCATCAATAACAAGACATATAAGTCTATTTTCTGAAACAGGAAATGCATTCATCAAATTCAAAATTGGTGGAGTGGACTGTTTTTATTTATCTGCAATAAACTGACATTTTAAAGAAGTGCTGACATTTTAAAGAAGTGTTGCTGTATATTGTACATTGTATTGTATTGTACATTGTTCTGATACAGTTCATCTTTCTCTGCATTGATCCATAGGAACTATGATTCAGCACACTGTTCAAACTCCATCAGCGCTCTGCTGACGCATCCTTTTTAAGGTAAAATGAATGTGTGTTTGCCTATTTCTGTAAAACTACATTAAGAAAAGTTTGAACTGAAAGTTTAGCAAATAGAAAACGGATGATGACCTTAATTCACAAGGAAATTGCTTTGCAGAAAAAAACAAAAAAACATTGCCAGAGTAAAACAAACAAAATGACCTAGGGAAAGAGATACTACCACTGTTTGTTGAGTCTTATTAGAGAGAGTGCATTGTATTAACTCTGTGAGACATACTTAATGAACCGTTTAATGAATTAATTGAAAATAGAACTAGAATGATGCACTAAAAAGAACTTTATAGTGTATCGCATTATGTTTTTATGATCTAATATACCCCGTCTTTCTCTTCTTTCTCTTATTGGACTAACCAGATCTAAAATAAATGTTGGTTGGTCCAAATTAAATCTAAACCGGGTGTTAGCCCTCTCTAAATGTCTTATTAAAGTTTAAAATCGCAGATGACCTTAGTATCCACTTGAAGAAGCCCAAGAACAACCAATGAATGTATCACTTTTGTAAAAGCAAAACTGAGCATTTAATTTTAAGAAGAGTTACTTTTCCTTTGAAATGCTTTCCACAAATATCCCGGCCAGCACATACTCCTTCAAAATGCATCTGGGCCTCTGCAGCCAATCATAAAACTGATTTTACAATCCAATGCAAAAACACATCACTCAAATGTGGAAGACTCTGTATGAATCAGAACAAACTTAAATTCCCTGACTTGTTATTGAATGCCCAATTTTTTTAACTTTTTTTTTGGACAACTTCTGAATGGGAGGACTGTGAAGCTATGTACGAAGTATACGGTGCCCACATCGAACAATTGCCCCCCACAAAAAAATCAATATGATGCAGACTGTACGCATCCAATTTATGTTTTCATAAAGTACTACTTTTACAACACACTTTTATGGGGCAAAACAAACGTTGCCCTATAAAGAAAGAAATGCCTGATAGGGCCTTTAATTTCTTGATCCCCACCTGAACCGAGCACATTGCAGACTATAGCGTAACATTTTGCGCTAAGGAGGAGCTCACTTTGTGATCTTGCCACTCCAGACATGGCGCATTTAAGGAGGAAGTACTGGGGTGGAGAAACGCTTTATCCTCCAACCAGATCGACTCCGTGGTCGGGAGAGGGGTTGTGGGGGAGTGGGGGAGTGGGGGGTGAACATGTGCATTTGTTTTGTTTCGCGTTCACGCCAAGCGGGCCAATCCGCACCACAGCTCTTTCTGTAGCTCTTTCTCTCTCAAGACATGAACATTGTTTAGCTCACAATGGGGTAAATAAAGGTTGTAGTTTGCACAAGATCTGGCCCCATATGATTTTAGTCGTTGGCCGGTTTGTTTGGCAGAAGATTGCGCTGTTTCTCAATCTTCTGTGTGATTTATTAGAGTTATTTTTTTATGTTTTCACACTCGGGTAAGCCACTGTATTGTACGGCCCAATCGTTTCTCTGATTGCTTAATCCTCCACTGTATTGACCAACCCTGGACTCAGCTCAGTGCGTCGCTTTTCCATTATATGGACTCACTGGCTTCTGAGCCTACACAACAAATAACTATGCTTTTATGTGTCTCAATACATTTTAATGTCCGAAATAAAGTATTGCTGGGTTTCAGGTGACATCACAGTGTTCTAAAGGCCTGTAATATTTAAAGTGCATATGACACATTAGACTACATTTTCACAGATACGTAGTTAACACAATTGCATTCAACATTCATGTTAATTAATTTTCCCTAAATCTGGCAAAAAAAAAGACCTTTTTATTTTGGAAAAAGAAATGACTTCCGCGTTGGCCATGGAGACCGGAAGTGACGTAAAACGAAACTGAAAATTGTTAACGGTCGCTGAAAGCCATTGAAGTCAATGGGATAATTGGACCAAATAAACTGCAAACTGTCTCTCTCCCAGATACATTTAGTGAACCACAACTATATCACTATGAACCTGGGACAAAATCTGGCACTAATGAGCTGGGGGGCCGGTAAAATTATTATTTTGCTTTTGAGGAGATTTGTACAAAGAGATCATGGACCCAGTCAATGACATTAATGATATTTTTTTGTAATTCATACATTTTCTTTTTAGATACGACTTGTGAAAGTGTAATGCAGAAAATCTGGGTAGTGTCACATTCTAGAACCTGAAAACAACCAATTGAATTGAATTGAAATACACAAGTCAGAAACTTGCAAACGTAACATTGAGTCCCATACTACAAGCCTTAATTGTAAAGACTGGGAAAAGCGTGTTTATCGTCCGAGTGTCGATTAGCGTGTTAGGGTGTCCAAACAACCAACACGAGCTGCTCACTGATGCAATCATGCTAACCTATTCCAAAAGTGAACTTTTTCCAGCTCTCTCCCTGTCAATAAGAGTGCCAAACACTAGAAGACTGCTGGTCCCTATTTTTAACCCTTTCTTTTGTTATTATCACACATAATCTGTTACAGCTTGCTTACACCCTGTCTGTTTTCCTGCGCTGTTGACTGTAAGTGCCAAAAAGTAACACAATATTATACAGCAATGATGTGAATATACCTCTGAAGGTGAACCGTATAAGTGAAAAGTTGAATGTAAGTTTATACCCCTTAGAAAGCTTGATGTTTGATTCGGCTTTACCCAAATTATATTTTCATCCTCTTTTGTTCCTTATGTTGTGCCAATACACTTGCTGATAGAACGTGGCCAGATTCTATTGCCCTGTTGTGTTTGCAGTTTCTGTGACTGTTAGAGGACAATTTTTACAGGTTAATGATACTTTGCCAAAAAGCCCAACTGATACAATGTGTGCTACAGAATGCACTCATCACAATGACATGCCCCCCATGAAGAAGAAGAAGGAGAAGGAGAAGGAGAAGGAGAAGGAGAAGGAGAAGAGTGGCTACACCAGTCACACAGCAATACTGCATTATAAAAATCAAAACACTGGGTTGTTTTGTATTGCTGCTAGTTAATTCGTGTCACTGCTTTTTCTTTTTTATGAAAGAGAGCGGACAAACCATTACTGAGATTTTGTCTTTTTTTTTTCCAATGAGTCTAAGAAGATGGATGTTTGTACGGCTGTGTTCTTGCAAATCTTGCACTAACCCAGCATGCTGCGCGCTATTCTCCTCATCTGTAAGTACAATGCTGACGGTCAGAACTCCTGCACTGTAAATACGGTCAATTTGAGTGATTGCCCTTGTATAGTGCAACTTATCATGCTGCCTGTGGTCGTTGGCTTGTTGAGCTACAGCTGCCTCATGCCTTTCTGTCAGATTTTCACCAATCTGATGAAGACTGCCCGCATAAATTATAATATACTCGACCGGGCAAAAAGAATTTGACCTTAGAAAAAGGCTTGTAAGGATGATCACATTTTCAGCTGCAAGGATGGCCAGAGAAACCCCATTGTCCTGATAACGGATCCCGCTGGACTGGCCACTGCCCTTTGCAGATGTTTAGCTGAAGTGGGGGATGGTGAAGATCCAAGCAGGCGACCTGTGTGGAGGTGAGTCCAAAATGACCCCACAAACGTCACTCATAAACCGCATTGGTTGTCATGGATATGGTACGGCATTGGTCAAAGGCAATGAGGCTGAAACAGTGTGGTTTATCCGTTTCGCAAAAAACAGTGCAGAATGACTTGCTGTGTGTACCTTGTTATTTTTTGCAGTATAAAAAAGGCATCCGAGGCACTCCGTGAGCAAGCAAAGCTAAAAGTCCTTTGTTAGCATGCACAGGTGAGATGTTTACCAGCTGAATACTATGGAGGTTTACTTGTTATTAAAATGAGCTACACATTTCCTTTGGAACAAAAGGCCCATGGGGATAAACAGTGGTGACTTGTCCTTAAACGCAAAGACAGATGGTGAACTCTGTTTGAAAGAGCCTAAAGGGAAACATCCTGCTGATTTCATGATTATATGAATCACATGCTGATTTTCCCTGATTACGGCCTGAAAAACATACCCTCGGTGCCTCTCTCCCATTTGTTTGCTGTGAATGTAATAAGCCTGATTGAAAGCCCTCATGAATACAAAAGCAAGATGGATTTCCTCTCAATTTAGAGCGAGCCTGCAGATGTAGTCTTTTTTGCCGCTCTCTCTCTCTCCATTGTACCGTGCATCTAGTTGAGACAAGAACTCCAAGGCCAAACCAGTCCGTGTCCTGAGGGTCTTCATGTCTTGGAATTGAATTTTCTGTGTCTGCCGGACATAAGCAGATTTCAGGCCAGTGCTGGCACTCCCACAACTCATTTATTTGTTCCCATCAATATTATGCATGGACAGGAAATCATGATGAATGCATATCGAGTGGCCTTTTAAAATATTTTCCTGGAAAGTGTAGGGCATTTTCACTCGTAAACCTTATTGCTTTTGAAATATGAGAAGTTTTAAGTTCTGAGCATGATTGTTAACATAACTGATATTCATTCATTGATTTCATGACGTTTTTCTGTAGAGAGTGAGATGAAATTTCCTACAAATGCATTAAAGAAAGATTATACTGAATGGTGGTACGAGAGCAGAAAAAACAAAACAAAATGGAAAACACAGACTCCTTTAGCAGTTGTAAGTGAGTAAGTAAGTGCATCATTTGTCATTGTACAAGCGTACAACAAAATAGCATTCAGGTGTTAGTCCTGAGCCGCTGCGACTGAGCTGCGCAGCCACTGTGGGTCAACCTGTGTCCTCTGATCCTCTGAAACGGTGCAGTGCCTCCTGGGTTTGTCCCTGTTTCAGCTCCTCCTCCTCTTTCCTCTTCCTCCTGCGCAGCTCCCTCCGCCCCACATCAGTCTTTCACCATCTTCTGGGAAGAGCTTAGCAGTTAATCTGTTGTATTCTCCAGTGAACATCCTTTAGCCAGAACAATAGGAGGCATGTGCTCTTGGTGCCTCTTCAGTGTTTCATAAGAAGAAATGTGTAGGTCTCAAACAGGTTTAGCTGATAAGCTAGCTGTTTACTTTTACAAAGCTTCTTTAGGACCATTATGGACTTTCTGCAGTAAAAAAAAACCACCGAACCCCACAAAAACACAGCAAAGATGTAAAAAAGTATCCAGTAAAGCAATGTGGAACACAGAAACCACAACTGAAGTTCGCAGAAAAAGGAAAAAAATGCAGCTGTACCGGGAGAGAGGGAGGTTGCTGCCTTTACACGTCGCCATGATGCCATTTATAACTATTATCAACTTAATTTAACCATTTATTACTGAAGGACAACAGTGATTTTGTTTCATTTCTTTCTTTCTTTCTTTCTTTCTTTCTTTCTTTCTTTCTTTCTTTCTTTCTTTCTTTCTTTCTTTCTTTCTTTCTTTCTTTCTTTCTTTCCAATCACTGATCACATGAAAGTTGGAGAAAACCAACTGAAGGACAAATTAGAGCTTTTTTTTTTTTTTTTCTTTAAGCAGTTCACCTTGAACACTTTCTCTTTCCGAAATAACTTATTTCAGTGTAGACATAGACACAATCAAAATGAAAACATTCATTAAGTTAAAGGCTTCAAAGTCAATGACTCTTCATGGACACATTTGGCTAATGACCTCCGTGAAACACATTGAATATTAAACTCGACTGCCTGGTTTCTCCTTACTGACTTTAACCAAGAGGGAAAATTGCAATCTCTGTGATCTGGCCCAGCACCACCCATGGCCCCCGTACAGCAGCGCTCAGAGGCCCGTCACAAACAAACGCATTCAGATAAGCCTTACAGCTACTGCGTGCAGTGGGAAAAGCACAATCTGTGTTTAAACTTTGAGAAACTGCCACAAACTCAGAGCTGAGCCTGCAGCTGTCACGCAAATAACAACTTAATATACTGTTTTAGGTTGTGGGCAGAAAGTCTTATTACATTTGTTTGATATGATTATGCAGACACAGAAGAATAGTGCCCACCATCCTGAAGCACGTGTAGGCTACAATGTGAGCGATTATATGATCATATGTGAAGTAAATGATGACTGAATGTTTGTCTCTGTGTCAGCCCTGCAACATACTCCATGGCCGAGCCTGCACCCATGCCTGGGGCGAATGCTATACCCATGCATGTATTGCGTTGTGTTGTGAGTTATGTTGTTATTCTGGTGACTCCCTCATATAGGCTGCAATATTGCCTTCAAAACAACTCCGAAAATACATGCAATCATTCACCACCACAAATAATACTGCTGTACAACTGAAAAAAAGCATTGCCCTACCAGCTGGGACATTGAAGTTCTTAAAATTAGCCCCATCTAGTGGAACATATTAATTAAGAGACCAAAGACACAATAATTTAATGGGGCTGTTCAATTAATAAAAAAAATGTACTTAAATCACTATCCCAAATATGGGGGTAGAAAACACCTGCTTTATTTCTTTTTTATTGTTTGCTTTCTGGACTTATCACCCAGCCCTATTAGGTTAAACCATATATATATATAACTATACACTGTACATGTATGTGTATGTCATTTAATCATGAGTGAAATAACACTGAAAACTCAACAAACAAGAATCAATACTATGATTTTTTAAAGAATTGACAGAGAAAATGTCAGTTGTTCTTGTAATACACTTAGTCACAGTGGATTGACCTTTTGTCATTTTGTTTTTTGGTCTCGCTGAACGCCTGACCTTTCAGTGATGCTCCCCGAGCCCATTCTGAGGTCAGAGTAATCATGTTACTCATCAATAGGTTTTGTGTCGTAGGATCATTGGATTTCTGCTCATTTCAATCTCAAAAACTCTGATGCTTGCAGTATTGTTTTTAGCAGCGACAAAAGAAGTCCAAAGAGCAAAAGGGCTAGAAGTGTGCAGTGGCTCAAGCATAGAAGAGGGAAACTGCTGCCCACTGTGGAACCGCAGTGGAGTTCATTGACTTTTGAAAAATGAGGAATCTAGAGTAGGAGCTGAAGCATTAAACCTAAATGTGTTTGCATCTTGCATTTGCTTATCTGAAACCTTCTTATCTGTCACTTAATCAGTTCCCCCTTGGATCAGGGAAAAATCGAACCATAATCTCACCATATGACAATCTGCCAATTGGAGAGATCGCCATATTGTGATTCCGTGCTTTTCTGCATAATGAAGCTCTAGGCTCAAACATCAACATCTTCTCTCATCCACCCACTCTCCTGTTGGTCAGAGTCCGCAAATGCTTCGAGCGAGAGACAGGTGACGTTACGGATCGCAGAAAAAATGCCCACTTTCTCCAAAAGACAACACACGACACAACTATCAAGCACTAATATTCAACTTTTTGAGCTGTAGTAAAAATGTTGTTTTTTGTTTGATCACTCACTTCTGGGACCAAAATGTACAGCACATACATGCCAACATACAGTATACCATGTCTGCAAACACATCAGTGCCTCAGCTGTAAATCCTCTGGAATATAAAATCCCATGCTACATTTCACACTAAGCTCCTGCATACCAAATTTATTCCAAATGAACAAAAGGCCAACAGTTCAAGCATTAAATTTTCATTGACCGTTTCATCTGAGACCACGACATGGCTCTGAGGCGTTAGGCGAACTGTGCAGTACCTAAGGGAGTTCAGAATGACCCAGGGTTCAAATTATAGATTTTAGCTTCAGAGAAAATTATTCTTCAATCTCGGCTCTTAAAAGTAATCATCTGTGAAATTAAACATGATGCAATTTGCGGGAGATTGCATTAATACACTAAAAACAGCTTTTGTCCCATCTTGGATTGGAGGAGAATGATGAAGTTCAGAGAGCCATCAAGGGTAAATTGTAATTTCGAAGTTTATTTATGTTGTGAAGATTGCAGATTAAATTGTGAGTATGGGAGATGGAAAACGATTTGCCTCTTATAGCCTGTGTCTCAGTAACTCTGTTTTAGTTTGAGGGGATCGTGGGATCTGATAAAGAAATGGGCTGAAATCTCAATTTGTTTTTCACCTTCTTTTCTATTATTCCTTTAACGTGTGGATCGCATCCAGGGGAAAATGTAGCTGCGCAATAGTGAAACTGAAATGGCCACACTGAATAATTACTGTTATGTTCCTATTGCATATCCATCATCCCCAGATTCAGCCGAAGCAGCGCCTTCATTACCTCCACCATGTCTCTTGCACCAGGTCCTGCTTCATCTACACCTTCCAGTGACTCTTCGCTATTGTTCCCATCTCCACCGTCACCCATGAGACCTCCCAACTATCTTAAAAGCTAGAGAGATCAGGGGTTAAAATGGTTCCTGTCACCTCAGACATGGCAAGTTCAAGGCTCTTCTCTTCAAAGAGGAATTGTGCCCTTCTTCTTCCACAGCTTGTTTCAGCAACCAAGGCCCCCTCAGGCCACCATTTTCTTCGAAAACGATTACTACTGTCAAACCACATAGATTAGATAAGAGACCGTCAGGCTGTTCGATCAGAGAAATGTAATCCATATCCATGCAGGAAGATTACCTCCAGTCAAACGCAAATACAGCCAATCTCGAACACTGTAGGCTATGCTCATTATCCGATGTTCAAGTCTTTTTTTCTAAAACTTTTATTTCCTCTTAAACTTGATCTTATGTTTTTAACTGAGACATGGCTCGACAAAAAACATTGGTAATGCAGTTCTCAGTGTAGTCACTTTTGTGTCTAGACTGTTTCATTGTTTGTAAACATTGGAGCTCTATGTCATAGTAGTAACAGTAATAAGATGTTTCCCCACATGTTATTCCTGTATTACATACTGACATTGCGTTTCACTGTATTTCTATAGATGCTTTAAATCATGCTGTGCAAATGTATTTTATATTGTAAAGTATGTCATTGTAATCTTAAAAAAGGACCCAGGAAGACTTGGTGCCATTAAATAGGCAGCTAATGGGGATCCGAATAAAACAATAAACACATGTTGAACTGTGTTGGATGTGGCATCAGTATCAGTGTATCAGTTATTAAAGTTACAGCCTGAATGTAGTTCCTCCTGTTCCTGCACCTTTTAATCTTCCTTCCACTGCCCACTTCCTGCCTCCTGCCGATGTCACTAACAAGGTAAGCAAGGACCATATACCCACCAGCGTTTATTGCCATCTTGTTGTTCTTGTTTTTCCATGTGTCAATGGTTCCCAATGTGTGGTCCTGGCCCTCAAGGACGCTGGAGTGGGGGTCGCAAGATGATTTCCTGACAATATTTTTGACATTGAGTTGGATTTATTTTTGATTGATCATTAAAACCTTCAATTATTATAAATATAAACATTTTACAGAGGGGGGTCCCAAGTTGTTGGTTAGGTAATTTCGGAGGCGGCCTGAAAAGTTTGGGAACTCCTGCTTTATGTAACCACAGAATTTTTTCATTGATGACTTACTGAATTGTGTGCACTGAATTTGACTGAGTAGAGATTACAGGTGACATGCTAGAGAACCTAGTGCTGTTCATGTGCAGAATGTCAGTGAGGCTACTCACAGCAAAGACCTGTCCGTCCATGGGAGTGGATCTCTCCTTCTGTGGTTCTCCCAGAGGTTTGTTTTTGCTGGAGAGTCTAAGGACGAGGGACACCCACGCGGCTCATCACCACCTGCTGCCGATGCTTATTTATATATATATACAAAACCATTAATTGATATAGACTTACAAAAAGTGTTCATTTATTTTAAATGTGAATGTTATGATGTTGCTTTATCTGATCATTTGTGTATGTTTTTTTTATATGTTTGATCAGATTTGAAGCTGAGGTAGCCTCAGTCAAACCTTGTCATACAGCACCATTGCTGACATGAGACGTACGACAGGGGATATGTGTCTTTTGTTGGTATAGTAGCCTATAGAAGAACACAATAGAGCCCAGCTGGGGCTGAGAGGGAAGATGTCCCTGCTTAGGCTGCCTTGGAACGCCCCACATTTCTTTGAAAAAAATGTATATATAAAGAAAAAGGACTTTGGATTTTGTTTGGCAAACTCTTTGTAGTGTCTATGACACCTTTGTAAATCTCACCAAATGGATTTACAAATACGTTTGTTTTGTCATTAGCACAATAAACACATGTACAATCTGTTAATGATTCACCTTACAAACAAAGACAGTTGTCAAATAGGCTAATGATTATTTCATTACTGAGTCATATGTCTGTGAATTTTTTTTTTTTTTCTTCCAAAATGTAATTTTGGGAAAAACGTCTTGTGTAAATTAGGATTTTGTTCAAAAAGGCTACTATTGTTTCTTTCCCTGTCTCTAACTATTTCTCAAGATTCACTACTGAATAAAATAATACAGTACAATTATATTGTATTATATTAGCCGTTTTAAAACATAGAACACATTTTGCAAAGTGTTGCACCTGCCTCTGACGCTGTTAACACGTGCATCAACAGCAAAGCGTTGAAGTTTTTACAGGCTATCTCTCTGTCTTTGCTGGGGAGGTTGTGTCGTGGTACTGACGTGCCTTATTGGCCCAGCCCCCTGTATATTAAGGAAGAGTTGGAGAGCGAGTCCATGGTAATTGGTCTGCACGTTGGTAGAGGCGCATCAGAGCATCAGGTGCGCTCCGACGCGCATAGAGACAGACACGATTTAAACAAGAAGAGAAATCATTTGTTATTCCACATTTTTTTTAAATGGCACGGCACGACGAACAGCCACATCTTGTGTAAATCCATAGACTTTGAACCTCGACTATTTTTTAAACAACAAAACAAACAAACTGTGCCATGCGTAACGCAGCGACATCGTCTTAAGTTTGTTGCTCAAATACGTAAATATGAACTTGTCGGATGCTGTCTGGCTCTATGAGGAGCACTGGAACAATAGCCGAGCGGAGGAAGAAGACCAGAAACTTTTGTTTGGCATTGGCGCGGATAACTTCATCACGCTTGTCGTATTTGGACTAATCTTTACGCTCGGAGTGCTCGGTAACTCAATGGTCATCACGGTGTTGGCCAAAAGCAAGCCCGGAAAACCACGGAGCACAACCAACATTTTCATCCTCAATCTGAGCATAGCCGACCTCTCCTACCTGCTCTTTTGCATCCCTTTCCAATCAACAATTTACATGATGCCGACTTGGGTCCTCGGCTTGTTTATTTGCAAATTTATTCACTATTTCTTCACGGTGTCCATGCTTGTGAGCATTTTCACGCTCTCTGCCATGTCTGTGGACCGCTACATTGCCATCGTGCACTCAAGAAAGTCGTCATCCATCCGCGTGGCCAAGCATGCGTTAATTGGAGTGGTGGTCATTTGGATACTGTCGCTGGCCATGGCTGCGCCTATCATGTATTACCAGAACATTTTCCACGGGGGGGAGAACCACACGTACTGCTGGGAAGTGTGGCCGAACCAAAACCAGAAAAAGATTTATGTCGTGTGTACTTTTGTTTTTGGTTACGTGTTGCCCCTGCTCCTCATCTCCTTCTGTTACGCCAAGGTAGGCAGCAGTTTGACATATTTCCAACAGCTTTTCAGACTTTGGCAACAAAAGTTTTGATAATTTTTCCCCCCCTGTGCCTTTCAGGTTTTAAATCACTTGCACAAAAAGCTAAGAAACGTGTCCAAAAAGTCAGAGGCGTCAAAGAAAAAGGTATGAAAATGCATCATGTTTGGCCTTGGCGATCTGTTTATGTGATTGGAGCGGCAGTGAGGAGGAGCGATGGCCCACAAATCCAAAGGGTGACAGTTCAATCCCCGCTCCTGCGCATACGTGAGCAGATGAGAAATGGAATGGAAGTGACCTATACCACCTTGGCTGCATTGCATGTCTCTCTGTGTTCGTTACTTTAACAATAAAACACACATTTAGTGTTTTATCATTGCAACTATCAGGCCTATCTACAATATATTACACCCAACATTGCATATGGTTCATGTTGTGCCAACAAATACTCTATTGCAATTCATCATAATGTGATAGCTGCAGGCTGAAGTCATCCCATGTTTTCACATATGGTTTCACTCAAAGCAACTGTGCTCTGAGGGGACGTATACAGCACCACGGCTTCTGTGACCCTGTATTGCAGCATGATGGTCTAAGCTGAGGCTGCACCATATAAATGCAGCCATTTCCTTCAATTAGGCAATGGACCATAATCTTTCATGAAGTTCAAACAGTGTTCATATTGATATTAAAAGGCTTATCTCTGAAAGTTCAGTAGGTCTCCCAAAGCCCTAGTAGAAGTTTTGATTAAAAGCCAGTCTGTAATGAAGGTTCACAACCCTATTTGTCATCTCCTGTTGTCTATGGCCTCACACAGCGGCTCGCATTGATAGCTCGTGTCATTGTAATTTAATATTTCTCACAACCCTTTATTACTTAAGCAGGCTTTCTCAATAATCTGATGATTTATGTGCGGGTACTTGGAGAGCGCAGCGATGATGGAGTCGGCAGAGGCAGAGGGAAACGCGATGTGACAGCTGTGTGACAAATAACTTGCAAGGATCCCAATAAACCCGCACAACTTATTGGCAAGCCTGGGAGCTACTGTTAAACTATAACTAAAGTGCATAAATCACAGCTAACAAACTGGGGATATGGCAAGGAAGTTGTAGATCAAATTGGCATAACAACCATATTAGCTTCTAAACCTTTATTTGATTTGCTTGAAAGCCAACTAAAATGTAATTTTTAAAATTCTTATTGCATTTTCTTTGTCAACAAAATATCTGCCCTCTTGCTGCTTTTCCTGATGTTACGGTCTGGCAACAATATTCAAGCCAGTGACCTATGGGAGCTAAATTAGTCACACAGTGTCATGTGTATCTTTTAGGAGAGAAACCGCTCTGCGTAGTTTGTGTGAAATCTCAGCCGTGTTCCAGATGACTTGTATACTTTTTGAAAACTCATATCGACTTGCTCATTGAATCATTGCCTGAATGACCTTTACACTAGATGCTCATCCTGGTGCAAGTATTTTTATGTGGGCTTGGAACTTGACATGATGCCACACTAATTTAAAACTGCTGCTGAAAACTGGGATTGTTTTTTTTTAGCTTTTATGTGACATGACTTTGCTTATCCAACCCGCTGCAATAATCGAAGTTTAGAATGGGCACAGACTGGTTTGTGACCTTTTGAAAACTGTATATGGTGGTTAATCAAAGGCTAATCTCCTGCTGTCTCCTACAGTCTGCTTCCAATTGCATTTTATTTGGAAAAACATTATACGCTAGATGCTCTTTCTGCCACATGCCTTTTTTTTGGTATTGGCAGAATACGTGCGCTTTTAGCCTTGAACTGTGTGAACAGATTAGTTAGATTATGTTTGATCGCTGCTTTGCTTGATCATATCTGTCACAAGAGAAATAGCTTCATGTCCTCCATGTCCGTCCTTGGTGGAAAGTTGGACATTTGTACAAATAAGAGCTTAATCAATACAGGTCTTGGGGCTCAGTGGGCTCTGACTGTGAAAAATTATGTCAGAGGCACCTGCCAAGAGCAAGGTTACTCCCACCACTGTTGTGCAATACATCTCAGTGTGTCCTCATCAAGTCAGGGTGGCCTAATAGGAATCTAATTAGATGTATCCATTTTGGACAAGTTAAGTAGGAAAAAATGCACAACAATACTTGTCATGGCATCATCTTGTTCATCGTCTTAATGGAGACAACCGTGCTGGAGCTCATTTTAATTGGCTTGTAATCATGTGCATAAAGGATTCTTCAAGTAAAGAAGTCATAATGTAAATCCTGTTTTTCTCCCTGTGAGCCAGTCAGACATCCAGACGGTGCATACAGATGGTTATGGCTAATTATGAAAATTAATATTTGGCAATGTCTACTACATTTCTGTTGCATCTGTACGCAAAAGTGGTGACGAATTCCTCCGATAGCAAATGGCATATTGTCAGTGGTAATATAGACTTAATTGGTATCAGTATGCTGAAAGCCACTGCACTAAATGACATTTTAATTCACATCTAATTTGTCAGTACATTAGCAATTCAGAACAGTATATATTTACTAAAATGCTATTTTATTTACTCATAATGCTGGAAAGTAATGTATTCCTCTTTTCTGAATTATTTCCTTTACATTGGATACTGTTGCATTCCTGTGGTATGATGTCATGACGGACCGAAGTTTGTTAAAGCAGCTTGAAGTGGGCATGGAAGCTCAAAGCAGTACTAAGTAACTTGTTTATCTTAATAAATCCTTTTCATAGTCCCTCTGGGGGTAATACAAGGGTTAATGGGATGAATGGGGGGTCTTTCATCTCCCCCTGGTGTCTCTGTCCAGAGAACCACAGTTGCAGATTTTCCTTCTCCGACCCGGAGGCCCCAATACACATTAATGGGCTTAACTGCGGGCTAGTGTCACTTAAACAGTATTTACAGCCAGGTTTGAGTAAAAAAAAAAATCTCCATTGTGTAATTGGATGTACAATATCCCTCTCTCCCTTTGTCTTTTCTGTCAGCGTAGTATTTACTCTCACGGACAATTAATGAGTAAAAAAACTTAATATGCTACGACACCTGCAGTGGCGCTTATGGCCTCGAGGGGCATGAGTTACTTAGTACTGCTAACCCTAACCTTAAGCCCTAAACCTAAGGGTCTCGTATCCTATTACATTATGTACCTACAAAGTACTAATAATTCCATTGTGTATCTAACCCTTAGGTACAAGTTATTACAGATTGTTACAGAGCACATTACATTGTACTAAAATGTAGTTAGGTACAGTGTATTAAGGTAGTGTAAAATAAAGTGATACCAAATATTTTAGTCACTTTAGCAATTATTATTTCATGCTTTAGTTTACAATAATGCCTGCTGTATCAGTAAACACGGCTAAATGGAATACTCCTCCAGGTGTGATTTGATATATATTATTTAATCTATTTGTTTTTTTGTCCATGGCTAGACATGTCCCCCGTAGCTCCTTGCAGAATGGTTGTAGCAGTAAAGGCAGCCATCAATAGATCCTCCAACCAAAATATTTAGTATCCAATAAATTGACTTCAACTTTGTACAAGCCAGCATCATTTCTGTGCCCGGGAACACTTGAACTCTGGCCTTATTTATACACTCTTCTTGACCCATGGACTTCATCTTGTCGCTGTGTTCTTTCAGCAGTGGTTTCAATTTATAAAAACATTGACCTGCAAGTTTGGAAATTGGCTCCAAGGTCAAGTTGGGACGCTTTATTCTGCCTAGTAATATATCCACTCTCTTTAGAAAACCTGCTACGGTACAATGCGCTACACTGATACTGTGTTTTGAACATCAGCATTCACCACCGCTTCATAGATAAATGCTCTTTCATAAAAGAGACAAGCAATCAACCTTGCACTGAATCCAATACTTGCATCAATAGGTGAGGTTTTATAAGCCCAGACCACTGATGCCCCTCTTTACATGTACTCTTCTTTTTATGTAAAAACAAAACATTGTACCAGATTGCTACCATGAACTGCAGTGCATGTCCTAACCAGATGAGTGCCTGTTGCCACATAATAGCACCACTGAAAGAAATCTTTATGTTGTGTCCTGAACTTCAGGTCCAACCACTTTTGTGCAAAAACACTTTTTTATATATATTTGCTGTCAGTATGACTAAGGCCTCAGACTTAGTAGTATTTTCTTTGAAGCTAGCAATAACCACCAAATGCAGAAAAAACATATATTCAGTTGTTGACTTTTATTTGGTAGCAAATGTATCCTTTCACAAGCATCCCCTGGGGCACAGAGACAGAAGGCGGCTTAACAGCTAGAATTGGGTATCATCTGTTTTCAGTCATCCTAAAAACAATAATCGTAAATAACGTAATGGACTATTACATGAATACAGTTGCATTTTTGCATTTTTTATATATATAAATGAAAATAATCATTGGCTGCTCTTATTCCCTCTTGTCCAACACAAGGTTCTGTTTATGTGGGCTTCCGCTATGTCCCCAGAGCAAAGACTTAAAAAATGAAAATATGTCCAATGAAAGCGTTGTCCTTCACACACTGTTAGCTACTGAAGTCGTTCCCATGCTACATCAACAATGTGTTTGTTGTGCTTCAAGATTGGTATTTAGAAAGAGCAAGAACAACCTATCCTTCTCATTCAGTCTGTGGCATTTCTCTTTTTTGCAGCATGTTGTCGCTCACAATATTAAAGTGTACTTTGATGAGTAAGAAGGGGCACAACAGGAGTCCGCTGACTGACAATATTCAGGGAGAGGTCAACATTTCAAAAACGTTGAAAAGTATTGATGTGAAAATCCTTTATTTTGTTGGAGCTAACTCTTTCCATTACATTAGACAGATAATAATCATATTTGCAACTCATAGACATAGACAAAGTAGTGGTGGGTAGCATCAAAATGGCCCAAAGACATATCAAGCTAATGATCCAGTTTCAGGGGAGTCGAGTGAAGTTTGGCATTTTGATGTACAGTATGTTTTGTCTCTGGAGTTCTAGGATGGTTTCATTGCACCAGAATGGCGGATTAGGAGTTGGGAAAGCTGTGTCTCATAGTTCGCATCACTCAAATTAAAATTGTAATGAACGTCTTGTTATCCCCCTCGGCTGGGAGCAAAGGGGGTTGGAAATAAATGACTGTCATGGGCCTCTGGAAATTAGGTTTAATGCGGTTGTGGAATTGAAGGATATTGTTAGGGGATGTGAATACTGAAAATGAGCAGGTCAGTGTTTTGAAGAAATAGATTGTTCGAGAGAAAAATAATAAATGAGTAGAAGAAGGAAGATCTGCACTAAAACAACAATAAAAAACAAAACAAAACATCAGATCTTTAAGTATGATTGTATTTGCTCAAAATGAAAGCAACAATGCAATGATTTTTTTTTCCTTTTCTAAATTTGACTGAAGATTAAGATGATTTAGGAATAAAGCGTACTTGCGTGTGACCCCATTTCTTACCTAACTTATAACTAATCTATTATTATTATTATTATGCAAAATCGACTTTTTCAAGCTTTACATCATGTTATTATGTCACTCCCTCATTAAAACATGCCTGAAGTGTTGCCTTGGCACATTCACGTATTTTTGAGTAATCTGTAAAAACTCTGATGGCAGCCATTTTAGGTGTAGCTTTTTGCCTGAGTCCTCCTAGGAACGCCCCTACCTCCTGGAGACGCCTCCAAGCTTTCGTCACCAGCCGAGTAACCAACCACTGCTCCTCAGCAGAACCCCCTCCCCACTGATGCCACAGACAGCGTGTGGAGGGGGCGTGTCGGAAAGGGTCAGAGGTTCTTAAAGAGACAGAGGCCTACAAGACATTCGCTACAGCCATTTTGAAAGGCAACAGGAGGTTTCGTCATCATTGTAGTGTGATATAGACTGGTGCTATGTGATTGAAAAAAGCATAATACCCCCTCTTTAATTCATGCCGTCCTCATATTTGAAGAGTTTAGTGGTGCTAGGCTATTGCTAGGCTAGCGCATGTCTATGGTAGTAGCTTGCATTAAAAACCTCATTCAAAATCAATATCATGGGGTAGTCCTCCAAACGTTGCCATATCTGATTTGCAGAAAGCTCCTTTGTGAATTCCACGTGTAGTAACGCCGGCCGCAGGTAAACAAACTACTGTAGATCCGGTATCCTAGCAGATCACTCCGCCGCTGCGCAGCTTGCAACTAGGAAGCTGATGCTGCTCAAATATAAGTTATTTTAAATGCAAAATGGTTATATTTCAAAACTCATTCAGTCAACACAGACATTTATATCGGTAGTCTGGTGTTATAAGTGATTTGCCTCAGGTGGGTCAGCCTGTTTTTAATGCAGGCTGCTAGTTACCATAGACATGCGCTAGCCTAGCACTAGCCTAGCACCACTAAACTCTTCAAATATAAGGACTAATTAAAAAAAAGAAAACATCTCTCCAGAAATCAACAATACTCTGGATAACTAGGAAATTAGGCCCTATGTCAAAAATCCTGAAATATCCCTTTAATATAGTATGTTTCACCCCAAGCAAAGGCAGTTTAATTAGATTAAGAAAAAAACATGATCTGAGTGTCAGATTCCCCCTTTAAAATGATTTGCTCTTGTGTCACATCATTCTGTGTGTTTAAAGCTGGGTATTAAGCTACTTTGGCCATTCATAACCATTATTTGATTTTGAACACACATTTTTATAGATGACTGTTCAGCTGTGAACACCAGATTATTTGAAAATCTAATCTCTGAAATCATTTTTTCCCCCTTGATCAGTATCAGATCAGAGTCAGGATGCTGGACTGGAGCACAAAGCTAAAGGAGGCATGACCTGTATTTGTAATGAAGTTTTAGTGACAGTATAGTTGAAGTAATATGTGCAATAAAAAGTGATGTTTTGTTAAAGATCACCATCTAAACAATATATGAACTTGTGAACCGTGCAGATTTTAAGAAATCAGCTCTCTTATCGCCCTCACTGTTGTATTTTCATGACATTATTGGCTTGTGCTGATTCCATTCAATTTGACTGCACGTCTAGTTTATTGCACAACACGCCTCATGCAACAGCGGGGGATTAGCTGATAACAATGAAGCAATGTGACGAATCATAAACAATGGAGAGTGTTATCTTTTTGAAAATGACACAAGTACACTTAGCATCTTGGCTCTGTCTATCAGTGACTCACCAAATGCAATAATTTTACAATTAGCCCCATAGGGAACATGATTTCGACTAGAGTTTGCTCATCCCGATGCAAAGAGGTGCAGAAAACCCCCCTCCTGTAAATGACAAGTGCAATCAAATCTCAAATATTATGCACCTTGCTGACTCGAGCAGGCTTATAAGAGCATGAATGAATCATTCATGTTCTCGGGGCACAGTGCTGTAGTAAAGTCTTTAGGAAAAGAATCCCATCCATTTTCTCTCTTTGATTTGGCTTTGGCCGTATATATGCGACCGTACGGCCAAGGGGAGAAAAGCTATAATAAGTAAAAACCATATATAAAGTCAAGCCGGGCCAAAAGGAGATTACGGATAGTCTCACAGCTAAAGTTGATGCAATCAGTGGGGCTGAACATTAGAATTCAAGCATAGGCCACAAGCCTATTTGAGGTATTTGAAGAATGGAAATTTAGACAAGAATGCACGAGAATACATAAACCATTCGGCCTGCGAGATGATTTAATGTGGCCCTTTGAGGAACATGACTTCCTGAGCATGTAAAAAAAAAGTACATCTCTAGCCCATTCCTGTGCGGAGTTATGGATTTTTAACAAAATAAACAGTTTGCTCACTACAGCCACTAGGGGGCAGCTTAAATTAAAAAAGGAAAGAATTCTTCACGTGTCCAGCAGAGGGCACATAAGAGCTCAGGATATAAACAACATATCATAGCCATGTGGTAAATGGTCAGTCGGCCCACGGCGGCTGTGGCAACAATTGAGTGTGGAGTGAATGGATAATGACTTTATGTAGCACTTTGAGAAACATGCGACACAGGCTGATAAAGCGCAATAAGGGTAAGATGTTGTTATTTATTAGACCACAGTCCTTTACAACATATGCGGCCCCGAACCGAACCGGCCCCGGTACCGAACTTGCTTACCCCTAAGGCTTCAATCATCTTCTGTATTCTGTAGTTGAAGCGTCGAACGTTTCGCCTCTCATCCAAAAGGCTTCGTCAGCGCACTAAAGTTCAGTTCACTTCAGATAAAGACCATAATTCACATAGAAGATGACTCAAAAACCTTCATTGAAGATGGACAACTCCTGTACAACTGAGAGCCTACACAGACTTCTTATTTTGTATCAAAAACCTGCACTAGAGTTGGTTCAGGGAGTGTTCGTTCTCCTTTGCTCCTGTGTCATTACTCATGATGTTAAAGCCTGAATATTTCTCACACTGATGAAGGGCTGATCTGACACCCAAAATGTCACAGCAGTGGTGCGTATAATAATAAAAGATTGGGTGCATATAAGCTGTGCGGATTTTGTCCCACCGTTTTTCGGATGCTGCACACCTGTTTTCTTCGATGTGCCTGCTTAATTTTCACCAGGAATTTTTCGAATACAAAATAAATCTTTTATCCACCGCTGCCTCAACCACAACTTCCTGTTTCTCTCCACAGACGGCCCAAACGGTGCTGGTGGTGGTGGTGGTCTTCTGTATCTCCTGGCTGCCTCACCACGTGGTGCACCTCTGGGTGGAGTTCGGGACGTTCCCCCTGAACCAGGCCTCCTTCGTGCTGCGCGTGGCCGCCCACTGCCTGGCCTACAGCAACTCGTCGGTCAACCCGGTCATCTACGCCTTCCTGTCCGAGAACTTCAGGAAAGCGTACAAGCAAGTGTTCAAATGCCAGATCGGTACGAGCGACTCCCCACTTAACAATATCAAGGAGATACGTAGCAAGCCGGAAACGCCGCCGTCCACTAACTGCACCAATGTTTGACTTGTGAGGGGGAGGGGAATGATCGTGCTCGAATTTGAAATCAGCAGTACTATTCCACATAAGTGCTGTTTGTTATATTGGGACTTTGGGAGAGAATTTATCATTTTATGTTAAAGAATGTTCTCATTTTCTCAAAATCACTATTACGAAATATATTTATATATGTATGTTTTTTACCCCCATTTCCTGTTCCCATTACAGTTTACACGTCTGTCAAAAACATTAGTAAACACTTTCTAATCAAATCTAATAAACTGTACACTGCAGCTAATTTTAATTTTGCAATATATATATATATTTTTTTTCTGTCGATTTTTGATCCAGGCTCTATCTATCAATGCCTGGGACTGGTACAAAACATTCTCTAGCTTGTGATCCTTTGTGGCTTTATGAAAAAAAACAACAACAAAAAACTTTCTGTAATGTGAAAGACAATGTGTGCACCTGTAAAATTGCTGTCATATTGGCTTGTGTAATATACCAAGTGATTGTATATCTAGCTTCACTCTATATTCGAATGCCTTTTTTTTTCCAGATTGTGTCGTGCTGTATGACTGAGCCTGGCTTTTGGACACTTCTAATGCACCCTTTATGTCCATGGGAATACTCCGACAGGACAGCCAATGGGAGAGAAGGATTAACAATGTTCTCTCTATATGTGATGTGCCAAGCCGTCTCCGCCGCAGCCTTACCTCCTGGTGTTCACAGTGCACTCTTATAAGATGATTCACTAACTTATCAGCTTATTCGGTGCATCACCAATGGAGGGGTAAAGCTTTTGAAATGTGCAGGTAAAATGGACTAAATAAGGTAATGCCACGCATTATATCGAAGTTCTGAACGGGACAACGACTTTGTATAGGGATTTAATCTTTACTTGTTTTGGAGAGACAGGAGAAATAGTGGACCATGAAATAATTTGTTAGATTGTGACACTATGAAAAAGTGAACTTATTTTGTAGATCGGTTTATTGTAAGTTTATATGGAGCTTCTTCTGTATTCAGATGGACTAGCGATTTATTTTAGGCTCTTCTCCTACAGTAGCTAACGAGAAAAATCTCCCTGCCTCCCAAAGGACTTTTATGACATTTCCTTTAGCAGGTCACTGTCTGGAGACTTGGCACCTTTACACAGTTTTGTGTCCCTATTGTCCTTGACTATGAGGGCTGCAGCTTGCAATTTTTTTGTAAATCAATCGGTCCTGCATTTAAAGGGATATTTGAGGATTTTTGACATAGGGCCTAATTTCCTAGTTATCCAGAGTTTTGTTGATTTCTGGAGATATGCATATATAAGAGTTAAGTGGTGCTAGGCTAATGCTAGGCTAGCGCATGTCTATGGTAACTAGTAGCCTGCATTAAAAACAGTCTGACCCAAGAACAGTGCACCTGAGGCAAATCACTTATAACACCAGACTACCGATATAAATGTCTGTGTTGACTGAATCATTTTTAAATACAACAATTTTGCATTTAACATAACTTATATTTGCGCAGCATCAGCTTCCTGGTTGTAAGCTACGCAGCTTACAGGAGTGATCTGCTAGGTTACCGTAGTTTGTTTACCTGCGTCCAAAATTACTACATGTGGAATTCACAAAGGAGCTTTCTACAAATCAGATATGGCAACGTTTGGAGGATAACCTGATGATTTTGAAGAGGTTCTTAATGCAGGCTACCAGTTACCATAGACATCCGCTAGCCTAGCACTAGCCTAGCACAACTAAACTCTTCAAATATAAAGACTGCATGAATAAAAAAAAAAGGAAATGAGGCCCTGTGTCAAAAATCCAATGTCATTTCTTGTTTAGAGTCTGTATATGTAGTGCATGAATTAAGTATTGTTTTAAATTAGCTTAAAAAATGGCATATTGCATATACTATCCTTGTACAGTGGATATGATGGTCCATTATTTTTTACTGTCGCTGCCAAACTATATGAGCACATGAACAAAATGACAAGTAGTTCAACCGAGGTGCTCTTTCATCACTTACACTCATGTCTGCCTATATTTATTGTACAATAATAATGTATAGTTTACTTTCACTAAAAATGTTCATTATTTGCCTCAACAAAACCAACAAAGTCAATCTATTCACACAGTGGGAAGAAGAAAAAAAAAACTCCTTTGTGAAAATGTAATGTGGAATGTGTATTTGCTCGTCTTGATGCTTTATTAAATCCCATGTGGCTTCTTCTCATTTGACCACATTTCTCTTTTGGAAATGGGAATCTGTGAAACAAAGGGCCTCTCGTGTGGAAATAGGATGATAGTTTCTCTAAAAGAGTGTGTCTGCAGAAACACCCCCGTCACCTCTCTTGTGAAGTCGCAGTGCCTTGTGGCCATTTAAGAGAAAAGAGTTTGTTCTCTGGAGTCGGGGTTTAGGCTGATTACACAGTGGTGGACATTTCCTGGCATCCAATTACTCCAATGGGTCCTAAGTGCACAACAAAAAGCTGCTCCGGGTGCTACCTTGCACCCTTGAAAGCCTAGAAAGCACAATTAAGCACTTCAACATAATTAAGTTTAAGTACGCTGTAAGCTAGTTTTCTAAATCATCGTAAAGAATATCTGTCACTTGTTAAACTTACTTGATAATGAATAAATGAATAAATAAATCCAAACTCAAATCATTTGAGTTTAGGCTGAGCGAAAAGGATATAACTCTTTCCAAGTGTGAGTTTGTTGTTCAGCTAAAACCATAAATTCCAGCCTGTATTTGGAAAGACAACAGTTAATCACTTATTATGTGCATTATCTGTCATTTGGGTGCGCATACATGATATATTCCATTCCTGCGTTGCAATCCATGACAGGATGACAAGGTTTCTGCATCTAAATGGACAAAATCAAAACTATTACTCAGTGGGACAAGTCAAGGTCAAGGTTAGATTTGATTAAAGTCAAAGTGGTCAGAGATAAAGTATATAAAGTGTTGATAATGAGAATAAGGATGTCGCTAACAATAACGTGTAACATTAGATGTAATTAGCTTGATATAGGACGTTTGCATATGTAAGCAGAGAGTCAGGAGGGCTGTTTTAAACCCATTCTCCTTGAAGAGCCACTTCAGCAAGATCAGCCGTAAATATTCATTAACAAGTAAATCAGCTGTCTTTTTGGTCCCGCTCAAGCTCATTAAATAACAGCAATTAGACGAATTGCGTGAACCCATGAGTGGAAAGAAATATGGCCACAATCCCAAACGAATAAAAGGAGGGTTATTGCCTCTCTTTGTGATTGGAGACTGACATTTTGACTTGAAATACTTGTCCACACAGCCTAAAAACAAACAAAAACATATTTCTGGGACGCGTGAAAGGAGTTTTTGTTTACTTTAGGGGAGGCGGTGCAGTTTGATCTGCTCTGACTCATTGTCATCATTGTGTCAAGTGACCTGTGGGGAAAGAGTGACTGGTGGATGGAGAGGCGGTTGGTGCCAGCTATTGCCCCCGTTCAATATTATGTTTTTGTTTCTATTGCAAAAGAAACACGGAGGTCAAGGACTAGGCAAGGCAAGGCAAGGCTACACGGGTTTACTTGGAGATATGAAAAAGGTAGATTTCTCATAGATATATGACTGCAGTATTTTCCCCTCTGTGCTGAATCCTTTCTCTGGGTTGCATTGGATTGACATGGCCAGTGCAGACGACCCCTCCAGTACAGAGCCAATTATCACAGCTATGTCATCCTATTCCCAGAAACATCTCAAAGGGACATGGTGGGCTTCCTCTGCCGGAGAGTGTGCACTGCCTCAGGAGCACTTAGGAAACTTTTGCCTTGGCACTCTTCACGCTCTTGAACGATTACAAGTGAGGAGCAGCATGGCAAAGTGACTATCAGCGATGCATTATTAGCAGTGGTTGTCAAACTGGTGGTACTCAGGTCATGTGCAATTTTAGAAAGTTTGAAGTATCTCTTTTTTCAGGGTCGTCCTGGCCTCAAGAGGGAACTGTAAGTTTAGTACAACCATTTTAAAAAGACACAATGGTCAATGCCAAGGCCTAAATGAGTTTAAAGATCCTTTATTGGTAGAAGCAAAGGCACATTCTGGGAATATTTTTTGTTGAGTCAGGGGAAATAGCATCTGTTTTTACAATGTAGAGTGCCGAAGAGGGAGTACTTTCCCCCCCTTGAGTAATCTCTTGTTTCTTCACCTTCGCCCTAATGTTTTTGTATAGTCTTACATCTTCAGAACGCAATTGAGCCTCCGATCGCCGGGCACTTGGTTGTCCATGCATAGAGTTGCGTCGCACTTCATTTCACTGTTAGTTTGGTGATGCTCGGCAAATGCCTGATCAGTATTCACGGTAGATGGTGCCCTCAAGGCTCTGCAATGTCCCTGATGAGCTGTTCCCTCTCCAGCGCTGCTACTTAGAAATCAGTTATCCTTAATAACGCTGATCGAGACACCTTGCAACAATAGCAGGAATATTAATGTACTTGTGACAGGGTGCAAACGATCATGGATAGGTGTATAGATGTTGAAGACAGCCTGGGAGCAGAATGTATGTTTTTTTTTTATTCTAGAGATTATACTGTGCCATGTTTGGCCTTATATAGTGGTGACATGTCCCCTTCCCCCTGGTCCCCCCTGGTCTGGGGCTGGAGCTCCCCCCTCGAAAAATCTGAATGCTCTGGTCCGTCTCGGTCCGCTCATATGGAAATGCCCCTATTAAGTTCCTTAGTGAGTATTTTTTCATTAGTTGCCATGGTGACAGTAGCCAATCCTAGAACAGGTGACAGTGGTTGGGCATTTCTTTCAGAGTTTCAAAGGGGAGCAAATAGAGATTCCTGTAATTAAAAAACAAAACATTGCAGTGCCTGATACAGGTTAATCCCAGATCAGACTGGTGCATACTATATTTGTGTCATTGGGCAAGACACTTGGCCCATCTTTCCAAATTTCAATGAATACAAGTGAAATAGGCCAGGCTACTTATACAGTTGAGTGCAATACATTTGTTCAATTCAATGCACTATTTACATTTCTGAATGAGTTTAGCCCGCCTATCCATTGTTAGAGGGATTCTCTGTCTGCAACAAAGGTTAGCCTAAATGGAAAATAAAGACAGATACCGTATGGCCGCTGGATTTATGGCATGCATTGGGTTACACACAGTCAGATGATTTAGTATTGATCTTAAATTTCATGTCTCTGACCTTAATCTTGAAGTTTCCTCAACATTTTTAAGTCATATTTTCTCGCTCCCTATGTCATAAAAATCAATAGAGTTCTGCCTTATCCATCAAACAACTATGGTCTAGACTCTAGAGGCGGTTCATTTTTCACAGTTATCTTTCTAAGAAAACTTTGCAAGTGTGGTCTGGAACTCAGACAGACTACATGTGAGTAATTTTTAGCAGATAATACTTCATCTTAATTAAGTAACCCAAAATGAAATGAAGTAACCCCATAAAAGATTTCTCCTCAGATAGCAGAAATGTCCACGTGCAGCCACCTTTTTCCTGTCTACAGGAAATTGGATTGCGTGAATATCATAAACCACCAGTTGCCTAATTTGAAAAGATAATGGTAATGCCAAACACTGGCGCCACCTGCTGGTAATATATGAGGAATCAACCAACTATAAGTGAGATGTTTTCTTTGGAGTCTCCAATTGCTAGTCATTAATACAGCTAAATATTAGGGAAGATGCATTACTTTCAAGTGCCATCTGCACATTTGCAACTCAAGCATATAATCTTATTTCAATCACTTGTACATTCTATCTAATAATTGTAGATAATCGACACCAACAAATATATTCAGAGCTTCATTTTTAGGTAGTCTGAATGTGTGTGTTTGGAATAAACACTCATGTTAAATGCTTCGAATGTGAAAAGGACCGCTCAGAAAAAGGATACAGCAGCAATCCATACTGAAGGTTTGGACATAGCAGGGAAAGTGTGGCTGGTTGTGTTGTGGCAAGAGGTATTTGAAATATTAAAGATAGTATATCTCCATGCCCTCAGCACTAACAAAAGAAGCTAGAGAAGAGCCAAAAAACAAGACAGTTACATTACTTTCAGTGCGTTTTATTACTGTTCTACAGTAACTGACCTCTAAATGTACATCAGTAAATGATCAACGGCCCTTTTAAATGTCACAATTCATCCCTTTTTGAAGAAAGAAATGAATAAACATGAAAAAAAAACAGAACAGAACAGCAATTATCAGATTTTAAATGTTCCAACAATTCAAGTTTCAGTAACAGTTATTCCAGCATTAGATTCGAAAACATAATTTCTTAATTACAAAAGACTCAGTAAATAGTAATAATCAACAGAGAATGTAGTGGACATGGAAACTGTAGAAACATTGATGAGACATGATACACATCAATAATAAGACACACATATGAAGGAGAAATACTGCTAAGTGGACAAACAGTAAAACATTACCACAGAAAACAGCGAGACGAGACAGTTACAGTGGAAATCAAAATAACATACTGAGACAAAAACAAAAACAGTTTATGTTGTGAGATTCTTTAGCAGTACCATTACGTTTCAAACCACACTATCCCTTAACCTTTGATATGTTTATTTTCATTAAGTAGCGCCTGACAATAGTGCTAAGATTATGCATCGAGCTGCCCAAGTCCAGCAAAACAAATTCTTTGTATAATATAATGCCAAAGTACTACAAAAAAAGTCAATCCCCAAATTTACAAGCAAACAGAATGCAGTACTGAGTTGCACTGAAGATGTACATTTGGGAATACCTAGTGCAGTGATCTATTTTTGACATAACAAGGTTTTAATAAGTGGAAATGTCTTTTGCCATATATAAAAAGAAATGTGTGTGAAGTGTACAGTTGTAAATACATTATAGACATTTATATAAAAAATCAACATGGTTCTATTTGCAGCTATTATGGTTATTATTAAGACAACTATTAACATGTTAATGACTCAAACCTTTGAAATGTATTCATAATTTCATATTAGTTGAAAATCACTAATTCTTTCTGGGTTAAGCAAATGGTACCATAGTTAAGCACATAAGTGGACCTATTAGTGGTTCAATACTTTTCAAGTTTTCCATCTCTAAACTGTATTATCTTTTAGAGTTGTTTGAGTGTAAGTCTTTGATGAGCAGAATCATACATTGGTAACCTGTTCACTCTTACCGTCACATTTCTGCCATTGTGGCCCAAAAAGTGTATTTCCAGTGGAGGCCAGGTTTGAAGATTATGCTCTGAAACTCCAACTCCTCTGAAAGGGCTGGAAGGATTTTTTGAGGTTGAAGCGCATGAGATGAGGTTTAGGCCGTGGGGCTTTCTCAGGCACAGCAGCAGCTTTGCTTTCCTGGGTGGGAAATCGATTTTGGTAGATCTCCGGATAAGACTTCTGGAACTGTAAAGAAGAAAAAAGCCGTCTGAATTGCACAAGAAATTTTTAGAAGAGGTGAAGAGTCTTTGAGCCAGGATTCAACACAGTCAACACAGATTTTGTACAAACTCCCTTGAAAAGTTATACAGTGAGACACCATCAAAGCTATAGAGCAAAGTTTTTGGTTCTTTCCTTTGTGAAATGCACTATTCACCTATAGCAGGAAAGGATTGCTAAATATGAATGGTGGGGAAGTATGGGAAAGGACATTTAGCACA
Organism: Gobius niger; assembly: GCF_951799975.1. Classification (NCBI taxonomy): domain Eukaryota; kingdom Metazoa; phylum Chordata; class Actinopteri; order Gobiiformes; family Gobiidae; genus Gobius; species Gobius niger. Next base: position 21,152,001 of record NC_136859.1, read on the forward strand.
AAAGTAGTCCTACGTGACTACTTTTCACCCTCACCCTGTGACCTGAACACAACTGTTGGCTCTACTCTACCCACATAATGTTGTAGCAGTAGCATCTGACCTGTTTCAGCCTCTTCTTCTTGTCTCGAGCCGGCAGCTCTTTGTCTGCGATTAGTCCCTCCAGCAGCTCTTGCAGGGGGGTCTGTGTGCCGATCACCTTTGGCTCCTCCGCCTCCACCCTCCGGATCTGTTTACAAAAGGCTGGAGACGCGCTGAAGTCTGTATCTGTGCCAGCGTACTTGATCTACAGAACCACAAGAACACAATTAGATTAACCCATGACTGTAAGGCTCACTCTGAAAGCCAGTGTAGAGGTAAAACATATAAGACCCAGCAGTGAACTTGTGAAATTTTGAGATGTTAGTGAGTACCGTAATCCCACAGACGTGCGCCCCATTGTACACATCATCTCTCAAAATCAATGATAACCTCATTTCAAGCATATCAACACAGTATGTTCAGCCGTCTCTGGTGTGCGGTGGACAACCAAGTTCAATAATGGACAGAGGCTCCACAAATCATAAGAAAAAGCCTCCCGTTCTATCATCCAGCCCACAAGAGATAGTTTTTCAATTTCAGCCTCCAACAGTTGCTACAAATCTCCACAAAAATTCCTAATACTAGCAGCTACAAGGTGCATGATAAATGAACACTGTAATGTTAACACAGTCATTTTGCCACCTGGTTTCACTCGTATGTGTTATTTCTCACTTTTCTGCCAAGCCACATTCAGCTTGTTGACACTGCGAGCCATGAACTATCAGAAGGATAAGAGTGCAGATGGCTGTGACAAGTTAAACAAAATAAAACAAAATGAATTAAAATTGGAAAATTGGCATAGCAGCTGAGTATATATATATATATATATATATATATATATATATATATATATATATATATATATATACAGTCCATATAATGGTAATGGCGAACCAACCGGACATTGTGGTGGTGGACAAAGAGCAGAGGAAAGCCGTTGTGATCGACATAGCAATACCAAGCGACTTCAACATCAGGAAAAAGGAACATGAGAAACTAGAGAAATACCAGGGGCTCAGAGAAGAGCTGGAGAAAACCTGGAGGGTGAAGGCATCAGTGGTGCCCGTGGTCGTTGGGGCACTCGGGGCAGTGACCCCCAAACTGGAGGAGTGGCTCCAGCAGATCCCAGGAAATACATCAGACATCTCGGTCCAGAAAAGTGCAGTTCTAGGAACAGCAAAGATACTGCGCAGAACCCTCAAGCTCCCAGGCCTCTGGTAGAGGACCCGAGCAGGAGGAAAAAGAGAGACCGCCCGCGGAGGGTGAGGAAGAGTTTTTGTTTTTTTTTACAGTCCATATAAATGAATATACAACGTTTGCGATCTAAATGTACCAGATTATGGCAAAGATGCAAGTTTTCATCCGTAGTCCCGAGACCGATATAAATCATACAACAACAAAAATAGGCTACAAACAGGATTCACTTATCCACTGCTTTTTGATCACTTTTCTGTTGTTCTTTTGTGACTTTTTTGTTGCGTTTTACTCACTTTTCTATTGCTTTTTGTGACATTTTCATACTTGTTTTTTGTCTAAATTCCATTGCTTTTTTCAAGACGTTTTTAGATTTGTGTAAAGCCAAACTGTAGACACTGTGCGCAGTTTGAGTGGGGTGTTAAGAGTTAAACTCTTTAACAAGACTCCTTGACGACATTGGACCGCTGTCATTCAGAGTTGTTTTTTACTGAACATCATGCAGACGTGTTTTTTTAATGTTAAGTTGCAAGCATGATTCCTTGATCTACTTTTAGATTAGATACCCGAACCACGCGGTAATATTAAAAACAAGGACACTTTCAATCATGCTGACATAGACCCTCTCAAAAATGTGTGGGCTCACTCCAAAGCCCTTGAGCTTCCTGATCATATACAGTCTCTGGTTGGCTTTTTTATACAATGAATCTGCATTTAATGAAAAATAAAGCTCGTCATCAATGTCAGTACCCAAGTACTTGAAGCTATTTACAACCTCCATCGGCTGGTCAGAGATGGACAAAGACTGAACAGGACTGGAACAGCAAAGGATTAGCTCTTTGGTCTTGTCTGCATTAATAATCAGAAAGTGCTGTTTACACCACTCTTCAACCATATGCACTTCAGCCTCATAACTACAACTGAAGTTTTTGTGAAACAGGCCCACAATGGCCATGTCATCAGCAGTACTTAAAGAGTTTAACCTTACTGTCCTTTTGGACATGAGTCATGGCTGATGTTAACATTTCTCAAACTTTTTTCAGTGTGGTTTTAGCATGTGTGAAAATATCAGCAGCGTATGCATACAGCTGGAGTTTGACATTTGCACAAACTTCGGGGGGTCATGAATACATATACTAAATAAAATAGGTCCTAAAATACTGCCTTGGAGGACCCCTACGGGGCAGTAAAAGGAGGGTGATTTGAAGCCAGAAAGAGACACACATTGCTGCCAGTGGAATAGAGGGGACTCAAACCAAAGCATTGCCTCTTTAGAAATATTAAAATAAGTCTATTTAGATATAAAAATCTGATGATTTACCATATCATAAACCTTTTTGAGGTCTACAAATGGCAGGCATGAGTGTATAACGTTGTAAATGTCACTTTTTAGACAAGGATCTTTTATCACTCTGTTTTGTAAACTTTCCAAAAGCAATCCTTCTCTGTAGCTTATAATTTGTAAAGACGGATAATACTGGCAAAAATGTGTGGACTTCCAGTAGTTTTCAAAATCGTACGCCATCAGATAATACAGTGACAGTGAACACGACATAATTAGCAATTTGAATAACCTGCACTCTCCGTAGGTGGGACAGGTGCTCGTCAACCTGGGAGCGCAGTTTGGAGGGCACTTGAAAAATAGTGTTGTAGTGCTCCATCATGAAGGTCACCAGTTTAGTGGACAGTAGTTCATCTAAATCCATCTCTTCCACTGATCCCAGAACACACTGTGAGAACATCTGGACCATCTGTAAACAAAAACAGACAATAAATGAGCAACAGAGCTAATCAGCGGCAATAAACTGATAAGAAAATTGCTGTAGCAGAGCAGAGAGGTGATAAAATAATCTGAAAATAGTGGCAATCCTTGTACATAATTGCCTAAAGTGAACACGTTCTTATTCAAGTAGTTAGTTTGTTTTTTTGTGAACACATTATTGATGCCACCCCAAACAACAAAGGCGTTTAAAAACTCTAATTGCTTTCAAACTTGCTTTATTTTTAACCTAATTTTAAAGGCCAGGGTGAAATAATTTGAAGGTGTAAAAAGGAAAATAAACTGAAGAAGAAATTAATTAAAATATTAATATATACCAATTCAATGGCTATCTGATACTTTAAATCAAAGCTGTGTTAAGACAGTACATAAAGCAATGTGTTCCAAACAATAAGTGGAGGGAGCTATGATTATTATAGTACCAAAAGCACTTTCAAGTCAGCACTATTAACTTTTTATTTTGAAGTTTTTCTTTGTAAGTTCAATGAAATCAAATCTATTCAATTGCTTAATCACAATTTCACAGAAAATGTGTTTCTGAGTGAATTATTGATGTACTAATACTAAACAGACCGATGGACAATAACTAAAACAAAACTGCTCTGCTTTCTTAGTAGTGGTTCTTATAGGGCACAATTACTTCATTTACTGAATATAGTGTGTATTATGCTGAAGTTTAACACATTCAGGGCTCAATTAAAAAACTGGTTAAAATGTAAACAATGTGCTCATTAGACTCTACAGATCTCCTGGTGCATGACTGAGCCAAGTGTCAGGATCCTCTAAACAGGTATTGCTTTGTAAATAATAACTGTACATATTTATCCTTATAATGTCCTCTGTTTGAACTGTATGCCCTGCCCTTGCACCCAAATCTCTATTCTGTTGTGCAAGTCACAGAACAATCAGAAGCTATGAATGTATGAATTGTATGAACAAATGCTATGTTATGTAACTATGCAGCCACAAATTTTAAAAATTATCTATATGTTTTATGTTGTATTTTTGTGGCATTATACACCTTGTTCAGGGACAACAGTTGAAAACTAGCTTTGCAGCTAATACTGACACATTTACAGAAATGTTCATTAATGTGTCCTGTCCCTGTCAAATAAACTAATAAATAAATAAATAAAATACAACAGTCTTTGAACAATATTAACTCTTCAGTATGCAGTACAACAGCCCAGGGCCATTTTAAGTTAGTGGAAGTGTAGCCCATAAGGAGTGGTGTGTACCAGAGTGCGAGTGGGAATCATGTCATTTAGTGAAGGGAGCTGTTGATTCTGGGAAACGCGGGCCATGAGCCGCAGTAGGAGCTGGAGCCGTCTGCGGTTTGGAGGAGGCAGTAAAAGACAGCTGATCTGAAGAGCCTCGGTGGTCACCTCCTTATCAGACAACAGACCTGAAAAGAGGAAGGTGAATAAATGAATCAGGCAAACAAATTAATCAATTAATTAATCAGGCAAACAAACATGAAAAATATCTTGTTGCGTCTCAAATAATAAAACAAAAAATTCACAAAAGCTATATATTTTATCTTGAAAAGGTTAACAAAACAAAAACTTTTTCTTTCTAAATGGCAATTTCTCAATAGCAAGAAGTATTTCTTACTCAAAATGTTGACAAAGACTTCATACAGATGAAATGTCAGTAATGGTTGTTTGAGCCTTTGAAAATACTCTCCAACCGTTTTCAGGACATCTCTCTCAAAACCTGGGTACACTGGCTGTTTGGAGTCGTTGCCGTTGGGCCCTTGAAATGAAGAAATTACATGTTATTTATTGTCTTCTTTGAAATGAAAGTGCAGCTCAAAGCAGAGATAAAAATGCCAAAAGTGCCATTTTCCTGAAAAATGTCATGTACTTACAATTGGCTAGACATTTCATAGCTGATACAACCCAATAAGGCATATCCTCTGCAAACATTAAAGGAGACACAAGAGTGAGTTTAGTAATAACACAAGGACAGAGCAGTTCTCCATCAGGGTAATAGCACATTACCTGCTTTGTTCTCCAATACAACTATTCCCGTCTTATTGACTTTGGTCACATTATGGACTATATGTTTTCCATTCACATGCACTGGGTTTAGAACACCATCCAGTGTTTTTAGCCCCAGGACCCTCTGCAAACTAAAAGAGCAAGCATGTTCTCATAACAGCAACAGTTATTACCATAACTTCTATGTACGTTACAAGATGACAAACTTTTACATACTGGCTGATTGTCATGGTCTTCCAGATATGGTCAACTTGAGTTGGAGTGACTTCCTTTCTCCTTATTAATTTGCACTCATGCACATCCCCTATTGCAACGCTGTGTCTCTTGTTCCATAAATCCGACGTCTGAACAAAAGAAATATGCATTACTTTGACACAGGACAAAAACAAAAACATCCATCATCAAGTTTATGGGAGAATCCTATTTCCATCTCTGCCTTCACAAACTTTTAGATAGTTGACAGCTGGAATGGAAATATCTTACCAAAACAGCAGGCTTTGACGGTGCAGTGTTTTCCTGTTGAGGCAATTCTTCATAATCATCCCAGCGAATGAGTCTGGGCAGGTCATTGCTGTCTCGCAACAGGGATCTTGTAGGAATAGACTTCAAGGGAGACATTGTGGGGAACCTAGAAGACAGAAAATTTAATCTAAAACCATTCAAGTGCGCTGAAAATGTTTAAAAATGGTGACATGAATGGATTTCAAAGAGGAGTGAAATGAATACATACGTTTTAGTCAGTTAGTTTGGAATTACTGTAATATAGGATTTTATAACCTACTTGGATTTCCAATTTCTATTTTAAACCCTTTTTAGACCCAGTTTAGTCTTGATTTGTTCTGAATCTAGGCCTGTTGGTACTTGGAAGGTCAAGGTTTTTTTTGGAGGTGGTGTGTGGTGTATAGAGTCTCCTCAGGCAAATATCGCTGTTCTAACAGTATTTCTTTCCACAACTGTATTGTACCTGTACAGATGGCCAGTGTCTTCAAAGTCTTCTGTGCCGTGCCGCCCTTTAATGTCTTCAATAACATGAGCTTTCAGGAACTTCTTTAGTAGCTGCAAAGTCTGGTAGCGAGTCACCTCTGGTCCAAAGTTGTAATTGCGGCGCAGAAGGTCGTGCAAGTAATCGACAGCCTCAGATCCCGTGAAACTCCAATCATAGCAGCGGAAGTGTGCCCAGTGCCTTCTCAGCGGCATGCCACTACGGAAGAGCTTAATGGTCTCATTCCACTGCAGGAGAGAGAGAGAAAATGTTATGGGTTATGCATGAATAATCAACCATCATCTTTTAGTTTACCATAAAATATTCATTCTCTCTACAGTTTATATACCCGGAAAACCATTTTGTGCATGGCTAATCAATGTAACACTTAGGATATTACGGCAGGCATGAAACATATACAGCCATAAAATAGAACATATTTGAAAATGGAGATACAGCAAGGTGCAGGTAAAGTGAGTATTACAGAAAAAAAAAATAATGCAGGGCCAGCAAAGACACCCATTTCATTTTACAGTTAATTCTGTTTTGAACAGCTAAGAATTTATATTTAAATGTCCTAGGGCTTGTTTTGCTTTTTGTACAATAGAACATAAATAATGCTCTTGTTTTATGTAGGAACTCACAAAATGTACACTTGCCTTCAGTAAAGCGAAACGTGACATTTATGTTTAAATCATTTTAGCCATTAACTTAGTCAAGCACAAATATATGCAAATAGTTAATACACACCCAAAGTGTAAACAAAAGAACGAAAGCGTTGAAAGGAAGGAAATGAAATGTTAATCTTTCCACAGCAAAATAACAATTGTTCACAAGATAAGTTCACATGCTGACTTTTAGCAAACAAACATGGATCAACATTGCTTGTGTCTAAGTTAAGCATTCCGTTACATCATGTTAATGACAAACCCACCAGTTTCGTCGCTCTGTACGGACCCGGTCCGATCACTGTACCTTCCATCGCGAAGCTAATATCCCTTTCTCTCAATTTAAGTATACATTAAGCGACTGAGGTATAATCCGTTTCAGATTTAGCTAAGACAATGCAGACATGAAGTGTACACAAACGAAAAAACGTTTCCTCGCATGCCAACTTTGAATTTCCTGCGTCACTCCGTTTGGGCAACGTGATTAGACGGAAGGTCGGTCACGTGACTCCCCTGGGACGCCGAGTTGCGGAAGAGAAGACGTCACCATAGAAACGCTAACACGACACACACACACAACATATATATATATATATATATATATATATATATATATATATATATATATATATATATATATATATATATATATATATATATATATATATATATATATATATATACACATCCCAAATAACCAACTTCAAATTAATTAATTGTATTGCCGCAAGCTTTCATTGTGTGGATACATTTGGAACAAATATTATTACTTTCTTATTTCTATTTAGCCTAAAAATAACAATAGTTAAAAAAAACACATCAAGATGGAATGTAAAACTATGATATCATTAAATGACAAACATTATGATCCCATTGGGCAACTTCCATATTCACAAATCTAAAATCCCCAATTCAAACCATCTTTTAAAGTATTTTTCGAATGCTTAGGCTATAGCCTAGCCGACTGAAACTTTAAAACACTGCAATAACAAGAAAGCCGTATATGCATGAAATGCTGATTATTGTGTGTGTGCAAACAAACAAACAAACAAACAAACAAACAAACAAACAAACAAACAAACAAACATATGGCTACTCATCTTTTGATCACGTTTCTCCATTGAATGATAAAAAGAAGTTACCACATATGTGCGCACAAGGACCCTTTGCTATTGGGAGTCTGTGGCCAACTGTCTTGCTTGTCATCCACCTCCACCCCATACCTGCTTGGGACTCATTGAAAGCTTTCCAAAGCTGAGCAGGAATTTGACCCTCGTGAAAATACTCAAAAACTCACCAAACTTTGCCCAAAATTCAGGTCCAGCGTTAAAATTTTGGGAACCTACAGAGGAGTAACAGCTATAAGGGGCGACAGTGGCGCAGATGGTAGAGCGGGTTGTCTCATGATCGGAAGGTCGGGGGTTCAAATCCTACCTCCTGAAAGTGCACACTGTTGTTGTGTCCTTGGGTAAGACACTTCACCCACATTGCCCCCAGTGTCTGCGTACATTGCTGTATGAATGGGTGAGTGGATCCGTGCTGTAAAGAGCTTTGAGTGCCTACTGTAGGTGGAAAAGGGCTATATAAGTTGAGACCATAACACATGCACATGCAAACTGATAGCGCTCCCTGTAAAATAAGTGCATGGGCAGTCAAACAATGTGTTAATAAAATAATTAATAGGATCCCGATTAAAAGGGACATGCAACATTTTTTACGGTGTTGCCATAGTGACGTCCAAATCACCCCATACTCTTGTAATGGGACGGACACATAAATCTCCCATTATACGAAATAAATAGCGTGTTAGGACCCTATGTAAGGTGCTTGTGGACAGTGCTCAAGGAGGCACAGCCTCTTGGACGTAAAGGTAATGGAGATGCAGATAGCTCCCTCTGCAGATTGAACCAGATATATTTACATTGAGAAGCTGAAAGGTTGCTTTGATGTTTACTGGCAAATCTGGGCATTTACATAGGTACATAATGTGGGCATTAGCACCCTTTATGATTACAGAGGGGCAGTAATCCAGGTACTGTTCAATGCCACTTGCAGCTTTAATTATTATGAGTTACCACTTTATTACAAACAGGCACACCAATTACAGAGAAGGTGTGCCGTGGTTTAACTCAACACAATGAATAATAATGCAGATTGGCGCATATTGCTGAATAGAAGCCAAAATTCTAGAAGTATTTTATGCTCTTTTTTAACATTGGATTGAATCTGTTAAAACTCAGCATGCTCTCTGATCTGCCTTTTTAAACTGTTGTTTGCTCAGATGAGTACAGGCCATTGAGGTATTGTGGCTATACTGCAATAGTGACACTGTGTGCTTGTGTCGAGGCTCCTCTGGGGAAACATGACAAGCACCAAATGGAGGTGTGTGTGCATTCCATGAGGGAGCAATCGGACACAAAAACATACCAAAACACAATGTTCCCTCAACCAGCTGTTGTTTAACAACAGACAGTAAGAGCAAAATACACATGCATGATGCAATGACAATAAAAAGTCTCATCCAACTGAACTGACCCTGTGATGGAGCAAAGTTGAGTTAATCTTAAATGCTTCTAAATCCAGTTTGCAAAGTGTTGATGCAGCTGTCAGATACAGAAACGCAATGAGAATTTCAATGCTCATATCTTAAGCAGGCCATGGCCAAAGCCTTTTCTAGTTTATAAGATTCTGCAGTGGGGTGATAAGGATGAATGCATTTTCTGTGGGAAGCTTTTTTTGTTCTTTTGCATTTAAAGGCACACTGTGTAACATTTTGGATTTTACGCTGTTGCCAATACAAAACATGAAACATGCTCCTAATAACCAGTACGACACAGATTTTTTTTTCTTTTTTTTGCACTGACCTATTTAAATCTATTTGGCTGTCTTTAGTCAACATGTCCATGGAGACGAGCTGGAGACCTCCATGCTCCCAGTAAACAGTCAGGTCTTTGTAGAGGTGAGCTTCTCACAGCAAACACACATGTTTAATTGATCATTTCCAGGTATTTTTAAAATATCTAAAATATCTTAAAATATCTGTAATAAAATAAATGCTTCTATTTCATTCTATGTATTAGGTAAAATGTTAAGGTGAGTTCAGGAGCACAATACTACTCAGTATGCATTGATTTTTAAGCCTATTATATAGTGGTTTTGAATTACATCTCTGGACATTTTTTATAGACTGCTGTTCCCACGGATACACATGTTTTATCTCTGACATCGGAGTGTCAATGTCAATGTCAACTTTATTTGTATAGCGCGTTTACAGCAACACTAGGTGCCCAAAGTGCTTCACATAGCTACAGGTACAGTATAAAATAACAGTACAAAAGAGAAGCACACACAATAGTTATAATACAGCTCAGCTTGAATTGAACGCCAACGCAAACAGATGTGTTTTAAGGGCAGTCTTAAAGGTTTCTATGGTTGGAGCAGCTCTGACGTTTAGGGGGAGACTGTTCCAGAGTTTGGGAGCAGCCACACTAAACGCTCCATCTCCTCGCGTCTTTAAACGGGATCTGGGCACGTTCAAAGGCAGCTGGTTCGCAGACCTTACTGATCTGACTGGGGCATAAACAGACAAAAGCTCACAGAGATACTCAGGAGCAGATCCATGAAGACATTTAAACACAAGCATCAAGATCTTGAAGTCAATTCTATAGCTGACGGGCAGCCAATGGAGGGAGGCCAGCACAGGAGTGATATGTTCCCGCCGCCTTGTCCCTGTCAGTACGCGTGCAGCAGCGTTCTGGACTTGTTGCAGGCGAGTGAAATGAGTAATTGTGCTGCTTTGTATATCATTTATTTGCAACTGCATCTATGCCTAATAAAAGCAAGTCCAAATTCATGCTGGTTTATTATAGCCCAATGTTATCCAGCTGTGCACTGATTTAACCTTTTAAATGTTCTTATGGGGTGTATGTGGCAGCTGCATTTTCTGCTGCTCCATCAAGTTTCTTGTTGAGTATTATTTGTCAAACATTGAGTTCAGAAAAAATATGTTTGAGATTTTTAGATATTCTTTATTTTCTTTAAAGGTTGTGCGATGCTGACCTCTACTGGACATCCTTAGAACATCTTCAAGGCCAAAAATGAACTTGCACCTTGCATTTAACAGAAGAGACACACACAATAGAATTACATTATTTTCATTTGTTCTAAACACGTCTACCCCTTGTGGTAAAACTATCAATTATAAATTAAAGATATTCCAAACTTTTTTGTTGTTGTGAACACTGAGGTAGAAACAAAAAATAGGCTATAATTTCCTCTGCCAATTTATTCTGCATTTTATGTTTTACCGTATATGCCCGCGGGCACCCAGGTACACTTTGGGACATTCAGTTGCCCTTGAGACTTTTTGTATAAACATAACCGTTCAATTTCTTGCATCTCTATGTTAGCAATAGATTTAGGCTATTTGTGACTCGGTATATGTTTAAAAGCATGAATTTGTCATAGTATATGCGTTATAAATAGCCTGGCTAACGCCAGACTAAAATCACAAGTGATATTTAGTCTGGGGACCACCAATTAATTTTCTCGTAGGAGAGGTGTGGTTTACGATCATCCATAGCCGTTTATTGGGCGCTACAAATGTCTATCATGCGTCTGCACGTAGCCACAGCCAATCGTATCATCGTATCCAATTACGTATGAGATGACGTATGACGAACCCGCTGCAAACTTTCGAGCTATTTAGAACTATTTAGAAAACGCCCTAAAGCTTGATCGAAAAATAGCGTCGCGTCTGCTGCTGTCATGTTGGATCCGTAAATAAACTTTTTTTTATAAATCCATAAATAAACTACAAGCTTCCGTATATCGAATAGCTCGTCATCATCTTGCCGTCCCTCCTCGTTCTGTGATTGGTTCCCAAATCCATGCAAAAATTTCGGCCATGGTCCCCAGGCTGTTGTGTATTTCGAAATGACTCGAGCGCACACAGCAGCATGGCGTTAGCCAGGTTACGTTATAATCTAAAATTAAACAGTTTAACTTTAATGCTCTTGAAGTAGTCCTCTGCTCTAAAAAGGCTGGAGACCCCTGACCAAGGAACTACATGCCATATTTGTTTTTGAATCAATCTTGTGTCATTGTGACCCTGCCCGGGCTCGAACCCGTGACCTTGAAGTCGGCGTGTTTTCATAAAACTTTGACCGCTAGGGTTATCCAAGGCGGAGACCCTCTTGTCCCCGGGGAGCATCGGTTTCGTGTGTATTGCGCGCACCCGAAACCGGAGCGCCGGCCTCCCTTGAAGTATGCAGGGCTCCCCCCGGTGGGCGATCTGTTTGTGGCGTCGGATCGCGCTCTCCGCTTGGCCATCGCCCACAGAGACAATACAGGACCACTAGTCCATTTATCATTAACGCATGAAAACACTATGGTACCCATGGAAACCTCAGAATGCTAAGTGATGATGTCATCACTCCACTTCCGGGTCAAAGGATCGAGCTCATTTTAACCTGCTGTAGAGCCGACTTCATTTTGAACATCTGATCGCAAAGAAATATTACATTTACTCTGGTTCTTTCCATACACAATGAAGGCTTATTTTAGATATACAATTAACTTCATTTTGCCTGGAGAAATGGTGAGCTCTATCATTCTAATTAGGAGTAAAACTGTGTTTGGCCCTTTTTCTGTTGTTATTTCAGCAGGACACACAGATAAAGTTGTGTTTTTTGATATATTTAAATGATCACAAAATGAAACACATTATAACTGCCAACATTTCACTGAAAATAATGAATGGGTGATGTTTAGTCCATGGTTTAACCTCTTAACCCCCACCTGAACTGAGTATATGTTCTCCAGTTTGGCATTACCCAAATCTAAAAGCTTTGTAAAAAAAAAAAAAAAAAGGAGAAAAAAGTGCCAAAACAGGGAAACAATATAATAAAGAGACAAAAAAATCAGCTTTTACCTGACTACATCCCATCAGTTTTCAACCACCAAACTGTCACCAATAGAGATGAGAGGAAAGCTGCTTGTGGACAAATTAACAGAAGACAAGCCTCTAAAAAAAAGACCATTACAGCGAGAAATAACGATGGTCCTGCTTCTGGACCATCGTTTATCACAGACGGTACGGGATCTGAAATAACTCTGACCCTTCTACTGGACCCTCCTCTACCAGAGACTATATTGAACAAGAAAATGACTCTTTGGATGATGATTGTGACATTGGACCTACATGTGACAAGTGTAAAACACAGATTCATTCACTGAAGTTGGAGGTTCAAGAGCTGAAAATCAGTTACAGAAAGAAAACATGTCTAAAACTGAACTCACTGAATCTGCTCTTCAAAACAAACAAGTATTTAGGCTGACTGTTGTTTCCTCACACCTTAAACTGAAATCGGCCCTTACGCTATTTCAACAGTTTGTGTTGACATTACTAAAGCTACGAATGAATTTAAGCTTTGACTTTTTGGCCTTCTATTACGGTGTTGATTCCACCAACATCAAAAGTGTTCAGAGAGAAGTTTTAAGAAACACTCGTCCAAACGCATTCTGTAACAAACATATCGAAAAATTATTAATATTATTGACTGCTTTGACATATTTATCGAAAAGCCTAGAAACCTATTAGCCAGTGCCCAGTTTTATTCAACATACAAATCACATCATACTATGAAATATCTGATTGCTATTAGCCCACAAGGATGGATTTGTTTCATTTCTAATGGGGGGGCAGGGGGCGTACAAGTGACAAGTTTAACACAGAAAATAGTAACTTTTTAATCACACTTACTTCCAGGAGACCTAGTGTTGGCAGATAGGGGCTTTAATGTCTATACTATATATAAGTCTATAGAATTCATCAGTAATTCTTTAGCCAAAACCGCTCACAAACCGGTGAAGAAGAGTCTTTTTCAGTCCACAGGATAAAGTCACAGTATGATTTGCCAGTCACAAAAAAATGCATCTGAAGTTATGTCACGTTTCAGTCTGCAGTTACCTTTTGGATCGGTTTCAAGACAAAACCCGGTGATACTATTGACAGCATCGGCAACAGTTACATAGCATTTTATTACTTAGCATAAAATGGACACTTGATTTCCATAACACCAGTACCACAGCAGCGGCAAGAGACAAAGCCATCAGATGATGCTCCAATGAATGGATGAGACGTTGAGATTGTGCAATAGGAAAAAAAATATGTCGAAAACAACAAACACTCATGTCCTAAACACATAATTGAGTAATACAGAAAATACCTTGTTGCCTCACTTGAAAAACTAAGACGTAATGTTTTTTTAATGAGAGATACTGAATGCTTCAAGATGTCTGTTTTAGATGCTGCTCTGAATGTGGATGTAGTAATTCTACCAGTTCTCTGTTCAAACCATATTTTTTGACTTTGACTGATCTTGTGTCTCTTTCTCAACAATATCACTCTGAAAATACCAGAAATAATCACTAAATAACACATATGATTATCACTATGTAAATACAGATAACACATACTTCCTCACCTGCTCTTTACTCACTGACAACTGCTCAAACAAGCTCACTACTCACATCTCTCAATTCTTTCTCATAAAGGCTTGTGAGGGGATCTGGCAGATCCAAGCCCACTGTTTTGGCCCATATGATTCTGAATGGTCCCTAACAAGAGACAGGACTTCGGGTTTTATTGTTTGTCTGTCTTTTGCACAACACTGAGACTGTTGTAGAGCAGAGATTGCTCACTTGGGGTCAGGCTTTGGGTCTTGCTCTGCTTTTTAGACCTTTGTATCGCTTTCCCTGCAGGTACTCCACCTTCTTCATAGCAGTTTCTCGTGGTCTGTCCCATTTACACTTTTTGGATGATGCTGTCATCTCTTCTTGTTTATGCTGCCAAAATCTGAACAGCATGGCAGACACATGAGAGCTGCACTCGCCCTGGCCAGCAGGTCCACCTTAATGTACCCATCAGGCCCTGGGGTTTAAACAGGATTGTAGCCCCCAGCGCACACCCTAATCCTAACTCCAACCTATAACCCTAACCCTAAATGCCACAAAAACCCTAACCCTGCTACTCCTACATGTATCAAAATAAATGTTAAATGACATCTTGCAATGTGTATCAAAATCTTCATGTTCACTTACTTGTGCATGCTTCCAGTCAGAGAATCATACACTGGAAAAGGCTGACTTATCTCTATTTTGCCCCCAAAAAGTTTGCAAAGCAAAATGCATTTCCACTTCGTGAGTAGCAGAGCCACTCTCTAAATACATTCTCCCCATTCATGAGTTCGTGCTTTGAACTGGCGGTCTAAAGCAGACACATCAGCGTCCTTATTTTAGCAGCGGTCCCATTCTGGTCCCATTTTGGCCCAAATTGCACGTATGTTTCTTAATTCTGATCGGCCCTTGACTATGGAAGGCCCCTGGGCTCCAGCCCCTGCTAGCCCGTTGGATAAGGTGGCTCTGCTGGCCAGCTGTGACCACTGCCCGTGGTTTCAGGGAAGGATCATTAAATCTTTCAGAATAATTTACCTGTAACAAAAATCAGCGGGAAAACTGTTGTTATTCCTACTAGTTTACAGCCTACTCATCGCAGTTTATGATAGCATAATGGTATGGCTACTTACCCTTGCAGTGACAATAAAAAACATCTCTTTTAGGTAACCTCCATAGCAAAACCTCGGCCACAAATCCCGATTGAGTCCATTTGTGTCCCTCCAGACTTTTTTGTAGGCCATCAGCGTGTCTCCAGTGTAGTGAGAAGGAAAGGTAGCCCAATTGTCAGGATATTGTAGATTAGGGAGTCGCTGTCTGTCACCTCATCTACGGTTTTAAAAAGCACGCCAGGAGCAAAACATGGATCACTAATTTGTAGTCTGTTAAGTTTACCGATGTTTCGCTGTTTATCGTTTTCTGAAAGTTGACTGCTGGTCCATTCTTCTCGTTAATACCTCTTCTTGCTGCTGCTGTACACTGCCAACATGGCGTGGTAAACAAAATTGGTCATGTGACTCCTGGAGCTGATTTTATTCTGCTGTTGAGCCGACTAATGCTCTTTTGGAACATCTGGTCACAAATAAATATTACATTTACTCTGGCTTTTCTTCAGTAATGCTTTTCTGAAATTAATTAATGGATGGGCGATGTTTAGTCCATGGTTTAACCTCTTAACCCCCACCTGAACTGAGTACATGTTCTCTAATTTGGTAAACACTTTGTTAAAAAAAAAGAGCCAAAACAAAAACACAACAAAAAGTGACAACAAAAGAGAAATAAAAACATGCAGGAAAAGCAACAATAACACAATTAAAAAAGCGACAAAACCCACAACTAAAAAAGTGACAAAAACATCACTAAAAAGCATCAAACAAGCAAGAAGAAAAAGCGATGAAGAAAGCAACAAAACATGGCAAAAATGACACAAAAAACCTTTGAAAACAACATGAGCCGTTGCATGATTCTAAAGAGCTTAGCTATAGCTTCACACTTTACGGTTAGACACTTGTCCAGATCATCAAAATAATCAATGTATCCAGATACTAATCGTTACACTAGTATCAAAACTCCAGATAGGCCTACAAGCATGAATTTGTCATATTCCTAATAATGAAAACAGTTTAAGTCTTTGGGATATTATTCTTAACTGGTAGCCCTTTTGAAGTAGTCCTCTACTCTAAAAAGGTTGGAGACCCCTGGCCCTGACCTATGTTAGAAATATGTTTTATTGAATCAGTCTAGTGTTATTGTGACACTGCCCGGGCTCGAACCCGTGACCTTGAAGTCGGCGTGTTTCCAAAGAATCTTTGACCGCTAGGAGACCCTCTTTCCCCCACGGAGCACCGGTTTCGTGTACCCGAAACCGGAGCGCCGGCCTCCCTTGAAGTATGCAGGGCTCCACCCGGTGGGCGATCTGTTTGTGGCGTCGGATCGCGCTCTCCGCTTGGCCATCGCCCCACCGAGAGAATACAGGACCACTAGTCCATTTCAGTCCATCAAAACACTATGGTGCCCATGGAAACCTCAGAGTGTAAGTGATGACGTGATTTCAATGATCACACAATATTAAACACATTATAACTACCAACTTTTCACTGAAAATAATGAATGGGTGATGTTTAGTCCAAGGTTTAACATCTTAGCCCCCACGTGAAGCGAATACATGTTTTCCAGTTTGGCATTACCCAAATCTAAAAGCTTTGTAAAAAAAAAAAAAGAAAAAGAAAAGAAAGAGCCAAGACAAAAACACAACAAAAAGTGACAGAAAAAGCAACAAAAAAAGCTTTGTAAAAAAAAAAAAAAAAAAAATGAATAAAAAAAATGTGCCAAAACAAGGAAACAACATAATAAAGCAACAAAAAAGAAACATAAACGTGCCGGAAAAGCAACAATGAAACAATTAAAAAAGCGACAAAAACACGACGAATGGCTCTACACACTTCCTTCAGATTATGAAAAGGACACTCATTTTACTTGGACATTGAACGTATGAGCAGTGTTGGGGAGAATACTTTGAATGTATATGTAGTTACTGAATACTTATATCTTACTAATATCTTTCCTTTTTCTCACAGTACTGTTTTCTGAGGCGCTGCTTCTCTTCTGGCTTGGCTTTTACCCTACGAACCTTCACGGCCCCTTCGCTCCTCCGGCAGGGGTCTCCTAGTTATTCCTAAAGTCAACAAAAAGACTCATGGTGAGGCGTCTTTCCAATATTACTGCCCTCGCCTCTGGAACGACCTGAGGAGGAGCTCAGGGCTGCAGAGAACGTTCATGTTTTTAAGAGCAGGCTCAAGACCCACCTTTTTAGCTTAGCCTTTAACTGACTAATCTATTTATTTAATCCTAATATATAAAATGTATATATAGTGGGGAAAAAAGTATTTGGCCAAAATCCAATAGAATGTCTATGTGAAACTGACCAAATACTTTTTTCCCCCACTGAGAGGTTGTCCCAGGCGCATTGTTTTAAATGTTGTAATCTGTAAAGCACTTTGTGATACCTTTCGGTATGAAAAGCGCTTTATAAATAAAGTTTGATTGATTGATTGATGACGAAACCTGTGTCTGCAGTGGAGTTGAATGAGTGTGACACAATTTCACCTCAAAGATTCACAGAGAACCTCTCCTGGACCATGAACACTACATCACTGGTCAAGAAAAGTAATCAGCGTCTCTACTTTCTCCGCAAGTTGAGAAGAGCCATCCTCCGTTATGTGCGACTTCCAGAGAGGGGCTATAGAGAGCATCCTGACCAGCTGCATCACTGTGTGGCACGGCGCCAGCACTGCCTCCTGCTGATGGAGCCTCCAGCGCATCGTGAGAGCAGCGGAGAAGATCTGCGGAGCCCCTCTCCCCTCCATTAAGGACATGTACTCCACCCGTCTCACCCGCAAAGCCATCCAAATCACCAGAGACCCTACACAGTATAGGCACCCATCCCACAGTCATCAAGGTAATGCCTTCAGGGAGGAGACTGTGGAAGCCTCTGTGCCTGGATTAACAGTATGCCTTGTGTTTTACTGAAGCAGCTTAACATTTGCGTGGCAATACATTAAAGGAGCTTTGGTGGTAAAGAAGACCTCTCTCTAGATCTGTCTGTCTGGTCATGTAGTGGGTAGAGCTGCTACTATTTATTATTACTACTTATATCCACTGCTATCACTTAACACTGTATCACTTTATCACTTTATACACCTACACAATATATAAATCCAATCCCATTGTTGTTCAATGTAAATTGTTGTCGTCCTACCATATTTAACTTCTTTTTTTAAATCTTATTTATTTTAATATTCTTTATGCATGCCACTAAAGCCT
Organism: Gobius niger; assembly: GCF_951799975.1. Lineage (NCBI taxonomy): Eukaryota > Metazoa > Chordata > Actinopteri > Gobiiformes > Gobiidae > Gobius > Gobius niger. The sequence goes on from NC_136859.1 coordinate 21,170,484, forward strand.
TATAGTTTAAAGCTTTATAGCTTATTTTGATCTAAACTCTGTGTTATATGTTTTTGTGTTTAATGTTGCACGTCTTCAGTGAGAAAAATTCCTAGTTTGTGAACCTGTTTACAAACAATGGCAATAAAAACAATTCTGATTCTGATTGCCATGATTAATTATTTATTCTATTTGCTGTGGTCATGCTTATACTAAGTAATGAAACGCACGAGACATACAGTATGCCTACTTTGATTCTAAGTGCCAAGTTTGAAACCTGATGTCCTTGTTCTTTGTTACTGGATTCATCTGAATGTTATTAAAAGCATTAATGGGCCATATATTTCTGTACATATGTTCATTTGCAAATGTGAACATCATTCAGAGTTGTAAAGCTACATCTTGTAAAGAAAGGTCTAAACAAAAATGAAATATAGGGATATAAAGAATGAAAATACCTATTTTGTTCAGGGACTGAACAGACTGTACTGTCAATGTCAATGAATAAAAAAATAAACAAAACAAGAACACAGTTGTGTGGATGCATGACTGTCTTTGACTGAGAAAAACACTATGAATGTTGGTCTTTTATTTTTTGTTGGAAGCTGTAAAATACAGCAAAAAACAATGTGTTTCCTAAAAAACGTCTTTTTACATGTTTTCCAAAAACAATGTAAAAATGAGTTAGGCAATTATGCTATGTGGCAAACGCTATTTAACTTCAAGACAAATTCACTTCTTTGCAGGATGTTAGAATAACCTCCCCGAGCTACCGTTTGGATGAAAACGGCCTCCCACCCTCATAGAAGTTTTTTTTGTTGAGGCTCCAAAGGTTCTCAACAGGGTTGAGGTCAGGGGAGGAGGGGGTCCACATCATGAGTTTCTCTCCTTTTATGCCCATAGCAGCCAGTGATACAGAGGTTTTCTTTACAGTAGGACATGGTGCGTTGTCATGATGAAGAGGATCTTGTTAGGGAAAGCACGGCTCTTCTTTTTGTAGCATAGAAGACAGTGGTCAGTCAGAAACTCCACATATTTTTCAAAGTTCATTTTCACACCTTCAGGGAGCCTAAAAGGGCCTAAAAGGGCCTAAAGGGGCCGACCAGCTCTCTCACCATGATTCTGGCCAAAAACATGACCCCGCCACCTCTTTACTGACGTCACAGCCTTGTTGGGACATTGTGGTCATTCATCAACCATTCACTACTCCATTGATTTGACCATCCAGGGTCACACGGCCTCATCAGTGAACAAGACTGTTTGAAAATGAGTCCTCATGTATTTCTGAGCCACTGCAGCCGTTTCTGTTCATCAGCTTCAATTAACCGTTTAGGGGAGGCCCGGATAGAAGGTTTATGCACAACTGCAGCCTCTGGAGGGTCCTACACCTTGATGTTTGGGGGACTCCAGAGGCCCCAGCAGCTTCAAATACCTGTATGCTGCTTTGTAGCATCTGTTCTCTTAATCTGGGGTGTTTGTCTGGCAGAAACCGTCCATATTGTGCCTTTATCGGCACAAATTGGAGTGTGCTCTGAATCATCCACAAATCTCTTATCAGTTCGATGATTACACTTAATCTTTCATGAAATATCGAAGGTTTTCATACCTAGACCAAGGCATTCAACTATTTCAAGCTTTTCATCAGCAGAGAGACCTTTTTTCTTAACCATATAGCTTGAAAATGATGATCTGCATAATAAAGTGGAACACCCTTTTTCAGCAGTTTTTCCCTTAACTGGGCTTAACCTGAAAACTAATCATCCCAGGTCTCTGAGATTAATGTCAGTGATTCATAGAGCCCCGAGACACGATACCATCCACAAGTTTCATTATTTTTTAATTTTTTTTAACCTTTTTGACACAAAAATACAATTTGCATAATAATTTGGAACGCAGTGTACTTCTTCCTGTAAACATAAGAAAATGGCAGATGGCTCCTGAAGTTTCTGGCTCCTATGGACTTTCCATTGAAACTTTTTTGCTCCTCTTTAAGTCATTATCGAGCACAGGCTTGTCATTCATACCTCCACAATGTCTGTCTTAACATGCACAACATCATCCTAATTTTATGCTTTTACTATTTTTATTTTCACCCTATTCTAATAGAGCTAGCTCCAAAAACGCAGCCAAATTGCTTGCATGAACAAGCTTCCGCTGGCCTGGGCTGTAGACTATAGGGGAAGCCTCGCTCCCTCAGTTCATTCTATTGGAGAACACAGGCAGACGTACTAATGTAATATCTAAGCACTACCACTTGATGGCAGCGTTGTCTTTTTATTTAAACTGATCGTGATCAGCTAACCACCATGTTGTAGATTTGGAAGCCCTGTTTGGAGAAGATTAGGCCTATAGATTATAACAGGCTTTTGAAATGTTTGTTTGCCTGATTAGTCACTTTGTATGTTAATGTGAAATTTCCCGCTAGCCTCGGGTGGCCAGATTTTCCACATTAAAAACTGGGACACACTGGGAATTTGTGGAAGTAGCTAAAAAGTGACATTTTTGGCCCAGGGTGAACGGTGAAATTGTCTGTAAAAGTCTGTGGACCATAGACTTTGAGCTTTTTTATTTGCTGATTTGCTCTGGAAGTTTGTGTTTGATGCACGCATCACTAAAAGTCAAGTTTGTTAAGTTTCAAATAAAAAATAAAACACTGCTTCTTGCATGGCACTGGTGAAAAACTGGGATGACAGAGCTTGTATAAAACTGGAACAAATCAGTGGTTTGGGAAAAATTGAAGTGGACGTGGGACAGTGGGACAGTCAAAAGTGGGACTATCGCGGGTAAACTGGGACCCAAGTGGGCTCATTTTAAAGCTCTGACTGAGCTCTAATGAAGTTTTTATCACTTTCAGAGATATTTGCATTTTATCGGTCAGTATTGTAAAATTTATTCTACTGGACATTTAAAAAATGACCTATATATGAATGCTCCTCAAAAAGAATCATTTTCTGCATTGTTCGGGCTTTCTAAATTTCTTCTTAATTTTGCGGGTTTATACAAAGCATCGTCCTTTTCTCCATCTCTGTTCGGTACAGATTTCGTCATGATCATGATTAATTACTCCTGATCATTAATGAGCTCATTGTGTTATTCATATTACTTAGTATAAATGTTTTGTATGAATAGTATTTATAATGAAAACTCATGAACTCATGTTAACACATGATGAAGGTACACGTGAAGTCATGATTAATCAATGCATGAATTCATCATTCATTTATTATAAAGTGTTACCGAAAATCTATTTGCTCTCCAAGTCTCCGGCCTGAGAATATCCTGACCAATTAGTCCTGCAACTCTAATGGGACAAAGAAGCTATAGGCTATAAACATTTAAAATGCAACAGAAATGACAGCAAAGCAATGATTATTTACAAGAAATAAATATGTTATCAAATCGGTATAGTAATCAATGATACCAACATTGGAATCTTTTAAGGTTAAGTTAAGTTAAGTAAAAAAAAAAAAAAAAAGGGTACTGCACACATATTTCTAAGTTCTTGTGGGTTTCTTTTTTGTCATTTCCTCTTGACGTCTTTCTGAAGAGCAGGTTTTTGGTGAATACATTTCAATGAGGAAAAACCCAATAGAGCGTAATGCAAACACAGAAATGGCCCTGCACAGACAGCCGGGAGCTGTTGAACGCACAGTGTATTTCATTATTTATTATAAGGCCACACTTGAAGCAAACCAAAGTTTGGCGGTGCCTCTAGAAGAGTTGCATGCTTCAGTTCACATTAAACTAGCAAACCCTGTGCAACACACTGTATTAAAAACATCATCCCAGGGCTCTGTTTGATGACATCATCATCAGTGCTGTCACTTTATTCTCCACAGACCCCTGAAGGTAAGAGAGTGTCACGGACTAGTGCACAACCATTTGTGGGTGTCTGTTGACCGACACGGCTGTATCCCCATCACGGGTCCCTGCAGTGTTGCTCTGCAGCACCAGATTATAGGTGATGACTTCATCTTAATTTCATTCACTTTCATTTTCTTTATCTCCACACCATGCCACACTGACTGTGAAACAGTCCACAATTGTACGCACACTGAGTTTCCAAGCATTCTGCTTCTTTCAGTCTGACCAGAAGCACTAAAAGCCAGTGTCTGTGCTACTCCTTCAACACTTTTGACCTTGCTGCGGACTCCAGACACACTCTCTGAAACATGGTTTTCTCAGACGTGGCAAAGGGCCAACATAAATAACCTGTCCTCAGAGTGTCGGCACAACCGCAAGAAACCCAAAACCCAGCATGGCCCAGGAGCACTCACTCACGAGCTATCAGCGAATGACTTGCTAAAATTTTAATTGTCCGAATGCATCATGTGGTTTGGAAACAAAATCAAATCAGGACAGATCATCCTTCCTCTTTGACACCCATCCAGAGGAGAGCAGCATTTTTGATTAGGGTTTCATTTATTTATTTTAGCCGCCTCTGATTTCAAGGTCATGTTTCACCAACTTGGGGGACAAACAGATGACATTGTATGGATAGGTAATTCAAGAGTCTGCATGCTTCGATCCTTGCAGATAAGAGGCCGATAAGAGACAGGTGTCTTGTAGAATAGAGGACATTCATCGAGAAACTCAATAGCCAAAGCTCAGTACAATATAGCTGCATGAAAATAAAGCTTTGATATCAGTTAGCCTACTTTGCACTATGTGACGTGAGGAGATCTCTACATGGCTTATGACCTATATGACACAATATGTTGATGGATGCAAATTCAGAAATATGTTTTATTTATTTTTTTGTTACAACAGGCTTAGAAACTCAACACAGCCGAGAGTGTTTTAATTGTTACACGCCTGCAGACATTTCCACTCCTGTTCGCTGCCTGTCGGATCACTTGTCCGATGTCCCACACAGCAGTATTACAGCTGTAAATGTGATTAAAGAAATGTTAGAAGTCGACAGCGGACGGCTCTTGTAAGACAGTACGCTCCGTGAGCAGAGGTTACACAAGTTTACAGTAGGTCACTATTAACAAGGCGGCGGGGCCATTTTGGAGAATTAACAAGTACATCGGGATTTTTTTTTTTTTTTAAAGATCCAAATTATAGATTCACCATAAACTACAGCATGCTATAGTGCTGAAAGTGCATTTTCCAAAAGCTCGCACATCTTGCTGAGTGATGACATGGCACAATGGTGGTGAGCAAATATTGAAAAACAGTGATGAACACCTCTGACATTCAAGGTAAGGACATACTGTATGGCTTTGGGGAGGGGGAAAAAAAAAAATCAATGTTGCTCTCCACAGCTCCCGGTAAAAAGATGCTATCTGCTAAATAATATAGAATCAGTGAAAAAAATCTTCTTAGACTATGAAACTCAAAGGGACTTCAATGATTTCCAGCATTATTTATTGTCAATTTGAAAATGAGGCGTCTGCTGGAATGTAATATGCCAACCTTCAGGTCACAATTATTCATCAGCGCCATTAATAATCACACAGTAAATATGTGCCTCAATATCATGACATAAAGGCTATGTCTGGACAATTAAAAATGCATAAGGGCTAAATGGACGTTATGAATAACTTATTAGCTGCCTCTTGAATAGTGGAGCTTTGTAAAGGCAACAGACATTTGTACAAACTGTTTTGTTTTTGTCCACATTTCAGAGACATTTTGAAGTGCTTTAACTTGTAATTGTTGTATGTTTTCGGATTATTCTGCATTTAAGACTGTTCAGATTACAGTATGTCATAGAAATCATAACTTCCTTACTCCTGTTGCCCAGTAGGTGTCAGGTTTGCTCTGTATAAGGAATGTTGTCAGTCTTGTGGAGCTGGGCTACTTGGGCTGACAGTCTTTGCATGTCTTTGGGGACTCTACACCTGTTGTAATACACTCAGCTGCCGCTTTAGAACAATTCAAATTGTAATGTCTCCATGATTAAACCTTTTGCATTTAGAAAACAGCAAGAAGAATTACCCCCAGAATTGCTCCTTTCCCCATTCTTATTTCACACTATGAATACTTCCTTACTATCATTATTTGTATACACAACATACCAAATCTCATCTTTTTGACACGGCTTATGAACATCTGACTGATTTGTTCCTAAATATAATTGACATCTGTGTATACGTCTCCGTTACTACAGTGAAGTCTCTACTTGTGAATTTAATTTAAATATATATACCCTTATTTGACCTGGAAAGTCCCACTGATTTTCAGAAGTCCTGGCCCCAGAGGAAAACCTATTACACATGTTTTAGTGGTGGGGGAAACCTGCACCGACACGGGGAGAAACATACAAACCCCACACGGAAAGGGACTTTATCTGGAATTGAACCTGGGACTTTCTTACTGTGAGGTGACAGTGCCAACCACTTTGCCTCTCAATGCCTTTATGCCTATACTGCTGGGCCATTGCTTTTTTTTTTAGTAAAGCAACATTTAAGGGAAGTCGTTTGACAAGCGCTTATCCAAAGTGCAGGCTGTTGTTCCTGGGGCAGGTGGTGTATCGACTTGGATACCATTCTGTTTGTTTGGTGGCTGAAAATGAACTTTGACTAATCCAGGAAGTGAACACTGTCGCTTTTCCCTTTTAGTCTGTTTTATTACAGATCATGGTTTGATTTCACTGTTGTAGAATTGTCCTATTCTATGAACTTTATATTTCAGGACGCAGCAGACAATTGGTACCAGTTGTGTGAGTACCAACATTTTGTACCGTTTTTAAATAGTCACTTCTTCGTCATCTTTTGCCAGAGAGTGAGCTCAGATGTTCGCCGTGGACCTCACTACGGACAGCCTGAAGCTGTAGAGCGGACTAGCGGACATATATATCACTTGACTGTGTGTCAGGGCGATTACTGGATAAAGATCACAATATGACACTTTTCCTTTTGTGTGCTCAGTGAACAGAGGGGAAGCTCCTGCCGCTCCACACGGATCTGGTCTGGATATTGATCACACATCTCGCAGCTATCTCACCATTCAGCCCTATTAGAAAAAATCACTATGGTTTTGTACTTAAGCAGAACATAGGCTTTTACCTCTATGTTGGGGTTATTTCACTTACGCTGCAACATAACGTTTTTATTTCTTAGTTATAATAAGTCCTTCTCCTTTCAACCCTGAACTGATGGCGCATTATCAAACACAATAATCTTTGACTTCCTCCAACACAAGACTGTGAGGAGAGCTTAAAGGAATAGGTCACTGTTTTTGCATTAAACATGTCGACTTTCTAAGTGGATAAAAAGCGGCACTATATTGTGAGGCGTAATAACATAGGAGCAGTTCCACGTCCTCACAGTAATATCTGACTTTACTGCACGGATGTCGAACTGCTCCTAAGGTGTTAATACGCCTCACAATATAGTGCCCCTTTTTCAACACGTTTCCTTTTGTGTAACTAGACTTGGATCGTGTAAAGGCTCACGTAACTGTATTTAAATAGGTATAACGTGAAATTGCTTCTAATTTCACCCCAGTTTGGAGCTAAGCTGGGAGGGGCTAAATACAAACAACATTTGCATAGAATAGAATAGAATAGAATAGAATAGAATAGAATAGAATAGAATAGAAAAACTTTATTGTCTACCATGCACAATGATGGCAGAAATTTGCCTTTGGCTTGCTCATACATTCTAATACATTTGCCCAGCAATGCATGACTGAGTGCACACACAAAGATCAGACGGTTACAAATCAACTCGTCTAAGGCAGTGGTTCCCACAGGCAGTGGGGGTCGCGAGGCCTTGAGTGGGGGTCCCCAGATGATATCAAGATGAAATAAAATGAAAAATGCTCCTGTTTTTAGTATATTTGTGCGTAAACCAGCCTAGAATTGTATCATAATGTGTTAAATCACAAACGGGTACGTTGTGTTCACGTGTGCGCATGCTGTGTTCCAAGGCTCTAGTACTTTGTAATATGTTCTTTTGTACTACTGTTGCGATATACACTTTTATTGTAATGATTTCGGGGTGGGCGTTTATAAGCTTTTGCTTCGGCCCACTCCTTTTGAGCAGAATTTTAACTGCTCAAATGAACAAATAAACTAGAATTAGTGAAATCCATTCAGTTATTCAAAATAAACTGTTTGGATAAATATTAATTGATTATAAAATATATTTCTTCCCTAAAGTAGCGTAAGAGGCATTAACTTTATACAATGGGGGTCCCGGGTTGTCTACATGTCAATTTTGGGGTCCCAGCCAAAAAAGTTTGGGAACCCCTGGTCTAAGGGAAGGTAAGAGCATATCTCAGTATGTAAAAACAGTGGCCTGTTCCTTTAATACCCAATACTGAGTGACTGAGTTTTTGTTGCCTGGCATAAGCAGCAATCACACAAATGGGAAATGTAAACAATGCATTGTTAAATGTCGGCACAGTATTTAAAACATTAAAATTAAATTGTCATGATAAAATCATAAATAGTTTACGTATTGACAAAACCATATCGGAAAATAATGCTTCAGTAACCTAGTCTATACAGAAAATACTTGGTTTCTCAATCTGTCAATTGAGTTTCATTCAACCAACTAATTAGTTTGCCTTTCATTCCAGCCGTGGCATCAATCACAGTTATTACTCCATATGACTCTGACTTTCCAATACAGCAAATAATATACCGCCGACTTGCTTTGCTATTATTCTCTGCTTTCAACGGCTTTTTCTTCAGGGTGCTAATGGCTCCGCAACTCTATGATCCTTAATCTTTATGATTTTTTTCCCTACATTGACCTGAGCCGAATCAATATCCCAGGCAAAAGCGTTTTATATTATGCAGTTATGAGGTCATAAGCTACAGTACGTGACACTTCATTTGAGCAGCAGCGAGGGCCCTCCAGTGGCTCTCTCCAGCTGTGTCCCTGCAGGGCAACTCTGCCAATTCTAAATAATGCGCACTAATGAGATATGAATTGATCGTGTGCGGGGGCAAAGCTCGACGTCCTCAATCCTTCACCCCAAATGATGTTTAACAATAGATTACCAGCCAATAATTCCTCCAATATGAGATTAAATAAAATAGCAGGGCAGTTTTCAGCGGGCGACCGCCACCTCCGTCCCTCCCCTCTCCCTCCCCATTTACCAACGGGCGGAAATAAATCTGCCCAATTACTGTACCAGCAATCCGTTTTCCACCGCTAAGGACATTATTATTTCATTTAACGCTTGTTCATGCATCATAGATTATTTCATTTTACCCAATCAATACGAAGAAGTGCAGTATTTTATTTTATCCACCGGGGCTTATGGTGAAGGGGGGCGCTTTAATGGAGTACACTTGGTTTCGTGAGTGGGATTTCACTTACCCCTCCTCCCCCCAAAAAAAGCTGTATTCATAATCACATAGATTTCTCAGAGATATATTTGTTTTATGCTATCCTCGGGCACCTGACAGACGATGAGAAAATGGTTCTTCTGCAAACCCGTGATCAATTGAAACCGGATTAGCTGTGCCTATAAGATGATTTGGAACATCACTTCCATCCCAAAGAACAATGAAAATCGGATAACACACATGCTCGCTGGGGCCTAACTTCGCTCCAAATCGCGTTAAGGTTTTCAGTGAAGCCAAAGTTGTGATTAGTTATTTCTCCTTTAACTGCATCACGCTGTACCTCTGAGGGTATACTCGTGATGATGGCGGCTAATGCCTGCTTTTATCGCACCTCTATATGGCTCTGAGATACAGGTCGAGGTGAACAAAACGTTGCAAGAAAACAGGGAGTGCTTGGGAATGAAATTTAGAAATAATCATCGGCCGGTGTCTATTTTGAGATGAGACCCAAAATGAATCGGGGCAGAAGGTAACAGGAAGTACACAGCCACAGAATGAGCCTTTTATCGTTTGTATTCTCTTCTTGTCAATGTCCTTTCCTCTTCATCGATACAAAATGACTCAAAGTCCACCTCAGTGATGACAAATAAACTCCCAAGTATAGCTGAGGTGGTGCACAGTACAATCTGTACATTTAAAAATCAACTGATTCATCTACCATTCATGTTTTGATAGGAGCCCTCAAAGGACGCTTTGCGGACTCCAATGGATCACTCCCCCGAGAATAAACTCATAACATCCTCGCTGGCTGCAAGGTAAGGAAGGTCACAATCTGCTACTGTGGAACCCATCTAAAATATGTGTCCTGTAGATACTGTATTCTAAACATAATACATGGTATTATCCACTCACAAAACAGTGACTCATATTGTATACAACTGTCCAAAGCTAAGTGAACATGGATATTACAATGGCTTTACCTAATGCTCACTGCTGAAAGTGAACCAACACACTGACTGAGCTAAATCTTTATGAAAACAAATCATCCATTATTTGTTTTAATGTAAACATATTCTCGTCCCTCTATTTGCGCCATAGGAATTTTCATTCGTTTTATCCTTGATAATCTCACCCATCTTGACCCAGCGTGTACTGTACACTATCTGAGACACTTGTGTGATTCCCACATCTCTTATCTCTAAGCCGGACCCATCAGGCTAGAGTCCTTTTATGCCTCGGCTTTGTAGAGTCTCTCCTCATCTTCTCCATCCCGTCTTCCCAGTGCCCATCCAATCGGCCTGTCCCATGTCTCGTGCTCCCTGCGTGGCCTCCTGTGGCTGGTGGCTGAGTGTGCTTGTCGAGGGGCTGAAGTCGGGGCAGATTGGGAAGAGGTGGCTGTCAGAGATTCTGATTAATGACCCGTCGGTGGCATGTCCAGCCACATTAGGGCTCTATGTATCTACTGGAGTCCACACGGGCCGAGGGGCTTTGTTCTGGAGGAAATGGTGTCAGCGGCCCACAGCCGTTTGCCTATAAAAAGATAAAGATTTACTGTCATCAAAGGGCAGATTGCAGCCTACAATGGCGACATTGATTTTTTTCCTCCCAAACCAAAAAAATTCACATTTTGGGAAAAGCCATTCCAGAAGTGGAGGGAGATATGATCAGCTTATTTGGAAAGGATAATATGGAATCTTCTCCCAGAATGAACTTTGAAAGAAGTAAATTGTAAATATTGATTTCTGAAATGAAGTGTCAATCTTGGTTGGGCCAGGCTTATTCCTATCATCTGGCTCTACCCCCAGCAACGATGAATTCAAAACTGCTGACAAAGTGGAGTGTATAGGATTTCTGTTAGGAGCAGTCGGCAGCGCTTTACCGCTTGGCCGGCCTGAGCCCCTGTCGGTAATGGCTGTTCAATTTTATCAGATAACTGAGGAGATCTCATCAGAGGCAAAAAATGAAATGAACTGTGACTCCAAATCAGGATCTCTGCTCTTATCCAGCAAAAATCATCCGCGCGGGGCCCAGGGCTTTCCATTATTTCAGGTCACTTCATTACGGCCCTGCACACAGCACCCAATTGCTACAAACAAAGCGGGCCCTTCCTGTCTCACCCAGGGGTCGAATGTGAGGGGCAGTTTGATAGGCTCTTGACGTGTCCGGGGTTATCCCATTACCACTTAAGAGGGTTGCTGAAAGGCAGCAAATCTCACCCACTTGTTTGTTATCCTTCCTCACCCTTTTGTATCATGAAAGGTTTTATTGCTCACCTTATTTCTCATGGTGGAAAATAATTCATCTCTTCCAGACGCAATTCAGAATGGATTTTGTTCTGGCCTTGCTCTTTGTCCCATGCATTGTCAAGTGGATTCAAGAATAAAGGGAACAAAGTTTGTCATCTTCAATTCAAACCTCAACATTCATTTACATGCAATTGGGCAACACGGTCAGTGAATAGTTTTCCCATTGATCACCTATAGTTTTATATACTTTCTGACAAACAAGCTGCAAACGAGCCAGCGTGGTCTCACTCCCTCTGATCTATATGTGCGTGCATGTGAGTATTTTTCTTTCTTGCAATAATGAATGAAATAAGCTGTTATCGCCGAGGAATTTGTTGCTTTGTGAGTAATTACAGTTTTTGTTCCTTTCTCCATAGGCTCAGTATTGATCTCCGGGAGGAGGGTGGTCGATACACATGGGGGCAGGGGCATTTGATAGCTACATGGGAGAAAAATGACGTTGGTCCGGGTAAAGAGATTTGTAATAGGGCGATAAGATGAGTTAAAGGTAGGAAACAAAGACTGCGGCTCGTCTGCATCATTTGAATTCTACGAGAACATTTTTCATAGAGGATTTTGGAAGTGCCAGGATTGTTTGTTTTGAGAGGTTTTACCTTGTTTCTCTGGGAGTAACTGAATGAGAAAATGCTGTCGGGCTGTTTGTGTTGCACAAGGACAAGATGCCCATTTTTAACTGTTAATGTCATTACCATTAATTACTATGACATTTCATAAAGGATCACATCTGGAAACACATTGGAACTAGTTTTGAGCTAAAAAAAAAAGAAAAAAAGTTATCAGGGAACAGTGTTCATATTGACGACATATTTTAAATGTTTATGTTTCTATATTTTCAATGTTTTATTTTCAGTATTTTTGTTTGCTTGTCAAGATTACCTGCATAGGCAAATTATTTTTTACTTTTTATTTAAAGAAGAACTTGTTTACCTCAATAAATCCTTTTCGTAGTCCCTAATACAAGTGTTAATGGGATGATTGGGGGGGTCTTTCATCTCCCCCTGGTGTCTCTGGTCGGAAAACCACAATTGCAACTTCCCTACCTCTGGGTCGGAGGCGCAATACACTCCAATGGAACCACAAAGAAGAAGCTAACAGGCTAACGGGTCAAGCTAACTGTGGCTTAGCGCCACTTTAGCAGTGTTTACAGCCAACTTTGAGTGAAAAAAATGATCTCCATTGTGTAATTGGATGTACAATATCCCTCTCTCCCTTTGTCTTTTCTGTCAGCGTAGTATTTACTCTCACGGACAATTAATGAGTAAAAAAAGACGCAACACGCTCCGACACCTGCGGTGGCGCTTATGGTCTCTAGAGTTACTTAGTTCTGCTTTAAGTTTACTCAGCAGAAATTACTTTGACAAGTACTTTATTCTGCTGAATTGAATCTTCTGAATATGCCTGCAGCTTCTCTGGCTGTGTTCTAAGGAATCTAACATATCTTAAATAGTCACTGATGATCTTTAGGTCAAATCAGAGTAGACTCAGAATGGCTTGTACTCAGCAGTATTAGTTCTGTCTTCAACTGACTTTGTCCATTTGAAGTCGGGCGTCGTGTTTAAAACCATTTATCAGACAAAGGCCGTCTCCTAATGGGACACTTTGTTGTACTGTCCATAGTTTTCCCAAAAGGAATGGCGAACGGAGAGACCTTTTTGTTTGAGAGACACATGCCACCTCCAAGTCCCTGAAGGTGTTCACTTTTGTAAAACGGACTCACTTTGAAAATCCTTGGACGCTCCTGTGTGACTGCGGAGAAGACATTTACAACAAAGAGAAAATGGCTTTATTCGCTCTCCTATCTCATCCTCTCAAAGTTGACATTAATAGAAAATAAGGGGGGGGTGGGAAAAAAAAAAAGTCTCGAAACAAAGTTGAAGCCTTCGGTTACGTTTCAGAGCACAGGGCAATTTAAAAAGCCTGAAATGTGGAATTAGAGAGGATTTGATGCGTTTCAAATTGAACGAAGGGGGACACCGTCAGTGGCGTTGCACCTTCAGGCATTATTTAAGTAATGTCTTGTGGCACGTTTGAGGCTGGGGCAGAGAAATGAGGGATTTATGCAGAAAGGCCAACCAATGCACTTTTTATCTCTCCCTCTGCAGTCTTCAGTGCATGCTCCGTTGAGTACAAAAACACCAGGCCCCTTCGCACATACAAGATCCACATCATAGCAGAGTGTGTGCGTGTGTTTTTTCTTTTTTCTCTTTTGAGCTATCTGGATATTCACTTTAAACAACATCTAAATCACGCTGTTCTCCACGGACCTCATCCTCGCTCCTTATCGAAAACACAGGCGTTGCCAGATAAGTTGATTTGCTTAAGGAATGGAGGCGATATTAACAGCACTTGACTACGGCAGTGGCCCCTTCTGTTGTTCGTATTAAACCTATCCAGCACTTCATTATAGCTGCACTCTCAGGAGAGCTTCTGCATACAGTCTCTCTTTATCTCCAGCTTTTCCCCCCGTGTTTTGCGCCCTCCACCCCCCCCCCCACCCCCCCAGCCTCTCCCTCCTCTTCCCTCTCCCCTATACCTCATGATACAAGCATCCTGCTAACAGACAAGAGCATCATCAACATGCGCGGTGTGCCGGTGTCATGCAGATAGCCCCAGTGTGTTGGTAATGGAGGGAACAGCGATCGATAGGGAGCAGGAGATGCGCCGCGGCCGTGGAGCGTCTGTTTGGCTAAAGCCCTAATCCTGATGAGTAATGTTGCTGTCATAATAGCGGCTGATAATTTAATGCTGACACTTAACTCTGTGATGAATGGCCCATCGGCGGAACAGGGGCCACAGCGGAGCAGCACCTTTTTAGATTTAAAATATTAATTTATTCGCAACTGAAGAGGACATGCGCGACATTGGGGAAAGTTAGGAATAGAGTTTAAACTTTTAATGATATTTGAATCTAGTTTGTTTTTTTATCATTGACCCACTTACTTTTTAATGTTTTTTTTTCTTTTTTACAAAATTGACAAAAGTAAATTTTATATTGTATGATACACAAACACACTTCACAATGACTAATGGTTAAAGGTTAATGGCTAATGGTTAAAGGTTATTTATTATAATGCAAAGTACAGCAAGTCAAACAATTTACTAGTTGTTGATTGTTCAGTAAAACAGTATAATTCAATTGACTAGTTAAGTCAATTGAATTATACTGTCATTTTCCACTCCAAATATCATAAACACTTCAGCATTTTTAATTGTGATTATCATGTCATTCTCAGCAAATACAAGACAAACTCTTTATGATAATCAGCTGCTTATGCTTTCGGCAAAATTTGTAAATCGACAGAAGAAGTCAAACAGCTGGAGGAAACAAGCACTTAATGTGTTTTATGCGTTTCTTTTTAGCATAATATGGCTGTAATGTTTTGAAAATAAATGTTATTAGTTAAACTCAATGCAATTTCGAGTGACAGATGCACCCATTAGAATAAAAATAGACTACTATCAAACTATTACTTTGTGATTATAAATGTCAACACATTTGTGTTTTATGATGTATGAGGGAGGCAAAGTTTCAGTCACTGAAGTATATTGCTTTCTGATAGCACAGATTATTTTTATTAAAAGGCTGTTCTGACCCATTATGATTCCTGCCTTTCACGGTAATGCACAGTGTGGGCAATGACATGCCCAATCTCCACACAATTGCATTTACAGTGGCTGTAGTTTGAGATGGTGTGATACTTGACTGTTTGCAGTCCGTGTTGGGACCTTGTGTACAGAAACTTAAATTGATTCGATTCCTAACTCCCTTATCTATAAATGTTTAGGAAGAGAGTAGTTTTTTATGATTTATTACTTCAAAGCCATAAAGTCTCTTGTTGACACATATAACCAAAGAACTCACTTACTTCTTATCTGCTGCTGTCTATCTCTTAGGCCACTGAGGCTGGGCCCACGCTGCACTTCCTGATGTGCCTCAAAAAGGCATTTTGATTTTGTTGACAGACCTTGTAGGAGGAAATAATGGAAAAAGATAAAAACTCCAATTATGATTTTTTTTCCCTCTTCCCAACACAGGAGCAATTCTTCAGTATGACAGATGGTATGATAAATGGCAGATTTGGAAGTCCATTGTTTAACATGAGATGATTTTCTTAGCTGCAAATAGGCTTACTTGACCTTTTTCAGAGATGGGATTGTTGCGTCCCTAGATGTGTTGTTTCTGATGCATAAAGTGATATGAAGTTAAAGCAGCATGACAATGAAGTACAAATCTAGATATTTTCTTTATCTAAATATTGAAAATGTTACATTGTGTTTATCGTGATTCTGGGCCGGTCCAAGTTTCTCAATTACCTTCAGGGCTATGCATTTGTGTACACTGCAATACGGAAACCCAAGACCAATGGATCTAAACTAGAATGGACTAAAATGTCCATTTGACCTTGGCCGGCTTATTTGCTCCGGCAAGACAGCCTAAATATTTACCTGTCATTGTTGATGATACTCTGGGCTTCAACAGCCCTAATGGTTTTGATGGAGAAGCAGGGCTTTGCAGCAAGCACAGGGATGGAATTGCAAAATTAAGAGCAGTGAATTGGACTATATCTTTAGGACACTGCAGGCTTAATTCTGTGTCTTATAATACAAGTCCCTTAATCTGGAGAAGACTGGAGCAGGATAGAGAAAGAGTAGTGGTGAATTGCTATAGAGAACAATGTGTGCCTTTTGAGTTTAACCTTGACAGGGATTTGTAGTAGAAGCGGAGTCGAGGTGCAGGTTTGTAGCTTTACAAACAAACCGTGCTTTGTAGGTTAATGTAAAACATGAACTTGTACCTGTTTGATTTTAAATTTCATGTTGACTAACGAAAACTGGCAAAATTGGTAGGTACAAATAATTCTGAAACAGTACCTTGCTCCATCTCATCAATATGCTGTCTATCTTAGCTATACTTTAACTGTATTTTCCTTAATGTAGCTATAGTCTCTTTGTTGCAGGTACAAGGAGCTACAGAGCTGATGAACTTTATGACCGGTGCTTCACTTCGACATTGTGGATATCTGAGACTATGCTTCATCTAATATTGATAAACATTTGTCTTATTGTTTTTGTGAAAAAAAACATTTTTTCCCTTTTGAGTTAATTTTACAGAAACTTTCAATGGTCCGCAATATATTTTTTTAATAATAGTATAGCACCTTTACATTTAGGTGATGTGATTAAGACTCATGTTTGAATTGGATGACGTGCCGCGTGGACTACAGCAGGAAACATGGGCTAAGCTCCTTGCCCACTCCTCTCTCACTCACAGAGAGCTCCAGTCTGAGTCTTTGAGTCTCATAGCCACGCACCAGAGGGATTGCTGATCTCCATTTCAGATAATGGCCCTCAATCTCTTATCATTTACAGCTGTCCACCAGTAAACAACAAAACGAAACAAAACAAAAAATGATGGGAGGAAAAAAAATGAAAGTGGTGACCACAAAGTTAACAGGATGAAGTCCCTCTGAGGTTTTACTCCCTCTGTGCCATTGTTATGAGGATAGCATCAAAATCATAACTGTTTACACTGCTGTGACTTCCTTATCCTGCTTCCACAAGTTTTCAATTTCAGGATTGATTGTTTTCGCCGGTGTTTATCGTTTTCAACTAAGATGGACAGAAAGCCTGGGTCTTTTTTTCATTAAACTTTTGATTGCTCCTTCAGCTAAAGCGGTTTCCTAAAATAAAAAAAACAACAAAAAAACTGAAGAAGCCCTAAACGGGTCGATGACTGCTGTTCCATTGTGCTATGTAGAACTGGTCACCAAAGTCCTCATCCAGATGCAGGGCACAACATGGACCATCCCATTCAGAGGGCGCCATCTGGCTAACATAATAAGGCGAAGTAACGCAATTTTAACCTTTCCTAATTGGCTAAGTCATTTCATTATTATAAATATTAGGTATGTGTAATGGGGAACACTAATTCCTTTGACTAGACTAAAGATTCCCACCTTCAAATAAGCATGCTAATCTAATTAGAAAGCTAGCAGAGCTGAACGACTACATTTTCTCATACTTAGCTTTGGAGGGCCGTGGCTTTGTGGAGCAGATGTGCTGTGAAATTAATTTCCTCTGGTGTAACTGGAGACACTCTGCTCACCGTCTCTGTTATGAAATTTCCATTTCACAGATGATAACCTATTATCACTTTATTCAAGGGAAACGTGTTAATGGCCAGGAGGAAGATTGAATTATTCATATTTGCTCATTTCTATTCTGCGCCGCGGCCCTGCTCTTTTCATGCACTGAGAGAGGGCTAATGTAAACATGACCAGAATCCTTGTAAATTGGCTTGTAGAGGAGGCCGTTAGCATAGCGCCTGGGGACCGATGCTGACGGGGATAACAGCTGATATCAGTAAAGTACAGCCTTTGTGTGTGAGAGGGGGTAAAGCGCTGCGTGTCGTAGAACAAGGGACTGACTGCGAGAGGGTGAAATGTGTGTCAACAATATAACAGCGACACTAGTGGCCTGTAATGGAAGCTAATTGGACCGGCAAGGAGTTAGCCCATAGACTGTATATATAAATGGACAGCTTCTGCTCACTCCTCCCCGTTTACCATAATGACTACGGTCGTGGGGGAATTCATGGCGGATTTACAGACTCCCCCTCCCCAGCTCTGATGATCATGTTCCTAAAAAGGACATACGGGCGAGATGTTCACTGTAGACTCGGCCCTTGCGTGACGTGTAGCTCGCGCTGCTCCAATGCTAACAGTCCGACCCTCATTAAGTACGAGATTTCTAAAATTCTTCTTACGAAAACCAGCCTGGTTTCTTAAATTGTGACTAACCCAGTGTTATCTCAGGAGGAATATCTAGCCTAGTCTAGTGTTGAAAAAATGGAAACCATGCAGGCGTTAAAGTTGTTTTTAAGGTGTCTAAAGTGCAATGCTTTTCAATGGGAAACTAGCGCCGATATGGAGGTACAGTAATGGCGGCCTCCAGTGTCGTGGGCGTAAAGCAGAGCAGCCAGCGGCCATTGAGTTAGCCACGCTGCACGTGTCACAAGGTTTACATATGTCCTCGGGAATCTGGAGTCAGGTGGACCCCGGATATCAACTTCAGACTCAGGCCCATGTTACATTTTCCACCTTTGCAGTTGTTCCTGTAAAGTAATTGAGGAAACATTAGATTGCTAAGTCGTCCCAGTTCTTAAGCAGTTTCTTCAAGTCGTATTGAGACGAAAATCTTTCCTACTGCCGCGTGACGGTGAGGGAAAAGAATACTTATTTGTTTACCACACTCGGTGTTGGTTGGCTCCATAAGTGCTTCAGCATGGCAGCACAGGAAAGGGCTCATTCACAAATAATGAGGCGTCCCATCCCAGTGACGTCATGCCTTCATTCAGCACCAGCCTGACGTCCATTGTAAGTGTTGTGTATGCGATTACACAGCACACAGACACTAATGTGTATTCATGATACAGGCCTGCTCTGTGTCATATTTCTGTCTAATTCAGGCTTTCACACTTTGACAATATGGCGTTTTCCTCTGTAATGTTTTGCTTAATGATAGAGTGACACAAAATAATCAATATCATTCAGACATTTACGTTCCAGCCAGTTGCATTATGGCACAAATTAAACATATTATGGATAAACATGCCATGCCTGGTCCTTCTTTTAGAGCCAACAGCTGGATGAAATTGAACTGAAATGTCTTTTAGCAATGACAGGAAGCTCTCAAGCCAATACAACTGTCCTGTGGGAGTCAGCTCAATGCACATTTAGTTTGCATAATGACTCGCATACAGGCTGTGCGTCATAAGTATTGATTAAAAAAAAAAACAAACCTAAACATATTTGCTTGTGCAGCACAGAAAGCACTCATTTCTAGAATCAAAATATATGAATTTGTAAATCTATTTTTTCCTTTTTTTTTTTTACACAAGATATCCAAAGACGATTTTAAATGCGAAAGCTTTCTTTGAATACAATGCAACGCACCGTGAGCCTCTTGCCACTTATTCTCCGATCACTAGATGGCAGTATAACATGCTGTAATTATATGCATATTCCCTCGATCTCGCGCCACTCACAGCACTTGCAATTCATTTCAGCAGAGTCTTGTTTGTTTCTGAACTTTACATTTGACGCTTTACAAGTTTACCAATATGTTTTACTTGTTAAATCATATTTTGCAGTCATTATTATTGTTGACAATCACGTTTGTTTTAGCTGTCAAAAGACATTTGTGTTAAAAGGCCCTCATATACAAATTACAGTGAAAACATTGATCAAATTTTAGTGCATCACTGTGAACCTCTTCAAATTAAAACCACGCCAAACAACATCGACACATAAATTATAAAATACCTTTCAGGGTAGCCTATCGCTTTAGATTAAGGTGTGCTCATTAAGTATTAATAAGCATTAGTAATCATTTTAGGGTAAGGGTTAAGGTTAGGTTTAGGGTTGGCTATGAATAAGCTTATTATTAATGGCCTATTAGTATGTTAAGAGATTAAAGTATAATAAGCAGTATGTTAATACTTTACAACCATATTATTAATGCTTATTAGTACCTTATTAATACATAATGAGCACGCCTTAATATAAAGCGTTACCCACTTTAGTCCGCAGAGCTGGAACTTGTTTAATAAAGTGGCTCTCTGACCACAATCCTTTTTTGAGGACCCCTCTATTATACTGCTGCTTAACGCAATCCATAGCAATCCCAATGCTTATCAATATCTATTTACTCATATCAATACAGATCAGGCTCCCCCCGGATCAGCTCTCCCTGGCATCTGTCTGACATTGCAGGCTCCTCATCACGCCCAGACAGCTCCCACCTCACACACAAATACAAACACAGCAGCCCTTGACTTTGGCGTCAATAAGGCTGACCGTCATTGTGCGAGTATCGACACTTATCAAAAAAAATGCCCTTGATGTAATTTCATGCCTGTCGACACTCACTGGCACATACGCTGAAGCTTATGGGTAGCCCGCTACAGCGAGCCCCCACTGCGTATACGGCACCGCTGGAGTCCATGTTACAGGGCCTTTTATGCGAGCCTTAACTGCCCCCGGCGCTTTACAGATAAAACTTCAATGGCCCAAGTACAGCAGACTGGTGTCCACCGGGGGGCTACCGTATAGTCTGCAGAGTGTTGAGAGAATCCCACCCCACGTTCCCCAGCGTGACACTGACTTTATCAGGTTAAAGTGGCTGCAGTGGCGCAGCATATGTCGAGGCTCGCCAGTCCAAGCTTTAAATGTCATAAGTGTCTCATTTGCATTTTCAGAGCTGGCCACAGAGGCGCCGTGAAACAGAGGGCACAGAGAGAGAAGGGAGTGGTCCAAGGAGGACACTTGACGTCCATGGACCTATTACTTGTTCTTTGTCATTGAGAATAATGAGTTGAGGTATTTTTGATGAGGGCACTGTAAGCTTTGTTTCAGACACTTTAATATCTCCCTCTACACAGTTAAACTAAATGATAAAAAAACAATTTCTGACAATAAACTTGAAGTGGTTAAATCAATTCAATAAGTAGTTTATTATTTATGTGTTTGATTATACATTATATTTAAAATTTGCCATTCCACAAGCATTCTGTATGGGATCGAAAGGACTTTCCATTTGTCAAATATTGAATGTTAATGAGTCTGGAGGCAAATAATACCCAAAGGTGTAAAGACTGAAAACAGTAAATTAACATACTGTATTTTCTGTATGTCTTGCATACAGGGGCTCACCATATAATTAGAATATCATGAAAAAGTGCATTTACTTCTGTTATTCAATTTAAACTGTGAAATTAATATATGACAGACCCATTACATGCAAAGTGAGACATGTATAGCCTTTATTTGTTGTCATTTTGATCATTATGGCTCAGCTTCTAAAACCCCCAAATTAAAAATCAAAATTATAACAAACAAAGGCTTGACATATGTCACTTTGCATGTATTGAGTCTATATCAGATATTAGGGTCACATTTTAAGTTGAGTTACAGAAGTAAATGCATTTAATATTATATAATAATATTCTAATTATATGATGAGCGTGTGTATATTGAATAAGGTGTTTGTTTTTTTCAATAGTAAATTCTAGTCCAGACAAATAAAGATGTCTTGCACATTACATTATGCAGATAATTGTCATGAAACCTGAAAAAAAAAATGTAAGAGTGAAATATGATCAGAATAATTATTTTTATTGTGTTTCATTGTGTTCAAAACATAGACACAGAATCAATAAACAAAAGATGACAATCAACTTTCTTCGTTTCCAAGAAGGTCTCAATAAAACATGACATAATAATAATAATAAAATCGACTAAATTATAAAAAAACATCTCTAATGCTTGTATATGTCTGACTTGGACACAGCAGACTATACACTGTGCTACCTCACCCCTTCCCCGGAGTGTGTGTCCCCCCCCCAGAAACGCTGAGTTTTGTGGCGCCTGATTTTTGTCCGCCCATGTCCTTTTGTTGCCTGAATTTAATCAGCCGTTTCCTCTCTTTTTCTCCCTTTTCCCCTGTGCTGCTGCTGCCGCTGCTGCTGATGGCGGCCAGGAGCCCCTTAGCTGTTTTGTAAGCATGTGCACATCCTGATCTCTCATAATATTAGTTAAAATCAATGCGCTGCTTTTTTAATTATTGCTCATGGTACAAAGCGGGGAAGGCTCATTTAAGGGGGAATCGATATGTGAGAGCGATTGGTAGACGGTGGAGCTGTACATCAGACGGCTTGATGTGAAAATCATTGGTGCCTGTGCAGGGCTGTGATCATCCTGGTTAGCCCCCCAGCTGGCTGCAGGGCCTGGGTAATGGGTGAACCCTCTGTGAACCAGCATCCTTAGCCTCCATAACACCCCTCAGCGCGTGCGGCAACATCTCCCCAGCCCCTGAGATGCTATAGGCGGGCCATAACAACCGTCATACATGCTATTACAAATAAAAGTAGTCGCTGAATTCAAGTGCATTGATTATGTGTGCCTGCGATATTCCTGCGTTTATTTGCCTCGCTTGTGCAACTTGCGCAGCTCATCCCCAGATACGCCGTGCATTCTTCCCTTCACGGGCGCTCCTATTATCTGCACTATCTGTCCCCTGACCGCAACAGGCCCTGATGGAGGCTTGTGCTACTCCGCTCTGTAAGCTTTAAAGAGGTTAATAACTTGGGCCTGCGGACATTATTTAAGGGTGGCCAGAGGAAATGTAGCGGCCCCCTTTTTCTGTTGCTTTAGCTTTCACCTTTGCCCCCTTTTGGATCCTCTTCTCGGCTCACATGACAAACACCTCCCTATACCCGCCATTGCACTTTAACTCTCACACCCTTTCCCCTTGCCTTCCACCACTACTCTCAAGCCAGGGCCAATTCAGATCCCCTTCATCATCGACTCGGGCCCCTCTGGCGCTAAACTGATACAAATGACGTTAATCTGGGAAAGTGTGAACGGCAGCGTTTCACGGCCGCTTACCATTATTTGTCACCATTTCTGTCTTCAAAATGGCTCCATTTTGCACACAGATAAAAAGTTAAAGGCCCAAATAATTGTTTTCATCATTAGGCTGCGATAAGCATTCATCATGCACCTTGTATTTCCATTGGATGATTTATACAGGCTCCTCAGTGACCAATTGCAGACCAATATAAGGTTATCAATCCCTATAAGCACTGGTTCACAACTACAAACCAGGATTGAAGAGGCGGTTTGCACATCTGTTGTTTCCAAATTGAGCCTGAATGGTTTGTCTTTTTCGAAAAGTTTGATAAACATTCTTACCTTAACCTCAATGAAGGCTTCCCTTTACTGCGTAATTTAGGACATTTTAAAATTTCTCGGGTCTCACAGCTTTGAAAACTTAGACCTACGTTTTTCCAGTCTTCATAAAATCCTCAAAGTCCACATTGCTCAAGGTCTTTGGACAAAAACATAATGTGAGACCATAATTACACAAACCTCTTTACCCCCAACTGAACTGAGTTTGGCTTTACCCAAAACTGAAAGCTTCTTGAAAAAAGCGTTAAAATAGCGACAAAAACAAGGATGAAAACCAAACAAATGAGTGACATACAGTAAGCACAATAAAAAAAAAAACTAAATAGTGATTGAAAAGACACATAAAAGGTTCAAAAGAGCAACACAAATGTGATGAAGATACGTAAAAAAAAACGCAACAAAAATCGTCAAAAACACAGAGAAAAAAACAAACGCTTCAAAAATGTGATAACAAAGGGGCGACAACAAAGTTACCATCAGTTTTGTTGGTCTTAGCTTTCAAATGAGGCGTCACACTGGCCTATAGTCTGTAAGCTCCAGTCGTGCAGCTTTTAGATTTGGGCAATGTCAAACTGGAGAAAACAACTTAAATCAGGATATTTAGAATAATCATAAAAGCGGAAACCCGCAGAAGAAGAAGATCATCGGTGCCCCTCCCCCCTCTTGTCAGCACATTTACTTCAGCTGCTTCCCAAAGCTGATCCCATGTGCTCCTGTCACACAGTCTCAGGCTATCAAGAAGCTGAACTCGCTCTCCTCCCTGCCCTTGCTCCCTCTGCTTCCACCTGTAGTCACAAACTCCATATGCAACAAGAGAACGAGATAAATGAAAATTCTACTCATTTGAAATGTATAAAATGTTATTTTGCTTTTTTCTTTTTTCTTTAACAACATTAACTTTATATCACCTCTTATAAATATGCCTTTGGAACTATGAATAGAAAATAATTGAAATACTATTTTTGGTTAATGTATTCTACAAGCACCGTTACCAATACATTATGACATTACTTAAATCAAATGCTTGTGTTTTTGACAAGCTACTAGTACATAAAATGTCCAATTACAAATGAATACTGGTTTCGACGCAGTAACCCCACTCTGTAAAAACACTTATGTAATGGCCATAGCTCATTTGCTGGCTCATTTTCAGATTGCCTTAATATATCATGTGCATTATTCTCATGCTTATGTATACACAGCACTCACAGTCATTCACTCACGCTGTAAGGCCCGAGGTTTACTGCCTGGCATCAATCATTCCTCCATAATGGCAGCTCATTTACTAATTAAATATCCAAAAGAGAGCTAGATTGACTAAATGCTCAATTCTTTTTCAGGGATTTTGACCAGCCAGCGGATTCTATCAGTCAAAGAGGGAGACAGAGTTATTGAGCCCTGTACACATCTTACTTTAAGGGTGTCTTGTTTCCCCCTTCATATTCTGCGGGTTCGTAAATGTAGATAATAACAGAGATTTATTTTATATATCATGACATGGTGACACTAGGGCTAGGCAAAATGGTCAAAACATATATTTGGACACCTTTGTGATTATATATATATGTGTATATATATGAATCCCATCACAGTAAGGACTATTCATAGAGAGGTAGCAGCGTAGAGACTTGTTTTCCAATAATCTTTGTGAAAGTACAAATTCGGAGAGACAACACTTTTTATCAACTTAATACCTTCATTTTCTGTGATGAATGTCAAGGTCATCTGAGTTTATCTAAAAACAGATGTATTTTCCTTCATGTCATTGTGGCAACACTGCACCAATAGATCTAAATATCCCATAAACCGAATGCATGTAAAGCCATTCCACAATGACATTTTGCGCAATCCAAACAAACATTGTACTTGCCGCTGTGTCAGCCTGTAAGTGTCTCTGCACTGCCCAGAACACACTGAATAGACCAGAGCCTTGCTGCTTTCATCCAGATTGAGACAAGTTTCCCTTTGATGGGTGAATGTAAATGTGTCATTTATACCTGTCTTGTCTTTTATCATGATAAAGCAGTTCATACTCTGGCAAAGGGGGAAAGAGAAATGCAAGCAGTCGCTTCATTCATGGGCTGTCCTGTTTGATTCACACGCCTGTGATTCTCTATCATGCTCCTCTCAGCAGCCGTCAAGAGGCCAGCGCGCATTGAAACAAATCTCTCATATTCAGCTTTTTGATTTCATTCTTTCTCCCTGTCGTCTCTTCTATTAGCTTATTCATTCTTCACATGTGACTGCCAGCCTGTTAAGGTCATATTAAACCAAAGCAATCCACTTTAAATGGTTATCTACGACGCGCATTAAAAAGCTCTTTGCTGCCCTTTAAATATTGTGATTGGGTTATAGGGGGTCGCTGTTTCGGAGCGCTGATCGCTCTCCCAGGAGCCCGCTTCAGAATATAAATGGAGTAATATTATAAAGGCAGGCACTCCAGAAGGACTGGGTAATGAATAGGATTCATGATCTGAGGAGGAACAGGAGGTCATGCAATGAAGTGAAATACTCTAATAACTCCAATTCAGCCCACTCAGATGATGATACATTAACTGTGGGAGCCTTGTATTCCTGCTTTTCCTCTCCCTTGTGACAGGTCATATGACCGCTACATTTTTACAGAGCAATGGGCGTTAAAAAGGAAAGCTGATCCGGTGGTAATAGTTATTTGAATGCCTTGAATGTCAAGGCCACCTACAGCGGCGTTAAAGGGTCAAATAAAATCTACAAATCTTGTCATCTCCGAGGTATAGATGCATAAATGGGGCAGAATTATACAGTATTACTCATGAATTTTCTTGATCTTCTGAAAAACGTCTCAAGAATGACCAGATCAGACAAAAGATTACTTTGAGTGAAGGCCTAGATAAAACATATTAAGATTTTAGATGTAATCCCCTGTGATTATGATTTTTTTTTTTTTCATCTGAGGAATTAAATCTCCCATTGCAAGCTGTTTTTATTTGACTGTTTTGCATGTGATCCCTTAGATCAGGACAAATCTGGCATACATATCTGCATGTGACCTATGATGACGACTGATTGTCATTTAAGTGTGCCCAACTGGGATTAACATTAAAGCAGCTTAGTCATAACTTCATATCAAAGCAATGATGAGCCCTGGCCCTGAACTCACTTTCCTAGTGAATAGTTAAGGATGTCCATTACAAATGCATCTCAAGCAGTTATTTTAGGCTTTAGAAAAGGAGGATGCTGGGATTGTGGGCAAGAAAATACAAAACATTTTGTCTCCACTTTATCAGCTCTGCTCTATGACATGGGTGTCCAAAGTGCGACCCAGGGGCACACTGGGACTTTTAACTTCAAGCTTGATAATTCCACTCAATTATAACATTCTATTATGAGGCAGAGCATAAATAAAAGTGTGGGGCTCAGATTAAAGGTTTTTCTGCACTGACCATTCACATGAACCTCGTCTGCAGTTGCAAAATGTGTCTTCATAATAAACCAGTCCATTGTTGGTGAAAGGTGACACTTTGCCCTGTCTAAAGTTATACCACTTCTGCAGGCTTTGCTCCGAGTACTTTGGCCTCACACTGTTACTGTTCTATCATGCTTTAATAGAAGTCAGCGGAGCTCTTCTCTATCTCTGGCTCTTGATGGTGTATGGGCGTGTGGGAATGAGTCGGCGTGTTGCAATCAGGTGCAGGGAAAATGGCTAATTCCACTTGTGATGACACCGGCTCGGGAAGCACAACAGTTTTCAAGCACTGACACTGACCAGTAATGACTGAACGGATGGAGAACAGAGAGGTTCAACAGCGTGTGTGTGGGGGGAGCACGGACAGAGAAACGCTCAAGGAGTCAGTGAAAGAGACACAGGGAAAGTATGAGAAAGAAGGAGTAAGACACAGCTGCTTTTCTACAATCACTTTTCACCATCTACAGTCCCAGGCCAGAATACCATTAATACAAGTGTCAGAGGAGTGAGGGGTGTTGAGTGGCTTGAGTAGAAAATGCCCAGGATCCTTTAGGGACAGTCCTGTCCAAGTCCCCTCGTCTTTTCTTCAGTCCTTTTGTGGTGCTGCCCTTTCCTCCATCCTCCTCCTTTTATTTTGTGTGGAAGATTAAATTGCACATGATCTCTAATGTCTCTGGTCTCTGTCTTGTCGTAGGTCGGCGACCCCAGCGCGGCTCAGATAATAGATACATCGTCTGTTTGTCTTGTGCTGAGACGCTTGTCCTCCACAGTCCAGTAACCCACCATTGTCACTCGCTCTCAAGCAATTAAGTAAAATGGTGGATAAAGCCTTGGTGCGTCCCTTCAATATTTATTACATCCTCTTTGCGAAAAGAGCTATTTAGTCGTTGTATCTAAAATGATCACTAATGCAATTACAAGTGCATTTAGAATACACATTAAGGAAATTTTCACCCTCTAGAGTGGGCTTTAATGTTGCGAATCCTGGAGATAACAGATGAAAAGTTACAAGGGCTCTATATGTGTGAAAAACTAATTGCTAACCCCATGCCATTTCAACCTAAAGCCGGTTTCTCCAGTTTTTCTTCACATCTATTAGATTTATCTTTATTCCCGCTGTTGAAGCGTTCTCCAGGTGTCCATCAAACAGTGCTGGCCTTGTGCCATCATTTCAGTCAATTTGTGTTTTAACGTGTAATTCACTTTACAAACACCTCTCTGAACGTAAGGTTGTGCATGTTGAGTATAAAACTTTGATCAGAAGCAATGGAGATAAAAATAGCAAAAAAACAACTCAAAGAAACAAATTAACTTGTTTGATTTACCCACAAATAAGCAATTTAACAGGAAACTGTCCGTCTTCTTTGTACTTTAACAGTTTGAGGGGTCACATTTTTGCAAATCTTTGCAAATTCAATCTTTGCAAGTTCAACACCTATTCTTCTGCAGATTTGTTTTTGAAAAGCTGTGGGCCGAAATAGTAAATTATGCTCTACCTTAAAAAACAAAAAAACAACCAAAAAAAACTATTTAATTTGATTTTAACAAGCATAGTGAGAAATTTCGGAGAATTATGGGTGCAAACTGTCTTGAGGCCCCCCCGCACTGTATCTCAATTACTGATTACATTTTATAATGCAGTATGTAGAATTTATTCTACAGCAACATTTCACTTTAATACTTAAAAAAAACTCTTTTTCTAAAGTCGTGTTTTGATTTGATCAAATTCAAAACTCTACTGATAATTTATGAAGTCAAACATAATCAGCTTCCTTTAAATATTCAGAAGATGTTCAGTAATAGAGATGAAAGACACAATCTTCGAAAAAGATGAACCTTAAAAAACAACTGATTCCCACCTCCTTAAAGAGTCTGTTCCTGACTCGGAAGGGGGTAGATCTTTGGAATGACCAAGATGAGGAACTTAAGGTTAGCACCTCATTTGACCAATTCGAATATAAATGTAAAAAAGCAATATTAGACCAATATGCTAATGTAAAACCATGACCCAAACTGTTGTTTGTTTGCACCTTAACAATGTGATCGTGTGTATATGGACATTGTTGTTGTCATTATCAACCAAACACTTGTATCAATGAAATGGAATGAATGTCAACAGATATGTTTGTTAATGTATGAGGGGGTAGGCATTTATAAGTTCTCTTCTGCCTACTCCCTTTGGGAACATTGTTGTTACTAATAACAACCTTGCAGCCCAAATAAACTAAATAAACTAAACTAAAGGAACATGCCACGTTTTTTCCATACTGAGATATGTTCTTACCTGAGCTGAGACGAGTTGATGTGTACCTGTCTGCTCTGTGTGCGTGCCCATGGAAGTGCCTGGTCGCTTCTAACTTCACCCCGTTTGGAGCTATAGGAATCTACTGGGAGAGGCCTAATGCTAACAACATCTTTGGTCGTTTTGCGTGACTGAGGGGAGTTTGTAAAAACGGTGGCCCAGTACTTTCAACTTTTTTCCTCTATTTCAACCCATTTAATGCTTTTCATGAAATTCATACATACTATTACTTCAGAACAGTAAAGTCAGAGAAAAATAACTGGCTTTGGAGTACTACTGCCTCCCTCACAGCCTGTCTCTGATGTGCCAATGAGATCAATGATACGCTTGATGCAGACTGAGTTGGCTGATCTCTCTGCAGTACAGGAAGACATGTCACACACAGACAGTGTTACAGTGCATCCTCCTGCGCTCGCTCATAGACTCCTTCATGTCTGAGACACAGAGCGAGAACCAGTCTGCTGACAGCCTGGAGCCAGTCCCCACACTGTCCCCTCTTCTCTGCCCTGGGCCTCTGTCTCTCTTTCCTATACCCCCTCTGTCTTTAATTGACTCCCCCAGTTTGATAACACATGCCTGTCTGATGGGAGCCTGCCTGTCTCGCTGATGCTCAGAGGAACGTACCTCTTCAATAGCTGATCAATTAGTCTATGAACTGTGGGCAATGTGTAGGTCCACCAAGCCCTGGCTCTGAAAACATCTACCAGATTTTTAAAGCCCAAGCATGAGTGATTTAATTATTAAAACTATTGGAAGAAAGCAAATTACTATGTGGTGAAGAAAATGCATCGTAAGTATAAATTTAACAATTCAAGGGCAAACATTAAATAAACTTCTCTGAAATATTTTTGGACTAAAACATGTCAACTAATTGTCAGACAAAAGACCATTTGCCACAAGGCAAACATACTTCATTATGACTTGACATTATGCCAATATAGCTTGAAGTGTAACTCACATGGCCCATACGTAAAATATGAATCTTGAAAAATTATCAAATAAATACAATAGTATCCTATTTAAGCTTCCATCTCATGCTTCATCTATTCAGTAATAAACAGATTTAATTTCCATTGTCCCATCTTCAGATATTGACAGATGGCATGATTTTATTTATTTTCTATGCTGCTGGTTTCTGAGCCTGGTTCAGCCATGGCAGGCGGCTTGAATATTCATTTCATTTTAATAATTCCTCAGATTAAAACAGGGGATTGTATAGCGACAGAAGACAATGATTAATGTGCAAAAATGAGCACTGGTCTCGAAGGATTTGTGTGAACCGCAGCGCAGTCTTACCTCTTCTTTGTTTGTTTCGTTGCAGCTGCATTGGCTCATGGACAAACGGAGCGGAATCCGAGGTCAGCTGACGACACAGGATCATCGCATCAGAGCTGGTTTCCCACCTCTGCCCAATGAGGTACTTCCAGCAATTGTTTCCTTTCGTAAGCAACTTTTATGGAGGCTGGTTGAATGGCGGTAAGCCTAAGGGTCAGGGGTCAACGTGCTGATGGATTATGGGGTTGCACTGTTCCTGGTGCTGCTGACAGCCTTTATTGGCCAAGAGGATGAGCTTATAACCCTTCATATAATTATTGTATTAAGGCCAGTGTGCCCCTGCCCCGCTGCCACTTGTCTCCGGATCAATGGAGATAATTTCAGAAATGAATAGTTAGTATCGACTGCGTCTTTAGTGACGCCTTATCAGGCTGCCAGACAGGTCGCTGTAGATTGTCGGCCCTTGTCATTTATGGCCGCTGTCATAGAATTTGTATGCTTTTGAAGTGGTCAAAGAAAGACAATTCAATTTGCGATGGATTTTGTTCTATCTGCTTTCCCCAGTCTGTGCAACACAATAAGCAATAAATCACAACGTGTGCTGTTTTATCTGCGCGCTCCCTCTGTTGTCGGTCCGATGCTGCCCTGGTCTCTCAGGACCTCAGGGGGTGGACCGAGGAGGGCAGCACTTGAACTCTGCTGAAGGATTGACCGCGCTCTGGTTCAGACACTCACTGACCTTCAGCAAAGAGTTCGTTAGGTAGAGTCTCGGTGTTTGTGTTCGGAGAATGGAGATGCCCCTTGTGTGAAGCCTTTTGGGGGAACTGTTAAAGGAATATGATGTTGCATACAGTTTTGGTTAATTAAGCACATTATAAAAGACTTGGAGGCGATGAGGTATTTACTGTGTCGCCGTTGCATGTTTGTGTGTTTATTCATCCGCTCGCCTCTTTGTTTGAGGAAGCGGAGCCCCCAGTGTCATGTTTGTACTTTCCCCTCCTGCCTTCTAAACAGTGAATGACAAGATGTATCCATCAGAGGCCGAGCTCCATTTCAATAGCAGCTCAGGGGGAATCATTCAGAGAAATGTAATTTTCTCGCTATTGGTCAGTTTGACCTCTGACCTCAATCACTTGACACGGTTACTATGGAAACAGTGTGTGTGTGGGGGGGGGAACACAAGAATCAGATAGCAGCTCATCCAATACACAAAGAGGGCTGCTTGTCCTGTAGAATAGGTTGTGTTCAGGTGTTAGCTTAACCTTAATGAGGCAGTTTGAGATTGAGGTGGATCAATCATAAAGTTATTGAGGCCAAATGATCTCCATCTGACTTCCTGACGTTGAATGAATGTAGAACGGCGTGAATGCAAAAGAGAAAGGGGGGTGGGGGGGAGCGAGCAGCAAGAGACACGAATAATCGGGGCAAATTGGATTTACAGCACATCCGACATGCGGGGGTTCATTACACTGAGCGCTCCCTCATTACATAATACACATAATTGTATCAACATGCCGATTTGTCATAACTGTCAGGCGCAGTCATTTTTTCACTCGGCTGACAGATTAATTACAGCCAATTATTTCACAAGTGTTCTCGTGCTAATTAGTCATACAGTTACACAGTGCTAATAGCAGACGGATCAAAGAAAACAAATGGCTATCATACATCATCTCATTTAACCAGCGTGATGGATTCATTAGCGCTGTGTCATTTCAAAGCCCTGGCACTGCGATATGATGAGTGATGATCATCGACTAATGGAGGTGAGCCCAAGAGCGCGCTGTGTGGTAAATATTTGCCATTGAAATGTGAAGAAGGTTGAAAGTATGTAGCAAAGTTGATAATACTAGAAAACAAATTTCTATGTGCTATTTACGAGCATTGATAAAACACAAGTATTTTCACGCACATATGAGATACGGGTCATTTAGCTGCACGGGCGTCTGTCTGTCATCAAGCGCCACCAGCCACTCACTCAGACGCCGCTCAGCCAAGCTTCCTGGTACTCACACGTCTCCCGGGACGTGTGTTAGTGAAGAACAAGTCTATGGCCTAACCCGACCCGATGAAAATCAAACCCGACCCATCCGACTGGTGAAATTGAGTCTCTATTCGCCGACCCGATCCAACCCAAACCCGCACACGTTAAAAAGACGCCACATGAGCCGCTCGGCAGCTGATGTCACTCGAACAGGAGCGTGCCACGTGACCGCGGGTTTACAGTGGAGAAATGGTGCTTGTTGTTTTGTTTTGTTACTGAGCCGCTGAGGACATCTTTGAAATCGCTTATTGATTAATCAGGAAGGAGCAGAAACGATCACAAGGCTTTACTTTCACCACGTCATGTACAACTCTTTCTTTCAAACTGAACAAGAGTTTGGACTAAAGTGACGCCTGACGCTGTTGCCTTGTTATTTTAGCTTTTGTTTAGCTGTGTTATTTTCATCACATGTGCCTGAGCACCGCATTTGGAGCGGCGATCAAAGTCATACAAGAACTATAGGCTACAACTAAACTCTACGCTATGTGAAAGCAAAACATGCAAATGATATGTTTACCCCATAACACTGAACATACATAGTATGTATGGATAAGAATGCACTTCATGTTGTAAGACAACAGTGTAGCTATGGAAAAAAAAAACATTTGTGTGACATCTAACCCCACCCACACACACCCGAAGTTTGCCGTATATTTGAGGAGGGTTGACCGCGGATTTTTTCGACCTGCGCATCATTAATATACAAACCAGGTCCAGCCCTGCTTAGCGACTAAGATCAGACCAGATGGAGAGTTATCCCTTTATAAGAACTTGGTTTAGTTCTGTTGTTGATCCTGTTTTAGTGTTACTTCAGGCCTAGTCCTGCTTTTGTTCTGAGATACTCCAAAAGTGATACTTGTTTGGTGATAACTGATGTAGTCATTTTCAGGATCTTTATATAGCTTCTGCCTGTTGTCTTGTCCATGATAGTTGATTGACTTGTGAAGTCCTTAACATTCATCTCCAGCAGACACAACATCAGCCTCAGTCAATATGCCTTTTCCGAGCTCAGGCTTTTCAGGAAAACGAACCGTCAAACCAAATTTGCCAACTACTGCACACTTGTGATGCTCACACAGATGGTTGACCCAACACATGACAGGAGAGAAAAAGGAAACATTACCTTTTCCTTTGACCCCTGTTGACCTGTGCCTAGACAATAGGCTATACTGATATTGTTGACCTCACTATTGAAAGATTAGCTTTCTTTCTTTCTTTCTTTCTTTCTTTCTTTCTTTCTTTCTTTCTTTCTTTCTTTCTTTCTTTCTTTCTTTCTTTCTTTCTTTCTTTCTTTCTTTCTTTCTTTCTTTCTTATCCAACTCAATATGGCAGACGCACTCACTCTTCATTTAAACAAACAAAAGCAGCACATACTGATCGGGCATGCCATCATGGCCGATTGATTTGATCTGGTCCAAGGCGTTGTGGATTTATTTTCTTTTATGTCCATATAGGAGCGTGTCACAGCCTCAATATGCATTAGGAGGCTGCTGTGTGAGCATGTGCCGTGGCCTTATCCAAACAAATGGAGGCAGTTTGGGCCCGAGAGCCTGCAGCACTGCCTGTCCTTTAATTGCCATTTACATACTGGAGAAATCATTAATTTCTAATTCCTCCCATTATTTGTCACCCCCGCCTCGCTCTCTCTCTGCCCCATCAGCCCATCAAGCTCACTCTGTCTGACACTTATGTCAATGTCAGCTGAGTGGTGATGTCCAAACACACAAGTGACCATTGTGGAAGTCATTTGGGCTTTAGGTCTCTCTACTATTCAATTGGGGCTTAAACCATATGATACCAAAACGAGGTATGACTAACATTTACATTGACAAGTACATTCTGTGCAGTTAAATAATACTATTCATTTACACTGAGAAGTCATTCTATAGTGGCCTCACAGGAACATCGAAAACAAATCATTTGGTAAACAGGACAACACATTATTATGTGTCAAACAATTGTTTGTTGTACACTTGGTCACCGACGCGGGACCTGGGATATTACCAGGATAAACCCATATTGCTTATGTTGAATCAGTGTCCATTATAATAAATTTCACTACTTAAGTCTCGGTCAAAGGGGATTATCGAGCTTTATGATGCCGTCCCTCAAATATCAATAGCAGTGAATGGCACAGGTTTTTTTTTTCACACTCCTCTTTTGTTTGGCTGTAAATGACCTGCTTAAAATCCATTAACCACAAAAGCCATTAACAAAGGACACATTGGATGAGTTTCTTGATTCAAACATAAAAAAACAGCTCTCTCACACATAAATAGAGTGTGGGGTGCCCAACAGCTGAACAAATGATGACGGTTTACAGCAGCAACATTATTCCTATCCATAACCACCAACCCACTGTGTTATGATGCATAAGAAACAGGCCCGCACTTTACTGTATGTAACGGCACATTCATGGCCCCACTCCTGTAGTTTTAACCGAGCCAGATCCTTTAAAGGAGATGACGGGCTTGTCGCTGCCATCTTAAGCTCAAGTCTTGCAATTACCCACTGATTATTGCCACAAGCCAGATAATAATTAGAGGTTGACAAAATTCAGTGCCAGCGAGGAGGACTATTGATTTCCCCATGTTCTCCGTCTTTGGGAGGATCAAGCAAATAAGACATGAAATTTACTGTCTTCATAAAAGTTTTACTAAATCAGGCCATTCCAAAGGTTTATCGACAGTTTTTTCATTACCATACATAGTGTTCTCTAAAGTGTTTTGGATTATTAGCAATAAGAGGCCAGCTTTCTCCTTTGTGTCTTTCATGCACCAATAAATAATGGCTCCTTTGGAATTTTCAGAGGTAATTTTAATCACCCAGTCACACATATAACCCGGGTGAGGTTATAACAGGATTACTTTCCAATTTAACATTGACAAAGACTGCCTTGAGCCGAGGAATACACATATGAAGGTGCGCAATAAGAAACAGCACTGAAGACCATGCTGTAGGCAAAGTAAAGGAAGAGGGTGTTGTGCTCCTTATTGAAGTCATAAATCAAAATTTAGCGTAAAACTTGCATGTAAAATTATTCGAGGCATTAGTAAACAAACATAAATTTACTTTAGTAATGTGTAAGATTAAGGTAAAATAGGTCAAATGTGTTTGATTCAGAGATTAAAGCAGTACTAACTCATGCCCCTAGAGGCCATTAGCGCCACTGCATGTGCCGTAGCATGTTGTGGTTTTTTACTCATTAATTTTCCATGAAAGTAAATACTTCGCTGACAGAAAAAACAAAGAGAGAGATGGATATACATCCAATTACACAATGGAGATAATTTTTTTTTCTCTCAAACTTGGCTGTAAATACTGCTAAAGTGGCGCTAGCCCACAGTTAGCTTTGCCCGTTAGCCTGCTAGCTTCTTCTTCGTGATTCCATAAGTGTGTATTGGGGCACCGAAGTTGCGATCGAGGTTTTCTGAGACACCAGGGGGAGATGAAAGACCCCCCAATCATCCCATTAACACTTGTATTACCCCCCAGAGGGACTACGAAAAGGATTGATCAAGGTAAACAAGTTACATACCGCTTTAAAAGAGAATGTTATGTGCAAGAATATGCGTCATCTTCAAGTTATTTGTGCGTTGATTTGGCAAAATTTGTCCACGTTTGGGATTGATTCGCTATTCTTGAATCAATCCAAATCCCTTCCAGAGGTTTTTCCATGTTTTTTTCCCCCATGGACTTGGACAATTAAGTGTTCCTCATCTTCCCTTAACGTCCCATTGAAATTTGTATATTTCTATGCCACCTTCCTCTCCTGTCTAAACTCTCTCATATACAGTATCTGCGCTCTGTATCTGTACCCACTGCCGTCTAAACTGAAGACTTTTGCTAAATGATTGTAGATACGAAATGATTTTATTTTGAGACTGCGAGAGAATGTAAACTTTACTGCAACCTCTGAAGAGGATATAAATTTGCCGGAAGAGAATGAGAATTGACAGGGACCAGCTGAACGCATGCAGACAGGAGTCAAAAGCCGTCGGATTTGAGTTGTGAGAGACGTGCGGCGAAAGCCCAGGGGCTCATTTCCCCTTCACGATGGACAGACTATTAACTTTTTGATTGGCAGTGAGGCTGACGCTGCCTGTTCATCATTGAGCTCTGTCGATTCCTCAGCATCTGGAAACAGCACATAAATTCAGAGAGTATGAAGACTGCATCTCCAGCATCCTCCAAATGAGACGCAGCATTGCATGGTCATAAAAAAAAAAAAAACGAAACACTGGTGCGCTGGCGAAAAGTCACGGAAATGAATGACTTCTGCGGTCGTGAAGACGCTGTGTTGACAGTCTTCAGCCAAGCAAACACAGTAGATTGCTTCAGCGCCCTCTAACAAACCTCACAAGCTATTGAAGCCGGGCAGACTCATCTTAACTTGACGTAAAATGTGTACAAGTCATACATGTTGGACATTTAGACATTTTAAGTAATACAACAAAGCAATTCTTCAGTAAATGTAACACTGACAATGCCCAAACCCCGTCGCTTTGAACAAATGGCGATGCTTACAGTGGAATATTTAAGTGATCGAACTTTCCGCCTTCATCCCCGGTCTTTAATTACGCGCTAGTGTTTTAAAGGGGAAAAATATGGCCGCCCTGGTTTATGGTATAGGTCCAGTGTAAAAAGGGCTGACCTGTTTTATCTTGCCCTTGCACACGCATCAGTGTAATGATGACAAAACGGGATGTTAACTAATGATTAGTAGAAATGGTTGCAGTTAATTAGTTGGTCCTTCGTTTATCGTTCCATTTGCACATTTTGGGGAGCAATCGTTATTAATTAGGGCCATCATGCCGAAAGGGGTGAGGTGGAAACCCTACAGCCAAGTTAATCAGCCCGCAATGAGAGCTCCATTATCCTGCCCCGTCCCGTTGGCCTGTGATCTATTAGTATTATCTAAAAGCTGCAACACGATCAACGACATAGAGGGGGAAAAAATCAAAGAGCCATAAACGGGACAGGGGCTTTGATTGGCCCAGTTCTTGGGTCACTGGTTAAAGCACATGATATTGTGTGTGGCGCTTTGTGTCGAACATGACTTACTGTCTAGTGCTGTTGTTTGGACACTGTGCCTGTTCGGAGGCACTTTTGGTCCAAATTTAGATGGCTTAAAGGGATATTTCAGGATTTTTGACATTTCCTAGTTATCCAGAGTGTTGCTGATTTTTAGAGACATCTATATTTTTTTAATTCATGCAGTCCTTATATTTGAAGAGTTTAGTGGTGGTAGGCTAGTGCTAGGCTAGTGCTAGGCTAGCGCATGTCTATAGTAACTAGTAGCCTGCATTAAAAATCTCTTCAAAATCATCGGTTACTCCTCCAAACGTTGCCATATCTGATTTGTAGAAAGCTCCTTTGTGAATTCCACGTGTAGTAATGCCGGCCGCAGGTAAACAAACTACTGTAGATCCGGCAACCTAGCAGATCACTCCGCCACTGTAGCTTACAACCAGCAAGCTGATGCTGCTCAAATATAAGTTCTTTTAAATGCAAAATGGTTATATGAAAAAAAAAAAAAAAAAGTGAACACAGACATTTATATTGGTAGTCTGGTGTTATAAGTGATTTGCCTCAGGTGCACTGTGCTTGGGTCAGACTGTTTTTAACGCAGGCTACTAGTTCCCATAGACATGCGCTAGCTTAGCACTAGCCTAGCACCACTAAATTCTTCAAATATAAGGACTGCATGAATAATAATAAAAAAAAAAAGCATCTCCAGAAATCAACAACACTCTGGATAACTAGGAAATGAGGCCCTGTGTCAAAAATCCTGAAATAGCCCTATAAGTTCTAAAAGAGGGTAAACAGCCAAGTAAGGGCGTTCAAAGTGAAAGTTCAGAGTGAAATTTGCGTAGGTAGCCTACTGCAAGCCATAGATAAGAATGTATACAATGAAAACATTTGAATAATTTTTATCTGTACTATTTCCTCAT
This sequence comes from Gobius niger, assembly GCF_951799975.1. NCBI lineage: Eukaryota > Metazoa > Chordata > Actinopteri > Gobiiformes > Gobiidae > Gobius > Gobius niger. The sequence goes on from NC_136859.1 coordinate 21,208,792, forward strand.
AGCAAGAAGGCCCTGGGTTTGATCAGGTTTGGGCCTTTCTGTTTGGAGTGTTTTCCCTGGGCGCTCCAGTTTCCTCTAACTCTAGAAACAAATGATAGAAATTTGCCCATCGATACAATCCGGCGTGGCATATTCTCAACCATGTCTTGTGTGTCTTGTGCGCTCTGTCATCGTCTGAACTATGTTGATATGGCAAATGCAATAACTCTATAATTCTCTTTTATTTTTCAATTAGAGGAGACATACTCTGTAACCATCACGACCCTGCTTCCAATCCTAAAAGACTTTGAAACTTGTCTGCCGCTAAATGTGCAGTGTTGCAGGAATATGAGTGAATGCAAATGCAGTCCCGATCTCTGGTCCGCGATCAGCTGATTATGCTTTAGCACCATGAAATACCGAGCACATTCATTACAAATAACTAGGGACTGGGCACCAAAGCGTAAAGGAGGAAATCAATGCATTTACTAAGCTTATTTCATGTAAATGAGCAGAGGCAAAGTGATATGGTTAAGACAAGGTTACAGAAAGAACGGATGAATGGAACAGAGGAGAAAGGTCCAGCGTCCCGAAGAACAAATCGATGCAATAAACTGGAGAAATGATTTAGATAAAGCTGATATGAACATTGAAATAAACAAATAACCTTAAAGGAAATCAATCATATAATTTAAAGTGTAAACGCCTCGAACTGGGGTGATCTCCCTCAAGAATTAGCCAAATGGAGGATTTTTAATTTCATCATTGATATTATGCCAGACTTGGGAGATTTTGCAGATGGTTGCAACCAGGAGGAGGGGAGGGGAAAATCAATTGGGTCTAGTTCTGTGGTCTTAAGAGATGTTAGATATTTACAGCATTGGAGGTATGGAGCCTTGTATAAATTTACATTTTAAGAGATAAAAGACCTCTGTATTTTATCTTGTTATTGATAATAGAAACTGTCGGGTCTTATCCTGTCCCATCTCGGAGAAGCCTGGCTGTCTCTCCGGGTGCGTGCGACTTGATGCAGAGGCGATGTGCATGATAGTGAGAAGACAGAGCAGTGGTCCGAGGCAATTTCAAGCCTTTATTTTCTCGATACACAAAAGGCACTCGCTTTGTGTGCGCTTGTATGTGTGTTTTTTTCTTTTTTTTCCTTCTTTTTTCTTCTTCTATCCACCTCCAATCCCACGTCCACGTCAAGCCAATTGAGGTCGCATAATTGCATCAGAGAGGTCTGAAAAAAATATAGGACTTTGCAATTTAAGGCAAGAGGATGAGGAGAAAAAGAAGAAGAAGAAGAAGAAGAAGAAGAAGAGAGTTAGGTGTATCGCGGGAAGGAAAGGCGTCAGAGACAGGTTCATTTGCCCTCCAAACAGGGACAGAGAGGTTAAGACGTAGTGACAAGAGACAAAGTAAATGTATATGTAAATGCAAGAGGTTGTTATCACTCCTAAAACACTCCTATGCACCTACAGAGAGCTAAATTATATTTGGGGACCCACATGAAATCCAATAGTCCCAACTGTGACCTGCTGCTATGTAAATGGTTCAGGTAATTCTCTAAAACAGAGCACCAGTGGCCAGACGGAGGCGGCAATGAACAACAAAGTGTTTACATGATTTGAATGATTTAGGACTACTTGCAGCGATCACTTTAATAGACTCTAGTGTGCTGGCACAGACTTCCAGGTTAGAGCTTGCTTCCCCTGCCTGCTCACAAGCTGCTTTTCTGCACACACAAGCACAAATGGGCTGTTGTTTGTAAATTTAGTTGGCAAACTAGATAGAGCAGGTAGTAAAATATACAAATGCTAACATGTGATGACATTTCTGCATCACACGGTTCTGGATTAAAGGTAATGCAATTATTGGAAATAATAGGCTTTTTTTCCACTGTGGCTATGAAATGTGACTTTTCCATACACATTTCATGCCTGGTGATCTGCATAATATGGCATAAAATTATATAATAATGGCATTCATTTGATATATGGGCTTTTTCTTTGGACTATTTGTGATCAGAAGAATTTTTGGTGCTCATTCATCAACATTAATCAGAATCTCCATATTAAAAAGTATATTTGAATCCAATTTGAATAATATATTTGATTAACAATATGGTGTTCCTCCTGAATTGTAATAATATTGTCAAGAAAAGTATCCATAATTGTTTGTATTGACTGTTGTAAACTATGGTTTGCAGCATTTACCACTGTCCATGGACCATTTAGTCAAAAATATACTGTTATCATATTCTGATAATGTTAAATGCAGGGACATACTATGCCACTCAGAGCCTATAGCATTACATTAGCAGCTCTGCCTCATTTGGTTTGCCCCCTGCACACCCTCTCTCTTTTCTCTCCGATTGCCTGCTGTTAAAAGAGGTGTATCCAGCCTCCCCTTGTCCACTTTAATTTTTAATTACCATCTTCCGCTCACCTTTGTTATAGTCATGACACGCTCGCGTTAAGCCGTGTATAGCAGCAGACCGGGGGAGGGAGGGAGGGAGGGGCGGAGAGAGGGCTTGTTCTACCAAACGGAGAGTGGCTAGATTCACTTCTCTAATTATGCAGCAGACATGCTCGGGGCTGAACTGTGGTGCAGACATGCTGCCTCTGACATGGGATCAGGGCCCCGGGGTGGGAGCCCGGGCCACACTAAAACACAAGGCTTTGGGACACAGGGGCCAGTCAAAAAGACATTTTTAAAGGCTGTTAGTTGAAAAAAGACTGACAAATAAAAAATAAGATAGTTTGTGATAAAATGTTCTGAAACTGCTCTTTTCTGGGCCATATTTGTCTTCAATTTCAATACAACTTTTTTTTTACAATTAATATTTTAACTTTTTACATTTTCTTAAACATTGAGTATCCCAGAACTAGAAGTGCTTTTATTTTTTATTACATTTTTCTGTATTTTCCCTCACTATAAATAATTGATACAGATTTAGCTTATCCTTCTTATTTCACAGTTCCTGGAGGTCACCACCGCTCACAAAGATCTGCACATCATTTGGCATTGAATATGCAGAAGGCTTGTCAGGACCTGTGAATTAATGAATACATCTTATCTAGCATGTATAATTGATATGAATTGATCCGCATGCTTGCTCCTCAAACCCCATCCGACTGTTGTGTACAAGTTAGTTTGCATACATGCAGTTTGTTAGATACAGAGGGAGAGAGAGAGGGGTAGAGAGGGGGAGAGGGGCGGGGGTAAACTGCCATTAGTGCCAGCCAGTTTGATGGAGACGGTAATAGATGGGTCAGCATGTTTCTGAGCGGCCTCTAAAGCTTTGTTAATTGTCATAAGAAGTTCAAATTGATCGTCGAGGTGCATTAGGACATACAGGGACATTGATTGTTTTGTCCTAAAAAGTCCGTAATGAATGAGTTGTTGTAGCGATTTATTTATTGAATTCATTAATGTGAGTTTGAAGTCAATTACTGGAGATGAGACAGTCAGAGGCAAACAGCAGCAACAGTATGCAGAGTGCAAAATGACTCGGGTGGGACACGCTCTGCAAAAAGTGCCATTTACCAATCACTGTTATTTTGTATACATTCACTGAGTCAATTCACGTGTTTATATGTTTGTTTGTTTATTTGTTTGTTTGTAGGTTAATATCTCAGGTGAAGATGAGGGAAAGGAGCTGGACACTACGCAAACCGATGGACTGCTGACAGGCCCAAATTGAAGCCTATCTCCTCCTTGTAGAGCGAGATAACCCCTTACTCACAAAGCTTCATCACAAGTAGCCTCATTTAAAATAACTAAAATAATCAAAAACATGTGAACAATAACTCCAGTATTGCATACACAAACGCTTAGCTCAAACGCAAAACCAACAATAGTCAACAGATCAGCTTATACCATTAACAGGATTACATCCGGAAGCATAAAGGGATGTTGTAACAGCATAAACATAAGCTTGTTGACATGGCTGTGACTGGATAATAGCTTCAGGGAAAGCACTGGTTTAACCTCTTAGTAAAAGAAGACAATGATCTGGCTGCTTTGAAAATCACTGATCCCCCCTGTTCTTGCTTAGAGCGGTTCAACAGCTGCAACAAAAGCGCAGAACATCAAATGATATCATACATTATCAGCGGACACCATTTTATCCGTGTCCTACAAACCATTTATTATAGGCGCTATGCTAAAATTGAAACACCTGCTCGGCGTAGCCCTTTGCCAAGGCACCAGCCCCCTCATCTTGCTATTCCCACATTGTGGATGGAAAATACAGTCACAATGGTTGCAAATATAGAATCAAATAACATACAATAGACCTTAGATAAGAGCATGAAGCAGTTCTATAATAGTAGTGAAAATTAAAATGGTGTATATACAGTAAATACCTGTCATGACTCAAGGTACAGAGCCTATACTTTTAAGTAAAGTATTTCTTACTGAATTTCATTGTAGGATATACTGGTTTAAATGTTTTGTTTTATCCTTACCAAAATCCTATACCCTTTTGGTTGCGAAAAATAAAAACAAAAACGGACACAATGTTACTCAATTACAACATTAAAGTCTCACAAATGAACATGTCACTGAGGGCCTTTATCAATTAGGCTCCAAAGCTGGACCCCCCGCCGAGCAGCCTCTCCGGACGTCCTACTCCGTAATAACTCTCTTTCACCCATCGAGTACAATCCTATTTGTATGCGTGCGTTTCCTCCTTCCACAGCCCCATGCTCGGATGCTCTATTAATCTTTCTATATGAACAGTTACTGGCACTGATGAAATTGGGCCCAATGAGGCGAACCTCCAGTGGCGCGGGATAGGTCCCATTCATCTTGATTTGATCGGGCGCTGACACGGGAGCACTGTGATGACAGAGGTTAAGACGGTGAGTGGCCGTTTGCCTTCTTGTTTGCTCTTTCAACTCCCCACCTCTAACCGGCCCGTAGAGATGTGGCGCAGGGGGAGGCATGTCGATTTTATGGGGGCACAAACTGGAACATCCGATAACTCCCACATAGCTGATTTCACACAATGTCACCAGCCACAACACCTCAAATGAATATATACAGGCCCCCTGATAGTGTGTGACTTCAGCAGATCACAGATTGTCTCTTAACCAGCAATTCCACACTGTCCTTTTTAGGACAGTTACATTTCTTCCCACAATCCATGAGGGAAGCAAATTTTGGTACCAGAACACACACATCCCAGACTCAAAAAGTGACATACAGGGAAAAGATCAAAACATTTTCAACAACTAAATATCTTCCCAAAAGTATTGATTTTCTTATACCTCTGTGTTCTAAGGTAGGGCTGCTCGATTATTGCAAAAATAATAATCACAATTATGTTAGTCATAATTGAAATCATGGTTGTTCAAACGATTATTTGTTGTCTTTAAAATAAAGTATATCTTTATTTTATTTATTTACTATTTATCTATCAAAAAACTACGCAGAGTATTTTCTGTTTTCTGAACAGTCATAAAAGTACAAATGATTTCAAGTTTGCCTCGATTGAGGAGAGGTCTCTGTTTCACACCTGCCCCCTGCTGGCCAGCCCTCACACCTACGCAAATAAACTGAGCAGCGCGGCCTGATAAGACATCATCACACAGGAAAATAATACCAAAATATTGCAAGTCTGCTTTGCTTTGTGAGATCGCTTCGGATGGACAAGCGGGAGGGCATCCTTAATAATCATTTTTTTCTATAATAAGTTAAAAAGATGAACATCCTCCTCATCAACCAAACGCCAAAAGCTACAACTATTTTTCTTTATTTTCCTTTTTGTAATGCATTGTGCTGAAGTGCTGTGTTGTTGAGTCAAGACTATTGTCTACTGTATTTTGTGGTGTTCTGTAATCCTGTCTTGGTGTTAGTTTGTAAATGTATTGTAACTGTTGAAATTGTTGCGTATTGTTTGTTTGTTTGTTTGTGTTTTAGAATAATAAAAATAAAAAAGGCAAATTTTGTAATCGTTTAGTGTAGTAATCAAAGTCGTAATCAAATTTCGATTCATTGCACAGGCCTACCACAGGGGGACATTTCGGGCATGAGCCCCCTTCATCAAACAAGCCTGTCTGACCTTTTATTGCCATCATATTATTATACAAGCGCAAATCAAATGGAGGGATAGTCCTGAACTGCTGCGCCTATAGGTGCCAGCCTGACCTGCATGTTTCTACCAATAGATTACAATCTACTGGTTGTGCACGCCTGACCTAGATTATTAACATTTTATCATGACTCCTTTGCACTTGATGGTTACGGTCTTCACTCAGACAGAAATGCTCGTCTTGTGGCTCGTTGTTTATTTGTGATCTGCTATCCATGTTTACGTCATTCGGCTTGTGGCAGCAGCCAGGACTGGTGATACTAAATTGTCTGTTTCCATGCTCCATCAGCGGCAGAGACAAGCCATCCACCCAGACCTACACTGTGTCTATGATGTCAGCACCGACCAGCGGAGTCTTGTAGCACTTCTGCCTCCAGCACCTCTCAGCTCGGAGAGGTGCAGCTTATGTTACACACAGATTCCAGGCAGATGGTCCCAGACAGGAAGTATCGCCACATTAGCGCCATTAGATTAATTAACAATGTTTAATTTCTGAAATGGAACGTTGGAAAGAGACGTGACTCATTGGTTGCTATTTCCGTGCTATGTTTAAATTTATAAGAGAATAGGTTTTAGTGCAATGTGATCCTAAGCTTATTTTGAGTGCATGCAACTGTCTGGCACGTTACACAAACTGCTAATGCAATGAGGTGCTTGAGTGATTGTGTTGGAAGGAACACAAAGGCCAGAGATTACATATAATCTGCAGATTCATGTGTGTTGACATACAAAGCATTTTTATGCAGGCTTTGTGCAGGCATAATCACCCCAAAGACTTATCTTACAAAAGGCAATGTAGCCTTGGTTATGGTTCTCAATTCATCCTTTTTACTAAGCCACGACTGTTAATTGTTCCATTGCTATCATTCTGTTTTCCTGTTTTCAATAGCAGTGAATCACACCAGTAAGAGCTGTGGGCGGCAGATGCTGCCTTGTTAAAAGCCAGAACCCACACAGGCACATCTGTGACAATATGTGCATACATGGTCTACTGGTGTATTGTTAGCGCACAGTTGGGGAGGTGTACAGTAAACCGCTTAGATGTAGAGAGATTTAACTGCCTGTATGACCGCACACCTCAAAATCAGCAGGAGGGACGGCGGCGCGTGGGGGGCCTCGTTGGCAAGAATAATCACATATGTATGAGAACATTTACTTATGTCTCTGTACTCTGAATGTCTATTTGAAAGATCTAATGCCATTAAAATGATGCCTTCATGCTCACTTGCAAAACATTTTCATTTTCACATACAATCAAGTTACAGTGCTGAAATGTCAGCAAAACTCGAAACATGGCTTTCTCATCAACCTTTACACTGATGGTTGAAATACTTACCTTAATTAAACTTACTGACATACAAATGATGAGTCTAGTGGGAATTTAACAAATACAAGCCACACTCCCTGGTTGCTTTGTGGCTCCGCTCTGTTCCGGCTGAACTGTGGTTAATTGGTTTGGGAAGGATCCTTCTATAATTTTTACTGTTTTTGACTGCTTTGTGTTAAAGCTGGCTGAGGATGATTCTGCCATTATTGATCTCCTCTCTTTGCTTCTTGTGTCTTCCAAGTCTAAGGTGAACCACTTTGGATGAATGTCTTATGTATTTCTGTTTGCAGCCTAAGTGGAATAAACTCGAGACCATAGACTCACACATTTATCCACACAGGACAATTATGGACATAGTTGTATCTGAGAGACATGTAAAACTCCAGTCAGACACACATGGTCACAATGTTAATATCTGTTAAGCCTATTAATAATATAATACTATGTATTTATACTATCTTATTGCATTCTTTACAGTGTTTCCTTTTGTCTTATTTTCACCTTCTATTCTTGCTGGTAATAGCAGTGACACATTGCATCTGTAAGGCAATTATTTTTCTGTTGGTGTGTGTGCTGTGATGTGACACTAGGCCAGAACATGCTTTGGTAAGAGCCGCTGTGCTGCGGGAAACCTGGCCCTCTGAGGGTTGTTGTTCTGACTGCACTGGGCCAGATGGGGATAATGGAATGTCATTCTGTCAGCTCCTGGGCTGATTAGGGAGTGTTTGTTATTTATTGATTGTCTTTCATGGCGAATTATCTATGCACAGGTCAGTGCCAGCGTTTTATTCCTGCAGCTCTGATGGCCGGCTATTCCCATCCTCACACAAAATCAATGCGTACAAATAAAATGGAATTTTAAAAAATAGGGGGAAATTAGCAAACATCTCAGCTCGGCTGGTGTCATGCATATGTTAGCAGTGATTGCACACAGCTTGACATGAGCCCCTGCATTTCCATGAAAGTGCATTCTGGCCAAGTGCTCACTTCAACACTCATGTTTTAGCAGTCACGTCTCATTCTTGTCTTGCCATGTCTTGTATGTACCTTTTAATTTGAATCCCTGCATGCATGTGCAGCATAGTATTGTGAGAGAAGCTTTAAGTAAAGAGTCTTTGGTGAATGACGTAGACCAGAAACCACTGTTTCATGTTGAAATATTTGCCCAAATATTTTAATTTCTGGCATCATACTATAAAACATTTATGATGTAATGTTGTCCACAGGGTGCAATGCCGTCCTTTTCGTTGTAACCTTTCAAGTTTTTCGTCTTTGTCTCAAATGAATCTTTTCAAGGACTCAAGGACTTGCAGAATGACCACATGTTATTGCACTGCATCCACAATCTACTGCCCTAGTCTTCATTTATTTAGTTCATTTCTCATTGAGAGAGTACTATTTATGGGTCTTGAGAGTCAACAACTGTCAGGCAGCCCCTCTCTCCACACACAACCATTCTCTGCTCCGTCTGCCTTCCTGTGTTGTCACTGATGTTTGTGTGCTTGAGATGGATGCAGCTCTCTTTATTAGATAGCATCAGTCTTTTGTCAGAGCACTAGAATTGCACAGTGGTGGCTGTCTGCGCTGCGCACTGGGTTTTACTTTAGCCCTGTGAGGCTGATGGCGCGCAGGCTTTTTGTTTAACCTGGCGCTGGTCTGATGGGGCCCACTTGGCCTCGTCATCCGGAGCATAAAAGGCGTCTGCATCGAGCCTTCTTCTCACCAAACGGCTGTCCGAGCCACATTGACTTTCTGTCAACGCCTGCACGCTTATTGTTTGTGAGTTTGATTAAAAAAAGAAAAAAAGGAAGAAGAAAATGCAATTACTCAAGTTGGAGGAAACTGAATGCAGACCTCATAGCGATAATCACAGACTAATGTGACATTCCTCCATCACCACAGCAACCAGAGAAAAGACTTAGCCACACAAAGTCGTCGAAAGAGCGAAATGTGCACAGATCTCAGAAAAGTCTTTCTCTTTACAAAAGTGAAACACTTTGTGGTGCACTAACCGACTTTTATGAAGCATCCCAGCCGCATCTGTTGCACTTTGCATCTACTAAACTTGCTTCATCTATGTTTTTCGAAGTGTACATCTGGACAGTAATAGACTCAACACTTGATAAATACAGAAAGTGTGCTTCTCTTTCTGTTATAAAGAAATGATCAATGACAGACGGACAATTCTCAGTGAAAACTAATGTTACTCTGGACAAACGTTCTTATCACAGCGTTAATGCGTGTGGTATATCTGTGCATGGTGCGTCTCTTAATTCAGCCGACTAAACAGCTTCCAGATGTACCAGCTTCCTGCTGGCCCCGCCCAGTCCAGATGCCAGTTCTGCCAGCAGATAGGCCTCAAATTGGGCACATTTGAACAGTCATTTAGTTCCCATCCTCCTGTAGGAACCTTTATTAATAATCCTTTTTATCTCTGTATCTTTGATTGGGACGACTGCTGCTGCAGGGCATAATGGCTAAGTCATGTTAGAAAGTGGCGGATGCTTGTTGGTGATCAGGGAAACTTGGGGGAGGGAGGTGTTGTTTTAATGTGTGTACAGTGGAAGGAAACCGGTGATAGAAAGAAAAGGACATCCTCTGTTATAAGTGCTTCCAGGTTATCCGCCCTCTGTGTCTTTAGTTGAGCATGTTGCCCTCAGCCACAAACTCCTGAAACTTCTTGAATGCTTTAATTCAGCCGTACACTGTTGTCTATTATCTCTGACTCAAGGTTTCTAATTATATTTTTGGTGGTTTTGTAAACACGTCCATAGGATAAAAAGAGATGTTAGCGTGGATGTGGGTTTTCCATAATCCTACCTTTAGCTCATTATGTGGGCATTCAGTCTGGTTATGAGACGCCGTAAACTTTGATCTGCAGTTCAAAATAAATTCAACAATTGGGCATCCAAGCCCGGTTTTTTCTTCTTCAACAAAACAAATTCTCAAAGTTTTATTGCACAATTAATTGCAACTGCATCAAAGTAGCAATTTGAATAATTTTAGATAAATCACAAAGTCCAGTGTTACTTAAAGTCTTTGCATGCCACAACATACCCTGTCTTCATGTCATCTTGACAAACATGTTCTGAAATATATTCAATTCTTGTATTAGCAGTTCATATTAGATGTTTAGACATTTTTAAAATGTGCTCTGTGAACTAGACCTTTATTCAACAGCATGAATTGCTAATCTAATCCCCATCCTATTGTACTATATTCAAAGGACTTTATAGCCTGTATTGCAACAACACATGAACACATAATTCTTTGATTAGATGAAAGTAAGTTTCAGGAATGCTTTTTTGTTTTCATCTTTTACCCACACATTACTTTGTCATTGCAAATTACCATGTGCCATCCTTTGTTCAATAGCTTTTCCTGTTTTTAAATGGTAAATAACCCTGACACCCAAACTGATCCGCATGACTTCTGTCAAAATGCTCTATAGAGGCTTATTTCCGTCACATCAGAGGCTGGGCAGGCCTAAAAATGAGATGAATGTATTTATCTCCTCAGTGTTGGATCGCAGTGACTCGGGTCAGTTTCCTGATGCTCATTTTGAATATGGCCGCCCTGAGCCAGAGCTGCGACCGAGCGTCACTTTCCATTTGGGCCCCCTGTGATACGCTGACATCTTCAAAGACATATAGGATTCCATTATTTTCACTCATATGAGGGTGCCACACTCGATTCAGGCAGAGCTGTCATTGCATGCCACAGCCCATCCCCTCAGCGTTACACAGGAACACATCCCCCATTGTCCTTAGGAGCATATTAGTTCAAGCTCTTCCTGTTTCTAAGTTAGATTCATTCTAATTGTTCTTAATAACTCTGTGCTAACAAAGGTGCCTGGACCCCACCTCTGCAAGTATTAGCTTTAATACAGTATGCAGTAATTTAGATAAGTGAGCAATGTTTCCCCACATCCACGTTATATACAAATACATCCACTGCTTTTCCCAAGTCCTTATAATTAGACAAACACACAACCATCACCCTCATTTCCACTCACCTTCAAATGCACCATCGCACCAGGAACCCAATATGAGTGCATAATCCTCATTCATTCAAGTCAATGAAATCTTTTATTCTATTGTTGACTTACCTCCTCCGTCTCTATATAAAGCAGCCGTGAGCGATTCCACTCATAACCACTGTAAATCACAGAGATTTAATTTCAATTTCATTTCCGAGGGTTAGGCGTTAATAATTAAAAGGATGTGTTTATGACTTACAAAGATCATAATTAATGTGCTCCAGGGGTTCCAGGACGAGGTTTTACACTGATTATATCCATCATGTTCTGTTTTGCTCCTTGCGGGCCGTGACATGACATAGGGCAGACATTGATTAAGACGTGCTTATGTGAATTAACCAGCGCTCCCCCCGGCAGGTCATAAAGAATAAAAGACCTCCTACCTTTTGTGCCATAGTTTAACAGGCTCGGATTCATAAGCTGACCAAAGCACGAGCGGGAGGCGGACTACCATTGCTAATGCATTGGAACAGGAGCAACTTGTAGCACCAATGCAATAAAGACTTCCACACAGATTGTCACTTACAACTAAATACAAACGGTTTAATGTGTGATGTGTTACTAACAAGATAACACATCAGGGCACATCAAAGTTGTGCCAAAACCTTTTTCATCCCGAAAATAAGGGGTTCACTCCATTCCATCCATAGCCGACTAAAACCTCCTTGACTCAATCACAACTACCGTAGTTTATTTTCCAAAAGGGTTTAGAGGCATCTGATTTGAGCTGTTGCCTGTTCATTGTTGTCAAGGCTAAACTTGGCAGAAAATCTCCAGAAATACATTGCACTTGTTTCGTGGCGGGTTGACAAGGGGAAAAAGCACATCAGCAGTTACCAGTCAAACAGAAAATGGAGAGTGTCAAGCACTACACCAAATCAAGACAGATCCTGCAGCAAAATGTGTTTAGGCATTGTACCGCTTTTCACTTTTCCCCCCGTCGCGCTTCTTTTCCTGCTCTGTGGTGCAAGAGCAGAGGAGGAATTAGCCCTATATGATGCTCCCTATAGCACTCCCCCCTCTCTCCTCCTCACTTATGGGTGAAGGAATCTGCTCAGTTTCTGTCACCTGTCTCTGCCTTTTTTTTTTTTACACAGTTTGGGGTGTTTTGGTGCGACGGCTCAAAAGGAATGGGGGCCAAAAGCAAACGCGTATTGAAATTGATTGTAAGGCAAACATGGAGATTGCTTTTTGTGTCGAGGTCAGTTGATTTGACAAGCCACATTTTGCTATTATATACGCAGATGTGCATAACGGCAGCCCCGGTGAAACTTTAGTATGCAGGGAATAGTGAGGCAGAATGAATGTCTGAGTGTGAGGCGAGAGGGAGGTTTTGGATTGATTTTCCTCCACTACAGCCGTATGAAAAGGTCACTTTGATCAATGGCGCATAATTGGGACTGTATTAGGATCATATCGGCTCATTTTACTGTTTAATGATGAAATATTAAATATTGGCTCGGTGAGATTGCAGTCATTAGTGGCCTCTTTCATTTATAGCCCTTTAATTAATTTGAACCTGACCCCCAGTCCAATACTTTTGAGTGTGCGAGACTTAAAAGCACTCTCGGCTCAAACCACAAGCTCTTAGCCAATTGGATCCACTTACCTATACACATACCTCACTTTGTTAATGGACAGGGGAGAATAGTATTAGCACTTTAGTTTAGTGAGAAATAATATGACTCTGCTGTATTCTGGGAAGCCACAAATACAAACGAAACTAATTGTCATTTTCTTTGATTTATTTATTTTGTCTGTCATAGCACCTGGCAACATTTACACAACAATATTGATGAAAATGGTAATGGTACATTGAAAAAAATGAGTAAATAGTTAGTAAATAACAGCTTTTATCAATTAAATAGGCAGTCAGCCGCAGGGCAGATGTGGCTACAAGAAAAAGCTTACGTGTAGTTGAGGACTGAATGATTGAAATACTGTTAAAAATCACTTTGAGAAACATTAGTTTTAAATGTGAAATGAGGGCTGCGCAATTAATCGAAATGCAATTACGATTTAGATTATTACACTAAACGATCACAAAAACAGCATAATTGAGAAAAACAGTCCGTCCTGTGAGGTTTGTTTGTGTGACGCGTCTGATCCTTTGAACAACCTGCTCTGCGTAATAAACTGTTGTTTTTGTCAGTTAAAAAATAATAATTTCTATAAGTGGCTCCTCTTGTAGCGCAACTGATAAGGGCTCAACTTTTCTTGAAAGGAGAACAGAAGCAGAACTCTGGTTGTGCAGAAAAGTCTAAAACTCTTCAAAAACGGTGCTCAAAGCAAACTCGCACTATTTCATGCTGCTGCCCGATGGGATGATTGTTTCTGTTCTCTTCACATTCCACTTGCTAATGGCTAAATGCTTTGGTCCAGCATAAACAAACAGCGCTGTGTGATGATGTCATCAGGCCGCAGCTCGGTTTGCTTGGGCAGGTGTGAGGGCTGGCCAGCAGGGGGCATGACAGAGATCTATCAATAGAGGATTTGTTTAGAAACGTGAGTATATTTCAATTATTCTTACTTTTTGAACTGTCCAATGAACATATTTTATAGTAGTTTTTGATAGATGGCTTATTATTTTTTCTACAACCGAGCAGCCCTAGTGTAATGTAAGTTCCATTTGACATCATTGAGGTTCAGTATACAGCCCACTGCAATATTTCACAAACAACCTTTGTAAATAAGCAGATTTAAACTTTTCTTTTCTATATCTTTGACTGTAAATCATTCATCATTCATCATCATCAGTCATTGCTCGTCCAAAGGGCCACATTGTTGTCAGTTTATGATGCTAAACTTTTGAGGGATGATCCCCAGTGTCCTAACTTATCTCTATATCTCCCCCGGACTTCTATCCACTTTTATTCATTTCCTTCCTTCTCCAGCTCTTCATTATTAACCATGATTGGACATAAAGACAATGTGCGCGGAGTCGTTGGGCCGCGCAGATGAGTGCTCTTTCTGTAAATGACTGGTAAAACCCAGAGTGCATCGGGGCAGAGGGAGGACAGTAAGGAGACTAAAAGCACTTTAATGACATGACTGGACTCGTGTTTCCTAACGACGCTGGCTGGATTAATTATGCCCTGTGTATGGGTCATAATTATACCAGCCCCACTATAGACGGCCACTCTGCTCCGAGCCTTGAGTTTCACATCATCCATCATCACATTCACATAGCTCTCTCATTATTGGGCAGTTCCTCGCTTATTTATTTATTTATTATTGAAAGACATATATTTATTTCTTTATTTTTGACATTAGAGGATGTAAGTGGAGATATTAAATCCTGCAGAGTGAAAGCGTGGTATCCATCACAGGGAAAATCTGAGTGGTTTTAGGCCCAAGTACAAAAACAACAACTGTAAAGTGTGATTAGTGGACTGACACTGGCGCTGCAGGACAAGTAAATGGAGACATTATTTATTTAGTGAGATCAAAAGAAAAGAGAATACATCTCGGATATGTGTTGCTACAGTCTGAAAGAAACTTCTTTTGCAGAAAGCGAGCTTGTTGGTAGTTTTTGTTCTAATTCATGTACTATGAGCCCGTTATGAATTGACATGTTTAGCACAAAACAGCAACTGAGGTGGCCAAAATGTTTCCTGTAGAACTATCAAATACAGTGCAAAACCCCTAATGGAAGTGCTTTGAGTCACCTGGACAGACAGTTAAAAGGCTTGGGCCTGATTTAATAAACCTGTATGAGATGTGCCCTTCAGTTTGTGCGGACCTGAAGTGAGCTGAGCTGTGAGCAGGAGACAGGGGAGCTGCCATGTCTTAATTCCTTGACATAAACATACACACCGATTAATGAAGCCTTGGGAGATTGTGAAGAAGGGGAAAGATTGCTTATCGATCCATATCAAAATTTTCATGCTAATCCCAGCCGGGAGACAGAGTGTCTGCTATCAGAGTTAATAATCTGATTTCTAGGCTGTCCAGGACAATTCCAGCCAGCGTGAGGGCCTAATCACAGCGCCGTCTTCCCATCGGAGAGCAGCTGCCCAGGCCCCTTCGCAACACGTCACCCCCCCATCCTCCACCTCTCCCCGAGGCCCATGGACCCTGCCACAGCCTCGGACAGTGATGGAGCATATGATAGAAGCATGTTGACAAATTAAATTTTTTAAATTTCAGAGGAGATTTGCAGCGGAGAGATTGGTTGGTGACGGCACTGGCTTGCTAAGTGCAAGGAGAGTGGAGCTGACCTTCGGCTGGAAGTGTGTTCTCTCCGGGGACTCCTCTGCCACGAGTTGTGTGACCCACAGGCCACAGCTCACAGCTCAGGGATGGCTCTGACCTGGTAATAAACAAAAATCATACAAAACATCTGGCATTAAGGACAAAGTCATGGTTTATGCCATGTAAGAATGAAATAAAATAAATTGAAGATTCAGCATTTTCTAATGAAATGCAAATTGCTTTATAAAGCTGTATTATAATAACGGTAGACTACTAAACTAGTGTTGAAAAGATATGCAACAATAAGAAGGATCATTTACTGCATATTATGTATTCATATTTGTAACTGGATATTTCTCCAATATTCAAATACTTCAACAATATGCATGTCACCCTTGTTGTTTTTCTAGCCTTAAACTAATGTGCATTTGCTTCAAGTTAATGCCAACTTTCACAGCTCAACACAATGTTGATATTTTTCCTTTTGTCCCACTTATACTGTTACCCTTATGCCACAATAGAGGAGCAGATGAGATGAGCGAACACCCCCGAGGAGAGCCCGCTGATGTGTCTTAGTTAGCCTAATATCCTGGCCTAACACTTTTCTCTATTAAATCTTAATCAAAGACTTGTCGAGTGTCACTTGACATTTGCATTTGGCCAGGCAAAGTGGAGACGTGTGTATAGCGCTTCCTTCCACTGAGGACTTTGTTCCATCAATGGCTCTTGTCTTTCACAGAGACGCAGCAGCAAATTCTTATTGGTTCGACAATATCCATTGTTGCTGCACATGGAGACATAGTTGCTATAGCTACAGTACACATCAACAGGTGCACTGAAAGTTAGCACTGCGCAAAATGTGATAACTATGTTAAATAATGTTGATGTCCTTCCTGCAGTATTGTTTTAGCATTCAACCGTATTGTAAGCTGTGTGTGGACAAGAGAACAGTCAGGCAGGCAAATGACAAGGACGTGGAGAAGGAAACTGTCATCACTGCTTTAACTTGTCTCAATAATCAATTTGCTCCTCTTGATGTTTACAAAAAGCAGTCAATGAGTGGAGAAGGAGCTTTGTGATTGGCTTTGATTTCTGCCTTCAGTCCAAATCAGACACTATTGTCTCAGTCCACTCGTGTCCCCGTCTATCAATGTGACTTTGTTGATGACACAAAGACAATGACACAACAAACTCTTTTAATTACAATAAATCAACTGAGTTATTGTTGTGTGTCCAGTAAAAGTTAGTGGGACAAAAAACAGCCTTACAAATCTTACCATGGATCACCCTTTTATGTGTATAGCAATGTGATTATATATAACAGTAAGGCTGCCTTCAAACAAACAAACAAAAACCTGCCACACTCATAATCTGTGTGTGTTTGAGAGAGAATATTAATGTGAAAGCATGGCCCACTTTCCCATTGTACCGCCTTGTCACGGTGGCTCAGGGGAAGACTTATCCGTATGAGAGGCTTAGGGGAGGCCTGTTCAGATCTGCCAGGATTAGGCCTAGACTCATACACTGGGTCAACAGCGTGTTGCTCCTAATGAGACAGGTGTACAGTACTTACCAGTGTCTCTTCTCCACGTAGCGCCGGCTCAAATAAAAGCTGATATCATCCCTCTCGGCTTAGCCTCACTCCTCTGGTATCTCCACAGTAAATACAGTGGCTGGATGAAGCCTAATGCACACAGTCGACAGAGCAGAGCTGCTGGGGAAATCCACATTTGAGGTAAAAGGAGCAAATTAGGATGCCTGTAGTATGTCTGATATTGGTATTGGAACAACTAGATGTTGCGTTTGTCAATTGAGCTGCTATACCAGAGTCTCCCATTTCCTGTGGCAGAGAAAGGAATCTCAGTTCAGTTCAGTTCAGTTTATTTGGTCAAAATGATGCAAAAAAGATTTACATTCAGTTAAGTTCTTCATATCATACAAAAATCTTGTTTCCAATTTTCACAAACTCTTCACATCACTATTCGTCACATGCTCCTGTGCACATTTTACAAGAAACAAGTTTCTGTCACAGCAAAACCAATAACTCAGCATGATCTTGTTGATTCACTTATTAATCATTAAAATCAAATGTTATAAGATGTAGACTTTTTCCACAAATGCTGCTTTTACAGCGTGGTTAAAGCAGAACTAAGTAACTCATGCCCCTAGAGGCCATAAGCGCCACTGCAGGTGTTGTAGCATGTTGCGTTTTTTTTACTCATTAATTGTCCATCAGAGTAAATACTACACTGACTGTACATTGTGCCACAACTCAATGAGAGAATGGATTTTTTTTTTTTTTACTCAAACTTGGCTGTAAATACTGCTAAAGTGGTGCTAGCCCACAGGTAGCTTTGCCCGTTAGCCTGCTAGCTTCTTCTTCGTGATTCCATTAGTGTGTATTGCGCCTCCAACCCGGAGGCAGGGAAGTTGCAAGGGTGGTTTTCTGGCCAGAGACACCAGGGGGAGATGAAAGACCCCCAATCATCCCATTAACACTTGTATAACCCCAGAGGGACAACAAAAATGATTTTTTAAGGTAAACAAGTTACTTAGTACTGCTTTACATGGGGGTAGAATAAAACGACCATAGTAATGTATATTGTGGTCCACCTACTGTGCTTCTTAAACTAGACAAAATAATCCTATTCTCACTGTGTCTTTACACCAGCTGCTTCCCATACATACTTTTACTCTTTTCCCTCTCAGTGATCCTTACCCACAACCTCCCCTCACCTACACCCAGCCACCCACACACCTCTCCTCCCGGGAGCCTGCCTCTCCCCCTTCTCCCCTGCTTGTCAAAACATTTGTGAAATCCTATTTTGCTTTAATAAAGTATAGTTGTGTCCTGCAGATGTATGCTTGGATAACATGTCATACTCTGTCTTTGTTGAGAATGGCGCCCCGCTGATGTTCTAAGGCAGGGAGAAAATTGCCTTATTGAAACACGTTGCTTGGAGTGACTCTAATGCCATTCTGAACTGTGGGCCAGCATTATGCACATGACATATTCAGGAGCTGGGAGTGGAAAAAACTATGAATATAAAGTAATCACTGAAGGCACCTACATGTTTCTCGACCATGATAGCTTTGCTTTTCCCCTAACCTTTGTCAAAAATGATGATTTCATGATTTTACACAAAGGATTTCAGGTGGGCTTCCTGGACCACAAGCAGCTGCTTTGCATTTATGGGTGTTGGATAATCTGACTCAGAATAGGATTTGTTGCCATTGTTCACAAAGTAGGATTTTATTTTTTATCTAGGTGCGACTGTGAAACATATAGCATCAACTAGTAATTAAATAATTAAGTCTATAAGAGAAAAGCATAAAATGTTTAATCAAGAGCTATAACTGCATTTTTAACAGATGTTCAATGTTTTTTATCGCTTTATTACTTTGACCAAGCTGACCTAACTTTCTTATAGGCCGAACGAACAGGTCAAACTCTGAAAGGAGATTTATCAGAGCAAGTTGCATGAAGTTAATTCATATGTTAAGATATTCATCCATCCGGAGAATGAAGTCACAGTAAGAGTTCTGCGTACTGTAAGTGTTGCACACTCGACCAATGCAGGTAAACTGCGAGGAATATGTTTCGTGCATACAATTTAAAATGTAATAAAACACATTTATCTTTATATAGTTTTACTGAGTTCATTCAATATCAATCGCAAATATACTGCATGCATTGATCAATGTTTATTGCATCATGACCTTTACATTCCGATCAGCTGCTCATTCTGGTTCTTAATACGAAGGCCTATCTATTGCATAGCTTAACAGCAAGTGGAATGATAAAAATTAAAAACTGCAGAGTTTCTGTTTACAAATCAATATATTCCTAATTATTAGAAATAGCCATTTTCAGAAATTGATCTCATGTGCATAGGACTGAAAACAAATGCTTCTGCGTCGCTTAAAACAAGCACTTTGAGTTAATGGGCCAGCGGTGTGTGCATGTGCCTGCCCGGGTGTGTGGGGGGAGTGTGCGTGTAGCAGAGAGCGAGAGAGAGACAATGTTCTGGGGAGCTGTGTAAACAGAAATACTAAGCTACCCCAAGAGTGCACTTTCCCTGTGAAGTTAAGAGCTGGCTACACATGTTTATTACAATTTCAAACAAATGCAAATGCCATTAAACAAATGGCGCTGAGGCAAATTAGCCCGGAATTTAATATTCGCCAAGTCTATGATATAAGAATCTTGTTACGAGACAGTGGTCTGAAGTGAGCTCATCCTTTCATCCAGCGGGCTCTCTGGAGGATATTTGTAATTAGCACCATTTGCCTAATACTTCAGGTTAATTAGAATATTTAATTGAATAGCTCTAATCTTCGGAGATGACTATATTATAATCAAATTAGCACCACCACTAGGCTGGCTATTGAATGTGGCAGACTGCCTGGCTCCTGGTCTCTCATCTCCTCCATCTCCATAGAGCATTCTCACATACTTAATGGTCCATTTGAACTATGCTATCAACATTTGATTATTCCTGAACAACAAAGCCAGGCAGCCACAACCAGTAGGCATAAAACACAACAAAGAGATGATAAAGAAAAAGTGCTATGGCTCCCATATGGCTGGTTTTGGGGGGATAGTGTTCACGGTGAAGCCAGTCTTACTATCTCCCATTCGGCCCTCTTCTACCGTTTCCAAGTGTTTGCCAAGATAAGCAGATGAGGAGGCATATGCTTGAGAGCCTCGTGGAGAACTATTGAGGGAGTTTTAGTAGTCCAACCAGATGAAAGCAGATCCCCGGTAGTTACGCAGCCGCATACAGTAATGGAGCCGGCCTATTCTATACCTTTATTGCTATTGTGCAGCATATGTAAATGCACGTGTATATGGACTCGGAGCGCTTGGCCGCCTATAATGAAAGACATTACCATAATAAGTAATGCACTTAGGGCCTATTATCAATCTGACGGGAATGAAATCAGTCATCCCGGGTTTATTGAACTCAAACAGTTTATGGTCGGCTCATACACAATAATCTGTCTCGCCGAGAGAAAAACAAACTAATGAAATGCTAAATATTACAGTGCGTTCAATTGCAACAAACAGATGGCGGCTAAATGAAAAGAAATTACATATACATTATCGTCACTTTATGGCTGTGCACTAATTGAGGCGGTAATAACTCCTACCTTTCTACTCTATAATGAACTGAATTAATTCATTTAGGCCGGAACGTGTTGAAATGATACTCGCTAGTATTTTGTGTTTAGCGTCTAAAGTGATCATTTTTGACAGTGCCATATGTTTCACTGGCAATATTTCTTCTTGGTTGAGTTTTATTACATAATTTTATTTGTCCCTGCGCTGATTTCTTTATATATCTGCAAATGAACTCTTGTTGCAAATAGGTAGCCATATGCCACAACAATGCTGCAGAATGGAGGGTAAAAAATAATCCTTGGGCTTTTGGCTAATTTGTTTTCCCTTTGTCGCTGCATTGCCACTGATTGTGCGCTGTGGCTATATTAAAATGATAATGAATAAATATATCATTAATTCGACGCAGCCTCCAGTAGATTTGCCGGATGTTGCCAAAAGGAAGAGTGAAAACGTAATTGTCCCCAGCCCCAATTTCACACATTTTGGGATTGGGGCGAGACAAAACAATACACCGGGTCATCACTGAAGCGGTTTCTGCAATAAAAACTCAAAAGGTATTTGAATTGTACCATGCCTTCATGTATTTTATATTTGCTTTGAGGCGACATTAGTATTCTGTTGTGCACTTTCTGTTTTTGTAATAGCATTCTGAAGTAAACATATTTGTTGTATTGCCGATACAATATCCGTGTAGCAGTCACATCTTTATTTTGAGAGTGTCTTTTAAATAGAGAAATTATACACTGACCACATGATTATTTCTGGTGATTGGTTAGCTTAATGATAATTTGCTCTGCTTTTGGTCCTTTGTCTCTGTCTCCTGGAGCTCAGTGGGACGCCCTCACTCTGTATGTGAATCTGTAAAGCACTGTCACTCTTATGGATTCTTATTGTTGAATATGGATAATTACATGTTTCAGTGTCTGTCATTGGAGTTTAGCGGCATCCGCTGACATTAGTCCAGCGGTGGGCAGTCCAATGTGTCTTTGCGAACAGTGATCTCGGATGACACGCGACAAAACAGGCCAAACAATTAGGTTTGAGTAGCTATAGTTTCTATAGTTTCAGTAGGACCCCCTGTGTTTAAAATTGGCACATAACAGATGCAGCTGTGAGAGGTAAACATTGTCTAAAGCATGCTTTTCTGCCCATACTGTTGTCACTTTGGTGACAATGGACACCATGATTGGCAAACAATCTCAGCCTTGTGGAGGATGGAGTGTGATTGGCCCTTAGCAATGAATGCAGCTGTCATTGTTCAAGCTATCAATTAAATCATTTACAAATACTCCATTAACGTGCGCTAAAATTGTATTTTTCCACCCAATTCTAATTTCAAAACAACCAGCAAGGCCTCTATCTCTCTAGAGAGCCACTTTATGCTTTTACCCATTCTGTCACTCTTCATTTTTTCTGCCTTTTAAATAGTTTCTGAAGAGATTGCAAATGTTGTTGACATTGTAAAGCTTCTAATGCACTGACAAATTTTCACAACATTCTTATTCTCGCCTCGAGGGGGAAATGAATGGAGGCTGGTGCATGCATATGCTCAGAGTACTTCCTTTACTACTAGATAATTAAAAGGTTCAACATGTTTGTCCTAAGCTTTCAGGGTTGCAATCATTCCCACAAAAATCCTGTAGCTCCCATAAAGATTTCAGTTTTAGAATATATTTGGGGTAATT
This sequence comes from Gobius niger, assembly GCF_951799975.1. NCBI lineage: Eukaryota > Metazoa > Chordata > Actinopteri > Gobiiformes > Gobiidae > Gobius > Gobius niger. The sequence continues at coordinate 21,231,241 of NC_136859.1, forward strand.
TAAGATGATTAAAGCCAAGTATATGCAATACTTAATTAAGTGGGACTTGGAAGAGTTTTAGAGGTGTAGCATGGTTAGTTGAGAGGCACAAATTTGCATGTCTTGATGCCACATGTTTGATATCAAATGCACAGATGTCGATAGAAATGAGTCAATTCACAATTTACAGTTTGAATTAAAAGCTCACCTTCTTAGATTAGTTGTTAAGAAATAGGTTGCAACAAAATTCTTATTTTAATACAATTTTGTATAAAAAGTACTGCTTAGCACGTACATATCCACCCAACCATGTGATTGTGACTATACTACCCACTGGAAAATGCCTGATACCATAAACATAGCTTGGGGAGACTGAAATGCATGTGCGCCCATGGCCAGTGATCTATATTAGGATTGTTTTAAAAGGGTTGCAGTGGCCCTTATGTGATGTCCGAGGCAGTGAGCGCCCAGTGTATGGTCAGTGGAGGTGTGATGCGTGCTTTGATGGAGTATGTCAGTCCAATCAGCCCGGCTTCCAGAGTCTGATTGGGTCTGCCAGCCCCTGATATTAGCTCCACTGCGGCTGACAAGCAGCATAGAGAGCAGCTATATACGACACACACCAGCAACAACAAAAGCAAACGTGTTCAGGGCCCGCTCTGTGTCTGGCTGAGTGTGGAAGATAGTAAAAGAAATGTAAAATGAGACAAAGTGGTTCTCAAGAGTGCGGAGTTAAAACTTTGCAGCAGACTGAACTGGCTTAACCTTTATTTTCAATAGGAGATGTTATGCTCGGCACTTTAGTAATACTTTTAAACACATATTGACCACTGTCTTATTCTTTGTTGGTTAGAAAATGCTTTATTAATCTGAAATGGCTTATTAAAAATGTCAGTGTAGTACTGAAGTTTTGGTGGATGTTTTTGCCGGTCAGTGCCCTGCAATGGAGGAATGAGCTGTGCAAGGGATTAGAAAGTAAAAGAGCTTTGGTTACGTAGAGATGCAGGAAGATGAGAGAACAATATCATAACATGGAAGAAAGATCAAGAGTTTAGTTCTGTTTTAACATTTTTTTTAAATGTTCAAGATCATGCAGAAAATCAAAGTGACCATATTTGGTTCATTGCCCTTTAAGAGGTAAAAAAATATTACATATATACAATTTTGGGGGTGCTGGTTTTCAGGAGATGTTGTGTTTTGTGTTTTGTGATATTGATGTTTGAATGATCACACCTCATAAGCAAGAGCTTTTGTAATGTTATTGTGGGAGGGGTCAGTCACCTCCAACATGGTTTTGTCTAAATGTTTTACCACTTTTGGCAAAAGCAATAGTTAAACCTATAGTTTATTGGTTCTTTTGTCAAGAAAATACTGTAAGTATGAATAATAGGTGCAACGGGCATGTCCAAATATGGGCAAAACTAATTCACTTTAGGTTGAAGTGAACAGGGCGTGTGATCAAATATGGTGCTTGCCTTTTCCATGCTGTAATTTCACTTATTTCACTACATCCTCCAAAACCAACACATATACCATCACTTAGCACAATTATTCACCAATAAAATGTGTGAGTTTCATCAACTTACCAAGGTTTAGTTATGTAAAGAAATGTACCATGAATTTATCCAGACTTGGGTCTTTTTCAGACTTCAGAGAAAACAGGAAGTTTAGAGTGTGACCGGTCTCTGCTGATTGGTCAAATGCCACAGAGGTGGGATCTGTGATGTCGGGTGATCTCTTCTGATTGGCTGAGTGAGGTCTACATACTTCTTTACCTTACTGAAGTGCAGCAGGGAGGCCATATGTAAAGTGTGCGGACATTACCAAAAATAATAAAGGGTTAATTTCAATTCAGCTAAATCAAGCGCTGCCAAATTGAGGATTTTATTCAAACATGCACATAATCATATGGTTCATATAATCAATAAGAATAAAATAGCTATTGGAACATCTCTCCAAATAGTATCAAATTACAGTTAATCGAAAAGGAACAGTAGAATTAAAAGCCCTTTTAATTAGCCCAATTTGAAATGTATGTTTTCCCGAAAAATGGAAAACCCAGCAGCCGGTAATATTTACACAAAATGCTTGTAGGTTACGGACAAACAAAGACTGACTATAAACTAAAGCTTAGTCTCCCTGTTTTCCCATCCCACATGCATGAAGAGGCTTCAATTCTTCTTGTGGCTTTAAAAAGTTCTTGGGGAAATTTTCTCTAAAGTTTATGAGCCATAGCAGATAGCTAGATGACCCAAGTTAATTATTATTGAATTTGTTTTTCTTGCTCCACTGATAGTTACCTTTCTCTTGATGCTACAATGACAGTGAATGTTCCCATTAAACTAATGTGGGTGCTTTGGAGACAGATATTGTTCAAGTGAAAAATTCTATCAAGCGTTGAAACCTACTTCATCAATAGCTTATGTTTATGTTTCCCTTACAAAGTAGAAATAATCCAGTTCTTTGGGTTGATTTGCATTTTCATTTTGTTTCCATGGTAAGCACTTCTAATTGCTGTCAGACATTTTCGAAACAGCTGTAAATAACCCAGCTGACAGCATTGACGTGCCCTCCAGTGCACCATATACATGTGTGAAAGCATAGGCAAATTACTGCAATCAAAGGTTTAATCTTGAAATTAGATGGTCTAGCATGTAATATAATATAACATAATTGCCTTGGGTCACATCTTCTGAAGAGACATAAATCATCAAGTTACAGAGAAAAATACCCTCCTCTCATGTCAGGAAAACAAAACACAAGTTATCTGCTAAACAGTGATGTAGTAAAGCCACTAACAAGAACAAGACGGGCCTAACTGATTATACTGTTATTTGCAACCAGAAACACAGACAGTTCGAACTACTTACAGTATTTGACTTTTTAAGGAAAAATGTTCTCATTGAAACCACTAACCAATAGACATCTCTAGCATCAACAGCTCCCAACCAGACCTCCCTTTCCCTCTCTCCATCTCTGCTCTTAGACAATATGTAGCAGCGTTTGTCACTGGTTATCAGGGGATGATGTATAGTATTGCCTGCAGAGAAACATGTGTTGTGCTTTAATCTAGGGTGCATAGGCCAGTATTCATGGCAGCAGCTGAGGAAAATCACAGGAGACGAAGAGTCCGCCGCGCCGAAGAGCGGAGACGTAGTGCCTGTCTGGCAGATGCTGCTTCTTGTTATCAGGCCTGGCTGCAGCTTATTTATGTGGTGTTTCTTTACCCCACACACATTTTCATATCAACATAGCACTTTCTGTTGTTTGACATAGGATGCTTCTGTAAATGCATTGCATGGTGCCCCACTTCAAGTGAGGGTTGAAAAGTAATTGTTTTATTTTTAGAAGTTCAGAAGACTGACAGTTGGTTATGGCAAATCATGAAAACACTTTTTATAAGAAAACTAATAATGACAATGAAACTCGGAACATCGCAGCAGTGGCTCACTGGTCAGAGCATTCCTCACGGACACAGGTTCAAAAACCCAGCTCTGACTGAGGCTTTTTTATACATTTGGTATGTGACTGATTGATGAGATTAGTGGTGGTCACTTTCTTCTGGCAGTTTAATTCAGCGCCTGATGGTAAAAGCCAAAATTCTGATGTTGATGAATATATCATTTTTTGTAGTACATAATACATAAATGATGTACTTTATGTAAATTATAATATTACCATTATATGCTTTTATTCTACACAGCAGCGCTGAGCCCACACTGCTCGTCTCTCCTGTATCAAATCCATGCATCAGTTCTCTTTTGCGCCTCAGCTGCAGCTCTCTTATTGACAGGCCCCCGCTGCGATATTTATGTCACATATTTAATATGGACATAGGAATGATTATCAAATCCATAGTTGCCAAGAGTCTCCGATTGGGTCTTAAATAATGGATGAGTGAGGATGCGACTCAATTTGTGAAGAAAGACAAGGCAAGTGCATTGACCCCCTCAGCCCTCCCCCACCACCTCCTCTTTCCTCTGAACGTCATTATTCTGGTCGATCTTTTCTCCCCTCGCTTGACATCATTCAATGTAATCATCCTTCAATAAAAAACCTGCTTGTAATAAAAGGAACAACCCGGGTCAATACATAGAATATGGAGAAGGATGACCCTGTGCCGGCAGACAGCGTATAAATGGGCCTCTTTATCAAAGCCGAGAGCTGCTGGTGCCTTAACAGGAATTCGACCGTGGCTGGACTTATCATTACTGTTACCTCCTGTATCATCGGCTGTGTGCGCTCGGTGAATATGAGCCCGAATGGAAGAACGATGGCTACATTAATGAATCAATGGGCTAATGAAGCAGCCATTGTGTTGGTTCATTGGAATACGCGAGTGGAAATTGAAGTCTTCTGCAGCGGCTCCGGGCTCAAGGTTTCACTGTCATGAAACCCACATCTCATACCTTAAAAAAGAGAAGAGTTTATCTTGTGGCTTTGTGATGCATAGAACACACAACTACATGATTATACAAGCTAGTGGATGCTTTATAATGGTATTATATGTTTTTTATTTCTTTATTTTGACAAGGATGGTAGAATTTACACTGATCATGAAGGAAAAATGTTCCAGGTTACAGCAAAGATGCTAATTTCCACCTCTTAGTCTTAAGACCAATACATGACAAACTGTGAAGAGGATGTGCCTCAAACAGGGGGGGTTAAAGCTGATCCCAAGAGCTGCTTTCTGAGAGCGGCTTTGATGTGCAAATGAAACAAAGTCGTGTAAACTATCATTTTCAGGCGTTGATCACAGCAGGGTTTCTAAACACATCACTAAAAGGTAAAACTTGGTTCTGTTGTATTTTTTTTGTAATAAATGACAAAACCTTAAATATTTTTGTCAGATGATTTTGAAAATAATAATTGTGAGTATATGCTTTGGTTGCCGACCATTGAAATTAGGGGCACTTGGAGGATTGTATAGCTATAGGGGAAACTTGAGACTACAGTTGGCCTGTTACATAATGTCTCATAAAAGCCATCATTTCTGAAATTATGAGCTTTTTGGCTTGAGGATGGAAGTGGAAAATCTCCCTGCATCTTTCTATAATCATAAACAGAAGTTCTTACCACACAAAGTTTCAAAAAGAAATCTGCAAAGGCATAAAACATACCACACACACATAGACAATTCTGAATCATATCATATATCATTTCTTATTCTTATTCTTGGCTTAGTTTGTGACTCTACCTCCAAACTATGAGCCTGACACCGAGATGCCCAGCAAAGCCTATGGACCAAAGAGTCTTTGTCTGGCCTGACTGTGATGCAAGGGTCAAATGAGCTGACAGGGTAATTTTGCACAGGCGACATGCAGAGCCGCCTGATTATCCCTGAGCTAGCATCATTTTTTGTTTATCAAAAAATGTTAATTGCCTGTTTTTACGAGTGGGAAAAGATTAAAAGTTAATAGGAGAGACTAAATAAACACGACGCAATTGCGTGAGGCAGTAGAAGATGGTAATTAATTCGTGGCCACCCCTGCGTTAATTAGCTAATATAAAGCGAGGAAAAAAGGAGTTAATGAGCCTTAATGTAACGGATACGCAGAAAAAAGTTCCTAATGAATTTATGAATGCGTGAAAAACACACACACGCCAAACTTCTCTGACTTGATCACCTTTAAGAGCGGGGCGCGGTATAAAATTTCATAGCGCAGCTTTGAAGAGGGGAGAGAAGTTGTTCGCTCATGCTGTGGAAGAGATGGTGACCGGCAGGAGGGCCCATGCCAGCCCAGCGGTGAGTTTGTTTTGTGGATTTTAGAGGTGTAGCAGGTTGCAAAACGATATGGCTGCTTGCATGTCACTGGGAGGTAGCTGGTCCTGGGGAAAAGAAGGTAGCGAAAACAATAATGTGCCATAGCCTTCATGGTAAAGACGTCACTATGTGGAGTTCACAGCTTGCACTAAAGACATGGCAACACCCTCATATCATCGGGATGTCACTGTCGACTTCTGATATCTGTCCATTTGAAGAAACAGCTCATTATTTCACTATGGGATGACCGGGGAGGACATTACTTACACTCAATAGGGTCACAATGGCATTTACTGTTGACACTACGAGCAAAGGTTCATGGGTAATTTGAATGAAATTATAGGGCCGCGCTGAATCCTGCTAGCGAGTGGGAGCCGGGGCGCCGAGGTAATCAGGTAATTGCAGCTTTCATAAATGTAATTCATCAGAAAGGCAAAAGGCCAGCAGCGCGAACCCGCTCTCTGTCTGCTCTCACTGACCCGCCGTGTCTCCAGGAGCCACAGGGAGCATATTTAATAGGTGATAAGGATGGAACTGCCCCATCACAACAATGCTGTCATATCACATATATCAACGCGCTAAATCAACCGCTTTCTCACGGCGCTGTCGGCTCTTCTGCTGTTTGTGGTTTACTGCAGGTAATTTGTCAATCAGTCTTTGATGGAGCTGCACGTGTCTTTAATGACGTTTATAAAATACCTCGGTGGCAAAGGTCAAATCAAGTGTCGGATTATACTGCCATGAGACCATTATGGATGAAGGGGCTGAGCAGAGTCAGTATTCATCACTGCTGTCAAGATGTACTTCACAATTCTATATTTAGCCATTGCTTTTACACAAAATACTTTCTTAAAGGTGGAGATGAAGAACATTATGGTTTAGTGACGATGTTCTCATACTTTTCAGGTCACACCTCCTCAAATATGAAAGCAGGAATGTTAAACGTGCTTCAATATAAGTTAAAGGAATAGGCCACCGTTTTTACATACTAAGATATGTTCTTACCTCACTTTAGACGTGTTAATATATCCCCGTCTGGTCTTTGTCCACGCGCTCTGTCACGCAAACGGAGCACATACGCAGCCTCTCCCACATGTCACATAGCTCCAAAAAAGCTCACGATAGAAGCTACCAAGCTCTTCCACGTGTTCCCTATTTAAATAAAGTTACGTGAAGTGTTTTCATGCGAAGTATATTTACACAGAAATGTAACATGTCGATTTTATAAGCAAATAAAAAGGGGGACTATATTGTGAGGCGTAATGATACGAGGAGCACAGCGTCCGCGTAGTAACTCCTAAAGACTTCCCCCGCTCACTTCCGTCAATAACCTTTAGGAGTTACTGCGCGGACGTTTTACTCCTCGTATCATTACGCCTCACAATATAGTCCCCCTTTTTATTTGCTTATAAAATCGACATGCTACATTTCTGTGTAAATATACTTCGCATGAAAACACTTCACGTAACTTTATTTAAATAGGGAACACGTGGAAGAGCTTGGTAGCTTCTATCGTGAGCTTTTTTGGAGCTATGTGACATGTGGGAGAGGCTGCGTATGTGCTCCGTTTGCGTGACAGAGCGCGCGGACAAAGACCAGACGGGTATATATTAACTCGACTAAAGTGAGGTAAGAACATATTTTAGTATGTAAAAACGGTGGCCTATTCCTTTAAATATATTGTTTCAAATACATCATTTCAACTCAAAACCTCAACATAGCTTCAGGAGTGTTCACTTTCACCATACTGAAATGCCTGGCTGTTTTTAAATAGACTTTGTCACTTTTATTTGTCATTATTCAAAGATGAGTAATGACTTGCCAGACAGTGACAGACAAAAGGGATATCCTTTTTTCTGAGCAACAATTTAGTCATTCGAGTTGTGAAAGAAGAACTGCAGACACATGCTGTAAACTCAAAGCTCACTTGTGATCTATAAAATATTTCATTGCGTCTCCGGGTGTGAGGCAGATTGAAACAACAATTTCTCACATCATGTCACATCAACATCAAGTCAAAAGTATAAAGACACACCAACAGAATACATCGCCGCAGTATCATTATCACGAGCGACAGTGACGCAGAGGGTCGTCTCATGATCGGAAGGTCGGGGGTTCGAATCCCAGCTCCTGCAGGTGCACACTGTCGCTGTGTCCTCGGGCAAGACACTACACCCACCTTCCCTCCAGTGTCTGCACACATTAGTGTAAGAATGAGAGTGTGAATGGGTGAGTGGTTCCTTGCTGTAAAGCGCTTTGAGTGCTTAATGTAGGTGTAAAAGCGCTATACATAGTAAGTCTGCCATTTTTGTTCCTTGAAAATAGTTCACGGGGTAAAAACGATTGGAGACTTCATCTGACAGAGATTTGAGTCCTCACTGACCTGCCGCTGTTTAAGTCCAGATTAAAGACTCGCTCACTTATTTAGACTGGCCTTCCATGAAACCTAGTGCTGCTCTCTTTTGTGTTTTTGTCCTGATATTATTATTTTTTTTATTCTCCAATTTCATGGAGCGTGCTATGTTGAAATAATCAAGTAACTTAACTTAAAGGCGCTAGACGCAGGTTAGCCATTTTATACTCACTACTGCCACCTCAGGTCATACGTGTAACTGCAGCTTCTATATTAAGCTCGTGCATGACGGCACTTCGGACCCGATTTAACACCTTTTTGAGTGACAGTGCAGGATTTTAGAGGCAGTTGTGGTGAACAGATCTGAGCTCATTCTACACATTAGGACATTGTTGGAACATGTAGGGGGAGAAAAATACTTAATTTTAACATTTTTAAACTCTGTATAGTCCCGTTAAGGCATGACATATTTAACACAAGATCGCTATTTTGTTCTCATGTCGTGACAAGTAACAAGAAGGAGCCGGCCCTGTAACCTGAACAGCATCTTTGTTTATAATTGCTATAGAGGACGACCAAAGCCTGAGCACACAGGAGAGAGAAAAGGTTGATATTTATGGGTCAAATGCTCATTTCATAAAAAAGCAGCCTTTCAGAAAACTGAAACATGATAGGTCAAACAGGTCTAAATGCCTTTCCCAGTTTTTCCTATTTTCCCATTTCAAATATCCGTGTGGTGTCGGCGCTCTCTCGCCGCTGTAATGGAAAACTATTGCAGAAGCGTTTCTCCGTCGGCTCAGGGTCAAGAGGTCATCACTGATGTCACTCTCAAAGTAACCAGTACCAAATAGGTCCTGACATGTGCTCTCCGCTGAGGGAATGAGAGTGGACAGCTCCTCTGGCTCGGCCTCTGATAAGCCATAGTGAAGAATATATGAGGCTCGGACATTCACTCACTTCACACTGGAGACTACGGAGAGGCTAAAGCAAGCGGCGAAATTAGGGCACACATAACAGCCACCTTCACCTTCAGTCTTCAATTATGATGATTTCAAAAACAGTTAGCAATTCATCATTTTGTCTTGTACTGTATTAATTGGTCTTTCTATATGTAACTGATATAAAGGCATTTGTTTTCTGATATTTAATGCATTTACTTTACTTAATTATTTGAAAAAATCATGGACATTAATTTTTCTGTCCTAATCCGAAAAATTGTAAATTGCAAGTAAAAACTGTCCTCTCTCTATTGCCTGCATGTGAGTGACACTTGTCTTAGTTAGTCACCTCCATCTCGAGTCCTACAGTGAAACAAATTCTCCTTGTTCACTGCCAGATGCGTGTCATGTAGCGTGGGATTTGCTCTATGCACATCCTGATCGGGTACAGATTTCTACGCCTGTTTGTTCTGTAAAGGCACCGCTGTGCAGCGTGACCACTCACTCTCTGCCCGTCGGCACTTGTATCCATCCGCCTGTCAGTGACTGTCTCTCCTGACACCTGGAGAGCAAAAAAAAAAAAAAACATCAAATAAAACACTTTTTTTCCTATATGCTTTCTTTTTTATGTGTCTTTTTTTTCTCTTTTTACTCAGTCCTGCTTTGGATGGTTTGGTTCCACTCAGACGAGGCGTGGCTCAGTGACCAGGAGACTGGCGTTTTGTGATAGTGTTGCACCCCACAAGAGGAGTCACTCAGTCAAGTGGAAAACAATATTTTTTACCTTCTTCACCGACATTGCCAGTGAGACGTCCGGCTTTCATGATGACAGATCAAGAGCCATGAACAAGATATTCAAATTACTTTATATACTAGAGATGAAAAATCCTACAGTTTTCATCAGCCCAGGGGATCGCAAACCTATGTGATATTTGTGCCAGCCCAGAGCCCTGACAAATCGAGGAAATTGTCAGGCATAGTGCCAGAAAGTTGATCCATAAAACACATCAAACCAGGATAAATTACTTTCACATCATTTTGGGTCAGTACTCCACAGTAAGTGTCTCGTTTCCTTTGATGTTAGATACTGATACAGCTGTTTAAACTTAAGAAAAAGGTTACGAGTAAGAAAAAAAAGTCACTTAGGCCCCTTCCTTTCACCCTGTCAATAACTGATTCATAGCAATTATTACCCCCACTGAGCAGGTGACGGGGCCTCTCTTGGTAATCCTGAAATGACAGGCGGATCGAGAGGGGAAGCCTTGCAGTGATTTGTGACAGAGAAACTCAACATGGACCTCTGTACTTATACAGGAACATGAGAGCAGTTTGTCTTCAGGCTTACGGTTACACCTTTTGGATTTGCATGAGGTTCAGTCTGTGACTAAGCTGTTATAGTTTGTATTAACGCGGGCAACACCGTTAAACGTCTAAATTGAAAAAACTGCTCTGCTGTTTCGCGCTGTAACAAAAAAAAAAAGTGTTATTATATATAGCAAATACAACATTTATTTTAGTTAATTTACAATTTCAATTCATCCCCAAATCTAGTAAAAATTGTATATTTGTATTTTCTTTATCCGTAGGACCATGTGTGCTTTTGTGTTGCTTTACTGTCTTCTGGATTTCACACATCAAACTTCTGCTATTGTTCTGACCGAGCATCCTCATTCGGACAGACTATAAAGATTGCCGCTTTGTTTGACTGTTCCCCATAAAACCACCAAAAGCTTTTTTCCTCCCAAGTGCTGCAGCTCGCCGCCTGTTATATTTCCTACACATCAATATGTCACCTAGTTCCGCTACGGCAGGATGTCAACCTAATGCAACTCCGGGGTTAAGAAAACACCATCTTTACCGCTGACTGATAGCCTGCCACCGCTAAACACAAAAGTTTAGAAATTTGATCCCGCTGTCATCTCTGCCCCGTGATTATAAATCTCTTCCGCGGCCCATTCAGATGCAGTGTAGCTTGGCCGTCTCCGCTCGGCATTAGTTACATGGATCAGAGAGCAAAACTTCAAATCACTCCCAACTTCGAGCGCATGAGGGAACGCAGCTCATCTTAATGTAAACAACTGGGGCGCAGTGGTGAGCCCGACCAAAATAGACACACCGCCTCGGAGGGCATGTCCTTATAGAGATAATGTGATTTTACTTATAGAAGTCATTCAAGTTAAATAACCTGGATTCTCAGTAAAGGGAGGACCGTTTCATGCTTGACACTGAAGTGTTGCTCCGAGGACAGGAACACTAAACATACAAGAATGCCTGCCCTTATTCTTAAACTTGGGTGTGCTATACTGTGGAGCAACGAAACAATGAAAGAGCCAGTGTGCAAGTTTCAAATAGTTTCAAAGCTTCCTTAAAGAGATGCACCGATACAGCTTTTTTGCTACCGATACTGGGGTTTGAGTATCTGCCGATATCCAATATTTACCGATACCAAGAGACTTTCAGAGTGAACATTTGAATTGACTCTTTACTCCGTTTTAAGATCAACAAAGCCATATTTTATTGTCATGTTACAGATCAATTTTCAACTATATCTATTGATAAAGTAATGGATAAACATTAAACAAGGATCACTGGACTTTTGTACTCTAAGTATCCTTGGGTATGACAGGCTTTAGGCTACATTAACATAAATGTATTTTATTAGGCGTCTTTAGGAATTTCTATCATAGTTTCTGATCCAGCCTTGATTTGTTTTCGTTAGCGTTAGCATGCACCCGCTAGCTTTAGCATGCTATTGCGGCATTTTGCACTGCGATCAAAAATACATTAGCGGAGGTTAAAACTAACTCAGCGATTGAATTCCCCAGGTTCTTAGCTTTACAATGATATACAGCAGATTTAGATTGTAAAAGTTCTGTTTTTAAGGCGTTGAGAGCCAAAACTGGTGTCGGTGCAGCATGGGATATTTGTAGCCGATACCCGATATTTTTTCGTATACTCGTATTTTTTCCAGTATCGGCTCCAATGCACATATCTTATACATTTCTAGTTCCTCTCAGCGTTATAGTTAGATGCAGCACACAAATGAATGCTCTTACAAATACACATTTTATTTCCCCATAGAAAAAAAAAATCAGGTATAGGGCCTTTAATCATCCTTGCAACAGAATGTATATTAGACTCATACGTAAAAAACAAAATGCTACAATCATTGCACAAACCTTAATTCATAATGCATGTACCTTTATAACGGACCTTCAGTGTGACTTTTGATGCAAGATATTACACACATTTCCCCCCCCCCAAAGATTACATTTGTATATCTCAATATTTTTTTTTATAATCTTGACTTGACCAATTTCCTTGTTACATCAATGCGTCTGTTTAGCAACTATCTGAACACCACTTACATTTTTTTAAAAACAGTCAGAAATGATCGGCCTGAGTTCATGGTTTATAGTGCCCTGATATAAATGATTTTCTCCTTAAATGTCAAGAGGAAAGGCACAGAACAAACGAGAATACAGGTTTCTTTATCTATAACCTTGCAGTGAACTACAGATGACCCTTGAGTCAACTGCATTAGCTTTGGGGTGGTCAGGCTGAAGTGTGTGCGGGAGAGGGGGGTGGGTGGGTCCTGGGGGGGATTTTTCATGCTCTCCATTACAGTTGTTTAGGTTCGAGGGGTTAACTCAATGAGGCTAAGTAAGTTTGAACTGTGAATCACATCAGCGGACTTGCGCATTCACTTATGCACAATTGCAAATGCGCAACAACTCCGAGGTAATCACATTACGCCTGGCTTTATATAAATGAAAAGACCGGCCCAGAGAGTGGCACATATTAAGTGGCCCTAATTTAACATGAGAACATTAACCCTGGGTTTGTGTTTTACAGGATTAGACTGGGGATGTGGCAGTGCTTATGAATGTGCACAATTATAATAGTCTGACAGAAGTGATATGAGCAATTCTCAGAAAGATGTTCAACAAATGCCACTTGCTCTCATTTCACTGAGAAACCTACTCTCAATACCACTCTTGGTGCAAATTAGGGGTGGGGGGCGGGAGGTGGGGCCACACTTTGTGAATGCAGGTGGAAGCAGAGAACAGGCAGGGGGGGCTACAACGGAAACAGGAAAGATCCCAGTTTCAGAGCACAGTAAAAAATGTTTGTGAGGTGAAAAGTCTTGATTACAAGTTTGAGCGTGGAACTATCAAGCCGCCCCGACTGTTTTGAGACGATGTTTTATTTTCTGTCCTCTATAAATTTCTTCAGCTGAACCCTTTTCATCTCCCCAGACAGTGCCTGAGACTGATTTATTATAGATTTTCTGTGTTTTGATTGTTTTGCTGAGAAGCAGGATGGGAAGATGGGACTTCCAGCTGTTCTGAATGCTTGGGAGTCCTGGGAGCCCTGGCCCGGCTGCCCTCCGGACCGGCCTGAGCCAGTGGGCATGCGCTGAGGCGGGCCCCGGCAGGGGGTTGATGGGGGGGCCACACAGGCCACACATGCCTTAAATGACTTGGCATGATGGGATAGAGGTTAGGAGCAAGCTTTCAGAAGAAATCAAAATAGTTTTTTATGGCACAAAGTTTGATGTTGTTGGATGGAGAAAAGTGGCTCAGTGCATGACCGACATAATAAACAGTGTGCCTAATACTTTCTCTTGCTATGTGGTGTATTAATAGTTTTTGGAGTTATAATAATGGCTAAAATTAAAGTATTAATCCACTGGACATGTTTCCAACCTTCACTTGAATCCGGCCCCTTGGTGCAGCCCAACAGAAGGGCCCCATTAGATAGTAATTCATGTGGATGCCCTGGGACCTCAATATCATTATCAGTGAGCGAGCTGCCAGCTTTGTGTCCCGCTGCAGTGCCGTGTGAGGCATGGCACATGACTTCAGAACAACAGAGGGGATGGAAACACGATTGAAAGTCTGTAAATGCTTTGTATGAAAAAGGAAATGTCCAATTGTCAAAACAGATTTATGTAATTTTCAGACCAATTAGTTTCCCCAAACCTGAACATGCCATAATCACAGCCTTTTTGAAGTGTTACACTGGTCCATCACATTTCCCCCTATCATTTTCAACCACAATCAATCCCACTTGTATTTGGCTGCACACTGCAGCTACATGTGGCACCAATATATTTTTATAAACAGTGGCTTGCCCATAAAGTGACTGGAGAAACCTTATACTGTTGCATGTTGTAAAATACAAAGTGCACTATAAAATGCACAACATAAATGTGATCAGGTGAAAAAGGAAAAAAAAAAAAATGTTGACTTCAACTTTTTAAAGACTTTTCAGCATTTGTTCTGCACACTTACCTACGCAAACTCCAAGGGGCCACAGAGACTGGGGTCCCATTTCAGGCCCAGCGTGGAGCCGCCGAGCCCCTCATCTGTAAAATGAGAGCGCCGGAGCGCAGTGTGAAAATGGATTAGCCTCGCTGAGATAAGGGGAGCCCTCAGCGCGCCTTCAATGGGGAAAAAGAACTGCTGTACAAATTGTTTTTGGTACATTAAGTACCTGTTACTTTATTTCACAGATGGAAAACAATAACACAGGCTCTGGGGTTGGAACCACTGCAGCACTGAGGTAAGGGAGAGGTTTTTGCCCACCTAGCACCCTCGGAGATTGGCCCTCCATCTTAATATGCAAAGTGATTAAAAATATTCGGACAAATCTGGCATATCAAGATAAATGACACGGTGCCAACAGGCGGCTGCAGTGGGAAATCATATTGAATATCTATCAAAATAAAAATATAAAATAAAAAGCCTGAACGTCTGCACTCAGCAAACAGAGCAGGGGTTTTTCATTAATGGGCCCGCTCCTGCTGCAACCGGGGCCTCCAAATTAAATGAGTGTGTCAGATGTGGGATGATTTATACATTTGGACTGATCTAACAGCTCAGTGGAATAGCTATGACACTCTGACAAGGCAACAATGGATATGAAAAATGAGCCAATACCGCCGCGCTAAATCTTTGCACTTTCAAAGCCAAATGCGCCGCATACAATCGAAACCGCTAACATACTCACAGGCATAATGAAAATAAAGAATCCCCTTAAGATTGTGGCGCACAGTTTTAGCTAAATCATTCAGCGTTTATATGAGTGGAGTGATGGAGACAAATTGGTCCGAGTGGAGTGTGGCAGTACTTCACCGTTTTCTGAAGCCTGATTTCTTGTTTTATTTTATTTTTTTGCGGCTCGCGGGGAAAGAGCATTACTCGCAGCAAAATGAGATATCAAGCTTTTCACTTTGCTCGCTCTCAATAGAAAAGTGTCAAATCAGGTTAGGCCGCTACTTCAAAACACCTCAGTTCTAGCTCTATCAAAAAGCAATGCTACGCTGCATTGCCTTTCGTATGGTACAGTTTTACACTATTCTCTATTTTTTATGCCCAATTTAAACTATTTTAATGTGCAGTATTATCTAAGTCTGATCCAGTTAACACATATATAACAATGATCATTCAAACTAGCAAGAAAAGTGATTACTATTTGGATATTAAAAAGGACCTTTAATTCAAAACTATATTAACACACTCTACAGTTTAAAACAATCAATGCACTTTCCTGATTTTCCACTCAGGCCACTGGAGCCAACTTTTGTTTCCTCCCCAGCTATTGCAGAGAGCAGTCTTTATAATTGCGAAGCCCTATAGCAGATAGAGTGATAAAAACCAACATGATGGGCTATAGCATTTTTGCTTTTCTTAGTATTGTCCTTTTACCCTCTCATTCTGTGTGGGATGAAAAACTGCACTCGGTGTTCCTCAGAGCTCAGCAGATTTAGAGGAAACAATTACCAGCGCGGTGATCTCTGCTTCTCCGGTCGCACCGATAAACAGCCAAACGCCTTGAGGTATACTGGCAAAATGATACAGTCCTTAAACGGGTTAAATTTCATTGTTTGGCTCCGGCCCCCCTCTCATCTCACCCCCCCCCCCCCCCTCCTCCCCCCTTTTGCTTTTATTTCACAAAAGTGTGGACACAATTTTTTTTTGTCGATGAGGGGGAAAAAAAGACAATGAAAAGGCCATCTTCACAGAACATTAGATCTGGCCTAACAACCCAGAGCTATGATATCAAAGTGACAAGGAAAAGTTGATTGCTGAGCGTGCACTTACTGATTGAGCCATAATTCTCGATCTGCGCTCTGGTGTTTTCTGTGTCACAGGGTGGAATATCAGCACATTTTGTAATTATTGCTGTACCATCAGGTGATAAGTTCATTTGGTTGTTATTAATATGTGTTTGCTTTTTACCCTGGAAAGGCTTCACACATTTTTACCACCTCTTTCACGCTTTCTTTTTATTTCAAACTAGGGCTACAACTAACGATTATTTGGTAATTGATTAATCGCTTGGCTGTGATTGGTGTATGAAAACCATATGTTTTCAATGTTTTTCATCACATAACGCTAAAGTGGCATCTCTTGAGGACATGTTGATGGAGTAAACTTAAAGTTTACTCCATCTTTGTTGGAGGCTCTTGGCACTAATTCTGCTTCTGATTGGATGAGACACAGACGGATCTTCATGAAATTTTCAATGTACAAAACATGACGCACCCTAACCTTAAAAACAAAGTAGGTTTTCATAAAAAAAATAATTAATTAATGTAATTTTTGCTCTACTTGAGTCTGTGCTTACTATTAAACGAGTAATTGATTACTAAAATACTAAAACCATCACTAGGCCTCCATTATCGCATATCTTTTGCTTTTTTATTCTTTAGAAAGACTGCACTTGATGTACAGATGTGAGGCATAAACTCAATAATGAATGGAATCATTTGTTAAAGGCACACTGCGTAACATTTTGGACTATATTACTATTACTGCGGTGGGTAATCAAAGAATGCATTTGGATGAAACCTAACCTGTTTAAAGCTCAAATTCTGCTGACTTTAGTCACATCTCCATGGAGACGAGCTGGAGACGCACCCACTCCCGGTAAACTTACAGTGCTGTCTTAGGAGCGCTGAGCTGCACACAGCAAAAGCACATGTTTGTAGTACATTTATGAGGTATTTTTCTATGATGAAAATATCTGCCAGAAAATAAATTCTTGTACTTCAGTTTCATTTGTTGGGTACAATTCTACGCGGTGTGACTTTAAGGCTATTAATGTTCCATCCTTCTCATTTGCAAGTGTCTCGTCTTCCAGTGAGATGTGTAGGTTTTATTTAAAACAAGCTCGTACTACACCTCAGTAACTATAAAAGGAAAAGGATAACATGACACTTTTTGAAAGGGAAAGCTCCTCCTTCTCTATCCTCTGCTGTGATATTTAGTTATGACATGGCACGGTGGGATCTGATCACGTGTAATTTGTGTCTTGATCCCACTGCAGTGAGACGGAGAGACGGGGCAGAGAAAGGGGGATGAAGGATGGTAGCCCGCGCTGACAGGAGTGAAGCGTCAGTGCAGAGAAGGCCGCGCCACAGTGCGAGCTGCAGCTCCGTGATTGAATGATCCCATTCTGGGCTCTTTGTTAGACACAAGGCAGCGATGTATGAAGATTGATACACAAGTGCTCAACTCGGTTTGCTGGATCATCAAACGGATTGATATTATACTCCAGCCAAGGATGAAGACAAAGTAAATGTTATCATACTCAATACTGGGGCTTGTCAGAAGCGGGAAATCATCCCGTGTCACTGGTTATGGGAGCATTTCACAGACTGTCATGTGAATTTATCTGGGAGACGCGGCGCTCTAAGCAGTGTGCCGCCTCACTGTGAAGCCCCAGCTGTACCATAAAGTTGGAAAGATTAAATTACAGCACTGTGCCATAGAGCGCTACATTTAATCCTAACTATTATGTTCGTCACCACGGACACTGTAAATCCCCGCGCCTCTTATCAAGCAGCCATTTATTGTCATTGGTATAACATTATTCATGCTGATATCATTATTGAGATAACACGGGCATTACAGCGCATGATTTGTTTATCTGCTGCTCTACAAGGGCTCCCCACATCACCCCAGAGGTTTGTGCAGCCGCCTCATTATTCCACAGTCTCACAACAGTCACACAGCGGCTGATAATGCACGTAGATAGAGACGCTCTGGTCGGGGTGTGACTTCTAAATAGGTGTGTATGCGGGGGGAGGCTTCGTGGTCTTGTACAGGTTGTGCTGTTAAAGAAGTGGACCAGAAGACAAGCATAAACTATAGTTGAGCTGAAAAGTACAGCCTCCATTCCGACTTTAAGAAGTTTGCAGAGTGTTGTATTTATTTATTTCATTCAATCTTATAATTATTTTGAATATTCGAACTACCTATTTTTTCTTATTCTTGCTGTACACGGAGCACTTTATCATTATGTTTCATTTCTTATAAACTTGCCTCCCCTCAACACTACATGGTCAAGAAAAACGTTCTCCTTTTCATCATCAAATTGACCAGTGGGGTATTGTGGTCCAAGTGCATGGATGTAATATGCAAAAATGTATTTACATAATGCAATCTAAAATGTACTGGCTATAGTTTGCAAGAATTTCATATTCTAAAGCAAATTTCAGACGTAGACCTCTTGATTTGTGATGGTTTGGAATTGACTTTTTGTGTCTGTGAGCTCTGTGACTGAAGGACCGTACTCATACGACTTCATCTTTACCTCAGCGTTTATTATCTGACACAGAGACAGACAATGATTTGCTACATTTTTATTCACAAGATGTAATCTACGTGATTCTTTATGCGTGATTCTAAATTCATCTTTTTTTAAGTTTAAAAAAAAACAACAACCTATAACTCAACTTTGTGATATGTGTCTAATCATCAGCTCCAAGTCCTATTGATATTATGTTACGCTTTGACAGCGATAGAACGACTTTTAGGAAGCAGACAAGGGTGTTTTTATGTGTGTATTATGGCAGAGGGAGGGGGTTGGTGCTAGCTTTGAGCTAAAGGCTCTATCAGGGGACAAACTTCTCTGGCCCCACAAAAGCCACATGATCCATCTCCCGGTTTAGCTGGTGTCAGGAGCGCTTTATATGACGATGATTTGATGCCTAAGCACTGGGGCTCCCCTCCTCTGTCTCCTGCTCAGATTGAGCTATGATAGTCTGAATGGGCATCTCAAGTCCAGCAATAGCTCTCTTCTGTGTTAGACAAATCCTTTTACCACCCGGTTTACATTAACCACAGACTGGGGAACTATTTAGCTGGGAATACAATTTCCAGTCTTTACAAATTAGAGTCTGAAGCACATTTGTATTCATATCACTTCGATGGGCTTACATGACACTCTAAAGATCAGCAAAAAGCTGCAATGTATTATCATAAACATATCTGTCATAGCTAAATGGTACTTCATGGCCTTGAGTTGTCTCAACTGAGGATACATAGAAAAGTTTTATTTGCAATAAAAGTTTGTGAATAATTGTGCACCCCGTACCCTGTCCAATGTGTGTCCCGCCTCAAGTCCACAGTGATGTGCATCAACAACAATACAGGCTGTCATGTTAATTACTATATCAACTTATCATTCAACAAATAACAAATAAACAATACATTTTTGGTCTCTGTACATTTATTAGCATTTCCCCCTATTTTTTCTTTGTAAAACTTTGATTTCTAACTGAAGCAAATTAAGTTACATTATATTTCATGTTTATTGCAGCTTGTGTGGCACTTTAGGATATGATGGTGCACTTATAGAATTATACAAACGTTTACTGTCATGTTTATGCCTGAGAGTTGACAGTATCGTGTAGGGGTGGTCCACATCATATCATATCGTTATCCCAATATAATTTTTCCATGTCGTTGTAATTTTTTACATCGCCATGGGTATAATTTACACTCAGCTCCGTTAGAGCAGCATAAACACTGACTGTGTAGGACACAGGGGCAGGTGCTTGAAACGTAAAATGAAATGAAGGATGTAAACTGCTGGAGTAGATCGAATTTGTGAGGAAATTAGTATGCCGTAAAAAAAAAAAAGAACTATCTTTGCTTTAATCTTCTCAATAGGCATAAGGCTGGAAATCTTAAGTAATTTGTCTGTTGTCAATTATATTGTCAAATATATTGTTTTCATGATATTTCTTTATATATCGTGATAGAGATTTTAGGCCATATCGCCCTGCCCTCGTATCCAGTACCATCAATAATAACATGTATCGCGATTCTGTCCTGCCTCAATATATCGAACTTCAAATTTGTTATCATGACAGGCCTAAACAATACAGATGAAAAATAGCCCTTATAATTCTGGTTTATTTACAGTGATGTTTATTAATATGCGCTGTCCCTAAAATACATAAATAAACCTTAAACCACTATTGCTCGTATGAACAGCTGTCTTATAATGAATCACTCATTAAGCAGTATATGAAAAGTCTGTTTTAGTTTATGTTATTTGGAGTTTTGCATTTGCTTAAAACATAAATTTTGTGCAAACAGTACTCCATATTGCCTTACATCTGCTGTTGCACATGTTGGATAAACAGACCTCAGTGTAATCAATAGCACCATTTCCATCAGCCTCCAGTGGCAGCCTTTTAAAATGTTGCCGTTATGACGATTATCATAAACGCTGTAAATCCGTTGTCCAATAACCCGTGCGTTGTGTGTTTGCGATGCCGCTGTAATATAGCGTAATAACCCTGTAAGCCGGCCTGGGAGACCCTGCGTAAATGAGGGGGGTTCTGCTACATTAGCTTCATAACACCATAATCCCCTCTCCATAAACCATTACATGCGCCGCAACATTTCTGATTTATGGCAGATCGAGAATCAATGGGGAAAAAAAAAATTAATGCTCGCAAAAGGAAAAAAAAAAAACGTTCCCTGGGACAATATTGAGCAGATTTTAATTGTGATTTGGCTCAGGCGGCTGTTAGCTGGATGATGAATGGGGGTCTAACCTTCCACTCTGCCGCGCACTGGA
The DNA here is from genome assembly GCF_951799975.1 of Gobius niger. NCBI lineage: Eukaryota > Metazoa > Chordata > Actinopteri > Gobiiformes > Gobiidae > Gobius > Gobius niger. The sequence continues at coordinate 21,252,161 of NC_136859.1, forward strand.
GAGAGTCTTTATTATGACAATTAAGTGTCTGTCTTTGAGATTTTATTGTATCTTTCTCTCTCTATCATGTGGGCTGTGGGAGTCCCCCCCCCCCCCCCCTCCTCCTCCTCCTCCTCTTCCTCTACTCCTATCTCTCCCCTCGCATCTCTTCATCTGTACAGTGCAGCCGCGGCTTTTTGCGCAGATTAAATTGCGAGTCCAGTTTTCTCCATCTCCGAGCACTTACTTATGTTTTATGACACGCACTAAATCAATTTTATGTTGTTATTGATTTTTCTCTTTTCCTTTTTTTTTTTTTTTTTTTCCTTTTTGCTGCCCCCTTCTTATTACCCTCTTGCTTAAATCGACACAAACCATTTTGGCTTTTGCTCCTCGGATCTGTACACTCTTGTCTCGTGGTGACCTTAAGTGCAAGGCAAAGACGAAAGGGGAAAACATGAGGTCAGTTCTCATGTGGTAATTCCGGTGTTGAGGTCTCAAACCGTTAGAGGCGCAGGTATCCCGTCTCAAACGGAGTACAAAAATATTGCTACTGCAAATGGAGATCACCCTAGAAAACAGTACTCGCTATTGGCGCCCTTGAAACTTGAGGTACTGTATGTTCATTGAGATGCAACCTTGCGAGACAGAAAAAGAGACGCAACAACCACAATACAGTACAAACAGAAGAGGGGTTGCGCTAACTTCTACAACTTTTCGCAAATTTTCCAGGACAAAAATACTTACACATAATTAGTTTTCAGTACACGTTGATTAGATAGACACAAGAGTAAACTGAATTGATTTTTAATTTCACCTTCAAACCTTTACAATTGCCTGTAGCACAATGTCTGTCGTCTCTTTTGACTGGTTATTTATTTTCCGGTGTCTGAACCAACAACCGAAGGCCACAATTTTCAAGGCTTTTTGTAGATGCAGCTAAATAGAAATTGACAAACACACCGGAAGATTTATTCAACACAGGTATATTTTTCCCTGATCCCAACATCAATAGCTGGCATAATTCAGATGTAAAATGCCTTGAACAGTGGCCCTTCAACAGTCTACTTGTGCAGTACTTCAGAAAGAACTAATGGGTTAATTGCAGTAAGAGTTGGCCCCTTCTCAATCGATTTGTTCCTGTGTGCGGTTGGCAGGTGTCCCGCCACCCCAGTTTTGGCTTCTTCCAGCTCTGAGCTAGGCAGCTAGCATCAATGTGACCATTTATAAGAGGAGCTGGGGCAGATGCATCGGTAAGGTCACGGCCATTGTAAGCCACCCCCCCTCCTCCTCCTCTTCTCGCTTTTTAGTATTTCTCATTGGGCAGCGTTCACATCAAAGTTGAGGGGCCTCGGTGGTATCGGAAATCCCGGTTTGGCAAAAGAATGAGGGCCTTGAACCAACATGGAGGAATACTTCGGGCTGCTGAAAGCCAAGTATAGGATGAATGCCCAAAACACTTGCACTTGAAATATATATACTGAGGAAGAAGAAGGTTTGATGAAGAAGAAGAAGAAGAAGAAGAAGAAGAAGAAGAAGAAGAAGAAGAAGAAGAAGAAGAAGAAGAAGAAGAAGAAGAAGAAGAAGAAGGTTTAATGAAGAAGAAGAAGAAGGTTTAATGAAGAAGAAGAAGAAGATGAAGAAGAAGAGGAAGAAGGTTTACTGAAGAAGATGAAGAGAAGAGGAAGAAGGTTTACTGAAGAAGAAGATGAAGAAGAGGAAGAAGATTTACTGAAGAAGAAGATGAAGAAGAAAAAGGTTTACTGAAGAAGAAGGTTTTCTGAAGGAGAAGAAGAATAAGAGGAAGAAGAAGACGAAGAAAAAGGTTTACTGAAGAAAAGGAGGGAGAAGAAGAAGTAAAAAAGGTTGACTGAAGAAGAAGAAAAAGGTTGACTGAAGAAGAAGGTTTACTGAAAAAGAAGAAGAAAGAGGTTGACTGAAGAAGAAGGCTTACTGTAGGAGAAGAAGAAGAAAAAGGTTTACTGAAGAAGAAGAGGAAGAAGAAACAGGTTTACTGAAGGAAAAGAAGGTTGAATGAAGAAGAAGAAGAAGGTTTAATGAAGAAGAAGAAGAAGAAGATGAAGAAGAAGAAGAAGAAGATGAAGAAGAAGAGGAAGAAGGTTTACTGAAGAAGATGAAGAGAAGAGGAAGAAGGTTTACTGAAGAAGAAGATGAAGAAGAGGAAGGTTTACTGAAGAAGAAGGTTTTCTGAAGGAGAAGAAGAATAAGAGGAAGAAGAAGACGAAGAAAAAGGTTTACTGAAGAAAAGGAGGGAGAAGAAGAAGTAAAAAAGGTTGACTGAAGAAGAAGGTTTACTGAAAAAGAAGAAGAAAGAGGTTGACTGAAGAAGAAGGCTTACTGAAGGAGAAGAAGAAGAAAAAGGTTTACTGAAGAAGAAGAGGAAGAAGAAACAGGTTTACTGAAGGAAAAGAAGGTTGAAAGAAGAAGAAGAAGAAGAAAAAGAAGAAGAAGAAGGTTGACTGAAGAAGAAGAAGAAGAAGAAGGTTGACTGAAGAAGAGGAAAAGAAGGTTGACTGAAGAAGAGGAAGAAGAAGGTTGACTGAAGAAGAGGAAGAAGAAGGTTGACTGAACAAGAGGAAGAAGAAGGTTGACTGAACAAGAGGAAGAAGAAGGTTGACTGAAGAAGAAGAAGCTTACTTAAAATGACCACATGCCACGTGATGATTTGTCATTACAAACAGGTTATATTATTAGAGACCCAAATCTGACATCAACATGAGTTTGTGCTCAACTGCTTTTTGATCCACTTTAGCAAACACTATCTATTTTCATTTTTAACGTATCATCAGTTTATATAATCATGACTATATTATATTAAAAAATCTTTAATTCAGGTATGGAATTGGTATGAATTATTTTTGAAAATCACCTTGCATGATGTGGGGTTATCATTGGTAGATGGAACACCCTAACAATAGTCTCATTTCACCACGTTACGTTACATCCAAACGGTCCGGCGTCTCAGAGATTTGTCTCAACATTTCTCAGAGAGAAATAAGTTTTTCAGAGACACTAATAGCTCCGGACTGGCAGATGTATAAGTTCTCCTCTCATTGCCTATGTTTGTGGCACGTGTGGACAGCTTTTCAAATTATGATGTGGATTGACGTGCAGCAGCTGTCTTCTCTCCTGGGCCCTGTCCGTCACCTCCCGCGCCGCGTTGACACCACGATGATGGATTAGGAATTGTCATCCAGGACGCTTGTCACTTGTTTACAAGCCAGCCATCCCTCATCTCTCACCAGCGGGTCTTATAATTTGACACTCCTCCCAAACCCCACCTCCAGGCACGCCATACAAGATAACACTATACATTACTGCCAGCCATTTTTAAATTCTTTTTATCCCACTAACCTTTCTGTTGCTCCCCCCACTTTACGTCCCAGGGCTGAACACAGTCAACATTTAATGCATTTGTTCTCCAATCTCTGCTAAGGCCATGTCTTTGGCTGTCAACCTCTTACCCCAAACATCCCAGTGTCAGAGATAGGGCTGGAGGCTCACATTGAAACAATATTTAGAATTTTTCAACAAAGCAGTAATTTAATGTGTTGGTGAAATCTGATGCAAATGGAAATCACAAGCCAAGTGAGTGCACGCTTGGAGAAAAGCATTGGATTAATAAAAGGACTCTATAGTCAAACCTGTCAACACACTCTTTTATTGTGTGTTTATTATCATCATCATAATACTGAGGAAGAGTTGCTTTGGAGGGTCAGAGTTTATATCAATTTATCATGGTTCAAACTGTAGAATTGCTTATTGAGGTAATTCAAGTCGTGTTTTTAAAAGCCAGCGTGTATTGAGCAACTTGACGTGCAAGTGTTCCAATGGGTATGAATATTTGTGCAAAACATTAGTATTTGACAAACCAATACACTGTAGCCCTTTAAGTGCCATAGATTAGAGCATGTGTTGGCTGCACTGCCGAGGTCCTCCTGCACTCCCAGTGTGGCACTCGAGACACTTGATAATCTTCCTCTTTCTGCCTGACGCTCCCCTCTGTGGAGGCAGTAATGGCAGGCCTGGGAACACGGTACTAAGCACCATCCTACACTGAGCATATTGCCATTAAATTAAAAATTTCCGAACACTCCCTTGCTTGTGGCATAACTGCTGCCATGAGAGCGATCATAATTGGCTCTGAAAACATGTGTAATTGCCTTCAGCTGGCGTTCTTTTACAGTTGACATTGTCACTGCGACTGCGGCTGATTGGACTGAGTATGCAGCTCTTTCACAATGGCAGTCGTAATTGAAATATGGTACATCAGACGCTCCCAGATAATCACCTGACGGGGGAGTCATTGTATCCACAATCTGTTGCAGTATTCAGGGGAGCAGGATGGGGAGGGTAGGGCAACTGGGGCAAATTGGAAAGAGGTTTTTTTTTGTTTGTTGGCTCACATTTTCAAAGCACTTCTGGATTGCCAGCCTGGCATTCCTGGGCTCCTTCTATCACCACATTTATCCTGCACCCTCCCTCCTCTCCCTGGGCTCTCTCAGAAGCTCACCCCACTGCTACTTTAAGTAGACCACTTCCCCTTTAAGAGCTAACAGATGGCTACAGATGTTGCATGGTATTTCCTTTTCAATCATATTTTATAGCAGTTTCTGCTATAATTGTTTAAACTAAAAAAGTTAATTGATGTATATATTCAAATAGTAGTTTCAAATCAAACAATGCCATGGCAACTTTTACTTTTTTTGTGTGTGTCTCAGACATGACCTTGCATATTTTTGAACAGATCATTCAGATTTTATTGTAACAGGAAGTATTAATTTAAAAATACTTTGTATTTACGAAGCAGTCAGTAGCAGAGGAAGCTGCCTGCGTGTATCTGAGCTGCAGAGTGTTCCAGGGCACAGAGCGTGCAGGTGCCTCCTCCTCTTTAATCTACTCCCCCTCCTCACCATTATCTTATATTTGGGTATAAACACACAGAGTGTGCAACCCGATAATATGCAATTAAAAACAAAGATCATTAAAAAGTTATTGGTGTCTGCCTAATTACTATAACTTTACCCCCCTTATAATGAGCGTGCATGGGTATTGATTCGAAGCAAATCTCCTTTTCCTCCTGGAAAAAAGAAGGTAGTTACTTTGTGTTAAATCATTAATATAGTAATGATTTTTCCAGAAGACTCTCAATTAAGACCAGAGCAGAAAATGACCCAGGGGAGTAGAAGCTCACGCTCTTAAAACTGTGATGTTCCAAATATATCCTACTGGCTATTTTGACTGGAGAGTATGGATAGGGTCGGGTCGTGCCTCTGAATAATTTAAAGTGGCCCATGTTGATTAGGATGTGTGTAAATGTTTCTGTGTTAAAGGTCTCCCATTAATGTAATACAGTACGCTCTAAGACATGCGGCTAAATAAGCTTTGTCAGAGCAGTGATTGCTTATTTAGCAGATAAGAGAACTAAATTAAATGAATGAAACATTCCCCTAACTCTGAACAAACCATCATAGAATAAACAGTGGTCTACTTTGTGTCCCGGTATCGCAGCATCTGAAACAATAACAAAATGATCTGCCTACATTCAACAGCACAGAGCTTTGGCCCTCTACTGGATGCAACAGTAAACTCCACCACAAATGAATCCTGTGTCATTTTTGAGCATTTGCATGCGTTGGCCTTTGTTATTTAAATGAGTCTTTCTTGTGCTCTCTGACCCCCTCCCCAGCCCGTCTTAACCCCCACCCCACGCTCACACTGGACTGTGCCAAACGGGCCTCAACAATTAGTTCATTTGTCTGTCTATTATCCCAACACCTGCAAGAAAATCTGTCTCAATTTTCCTCTCTGCTCTGGCTCCTGTCTTTCTGTGTGGCTCCTGCCGGGACTCCATTGGGGACCCCTTAGCCTCTCCTGCCTATGTATGCCATCCCATCATGCATTGTGTTCATGCCAAGCCTCGGTGCCAAATCACTCCCCATGTGCACGAATACTTGTTGTGTGACCCCATCTTTTCTTTTCATGTGCACGTCTCCGAGACCCGAATGCACACAAGAATCGAGTAGGAATACACAATGACACCTCTTTCAAGCAGTCCAATAATATTCACCTACAGCGAGCTGGACAAAGGGGCTTTTAGTGTTGGCCAGTGATTCGTTATAGTCTCCATAACCGCACTTTACAAGCGTTTTTGCCTTTAAATACTTGACATTTTACTTCCCCTTCTCATAGATGGAGCAGACGAGTACAGTGCGTCATCTTTGTTTGACTTTATCACTTGTAAAAGGCACAGGTTTAATGTCATTGCCCCGGTAACATGGAGGTTTTAGGCAACAATGTAGAAAATGGCCAATTTGTCAGCGGTATGTGTGAAGTGAGCTTGTAAATCTGGCAGCTCCTCTTTGTCCCGGTCATGCCGTTATTTCTCATTTATGTAAGGGGAGTTATGTGACCAGGTGGGACAGTTTTGAGTTAGCCTATGGGATCAACAAAATTGGATACATTTCACGGCATTTGCTTGGAGGTGGTCGTAACCGTGGCAGCACACTGTTAGCCTAAATGTAATAGCCACGTAAGCGCTAGCAGATACGTTATCATAGGCTTGAAAAAAAATACAGAAAAAGAAGGTCTTGTTGCACAACGTGGCTACGCTAATTTTGCTAACCCCTTCATCCAATTAGACCTCTGTGCTTTTAAAGCAGAACTAAGTAACTCATGCCCCTAGAGGCCATAAGCGCCACTGCAGGTGTCATAGAATGTTACATTTTTTTAACTCATTAATTGTCTGTGAGAGTAAATACTGCACTGACATAAAATAGAAAAGGAGAGAGAGATATTGTACATTGTGCCACAACTCAATGACACAATGGAGTAAAATTTGGCTGTAAACACTGCTAAAGTGGCGCTAGCCCACAGTTAGCTTTGCCGGTTAGCCTGTTAGCTTCTTCTTCAGGATTCTATTAGTGTGTATTACGCCTCCAACCCGGAGGCAGGGAAGCGTTTTCTGGACAAAGAACCAGGGGGAGATGAAAGACCCCCCAGTCATCCCATTAACACTTTTATTACCCCTGAGGGACTACGGAAAGGATTTAGTAAGGTAAACAAGTTACTTAGTTCTTTTTTAAAAGTAGTTAAGATTGTCATATACAATACATGTAAAAATATGCACAAGACAATTGTTTTACAGATTTGTGTTAAAAAATAAAGATGTGCATATTTCAGTGACCCAGTGGTTGTATGTGTGGTTAGCCTTTACTTTCCATCCAGTGGCCCCTAACTCTCAAGGACCAACTGTTTTCTAGGGTTTCTGGTTGGTTTTCACTGCTGATTGAACCACATCAATGGCAACACATCCAGAAAACTTACCAGAAACCCTAAAACATTTGGTCCTGGAGCATTTTAGGGGTCACCTGGATGGAAAGTAAAGGCTACCGCTAAGTCACTGAAATGTTAAATACGCACTGATATCTACTTTACTTTTTACATAAAAAGTTGCATAATGCACCTTTAAACGTCTGGCACTATTTTAAAAATTGAATATGCATCAAATGAATGTTGGACATAACTTTTAAGACAAACTCGCTCTTGCTCCCTGCCCGGGGCCTTTTTGTGTCTAAATTGTGTCATTTTCCATTGACTTTACATGGTTGCATGGCAACAGTTTAAAAATGTTTACCTTCTCCTATGTCACTTCCTGTCGTTGTCCAATAAGGAAATGAAACTATAAACAATCTTAAGCTAAATCTTAACTATGTTTTAGCAAAAAACGTGTCTAATGTGTCATATGCACTTTATATCCATTACAGTAAAATCAGCGGAAGTATTATTATACAGTTTTGGGTTGTAGGAGATGGTCTGTTTGAAATTTGTGTGTAAAAAAAACAAAAAAAACACTTGGCACATACTATTGTCCCTGGGGATTTGGTCAAATGGTAAGCGTGACTTGTAATGATTTCTCACCTGAAGGTAGTGGCTTTGACTTATTGCTGTACATGGAACAGTGCTCCTCACTTGCCATTTCTGTTCCTCTGACATTATCAAAACGCTCTTATGACAGCGCACCAATTATGAGCGCTGACGAGATGACACCACGACACTTCCACTTGACCTTTACCAGGATCCTACGGGTCGGTCCGCCGCATGTCCCCCCCCTGTGCTCAAGACATGTTTTTTTTTTCCTCCCCCCCACCCGTCTATTGATAGCTCTATCCTCTCCTCCAAGGTAAATTCTATCACACCACGGCAGAAGCCGGTGAAAGGCTCCGCGCGGTTATTTATGAGTCAGTGACAGGGCCGTGAATTCCGGGCAAAAGTGAAACTCATATTGTTATCAAAAGCATAAAATCCCTATCACTTTAGGTGTCAGAGCGAGAGACAAGAAAATGAAAACAGGTACTCATAAAGGAGACGAGAGTCGTAAATCAGACGGAGAGGCCAGGGCAAGAAAGCCGCTTGATTAAATAAGGAGAATTAGGTATTTTTGCAAAAGCGGGAAATAACATTGATGTATGCTCCTGTCAGCAGCGAGCCTATACACTCTATTGAGCATTGTTTGTTTTTATGAGTATTTATAGTGTCAGTCACTCTATCTGCCTCTGGTCTTGGCGAGAAGAGTGAGAAGAAGCCCCATGTCTTCTTCTGAAAATATAGCCGATTTTATTGCCCAGTAAACATTATTTTAAAAACTAAAATCCAATTGTTTGTCAATTACAAACATAGCTTCAACAGCACATGAAGATAATAAATAAAAATCTGCTCATGGCGTTGAATAAATTCATTCTTAATGTTGGTAATGTTTAATAATTTAATGTAATGCCATGAAAGAAACCTAAACGACGGGCAGATATAGCGAAATGACTTTCAAAATGACAGTGTTGAAAGCGAGGTTTCAGTTTGTCCAATGTATGAGTTGGAGTTGTGCCTCCTTTTTTGCGCATGGCTGATGGGAGGCTGAACGCGGGAGAGTGGGGTGACGACCTTCCACCTCATCCATCACCCGCTGACGGACATGGGAAGCCGGATCCTGACAGGTCTGGGGGGTGGGCGCAGGTCCAGGGGTACAAACGGGGTTAAGGATGGGGCCAGGAGGGTCTCAGTTACCACAGCATGAGGGTCCTAAGAACAAGGGGAGGGGAGGGGGGTGAGCCGGGGGGCAGGATTGAGGTCAGGGAGGTATGACTGATGTATTAGATGAACTGATTACAGCCACGTAAATGTTTGTTTATGGAAGCAGAGATGGATTGCACTGTTATTGTGTCGGTCAAAGCTGCTGGACGTTGATGAGCGTGTATGTTTTTTCCCATCCTGTTTTATAGTGCATGGCTTTCTTTATAAGACAAGAGAAGCAGGGCGAGACATTCAGACTTAAAGGTCCTACACTTTACTCTACTTTTTATTTTAAGTTGCTACTTGTGATTGAAACTCCTTCCTAAAGTATTTCTAACAGCCTGCTTTTACACAATACGGAAGGACAAAACTAAGTACAGAAAGTTAACAGGTTTAGGTTAAAGGAACAGGCCACCGTTTTTTCCATACTGAGATATGTTCTTACCTGAGCTTAGACAAGTTGATACGTACCTGTCTGGTCTTTGTGCGTGCCCGTGGAACAGTGTGGTAGCTTCCAACTTCACCCCCGTTTGGAGCTATAGGAATACACTGGGAGAGGCCAAATGCTAACAACATCTTTGTTCGTTTTGTGTGACTGAGCGCACACAAAGACCAGACAGGTACGCATCAACTCGTCTAAGCTCATACAAGAACATATCTCAGTATGGAAAAACGGTGGCCTGTTCCTTTAAGGCAGGGGTAGGCAAGTGTGCATTGCGGTGGGCCGATTTTTATCATCGCCAAAACACCAAAGGGCCGAACCTCAACATTGTAGCAAAAAGTAAAGAACCATTTTCTACAAATGCCAATGTTTACATCAGTGGCTACCAAGTGGCAGGGCTTTGGGACCCACCATTACCCTCGGATATTAGGCGAGGACCCAAATAAAACTGTAATTCGTCATATATCCTATAAAATATTGTATTTTCCAGGCACGTTTTTTGAACAAGCAGTAGATTTCCCTTTAAGACTGAAATTATGATCAAAACAACCCAATAACATTCATTTTAACAGACACAGTTAGTGTTTCCATGCAGTTTCAGACTGAAAATATTCAATAAAACTTCCCTATAGACTCGCAACCCTCTGAACATGCTTCCGTGACCCACTTTTGGGTCCCGACCCACCAGTAGAGAATCACTGTTTAACATTATATATGACCAAGCGGGAATACTTTAATAGGTATGGAGGGCCGGATTTGGCCCCTGGGCCTGACGTCGCCTACCCCTGCTTTAAGGCGTACTTTATTGTCCCTGTAGGGAATTCTGGCCTCTGCTTTTGACCCATCCACCCATGCTCCTTGCTGCTGGGGCAACCCGGGAACCCATCTCCAGATGTCAAGCCAAGATGGTCAGAATCACCTGACTGCAAGATGAACCTATTTGAGTTGATGGGGGAAACTGGAGCACCTGGAGGAAACCCATCAAGATACGGGCAGAGAAACATGCAAACTCCACACAGAAAGGTTCAATCCCGCACTGTCAGAGGATTGAATCTGGGACCACAGAAATTGGCGAAAAAAATTACGAAAGAGGTAAGACAAGAAGGCTGCTTGAAGGAGTTATGGAAGCGCAGGAGCCATTCACCTGATATTTGTAAAAGAACACTAAAGTTCAATACAGATGATGAATCTGCACACGGGTGTAATGAGTCTCTGAGGGCTGTGTGCCTTTTACACCTACAGGAACCAGCACACACATCATCCATCTTCAGCGCGTCCCGAGTTGAGTTGACTTGTGTTGATTTCTTCCAGGGGTGAGCTTATTTAGATAGTCCACCCATCTCAACATGCGGCCGGATCGTGCCTCTGAGACTGGGCCACACGCTGGGTGGACAATGAGACCGAAACCTCCAACAGCCATGGCCGAAATATTGAGTGACACCATGCAGCGAAGTGAGGATGCAACGCACACCATCCCCAGTGTGGAATGGGTTCAGTGATCTTTGACCTCAGCAATCAGAGTGTCTGTCAACTGCATATAGCATGGTTTTGTGCATGATCATACGTTTTCCTCCGTCTGACCTTATTGCACTCATGTCTAGACTTTCTTTCTGCTGCTGCATGGTAATAATGTGCAGCTCATGTCATAAGTTTGCTTTTTTTGGGAAGTTAAACAAGACTTCTTCCTCTCTTTGTCAGACAGTAGCTGGAAATGCATGGTATATGAAACCAGGAACAAACGCAAGGCATAGCTACCAAGTTAACTCTCACTCTCACATATGGTAAACTTTTACTATTTTTGTTTGTACTCTAAATATGAGTATGCTGTCTGGGCTCATCATCGTCTCTCGTCTGGGGTCACTAAAACAAATCATTTTCACCTAGACTGTAGTGTGCTCACATTGTTCTGATCTTTCTAACATGATTTTATTCTGCCACATGGCATGATGTGTGATGTGTGATGCATCACACTGGTGCCTTTTGACTTTCTCACTCCAGACTCAGATTAAAAGTTAGTTTGCCTGGGACCAGTGGTATCTTGATCCTGCCTCAAGATCTGGACATTGTTTTTTTGCCTGGTCACCCGCCTCTGCCGTCTGTTATGCTGTGACTCTGCTGTGACCACCATCACAGCTGGTGCTGTTACTGGATCTTACTCTCACAACCTATAAGGAACTCGGACTCACTACTACACTGCAAATCATCACTCAAAATTTACCAGTTTTCTTAGAGTGTCTAAAAAAGTGCTATACAAGTTTGATGTATTCTATGTTTTTTTCCCCTTCTAATTATTACTATAAAGAACAATGATTTTTCTTTTACATGTTTTTTTTTGTGCCTTGAGAGAAATAGGAGAGATGTACTCAGCATAAGATTAGTAATCTGTAAACAGGGATAAGCTATTGTTATATGAAGAAAACAGGGATTGACACAGATAATACATAATACATAATGTAATCTTCAAAAGGATTACATCTTAGTGGCCTTGTTGTTTGTTTCACACACTTGACTTTCTTTTACTAGAAACAAAAAAATATTTGTCCACAAGGCCACATAGTACGTGTGTGGTACAATGATTTGAGGTGTGATCACAACTATCATTGCTTTGGGATTAGACACAAACAAGGTGCACATGCTTCGAGTCAAACAACATGCTGCCCTTGCTTGTCTGGGCCGGCGAGGCCTCAGTGGGACGGGCAGTTTGTGAAAATGACAGGAACATGCCAACAAATTGCATCACTGCTGCTTCTGTGGCCGAGGACAATAGGCCACCATATGCCAAAATGTGGAAATGAATGGAGCTCATTTGTGCTGGCACCCTGAGCCCCAGTATACCCCCCACCTTCTGCACCCGACCTGCTGTGCTCCACTGTGGCACCAAGGCCAGCCCCAACCTCTGCCACACTGCCATCCCAGAGTACTCTAATAGAATCAATGCTGTGCTCATGAGTTTGCCTCATATTGTCTTCAATTGTCTGTTTGTTAAAAATATGACTTCACATTTCTATAATAGCCAAAAAAGCTAAGTTCTGCTTATAAGAAAGGGACCATTTCTGTGAAATAACTGCACTTTACACATTCATGCTCGGAAGTCTGTAATCCATATATCAGAGGGAAATCATTCCTTTTGGATTTTGTGTATTCTACATTTTAATTTGCATACATACTGTACTTTGTGATCTTATCGTGTGGTCTAGTTTCGACAAGAATAGTGGTATTCTATTTTTACTTAGATTATATATCATGTTTGAAATTTAACTTTATTCTTTCATACTACATTTTTCCCCCTTTCTTTAGATTGAATAACTGACTTATGACAAATTTCCCATTGAGGATCTATAAATATGTTTAACTCTGATTCTGACCATTCGTAATAATAACACACCATGTGAAGTTGTCAGCTGGCCTCTGACTTTGAGGCTGAAGGATGCATTTAAATCAGTACAAACAGGCTTTTTTTGTGTGTGTGCCTTATTTCATTACATGCAAAATGTTCCTGTATCAAAATACATTTACATCTGACTGTCTTTGCTTCAGTGATTGCATTTTATAATAGAATTAAATAATACTAGAATAATAGAATTTTTAAATGTATTCATCAAAATGCATCAAATTTCTAAATAGGATACCGTTTTTTATTTTTATGCTAATACCTCTGTGTGTCACAATAGCCCTCCAGCTAACTTGGGTATTTATTTGTCCTGTTTATTTGCGAGCCCTGGGATGATAGCAGATGATTAAAGAGTGGCTGCTCTGTTGACATGAGATACTAATGAGGATGAAATGAGAAGGTCAGGGCTCGTCTCCAGGAGGGGGACACCACCCCACAACAGCCCCCCCAAACACCCCCCACTGCACCCCCCCCCTGCTCGGCCCCTGATCACCTCCCTCTTCGGGACGGCGCTGCTAATCCTCCGCTTAATCAGGGCGGACCACACGAGTACAAGCGCACACACAAATACATGCACACACATATGCGCTGATGGGACCCTCTGCATCTTTATAATGGAGGTAATTAGCAGCTCAACAAGGCTAGCTCAGCATTATGATTAGCACCTCTTTTTTTTTCGCCGCACTCTAAATCTGACTATAGCAGGACTCTCAAGTGCCAATAAAGCTTACATCAAACCCATGGCTGCACAAAGGAGAGTAGCATATTTAAAAAGGTGTTGCATTTCTTTGGATTCCAAGGCTCATGATAGTCAAAGTAGGACTGAAGAAGGGGATTGTATAGAGCAAGTGCACGGCTCAAACTGATGACAACACTACCTGATAATTATGTCCTATGTAACTGCAGGTAACTAGAGCTCTTGCTTTTACGTATTATCTGAAATGTCTGTTCTGTTTATATGAGAACAAAGTTTTCATGTTCTGTTTTAAGGTAATTTACCGACACAAGACGGCACAATACGCTACAGTGTAGGGCTGGGCGATATGGACCAAAAGTCATATCCCGATATATTTTGGTTGAATATTGATATACGATATATATCCCAATACTTTTTCTGCAGAGTGAGAGCTGTGAAATGAAATGTTAAGTCAAAGTCTAGGCCAAATACGAGTAGTTTTATTGAAAACTCACTATAAATTGTAAACATAAACACTGTATAACAAAGCTCCAAAGGTGCACGTTAAATTAAAAAAAGTATCTTAGAAAAAGGCTAACCTATTTTATTTTATTTTATAGGCTATTTTATCCAAGGGCAGCATTTATATATAAAGTTTAGTTTGTTTTTTGAGCAGCTACATTTTCCTAATTCACAAATACATATTAAACATAGTCATAGATGCTCAAAAGGAGTAGGCTGAAGCAAGAAGCTTGTGATCGCGAGAGATAACTAAAGAGATGCTAAATAAAGTGCTCAGTTTAAGACTATTTTTATTATTATTATTTTTAAATCAGCTTGAGATTATCTCTTTCTTTTTGTTAACTCAATGTGGTCTAATTCCATATCTCATAAAAAAAAAATATCGATTTATCTTAAATATCTATATATCGCCCAGCCCTACTACAGTGAGATTTATTTACAGGTAAATATTATCACTGAAATACATGCATGTGAAGTACCTGAATTCGCAACTTATTTAAATGAGGAAAAGTCAATTATTTCTCTGTATTTGAAATGACTTTTCCCCCCTATTGTTTTGTCTATTCCATCTGACAAAGTTTGTTGACAATTTAACAATTGCATAAATAAAAATAAAGCTACTCAGACAGTACTCCCATGATTGCGTGACTTCTCCGGATTGCTGAAACACCATGTTCATTTGACTGTAGAAACTAACGACATTGTAATGCATCTAAAGTGTGGGCTGAGTGTCCGGAGAGCCCTGGGTGACTTGAGGAGAGCCCTCATGAATGTAGGTGTGTGGGTCTCTGTCAGCGCGGTGAACTCATGTCCCCGGCCAGAGGAGAGGAAGTGCTCCGCCAGCTGCGTGCCATTTTTCATCTGTCCCGTACACCTCAACAAGAGAGAAGAGCAAGAGTGGACAAAGTGGGCGTGGCCAGTCTCGCAGAGAAGTTGTTCCTGCGAAGTGTGGCGAAGTGTCGAGCTGGAGACCTCTGAAGCCGTGACCCTTGCGATTTTCAAAGAGCGTCCCATCTCCACTCGTTAATCAAAGGCTGATGCGTATCTCATTGACCTGCAGTTCCGGGACCACCACCCCACACCTCCCACTGCAGGGTCACTGTGCGGCACATTGTCATTTTTCACTGCAAGCTGGTGTGAGCCTGGGCCACTCTAAGCCTGTGTGTGTTTAGCAATGTGTGGCTTTGCATACTGGGGTCAAGACCGAAACTGTTCTCTTTCGAACATTTATCTTAAAAAGGCATTTGCACTCAGTTTGTTTGTCTTAACATCATTTAATAAGAGTTTCACTTGTGCAAATGTCAAAATACATTGTATATCACAACTATATTTACAGCGTGTGTATGACTAATCTATGACACCCTGGATTCATTTTAAATATTCATTTTATTTCACACCGAACTCCTCTCTATTCCAAAGTGTATATACATATTTATACTATTTCAAAGCAAAGATTTGCAGTACTTACACATTGTATCAGGATTCAAACAGATTGTGGTGCTGTCATGCCTTGGACGTTCCTCCTGTAAAACAATAAAGCGATAGATAAACTTACTCAAACGTAAGGCGAACACTTTACCAAAGTCCATATCCCGATTCTCCTTAAACATAGCGCGTGAATGCTGTTTTGATCCTCCGTCATAGCCGTGGCATGTTGTGTTTGATCAGGAGCGAGTGGCAGAGAGGGAGCGGCAGAGGAAAAATGAGCCTGCCAGTGCTTAATTGAGCATACAGATTCCTAATGTGTCAGGCGGTGGCCTTGCAGATGAGGGATGGCACTTCTTTACCATGCATCTCCCTTTGTTTCCTCTTTAAGGCTAATGAAGTCGGCCTTTGAGTCGCCACCTGGGCTGGACTTTCCGACACCAGAGACACCCCCCCCCCCCCCATTCAGAAAACATCATCATCTTCACCTCTTCACCACCAACCAAGGCAACTACACAATGTCACTCTCTACACACATGTCCTACACACAATACCATTATCAAAGTGTGACCTGTTTATTTTTGCTATCCTGGAGCAGAAAACATCAATTATACCAACTTTTTTTTTTGCCTTCATAAAAGCAGCTGCACTTTTTCTTTTTTTTTTTTTTACCCTGCTCTATGCCTTTAGGTCACTCACTAATGAGCTTAACACTGACAAAACGTGGAAGTGATTAGACTGGCTGGGCCTGCGCTTGTTACAGCGGACAACAATAAACATTTCCTATCAACAATTTCAAGTGTAAAGTTATGTTTACTTGCTTTTACTTTGTCCTAAACCTTGCGCTTGGGTGGATCAAATGAGTGGTCCCTCTCTGTCTAACCCACAATTCCCTCTAACTGACTTTATTTTGTTGTCTCTTTGTGGTGCCAGTCCAAAAAAGACATGTAGTTTTGGACATCCAAACATGTTCAAGGTGCTCTGTTGCCATATGTTTGCTCATTGGGGAGTGAGGCAGGGAAGGGCTGGTCCCCATGACCTTCACCCAGGTTTGAGCAATGAATACTCCAGGCTCCACTCGCTTGGGTTCATGCCAGGTGAGCACTGTAGACATGCATCTCAGCCACGCACCACTCCACAGCCCTGCAACAACTCCAGCATGCAGTACAGATGCAGTGGCAGGGAAACTCTTCTCAGTAGTAATTTTAGTATGAATACTTGTGCTTGCCCTACCAGGTGTAATTCTCAAGGGCATACGGGGAGTTTGATTGTTGATAGAAAGCCACACTTTTCATATTGAGGAGTAAACATTGATTTAAAATGGCTGATCGACTGATGCAATGCTTACAAACTGTTTCTCTATGGGTTCCTTCAAATCTTAAAAGACCTACTTTCACTTTCCAGATGTGTCAATATATGATATCAATTCCTTCACAAGTTCAGTATTTCGGTTCTGTAAACCTATGGTGCCATGGATGTCTCGACTACTGTCTGTCTCTAACCCTTGTGCTTGAGTTCAGGTCCGCTCTTGTTACATGCAGCTGTACTATCTTTTATGATTACAGTTGCAGCTTAACACCTGATAGGTAGAACTGTGATGTACTACTGTGGGCTTATTGATAATATAATGATTCAGTGACTCGAGAGTGAATGAGCTTTGTGTACAAATCTGAAGTCCACAATGAGTCTGAGCAATGTGCAAATGAGTAATATCTCACTGTTTTTTTAAAAAATTTTTTATGAAGTTCGCATTTAAATGAGAGGCATTAGGTCAGTAAAGATTGTTATGGGAAAGAAGGGCTGAAGGAAAATGCCATTGCTCTCCAGATAATTTAAACATGTGTTGGCATTTATCTTGGTGGTCCATGTCCAAGCACTAATGACAAACTCTTGTAAGTGAACTGAATCTCAGCCAACGGCATGAACTTTGATCTGCTAATGCTTACCCGTATCCCCTGTTGGTATTTTGGGGAAGTGGTATTTGTAATGCTATTTTACTGTGTCATCGTTTTATGTTTTAATGCTGTGGTTGTGTTCGTTCATCATAAATTGGCTTAATGTTGCATTGC
Source organism: Gobius niger (assembly GCF_951799975.1). Lineage (NCBI taxonomy): Eukaryota > Metazoa > Chordata > Actinopteri > Gobiiformes > Gobiidae > Gobius > Gobius niger. The sequence continues at coordinate 21,269,752 of NC_136859.1, forward strand.
AGATGTTTTGAACTGGTTTATGATTAATATCTGTAATTACTGGGCCATTTTCTGTATCAGCTACTCTGTCTAATTAACAGGATTATTTCCTATTATTTATGGTATAAGATATAATTAAAAATATATCCATGTAATATTCCCTGTAATGTTTGCTTAATTCAGGCGTTTATTGAGTAATTATTTTGGTTCTTTTCTTCTTTTACTGCAGAAGCAATCCGATCTGTATTGCCCTTCGTGGCGTAAATATGGAAGTGTCCTCAGCTTTATCTTGAGCCATAAACCACCACTGGACTCTGAGCTCCTCTGCACTCATACCGGGTTTATCACGGCACCATACATTTGTTAATATGCTTTTGGCTAAAAATGGCAGCTTGTATCTTTAGTTCATACATGATAGTTCCCCTTGCTGCCAGCGGAGGGCACACGCACACCATTATTCTTTCTCATTTTTGCACAGAAAATGTCTTATTTCCATATTGCACATTATCTTTTACTTGTAGTGTATTTCTATGTGACATGCTGTTATTTTGAAGCACTTTGGTCGATTGTAGTTGTTTTACATGTGCTATACAAATAAAGTTGAATTGAAAAAAATAAAATAAATAAAAGAGTTGCAACACTCAGTAATTTACAAAATGTTTAAAACAAAAAAATATTCATCTGTAGTGTCTTAAAAATTGTTGCATTACCGTATTTTCCGGACTATAAGTCACTCTTTTTTTCATAGTTTGGCTGGGGGTGTGACTTATACTCAAGTGCGATTTATAATCCCACAATGTATGTTATTTTCACACTGACAGCTGCTAGCGGGTGCTCTAGGCTTGTGTACTAGTATCTGCTACTCCTGTACCACTCAAGATTTTTTAAAAAAAAGGTAATTGAGCAGCAGAAAGAAAGTTTGGAGAGAGTGAGACACTTGTGAGGGACTGGCGAAAAGCGGAGGTTACTCTTACTGCAATGAAGAAAACAAAAAAAGCTAATCGCGGGCTAAAAGTTAGAGCCACAGCTAGAGGAATGAGTTTGCAAATGAGAGCTTGAACAACGTGATGCCGGGAGAGGCTTGTCAATGGTGCATTTACGCCTCCATGCTGGTGCGACTTATACTCCGGAGCGACTTACAGTCCGGAAAACGTGGTATTTAATTACACAGGCATGACTGTTGGTGGATGAAAGGAGTTTAAGCCACAAGATTAATATGGTAAATTTGCAGAGCCACACCTAATCAAAATACAATGACAGTGCCATAGAGTCCGCTTTTCTTTTTTTTTGGTTGAGTTTATACCTTTTACTGTTGCTTCTTGAGCCGTCCTCAGACTTATTCTCACAGTGCAGCGTTACTATTTTTTGCTTGAGCCCTTCTCTTTAAACTACAAAATTAAATGTCAGTGACACACGAGCCCCCCTCCTCACCCCCCCCACCACCACCGGTGCACACAACACGCTTCCCTGATTTTGGATGGATAGATGGTTGGTGGGAGGGAGGATGGCGGAGGAGGTGGGGACCCGAAATATATAATCTCTTGAAAAGAATGAGGCCCTTTGGGATTTTCTCTTCACTGGGGTGACCGGGCGAGTGCTGTGTATGTGAATGGCACTATAACATGGCCGCTGCTCCACACTGTAACCTGAACCAGAAGGGGGCCAATCTGTCAAATAATTAGCTGTTGCCGAGCACAAAGGTTTTTATTTGCAGGAATTTCATGTGTGCTGGATTGAATAATATGTGTGTGTATTGTGCACTGGGGTCATGGGAACATCATCTTGCACTTGGTGGGGCTTAAAAGAGGGCTAAATGATAATGAGAAAAGGCCCTGGTAATTCAATTCTTCCAGCATTGGTTTCCATCTTACTGCCCCCCATATACACACAGAAAAAAAAAGAAAAAAACCTGGAGCACAGACTTTCTCTTCTGTTCTCTTTCTCCAATTTCACAACTCCACGCTGACACTTAGCTGCATTCACATTAATTTGATCCACAAAAGGAATAAAAAAATGCTATTCTAACATATGCTTATTTACTCTTACACAGTGCATCGTTCAACCTGTTGGTTAAAGTGATCGAAAGAGCGACTTTCTTGGTGCTGGGATCGAAAAAGGCCAGTGAATACATGGAACTTGACATTACTTTATTGTCCTACATGACTTGTCCTTTCGCATAGGATTTTTAAAAGGAAAAGTATTGACTTGCCAAAAATGAATGAATAGCTAATCAGTGGTATGTGCTCCATTCCAAACCTCTCCGCCTCAGTTGTCTTTTTGTACATTGACCCCCCTGACCTCCGAGATCAGCCAACCAGGAAGTGGATAGTGTTAAAAGGGATTGATTGGTTTGTGGTCTATAGATGATTGTTTATATCATTCCATACTAGGGGTTTGACCTGCCGTGACCTTTCTGCGGACCGTTCCTCGGAGAGCCATGACCTGCCTCCATTCGCTACAGTGCTAATTAGCTCGGACGGCGCTGGCTTTTGCGCGGTGCTTGTAAAATGAAGCCGAAGCCTCGCGGCGCCCTGATTGAAGAAAGCCTAAACTCTCCAAACCTCCAGCTCGTAGCCCACCGTTTCCTGCCACCGAATGTCAAACACATTAAACTTAATGTTGCAGGAGATTTGACTCAATTATTTGTATGTTGTTGGGGGCTGCGTACGAGCATGTTTTATGTGTGTTAGGGGGACTAAATGGTGTTCATATGTCAGTCTTAGTTCAGCTGTCGGTGTACACTCAAGCATGCTGCTGTTTACATGTTAGCATGGGACAAGCTGGAGCAGCCTAAGCCACGCTAGTGAGTTAGGGTTAAAACATCGCAGAGTGAAATAAGGAAAGTTGCTTTTAAGTAAAATAATTGGATTATTGCATCCTGCAATCTCGCTAATTATAATGAAAGCAAGCTTACAATTTTCCAATTATTATTCTATGCTGATTCTGTTCCTCTCTAATAAAGGGGGGCACTGATGCAAAACAAAATGCCAGGACTCCCATTTCCTGGCCGTGCCTTAGAGCGATTCAGAAATGAGCGACGCACACGCCCTTCGAATATCACCCCAAATAGTACCACATAAAACATCAGACAACATAACATACACCGGAGCCACAATGACACATAATAACTATGTACAGCACCCAAAAAGAGATGCTTAAAACAGGAAATTATACCACACAAAGGAAGCAGCGATAAAAGCAGTTTTATATGCGGAGGTGTAGCTACATCTGAAAGTCCGTATGATTCATTATAGCTGGGTTCTTGGTTACTGACCATCAAATCAACATGACTCATTCACTGCGCCTCTGACAAATCTTTGTATTAAATCTCCTCCCCTCACTCACACTACAGCTCCTCCTCCTGTCCATACATCTAGCACACACACATCAGTATCAGTCACTCCAATGTCTCCGTCAGTCTTACACCCAATTCCCCGGATCACACTACATCTGACAGTATTTCATCTCGGATTTGAGGATAAGCGAGAGGATTTTGGTTCAAGCTCGGGGCTTAGCATGAAAACGCTGCTCAGTGTGAAAAGCGAAGGTTTTTTTCACAGTGTGGGATCAGACCCCCCTCTCAGGCCAAGCACTTTTTACATCTCTTCCTGCTCTTTCTCTCCATTTATACAGGGTTTTGTTGACTTATCCGTGAGTGGCTGTCTAAGACAACATGCCAACTCCTTAAGGAGCTAAATGCTGCTATCCCCATTGCATAGTTATTCTATCACTAGCCTGAGGCCACGGCAAAAGGGATATATTTTAATCGAGAAAGCTCAGAGGTCTAGACTTTCTGTAACCACGTGGAGGCAGAATTCAAGACAAAAGATGTACACAGCGGTTAGCGCTCGTACCTCACAGCAAGAAGGTCCCAGGTTCAATTCCCACCTGGACTTTCTGTGCAGAGTTTGCATGTTCACCCCCAAGTCTGTGTAGGTTTCCTCTGGGTTCTCCGGTTTCCCTTACCACAAAAAATATGTACAATAGGTTCCCGTCTGGGGCCAGGGCTGCCATGGAAATGATATTCCTAATCACAGTGGGACTTTCCTGGTTAACTAAAGGACCACATTTTTTTAAATACAATACAGTCAGTTTTTAAGTGTGCTTTATATAGCTGAAATATACTGTGGAACATTGCAGACATTAATTGCATTTTGTATGTTTATCCTGGTAGATCTTTGAACATGTATGACCAACAGTAATAACAGGTGGCAGCCTAACATGGACCTGCCAACCTCTGACCTCCACACAATAAAACCAAACATACAACACTGGTTAACCTTGGAAATAAATAAATAAAGGCCCTATGGAGAACCTGAGGAGAATCTCGAATGCCAGTTGCAGTGTAGAAAAGATGGATTGCCTGAATTCTCCACCAATCACCAAACAACACATTGGCTGCAGCATTGATTGATGAAGTATTTAAGTCGTCAATCTCACATCACCTGCTTTTCTCTCCTCTCTTTCTCGAACGGCCACAGAAAAGCTATGCTGTGTCTGCAGATTGGATGAACCCTGAGTGATAGGAAACTTTGGTGATATTGGGCTGGCCTGGTTTGGGGATCAGAAAAAATAAGAGTAAAGTTTGAAGTCAATGAAGTCTCACAGTCAAATACTGTGCGTTCCAAGTGAGACTTCTCATAGAGTCACAGGCTTTACACAGTGCACACTTGGTGTCCAGAATTAAGTTTTGATTGAATCATTTGTTCTATTCCTGGCTACTAATGTTTGGATAAAAAAATAATAATAATTGTAATTTATGATTTTATATTGTAAGTACTTTACCTGCACACTTTATTTTGAACAACAAGCCTCAATATTTGCAAGTAAACCTAGCAAGCTCCAAAGCGGTCTGGTTTATGAGGAGTAGGGTCCATATGCAATCCATTTAAAGTGCACTACAACGTTATGGGCCGCAATGTGTATAACTCAAGCCAATAACATTGATTTCAAATCATGATTAACAATAATAATATTGATAAAAATGGAACATTAGCTTTCACCCCTGACCTTGTTTGCAGACCTCTTTGTACGCTATGATGTATTCAATATCATAATCATGCTTGAGTACACTTGGTTTGAAAAACATGCGTTAAAAAAAAAATCAATGGACTTGCGCTCATAGGGAGAAAACCCTCACACCTGCACATATAGAGTGTTGACAGTGCACTGGAGAACAAACAGAGCCGCAGTGTCATCGTCTCTATGGAGTTATGCTGAAGAGCCCATTGATCCAAGCGTTAACCTATTCTCTGCATTGGTACAGCAAAGAAAAGCGACGCCCCACCGGCTCTGCATACCCCCCCCCCCCCCCCCCCCCTTTAAATCCTGTGCATTGTTTCCCTCCACTAATATGATACCCCCTGAAGGTTCTGCACAAACCTCATTTCTAATCAATGAGTGTGGTCGCTGGGATCATCCTGTCTCTGCAAATTAATGACTTCACTTTTTTCTGTGGTTTCATTCGATCGATTTGTTTTATTAGCCCATTGATCTCCATGCACAAGACTCCCTCTCCCTCCCTCCCCGAGCAAAGACCTGTTCTATACCTCTGCGTCCTATTCACTTGTCTGTTGGTGAGCTATAGAAGGAGCGGGCACATGTTATTTCAGTTTCAGACAAAAGCACGAGATATAAAGATATGCTTGTGCGCCTAAAACAGCAAGTCCCAAGCTTGACTGCATCAGGAATGAGATGAACAAAACTTTCATGATAAAGATTATGATTGAACTTTTCCACAGTGTTCCAATATTGGGCCCGGCTCTGTTAAAAGGGCCAAAAGAAAAAAGAAAAACCTTTAAGGATTCCTGCTTAGTTCCAATATTAATATTTACAAATGCTTATGTAAGTGTTTTGGGGTTGGCAAATGAACCGTAGCGACTACAAACTGCTACTTTTCCCACTAGAAGCTCAAACACAGTCAGAGAAAGTGGAGCGTTTTCCACATTCCTAAAGGACACAACACAATGCATGCAGCCATTGAAGTCTCTTGGTTTTATTAGTTTAATATAACTGTCATGGTCTAAATCACTTTGACATACATCTGGTCAGGCCCCGCTGGTCTTATTAACAGCCATATCTAACTCTCGCCTCTATAATTCCTTTGAGATCCGAACAAAAGGATAGGAAGTGCTTTACTCAGACAAGTCAGACTTCACTTCACCGGAGGAATTACAGCTTTTCATTTTCTGTCAGTGGAGCGTTTTAGCGAGGTGGCCCACCAGCATAACGATGTCCTTTCGCTCTTGTTTTATGAGCGAACCATGCACAAAGACTTGATTCACAGTAATTACATATGAAATGTTGATGTGTATATGCCAGGCTGAAAGATGGCTGCTTTTGTGCAAACACTAGACACTGAGACGCTGAAAGAAATATATAGGCAAGATAAAGCAGGGAAAGACAGTGATTTTCAGCGAGCACCACTTTGGGGATGTGGCTTGAGCCTAGATCTACTTATCTGGACATGTATGAAATGAATGAATGAATGAATAAATGCATGAAAATTAGGAAATATTAGATGAGGCCCATACCAGGGTTAAGCGGGACTTGATCAGAAGGCCAAGACTAAGCTAGAACTAAACCAGAGCAGACCTAGCTAAAGACATGGAAATTTGAAACCACCAATTGAGAGCCACTGCAGGCAATATTCAAATGTGTGTGTGTTTTTTTTTAGGTCAGTTCCTTGGACAGCAGGTCTCAATGTAATAAGACAAGCACAGTTCCCAGTTGGAGCAAACCATAGTTACGGCCCTGCCATATTATTGCGGTCCTTCGTGAACCATCAACCAGTGACACATAGCCGTCGAAGAAAAACAAGGCACCTCAACACTTGTAAAAAAAAAACTCCTCCGTCTCCTTCGCCTCATTCCCTTTCTCATCCAGAACATGTTTTGTCCAAGTTGTCACTATGGACTTGATCAAATAGTCTAATAGTCTAATAGTCTTGTGTATATGCTATACTGCACATAATTAGCCTTGAAAACTTTTGCTGACCGTTTGATGGAGATAAAATGCAGAGAAAATAGTCGACTCACAATAGAAACCAAATTATCAGTTCACAGTCAACAGAATAAACCAAGGATTTTAAAATGTCAAGTTACTGCAAAAAAGTAATACAAAATATATACATTTGCTTTTTTGAGCAGCTAGTATATACAGATGCACTTTTATGCAATGCATGTTTTAAGAGCAGACAAATGTTTGCGTATACGGATCTGTCCATATCCCACATGTTTATCCAGCTTGTGGGAATTCCTGTTGTTCAGGATGGTCTGGACGGGATTGCATCACGTTCCCGTCCCGCCCTCTGAGCTTTTATGGAAAATTCATCCCAGACAGATAAAGTAGAACATCTCTACAGATTTGGCTGTGTACCAGTCTTCTAGTATTCCTAAAATACAACTTTCAGGAGAATCACTAAAGAATATTTATGTTGAGGTGACATTTGGTAGCTGATGTAATGAAATGGAAATGTTATATTATTACATTATTATATTATACAAAATTACTGTTATTCTAAATATATATTAAGAAAAAAGCACTAAAGTAACCATTGACCACAAAGAGAGATGGGTAACCCAAATCCAGAGGGCGTGCTCGTCCCTGCCTCCCATATCTACATGTCCTTTACATGAATCCTTTCCGGGCTTCTGGCAGCAGTTTCCTGCTCTTTCATGTGCTCCCATGTGGCCACACTATTAGCCCATCTTGTACCTGTGAGTGTTTGAGGCAGCTGCTCCGCGGACGCTCACTGCAGCGGGCCCAGGGGCTGGGAACACTGGCACCAAATACCAGTGGGTAATTAGAGCTTCATTCAGGAGCCAATGTGGCAAACATTAGACACAAGGCTCTTTACGGTTCCATTCACGCACCCTTTTACATTTCATTTATCTTATCACATTTGATTTGATTCTATTTCTCTTTATTGCTGCCATATACTTTTTTATATTGAAAGGTTTGTTTCAAAAAATGTGGTTTGGTCCAATGAGAAAATGATTTATGTTGGTTCTATCTCACTGTTTTTGTATAAAGGCTGAAGATATTGTATTAAAAAGTCTAGTTGCAAAAGAGAACAAGTCCTGTACTACCTTGTTTCTCTGACGTGAACTGAGTGCTCTGCATCTATTAATGTCACAGATTTCACACAGAGTTCACAGACAAGCCTTGTCTAGGTTTGTGGCATGATTCCTCTGAAACCACAATGTCCTCCGTTATTGCTTCATATCATATAAAACAAATCCGGCTGGCTAACCAAGCATAGACACACATAACAAAACATTTCCTCCTTGAAAAGAGTCAAATTACAGGTATAAGTGGCATAAAAATGGCAGCTATTCGACATCAGGCAGAGGAGCTGGTGATGCGAGTCGGGCTTTTAACGGCTAGCAAAAACACAACGTCCAAATTAGCATTAGCATGAACACAAAAGAAAAAAAATCCCAAATTGTGTTGTCAACAGGACCCCCCAGTGAGGAATTTCAATTTCATATATCTAATTATCCCTGTCAGATGGATGGGAGAGACAAAGCGCTGCCTTTGTTGTCCGCTGCATCTCTCTCAATTAATTTCGGCATCCAAATATGACTAATTGTTCTGCACAGCTTTTGCCGCCACATAAATAATAATTTGGTCCCGCGTTTGACGGGAGGTGGCTTGTTTGTGCTGTGGTTTATGATATTTGAGGACAATGGATTGTGCATAATTCAGGTGAACGTGTTAGCAGGCCTGCGCCACCTCTCCGCTGGCATCGCCCTCTGTCTTGTAGTTTGAACAATGCCTGCGTACTTTTTCTCTTTAGTGCCGGTAGAGCGTCGGTCTCATTAGTATTGTCTCTTTGTTGGGAGTGGCGATATTAGCATCATAATAGTTTGAAGAACAGAGGTGGCTGTGATGTTCTTTGCACATTCTTTTTTGAGCGAGGAAAGTAATCTGTTCTTTCATTTACTTCTGAAACTCTCAGTGTGCCGTTATTGCCAGTTATTGCAGATACTTCCTCAAATAAATGCATCTTTGTGCTTAAGGTTTAACACCAGATCAGACCGACTTTGAAAATAAACTTTTTTTTTTTTTTACTTTCTTTTTACCTACAAATGCAGTATCAAGCAAACATCAAGTATGTTTTCTAAACCTTCCATATGACTTCTTAATGATAACAATATGGTGTGCACGCCACAAGGTTCGCACTTGCCGTTAATTGGAATCCTATTCACTCCAGGGACCTTGTCTTCTCATATAGTAAAGCCGTGTATAATATGTGCTTAAGGAGGAAGGCCAAAATTTGTGCTACCGGTGAAAAGAGTTTTGTCATCACATAAAAGACCCTTGAGGGGTTGTGCTTATGCGATAGTATCTGTGCGCAGCATATTAAAGCATGTAATAGTGATAGAGCTCAAATGAATTTAGAAAAGCACAAGCTAACTCCTAAATATTGGTTTTCCAGCATCGGGAATCCGAACACAAACATGTCCCAAAATCTATCTAAACAAAGCAGCCGTGGAGCTTCAGCACTTCACCCATAAAACACACTTTAGTGATTCAGTTGCTATAGCAAGGAGGGGGGGGGGGGAGAGAGAGAGGGGAGCAGAGACGGGCTGGTATTGTTACATTTCATTAGACACATTCCTTCTCTCTGGACTCTTGACCAGTTGCCATGGCACTTTAGCTTACCACATTTCATATCAACTTCTTCTCTTCCTCACTCTCTGTCAGCAGTGGATTTAGGTGGTAAATGAGCGGCATATTGCTCCTGTAGCAGAAGGTTGTCTCATGAACCAGCTTGAATATGCTACAGTGCACATTCATTAACATTGTGCCAGGCCAACATGAATAAAAGCATCCATAAATGTTCACCTTTAATCCTACGGGCAGGTTGAAGGTCAGAAAGATACAACATAACAGGCACATGAATAAACAGCAAACACCTGACACATATACATCACTTGTTACAATGAACAAATAACAATAAATAACCGATCGTCTAGCACTTACTAGTACTACCACTAGTTTCATGGATCTACAAACAGTGTTGGGTGATGTCATGCACCATGGTTGTAGTACATTTATTTTGTTCACTGACTGCATGCCAATATATAATTCTGAAAAAAAGAAATTGACTGTCATCAGGATTATTGTATTCAATCTTAAAGGGATATTTCAGGATTTTTGACATAAGATAAGATAAGATAAGATAAGATGATACTTTACTGATCTCACAGATGGAGAAATTGCATAAAAATTGCATAGGGCCTCATTTTCTTGTTATCCAGAGTGTTGTTGATTTCTGGAGATGTTTTTTCTTCATGCAGTCCTTATATTTGAAGAGTCTAGTGGTGCTAGGCTAGGGCTGGGCTAGCGCATGTCTATGGTGATTGGTAGCCTGCATTAAAAACCTCTTCAAAATCATCGGGTAGTCAAACATTGCCATATCTGATTTGTAGAAAGCTCCTTTGTAAATTCCACGTGTAGTAACGCCGGCCACAGGTAAACAAACTATTGTAGATCCGGTAACCTAGCAGATCACTCCACCGCTTCGTAGCTTACAACCAGGAAGCTGATTCTGCTTAAATATAAGGTTGTCTGGTGTTATGAGTGATTTGCCTCAGGTGGGTCAGACTGTTTTTAATGCAGGCTACTAGGTACCATAGACATGCGCTAGCCTAGCACAAGCACCACTAAACTCTTCAAATATAAGGACTGCATGAATTAAAAAAAAAAATATATACTATAGCTCCAGAAATCAACAACACACTGTATAACCAGGAAGTCAAAAATCCTGGAATATCACTTTAACATAGGTTCCCTTAATTAAGTTCCAAGCACTGGAGTGAGGAAGGGCATCTGACGTGAAAGAGGAATGCTTAACTATGAGGCATGTTGTGTCAAATCTGCCAGCTGAACACTACCATGTTTGATGACATGTCTTTCCCGCCATTATATAGATGAAAAAGAATCGTGGTGACCGTCATGAACAGACACCTGTTATTACCCGGCAGATCTTTCCACTTGTTGCTTCGCTCCACAATGGGCTGCCATATTAACTAAATGCAATCCGCCACTCAAATCCGGCAGCATAATATTAGCACAAAGCCTCCCATATACGCACATTAATTAGCATTTTTCCATCAACAGTCAAGTGTCTGGAAAAGAAAAAAAAAGAACCTAACAACAAAAGGAGAGAAAAAAATGATTTGCATTTGGTGTATAAATAGTCGCGGGACAAGGGCTGTTAAGTTTGGAATTAACATGTAAACAGTTGGAAAGTCTGCCCCGCTACGCCGCGCTCCCCTTCCCTCCTTATCCCACCATTTTCCCATTTAGAGCCTTGATAAATATACATAAAGCCACGCACAAAGAGCGCCTTGTTGGTCTAAATAGGCTACTTTTTAATGGCGACATATATTTTCAGGATTATATCAGCATTGAGTTGCAAATTGGCGAGTTTTGAGGCAGTCTATGAATAAGAGTATCATTTGAATGCAGCAGACACCTGGTGCTGGGCTGAAGGGGAATGGGGCGGGGGGTCGTCCTGGTGTCAGTGCCAAGACTTCACATGTTCCTTGTTTATTACTGAAACTCCTATAGACTCTATTGCCACATAGGAGCGGCATTGTATCGAGGCCTCATGGCTCTCTTGGGAGGCTTCACAACATTAAATACCAAATAATTACCACAATATTTTGAGATAGTGGGTTTATGCTGGGTAAGACAAAGTTTTTTTTTCCAGAAGACTTGAACTTGCATTTCTTTGATACAGTTTAATAGATTAACATTACCTACTTATCTCAAAGCTGATATGAATACGCAAACATGTCATTTTTGTTGTTGTTTTGCTCTTTGCGTGTGTGTAAGCAAAGGGTAAGTGACTATGGCAGGATTTGGAGGTTTGGCGGGGTGGGGGTTTGGGGTACAGGGTCCATTCGTATGCACCCCACATCCAACCTACACACAATCAGCCCTGTATTGCGTTTTGCAAATTTATACCCAGGATGTTGGTTTAGAGTGTTTCCCTGACGAAGAAAAAAAAGAAGGATTTTTTTTTTCAAGTGTCTGCTTTCATGAGCAAGAGTGATTGAAGCACACAAACAAACCTTTGTTTCCAGCTCCACAGATGCAAAGCATGGACCCAGATTTACACCCCGCCCCACATATTAGGATTTTAACAGAGAGTGATACTGTATTAAACATAAAGGTTTCGCTAAACTAACCATCATTCTGCTGGTCAAAGTTATCTTCTTCAGGTTATACCTTTTAGGCAGACTTCTGTCTTGAAATATTTGCTAAAACAAATGTTTGGAACAGTGTGGAATAGAGACTGGAGCTGGGAACATCAGCTGCAACAGAAGTACGACTTGGACCCTATTTGTACTTTCTGTGGTTAAAGTATCATCTGAAAAATTGTATCTTTGAATACACATTATAAATGATACAAAAGAAGCAAAGCTTAGTTTTATAGACACTACTTGGGCCTGATTTAGTGCAAAGGCGATGGTTTAATATCTAAATGAAAGGTTTTTAATAGGCACACTGCATCAAGTCTGCAGGCCGCTGACAATCTGTTTACGTCAGTCCCAATTAATAATTAGTTTAATGATTTGAGACATGTGCCCTGGACAAATGCGGGCAGGGAAATGCACACAGTGCTGTTTGCATAAATCTGCCGTTTCAGTCAGGGCTGAGGGGAGCAGTGAGAGAGAGAGAGAGAGCGTGAAAGATATAGAGGGAGAGAGAAGGAGAGGGAGAGAGAAAGGAGGGGGAATTGTAGGACTCAGATGTGTGTGATTGGCGGTTCCCCTGGCTCCCAGGGTTAGAGAGTTCAGAGAAAAGCCGATTATTGCACTCCCTCAGGTCAAGCCTTCATAAATAAACAAGGGAGCGCCCGCAGCACAGCGTTTTAGTATGATTAGCATATCATACAGGCTATCGACAAGCCACTTGTCATATTACACACAGCTGTCCTAGGAGCGCAGCGAGGTTACATGTCCATACATGTGTGTTCATTACTGCGGTCCGCTGGGACTGAATAAATCATATCAGCACGTGCTTATGGCAGCCCACACTTCCTCTACATACATGTTAACCAGGCCTCTTACAAGCGGAGAGAGCTGGCCGCCAGGCAAACACTGGGAACAGGAAATCAGGTTGGGCTTGCACTAGTCCAAAAATGAATTATAATAAAACATACAAAGTGACAAAAGAAACGGTTGACATCCAAGTTTTCGAGAACCCTAATAGAAACTTTCCTTTCTGGAATCACTATAAGTTATTTACCTGCAGTGCAGTATCAGTGGACTTAACTTGAGCCATGCAGATCCAATGGACAGTGAAATGGATTAAATTCTGGTGAGCCTGCTTCAGTAAACATATTAGTGTTATGGATGACTTAATTGTCAGCTGGGAACTATTTACTGTGTCTTTAAATCATCTTTGCATGTTGAGCTGGAAGTCACCCTGACATTCAGACACGCTGCTAAAATTTCAATTTAGGCAAGCCTTTCCTCCTCGGCTAACTGGCTCGGCTCACAGACCAGGGGCCACAATTAGCAGCTAGCCACTCTGACCAGAAGAAAGAGCAAATGACATCCACATCTAAGCCATCCTAAGCTGGGTGCCAGGCCACGCTGCCTGCGTGCTCCAGCCTTCAGTCAAGTATAACTGCCTTTAGTGGTTTCTACAGTCATAATATCAAATATTCAAACTAGAATGAGCTCATCTGCTCTTGGAGATGAGTGAATGGAAATGATTTTGTTGGACTATTTGACATCCTTTATTTATACACACTCGATCATATTGATTCTAATAGAGATATTGTTGTTGTTTTTTTCCCTTAATACTGAACTTAACTTAACACAAAAACTGCAATTTTAATGTTATTTGTGATTTTTGATAATTTGTTACATAATCCTTACTCCACCATCTGATAATACTGTAATTCAGCTTCCAGGATTAGAGGTGTTTGTTTTAATACAAATTTGGCTGCATTATTTATCCTTGTAAAGTCAATAAAATGTTAACGTTCCAAATTATTTTAGAAACTATGATGCTAAAGAAAAAGCAAACTGCAGGTGTGTCACTCAGAGTTGGTGGCTCCTACATTTCTCCTAATGGTCATGTATGCAATTTTAATAGCCAGTCTATTGCTATAAGTAGCAGGCCACAGTTCTGATGCAGCGCTATGCACCTTCTGACTGGTGCCACCCTCCTGCCAACCCCTCCCTCACCACCACCACAAAGCCATGCAAATGAGAACTTCACACGCGTCTTTGAGTGAGCTGCTGGTGCTCTGTGATTTCACGCCACCAATTAAGGGCCTCTTGGCAGTTGTGTGAACAGTTTCATTAGAGGAGATAATATTGCAAAGTGAAATGATAAGCAATCATTATGATTAATGCCCAGACATTACATTGCTCGTTAATGAGGTGTAAATGATCTCATTATTTTTTGAAAGAGTACAGATTCGATTAGAGTGGAGTGGACAGCACTGCTCGTTGTTCAGACAAGTTAGTGTTAATTAGGCCCAATCTCCAGGAGCAAATGAGCCGCAACCCTTTGGTAAACAATTAGGCTCCATGGCCCCCGGCGAGATGGACAGGGATAGGCAACTCAACACTGAGATTGCTCTGGAGATGGATGCTAGGAGAAACGTGAGTCTAAATGTGCTCTTTATTTTTTCACAGTATGTGAAGTATGTAACTTTTGACTTAAACAAACCAAATGCGTTGCTTCATGAAAATAAATGTGCTCTGTAGACGTTTCATAGAATAAGAGCAGGGCCTAACGCTACACATACAAATTTGAACATTGTAGGAAAATCTGTTGCTCATAAAAAAGTTAATTGCGTATACTTTAATTCCAACGTTTAATTTGAAGTCATTTCACTAAAGTCTCAAAGTAAACAATGTTCAAGTGTTCAACAAATTACGCTCTTCATATCACAAGAAATTGGTTCGCTAACGCCGCAGTTCCAAACCTTTTTTGTCTCACGCACCCCTTGAGCCATTCATTTCAACTCAAAGTACACCTTAACTCTAAGTTGTGGCCAGTTGAAATGATCCGCTAAACCCAGATTTATTGGTATTTAGTTGTGTACAGTACAAAAAGACACTCTGAAATACAAACCTTTTACTGCAAATTAACATTTATAATAGTGTTCCCCTGTACCCCTGGTTGGGAAACATACTGCATGTAATGAGCTTAAATTTAAACAATTCAAATCTCAATAATGATGCAAAATGCTAAATTTCACATCACAGATAAGACTTTTGCAGCCTTTGTAACAATCTCCTGCTTTTTACGTACCTCCCCAGTACAACAAATCATATCAAACGTGCTCTCAGTGTGATAAATCTGCTTGACAAAATAGATTTTCCTTTGTCTGAAAAGATATGGTCAGATTATGACGAGAAAAGCGTGGCTGTAATCCCAATGCCATTGGAGTTATGTTTTCCAGACAGCAGCTCCTTATCAGTGATTGATAAGGCCTAACTCAAAAACATATAGAAGCATTAGCAACGTCAATATTTTGCTGGCTACTGAAGGTGACCCCTGGTTCCTGTGTTTGCCGTGTGCTCGCAGTGGGCTTTGATGGTAAATTTGTAAGGGTGGTTATGTGGGGAGGCTATTATGGATTTGCTATCTTACCCTGAAGTGTTTGCGGCTGATTATGTGATTAAATCAATAATAATTTCTGTTTGGGCTCCTCTGCTCCTCCGCTTCATCCTCTTTTTCCTGTGTAGTTGAGCGCAAGTGCAATCGGGGACTGCTTTATACACAATACAGGGGATGAAGCAAGACTATTGTACATATGTGGAAACACGTCAAAGCTGTGATGTGGGGAAAACAAACAGCGATATGTGAAATAGTACTGCAAATCATCAGCAGGAACACGTTTGTTTGGGCTCTCAGTCATCAAGGAGTTTCCCAATGAAACAAAGGTTTTTCGATGTAGTCAAGCCAGTTCAGCTGACTACTTTGAAAACCTTTACTATTTATGGGAATGATCTTTCATGTCTTAGTGTGAAAAGTGCTGTGCTTGTCCCGCAGGTTTGGGTTAATCCTCACTCAAAGTAGGGCAGGCTATATTTTGAAAATCCAGATTAGGATGTATGACTAGCATGTTTTATATTCTCACTGTACCAAGTTTAGATGTAGCTGTTGTATGGCTTTAATCAATGTGCAGTGTGCTACCTGGTGGGAAAGGAAAGGACTTTCACAGACATGGTCACAAAGGGCTTTACGACAATTTTTCATTCACTCCATACTCAGTGGTGGCCAACTACCTTATAGCCCTGGGGTCCATTCAGGGAAGCAAGGCTGCTGATCTGCACCATTGGCCCCTCCGACCACCACCAACCACTCACTCTCACATACAACCTAATGTACATGTTTTTGATGGAAAAGGGAAACCCACACACCCAGAAGAAACCTACGCACACACTGGTAGAACGTGGAAACTCCACACATCGAAACTGGTACCTTCCAGCTGTTTCTAGCAAGGTTTCGTCGTAGCAAGCACTATCTCTTGAGAAGGGACTTGGTTTGTCTTTAAACGTCAGCTATTTTTGTCAAGAATTCATCAAGCTCTGAGCACTGGGACAGTTGATTGACAACAAAAATGATGCAGCAACATGAAGGCACAGATCAAATAACAAGACAAGACCTTGTTGGGCACCTTCCATTGTGCCACTATGTAGTTTTAAACGTCTGACAGAAAGAGTTCGGCACGAGCTGGTACAAGTAAAAGTTTCTGCTCTTTGTTTCCTGATAAGTAATTTAAAAATCTCTACCGCTCAAAGGTTGTAAACAAAAGCGCAATTTCTCCTCATTAAACTCGGAATCATGATGCGCTTCCCTGCTTAAATGACTTTGAATATGTGCGGGTTCGGGTTGATAAATTGAGTGGCATTTGCAGGGACGACTGGGTCAGGTTTGGTGCTCATCGGGTTCGACTGGGCAGGGTCAGAAAAGACGCACGCCCACGCATCACTCCATCCGGCATATTACCTCAGCGCTGTTTTATGTTGCAGAGCCATCTTGATTTTGCGACCTCTTTACACATCCAGACAACATTAAACTTTATAGGTGTTTCTTCGCTTTTTTCTTCCCCCACACAAAACATACAGCCTTCATACAGTAGATATCGTCGCTACATCCACGTGTCTATCCACTCAACATCATCACACACCCAGATTTGATGCCCACTTGTGCCAGCACCCCCGAACCACAGCCCTGCCCCTCTTTTCGGCTGTGCCAGGTTTGTGTTGCTATGTCTAGACTCCAGGAAGTGCAGCATTACGTTTGTTTACAACCAACAGGAACTCCAAGTAGAAGCTGTTATGTGATTAAAGAGTACTACTACCCGAGAGATGTGTGTGGCTCAGGCCTCTGGGTTTGGCAACGATTGACTAGAAGTGAACCAAAGTGGAGAGAGAGGAAGAGAGACAACGCAAGAGGACGGTTTTGCCACATGAGGTACGGGAGGATACGTATGCGAAGGTAGAGGCGGGTTTTTATGAATGATACCCGTTACAATAATACCAGCGGTGCTCCTGAATGTGACTTTAATGAAAAGCGGGCAACCGAAATGTACCTCAAGTTGGTGCACTCTTGTTATTTTTCCCCGGCCTTTCACTCGATGTATTCATTCACTTAGTTATCAGCGTTGCATGTATCGGAGTATGTTGTGTGCATGTGTGGCTGGCGCGCGGCTCAGTTAACTCACAATCCCCCAGCAGCCTCTTAAATCTATACTCAATAAAAATCAGGGGCGTCTTGAAAAACAAAAGCCAGGAAACATCTGTAAAACATTGATTTTGCAGATTGCGAACCAACTGCATGGCTAATGAGAAAAGAAATCATTTTTGATTAATTAACCTAAAAATTGGAGAATCTAAGCCTCTGGGGAGATGACATGCGGGGAGGGGGGCGCAGTGCAGCTCCCGGTTACAGTCATAGTAACTGGACTATACCACGTTTTGACTCTATACCATCTATTACTTACAATATATATGTGTATGCTAATACAAATGGTCAGTAAAACTATCACTAAACAAAACCACAGCATGTTTGACCGATAAGACAATGCAACAGTGTACTCTTTAGTTTTGTTTAAGAACTAGTCCAGCAGAATGTTGTGAAATAGTCAGATTAAATGTCCAGGTTATGTCAATTCTAAACCATAACAGGTAAAATTATCGACACATTTGCCTGTTACAGAGTCTTTGTTAATTTCCAAATGAACTATGGAGACTTTTATTGACAAGCAACTTCATACCTGCAAATATTGAAGTCTGCTCTTTAATTGGAGTTTTTTTTTCCCCCTTCCAAACATGAAACATATTTTCCCACACTTTTCTCTCTCTTGTTTGACCTTCTCTGCGTTTGCACCTGCACATTTTGGCCCATAATTTCAAAGTATTTTTTAACCAATCTCTTTATAAGGCAACAGCAGCAGTAGCCATTTGTTCACAGACAAAAATGCACACTTCTGCTCAAGAGGCTCCTCGTACACACACTCCATCGCGAGCGCCAAGTCGAGCCGCACTCACAATCACAACACAGCTGCCTCTACAAGGTCAATACTAAACTTGAGTGTTTATTTGTACGTGTTTTCTATTTGCTTTTTAATAGAGCATTCGCACAAATCTGAAGGCCTCAAAAGAGCATGGGAAATTTCCGCCCACCGGATTTTTTTTCTCTACATCTTTTTTAATGCTGTTAGTTTTTCATAATTCACTGCCATTTTGAAGTCTGGATGTGTGTATAGAAAGCACAAAAGCCTATATAGCAGCAGCGCACTGGGGTGTAGCAGTAACTACCTCCTACCCGGTGATGGCCAGACAGTGGGGCATTGTAAAAGCGAATAGACGTGGATTTATGGCCATAGTCCTGGTTCCCAGAATGCAATGTCACTCTGTCATGGCCTCATCAATCTGTTAGTCAGACAGGGAAAATACTGGTTAAAACTAAAAGACCGGTTTATATCTTTTTCATGATAAATGATGCATGTCATTGAATTAGCGTGTTGCAGAAATAGCTAATTAATCTACTTTATGATCAGTGTATACATTAATGCTTTGTTATAGAAATTAGCATACATTCTACACAACCACAACCTTTCTTATAGAGTTCCAAAGTGCTATTGAGATGTATTGAATTAGTCACTCTTTACTATTACAGAAGTGATATAAAAACAGTAGTTATAATTAAATGGCAAACTGGCATGTGGCATCCCCCAAGGGTCTGTGATGGGATCCAAATTATTGATTGATTTAAATATACATAATCATTTTTCTAAATATACTTAAACCATAATCGACACAGTTAAACTCACTGAAGTATCCTGACTGTAAATTGAAGCATGTGAGTATCAGTTTGGAGGAGAACAAAATGGTTGTGGTTAGTACATCAGACCCTGGATCCAGATTGCACAATTAACAAGGGACTGGTCTAGTGCCAAATGTGCTCATTGTGGCAAATGAATACACCTTTTGACGCCAAAGCCTTTTCAAGACATTTAATCTTCATTAGGCTATAAAACCTACCGCACAGGGGACCCTTTCTCACACTAACATCCAAATATGATAAAAAACCTAATAGATAATCGGCAAATATCGCAGAACATCTTGACACAAAACGAAGCACTGTGAAATCGCACGTTAGAAGTCTGTCTGTTTACTGTGGTATTAGACGTCATAAATCAGCTTCATAAAGAAACACAGAGGGATTGTGGGTATTTTGAGTTGGTAAAAGGAGAGAAAGGAAAACCTAAATCTTGATGATGAATGTGTGCTCAGCCCCTCTCAGAGCCATGGTAACAGGGAACAGTGCCACGCCATTCAACATATCCCCGCGCTGACACACAGGATTCTCCAACTCACTCCAAGACAGTGGAGGAAACCGTTTGGTGGAAGTTACTTATACTTGTTCAGGAAATGTAGTTAAAGTGCGGCTTTCATGAGATCGAGTAATGCAGAGCAAAGGGTGAGACACAAATGATGTGAAGAAGCATAGCTCATTTTGCGTCAAGGTTTTTAAAACATTTGGGGAAGACATTCAGACATTTTTGTCATTGAATCAATATATGTCATTGCACACACAAAATATACATCTGCCTCAGGAATGGTTTTGATCCGTGACTCCCTACCACCCTTGAACTATACTATTACTGTATTTCTACTTCTACTGTTGTTTCTGCTACTACAACTGCTAATATTTAAGTCATATTTTCCTCTCAAAGTCCTGCCCTGAGAGATGCATCATGGGCTACGAAGCTACAGGTTTTACTGTATTTATTTTGCAAGTTCCTTTAAAGGCACACTGCGTAACATTTTGGACTACACTGTTACCATCAACACAAAACATGCTCCCAATGATCAGCTCGACACAGAAAATGCTATTTTTTCAGTGGGTAATCAAAGAATGGATTTGGATGAGGACCAAATCTCAAATTCTGCTGCCTTGAGTCATATCTCCATGGGGACGAGCTGGAGACGTACCCACTCCTGGTAAAGTTACAGTCATGTTTTAGGAGCTGAGCCACTCACAGTAAAGGCTCATGTTTGTTTGTACATTTATGAGGATTTTTTCAATGATGAAACTATCTGTCATAAAATAAATGCTTGTATTTCAATATTATTTATTGGGTAAAATGTTACGCAGTGTGGCTTTAAATACTTTACTGTACATTGCACTGTACATTTATTAGGGGAAATCCTTCAAATGAAGCAGAGATTCAGAAGGCAAGGCCTCACAGAAAAAAGTGAGTCAGAGCAATAATTAATTTGTTCTTTGGTGGTGATATGGTGATATTTATTAACGAAACCTTTACAGTAAAAAAAATAACTATATACGAATAATAAGAAAACACTTACATAGATTGTAAAAATATATGGTGCCAGTGAATGTTACTTTAAATACATGACAGTTTCAGGACAGAGGTCTTGACACCGAGCCAGACAGTGCAATTATAGACAGTGGAGGTGAGCATTGATCTGCAGACAGTATTTTAGAGTGTCCCCCAGAGAACACCGGGCTCTCACTGATGACACCACTCTTCAGGGAAATTCAGGTTAGTTGGTGTCTAGACGCTTTATTACAGGGACAATGGCCTTCCTCCTTTTAAAAAAAAAAAACTTTCGAGTGACCAAGTGAAGACCAAGAGAAGAGCAGCGACATGTAAGCCACCACGAAGAAAGTCAGTGAAATCCAACATCATTTTATAGATTGGATGTCATTAAAATGGCCAAAATATGTCAGGCATGTGCACTGGTCATCTTTGTAGTTATTTTTTTTCCTGTCTAAAGCTTCGAAAAAAGGGTGAGGGTTGTGCAGGTCTAGGATTTTTTCTTTTTTTGTAAATTGTGATCATCTAAAAGTTTATAATCACTTTAAAGGTGAGTATATACTTGTCATGCAGTAATACCAAGATTGGGTATATAGGAGTTTATTATGATCAGTTTAGGGAAGGTTGCAGATCTTCTACATTGCATAAAAACACACACAGTAAAATGAATACGAGAGGATGTGAAAGTTTCAAGTTGATTTCTTTGCTGCAGGAGAAGGAAGTGCAGAAGATAAAGTTGAATGGAGGCTGATTTTGTACCCATCAGCTAAAAGGAAAGTCTTCTAAGACAAAACATGGCTTTTAAAGGTGAACCTTTGTAGACATATTTACCGACATTTCAAACCAACAAAGACGCGCACACACGCACACACCCACACACTCGCCACAGAAGAGTGGTGCTCCTGCGAAGAGTGTGTCATGTTTTAGTGGAAAATTACAGCTCTCTCAACAATCCCTCAGTCGGGATCCCATTCTCAAGTGGATTTTATCTGCAAATCACAATTATTTTGTTCATGCTCAGTTTTAATGGGCACTCCCACTGTGCTGATAAAGACACTTCCCCATTCATACATGTATTACGCCCGGGGGATCATTAACTTATTGTTAGCAGCGCGACTGATGGCTTATGGACATGACAACTTGAGGCAACACTTTTGTCCCTAAGTTTCCACATGCAGATCGGTTAATACAATGTCATCAAGAGCGTCTTCACCGCTCCTCGTGAGTTTGAGCTCATGCGAGGCTCTTTGACAGACAGGGGGAGATAAGTGTAGGCTGGGGCGCTAAAAGGCCTAGAGAGGCTTTCTTTATGACGAGGAATAAGAAAAACAAAAAGGTCCACATTCCAGCGTAAATGGGACGCGGGGAAGTGAGATGATGCGGGAGACAAGTCGCTGTTTGGGGAATTACGCCACTTAAGGCAATACATTTGTAGCCGCCTGGCAAAAAGTTGTCTTACTCATACTGTGACAATGGCCCCTACAATTACAAATCCATAAATACAGGAAAAATCTAATGTTTTTGGTGTTTGTATATGAAAATGTTTAAGTGGTCCCGGATTAAAAAAACAAACAAAAATGACTTCACAGTGACACGGTTTGTGCACTTATTTCCACTTTGTTGAACGTTATTAAATTCAGTCGTCCGCTGCTTCCTGTGACTCTTATTGTGAGGCTCTGCTCAGGCGTAACTTTACAGAGTTGTGCATGTGTGCACGTGTGGAGCGGACTAGGAGAATGCTGTGGGATTCATCATACAAAACGACAGTGTGCAAAAACATGATCCGGTCAGAAAACAGTTTAACAGTAGCTGAAATGTGTTATTTATGGAAACTTTTATGAATGATTTAATTCATTCTTCTACTTCATGCCACAGTCTATCTCAAACTTTGCTCAGTATAGATGCCCGACTGCAAGGTCAAGTCACCACCCGGCTCTTTGACAGTCATGTCATGCCTTCAGCCCCGGGAGACACCCGCGAGTGACGCTTATCCTTCATCAGCGACATTAAATCCTGCTTAGAATCATATCAAAGGGAAATGTACGTCACATCGCCATGACAAGAGAAATAAAACATGATACAAAACACGTATGTGGAAAAAAGTCTTGAACAACATTAATGGTGGTTCTGAGGAGAAGCAGTGGTGTATCTATAGACAAACACACACAACGCAAAGTGCAAAGGGTGACCTTTGTTCAAAGAAGCCATCTAATCTGTCTCCACTTTAGCTAATGAGAAAAGCAAAGGGATTTTGAATGTCCACAATGCTGGAAAACAACTCCCCGGTATGAATTAAGGAGGAAGAGTCATGTACGGGTTTCAGTGAGTCAAATCTTTTCTCAATCTATTAAAAAAAAGAACCCTAAAAATCAAAATAAAATCGACATAAATAATTAATTGCAAATTGTGATCTTTTTCAAGAAGCGTTCAGTAACTCAAGTGCTCTCTTCTAACGCTGCTGGCTTTTTCCTTTCACTCAAGGCAAAGGCTTAATGCAGACTGTGATTACTGGCTGTTATTTACAGGTGGAGTTCGCATGTGTGCCCTTGAGGTGGCACACACTGTACATCCATTTCCTCTTCAGCTCTTGATTGTTAAAAGAAGCCACCACTGAGACATAATACGTTAAGAGTTTGAGGAAACTACACTTAGCTCACCACAGGACACGGCTGTACTTACATGACCCGGGTCCGAGTGAACACGGATATAGCAGCATAGAAACACTGATGTCTTTATGAAAATGTTCAATCTCCCCTGTCTTTTTCATATAGTGTGACAAATGAAATCTGGGTCCGTATGACATCAGACAGTAGCGGATGCACTAAAGCCCTGCCCTGAGCTCCTTCGCCACATGAAAGGCGGTGTGCAGCGAGTGTGTGGTCCGGCGCGGAGACGGCAGGGGACGCCGGAAACAAATTAGCTTTCTTGACCTTGGCCCAAGTTTCCTTTTGCCCCCTCACCCCCTGCTCCCCCCTCCCTCCGCTGTCCTTCATCTGTGCCACTTCAAGGGTCAGGCACATGACAACACCCCCCTGTTCTCTAACACACCACTGGGAATAGGGTCAGAGGAAATGTCGGCTGAAGTGAAACAGACAAACTTTTTAGGGTTTACACATACTGAGCCAGGGTACAGGGACAACAGCTTTTCATCATTGTTCCGTTTGATACAACTGTTAAGTATAGTGGCAGTTCTGTTAGACTTTGTATTAATAATAATAAGGATTTACATTATTTTATGTAAGAAGAGAATGCAGTATCTTTGATAATGTTACTTGTTACTCCGAACCAGTAACCTTCTTCCTATGTTAATTTTGCAATCTACTTTTAAATTGCTTTTGGTAAATTATTTATGACCCATAGTTTGATGTGATAATAATAAATCATCGTTTTACGCTAATGAAGTGGTAATTATATGAGGAATACAGGTAGTTGGGGGGAAACTGCTGAAATTCTTGAAAAGTAAGACAGGAAGAGGAAGAATTCCATCCATAAGAAAAATGTAATCTTGTTAAAGAGGGTGTATTATTCTTTTTGCAGGTATGTTAATAATGTCAAAGACATGTTTATCACTGTCTTACACATTGTTAGAAAATCCAATGTTGATCTAAAACAGTTGAAACAAAATAGACAGTTCACTTCCTGATTTTTTTTTTTAGCTATCTCACCAGAAGCTGAACTTGCTCCCCTTTGCTGCACAACTGTTTCAACAAAGAAAAAAACAAAAGAAAAGATAAACATTTTGCTATGCTGCCTGTGTGGCTGTGGTGAAGCTATGGCGAGTGTTTTTACTTTGCAATGAAAGGATAAAGCTGAGCAAGAGATCAGGAGGTGAGTCGGACTCAAAGATGCGCAGGTCTGTTGAAACTCTGCTCCAGGTTTGTTTTTGATGAGAGAACAACATTATATCATGGTAAAAAGCTGTAAAAAGCTGGATTTAGCGTGATACTGACCTTTGGCTGAAATGGTCTCGTTAGTTAGTCATATAATTCTTACACGTTCTCCCTCACTTATTTTTATTTTTGGAAATCACTGCACTATCTAAATCTGCACCTTAAGAAAATACATGCGCCGGTTCTAACAGAAGACATTTTCTACAGTATAGGAGTCAAAAGAACCCTTTCAGTGATGGATATCGAATTGTAACACCAACGGGCAAATGTAATTCTCTCACTTCACGCAAAATCACGTTTGGGTGCACCCTGGGGCATCTGATAGGGGCAAGTCGCAGCACTATATTAATGCTTAAAGTCTATATTGATCTTCAAGTGCCTCTTTATCTGTGGGCAGCATCTTTCTGGTATATTTCATACACCGACACATCATGCAACGATATATAAAAAAGAGAGGGCCTATATGTTCTCATAGTGGCTCACAGCGCATATTGATTGTGGAAGCAAACATGTCTTCGGCACACACGCTTGTCATTAGAGGCAGATATAACACAATTGTCGATATGTAGTCATTGCTATAAAGACAGGGATTAATGGCCTGATATGAGATGTCATACACACTTAATAACTAAACATAAGAGAGCAAATAAAACATCACAAGTGGTTAATCTTTGCACTCTTTTTTTTCTTCTTCCTGTAATTCCATTTTATTCCATAAAATTCAGCGTGGTGTGGCTTCAAGCTTTGTATATTTTTTACCAACTCCCCCAGCCCAGTTTTGTAGACCAACAACACGCGTCAGACACATGTTCATGGCTCACCACTCGGATTATTTATTTGCTGTATGATTCAAAGTGCTGTTTCAGGGAATTGATGAGCGGGAATACAACATACTGTAAAATGACTCAGGGCCATGGCTTTGGCAGAGAACCAAATTGACCATATCCTTATGACTAAACGGTAGCTTAGGCAGTAGCAATTTCCTCTGGATTTTCTGGAGGCAGCCAAGTAAAAATTATTATTGGTGTGAGGGGCTGTGAGTAACGTGTTTGTGTTTTGCGACAATGCCTCGCAAAAAGAGCTTTACTGAGCTGCGGGAAGCTGTTTTTCCTGTCATACTTTTATGTTTTACCAAAATGTTCCAGTAGAAGAATAGATAAGGCAATATATCAATACATTTTAATATAACCTGATACTTTTACTTTGGTAACCAGAATGAGTAAGACTTGTGAGAACTTTACTGCAGATTTTATTTTCCACCCCCTCGCCTCCTGTAAAGTACATGTAAAGTAAACTATACATGTTGTGTGAGCTGGCACTATGAGGATTCCTGTGCAGTGAGGTCACATGATCTCCGGTCCAGACAGTAGGAAGTGAAAGTGCAGCTGCCGCCGCAAAACAGGTCAGATCTGATGCATGGGTCTCTTCTGTGCGGGACAGTCCTCGCCGGGCTGCCTTTGGACAAACCAGAGGAGGAGGAAGAGGCGAAAGAAAGCAGGAGTTTGGAATAATGACGATGACCGAGTGTGAGCTGGAGCAGCCACTTTGATTGAACAAATGCTACCATGCTTTTGTTGTCCTATTAAAATCAGACTTGAGGTATTTTTTGAATGTAGGCAACCTCAGGCCCGGGGGCCAAATCCGGCCCTCCATCACAAAACCTCTGGCCCCTGAAGATGATTTTGAGAAATATTATTAATATGCAAAATAGAGATCAAATACCTGTTAAAGGGACTTGGTCATTTTTATGCTCACTACTGCCACCTCAGGTCTTACGCGTAACTGCAGGTACTATATTTAGCTCGTGCATGACGGCACTTCGGTCCCGAATTACCGCGAGTTTGGCAGGGGGTGTGTCTTATACTCCGGTGCGAGTAATATGTGATTTTTTGTTCCTTTTTTAAAAATTCAAATATATAATTTCACATGCCGCTAGAGGGCACTGCAGGCTAATCGAGCAGGAGAAAGAAAGTTTGGAGTGAGCGAGAAAGCGGAGGTTACTCTTACCCGCAATGAAGAAAACAAAACAAAGCTAATCACGGGCTAAAAGCGCGATGGCCACAGTTAGAGGAACGAGTTCGCGAGTGAGAGCTTGAAAAACAGGCTGTTGGAGGAGGTTTGTCAACAGTGCAGTTACACCTCCACGCCATCAATGTGTTACGTTAGCATACCGTACGCCTATTCAGCCTGTTGTTTTTTTCTTCATTATGCATATTTTGCCTGGTGCGTTTTATACTCCAGAGCGACTTATATAGTCCAGAAAATACGCTAACAACTTTTTGAGTGACAGTGCAGGATTTTAGAGGCAGTTGTGGTGAACAGGTCTGAGCTCATTCAACACATTAGGACATGGCTGGAACATGTAGGGGGAGGAAAATACTTCATTTTAACATTTTTCCCTTTAAAGTATGAGTGTAATAGTCAGTCCACTGCAAAAAGTAAGTATAATTTTGCTTTTGACCCAGATCATTGACTATTCACTTGTTCTGAGATGTTTCTGACTTGTTTCAATACATTTCATCGTTATTTCAGGTTATTTTCTTTGCCAATGGGATTAAAACATTGGTCTTATCCCACTGGTAGTTTTACTATAGTCTGAAATGTCATCAAACAAGCAAAGTAAACCCGGTCCGATCAGAAAAAAAGTGAGTAAAACCAGATACAGTTCCTCTGTTTAAGTAATTTAAGCCAAATACTGTTTGTATTTAATATATTGGCATGATTCTTTACTTTGGCCTTCAATGGTGAGCCTTGGTGTTTTGGCAATGATGAAAACTTGCCTACTGCTTTAGGCTGTAAGCTCCAGTCAAGACAAAATGCACTCTGTGAATGTGGTTAAGCGGTTAAGATTTTAATGATCATTTTCATAACTTTTTAACAGATTTTTATTTGATTTCAAGAAGCAATTCAAATAGAGGCCGGAGCAGTTATAGAATAAAAAGTACAATATTGAAAAAATGAACTTATATAAACTCCATCTTTAGCTGTTTCTTA
This sequence comes from Gobius niger, assembly GCF_951799975.1. Taxonomy (NCBI): domain Eukaryota; kingdom Metazoa; phylum Chordata; class Actinopteri; order Gobiiformes; family Gobiidae; genus Gobius; species Gobius niger. The sequence goes on from NC_136859.1 coordinate 21,297,457, forward strand.
AATCTGTCCTGAAGTGACGACACTCTCACTAAGGCCTTAGACACTTTCCCTCCAAATGTGCACATGAATTTGCCTTTATTTTTCTCCTCACCGTTTGAACATATGAGTTTCAAGTTGTTTTCATGTGGATACTATCAGAACGCGCCAGCTTGAGCCTGCTCTCGCCGCCGCATTAGAAGCACTCACTCTTTTTAGCGCCTAATGAGTTGAACCTTGGGAGCGTTTCGGAGAAGAACAGGGGACGCGCTATGGGTCTCTCTGTTTGATTTGATTTTCTCATTGTTTCTGACACGGAGGGGGAACCGGGAGGGCAAACTTGTGTGAGGATTTTTTTTTTTTTTCCGACAAAGACGACGGCAGATGTGGGAAGTGTGAAAAAATAAAACGGAAAAAAGGGGGCACAGCTATTTGTGTGCAATGAAGAAAGACATAAAAGCCGCGTCCCTCGCTGAGATAGTTGCTCTAAATGAAATACCTGCAGATTGCATGTTGCTTTGCGTTTGCAGGGGTATTCAATTTTAATGAGGGTTTTGGAGACATCTTTTATCAGACTGTCACTAATCTTTCTCTTCCCACTCTTTACATGCCCCCCCTCCTACTCTCTCGTACACAGCCCAAATGCAAATAGACCACAGAGTAAATGGGCTAAAATTGGGCAAAACAGAGCAGTTATTATCAAAACGCATTTGGATGTAAGACAAAAACACTGTCCCAGCTTATTTTGACACAAACCTTTTTTTTTTTTTTGGTTCTTTTTTTGTTGCTACATTTTAATTGCATTTCTTTGGGGCAAAGGTGATAATTAATTTTGCTTGTGGAGGAACACAGGGATCAGGCAGCCTTCGCCAAACTGTTCTATTGTTGTATTGCCTTCAGTCAAAATCTGAGGACGGAAAAACGTGAATGCTGAAACGATGTGGACGCACAAGTACACACACACAAGTACACACACACAAGTACACACACACACCCGCGCGTACACACACATGCGCTTAAAGATAGGCATATTGTGGACAGTTATGTGAGGATTGAATCACAGTGTATAGAGGATGACAGAGCACCACCACTTAGACTCATGAAATAGTGATTACTTTGTTCATGGAATGTGAGCTATCATTCAATTGACAGCACCAAAAAATATGCATATTCAATTTAACCGTTTGCAATTTTTTTAATATAGACATTAAAAATCTAAAATCAACCTGTGAAATAAAAGCACATCTTATTGAATGTATTTTGAGTGTTTGGACAAAACACATGTTTCCAAAGTTAAATGTTCATGGATTACATATACATGTATGCATCCTTACAGTATACGTATGTTATTTTAAGTTCTTTGAACTTCTTCCTACTCTAAGTCTTGTTTTGTTTTTTCTTCTGTAAAAAATGTTTGAAATACTTTTCTGCTCAAATGAATAAATAAATTAAGAAAAAATAATAATAATGAAAATGAATTTGTTATGTTGTTGTACTGTAACTACCAAATTAACTTCTTAACCCCCCCTTAAAGTTTTTGATCGCTGCATGTTTGTCACATTTATGAAGCGTTTTGGTTGTTTTGGTTGTTTTGGTTGTTGTGTTTTTGTTACTTTTTTGTCTTTTTTTTTCAATTCTTTCTTGTCATGTTTTTGTTACGGGGTTGTCACCTTTTTGTCGCTCTTTAGTCACTTTTTTGTTGTGTTATTGTTGCTTTTCTGGCATGTTTTTGTTGCTTTTTTTGTCACTTTTTTTCATTGCTTTTTCATCACTCTCTTTGTCACATTTTGTTGCATTTGCATCCTTGCTTTCTTCTCGTTTTTGTCACTACTTTGAAGCTTTTAGCAGGTGTTAAGAGATTAAATGTGCGTACTTATAATTACAGCAAACATTGACTGAGACTCAATTTTAAAATCAAAGCTTATCCAACTTCAAATATTTTCATTTCTCATTGTCTTGTAGCACAACAGAACTGCAGAAAACCCATCTCATAGAACAGCCAACACACTTCATACATTTGTGCCCCTAAAAACACACTGAAACTATATTCACAATCCAACTTTTCCACAGAGTTTGTGCGCCTCTTCTTTTCTCTCCCTCCTCTCCTACAGCTCCTCCACTGTGCGTCCCCTGGTTATTGGCCCGAGCAGCCCCTCTGTACTGGACATCATCTCAAACCACACACGACAGGATGCAATAAGCTGGAGAATAGCAGCAATCTAAAGGAAAGTTCTCCACTCACCCGCCGCTCCCTAACTCCCTGTCTTCTTATCCTGGGCAGAAAATACAAAAATCAATACGGGGCTCACAGGGCTTGATAAAAGTGCAGGACAGGGAGAAAAGCAACATTGGATATAGTAAATTAAAGTGATCAAAATTTTTTCCAGTCGACTCAGCCCACGGCCTACATAAACTAACTGTCTCCACTGCTGTCTGTCGTCCCACAAACACGATCTTTATTCACTGTATGTCTGTTATGTCGAGGGTGAGGCCTCGAAACTACGCCATATGAGGGGAAATCAATCGAGGGCATGTGAATTTACGAAAAAATAATGCATTTTGTGAGATATGTTTGAAATGAGTGATTTTTTTTCTCTGTATCACTTGAATCATAGTTAACATTATTATCTCAGACAATGCAAAAAACACAAAAAAAAAACAATACTCTAACAGATGAGTCATTTTCCAAACAGGATTATGACAGCTCACTGACCTGCTCTGCCCCACAGTGAAAGAGGTGAGTTTGACCCCATGTTTCCTAATTGTATTACAGTAATTCTCTCTCTTCGCGCTCTCTGTCACTCACACACACATGCCTCGCTTGGTGCCAGCTTTGCACCGAGCTCTTGGCACTCCCCTGCTCCACACTCAGATCTGGATTACAGGCGATTGGGCAACACGCTCCTGCTTCAAGGTAGCCTACAGCAGAGTTTATGTGCCACGTCATGTCCGGTAATGTTACAATGATGAATGAAGAACATTGATGGGGAATACTGTATTATGTTCGGGGGGAAAAATGCTCAATAACCTTTCAACATAATGTAAATGGTTCTACTGTTCACATATCATGAACAGGACAAAGTGTCAATATGAGTACGCTGCATTAATGGACAACATCAAATGGACAATTAAGTGTAACATGCCGACAGAATATCTGCCTTGATGAAAGTATGTTTTGACAATATTTTCTATAATGGCTCATTTATTACATTCTGATTGTAGTAAGTGTACCACACGCTAATGAGTAGATTAGAAAATGCCGTCACAAAGTCACTGTGTAAAAGAATAAGTCATGTATATAATTTACTATTTTTGCTGTATTTCTTCCACTGCATTGGTGTTGACCATTTATAATAAGTGATAATACGTTTTTTTTCTGCTGTGTCCCTTGTGTGTTTGAAGATTTTCTAAGTTTGATCATGAACCATGATGGGCCTAATGATAAATTTGCATCAACAGTGTAACACAATGAAGATGTACAAATAATATCACAAAGTTCACCAAATCCAAAAGCATCTCCAGCTGACGTCCAGGCATCCTGCTGACCGCAGGCCGGGCAACAGTTCTCAACATTTTCAACTCCAATAAAACTGAGATGATTTGGCATTTAAATTGGCTCTAATGATAGTATAGAGGGATTTCTGAATGAGCCCAACCTAAAGTAAAAGTAGAAAATAAAGATGTTTTTCTTGTTTCTTGACAAAGACATCACACACATACATTACTCCTCAAATAACTGAACAAACATGTCGGTCATAGTTAGTGTCTTCAGGTGAGGCAATTAGGATATACGTACATTTGTGTTCAACTACCTGAAGTATAAATTAAAATCTGAATTCAACCATGTGTAAAAGAGTTTGTTTGCGGTCGGTTGTGAGTAGGTTGTTGCACTTTGACAGTTCTTTCTGTTTCTATTCACATACGATTTAATCTGCTGTAATTATCAATGCAACAAGAGTCAATCTCATGGAAACGCAGCTGTCACATTATCAATCCATGAGGAAAGACTGACTTTTGAGACGTCTTTTCAATCATATTATCTATTATTTATTTGGAAAGGCCCTGTTAAACAAGCCCATGACGGATGGGAGTGACACCAGGACTTGGATTTACCTTTATCTGTTTCTTTATTGTGCGCCACATTTTTATCACACATTATATTTCTCTTACCACTCCTGCCTCGTGAAAAGTATTAATTAAAACCCAAATACCAAATATTGATTAATGCGTTATCAGCGCACAGCAGGTGGTGCCCTGGCTATCGATCCACAAGCCTGTGATTTATTATCATATTTAGGAAATCATTTTGGGAAGCTCTTCTGTGCAATAGGACGCGATGGATTTAAGAGGCGGCTGTTCTCCTCTTTTCTGTTTTGTTTGTGTTGCCAAAGAGGGAGCGTGTTTCGCAATTGAATTTGGAGATGTCTGATATCATTGGGAGTGCACCAGGCCACGGATTGAGCGTCGGGGTGGGGGGTGGGGGGCTGGTTTGTGTACGCTCCTCGTCGCGGGGAATAACAGGAAGATGGGGATTACCTCTTTAATCACAACAAAGATTAACAGATGGTATGAGAACAGTTATTAGCAGACATCTTGCACTCGTCAAATCAATACGATGATTTGTAATCAGGCCGTCTTTGCAGCGGCGGCGGCGGCTGAAGAGAGGAGGAACCAGGGCACTTCGCAGCGAAAGATCCTGGGCAATCACAAGCTAACTGTGGAGCAATTACCTCCCCAACAAAATAGGTGCGCTTCCTCCTATGGCTGGCAGTGCTCCAAAAGACAACGGTAGCAACATAGGGGCATTAATACAGAAGGTGGCGTGGCTAACCTTGTGTCTGATCAGGTCGCTTCGTGTTTTCATTATTTTTTGGGGAGGGGGTCTGGTACTTGAAGAGGGAAACCGTCTGTCGCCTGCTACAGTAGAGTATAGCTCATTAGCGGTGCACCATACACAAGTCAGCGTAAGGACAAAGAAAGTCATAGAAACTGAGGGTGAACTTCTATTTTCGGTTGAAGATAAAGGCAAAGGCATGAACTGAATAGTGATAAAAAGGTATTGGACCCACACCTGTGATTAACTTGACTTACTTTAAGTTTGCTGCCTGTATAATAAATAGATACGTAAATAAATGCATACATAAATACATAATAGATAGACCGTACTGGGGTAACTGTATTTCTAATAATACAATACTTATCTCTCTCTCCTTTGCCCTGACATCTAACCTGCAGACATGTGTCCCTGCTGCTGAGTAAGACAGTGGAGATATGCACTCACCAGGATTAAGCAAGGCAAATGGTGCCAAAACAATGACAGTAAGAAGTAACTGATGCTCTTTAAATATTCAGAGGCTTCTATTGAGCAGACACTGTGGCACACACATCACAGGCAGCTCGTCCCTGCAGCCCTGGTCCCTCAAATACACATCGTGAGGACATTTTCATATACCATTAAAAGGATCACATTGTGCTCATGTGTTGGTGCAGTTATGGTAAAAGTCGAAGTACAGCTTTGAATGTTGGTTTTGATTGGACTCGCTTCATAAACAAATGAGGAAATGTTGTTACTTCCAGGCACAAGTGTGACAACAACACAACTACGGCCAAAAGAAATGGTTCATGATCAAGTGCCGAAACTTCCGAAAGCATAACTCTGACCCCCCTTCTACCACCTCTTCCTTTTGCACACTTCACACACTTACACCCTCAGTCACTGTTGATGGGGCTAATATCAGTCCAAGGTCAGAGCTGAAAGAATTCCAATGAGATCAGGTATCATCAGTGCTTTAGCTTTAGCCTTTTCACCATTATAGCTCTTGGAAATGCCATGACCAAGGCATTGAAGTTCAACACATGTGTACACTTATTATCATCATTATATAAATGTCATTATTTGTACGCATATAGCCTTTTCTTGTTGTTCGCTGTAAGTGCTGCTTCTCTTTCTGAAGTTGACACATGCGTCCTTTTGGTTGTGCAAGGAATAAGCACTGTGTCATCTCTCAAACGCTAACTCAATGTCCAATTACTCCCTCGCCACTAATTCAATGACAGTAGCTGAAGAAATGGTTGATTCAATTCATTTCAATTAGACTTGATTCGACCAGTCACATCAGATTTGATTAATTTCAGGTACGAGCCACATGTCATCGGGGCGATGAAGATAAGCACAAGACAAACTGATAAATAAAAATTCATCTATTCATCTTATAATAATAATAACTCTCATATTGTTCATTATTACATTATAGGTAAGCATACAGCGTCATGGAGATATAGCTCATCCACACTGGCTGACGACACAAAAAATGCCAAAATGACACTAGTTCAAAGAAATAGTACATTTACAATTTGCTTGTAAATGTTCAGATAATTGTATCTACAAACACTACAATACACTAATTCATATATTAACCATACATAATGATATAACAAATATAATACAGCCACTTCTCCTATAGCACAAATTGTTTCACTTTATTTATACCTCTGTCTTGAATGCCTTGTCGAAACCAGAGGTCTGCCTTGACATGAAAATATATATTCAAAAAAGTTTGAGCTTGTCTGTGATTGGTGCAGATAGAAGGCTGCGCTATGTCATAGGCTCCTACTGTAGCCTGCATTGTGAAGACACGTCTCGACACCAGTTGCGGCGGCGCAAAGACGTCTGATTGGCCCTTGACGCATAGTAGTCGTTTTGGCAAACAGCATAGCACACTCATAACTGCAGCACTGACACCGCCCGACACAACCCCACACTCTTTACGCACAACAGATATTAACAAGTGATCGGTAGTTGTAGAAACTACCACCCAGCGAATGAAATGTATTAGCATTTACCTCGTGAATCTTCTCCATTTCGGCCTTCATTGACTATCGCGCTGGGCACCGTGCCGCTGCAGACAGAGAGGGAGAAAGAGAAAAGAGAGTTCTGACTCAAGTCCGAATGCTGGATACCAAGCTCAAACAAACCAGTCAAGCCGTTTTTACCGTTTTACGCGCCGCGGAACCACATCCAGATCCAAAGGGCTGTGGGGGATTACACGTTTTCTGTCCTCTCCCTCCTCTCTTCCCTCCATCTCTCTTTCCTCCCCTCCTCCTTCTCCTCCGCTCCCAGCAGCAGCAGAGCTCTGCTCCTCTGAAGTCACTACAGCCCGCTTGGAAAAGCCACTGCATTAGTCAGATGTGCGTAAAAGGTTAACAAACAACAATTTCTGTATTTTTTAAAACATTGTGTCTAAAATATTTAAATATTGATTAAATGTACCGTGGCTGCTTTATGAAATTATGATCTATCTGCTCTATGAAATCATTATCTATCTACAGACCAAAATCGACGACACAAACAGCACTCTGAATCCTGACTCTTTTTGTGTCCGTCAGTGTCAACGCGTGCGCCCCACACCGGATTAAAGTCATCTCGTCTTAAATGGCACCTTGCCTCGTTCTCTTCTTTCTTTTTTCATCATCAGCTAAATAAAGATTAGACCTACGGAGACCGGAGAAGATTGTAAAATCCCTCTTCTTCTTTTTCTTCTTCTTTACAAAGCTCGGATCTCCATTGCTCCCCGCCTTTGTGATGATATTGATGATGATGATGGCCTAGTGGACAGTTTGATTTTTGTGTGGCGAGCTAGTTATAAAGAATCAATATTATATCAAGGGGGTAACTTTGGTGATAAAGGACTTGAGCCACTCTGGCTATTCATCATAAGTCTGTAGCAAGCAGATAGGTCAAAAGAAATTATATTGCTCTAAAGACTGTGTCTCCTTATCTCTCAGCAGCAGGGGAGTGGAGGACACGCCGATCGATAGAGTAGCTGCCGTATACTCCTTGCAATTATCAATAGCTGATTTTGTCTTCCTGGGGCTGCATCTATTAATACCAGATAATAACAGGCTTTTGGACATGTACGTTGTAGGTGGTGGGGAAAGAAGAAGAAAAAAGAGAGGGAAGTTTGCGCTCAGGCAGGACGACCTTGTTGTCAACAGATTTCATATAAAGCAAAGCGGATAGACAGGTCCCACAGACAGGGAGGGGCGGGGGACGGGGGCTCTCTCAGTCAAGTGCCCCCTTCTGTCAAAACAACAGGGCGTCTGGTGACAGTAAACGCGTTTTAATAGAAGAAGCAGGTGCGTAAAGACAGACAAACCCCTTTCAGTGAATATTAAAAGATTTCTCCTTCGGATTAATGCACAATTTACAATTGTATTCAAGAGAGAACATTTATCGTCCAAAAAAGAGCTCTATAGGCCTTTCAATGTTACACGACATATCCCGAAAGGGTCACGTTTACAAAACCTGCGTATTTTAGACGTGTGAGTGCTAGTATTGTGACAAACCTTTTTTTTTTTTTTTTTTAGAAAATTAACATAGCCTACAGTTTTATATGAATTAGTGACAGTGCTTGGTTGACAGGCGCGTCATAACGTGGGTAGTAACAATTTCATTTTCTTTATATAAAGAACCTCTCTGTTATAGAGTGCTTCACACATTTAAATGTATGTTTTTAATTCAACTGGATAAACCAGTGCCATGATTTTTGTTTTTCCCAACACGTGTATCTGTACATGCACTTCTCTTGTGCACCGTTTGCGTTTAAAGCTGATCACTCTGCAACTCTCGTGTTATACGTTAGTGCGAAGTGCACATTAGGCTAAAAGACAGACAACAAGGCTAATGTGGTAATTGTCTGAGAAAAAAAAATAGAATAACAAAGGCTCTATGCGCGGGAAGCATTGCGCATCAGATGGCCCCTCGTCAATGTCTTCTAAATGTTTCGAGTATAGCCCAAGTGGAGAATATGTTGAGGTCAAAATTGTGCGCTGCCCTGTGTGCGCGTGTTTGCCTCCGGACGACGTCCCATTGTAACGTGGTGGTACATCCTAGTGGTGGCTCAAAGCAATGGGCTGAACCTTTCCTCCACTGCTCGTCGTGGGGTTAACTCTGAGACACACAGCGCAGTGCCCCACTCCACGCACACACGGCGGACACAGAGAGCGGAGAGAGAGAGAGTGAGAGACCGGCATCGAGAAGTTTGTCCAGGAGAACGCCGTTTCCTGTCTCTACTAAAGTGTCTTTGAGAAGCTTTGAAGACATAAACGCCTCATTTGTTTTAGTTTGGAAAGTGCGTCGCAACGAATAAGCTATACGCAGCCGCGGGACACCAGACCACACGGCGCAGTGGACAGGGAGAAGGAGACACGGGAGGGAGCGCAGGGACCGAAGCCCCCGTGGTAACCCTCTCCTCGTGGGAAACCGCGCCGCATTTGGAGAACTTGAGCTCGGTTCAAGTTTGGTGACAGTGCCCCGCTGGAAGAGGAAAAAAAAAAAAAAGAGGCAAACTTTTCTTTGCTGCGCTGAAGCTGCACGCGCGACTCGCAGCTGCCCCGGGACCCGCAGCGACAGTTATGAAGTTATGAAAGTGAGAGAGAGATGAAGATGACAGCCACCACTCCGCGGTGAATCCTCAGTGTGAAGAGGGAGGAGGAGGAGAAGGAGAGAGAGGTTCGGTGCGGGGGCTGGCGGTACCCCCTGAAGACCCCCCAGCGCCCAGTACAACGAGAAGAAGAGGCTCGCTTTATTGTGATGCTGTTGTGAGGCGGGGGAAGGCTGGGGAGTAAAGAGAAAAAGACACGGATAAAGTCTGAGACTGAAGCGGCTAATTGCTAAGTCCGTCCCTCATTACCATATCCAATGCGAGTCCGCTGGACTGCAGCCAGCCCTCCCCACCTCCACACAGTGCCATTAATCGCGAGGCATTATTCACTATCATAATTATTATAGCGACATGCGCAATCCGACGAACGTCAGCGAGCGAAGAGCAACAACACATTTCAACTTATGATTCCTCCCCGTCCCGAAGCGCGCGCA